>NC_083601.1:28742992-30054659 GCF_029168945.1 Cannabis sativa | reverse complement strand
TGTCTGTCACAGACACAGAATGATGTTCATGCTAATTTTAGTTCATAAAAGGTGGAAAAAGAGTTACCTTCATGGGCAGCTATCTCAGGCAAATATGTGGCACTTCGCCTTGTATTATCAGGATCAATAAATTCAATGATTATACCATGCTTTCCAACCTGAAACACTCGGGCAACCAGAAAGATGACTAGATTATTATGTGAGCATGCTAATCTCATATTGAATAAAGAGATTGATCCAATCACCACAGAATAACCAAACCCATCAAAGGACTAAAGTTCATACGTTTAAATATATAGCAGTAGGGATTAAATGTTTGAACATTTACTAAAGTACACAAATCACATATTACTGCCAAAAGATTTAAATAGAAATTAAATTTAAAGTTTTTTTAAAAAGTTTCTGGAGTAAGAACATGGTAACATCCAAAATGAAGAGACACATACCTCCCAATCAAGATGGTTGTCACCGGTTTCATAATCAGTCAATACAGAAACTGTACACTCCAAAGAGGGCAATTCTTTGGCATGTATGGGAGGAAATCTACGATCCCTCAAAGCACTGCAAAGTATCACAACAAAGTAAAGCTAAGAACATCATCAGTCAAAACAGAAACTGCATGTTGACAGTAAGAAGATTATAAGAATCTTGGTCTAAATATCCCATGCATGTTGTCCCTCTCGATTCATGTCTTTCATTTCAGCAAGAATGTACATTTTCCTAAAACAATACAGAATTGAGGTAACTCGGCTATCGTTTCTTTCTACCATTTTGTGTGTGAGGTATAGTTCTCAAATACCTAAAGATACAGTAAACATACAAGCAGATGAATTTACATGATTTGGCTTGTGACCATTAGAACAATACATGAAATTCATTTTTTTTTACGATACCTGTTTAGAGCATAATCCTTGAACCCATTAACCAACCACCGTGCTTCCAGGGTTCCAATGCATCCACGTAGACGAGGTTCCCCACCATTTACAGCTTTTTTCCAAGTGACAAACAATGGGCTAAGACCAAAGTAAAATATATTATGATTTTCACAGAAAAAATGTAGATATCTACAATTCTACTTCGTAACTTTTCCATTAACAAGAAATTATGTGAAAAGAAAATATTTATATGGTGTTTATTTATGTATAGAGACCATGAAACTAAAAATTTCCTCTTTTTTTATTGTAATGTTTCACATTTAAGAAATTATGAGAAAAGAACAGAACAGAACAACATAATATAAGCACCATGAAAGATAACAACATAGGCAAAGAAGTACAGCCAAAATGGAATTTCACTGCAGACAGTCACATTTCTCCCAAATTTTAGCATTATGCTTCAAAGTGACTAAACTTACTATGATTGTTATTATCTTTTACAATGGACATATGGGGAATCTGAAATTTTTACCTCCAATGACTTCAACATTGGAGATGTGACAAATCTTGCTCAAAAAACACAAAACTATTAACTACAAAGATTAAGCCTTTATTCCAATGTAATATCTTCCCCTGTTCGAATATCACTAATAGAAAAGCTTAAGAAAACTATAATGATTTTATCGAGTTGAGTACACACTTGACCATTTAGTTGCATTATCGAGTCACAACAAATACTACATTATGAAAAAAGGACCCTCAGTTAGAACTCAAATTGATCAAGCAAATGAACTGTTCAAACTCCCCTTAGTCTTCACAAGGAAACCCAGGAAAGGCAATATTGCCAATTCAAACACCAAGACAAAACGAAACCCATAAAAATAACAATAACAGTAACAAAAATGAAATCCCAAATCGCCCTTTAGAGCTAAACTCAACTCAGTACGTAAAGGTTTAAACTTTTTAAAAACTAAACGCCACTCAACCACACACAACACAATATAAATTACGAAACTTTCATCACTTCAATAATTTCAGATGAAACCCAATTATCATTTTAAAAAGATAGAAACTTTTAAGCTGAAACGATCATGATCAGTCAAAAGATGGTGTTTAAACATTTAAATTCCACATGCATATTCTATGATATTTTAATTAAATAAAAAAAAACCCAGAAAAAAAAAAAAACGGAAAAGAATAATTACTGTTGACCATCATCGAAGGCTGGAGGAGGAACCTCTTCGTTGTTGTAGTAGGAGACAAGAGTATCGAAGCAATAGACCACCATTTCCTTGTTCGCCGACACCATCTTCTTCTCCGATTTTTTAATTAAGAATGAATGAGTAAAAGAACCGATCGATGAATTTGTTAAAAAATATGAATTTAAGAATTAGTTTCAGAGAAATGTAACGAAGATAAATAATAAATAAGGAAACCGGAGAGATAATTTTGGTCTCTCTTTTTCTGAGATACAACGCAAAATAATAAATTATTGAGAGAGGAAAGCACAAAAGCCACTCAACTCAACTCAACTCAACTCAAGCTTTCCTCAGTCTTATATGTCTTTGTTTCATATTTCCATTGCTAAATAAATAGAAAAAAATTTAAAATTACCTTTCTACCCTCTCGTTTGCTATAATTGTCAGATTTTTTATCCCTGGTAATTTCTTAAATGACCAAAATGCCCCTGTTTATATTTGTACCCTAGGTAAGCAAGGCTGCACAATTTTTTTTTTTTTTTATTTCTTAAAGAAAATATATATTTTTCGGAAATATGTTTATACCATATTTTAGAATAAAAAAACCAGTTTTACGATAAAATAGCTAATTACAATAATTTTAATTTCAAAAAGTATTTAAATTTTAGATTTTGAAAAGGAGAAAATCTATAGATATTTATGTTATATTATAAAAGATGAAAAAGATTAATCTCAAATATTTAATTTAATTTGTTTAATAGTTAACATATATTTAACCTCTTATTATTTTTTTTAGATGAATAAAGATAAGGTAATTTAAATTATTTTTAGATTGTCATTGTAACTACCTCAATTTTAATATAAATATATTTTAGAGTGTTAATATAATGTTCCTATAAACACTTCATTATCAAAAAGTTAATAATTATTTTCAATATATGTTAATATTGACGATAAAATTAAATTATTATTTCCATAATTTTTATCACATTTTCATAATTATTTAAATGTATTTTTTTTTTGTTTAAATTATTCTAACAATTATACATATATTTAGTTTAATGGTTATTAATATTTAAAATATGAAAATGTATATTTAACTTTAAAATATTTAATAAATTGTTAGGTCATATTTTTACTTGCAATGTTTAAGAGCGCTGACTACACTCTCTACTTTATCATTGTAAAATAACACCAATTTTTCTTTTCTTTGAAAAAGAAAAAATAACACCAATTAAACTTGGGAAATTTAAATTTCTATGTATGTATTAGGGGATAATTTTTTTCCCTAAACTAATACTTTTCTACATTGAAAATATATGACCACTTTTCTAAAACTCCAAAAATACCCCTCTCAAATACTCAAACCCTTTCTCTCTCCTTCCCCTCTCGCATCTCTCTTTCTCTCTCTGTCTCGGCATCTCTTCGCCGCCCCACCCAAACCGTCCCAACCGTCCAAACCCTCAACTCACAGCCGACCACCCCAACCGTCCACGCAGCCCCGACCGACGTACTGACCGACTGAAGAATCAACCGGCGTGGAATTTAGCTCATTTCTGGGTTTTGAAGGTCAGGTTCGATGGTGTGCCTGATGCCTGTCCGATTGTGTGCCCGATGGTCCACCAGTTTGGCTTATCTCTGGGTTCTGAAAATCGGGTCCGATGTGGGCCCGATGCCCGTCTGATGGGGTGCCCGATGCCGTCTGATGGTGTGCCCGATTGTACACCAATTTGGCTTATTTCTGGGTTTTGAAAATTGGGTCTGATGTGGGCCCGATGCCCGTCCGATGGCCAGCCCGATGGCCAGTCAATTTTTTGGAAAAAGAGGAAGAGAGAGGGACGGTTGGGAAAAATGGGAGGGGTATTTTGGGGTTTAGGAAAAAGTTATCCCATTTAAAAAATTATCCATAGTATTAGTTTAGGGGCCAATTTATGGGTTTATTAAACATGAAAATTCAAATTTCCCTTAAACTTTTACATTATATTACAGCTTTTTTCTAAAAAAAAATACATTATGTAAAAATTATATTTTTAACTATCTTTATCAATTAAAGTAAAATAAAATAATAATAACAATGTCGCATAATGAGAGAGTAAAAGAACAAAAAATGACGAAATATTAAAAGGGGAAATTTGAATTTCTATGCATCTATTAGTGGATAATTTTTTCCCTAAACTAATACTTTTCTACATTGAAAACATATGACCACTTTTCTAAAACCCCAAAAATACCCCTCTCAAAAACTCAAACCCTTTCTCTCTCCTTCCCTCAAACTCTCTCTGCCTCTTTGCCTCTTCGCCCAAAACCCCATCGCAAGAAACCCACCGGCCGTCACCACGCACACCGAACTTTGACGGAGACTGCCCACATCGTCCACGCTGGCCGCCCACACCCGACCGCCCCCACCATCCACGCAGGCCGCTCACACCCGACCGCCCCCACCATCCACGCAGGCCGCCCACACCCGACCGCCCCAACCCTCAATTTTTTTTTCAATTTTTTTCTTCAATTTTTGATGCTTAAATTCATGAAATAGATTAATATGTTGCAATTTTGTGTGAAATCTGTTAGTTATGGTTAGATTTAAGAATAGATCTGTTAGTTAATAGGGTTGAAAATGGTATGAGTTTTTTGTCGAATGTCGAATTTTTCTGGGCTTTTAAGGGGTCGAGCCCGATGCCGTCCGATGGGGCCCGATGCACTTAATTTTTGGGTTTTTAAGGTCGGGTCTGATGGGTCCGATGCCCGTCCAATGGGCCCGACCTTAAAAACACAAAAAAATTAAGTGTGGGACGGCATCGGACGGGCATCGGGCTCATCGAACCCGAACTTGAAATCCCAAAAATTTAAGTGTGGGATTCGCGAGACGGAGAGAGAAAGAGAGAAAGAGGGGAAAGAGAGAGGGGTTTGAATGAGGGGGTAATGTGGGAATTAACAAAATATTGTCCAATCTTACCAATATAGGGTATTTAGAGTTTAAGGGAAAAATTTCCCCCTAATGTAAGCATAAAATTTCAAATTTCCCTATTAAAAAAGAATTATGAAGGAGCTCTAAGGAATAGTAAATTTGAATGAATCTTTAAAATTGAAAGCAATTTAGAATATGTAGTGTGTTTTTTCGTTTATTTAAAAAAGAAATCGAAGAATTCATTGTTATAAAGCATCTTGTGTTCTAAGGAGAAAAAAAATTACATATATTCCAGGACTGACTTTTTTGTCTTCTTTTATTTAAAAGAATGTTCACTTCATCAGCTATTTTGTCTTTTAATTTTACAACTTGCACTTCAAAGCAATTGATATTTGAAAACAAAAATAAAGAAACAAACTCTTAACCTTAAGCGTATGTAAAAGACATAGACTTTAACTATAAGTAATAGTAATAAGTAACCATAACAAAGAAGCAATCATGTATACATATAAATTCAATTAAGTAGTACAAATGTGTTTTGTCTTTGTCAATACTATATATAAAAAAACTCGCATATTATATAGTGTTTCTTATAAAAATAAAAATATAAGTTAACAATGATTAAAGTATTGTGTGTAATCATCAAAGGTGGTTCTTCTGTCGTATTCTTCCCAAGTATTTCTGAGACAATTTGATAGATTTTCACTCTATGTATGATCTTACATGAGACTAGTCACTCTCACTAGTGCAAGCTTGAGAGAGGGTGGACTAATGGGCAAGATTGGCAGCACTAGATAAAGGAAAAACGACTTGATCAGGCTCTAAGCACGCCCGATTGGGTAACTAACTCAGTTTAGCAAAACCTTAAGCACGAGACATTCGGATCATCCTTGATGCTTTTAGAGATAGGGAGAGGATTCATACATCGTTTCCACTTTAGATGCGTGGTTGAGGAGGGACCCAAGGTCCGAGAGAGTGGTTGAAGAGGAAAAATGGGCTATGCCAAGACAAACACAAAAACAACTAAAGAGTCCTGGCCACCAAACTATAGCACTATCGAAAGAAAGAGCTATTTTTTCAAGATTATGAGCTATTATATTGAAGAACAATACAATGCTTCAAAACAACAAATCAATAGACAAAATATCTGATCTAATCCTCAAAGTTGTTAATCATTTTGAACTTCAATAATTTTTCATTAAAAAAATGAGCGAGAAAGATTAGGTATCCACTTTGAAATCATCCAAGTATTATTTATTATCTTGATCGTAGTGAATATTTATTTTTAATGTTGATGGCAGGAACTAGAAATAATAACTTAGCACGTACCCAAGATAGTAAGACTAACAGGAACATAAACAAATATTATATAATAACACACCAGTGTCTTCTTGGTTGTGAAAATCAAACTACAAATTAAATAATTTAAATTACCAATAAGCTAATCCTCTCGATCCTAGTGAAACCAAACAAAAACTTGCTGCACTCAATAACATAGTAAATGCTAATAACCCCACAACATTATTACTCTATATATTAAGAGAGAGCCAAGCGTATGATATGTGGTTATTCTCATTTAATCATGAAACATACTGTGGAATGACCTAAAGATACAACCACTTTGGCCTTCAGAACACTTTATTACCTTTCTTTTTTAACAGACCGCTTGCTACAAAAATGGCTATCAACAGTGATTAATCGGGAGAGATTGTATATATAAACAATGAACATTAATCTGGTAAATATGCATCAACATACAACTAACAAATAAATGGCTTAAGTGTTGTAAATAAGAAGATTTTGGTGCAAGATCAGGTTGTTTTGGAACTCAAAATTTGTTTATGATGGATATTAAGATATTTAAATCATATTGTCTACAAAAGTTTCCTACCCATATCATTGATCTACAAGTATTTCTAATATTATCGCAGACAACTAGTTGATCTACATGGTAAATCACATGCATTTTTTGGCAACTCTTACCCATCAAACCTGTCAGAAACCCAATCTGCATATGAACAAATAATCATTTGGTCATCCCTTTAACCATTAGCCCTGCAAATCGTAAGTCCACATGTGAATTGAAGTAGAATCTTAAAGGAAAATCTACATTTAAACACAGTTTCAGAGAAAAAAAAAATTAATGAGTAGAACTTACTGAAATTATGGGCAAAAATCTCAAAGACAGTTCCGAGAAAGGTCTGCCGATCCAAAAGTATTTCAATGAAGTGAAGTACTCAAGTTTGACTAGGAAGTTGTGCAAACGTTTCTTCATTTGGGTCACAGCCAACAACCATCATTTTCTTGTAAACTGCAAAAGCAAGGTCTGGATTCCCTGACCTGCTATAAGTTTGAATGAGAGCATTGTAGGTGGAAATATCAGGTTCAAGATCCTTAAGCTTCAGTTCTTCATACATACTCACTGCTTGTTGTACCATTCCCGCTATCCCAAGATTGAGTATTAGTTTGTTGTACGTGTAAAGATCAGGAAAAAGTCCTCTGCTTTGCATTTCGGTGTATAAAGATAAAGCTTCTTCTACCCTTTGTGATCTTCCAAGTGCATTAATCAAAAGGTTATAACAATGTGAATCAGGACTAATCCTATTCTGCTTTAGTTCCTCAAAGTGATACAGAGCATCATCAATTTTATCTAGAAAGCAAAGAGAGTTCAAAAGAATACTGTAAGACTTCAAGTCCGGTCTTATTCCTTCTTCAACCATTCTTTTAAATAACTTACAAGCAGTTTCCACACCTCCTGTTTTCCTGAACCCATTTATAAGAATACTGAAAATTTCACAGTTAGGCTTGCATCCGTTAATTGCCATCTCCTCGAAGAAAAGCATTACTTCATCATGTCTTCCCAACTTGAAAAGTCCATCAATGAGTAGGCCATATATATAAAGTGAAGGGGCGAAATTATAAGGTACATGATCATAGTAGAAATCGATAGCCTTATCCACGCTATTAGATTTCACTAAACCGGAAATGAGTAGATTATATGTGATTGTGTTAGGCTTGACACCCAAGGATTCCATATAACTGAAAAGTTTAAGAGCCTCATCCAGTCTACTTGCTCTTAATAGTCCCCCAATCAAGATGTTGTAAGTATAAAGATTTGGTGAGACTCCATTCACATTCATGACACCCAGAGTATCAAATGCTTTGTCGACATTGCCTACTTTGCATAAAGCACTAATAAGAATGTTGAAAGTAACTACATCAGGAGCATAACCATCAGCCTTCATTTCATCCCAAATTTCTTTTAAAGTCCCCAAATCTCCACAATCACTTAATCTGTCCAAAAATTTAATGTAAGTTACCCGATTAGGTTTGAGACTGTTGCTAGCTTTCATCTTTACAAACAAAGCCTTTGCATTATCAAGTTTACCTGCTTTACATAGAGCATCAATAAAAACAGTATAAGTAACAACATCTGGCTTGCATCCCTCTTCTTCCATTTTCTTCAATAGATCATAAGACTCATCAATTCTCCCAGTCCTTCCAAGAACTGTTATGCATATGTTAAATATATAAATATCTGGCCTCAAACCCAAATGTTCTATCTCTCCTAACAAACCCATTACAGTTTGAGTATCTCGGCGCTTTCCAAATGCTCCCATAAGTGCAGCATAAGTTTTCAATGATGGCTTCATCCCTTCCATGACCATTCTGTTGTAAACCTCCAAAGCCTCCCTACAAAATTCTGACTGGACAAGCAAATAGATCAACCCATTGTATGAATATGCGTTCAAAACAAACCCAGCCTTTCTCATCTTTTCAAGTGCAATCGGAGCTTGTCGTATTCCACCTCTTATGTAAAGACCCTTAAAGATAGATAGATAAGTGTTCAAATTTCGGTAAACAATTTTCTTTTGCATGAAATTAAAAACGGCAGCCATATCTTCAACCCTCTTATGAGTCACCAAAACTTCAAGCATGTAATTGCACGTTTCAGTGGTGTGAACAACATAAGGTAATCCAGCAACAGCCATAAAATATGAAAATACAGAATTTGGGTCCGACGTAGACTTAAGAACCCTTAAAACCTCTTCTGAAGACTTCACAACTTTCTCCTTCTCCTTAGCCAAATGAGCCCCTTCCTTTGGAATTTTCATTACAAACCCACTTAAACCCATTCGTTTGCTCCTCGCTTTCAACCTATTTCCTAAGTACTCATACGTGAAAACCTTTAAATTACCAAAGTTCCTTCCTCTAAATGACTCTCTATGACTGGAAGCTATTACAATCTCTGTAAAAGCACAAGTATAACAAAAACTACTACAATACATACTTGAAGAGCAGCCTGTTAACAAAACACCAAAAGAACTGGCAACCATTAAAATTAAGAGACAGAAATAAGGGTCCAAGCATAAGAAACAAAAATTTGTGTACATATTAATGACAATTCGATTAAATTAAGTTGATTCTGGTTAGAACATAGAAACGAAAACAGTATCTAATTTTTTTACATATATTAAAAACAAAATCAAAACAAAAAGTGTCATCTGACAAAGGACCAAAACCATTGTAATATTGGGAATTTGGGGGCAAAAAGAATTTTTTTTTTTTTGGAAAATGCCCAACTCAAAAGTCATTGCCATTAAGCAAGTTCAAAAGCTCTAATGAAAGATAAACTTTCAATCCAAAAAGATTCACATCAAACTGAGCAAAGATTTTTAATCCAAGTTATCCATGACAAACACACATGTATAGCATTCGTAGTGAAATAGGATTTACAGATTCAGAGAGAGAGAGAGAGAGAGAGAGAGAGAGAGAGAGAGAGATGCATCGAAATAGAACAACTTTTTTTTTAAAATAAATAAATAAATAAAGAATTTAGAAAGAAAATTGGCGCAGAAAGGCAGAGGACGTTTAAATGAGACGGAAATCATACTCATTTCTTATGTAAGTGAATATATTGTAAGCAAATTGATTAAATTACGATAGAGAAGTGTTGATTAATTAATCCTTTAGCCGAAAATAGATTCAAACTTCAGTCTCAAAACTCAGTGATACCTTATGAAAGATGGTACCAACCAGCAGTAAGGAAGGGAGCTCCGAACACAGAGACAATGGTATTGAGAGGTGAACAGAGTAAAGATACGGTTTTTGGAAAAAGTCACAGTAAAGGAACAAAACGACATCAATGAAAGTAGACTTCATGCGTTAGAGCATCTCCAAGGAGCACATCTATAAAAAGCCATTCTTTCCTTCAAACACTAGAGCTTCAATTCGGTTCAGTTCAGACCTCTTCTTCTTCCTCTTCTCTGGTTCAGTTCGAACCTCCTCTTCTTCTTCTCAGGTTCGGTTCTCTTCAATTTTTTACGGCTGATTTTAGGGATTTGATTTTATCCCTTTTGTTCTATCTTTTTTTTTTAAGAACACTTTCGTTCTATGGTTCAGTAAGGAACAAAGGTCTTAAATTTTATTTTATGAAAATTTAATTTAGGTGAGGTAACACTTTAATTACTTTTCTGTCTTTAAATTTGAAAATGTAAAATTATTTTTTAAAAACATGTTTTCATTTTTTAATTTTTTAATTAAAAATCAAAATTTTAAAAATAAAAAAAAAAAGTTACTTTTAATATGTTTTTAAGTAAAATTTTTTTCTTAATTAATATTTTGTACATCGATTAGACCTGGACCCATCTCCCCCACGACTCTAGTGTTGAACACGACCTCTAACTCGAACCCGAAGCCAACCTCCAACCTAAACCTGACTTAAATAAAATCAAAAAATAAAAATAAAAATAAATTTTGTAGAACATACTTTTGTATTTTATTTTTAAAATTGAAAAATAAAAGAGGTTTAATGAACACATTTTTGCCTTTCAAAAATAAAATTTTTAAAAATAAAATTTTATTTTTATTTTGTAATTAAAAAATTAGAAAACAAAAGTATCACCAAACCACACCTTAATTTATGTTTCTTTGTTTATTTTTAATAAATTTTTAGAATTTATTTTTTTAAAATTATTTATTTATGTTTTAATTAGTGGAAATAAAATAAAAGTATTTTTTAAAAAAATATGACATGGCACCATTATATTACATGGACCAATTAAGAGCGGACAAATAATTGAGAGTAGTAACAGCAGCCAATAAATGTGAACTTGGATATTTTAACCTCTAAAAAAATGACTGAGATATTTAAGTGCTACAAATGTGAAAACTTAAATATTTTTGTCGTAAGTTACTCTAATATACATATAATTTTAATGTTAAGAATCTCAAGTAGCTTCAATAAATATGGAGTTTTTGCTTTCATAAGAGCATCTTCAATGGTTAAATTTTAAAAGATATTTATTTAAATAAATTACTTATTTGACAAAATATAAGAATGATATATTATTAGAGTTAAATATGTGCTATCATGATATTGATATTATCTCTTTAAAAAAAATTAAAAATTAAAAATATATAAGAAACGTGACAATATTTATAATTAAAATAAATAATATATTAAATAATAATGTATTGAAGTGTTTTTAAAACTAAGAGTATAAAAATTGATATGAAAAAAAATAATAATAATAAAATGTTACATTTTTGGATGATATGAAATTTTTCAATATTTTTAAAAAATATTACCACTAAGAAACTCAAAACCCTCTTGCTTGCATCCTTTTGTGTTCTAATAAGAAAAACAAAAACAAATATAATTCTAGGATTGATTTTTTTTCTTCTAAAGAATGTTCATTACATCAATTATTATTTTCCTTTTAATTTTACAATTTGCCCTTTAAAACAATTGATATTTAAAAACAAAAATTTTTAAAAAAAAAAAAAAAACAACAAACAACCTCTTAAGCGTATGTACTGTGTATAGACTTTAGCATTTAGTAACAGTAGATGGTTCATCACGGCATTAAGTAACCATAATAGATAACAAAGAAGCAAGCATACATATAATTCAGTTACGTAGTAGCAATATGTTGTCTTTGTCAATACTATAATAGAAAACTATTATATTATATAGTGTTTATTATAAAATTAAAAATAATAAGCTAATCATGTTCTTCTTTCGTATTAAGTACTCTCAGACGTTTTAACAGGTTTTTACTCTATATATGATCTTACATGAGACTAGTCACTCACCCTCACAGTCACACTTCAATCTGCAAGCTACCTACAAGAGTATCCCAAGTGTTAAAATGTCACTGCAAGCTGAAGCCTAGAGAAATAGGTCCAAATAAGTATTTGACAATTTCAACATAATTGAAAAATATCAAACATAGATTAATAAAATAAAGAGTGAAAATTAAATGATAGGCGCTCTTAGCACGTAATACAGGATAGTAAGACTAACAGGAATATAAATAAATATTATACCGTTCTTGCAGCATGAGGTTTTTCTCTCCAATAAATCTGGCCTTGTCCCATCATTTGTTGCCGAAAGAAGATCGACTGACCCTGTCTCCTCAATAAGAGGGGACTTTTACAGATTCGACAATAATCCCACAAGAAAGACAGCAGAATTTCAATGAAGATTTCCACCATAACAATTTTGAACAACAATAAGGTCCTAAAAAATCTCATATATGAAGCATATACAAGCTTTATTCTTTACTTTACAATTACTTTAGTCAGAATCATGTCTTCTTTCCTTTTCCTTTCTGTGCTTCCTCCTGTCGTCCGAGGAATGACGCTTTTCATACTTATCATATTTTTCATGTTTTCCGTGCTTTTCTCTCTTTTCACGTTTTTCATGCTTCTCGTGTTTCCTTTCATCGCGCCTCCTTTTCTTTCTATTGCTTTCATCGTCTGATTGCTGTTCTTCAGTGTTTTTTGTTGGATTAAACACCGGGACTGCTGGCATTTCAGGAATGTTCTCAACAGACGATGGGTGAGAGCTTGATTCCACGTGAGGACGATTCGCTCTACAGTGAGATTAGAAAAATGTTAAAAAAGAAACCAAACAGAAGGCAACACATATTTTCAACTGCACAAAATAACATGTCACAGGAGTCTTCCGTAAAAGTATATTACCCACTAGAATCTCAAATGAATATATGCTTACTCACACAAAAATCTTAACTGCTGTAGTTTTAGCTTGAAGTAACATACCTTGAGAAACCAAGGCCATGAACATGTGCTGCCTCAGCATGCCCTTCACCAACATCCTCAGCAGTAGAACCTCGTTTCACAAGCTCTGAAAACTCATGCTTATCAAGCCGATTCCCTTGTGAGCGGTTTGCACGCTTAGGAGCTAAGCCAAGAGCCTCCCTCATGGCCTGTTCTTCCTCTTCCTTAATCCTTTTGATCTCTTCTTTCGCAGCTTCCATGTCTGCACTCTGAGCATTTTTATCCCTCACATACCAGTGCAGGTCCTTCCCTGTAAATTTTAAATTTTAAAAGAAATAACAGTTACACATTCTTTTCAAAAGCAAATCTCAAATACTCAAACTTGGCTAGTAGGAGAAAACGTGCAATAAACATGGTAATGTTACTACTTTGCTAGTACTGGTACCAGTACACACAACAGCAGGGCTTCAGTTTAAATATATGATTGCTGTAATATAGAGAGAGGGAGGGAGAGTACTCAAGCCAAGTCTAAGTACTTCAATATTCCTATGCAATGAGCTCTAATTCCAAAAGCTAGAAAATGAATATTGACAATATATTTGATGACATTAGAAAGGGAGTGGTGTGGGAATCCTCAAACAACAATATCTCAAAACACTGGAAAGAACTTAAGTTTAACATAAAATTTGATTGCATTGACAATAAACACACCATCGGCACCAACCAGAGTAGAATTCTTCGTAGTTTTGGAAAATATGGATCTTGGCCAGTTTTAGGTGTTTGTCCACATATTATCATACATTTTGGGACACTTTCTACTTCCAGTACAAAAGTAATCAAACCGGGTCTCAAACCTTCATTTTTTTTTCAGGATTAATCCATTTCATTATTACAGCGTAATGTGAAAATTACTAATGGTCCATACTCCACCATTGGAGTTTAAGGTGGTGATATAGACCAATAAATTGTACATATCTCTTCCTAGATAAGTCTACAAAAATAATTAAAAACAGGTGCTTGCAGAAACATCAGTCACTTACATTATACACTCAATACAACAAGTTTGCAAAACTCAGGAAAAATGCAATAGTACCAAGACATGAGTGTTACCTTTCTGCCATCTTCCAACAGGGGCCTTGAGACTGTGACCAATATAGTTCTCTCGATGCTTATCAACTTTCACATCTTCCCAAGTAAATTCTGTTCATCACCAATAAAAAAAAAAAGAAAGGCGGGAAATCAACAACACGCCGACAATAAAACAAGAAGCAAAATAGAAGAAGGAATATTAAAACAAGTTCAGATGGAAGTATGATTCAACATCAAGTATGAGTAGTGTTAGCATGAGCAAATATCTTCCTCCCTTTAAGAAACTCAAGCAACTCAGAATAATATCAAGTGAGATGCTTTAAGTCTAACCAAGATTTTAACACATACTATCCAAAAAAGCCACGAAGATGAAATCAACTCATTACTCATATGCAATGAATTCAGATCCTTAAAACATATTCAAGCAACATAAATGCCTAAACTACGCATAAGAAAACACCCAGAAGAGAAACTTGAAAATGCCAATAAATAATTGATTTAATCTTCCACTTTTAAGATTCCAGTTTCAATTTGTTTCAGAACCAATAGCTCAAATTAGGGCTTCTTCTAAATCCCCGAAACATAAATCATACAATTAACGACTGATAGCAAAACTCAATTAATCAAACCAAAAAGAAAATCGTTTGGCTTCTAAAAATGGAAATAAACTCCGGTTAATTTTATAATCAAGTTTCGCATAATTGAACTAGAGGCGTAACAATGTCGATAAAGAAGAGAGAGATATAATAAAACCCTAAAAGGCAAAAGGAAAATATAAAGAGGGCTTACGATCACGGCCGCCACGAACACCGCCTCTAGTAGGGTGATACATGTTTCAAAAACAGCCTTTCTCTTCTCTGCTTATAGTTTCAGAATTTCTGGTTATCACACCCAAATATCGTCGTTCGCTCCGCAGCCTATATATTCGTTTGTCTCCAATTTCTTTTTTTTTTTTTTTATTTTTTTTTATTTTTTATTTCTTTATTTTAATTCTTCCTAATAAATATGTTATGTGACGGTAATAATTTTTTAATCAATTTTTTGTTTTTAAAATTGAAATAGTGAAAATATTTTTCAAAAATATATTCTATAAATATGTTTTTTTTTTCTTTAATTTTTTAATTGATAATCAAAATTTTAAAAAAAAAATCACTTTCAATATTTTTTTAAATAGTTTTTTTTTTGAATCAATATTTTTAACTTCGATCAGACCCGGACTCAAATTCTTCCACGACCTTAGCGCTCAACCCGTCCTCTAACCTTAACCCGAATTCGACTCCAAACGTAGACCCGACATAAACAAAATCAAAAAATAAAAATAAACTTTACTTAACACATTTTTGTTTTCTATTTTTAAAATTAAAAAATAAAAGTGGTTACAAAACGCATTTTTATGAAAAACAAAAATTTATTTTCATTTTGTGATTAAAAAATTAAAAAACAAAAGTGTTATCAAACGGGACCTATATCATTATTATAATAATTATTTTTTTACAAATTCTTGACATATTGACCTAAAGCTACTATGATACAGTTTAAAAATTCGGACAAAAATGCAATACATTTCAAATAATGAAATTATGTGAATTAGTATAATTTAATATTGTATTGCTTAGGAAACTTGATTGGCATCTTCATTCTCGTCAGGATTCTTTAATTAACCGTGTATTTAAGGCTCAATATTATTCTTGTGGCTCTTACTTAGATGTAGAGTTAAAAAGTAATTCAAGTTTTATTTAGAAGTATCTATAAAGCTTAGTCTTTTATTCGAAAAGGGGTCGTGTGGTTGTTAGTTGAGGGATGAGTATTGATATCCTTAGGGAACTATAGCTTCGAAATAAAGATAATTTATTTGTGGTTTTTAATCACCTTAGTTTAGCAAATTAAAAAGTTTCTAGTCTTATGAAGATTGGAGAGACGTCTTGGGATGAAAAGGTTCTTAAAGAAATCTTTGTGGAGTATGATGTTAAGCTCATTTTAAGTATTCCTTTGTTTCTCTTAGTGTCTAATGATATCTGGCACTGGATATGTGAAAGCTCTAATGTTTATTCGGTTAAGAGTGATTATCGGCTTATTCAGGAGCTTAAAGGAGAATCATTTGGAGTTGGCAACTCTATTTTTTTAGAAAGAGTTGTGGGAAATGAGAATTCCTCTTGAAGTTAAGAACACTACTACAAAAAGTACAATTCTCGTCGGTTTCTAAATGTAATTTAAAGAATTTACGTCGGTTTTATAAACCGACGTGTATGCCGTAGTCGCAAATAGTTTTTTATTAGCGTCGTTTTTAAAATGACACAAAAAACAATTTTCTTCATTTAAAAACTGACGCAAAATGTACGCACTATTGTTTTATCTTTAGCGTCAGTTTGGAAATGACACAAAATGGTTTGCGGCATTTCTAAACCGACACGAAAAACTTATACCGTCAGTTCAAAAATGACACATAAATTGTTAAAATATTTTTTCTTTCACCTATTGCGTCAATTATAAAATGTAGCATAAATATAGGTAAAGAAAAATTATAAATTTCCAAGCAACTCTTATATTAAGCCCATAACCATCTTCTCTATTAGAAATACCACCAATGCTCTAAATATGTTAGAAATTTCCTCCAATAGAAACCAAATGTAAATCATGTCATTTGCCTCGTATGTTCATTTTAGATAAAAATTATTTAAAAACAAACTTTGTTCACTGTTCAACGGAAATAACATAACCAACACAAATAAAAAATTAAAACAAAATTAAAATTAAACATGAATAAATTTAATGGATGACAACATTTTTAGATACAGTTTTTAAAAATTAAATCTATGAGAATTGGGTAGAGTGTCATCATAACTATTGACAGAATGAACATAAAGGCCCAAAGAAGAACAAGCCTTCACAACATTCAACACTTGTGTTATATAATTACATATAGTCAAGAACATTAATCAATTCACGATTATTTTATACAAAATAAAGTACCTATAATGAACCAACATGCTCTCCAATATTCAGTATTTTGCTTCACTGCTGGCTTTCCTTTTGCATCAACAGAGCCATCACCAGTGTAAGTCTCACTCACTTCATTCTAATAATAACAATAATTAAATTATTAACAACAACATTTTTCTTACTTAATTACTTACTAGTAAGAAATTTAAGAGAGAGTGAGTGATTTGTAGACTAAAAGAGTAATGCCATTTAATATAATTGTAAAAAAAGCTTGTGTATTGGTAGAAAGATAATTTTGTGGATTGGAAGACAATGTTGCACAATATGGAGCAGTTGAGGAAAACTAAGTAAATTAGAATGTTAAAACTCATTTCAACCTAATGTTAAGCAGAACCAAATACTGAACTTAGTGTTATAATTATATTGTATTTGATATTGTTTAACTCCTTTGTCATTTTAACCATTTGAATGGCTCATTTAGCCTATACTTATGAGATGTTACAGTATTAGATTTTCTTTCATAAAAAAACTACTGAATATTAGAAATAGTCAAACAAATAGGACAGGCCGATCTTAGAATATTGCAGTTTTGTTAAGAGAGAGCTTTATAATTTTATTGTTTTGGTGCTTGGAAGAGCTTGATGAGAGGTGTCGATGGTGATGAGAACTTTATGAGATTTGATTTGAATAGTTCCTTGAGATCTTCAGGGTTTACAGTGTATGTAGAGTTTATATATGTAATTGGCCAGAATCTTAAGGGTAATTTGTATTAATAATAACTAGATTTGAACCAATAAGTTAAATAAGCAAGGAAAGTAGCATTAAGTACCTGACACCTTTTGAGCGTGTAGTCTCTTGAATCTCTGGAATGACAAAAGTAGCATTTAAAAGCCTGAATATGATGATCAGATCACAGATCTGAAAAATTAACAAAAATTTAATTAACTCCAAGTAAAAATTGTCCTACAGATGACTTACACATTAACTAAACAAAATTAAACCACAAAATATTTTTGCATAAATGAAACCGTTACTTTGTTTATTTGGTACTGTAAAACAAAGAAAAACAATCAATTAGCTAAATTCTCTAATAGTCTTCCCTTTATCCAACACAGCAATAAAATATTTTCAACTAAATTCCACAATGACATAGCTAAAACTGATTCAGTATCATTGAAAATCCTTAAATATTGATGTAAGATAGAATCCTAAATCAACAAATAAAAAGGGTGATAGAAACAAAAAAGAAATAAGATATTTGAAAAGTAACATACACAAATACATGTGTATATTAACTCTTTAAAATTTACATGCATAAGATAGCATAAGAAACAATTGAATCAAACAAAAGTTTCTTCTTAATGGATAGAATCAACCAAAGTAGTTTACAATCCATCCTATGAGAAAATCTTACCAAACCATGACAATTGACCTCTCGGGAAAGGCATACTCTCAGAAAAATAATGTTCTAGAATACATTTAATAGTATGTTCATGGATTCATTAAACAAAAAAGCTGTCAATGCATTGGACTGTACTCGATACTCATAGGAGATTCAATTCAATTGGGATAAACTTAATCATTATACATGATATATAAATTGTATCATGCTAAATCGAACAATACGCAGGAAACAAGAAATTTTGACAATAATACTTGCAAAAGACTTGTCACCATATTTACTGTATAAAGGATAATAATTCTCAGACTAGGCAACTTATTCAATTATTTTTTCTTTAAACAATAATAATAACTAATTCATGACAACAGTACCAAATTCTTACCTACGTAATTGTTTCTAGGGTTGGCATAAGGCTGCAAGGATTTCAGTGGCTTCACAACACCCCAGAGTTTCTTATTTCGATATTTCTGTTTCAATGTATCAAACATTCCCATAAACTTATATACACAAGAAAAAGACCAGAATTTGAACCCATACAAGCTAGTTGAAATTCATTGTAAATCATCATTTGCATACCTGTCTTTTACGGATAAAGCAAAATCATCACGAAACCTGGCTAGGGCACTGTAATGAACCAAGTCGACAAAGGAAGACCTTGCGATGGAGAGATGGCGAATCAAAAGACGCAAAAGACAAGACCAGAACAAACAATGAATTCGTACTAGTAGCGGCTAACCAATTGTCATTTTGGTTAAAAGGGAAACCTGGTTGGTGTTTTGATGTTCTCTTCCATTCTTGGCTTAGAGGACTGGTGACGTTCTCAGGGTACAGTTGGCGACGAGAGAGAGAGAGAGAGAGAGAGAGAGAGAGAGAGAGAGAGAGAGATAGATGCGGATGTACCTGTGAAGAACCTAACGAGAGAGACAGTGAGAGGGGGGCTTCGAGAGAGGTGGGCGGAGGAGAAGACACAATCGCCAGAGCTGGGTGGAGGATTTTGAAGATTAATCGAAGGTGAAGTGTGAATAGTGGGCTTCGATTTGGGGGTAAATATGCGTGGATCCCCTTGTCAATTAAAATATGCGTCGGTTATAAAATGTCAAATAGAAAGTATTCGACTTTTTATAAATGACGCTAATCGTCTATTACATATTTTAAAGTTATTCTATTTTTTTCGTCAGTTGTCTTTTACGCGTCTGTGGTACTAATGACGCAAATTATGTATTTTTACTTTTGTGACAGTCAGTAGTCCCGTGATCCGTAAGAAGAAATGCCGGGTAAGCTGTGCAATCCCACATCGCCTGGGGAAGGTCAAGTGGGATGATTCTGAGATTGTGTAGGTATGGGACTACACAGTTGAAGAGAGCTTAAATAGATTGATTGGTACTACCTATATCAACAAGGTGCATCTTGTTTTTCGGTAGCCCATCTCGAAAGAACTCCACAGTTAAGCGCGCTTGGCTTGGAGCAATTTCGGGATGGGTGACTCTCCCGGAAGCTTTTCCGGGAAGCGTGCGAGTGAGGACAAACACGCCGGAAACACTCGTGTCGGGTCCGTAGGGTGAGTCGTCATCCATGAAGCGACGAGCAGTGACGTACTCGTGTATAAGAGCCATTCATTCCGTGGGTGTAAGGGCCTAATGGAGGCTTGAAGCGGGGACGTTACAAATGGTATCAGAGCCTTGACCCAGCCGGAAGTGTGGTCGACGAGGACGCCGGACCCCGTAAGGGGGGGTGATTGCGACAGTCAGTAGTCCCGTGATCCGTAAGGGGAAATACCGGGTAAGTTGTGCAATCCCACATCGCCTGGGGAAGGTCAAGTGGGATGATTCTGAGATTGTGTAGGTATGGGACTACACAGTTGAAGAGAGCTTAAATGGATTGATTGGTACTACCTATATATCAACAAGGTGCATCTTGTTTTTCGGTAGCCCATCTCGAAAGAACTCCACAGTTAAGCGTGCTTGGCTTGGAGTAATTTCAAGGATGGGTGACTTCCTGGGAAGTTTTCGCAGGATGCGTGTGAGTGAGGACAAAGCACGCTGGAAACACTCATGTTGGTCTGTAGGGTCAGTCATCAATCCAGGAAGCAGTCAGAGTGGCGTACTCGTGTATAAGAGCCATTCATTCCGTGGGTGTAAGGGCCTAATGGAGGCTTGAAGCGGGGACGTTACAACTGTCATTTGGAATCCGACGGTTCAATTAATTGGGACACTATTCACGTCGGTCAACACCGTGAATAGTAGTGTTGACCGACGTGAATAGTGTTTTTTGTAGTAGTGGAATTTAGTTTGGAAGACTACTTCCAGTTGTTTTCTTACTCGAGTCCAATTAGGTGTGAAACATGTCCATCTTCCCTCATTGTTGTGTCCAAGGTGCTTACGAGTTGTTGAATCCATTTCACATTGTCTTGTGGGGTGTTCTTTCACTTTCGCATGCTAGATGATGGTAGGTATTTCAGTAGTGAAGATTGGGGACAATTCTTTTTGAGGATGGTTGGTATTTCAATAGTGGAGATTGGGGACAATTCTTTTGGAGGATGGCTTCATGATAGGTTTCAGAGTGGGAATTTTGAGATAAAACATAAAGTTGCTATGCTTTGCTGGGCGTTGTGATCTATGCGCAATGATAATGTTTAGAATGATAAGAATAAGACTGTTAAAGAGATAGTTTCTTTGGTTCCTCTTTGTTCTCTTTACAAGACGAGAAAGGGGATGAGCAGTGGATTTCACCATGTGGTAATACAATCAAAATTAATCGATGCATTTATTATTATTATTTTTTTTTTTGATAACATCGATGCAGTTATCTTTAGCAATTTGAACAAGCATGGGTATGATTAGGTCATGCGGGACTCTTCAAGTCAACTTATTTTGGCTTGGACAACAAGTCAGATATGTGTGGTTGACATTGTTCTTACTGAGGCTATCATGGCTAAATAGGATTTGAGCTGGTTGAAAGAGACGGGTTATGAATGTGTGGTGGTGGAGTCAGACAGTGTGATCACGATCTAAGTTATTTGAAATTTGAAGGATATGTCTTCTATTTTTAGGTTCTGCATCTCCGAGTGCGAATATATTCTTTCTAGTTTGAATAATGTGTTTTTAATTTTTGTCAAGCGATCCGCTAATCGTGTTGCACACCATTTAACTAGAGCATCGTAGTTAAATTTATAAGGATTTGTATAGTTCATTAATGTAATTTTTCAAAACAAATCAGTTAGCAAAATTCTATTAACATCATTATATAAAAGTCATTTATTTATGAAATAATTAGTAAAATGACCCTATTTATTTATTTATTTTTTTTTGGAATTTTTATATCAGACTTATCAATTTTTCGATCAAATTATGATGCATAGAGTTATTGAAGATATGAAAATTCTGGAATATGAGTTCGGTCCTCCATCCGACTTGAACCCGTACCCGCAATGATAACCCGAAACATCACAGTCTTTTGTCTTATTAATAAACCGGATACTTCTAAGGAGCCATCGATTATTCGATAGGGACGCCGACAAACATAAGTAGAAAGTAGAAGACTATTAGAAAGAGAGAGAAAGAAAATGGCTATGCGATCTACCTTGGCAAGAGCAACAGCACTGTCTCGCGCGATGGACACCACACGGCCCTCAACTCGCTACTTCAGTGATGGCAAAGGAAAGGTTTTGAGCGAGGAGGAAAGAGCTGCTGAGAATGTTTACATCCAGGTCTGTTCACTCTCTGTATCGATCTCTTCTGTTTGTTTCCTGAGAAAATATCTGTCATTTGTGATGTGGGTATTGGTTTTTGGGATTTGGGATTTACACTGATTGATTGATTGGTTCATTTTAAAATGATGTTTTTGTGAAGAGAATGGAGAGGGAGAAGATGGAGAAACTGAAGAAGAAAGCTGAAAAGGAAAAAGCCCAGAAAGAGAAAGAGAATGCTGAAAACGTAAGGATTTTTTGTTTGAATTTTGTATTTAAATGTCAAATATGTTTGGGTTTTAGCTTAAGTCCTAATTGGAAACCATCTGATTACTGATACTCTTGTTGCCAATTTATTCATGATTGATTGATTTAGGCAAAATTTTGACTAAAGACTCCAAAAGAGTGATGTTCTTGGGGTAGCTCTTAGTGGGAATGGAATTGTTGTGGACTTGATTTTGTTGATGATAATGTGCTTTAATGTCGCTAGGCTTGCGTGTGTGTAACATGTGCATGTCTGCTTATGCTTATATGTGACAATTCTTTTGAAGAATACTATGCCCTTTTTGTCACTAACTCCCCTGAAGATACTCTACATAGATATTTACCAAGATTCAATACTATGTTGTGTGTTCACTTATTCAGACGTTTTTGAGTTTAGCTGTAGAAAAGATTCATTTAATTCATAGTCTGGTTTGTTTTGCATATGCCTTTGTGTACTGCTGTTCTACTTACCCAAGCTTTTGTGAGTGGAGGTAGTTTTGGTGTGGACGATACTTCACCTTTATGCATTTTGAAGCTTTCTTCTCTAAGAAAACGAATATTATTAGTCTAGGGATTGAGATTCCAGAAATTCTTTGGTAAACTATTGCATACGCTTAGCTCACTGGTTGGAAAATGCAATTTTGTATATTTCTCTTTTTGATTGATTATCTACTGTGATAACGGATAAGAGGTGAATAGAAGGATGAAATTTTGGAGTTCAAATTGTCATAAATGCATCTTCGTCAAGCTTTTATAATATTTGCTAGGCACTACCGTATAAGCTTATAAGCATGTTTGAAAGCGACTTTGGTTCCCACTTGTCATATATCAGATGAAGACCATGAACAATGTGTATAGCAAATTGTTCACATATAGTCTCTCAACTTTCTTTTCTTTTGGTTGGACATGATAAAGTATTGATCATTTACATGTTTCATCTATTGTTTCTCAGAAAACTGATGGGACCCAGTGAGGCTGAACTTGGCTATCTATACTAGCTAGCTGATGAACTCTTGGTCTTGGAAGTTGGAACATCATGAAGAATAAAACTGTACATGGTTTTAAGTTTTAACTCTGAGGCTTGTTTAAGACTGGTTGTTGTATAGTATGTTCTTGTCTTACCGTAACAAACAACCGTTGTTCAATCATCTATGGAGTCTTTTATCCAGTTAGATGGACTGAAGTGGTAATAAAATCTCCTTTGGTTTCTTGCTTTGCTTTTTCAATTGAGCGAATTTTTAGTCTGTTTTTCACTACTTAAGCAGTGCTTTGCATTGTGACCCTAGAATCACATTAAGAGATTTTTTTTTTAATAACCTAGAACCACATTAAGAGAATCGGTAATATGTTTTATTGTTCATTTTGGGTTGATTTCTTTGCTCCCGGGCATTATTACTTCTTTCTTTCAGAAGAAATTAGTTTGGCAAGTGAAATTTTACTGAAAATTAATTTAATTAAGCGAGATTGAACCTCTTTCGCTTGGGACTTTCATCTAGTAGGTTAGGGATATGGTTCATTAAATACATTTTCTGTATAAACATGTATGGAATAATTATATATATGTTTATATATATATTTTTGAATGAAAGTAGGGAACTATTAGATAGCTAAATTCGCTGTTACAAAAGATTGAAGAGTAGCAAGAATGGTACTCTCAGTAAAACTATGATCAGACTAGTAATAAGAGTCACGGGCTAAATAGGGTGCGACTTGGAGATCGTTTACGCCAGATATGCTTTTATAAATTAATTTATAATAATAAATTATGATTTATTAAAACGATGTGATTTAATTAAAATTAAAATAATTTAAAATATAACATTACAACTTTTAAACTTAAGGGATCTACTTTTTAAATTTTTACAAAGTTGCCAACTTGACATTCCATCCAAAGACAACTAATTATTTTTATAGACAACTTATGTCCTGACAATTTGGCCCTGCTGGTCGTATGAGTTGATGTATACATTTTGCTGGAGAATACTCTAATTCATAGCTGATCTAATTTGTTTTTTTTCTTACCTGTACTAGAAAGCATCTGTAAATTACAAACACTCAAAATAATAACATAAACATTATATATCATTATACAAACACGATAAAATAAGCACGAACTTCAATTTATATGCAAGAAGTCACATCACATGTTGCAAACAACATTAATATCAAATATTTGTCTAATAAGATAAACGTTCAATGTTATTTAATAAAGTAACAATTTCAACATCGCTATCTAATGAGACACATTTCAATATCGCTATCTAGTAAGATAACCATCTCTAATAAATCATAGGAAGCACTATGGAATCAGTTTTTTTATAATAACCGACGCCATAGGGTCTTTATGTCATCGATTATTCCCTATAGCATAGCCTAGAAAAACGTCAGTAACAAATTTTATCAAAATTGATACTGAAAAGCCTTAAAAGACAATCATTTCTAATACTGCTGTCTAATAAGACAACCATTACATATAAAACCTTTCAACAGTTTTACGTAGAGTTATAACTTTTTATTACATACAATAATCACTGTGTCACACATAGACATGCTTTGAAGTATAATTATACTTTTCTTACATCCATTCCTAATTTAGGTGTGCCGATTTGAGTAGAAATAGCTCGACGATCCAATGCCTTATGTCACATTAGCAGTAAACTAGTAAATATCATATTATAATGCTTTCTATGACTTAAAGTCAAAATTAAAAGTTTCTCTATTGATAAATAGCTTGACAATACCTTAAATATAAAGAAAACACAAAAATCGAGCTACCCCAAGACTGACCAATTGATCCACCAATTTTTTAGGCCAACCGATTCATGGAACCGGTAGACTGGTTCTGTGACAAAAAACCCAACTCAAAAATTTTTGAGTTCTCTTTTTCCCCATCTGTCCAAACCAAACCAACACTTCTAGAAACGTTTATACACTAATTACAAACCAATACAACAACTCAAATCACAAAATTTCACAATAAATAAGAAATCACCATTAAAGTAACCTTGAGTTTCAAAAACTCAAACTTTGACCAAAATATAATACAACTGCATTACTCTTCAATTACAACCCAAATTATAACTCAAACATGTATTTTAAACAACTTCTAAACCAACCAAAATACCACATAACTCAATTTCCTCAAAGCACCCCAAACCTAACTTATTTTATCGAAAATTCAAAAAAAAAAAAAAATTAGCTATTGCTACAATATGTGTCATTTGAATGTGATTATATATATGTATTTTTTAAAATTTTTAAATTTTCTTAATTAGGTAGCGAATACTATATTCTTAACCAAAACTCACATAATTAAATTTGAGTATGTCTATTTATAGACTGGATTCGTAAATTTGATATAAAGATTTTTTATTTCCAAACTTTACGAAAAATATGGTGTGAATCGATTTACCATAACTAAAATAGAAAGCAATCAATTTTTATTACAACCATTTCACTTAAAAATATAAAATAAATAATAATAAAGTTAAAAATATCGTTAAAAATATTTATAATATTTTAAATTTGAATTTCTTTATATAAAATATTTACATAATTTTTTTTATTTTAATTCAAAGTTAAATTAATAAATTTAAAAATATGATTAAAAATATCTATAATATTTTAAGTATTTTAAATTTAAATTTAAATTTCTTTATATAGAATATCTACATAATTTTTATTTTTAAATATATATAATAATATTATAAATTTAATAAAGAATAATCTGTTAATTAATAGAATATTCTGTTAAAGTTAACGTAGAAATCTAAAAAGTATCGTTAAACCAAAATTCTATTACATAACCACACTTTATATAAAATAGATATAATAATAATAAGATAAAATCAACTTAAAATAAAACTTTATTAAAATAATCAAATTCATGGTAAATTACTAATTTTTCTCCACACACCCTTAGCTTAAGGATAATATGGTCATTGATTTATAATCTGCTTAACCTCAAAATTTCTAAACATTACGCAAAATCTCCCGGTACAACTCAAATACAAACTTATATCGTGGTGATATTTCTGGTCAATTAATTGAGTTTCCACTGTAGCATAACTAAAAATTTTTATTCCACATTTAACATATATATTACACATATAATTTAATAAAATATTCGTAATTAATAAATTACTCCTAATTTTCCTATTTCTAAAAATAAGCCTAATTTCTGATATAAAGTTAGTAAGACTATAATCTTACTTATTAATTCCCTAATACATATTAGGTTTCATATTTCATAAAATATGTTCCTGCACACGCAACTTTAATTCTCAAGTTGCTTCCCTTACCTTGCTGTTTTTCCACAATACTTTAACCAGTAGAATCGCCTTGTTTTGCAATACTTTTTTCTTTTTTTATCCAAGATTTGGGTAGGTTGTTTGTCATACAGTATATCTTCTTGGAGCTTAATATCATCATAGCTTAAAATATGTGTCGAGTCTGAAATGTATTTTCTGAGCATTGAAATATGAAACATGTCGTGAACTCCACATAAAGTAGGGGGTAAGGCTACTTGGCCTACCTTTTCCAGGATCTCGAAGGGACCAGTTAATTTAGGGCTTAACTTCCATTTCTTCCCAATTCTCTGAATCCCTTTTATAGGTGAAACTCGAAGCATTACAAAATGTTGGGTTTTATGCCCTAAATAAAACTCATTTCATATAATCAGATTTACTTATTAATAAAGATCAGAAATAACATTTTATGTTGCATGGTTCACATGATTTATTTCATGATTATATGTATATAATGTATGAATTCTTTTTAAGTCCAGAACATATGAATTTGTTAAGATTATAGTGTTGTCAGCACAGTGGAATATAATCTTAATTATATGTTCAAAAGTTTATTCCCTGATTTGTCAGAACACTGGATTTAGACTGACATGGTATAATCAGCGATAGGTATTCTTACACCTTGGAAAAGTGTTATGTCCTTTCTAGGACATTGGCAAAGTTTACCAGTATCGGATGTATGGAGTATACATCGGAAGGGACCGATATTGAACTTTGATTAGATATATTAAAATTTACCGTAATATCTATTCAATTCAATATCACCTGTTGATCCTAGATCAAATGATCTTAATCCTGATATGGTTAGGTTCAATCTCAAGAGTGTTATCCGTGTTCTTTGATTTGTTAGTTAAGCCTACTTTTGGGTCAGGGTGATACGTACATTTTGGGAACACGGTAGTGCAATTGAGTGGGAGCGCTAACATAAATATGGAATCTATAGCTTCTATTTGGCAAATAGAAAGTAAAGGATGATTTCCTTCGAGCTTAACCAAACGAAGATAAATGGTGGAGATCTCATTTCACTTAGCTGAAATATCATTTATACAGGGTTAAGTGTTTTAAGGATAAAATACATTGTAGGGTGTTACGGTAATTTAATCCCTTTACAATGTAAATCATCTATATAGAGGATCATTGATCACATTAGGGTTATAACAATGGATAACTAATGACGTGTCTATATCATGGAACATATAGAGCGTTCTATATGACTGAGAGTGCAATTCCAAGTTCTAAGTGTGGATTCAATGAGGAATTAATAAGTTAGGGAATTTACTTGGTAAATTCGGTTCGACTTATTGGAAGCTCGGTTATATAGACCCATGGTCCCCATACTAGTTGAGACCATATTGCTTGTAAGACTCAGTTAATTGATTTTGATTAATCAATTATAATTCTAAAAGTTAGATTATGCCTACTCTATGAATTTTCACTAAGCAAGGGCGAAATTGTAAAGAAAAGAGATTTTAGGTTTATTTATTGATTAAGAGACTTTATATGTCTAAATTAATAAATATATTAAATGGCAATATTATTTAATAATTATTTCCAAGTTATTAAATAATTAGAATTGGCATTTAGAAAGGTTAAATTGGAAAATTGGCATTCTTGAGAAAATGGGAATGGAAAATAACAAAATGGGAAAGTTGTAAAGTGAGGCCCAATCACTTTGTATGGCCGGCCCTATGCATAGGAAATTCCATTTGTAGTTTCCATTATTTTAATGCCATACAATTCTAACCTAAACCTAGAGGGTATTCTATAAATAGAAAGTGTTGGCTTTAGGAAACACACACACATCTTTGATCACTTTGTTTCCCTCAGAAAATGCCTCACACGCCTCTCTGTGTTTTCTTCTCTCTAAATTTCGAAACTTTGAGTGAATGAGTAGTGCCCACACACATCAAGTGGTACCTCAATCATAGTATGTAAGACTATGGAAATTCTGCATCAAAGAAGGAGAAAAGAAGATCCAGGTTCAGATCTTGGTGATGCTCTGCTACAGAAAGGAATCAAGGGCTAGAGATCTGAACGGAAGGAGTCATAATATTCCGCTGCACCCACTGTAAGGTTTTCTAACTTTATATGTGTTTATTTTCATTGTTTTAGAATTCATATTAGGATGTTAATCAAACATACATGTAATATGAATTAAAATAATGTGTTAAATGTTTCTGTGTTGATTTGGATGGTTTCATGTGGTTTATGTGTTAGTTGATGAATGTTGATGTTGTACAGTTTCGTTTTCCATGAAAAATATTTTTTCGTTTTTTTAAAATATTTTATTTGGATTCCTTGTGAAAAATTAAGCAATTTTGTTTTTTACGGAACTTGATTCCGATAAAAATTGAGAAAGTTATGAATTTTGGAAAATTGGGATTTCAGGTATGCATGGGTGCTCAATCGCATGCCCAGGTGCTTCGGACAAGCACCTCTTGCGCGCGCGTGAGCCTCGGCGTGCACCCTGCAGACGCCGAAGTCTGCCGCACACGGGACCCTGCTCCCGCCGAGGTTTCCCGCCCAAGTCCCTGTGTCCGCGCGCGTGACAGGCTGCTAGCAGCCTATCCTAGGCTGCGGATGCAGCCTACTGGGCTGCTTTCCCAAAATTGCAATTTTTGGGGTTTTTTCCCCGAAAATCCAATTTTTTCATGGGATTGTTTCCCAAAATTCATTTTTCCAATTTTAAATATTTCTAAATTGAAATATTTCCAATTTTAAAATATTTTCAATTTGGAATTTTTCCAATTTTAAATGTTTCTATTTTGGAATGTTTCCAATTTTAAATATTTCCTATTATTCAGATTTAAAAATTTGTTAACTTCTTTAATATTTATTTATTATTTAATTATAAGATTAGATATTTTGATATTTAAGATATTTTAAATTAAAAGATAACTTTGTCTTTTTTATTATATTAAAATTATCTTATATGACAAATTAAATAATTAATAAATTTGAAATTAACATAGACATTTTTATAGATATACTTACCATAATGTTTTCAAATTTAAAATTTATTATTTTGTTAAATATTTAATTATTTATAAATTATATGTATAAAAATGATATTTTTTCTATATATATATCATTTTTTTTTCTTATTAGAAATTTATAAATCATATCTTAAATATTTAAATAACATAGATATTTTTGTAGAGATTTGAATATTGCTTAATTTGAGATATTTTGACTTATAATTATGGTAATTATTATTCATTTATTATTTTATTCCTAAAATAATAATTATCTAACCAAATCTATTTTAAAATTGGTTTATTTTATTACTTTTATTTTATTAAATTATAAGATCTGAAAGTGATATTGAAGATTCTTTCCTTTCAAATCATTGATCTTATTAGATATTTAATTTAATTTGATTCAAATAAACCTAGATATTTTAAAATTAGTTTCCTTTATTTTGTTAGTTTATGAATAATAATTTAATTATATTAATATCTTATTTCACATCTGTTACATGGACAATGTTTGTTTATATTATTGTTTATTCAAATTTTTTTTAACAAACCTATTATTTATCTGATCTAAATTGCTATGATTAACTTGTTGACAGATCCAATGATCTGATTTTAATCATAGTCCAATTGTCAATAGATCTTATAAATAATTTGTAACAGGTAAAATTTTGTACTTCTTTCATCTGTGTAAACCTAGTAACATGATAGGGTCCATCCAAATCATTTGACCTGTGTGAGCCTATATGTTTGCTTTTGGGCTTAGATGCATATAAGAAGCCCATTTAAGTTTTTACTAAGTAAATGGACTAGGTTGCTAAAATAAAATTTGACAATTAGATTTGGGCTTATTCAATGAATAACAATTGTTTACTTTAAGGTTAAATTCCTCTCTTTTGGGCCTTGTGTGAGAGTTGGGGGCCAATAGAAGTGGGTACGACATACTGAACCCAGCTCCCCCTCACATGAACTACCCCAATTGTGAAGGCCCATTTGCCTTATTTAAATAATTGTATTAGGTTAATTATATTAGTCTAACCTAATTAAAATTGAATTAGCAGCATAATTAACTTTTAAAATATATGAAATTTATTTTTCATTTTAATATTTTAAAGTTAATTTTAGAAAAATACTTAGTTAATGATATATATTCTAGATAGTTATTTCTAGTACTAATTATTATTTCTAATATTAAATAGGAAAATATCATTGATTGTGAAATTAATTGCTTATTAATTAATTTTGGTACAATCTAAGTTTAGTATATTTTCCTAGTATTAAACTAGAATTAATAATTAAGTTTCCTTTATACTTAATTATTTATTTCTTGAATTTAATACATTTAATTAAATTGAAAATTTCAATATTTAAGTTGATTTTTTAATCATGATACTTAAATATTGTTATTTTCATGTTATTTAATTAAAGTTGAAAATTATCTTAAGTTTGAAATCTTATTTCAGAATAACTTAAAGCTGAATAATTTTCAAAGTGTATTTTATTTTTATTTTATTAATCATTTCCCAAAATTTCGAAATTACATTTCTTTAATGTAGAAATTTTGAATTTTATTTGAAAAATAGATTAAAGTTGAAAATTATTTATTTAATTTTGGACCAACTTAAATCAATATTTTTTTCATTTAATGATTAATTAAAATAAATGAACTAAAATATATAATAATTAGAAATTGAATTGATTAGTGTATGAAAGTCTACATAGTTATTATCTGTTTTGCTTGAAGTATTTTTCTAGTGTATTTAATTAATTACAAAATTAATATTTAAGTTGATTTTTAATCATGATACTTAAATATTTGAAATTTTTCTTAGATATTTAATTAAATAAGAAAATTATATTTTTGTTGAAAATTAATTTTTATTAATTTTGGGCCAACATAAAATTAGAGTAATTTTCCAGGATTTATTTTTATTTTATTTTAAAGCATTTTCGAAAGTTTTATTCTTATACACTTCTTTTTTCGAAATGCAATATATATTTATAGAAAATTAAATTTGAGTTGTAAATTAATTTAAATTAATTTTGAAACAACTTAAATTGAATAATTTTCTAAATATTTACGGAAATTATTACCAAGATGGAAATAATTCACGTTATTTTCGTATCCATATAAGTATAATTTATAAATATTAAATTAAAATTTATATTTAGATTTTTTCATTCTAAATTGGAAATTTTAATTAAATAAATATATATTTAAAATAAATTGATTAAAATAAATATTAGAAGAAAATACAACCCTTCATTAAATAATGAGCTTTATTATAAGGATATTCGATCTCCATTGTTGGTTTTACATAGCTATTGTTTTAGTGAGTAATCCTCCCTAATAGAGGAACGTTCATTAGCAAGTTAGCACTGTTTAATCTCGAAAGATAAGTAATCTTGTAAGTTTTTTATATATTTTTTGATCACCCTAATGGTGGCGACTGTATAAGACTTGCAAGAATATGAAACAATGGTGGAAGCTCATAAGATAGAATAGCCTTGACTATCGCCTAAACGGGACAACGCGGATTCACATCTTGATCGAATAAAAGGTTGCTAGAATGTTTGACATTTTAGATGAGCTGACAACTCTATTCAATGGATGGTAGCTTTGACTCTCGCCTAAACGGGACACTGATATCAGTTTGTTGAAAACCTTGGAAATTATTTAGGATTGTATGTTTTAGTATTTTCACTTGCCATTCCTACTTGCTATATGCTTCATAATTTCTGAATTGTGTATGAATTTGTATTGAACCATGTTATTTTCTGTTATTAAATTATAGTTTAATTTCGAATCTTCATTGTTGGTCTAACTTGGTTTGTTTTTCTAATGAGATAAATCCCTAATGGATTTTCACCATTAGACTAACATAATAGTGTTAGATCTCGAAAGATAAATATTGTATATGCAACATCTAGCTGTTCATCAGTTGATGACACCTTAGACTAGTATTTTACAATATGAAACAAGAAGATTGTATGAATAAGATTACTTTGACTCTCGCTAATCGGAGCATCGTTGGATTCTTATTTAAAACGAAATTATCCTAATTCCTCTTAGCTTATTCATTTCGAATTAGCTTAATGACATATCATTGGATGAATGGTCTATAAATCATTTAAAGTCTTATTTTCTCTTAAGAAATTAGATGACGCATATGATTATATTCCTGAAATTCTATTCCAAAATGATATAAATCTTCAATCTTAGAAATCTCCTACTTGTATAGGCAAATCATAGAGTTAGATTAGTAGTGGTGGTCCAAGAAAGAGTTACTAATTATACAGTTACACTTTCACAAGTGTTTCATAACAATTTTCTTTCAATGGATTTAAACTGTATGAGTTTAGTATTCTGTGACCAGAATGCACTTGCACTATTCTAAGAACTCTTTGTTATAACTAAAAGATACAACCACATTTTATAAATCTATGGCATTTGTATCTTGTTCATAGTGGTTTTGACAAGATCATTCTCTGCAAAGAGTTAATATGCCTATATCCACTGAAATTAAGTTCATCTCATTCGCAGATGGATATACATTCAGGGGTGGATATGAATTTTCGTTGTATTCTTAAAACGATCAATCTAGATTTTACCTTATGCAAAAAAAATTTGAAATGTTTGAAAAATTTCATGAATTTCTAGCAATGGTAAGTGGTTAAAGATCTTGCGAACTGATAGGGGTGGAGAAAAAGTTAGAAGATATGCAGTTCAAAGATCATTAATTTGATTTTGAATTATATCCAAACTTACCTCCCCAGAAATTCGAGTTGCATATTGATGATTAGTTACTAGTCGTTGCCTAAATCCTTCTATGGTAATATAATTTCAGAATGATGCAATGGTTGTATACTTAATGTAAATCATTACTAGATTCATGGATGACCTAATTGAAATCTTAAGAAAAGCTAGAACTGCTAACCTTGGTTTGCATGTTTGTTAGCTATTCTAAGTGATTAGGGGTGGACCATCCCATAGTCATTAGACAAGAAAGTGTTTGTTTAAACAAATACTACTTTTCTAAGAAAATGACTAAGTCTGAAAATAAAGTAACAAATAAAGGAGATATTTTTTCTTGATTGCATAAGTGTTCTATCATCTTATTCGTTACAAGATGATCCCACTGCCTCTGTTGTCTTAATACAACTGAAGAGGTCTATACCATTTAGTTTTCTTAGACATAGTTCACGGTACCTTGTTGTAGTGGGAGAGTTTCTAGGAACTCACCTTCTTATAACTTGGAAGACACTAGTGATTAAAATCCATTGTGAGCTTAAACAAATAATGGATTGTCAAGATAAGAAACTAAGAAGAAAGCCAAAAGAACTATGGTTTGATCCATTCACATGGAGTAACCTAAAGTTTTCTATTACAAGGACATGAAAGGAAATTTTCGTTCATAAGTCTATTCAATGGACTTAACAAAACTTCCTGTTCCTAGTATTATAGGTTTGAGTTTATCTGAACCTATGGCTTGTGGTATACCTGGTAATTACTTACTCTAATGCAAGCAACTTACTTTAGTAAGATGATGAAGCATTTTTCTTTTAATGGCAATCTATAGAAGCTTCACAACTTCTTAGATATAGATTTTATTTATTTAAGGAAAAGTCTCAATTATTCCAAAGAAGATAAAGCCATGAAAGAATTTCTTAAATCAACAGTGAGAGGTCTTAGATATGCTTTAGTATGCCTTAGACCAGACACCTGCTATTAAGTGGGAGTAATAAGTAAGTATCAGATTAATCCAGGAGAGGAACATTGGAAGACAATCAAGTAAATTTTAAGATTAACTATATGGTAGTCAATAAGGGTGGTTTTGAAACTCTTAGACTACACCACATCAGATTTCGAGACTTGCCTGTGTGCTAGAAAGTCTGCTGATGAGATGGTGATTACTCTGGGGGTGGAGTAGTGATTTTGGAGAAGTGTAAAAACCTATCTGAAATCTCTTAGTCTACCAGAGAGAGACTGAATGTTAAAGGTTGCAGGAAAGGTACTTATTCAGTCTAAGGAAAGTTCTATACATTTGTGGCACTGTTCCAACTTGCCTTAACTACTAGGGTTACTTCCTGAATAACCAAGAAGTAGTTGCCAAAAGTATAGAATCCAATATCCCAAGAGAGTAGACATATAGAGAGGAATTTCACATTATCAAGGATTTTGTGATTAAGGAAGAGTAATGGTGGAGAAGAGGTTGTGTTTAATTCAACCTGTCAGATCCTATTACGAGGAGTTTACTACTATTACACTTGATTGGTCTATCAAGGTGTTAATGATTATTTGAAATGCATTTTTTGTTTTATATTAGTGCAAGTGGGAGTTTGTTAGGTTTTATGCCCTAAATAAAACTCATTTCATATAATCAGATTTACTTATCAATAAAGATTAGAAATAACATTTTATGTTGCATGGTTCACATGATTTATTTAATGATTATATGTATATAATGTATGAATTCTTTTTAAGTCTAGAACATATGAATTTGTTAAGATTATAGTGTTGTCAGCACAGTGGAATATAATCTTAATTATATGTTCAAAAGTTTATTACCTGATTTGTCAGAACACTGGATTTAGACCTACATGGTATAATCAGCGATAGGTATTCTTACACCTTGGAAAAGTGTTATGTCCTTTTCACGACATTGGCAAAGTTTACCAGTATCGGATGTATGGAGTATACATCGGAAGGGACCGATATTGAACTTTGATTAAATATATTAAAATTTACCATAATATCTATTCAATTCAATATCACCTGTTGATCCTAGATCAAATGATCTTAATCCTGATATGGTTAGGTTCAATCTCAAGAGTGTTATCCGTGTTCTTTGATTTGTTAGTTAAGCCTACTTTTGGGTCAGGGTGATACGTACATTTTGGGAATACGATAGTGCAATTGAGTGGGAGCGCTAACATAAATATGGAATCTATAGCTTCTATTTGGCAAATAGAAAGTAAAGGATGATTTCCTTCGAGCTTAACCAAACGAAGATAAATGGTGGAGATCTCATTTCACTTAGCTGAAATATCATTTATACAGGGTTAATTGTTTTAAGGATAAAATACATTGTAGGGTGTTACGGTAATTTAATCCCTTTACAATGTAAATCATCTATATAGAGGATCATTGATCACATTAGGGTTATAACAATGGATAACTAATGACGTGTCTATATCATGGAACATATAGAGCGTTCTATATGACTGAGAGTGCAATTCCAAGTTCTAAGTGTGGATTCAATGAGGAATTAATAAGTTAGGGAATTTACTTGGTAAATTCGGTTCGACTTATTGGAAGCTCGGTTATATAGACCCATGGTCCCCATACTAGTTGAGACCATACTGCTTGTAAGACTCAGTTAATTGATTTTGATTAATCAATTATAATTCTAAAAGTTAGACTATGCCTACTTTATGAATTTTCACTGAGCAAGAGTGAAATTGTAAAGAAAAGAGATTTTAGGTTTATTTATTGATTAAGAGACTTTATATGTCTAAATTAATAAATATATTGAATGACAATATTATTTAATAATTATTTCCAAGTTAAATAATAATTAGAATTGGCATTTAAAAAGGTTAAATTGGAAAATTGGCATTCTTGAGAAAATGGGAATGGAAAATAACAAAATGGGAAAGTTGCAAAGTGAGGCCCAATCCCTTTGTATGGCCGGCCCTATGCATAGGAAATTCCATTTGTAGTTTCCATTATTTTAATGCCATACAATTCTAACCTAAACCTAGAGGGTTTTCTATAAATAGAAAGTGTTGGCTTTAGGAAACACACACACATCTTTGATCACTTTGTTTCCCTCAGAAAATGCCTCACACGCCTCTCTCTCTTTTCTTCTCTCTAAATTTCGAAACTTTGAGTGAATGAGTAGTGCCCACACACATCAAGTGGTACCTCAATCATAGTATGTAAGACTATGGAAATTCTGTATCAAAGAAGGAGAAAAGAAGATCCAGGTTCAGATCTTGGTGATGCTCTGCTACAGAAAGGAATCAAGGGCTAGAGATCTGAACGGAAAGAGTCATAATATTCCGCTGCACCCACTGTAAGGTTTTCTAACTTTATATGTGTTTATTTTCATTGTTTTAGAATTCATATTAGGATGTTAATCAAACATACATGATAGTAAATAGATCCTGGTAAAATTAATTCCAACACAAAATCCCCTAGAATTTCACATACCTATGCTCTGGATCATCATAGCTTTTTAGTCTACAATTTGAAGCGAGCATTCAGGCTCTAATTTTTTTTATGGCTTCACGAGTTTTCTGGACTGTTTCTAGCCCAAGATATCTTCTCTCACCTGTTTCATCCCAATGAATGGGTGATCTATATTTTCTCATGTACACATACTTACAACATGTCTTCTAATATCTATATATTTCTCTCAGACTGTCCATTAGTTACTCTGAGGATGAGAAGCGATGCTAAACTTTATCTTGGTACCCATGGCATTATGTAAACTCTCCCGAAATTTAGATGTAAATTTTGGATCACGATATGAGAAAATCAATTTCGAAGCACCGTGAAGTCGTATTATCTCCTTGATGTACATGTCGACATATTAATCCATTGTATAGGATGTTCGCATTGGCAAAATGTGCGCTGACTTGGTAAATCTATTCACAATTATCTAGATAGAGTCATACAGTCCTGTAGTTTTCGGTAATCCAACTACAAACTCCATAGTCAAATCTTCCCATTTTCACTTAGGAATCTTCAAAGGCTATAGTAACCTTATCTTGTTGAAAATTTAAGCATTTTGATACATACTCACCTATATCACCTTTCATATCCAGCCACCAGTATAAGGATTTCACATCTTGATACATCTTTGTCGTTCTTGGGTGTAATGAGTACGAAGTAATGTGAGACTCATCTAGAATCTCTCTTATAATTCCATCATCTACTGGAACACAAATCCTCTCTTTATACCTCAGTAAATCATTCATAGATACTGAAAAGTCCTTTGCTAAACCAGCCTCGAACTTCTCTTTATGTTCTACCAATACGGGATTGCTTTGTTGCGCTATCTTGATCCTTTCCAGTAAATCTGACTGTAAGGCGATGTTGGCCAACTTTCTGACTGTAACTCAATTCCAGCTCTAGTCATGTCTTCCACTAGTTTTGGCAAGATTTGCTTCAATTCATAAACTTGCACTGGACTTTTCCGACTTAGGGCATTTGCCACCACAATTGCTTTTCCGAGATGGTAGAAGATTTCACAGGAATCCTTTACTAATTCTAACCATCGTTATTGTCTCATATTTAATCTTTCTGTGTAAAAAAAATACTTAAGGCTTTTGTGATCGGTGTAAATCTCACACTTCTCGCCATATATGTAATGGTGTCAAACTTTTAGGGTAAACATTATTGCTGCCAATGCAAGATCACGGGTGGGATAGCGCTACTCATAATCTTTCAACTGCCTAGATGCATAGGCAATGATTTTTTCTGATTGCATTAAGAATAACTTAACCCTTGTTTCCAAGCATCACAATAGATCAAATTTTTCATCACTAGTTGGCAAATTCAGCAGTGGCACTATAAATTTATGATTCTTTCAGGATAGCTCAATATACTATTTAAATTTTTTCACGTAAAAGAAACGATAAAAAAACATAAAATTAAAATATTAAAATTTAATAAAATAAAAGAGAAATGCTAAAGTGCATTTATAGTGCCTAGCACCCATGTGAGGTGTAATATTATTATTAGTGCAACTCTATATTTGATCCCATTTATTTTACTTTATTAAATATTATAGATAATTACTAACTAATTATAAGATGACACTATTTATTGTGGTGCTAACTTAAGTACCATAAATACCTCATAACAATACTCAAAAAAAAAAAAAAAAAAAAAGACAAAATTTACAAAAAGCTAAAATAGACAAATGAAACACATACTTATAATAAGTCACATAATTTTTTTTCTTGGAAAAAAACAACTAGCCGACAGCTAAAATAAAATTCTTCATATATATATATATATATAAATATAAATATTTATTTTATATAAAATGTGATTATGTAATAAAGTTTTTAATTTAATGGTAATTTTTTGTTTTCTATGTAAAAAGTTTAACAAAATATACTACTATTTAATAAAATATTTTTTATTAATTTTGTTGGTTTAACTTTAAATTAAATAAGAGACAATTTTGTTTTATTGGACATGCAACGATTTACCACGATATCGTATTTGAATTTTTATTATATATAAAATACATATATATAATTACATTCGAAGAGCATACAAATATAGCCGCAATAATTAAAAAATAATATCCTTAAAGATCAAAATCTCAAATCGTATTTCAAAAATTAAAAAAAAAAATTAAATAAAAAACTTAAACATATATGTATTTCACATGGGAAATTTCACTATTTGACCCTAATAAAACACCCCATATCAAAATTTATACCCTTCACTAATTTGTACAAAACAATTCCACTATTACTCATTTCTACCCAAAATACCCCTCAAATTTAATTTTCCTATTCTCTCTCTCTCTTTCCGTCTTTCCCTCTCTTTCCCTCTCTCTCTCTATCTCTCTCTGTCGTTCCCCCTCTCTCTCTGTCGTTCCCCCTCTCTCTCTGTCGTTCCCTCTTCGACGACGACCCAACGACCACCCGTCGCACCACCACGACCACGACCCCACTCCAGCCATCCACCCACGACCCCGATTCATCCCTCTTTTTCTCTTTCTCTCTCTCTCTCTTGGTGGGTAGCGAAATCGACCCGTGCCCGTCGAAACCACCACGAACTACCACGAACCACCACGAACCGTCGCCACCACCATTACCCGTGGTCGTCGACACCGAACAGAGGCTATCGCCACCACCACGAGCAGGACCCGTCGCCACCACCACGAATTGCATTCAAAGGTAAGGTTTTTTTTTGAAAAAAAATATGTTTTTCATAGTTTTGGATGCCAATTATTGCATGTTGTTGAGATTAGTGGATTTTTTATAGATTTTGTGCTCTTTAGGTTGTAGATGTTGATGTTTCAATGGTATCTGTGATTGTTACAGGGTTATCGATGACATGTCGATAGAATATCGATAGGATGTCGATAGAATTGGTGTTTGTTTACATTGCATTGCAATTATTGTATGTCGTTAGGATGTCGATAGAATTTGTGTCTGTTTGCATTGTATTGCTGTTATTGTATGTCGATAGAATATCGTGTGTATGCCGATAGGATGTCGATTGAGGGTTTAGCTTATTTTTTGCCCTTAATTGTCGACAGCTTGTCGACAGTATGTCGATGTGTTGTCGACAAGATTAGGATGTTGCTTTTAAGTGTATTATCGAGTGCATATCGTCAGGATGTCAATATTATGTCGACATGCTGTGAAATTGTTGTCTTCTTGAAATTGTCGATATGTTGTCGACATGTTTTAATTTATATTGTCTGTTTGATGATGTCGACATAATATCGACATGATGTCGATATTATGTCGACGATTTGTTAATTTTTTGGCAGTAATATTGATTTGTTATTTATTTTTTCAGATGGCTCCTAGACTCATAATTCTAAAAGTTACCAAAACGGCTTTCCTTCGTCGTGTTATTCAAGTTGGACTCCTCAAACCGAAACTTGATTTTCGCAAAAGTTCCAGTGCCTCTGTATGTCACGCGGCCAGTAAAATGCTCCGATGCTGGAATTATGAGTCTGGGAGCCATCTGAAAAACTAAAAACTAAAACAATGTTAATGTCAAAAAATTTAAAAAAATAGTCGACAAAATATCGACATCCTGTCGATATTCTGTCGACATTATCAAACAGTAAGCAAGAACATAATTTGTTCGATAGCATATCGACATACCATCGATATGCTGTCGACATTCCAATAAAATCAACCCAACACAACATCACACAATATTATCGACATTGTGTCGACATGGAGTCGATATATCACATAGAAATTAACAGCATAAAGTGTCGATAACATATCGACATACAATCGACATGCTGTCGACAACAAATTAAAACAATGAATTTACATTGTGTCGACAACGTATCGACATACAATCGACATATGGTCGACAAAATGAATTTAAACACTAAATCCAGTTCAAAAAAATTTCACTCAACATCTGTCGACATTCTATCGACACACTATCGACATCCTATCGATACACTTTAACATACAGAAATTTCTAAAGGTCATTTTGTCGATATCCTATCGATATCTCATCGATAACATTGTTTTAACATTGTTTTTTGGCCGTGAATCGTCGTGGATCAATGTGGAACTGTGTGGGTCGTCGTGGGTGGTTTGGTCGCGTCGTGGGGGTGAGTCGTCGTCCTCGGTTGCGTCTGTGGGTTTATTTGTGGGGTGGGTTTAGTCGTCGTCGTGGGGTCGCGTCTGTGGGTGGGTCGTCGTCGTCGACGTCTGGGTTTAGTCGTGGGGGTGGGTCGGTTGAGATATTGGTGTGGTGTGGGGGGTGGGTCGGTTGACAGAGAGGAAGAAGAGAGAAGGACGAAGAGAGAGAGTGAGAAGAGTAAGAGTTAAGGAGGGAAAATTAAAATAAAAGGGTATTTTGGGTAGTTTTGGAAAATAATGGAATTAATTTGTATAAATTAGTGGATGGTATAAATTTTGAAATGAGATATTTTATTAGGGTCAATTAATGAAATTTCCCTTTCACATAACATTACCTATATACATTAATTTAATCAATATATGTATTAACATAGTATATATATAACTAGATTTTGTTTTATAATGTGTCGAATATATTATAGTACTAAAATAATCCAATTTAATATATAATCTTAATTAATAATCCAATTTATTCAGCATACAAAAGGTACCCTAAAGGTAATGAAAAGTGCTCCCACTATCTTCTATTATTAAATTGTGTCCCACAATTACTTTAATATAATTTTCACACGTCACTTCATTTTTATCAATTAAAAAATAATAATTTACATTAACAAAGCCTTCTATTTCTTAGAAATTCTGTTAGATATTTTATTAGAGTAATTTGCAGCATAAATACTTAAATTTAACTACTAATTATAAATAAATATCTAAGTTTAATTTTTGTCAGTAATAATATCTAAGTTATAATTTTAGAACTTCTGTTATTAAATTTTTATTATTTAAAAAAAATAGTTCAAATATACCAATAAAAAAAAAGTTTTTTCAATATTATACCTAAAATTGATTTTATTTATAAAAATACCTTCAATAAATTTATTTGCACAAATACCGATTGCCACGTCAGCATAAATATCGAAATTTAAAATTATTACCGAAAATAGAAAAAAACTGGAAAATTCTCGATTCCAGAAATTTTAGTGTTTTGCAAGTTTTAAAAAGAGTAACTTTTTGGTTGCTTTTGATGTAAATAATATATCTATTAGTTACTATTTATTTAAAAAAATTGTTTCAAGATAATTTTTTTCTCACATACGTTTAGTTACCTATTTTAATCATATAACTTTAAAATTATGATTTTATTTATTAATTTTTAGGCTATATTATGTGTTATTTTATTATTTAAGATACTTTGAGCTTACCTTTTTGTTTAGCAATTTTAAACCATATTTTAAATTATGAGAAACATATATATTTTTTAAGATATAAAAAAATGTGAAGAAGATAAAAGTAACATTTCTCTTTCTTTTATAAATTATTAACAAAGAAGGAACTAAATATTATATTTGAACAAAAGAAGTATACCATCTAATTTTATGGGTTACAACAATAAATATTATAATATTTCACATTTAAAAGTTTTCTAATATCTAAATAAATGTACTCTAAATAAGTAACACTAACACATCTTATAGAGCAGAGAAGAGGTCAAGGTTAAAAATTTAGTATTTTATAAGTTATTTTAGAAATTAGTTGGTATTTGAAAATTCGATTTTCTAGTAAAGAAACTAAAAGGTTATTTCTGATTGTAATTATTTTTTCCGACAACGGTAAGAAAGTATATGCTTCTCATATGTTAAAACGATCCCTTTAAAAAGTAGATTGCGGTGATATAATTTTTGAGTTCAAATAATTACTGGTGTAATTAAAAAAAATATTTTAAACTTTCTTAAAAAAAAAAAAGAGAAACAAATATATAAAATGAATGGAGAGAGACATAAAAAAAGACAAAAAAAAAAATTCTGACATATTATATATATTAAAGATATAAATTTAAATTGTTGTGAACTTATTTATGCTAAGATAATTATATATTTAAAGAAAAAAATAAAAAAAAATTCTCACGCACGGAAGAAATAGAAAATAAAACATATTACAATTTGAATGTATACTGCATACTAAATTAAGGGAAATAATATTGGGTATATACTTACATTAAATAAGTAGTCATATATCTATCTATAAATAAGATACAATTAACGTGTTTTGGTGTAATCATCCCTAAAAAAAAATGACACGTAGATATAATATCTTAACATTTAACGGTTAGGTATCCAGAAATATAACTTAAGTATTGTTACTGCCAAAACTTAAACTTAGTTATTTATTTAAAACTGAGTGTTAAATTTAAGTATTTATACTCCAAATTACTTTATTTTATTATTATTATTCTTCAAATTAATACTTTATACATTATATATTAAAAAAACAAAACGTTTTAATCTAGACACGGACTTTTTAAGGTTTTCTCTTTTTGACTGATCATCTTTTAGACTTGCAGCAAGTAAGAACGAAAAAGTCATAACACCAATTATTATTATTATTTTTTTTTTATTTTTCATGTGTAACTCTTTTTTTTTTCTTTTTTTCAACATTTCTCATCCCCACATTTCAAATTGTAAGAAAATTAAAGAGTACACAGAACAAAAATATCTCCTAACAAAAAATTTTATTGAAGGTATGTGCATTTTTATTATTGTTTTTAGTTTTTTTTTAAATTATATTATTATAAAATTTCTTTAAAAATGATTACCACTTTTTAAGATTTTACTATTGTTTTTATTTTTACTTGAATTGTTCATGATATGGTATAATTATAAATAGTTTCTCTTATGGAAAAAAAACTATAAATTATAGGGAAATTTACATCATTTACTAACTTTTCCATTTTTCTTTCAAATATACTGTGACACGGTAAAGTTAACTTTTTTACTGTTTTTATTTTTTTTGTTTATTACGGCAGTATACTGCCTTGGTCTTGATTCAATTTGTATATATAAAAAGTTTACAAGAATTGATTGATGACTCTCATGTCACCTTCATTTCATGTCATATTTTTCTTTTTATTTAAATTTAAAATTGATTGATGACTCTCATGTCACTTTCATTTCATGTCAATTTTTTTTATTTAAATTTAAAATTTAATTTCAACTCACATTTTTTACTTAATTTGAAAGTGGGCACAATCCACCCACGTGATCCCCATTCCCAATAATTTATATATGTATTTTATTTCTCTCTCTATCTCTTTTTGTGGGTTAAAATCTATAGAAAATTTCTTGAAATTAGTATTTAAGATAAAGACCATCAACAAAGACTTTACATAAAACTCTTCTCCCCACACTTCACTATTTTAAAAACTTACAAAGCTCATTCATTTCATTCATTTTTTTACTTAGGTTTTGAGAGAGAAAAGCAAGAAGAACAATACAGAGCAAGAAGAAGAACAACAGACAACTCAAACTTTCCAAGTAAAAAAAATTCTTTTTTTCTTTATTTATTTTTTCTAGAACAACATAAACTTTACTTGGTTTTTGTTGTTTTCACTAATTCAGTTTTTTTTTTCTTTTTTGGGGTTGTAGTTTAGCTCTGATTTTGTGAGTGGTGGTGTTGTATCGTTTGATGACTCTTATGGCTTATTTTGTTATTTTTTTTATGCTTGTTTTTTATATTCTTTATTTTTTTTTTGTGTTGTTTTAGTTTTGTTTTAGTAGTGTTTTCTTATATTTTTTTATAGGATTGGGAATCCAAGTACACCCGATCGGAATACTACCATTCCAGAGTTTTTTTATGCTTGTTTTTATGTTCTTTATTTTTTTTTTGTGTTGTTTTAGTAGTGTTTTATTATGTTTTTTTATAGGATTGAAAATTCAAGTACACCCGATCGGAATACTACCATTCCAGAGTTATAAACTCTGGTTATTACTCTATTATTGAAGATATTAAAAAACTTCTTATTGAAACCCAATCAAATATGTTTTCAAAAACTGTATTGGAAGTTGTTTTTGATTGCGTAGTAGTTGTAAACTTTCTTCAGTGTTTCCTTGTCTTTGTATGCCTGACCTTTTCAACTTCTGGTTGTTGTTTATCTGTTATTAGCTTCGCGTTGTTGATGTCGATTTCTGGATCTAGTTTTTTACTGTTGTTTTCAAGTTTTTCTACCATTTTTTAGCAACCAGCTTCGCATAGTCAACTATGTCGAATTTTTCGTTTTCAAATTCTCTTGTTTTTGACTCTCCTCCTTCTTCTAATTGGTGTTCCAATGTGTATTATTCTTTTGTTGGTTTGTTATTTTCAAGTATTGTTGTGTTGTTTTCGAGCATTGTCACATTCTCTTGAAATAATTATGTTCTTTTTTCCATTGTCCATTGCTCTTTATGAGAACTGGTATAGATTCCATGCCCTGTCATTTTTCACAATATTTCATTTCATGGCATTTTTTTCATATTAAAACAATAGTAAAATAACACTACAAAACAGTAATTTGTTGTTGATTTAGTAATTTTTTCTCTTTTCCAGATTTTATGGTTTTTTCCTGGTGTTTATATGATTCCGGTGTTGATTTGTCCGTCCCCAACGACGAAGGAGAGGTGTTGTTTGTGTTTTTTTACTGTTTATAGTATAAAAGTAAATATATTGGGCCTGGACAGTATAAAAAAAATAAAAATGGGCTTGGACAGTAAAAATATAAAGTTTGCCGTGTCCCAGTATTTTTGAAAATATTTAGTAAAAAAACAATATTTTTGTAAGTTTCCCAAATTATATTAAGGGAGTTCTTATACTTGAATTGCTTTTCTTTCTTTCCTTTTTTATTTCTTTCTTTCTTTTTTTTTTTTTTTTTTAAATTTATACTAGTATATATATTATAAGGTAAAAAATTTACAAATATTTTTATTAAGAAATATAGGTTATTTATATATATTGGTGAATTATTTTTTTTTCAACAAATGAATAATTTTGTTTATATATTATTAAAAGATTGCAGTTTAATGAAAAATGTATGTGAATATTATAAATTTATTTTGGTGATACTGTTGTGGTATTTTCAAAACGTAATTATACGTATCGTTAACTAGTAATAGACTCACAAAGAGTGAGGTCGATCCCACAATGATTGTAATTAAATACTTTAAAATTAAATTTTTACTTTGATTTGACTATATAAAATTTAAGAGAAAATTAAAATAAGAAGCATGTAAATTAATAAGGAAATTAACTATGAATAAAAGTTAGGGCTTTCGATTTTCAATTGCATCTATTGATTATGGTTTAACATGATTATATTTCTATTACCGAATTCTATGCAATAGCAGGTTTACTAAGGTAATCTACAGTCTTCTCAGATATATAAACATCAAATACATGTAAATTTTCTACTCTCGTGATAAATTAAACATGTAAAATGCATTAAATACAAAAATCCTATAAACTATCCAAACCAAATAGGTAATCTCGTCCTATATCAAAGTTTGGTTCTATTTGGCCAGACAATTAAAAGAAATTAAGTATGAATAAAATAAAATATATAGAAATTGAGGGGAAATTAAATCATATTAAAACTAAAAATTAATGTCAAACAATATCCATCTAAACCCTAATGAATTATTTAGCTACTCATGTTCGAAAGCCCTGGTGAGAAAGCCTTCAATATCAATTTTCCTCTCCAAAATTCGTACTCCTTGATTGCTTTTGAATTTTCTTTTGAGTTGCCTCTACTTAAGAGTTTCTAAATTTTTTTAGCTCTAAAAACCCCTAAAAACACTAATAATGTGTTTATATAGGCTAACAAAGTTACCTAAAAGATACTAAAAAGATTTAAAGTTCAGACTTAAACAATATAAAAATCGAAACTCTATCTTTTTTTTTCTTCAGAAATTTCCTGTTGCGATGACTGGTAGTATTTTGGCCATAATTCTCTCGATATTTCTCAAAATTAGACAATTCAAGATGTTCTGAAAAGATGAAATAGAGTTCTAGAACTTTTATGTTTTGACTTTTTCCAAAATATTATCAGATCATAGTCGAATTCAGGCTTGAAGTTTTAGCTTTATTTTTTTTACACAATTTTCTCTATTTTATAGATCATCTTTTTCTGAGACTTGACCAATTTATACATTCCAAGTGTCGAAACTTGAAATTAAAGGAAACAAGCATAATTCTATTCTAAAAAGTGATAATAAAGAAGAAAATTAACTCTAAAAATAACATAAATAATAGGCTAAAAATAAAGTTGGAAAATAGAATTTCAAATATCCTAACAGTTCAGGAATTGCTCCAAACGAAAGTTGGGAACTAATGACAAAGAGAACTGGATGACATGAAAGCCTTGAAATTACTCACGTTGATTATAAGAATTATTTACGAATAATTCAAATGAAGTTAGGAGATGCATGCGGTACCTTCAGGGGAAGCAATTAGAAGATCCCAACTTCTTCTATGCTATTTAGGTGGATAAAGATGAGTTAATAAAAAATATCTTTTGGGTTGATGCAAAAATAATTCTGGCATATAATTGATTTCGGCGATGTTGTTTCATTTGACACTACCTACAAGAAAAATAAAGAAGGTCGACCTTTTGCTATATTTTTTAGGGTGAATCATCATAAGCAAACTACTATTTTTGGAGCTGCACTACTTTATGATGAAACTGCTGAATCATTCATGTGGTTGTTTGATACATTTGCTAATACAATGTCCGAAAAAAAAAACCAAAAACTATCCTTACAGATCAAGATGTGACAATAGCAAAAGCATTAGCTGTTAAATGGCCAGAAACGTATCATCAAAATGTTGCAAAACATTTGAGTAGCATTTTTGAAAATTTTTGAGAATTCTTTAAAGATTTTAGTAGATGCATATATGATTATGAAGATGAAGAAGCATTTTTACAAGCTTGGAATGAGATGCTCTAGAAGTATAATCTTGAAGATAATAGTTGGTTGAGGCGTATGTTTACTGTAAAAGAAAAATGGGCTTTGGTATACGGTAGAAAGACTTTTGTGCAGAGATGGCAACTACTCAAAGGTCTAAAATAATGTTATAAAAAATTATGTTAGCTATAAGCATGATCTACTACGATTTTTTCAATATTGTGATAGGCTTATAAATGATCGTCTTTATGAAGAGCTACAAGCTGATTTCAGGACATCTCACATAGGAGTGTGCATAAATCGATCTATTCCAATGATAACCGACCAATCCAATTACAATCGACCGCCAAATATTAGATATCTAATTGTGGTCGGATCAAATTGGATGTTATTTTTGAATATCCAATTGGATTGGATCGAATGTTAGATGGGGTGTCCAAAAATCCAATACATCCAACATTCAATCGAACTAATTAGTATTTTCATTTAGTTTGGATGAGTAATTATATTTTATAGGCTAATTAGCAATTTTTCTCCCCGAACTTTGACATATACCAAATAATGCCCCCTGAACTTTTTTGGCCGTTAAAAATTCCCCCTGAACTATTGAGATTGTTAAATTTAAGGACTTTTGTCTAATTTTATTCAATTTTACTGTTTCAAGTACTAAATCATGCTCCCTAGACTTTGATATCTACTAAATCATGTCCCTCAAACTTTTATGTGTATTAAATCACCCCCCTGAACTTTCATCTATGTTAGAATTTTTTTACTAAAATTAGATAAAAGTCCTTAAATTTAACAATCTTAATAGTTCAGGGAGAATTTTTAACAGCCAAAAAAGTTCAGGGGGCATGATTTAGTACATGTCAAAGTTCGGGGGGAAAAATTGCTAATTAGCCTATTTTATATTATTATATGTAAAATATATATGTATATATAGAAATTAATATTAAAATTTTACTCTTTTTTTTTTTTGGGATTGGAATACATGCTAGACCTAAAATATTAGATAGATCCGATCCGATCCAAAAAATATTAGGTCTAAAATATTAAATAAACCCAAATTAAACCAATAAATATATATGAAATACATCCAACGGATAGAACCAATCCAATCTAACATTTAATGGATGTTGAATCGATTGGATGGCTGAAATTAATTGGATCGGATCAGATGATAAAATTTAACACCCAATATATAATGGGATTGGATTTGGATAGGCCTAAAAGTATTGGATGTGGTCTAATGAACACCCCTAAATTCTCACAGTAACGTGTCATTGTCTTTTCTTGCTGAAATACTGAAACATGCCGCAAAGATATACACACCAACGATATTTAAATTATTTTAAGTTGAGGTATGCAATGCTTATGATTATGCTTTGCATATTTGTGATGAAACGACAATATTGACAAAATACAAAGTCACTCATCATGGAAAGTCAATTGATTATACGGTTGAATATTTGTTTGTGTTCACTTGTAAGAAGTTTGAGTTTGCAGGAATCTTATGTGCATATGCTTTGAAAGTTCTTTCTTTCTACAATATTTCAAAAATACTTGATAGATATGTATTACAAAGGTAGACACAACATGCAAAGGTTGGAATTAAAGTAAACACATTGAAGTCTATCAATTCTGAGGATCTTAAAGCTAGATTGGGATTGCGCTATAAACACTTGTGTAGAAGGCAAACACAAGTATTAATAAAGTCAGCAGAATATGAAGAAACATATATAATTGCTTTAAATAGTTACAATAAAATTATAGAGGATGTGGATGCATTCTTAAGACAAAAAGAAACCAATGACATTTGTAGCTCCAACAACTCAAATGTTAAACTATTGTATTATGATGGGCTTGCTATCAATAAAGATGAAAAGAACATTAAGAATGTCAAATTTAAGGAAAAAGTTCGTGGCAAATCTACTAGGCCTAAAAGTTCTTTTAAGAAAGCTAGAAAAAATAAAAAAAATAATTCAAGAAAATACATCTCCTAAAAAGGTACATTTATATTTTATTGTAATTGTTATGGAATTTATTTGGTAGTTTTTTTTTTATTTATTTTGTAATTACATTATTGATTACAATTTATATTGTTAGGTTCCTTCCAATAATACAAATACTCAATCTGGTGATAAAGTTTCTTTTTCCGAACAAAATTTGTCAAGCTCATTGCTCTATATGCCACTAATATCATCAAACTTTAGTCAAGTATACTTTTTTAATTTTTTGTTGAAAGTTAAATATTATTATATAATGGTTATGTTTTTTTTTTTTAATTTTAATGCGTGATTGTATAGATTCAAAGTATATTTGGTGATCAAAATAATCAAACAAGTATGATTGAACTTATGCAACAGGTATATATATATTATATATATTGCTTAATTTTCTATAATTAAATATAATCTTAATTAATAATAATTTTTTTTGTAAGTTCATTCGTTACCAACAAATCATCATGATCTGTTTGGATTTTTTAAAAAATACTTAGAAAATAAAAATACACTATGTCAAACATTACTTAGGAGTGCAATGTTTTTTTTTTATTTTCTAATGATATTATGACAATATTATGAAAGAATATATATTTTAATTTTGTGGTTTACTTTTGGACATGTTTTTTATGCTCTACTCTTTTTCTTTGAGGATAATTTATTTGGTGCTAGAACTTTTTTTGTAATATTTCCTGCTACTAATAATTTACAAAATATACTGTGTAAAGATGTAGAGTGAAAAATATAATTATGTGTGTGAAATTATTTTTTAATGTAAAATTGTTAGTGACAAATATAAATGTTTCTCTAATAATTTTTTTTTTGATCAAGAAAAAAAAACTTCATTAATCGAACAAGCCAAATACACCCTCAATCTTTCTCAAAGAAAGACCAAACTCACAACAACAATTAATTACAAATCATTCTCTCAAGTAAATCAATCTCTATTTTGGTCCCTTTTCTATTCTTGATCATGCTCAATCTATACTTTACATCTTTTCTAATGCTTTGAACAATACAATTCACTTGTTTTAGAATAATTCGAATATATACAATTGTTCCTATTCCTCCAAAGATGGTATATAGTTGCTGCCACCAGCAACCGACCTATAAAGCTCGGTTGCATAGAAGACAGCCAGCAGCACTAGCCGTTAAAGGAAGAAGCCCAACCATTGAATCCCAGCCAACTAAACAGTTTGGTGAGAACCAAACTAGACAGCCTACAATCAAAAAAATAGGTGCTGATGACTCTCCAAACCTATTCCACAAACAACACAACAAGTATTTTCAACAACAATCTGAAATCTGCTAAGCATGTCTCTAGTGAGAAGGTTCGAATGAACCGCCTGCCAAAGAATGAAACCATGCTTCGGAACATTAAGGCTCCACCAAATCACTTTGGCAGCAGGGTCTATAAGTTGATTAAAGGACGAATTATAGAGTTTAAACACTCTAAAAGTTCCCCCACACCAGCAGAATCGATGTCAGGTTGAGTGTAATCAATTCTCAGCCTGCATAACTTCTTCTAATACCAGCTAGTGTCTGCTTTTAAGTTGTATGACCAGAAGCTGGCACCCTTGAGATACACTGCATTAACCCATTTCACCCACAACAAGTCCTTTTTGTTCATTATGTCCCAAATAAATCTGGCAAGGGAGGCTTTATTCCAACGGGAGCCATCTTTGAAACCAAGACCTCCAAGAGCTTTAGGGAGACACACCTTCTCTCAGCTAGCCAAATGGATCTTGGGCCGATTGTCCTTCAGACCCCACAAAAAACCATGACAAAGATTCTCAATCTCTTTTATCACACACTGAGGAAGAAGAAAAACTCTCATCCAGTAGTTTCGAAGACCGATCAAAGGGGATTGAATAAGTTGAACACGACCAGCAAATGAAAGATGTTTATTAGCCCAAGAAAGAATTCTTGGTTTCATCTTTTTAAGAATGATTCCACAATCTTCAAGTCTCTAATTAGTAGGCCTAAGAGGAATCCCCAAGTATTTTAGAGGAAAGCTCCCAATAGTTAAGTTGATTCTTTTAGCTAAGTCTTCAGGACAAGTCACTCTCCCACAATAAATTTGAGACTTATCAAAGTTAATTTTCAAGCCAGATGTTCTACTGAACTCCTCTAAAGCCTCCTTTATTACATGAATTGAATCCTTATCCCCTTTACAGAAAATAACAAGATCATCTGCGAAACAGAGATTCGAAAGTTTAATTTTATTACAAAGAGGGTGATACCTGAATTTTTTCTCCTTGGCTGCAAGCTAGAATCTCCGAGACAAATATTCCATTCTAAGAACAAATAGAATTTTCTTGTTAGAAAAACAAAATGATACTTATATATTATAATTATTTTCTTTTGGGAAAATTGTTCTAAATCATTTTTCTTTACTATAATAGTTTAATAAATGTGGGATCTACCAATTAAAATAATAATAATGTAATAAATGTGAGACCTACCAAAGTTTAAAAGTTAATTTAGTTCACAGAAAAAAGAAAAGAAAACTGTGTATTGTTAGCAGAGTCTAAAATAGGAGCATATTTATTATTTAATATAAAATTAAATTAGTTGAGTTGGGCAGGGATACAATTTTCTAAGAGAAGATCTTGATTCTCCCCGCTCCAATTGATTTTATTGAAGAAAAAAGAAAACGTGAACAAAACATGATTTAAATAATAGAGAAGAGTGATGGGATCCATCCCAGGCCAAGTATGAATGATATCTTCACGTGAACAAAAGTACAAAACATCATATATGAATAATAGAGAAGAATGATGAGATCCCAATAATGAGATTATTTTCACTATTTTCCTTTTTCATTTCCACACATAAATTAATAAAGAATAAATGAGGTCAAATATATTCCAAACATCATACTAACGAGTGACGAGTGAGTAGTATTAAAGCACTTTCTTTTAGTATTTGGAGGAAGAGAAGAGAGAGGAAAAATAGCACAGATATATCGATGATGGACTTGTGGAATAATATCTTGTGTCTAATACTTGCCTTGGCAATCATCCCAGCTATCCATTCAATCATGATCAGATTCAAATCCAGTTCCTACAACCTTCCCCCGGGACCAAAACCATTACCAGTCATCGGAAACCTCCACCAACTCGGTGACAAACCCCACAAGTCCCTGTCTGAGTTTGCCAAGCTCCATGGCCCCTTAATGAGCCTCAAGCTTGGTCAAGTCACAACCATTGTGGTTTCTTCCTCTGCTGTGGCCAAACAAGTCCTTCAAACACACGACCAGTACTTGTCCAGCCGAACTATTCCAGATGCGTTCTATGTTCACGGTCATGATAGCAATGGTCTTCCATGGATTCCGGTCTCTGACCTGTGGAGAAGCCTTAGGAAGATTTGCAATACTCAACTGTTTGCAGTCAAAGTTTTGGATACAAACCAAAAACTAAGGCGGAGGAAAGTGAATGACCTTGTTGAGGAAGTGAAAAAGAGTAGCTTGAGTGGTGCAGCTGTGGATATTGGTAGCGTAGCTTTCACTACGTCACTTAATTTGTTGTCTAACACAATTTTTTCTATAGATTTGGCTGACATGGAATCGGAACTGGCTAGAGATTTTAAGGAAATCACTTGGAATATCATGAAGGAGGGTGGTGCACCAAACTTGAGTGACTACTTCCCTTTGGTTAAGAAGATTGACCCTTTGGGTATAAGGCGTCGAATGAAGATTCACTTCAGTAGAATATTTCAACTTATTGAGGGAATTATCAACCAAAGGTTGAAGCAAAGGGAGTGTTCGGACTCTGTTAAGAATGCTGACGTATTGGATACCCTTCTGGACATCATGGAAGGAAACAACAACCAAATCAATCGACCCCAGATACTACATTTGTTATTGGTAATCAAGTGTTCTATTTTATTCTCTGCTGAATGATTTGGTTTCTTAAATTGAGTATATGTTTGTTTTTATAATTTGTATGTTTTTTTTTACTTTGGAATTTCATCGAACAGGCTCTGTTCGTGGCGGGTACAGAAACGACAGCTGCCGCTCTTCAATGGGCAATGGCGGCCCTACTTCGTAACCCAGAAATCTTATCCAAAGCCAGAGCAGAACTCGACCAAGTCGTCGGAAAAGGAAACCCAGTTGAGGAATCTGACGTTTCTCGGCTACCTTACTTACAAGCCGTAATAAAAGAAACACTTCGACTATACGCATCGGGCGCATTCTTGCTTCCTCGTAAAGCCGAAAGAGATGTCGAAATCAATGGGTTCACAATCCCAAAGGGTGCTCAAATATTGGTGAACATATGGGCTATAAGCAGAGATAAAGAGACGTGGGATGAGCCAGAATTGTTTAAGCCAGAGAGATTCATTGGGTCAGAAGTGGACGTTAAAGGAAGGAACTTTGAGCTGATACCATTCGGAGGTGGCAGAAGAATATGTCCTGGACTGCCTTTGGCGATGAGGATGTTGCCTTTAACATTGGGAACCCTTATCCACTCTTTTGAATGGAAGCTTGAAAATGGGCTTAAACCAGAGGAAGTTGATATGGAAGATAAGTGTGGAATCACTCTCCAAATGGCTCACCCCTTAAGAGCTATTCCAAGTCTTGCATAATCTTAATATTGGTTCATATATATACCAGTGCACGTCATTCTTCAGCTATTGATGTAATTTTTCTATATTTATATTTTTAGCATATATAAGATTATTCATATATATAATATATAAAACTAATTAATAATGTGGTTTTAGTATAATAATAAAAATAATTATATATTAACATAATAAATAATAATTTTAAAAAATTATTTTAATATATGATAATATTGATATCACTTATTTAAATGAGTATTTTTTATGATGCATTATTTTTATATCTCACTCAAGCAATCATTTAACAATGTATTTTTATACATAATTTGTTAAATTATTTAATTATAAAAAAAAGTAATAAATCTTAAAAAAAAAACTAATCTAAAAATTTTTTTACTATACAATATCTAATTCAAAAATTAATTGAAAATACAATATACAATATCTATAATAAAAAATATATGTACTTACTACTTAATTTATTTTCACTCTTGATTATCTAAGAAAATAAAAAGAAAAATATAGCTTACAACTATTAGAGAGAAAATATATGAGAGAATATAATCATTATAAGGATATGTATTATAAGGGAAATTTACAAAAATACTGACTTTTAGCCTAGTCTTTACAAAAATACTGCCACATGGCAGAAATTACTTTTATATTGTCTTGGCCAATTTTTTTCTTTTATAATGTAAACACCAAAAAAAAAAGAGGCCTCCATCTTCCACACTAATGGACAGAACCACCACAGGAACACTAGAACAATCGGAAAACAACCATTAATTCTGGTGAGAACCACCCAATGCAATAACAGTTATATTTGCAAGCCTAATCTTAAAAAATCAGAACAAAAAAAACTACTAAACACAACACAAAAACAAATGTAAAACAATAAGCAGATATAACCACTTGAAAAAGCATAAAAGAACCACACACCTCAAAAAAAAATTTCTAGTGAGCTCGTCAAATGTATTTTTAGAAGAACCAAAATAAAAAAGTAACCACAAAATAACTATAAAGAAGGAAGAAGAAATGTATTTTATAGCTTCCATCTTCCACACCCACGGATAGAACCACCACAACACCACGAGAATAGAGGTGAGCAAAAAATCTAAGAAACTGACCAAACCGAGTACACCGACCGTCCGAACACCGAAAAAACCAACACTGAAAAAACCGAAAATTGAAAAAAACCACCTTCGGTTAAAACTGCCTTTACACGATAGGTTTTAGTGTCAATGGCAAACTAACTGATTAAACCGAGAACCGACTGAACATATATATTATACACTATATATATAATATAATTATTTTTGTACATATTTAATATACAATTTTATCAAACTAGTTTTACTTCTTATTTTTTATTTAAAATCTCAATTATTCATTGCTTTATTTTATTATAATTTGATGTATTTACGTATTATATATACACATTCATAAAATAATACGAGCTTTTAATATAACTCATTAACATACTAGTAGCACAAATAATTTAAGCAAATTTTTTAAAAAAAAATATTTTATATTATTTATTTCACTAAAAAAAATTTTGTTCTTAAATTATATGATATTTCATACAATACTTTAGTTTTTTTTTTAGTTTTCAAATTATTATAGAAAATTTTAAAAATTATTTTTTTTTAAAAAAAAATGAAGCTCAGTCTGGTCGGTTTAAAACAGTGGATTAAAACAGTCGGTTTTTTCACATTTACATAATGGTTGGTTAGTTTTCAGATTATAACCATGAAAACTGAAAATCGAATTTTGAATTTTTTTGTGTGTAAAAAACTGACCAAACCGACCGTTGTTCATCCCTACACGAGAACACCTAGAAAACAATCATTAAGTCCAGCAAAATGGAGCAACAACAGTGAAATCGACATTAAAAAAAAAATAAATTATAGAAAACAACCGTAAAACAACACTAAAACAAACAAAAAAAACTAATAAATAAACCCAGTATACTGCAGTATGAAATTTATAAAAAATACACAGTAAAAAAGTAAAAAAAATACAATCTGGCAAGTATTATTTTAAAAAATGGCAAAAGTTGGTATACCATGTAAATTTTTCTATCATAATTATAAATAGGGTTAGAGTTAGGATTTTAAATTTTTTTTGAGAGTTTTTTACTTTTTTTATCAATTTTATTAGATTTAATTTCAGATATTTTTATTATTTTTTTAAAATTAACTTTTAATTGATGACTAAATTTATATCTAAAATTGTTACAATCTTAAAAAGAAAAAATAAACGATGCACGTTAAAAAAATTATAACAAAAAAAAAAAAAACCTTAGGTACTAATAAAATATAACGGATTTCTATAATACAATTTTTTTAGTGTTATATTATTTGATTAAATTATTTCTTATAGAAATTATGATATGAAATTTAAATAAACATATTACCAAATATTATAAATTAAAACTGAAAAATTAAATATATATTTTAAAAATTAGAATTAAAAATAATAAAAACTAACGAGAAAATAAATAGAATAGTGTGGAGAGATTGTAAGGTGTTTCATCACCCTCATATATTTCTCTTGTGCTTTGAGTGTTTCGAGTCATACATTAACTCAAATGAATTATTACTTCTATTTCTATTAAGATAAATAACAACACAGCTTTTTATTCATTTTTCATAAATATAGGGTTAGTCTAACCTTCATAACCAAATAAGATCCAATCTAATATTTTCAAATTTTTGATTATACATATCATTTATTATTATCATTATTAAATAAAAGATTATTAATAATAATATTTCATTTAATTAAAATTAAAATAAATTATAAATAGCAGAAATTTTAAGATTTTTTTATTTGTGTTTTTAAAAACTACTTGCTTTATTTATTTATTTTTTTGGAATAAAAGAATGGAAAATTGGTAGTAGGAAACTTTGCTCTTTGTCCGTTACAATGTAAAGGCTAATTAGTAATTTTTTTTCCCAAACTTTGACATGTACTAAATCATGCCGCCCGAACTTTTTTGGCCGTTAAAAATTCTCGTTGAATTATTAAGATATTGTTAGATTTAAGGATTTTTATCTAATTTTAGTAAAAAAAATCTAACATAGATGAAAATTCAGGATACAAGATTTAGTACATATCAGATTTTGAGGGGCACGATTTGGTAGATATCAAAGTATGGGGAGCATGGTTCAGTACATAAACAATTACTGAAACAGTAAAATTGAATGAAATTAGACAAAAGTCCTTAAATCTAACAATCTTAATAGTTCAGGGGAATTTTTAACGGCCAAAAAAGTTCAGGGATCATGATTTGGTATATGTCAAAGTTCAGGGGGGAAAATTGTTAATTAGCCTAATGTAAATAGCTAGTTTTTAAGTGTAAATCACTCGCCTTTATTCTCATTAGATTTAGTGATATATTCAGGTATTTTTTATGTCTCTCAATAATCATCCTAAACCATTTGTAATCGCTATATTTACTATAATTTACTAATAATATATATAATAATAATCTATAACAATGATAAACTAACAATAAATAATACATGTATACCAAAAAAAATTATAGGAAAATAATCATACATTATTATTATTTAAGATTGTGATTCATGATTTTCAAAAGAAATAAAAAAAATAAAACTGAATTCTAAATAATTCAAACGAAATGGGATTACTGTGCTCTATTATCTTCTAATTGAAACCCTTAATTTTGACATAAATACAAAAAGAAATTAATATAAGAAACTAAAAAGTTTAGAAAAAATTAAAAATATCAATAATTGAAATGATTTTGAACTAAATTTATTTACTTTTTGGAAACATAGTTATATAAATATATATTTATATAATTAAATACTACTTTTATAAAAAATCACTCATCAAATAAATCAACTATATACTTGAAACAAATAGATATAATACATATGTTAATTCACAATTGATTATGCACATTATTTAGAGTCGGTTTGTTGAAACTTTTGAAGTCCAGCCTCCTTGCAAAATAGCACCATATATAGTCACCTAGTTATCAATATTGTATATAACCTTTGGACCATTTGAGGATGAGAGAGGGATAGAATATGGCTTAGAGGAGAGAATATGAGAGGGTTATATATATATATATATATATATATATATATAGTTTATAATGTAGGGATTAGATCAAACTAATTCTTATTATGAACCATACATGTATATATGTATATGTAGTTAATGATATTTTTCTTATTTTTTTATTTGTCGAAAATTCTGTTAAATAATGTGATGAAGAAAAAAAATCTATATAGTTATGATATTTTAGTTTAATTCATATTGTTAGCTACATAATAATTAGTATTAGAAAAAAAAAATATTAAAAATCGAGAAAAAGAATATTACTTTAAAGTGTTTTTAGACGGTCATGTTATCACCTCATATCTCTTCTTTATATATAGAAAAATACATCTCACAAAAAGACATTTTGTCAATTAATGAATTAATTAATTTATGTGAACCAATAAAATTGTGTCACGTGTACACTGTGTACATGTAGACATTCCACCATGGCAGTTAACAGCCAAAAATGAATGGAAAGGGCTAAGTGCTAACAGAACTTGGGTTTATGAGGTTTTACCACCAAAATTTTAGAATTGGGGGTTAGTTGCAAGAACCTGGCCACTTAAGGAGGTTATGCCGCAAATTACCCTATATAATAATTGATTAGCAGTTTTTTTTTTTTACATTATTCACTAAATCAAAATTTGTAAGACCTGATATTGAAATGCACCAATAACAATATGCCACTATTTATTGTGTTTAATACCTCCTTTAGCATTTTTCTTATCATCTCTAATAGATGGTGTATAATTTGAACTAAAAAAATGACTCAATATTATATTTTGCCTAAATTTTATAATAGTGCTTGATAGGCTAGTTTATGTACATTTAATAAAGTATTTTAGAGGTATGTTTCAATTGATTATATTTATCTTGTGTAGAAATGCACTTATTTTCTACTCGTTTCAAGTTTAAATGGTAAAATTCATAATATGAATTGAAAATAAGAAGTAAAATATCAAATTAGATGAATATGATGAATTTATTATGAAATTTGAAGTTCTAAGATATAATGGTGTGAAAGATTTTAAGTTTTGGATGCTCAACACTCTCCGTTTTTTTTTATCGAGAATCAATATGAAACTTACAACTTATTTTTGAGTATAATGTGTTCACTTTGAGGGAAAATATTGTAAATAAAAGTTTTAGATCTCTCTTTCTTCAATTATTTTTCTTTTTTTTTTTTTTAATTTTTCCCGTGCAGGTTGTCGCCTTTCTTGACAGATTTCCTTTTTTTATTCTTATGTCATTTTCCTCTTTCCTTCTTACCTGAACCTGAAGACGATAACATGGCCTGGTCTCGTGATGACGGCCCTACGTCACTTCGTAGCCGAATCCCTCTCATTCTCAGCGGATTCTCCTCATTTACATATTGAAAACGAGCGACATGGATGCTGGAAATCTTCGGACATAGCGATTTGGTCCAGGAGACCTCTCCAAGAACTAACCATAAGAGTTTGCCAGTGAGATTCAAGTCTTTACTTATTTATTTGTTAGTAAATATATAATAGTGTAAAAAATTATACGAGCATACATATAATATGAATTAGGGGTGTTCATCAAACCGCCCAAACCGCCCGCACTGCACCACACCGCAAAAAAAAATGCAGTTTGTAATTCTTTGCGGTGTGGTCGCGGTTTGAATTTTTCCTAAACCGCGCGGTGCGGTGCGGTTTGCGGTTTTGAATTGTTAATATGCGGTTCAAACCGCACCGCACCGCATATTATAAAAATACCAATTTTTATATTTATTTAGGTCCAATATGTGAATATTCAACTTAAAGTCTACTATTCTTTCAAAAAAAAAAAAAAAACTTAAAGTCTACTAATTATTGTATTGTTGACACTTAATATTTTTTTTCATATTTATTTTCAAGCCTTATGGTATTTTGACAAGTTTTGCTCAAAGTTTGTTGTATTTGTGATAGTTTAATTATTTAGTGATAGTCCAAACCGCATAAACCACAAAAATCGCACCGCACTATTTTTTGCGGTGCGGTTTTTGCGGGTTTTTAATTTCGCGGTGCGGGTGCGGTTTGGAAAATTTGAAAAACCGCATGTGCGGGTTGGTTTAAAAAAATAGACAAAAACCGCACCACCCACACCGCGAATACCCCTAATATGAATCTTTTTTGTGTTGTTATACTTTTTTTTTTATAAATTTTTACTAATTATTATTTTATTTTTATTCTAAACTTTACTTATTAGTAGATAATAGTAGAGTAAATGACATGAGCTTACATTTAAACAGAATAATTAATAATTTTATCTTCAATAAATGAACTTATGCCTAGGGGTGGGCATCATCCAATCCAATCCAATTGAACCGAACCGATCCAATCTAATCCAATTATAAAAAGTTGGATATCCAATTACAATTGGATTGGATTGGATGTTAAAAGTTGGATTCTAATTGGATTGGATAGGTTATTGGATGTCAATTTCAAAATCCAATTAAAAACCGATCCAATCCAATTACATTTATATATATATTAAAAATTTATTTATATAATAAAAAATATAATAAATATTTATTAGATTTTTTTTTGTATGTTGAATTTGTAACACTTAATTGTTTAGTATATTTATTTTCATAATGTTTTGTTCTATTTTATTACTTAGAAATGTTGTTATTTTAATTATTTAAAACTTTTAGCTACAATACACTTATAAGAATAGTATGTTTATGAAGTATTAAACTTAAATAAAAAGTGATAATTAGTTTTTTACGTATTTTTCATATTTTTAAGCTAATATTGAAATTTAGGTGTGTAATTAGATATCCAATTAAAAACCGATCCAATCCAATTAGTAATTTGATTGGATTGGATTTTGAGGTCTAATTGAATTGGATCGGATGATGATTTTCCAAATCAAATTACTAATTGAATTGGATCGGGTGAGAAAAAGAAAAATTGAATTAGATCGGATTCCACACTCTTTTTTTAAAACATATTTCTTTTTAACAATTATTTAAACATAATTAATAAAAATAAGATATATAATTATAACCCACAAATTTTAACAAAAATTAGGTGCTTATGTAACATCCTTCATGCCAAATTTTATATATAATCTTTTTATATTACCAGCATATGTAACGAAATTGCTTAATTAGTTTTTTCTTTGGTAAACTAATAAATAACTTTCTTTGTAATTACTTAGTAGCAAATATTTATTTGGAGATTAGGTGCTATATGTCTAGAATATATAAGTAAACTACTTAGTGTAAGTATTTGTCTTTTTTATAATTTATCTCTTCAGTGTAAGTATTGATATGAATGGAGCCACATTATACATAAGCTTGAATTTCTTTATCAAAAAAAAAAAATAGAAATAGACAAAGAATTATGAACTTGGTTCTACATCTAATCCTGAAATAATGAATTGAATTCGTATAGGTATTTTAAAAGCTGCTATTGAAACAACCTTATTGAATTCAATGAACAATATTGAATTTAACAATTCAACATTTCTTGAACAACAAAATAACAATTGGAGACATTGGACGGTTCAGCATCTGCAACTTGCAACAATTCCAATTTTCAACTGATAACTTAGAAGCAAACTCTTGGACAGTTTCCCATTCTTGCCTGAGGAACAGAAAAAACATGAAGCATGAGTGAGGCATATTGAGTCAACAACTCCCTAACAAAAACAAAGCGAAACAATTGTTTATCTAGAAGTATTCTGCAACCCAAAGCATAAAGCTTTTGATAGAATGGCGATGAATGATGCATGAGCCAAATAAATCCAATCCAGTAAATGAAAACAAATAGAGAGAAAATTATTACCAGCCACCAGGATGGCCAACATAGACCACTAAGCTGATTAGTCCTCCAGGAGCTAAAATATCTTTTGCAACACTCAGTGCTTCTAGTGTTGTTTGTGGTTCAGTAATTAGCGTTTTGTCACCTCCAGGAAGATAGCCTAAGTTGAAAGCAATAAGCCTGAAAACTTACAAGAAATCAGAGTGTACACCCCCATGTTTCAGCAATTTATTCTCCTAATAATAAAGTAGTTGAATCATGTGCAAAGCCACTAAGAAAAAAGTAATATGTGATTTCCACAAAGTGTTCAAAATACCACTATCAATTAGTTCCTTGACTGCCACTTTGAGTTACCCCTCTCTCAAGGTATTGGAAAATTCACTTTCCGAATTCCTTAGTTTTTACTTATTAGCACTCGGCAGAATACTAGATGTAGTGTCCTGCCACGGCTTGAAGTATGGATTCAACACTCTTGATGATGTTGTGGGTTCAACTTGCTTAGAATATTACACAAAAGTGACAATTGGAAAAATAAAATAAGAAAGGGAAGTATAATACTATAATAGATGTGTATCAAATTGCAACTTTGCTTCTAAATGTTGAATAGTAAGACAAGCATGTAGAAGTTTTGAGTAGTGAGTACCTTACCAAAGTATCCTCAGGTAGAACTTCTGCCATTTTACTATGGCATAATTGGATGAGCTTAACAAGTTCTTTCTGTGAAGATAATAGGATAACTACTGCATTCAGTTTTATTTATAAGGTACCAGAATACAAAAATATGCAACTAGGTTTGAATTTTGAACTAACATAAGCAGAATTTGGTCATATTGATATATAACTCAGAATACTCTGTCCATGAAGGAAAAAATGACACCTTGAAGGGTGCATTGGGTACATGACAGAAGGGTATTGGATTTTTAGACCCCATAATTTGTTGGAACGATTTTTTTTTGATGGAATTAGTTAGTAGTTTACTATCTGGGGTATACGGGAGAATGCATAGCTGAGATTGGGACTCATGAAAACTGTATTGATTTGAGAGATTGCTCTTGGGACAGTTCGGAGTCTCTCGAATGCTTGGGTTGTCACTAATAGTTGAATTGAATAGTAGTCCTATCTTTCTCTCCATTTTTATTCTACCTTTTTACTCTTCCATTAGATAGAATCCATAGGAAATTCTAGACCCTTAATGTGATGAAACAGATAGAGAATAAAAAATATTGATCCACACTCAACATACATTATGTAGAATACAATTCAGGTCATAGTTAACCTACTACTCGCTCTGTAATAGTTAACATTGAATTACTTACTAAAGAAAAAGATTTTAACTATGTTTTTCAAGTAGAATAAGTGAAAAAATCCTTATTCCTTGACAAAGTGTTGCAATAGGGACGTACCTCATTTGGACTGACTGATTGTTCCAGCAAAGAACTTGTGTTCTCTAAGGCATCTTTCTGAATGTCCAAACCATAAACACGACCCAGCTGTGATTCACCAGCAACCAGTTTGAGCATTATCAAGGTATCATAACCATTGCCACAAGTAGCATCAATGACAGTATCTCCTTCTCGAACAATTCGTTCCCATACTCTATTCAATAGGCACACCATAGTGATTCAATGTTGAACAATGCACTCAAAGCAAACTAACAGCATAAAATGTGTCTACAAAATCAGATATACCCTTTCCATGTTCATGGAAGCTAAAGTTCCAAATAAGTGAAAGTGAAAGATAACAATTCTTGACATTAAAAATTTTCTTGTAGCCAAGACACATTTCTTTTCTAGCTGAATTTACACACATATAAAATGAAATAAAAAAACATACTTGTGAGCTACTTCAGTAGCTTTCTTCTTCCCCAAAATGTAGCTAGCCAAAGCATCTTCTACTCCTGATCAAAGCATTCTCGTATAAGATTATTCCAAATACCAGAAAATTAAACAAAACATTCCTAGTTACAGTGATATATTTGCAAATATATCATTTTACACCAAAAGAAAAAGAAGAATTTGTCTTTTTTTAATAAGAAAGGAACTCAAGCTAAGAATCTAATAACCACAACCGCCCTTCTGTCCTGCTTAAGTGAAAATACAATTATAAATATATATAAATACATATCTGAATAAATTCGGTGACAAAAAAAATGTACCAGAAAGGGGAGAGGCATCAGAAACGGATGCCGAGGCTAAAGAAGGATTGGTCTGAGAAGCGTACAAGGCGAAAGATTGCGAAACATTTCTACGAACAGGTAAAATGCAAGAAGGATTGGTCTGAGAAGCGTACAAGGCGAAAGATTGCGAAACATTTCTACGAACAGGTAAAATGCAAGAAGTAAGGTTTGTGGGGATAGCGTATGAAACATTTGTTGAAGAGATAGAAAGGGGTTTATAAGGGAAGCTTGTTAAGAGGGGTTTATGTGCTGCTGATATAAATTTGAGGGTCAGCGCCATTTTCACTCGATCCAAGCCTCCGCCCATCATTTTCGTGTCCTCTCCAGTCTCCACTGATAACTTAAAACGTTAACTGCTTTGCTTCAATTATCATTTATATTATTTTTGTTTTAAAATCTCCTCTATCCTTTCTAATTCTTGATTGAGAAAAAGAAGTAGTGTATGTTTCACATCATACTTAAAAAATTATTTTTTATTTTTAAAAGTAAAAATTATTTTTTAAAAACAAATAAGTTTGTTTGGTTTTGTTTTTTTGAAAACAATTTTTAGAAAACAAATTACAAAAACAAAAAATTTTAAAACAACAAATTGTTGTTTTTGGTAATAAAAAGCAATTTACTGGTCAATATTATTTTTAAAAAATTTTAAAAGCTATTTTTTGTTCGCATTTTTAAAATATTTTTTGAAACAAAAAATAAAAAATAATACCAAACATGCTTTAGTGTTTCTATTAATTAATTATTTATTTTGTATGGAGTGTGTTAAAAAACAAAATCTTTCTAATTCTAAATTTCTGGGGTAAAATATTGGAATTTTTTTTTCAGTTTTAACCAAAAAAAAAAAATAACAATATTACAAAAATACTTTGAGCTAGTCAACTAAACAAATAAACAACCCAAATAAAAAAAAAAAACACAAATACTACTTATACACACGTTCAACTCAGAATCTATACTTCCTAGGCAACCATCGCGCAAATACGTAGCAATCTAACGCAACCGAAACAAAAATTCAACCAGAAAAAGAACCACTATTAATTCCGATGACTTCACCTGAGAAGACGATCATTAATCAATCAAAACATGGGTTGTTTCGAATTCATGAAAAAAAAAATTGTAGAAAAACTACTACGAAATTAAAATTCAATCAAAAATCTAATTTAATTTGCATAAAACTAATGTCTTGACTTCAATTTTCAGATCCATGAAATGCAGATCTCAAAAAGTTGAACTGAAGTTCCCAAACAATATAACTCAAGTATAATCCAAAAAAAAATTACATCAATACTACAATAAAATATTTATCATGGTGTATTTTTGTTGTTTTCAAATTTTTAATGGTGAATTTATTCATATTAACTCATGAAGAGACATGTAGATAGAGTTACATACGTAAAAATACTGTTCTGATTTTTAATGTTTCATAACAGTTGCATTACAGTTGCCACTACAAGAAATGTCACTTTTGCCAGCACATTTTTGTGCTGGCAAAAGTTTAGTATTATGCTGGTAAAATGAAATTTACTTCTGATGTGTTGGCAAAAGGGGTTGGCAAATCAACATTGGTATTAGAACTTTTGCCAGCACAAAATGAAAAGTGATGGGCAAAATAACTTTTTCCAACGCATATATGCGCTGGTAAAAATTAGATTTTAGCCATTGTAAATGTGCGCTAGTAAAACTTTGATCTTTTTGCCAGCGCAGTTTACGAAATGCACTGGTAAAAGTTACTTTTACCAGGGCAATAGCAAACTCTGCTAGTAAAAGTGACATTTCTAGTAGTGTGCATAAACATTTTGTTAACAGTTATTCTGTATGATTGAAATCTTCGTCTGATGCAATCTTTGGCCAACCACCCAGCAATCTTTATCTGATTGAAACCTTCGTCTGATGCAACTTTCAACCAACCACCCCACAACTATCGTCTGATGCAATTATCGCGCAACTACACAACAACTACCCTGCAACTATCGTCTTATTGTGTAAGTGATAGTGTAAGAGGTATTTTGGTAATTAAAATCACATAAAAAGTATAAATATGTTGTCGAAGGTATTTTTATAAATAAAGTGTCAATTTATATTTTCTATGTAATATTCTAGAGTGGGTGGCTAGATGAATTTTATTAATTCATTTGATGTCATATATAGAATGCTCCTTACATTATTTTGGTTATTTTATTGAGCGATTTGCGGCGAAACTCCTTTATGTTTTAATTTTTATACACTTAACCCTCTTATTTTTTTTTGTGGCAAAACCCCTTTATGTTTTAGTTTTTATACACTTAACCCCCTTATCTTTTTTTTTAGTGGCAAAACCCCCTTATGTTTTAATGTTTATACATTTAACCCCATTATCTTTTATTTTGGGGGCAAAACTCCCTTGAGTTTACTTTTCTTTGCAAATTTAAAGTTTTATTTAGATATTATTACCGTTAAATATATACTAACTGGATTACTAATGTATCGACTTCGAGGTTTTACTGTTATATACAAGTGTATATAGTGGTCATCCAGTTAATATTTAACGGACGTGTCAAATTTGCAAAAAAAAAGTAAATATAAGGGGGTTTTACCACCAAAAAAAAGATAAGAGAGTTAAGTATATAAAAATTAAAACATAAAGGGGGTTGCCACAAAAAAAATAAAGGGATTAAGTGTATAAAAATTAAAACATAAGATAGTTTTGCCAAAAAAAAAAATAAAAGAGTTAAGTGTATAAAAATTACAACATAGCGAAGTTTCACTCTAAATTTCTCTATTTTATTTTAGTTTGGTTTCTTGTTGTTCTATATATATATAGGCTATAGCTATATGATTTTGTCTTTGTTTTACTTGGATTCAGATCTTGCTCTATATATATTGGATTGATAGTATAAGTCCTTTAGATTTAGTTTTTGGCCTAATATTTCAAATACTTTGGCGTTTGTATAATATTTCAAAAAACGTGTGTCATTCTTTGTTGGTCTACTTTGATGATCACTTTTTTAGGGTAGTATATATTGATTTGTTATTTTAATGAGAATAATATGGTAATAATATGTAAGAGTCATAGTTTTGTATATGCCAAATTATTTTTGTTTGTGTGGTCTGAACACTTTAGTTTCATCTGAGCATGTTTTACATGGGTTTTATGTTTATCTTTGATAACTCAGCTTGTTTAGTTAAAATATCTTGTACAGTTGTCAAGAGCTTGTTATGTGAGGTGTTAAAGTGGATTTGTGGGAATTGAGATTATATATATGTTATATAAATTAACAATTAACCCAAGATCTATTTGTATATAACATAGAATACAATAATAAGATATAATAATTAGGTATGTATACCTGATTGATCCATAGCAATTATCTCTGATTGATCCACAGCAGTTACTCCAATTTGATAGTGCAATACTATCAACTAAGTCTTCCTCCCTAGATCTCTAAATCAGAAGCAGTTTATTTTCTCTGATTATCAAAAGGTATACAATTGTGATGAGACAATATGTATTTATAGAGTTAGGGAGGGGACTTAGCTACAAAACCCTAGTTGGCCGGGCTCGCTCATCAAAGGCTTCAGTCAACTAGAAAAGCCCACACTTCTGCTTCACCTAGACTTTACTCACAGATGCTAAGCCCATTAACAATTGATCACCAACAACATGGGCTAACACAGCAAAGAACTATCCAATCAACCCAAGTTTTAATAAAACCAATAAAATTTAATGTAAGCCCAAATAAAAGTCTAACATTCTCCCACTTGGGCTACATTGATTTTAATACATATATATTATATATCAAAATAATTTTGTTTGAAAACGACTCATGGGTTGAACAACAAGAAAACATTTGTGGCCACTTTAAAAAATGATAGTTCTCTGATAGCATCTCAACATACCGGTCCAATTTAACCTTTGATAATGAACTATGACAGTCATATTGTTTTTAGCTCAACAAAAGACATTCATAATCACAAATACCAAAGTATTAAATCGACATGGTCAATAAGTCTAGTAGTGTGGTAAGGAATTATGTTCAACATGTGATCAATTTAAAATAACATAATATCCTTATCAGTCCTCAATTTCACTGATATCGTGATGCTTAATAAATAAGCCAGTGAAATTAAACATACACCACTTAAAATAAGTAAATGTCACTAAACTTGCTTAAAGAATTAAGCCAACAACATATCATTGTCAATAAGCAAATAAATTTAAAAGACAATGATCACAACAATATGAACCACATGCTTTCAATTCAATCATTCTCGAGAATATAACAAAACATAATTGAAAACATATCCATTCAATAATAAAAAATATTGAAACATAAATGTAGTTCATAACTTTATTCAAAAAATTATAAATAATAATTTCTAAAAACAAACAGAAAACAAAACTCCCACTAACCCAAAAGATCAAAAGATTCTAAAATGCCCATACTAACAACATGTTTATTAAACAGCACGGCACTTAACCCTTTGGTTAGAGGATCAGCTAACATCGACTCGGTCTTGCAATTTTCAATAACAATGTCTCCTTTCTTGACCAAGTCTCTGACAGTGAGATACTTTATTTCCATATGTTTAGAAGCACTACTAATCTTGTTATTCTTTGAAAAGAAAACAGCAGCATCATTATCACAATAGATTAGCATAGGTGTGGAAATAGAATCAACCACTCGTATCTCCGAAATAAAATTCTTCAGCCACAAAGCTTGCAAAGATGCCCCATAACATGCAACAAACTCAGCATACATAGTAGATGATGTGATCAAAGTCTGTTTGACACTCTTCCAAGAAATAGCAACACCTGCCAAGGTGAAAATATAGCCAGAAGTTGACTTTAAATCATCTACACAACCACCAAAATCTGAATCTGAATAACCAACAACTCGAAGATTGTCAACATGCTTATACACAAGCATAAAACTCTTCGTTCTTTGCAAATATCTCAAAACTTTCTTGGCTGCAACCCAATGATCAAGGCCAGGATCAGATAAATATCTCCCAAGAACATTGACTACGAAAGCTATGTCAGGTCGAGTGCAAACCTGAGCATACATCAAACTCCCTACTACACTTGCATAAGGGATGTTCTTCATTGCTCCTCTTTCCAAGTCGTTCTTAGGACATTGCTGCTTAGTGAACTTGTCCCCTTTCAGAATAGGAACAGAACCAGCTTTACACAAATCCATGTTGAACCTTTTGAGCACACGATTAATGTAAGCTTCTTGAGATAAGCCAAGAACTTTTCGATTCCTGTCACGATGGATCTCAATCCCCAAAACATAGGATGCCTCTCCAAGATCTTTCATATCAAAATTGGAAGACAGAAAATTTTTGGTCTCATTTAGTAATGACAAATCACTGCTGGCAAGTAAAATGTCATCTACATAAAGAACAAGAAAAATATAACGACTCCCACTGATCTTCATATAAATACACTGATCAAACTTGTTCTCTGCGAAACCAAACGATGTCACAACCTGGTCAAACTTCAAGTACCACTGGCGAGATGCCTGTTTGAGACCATAAATGGATCGTTTCAACTTGCAAACTAAGTGTTCTTTTCCTTTCTCCTTGTAGCCTTCAAAGTTGAGACATATATACTTCCTCATTCAATTCTCCATTCGGAAAAGCAGCTTTTAACATCCATTTGATGCAACTCTAAATCAAAATGCGCAACTAAGGCCATAATAATTCGAATGAATCTTTAGTGGAAACAGTGAGAAAGTTTCGTTGTAATCAATACCTTCTCTTTGAGTAAAGCCTTTAGCCACTAAACGCGCTTTAAACCTTTCAATCTGTCCTTTTTTATCCCTTTTAGCCTTTAAAATCCACTTACAACCTATTGGTTTAAAACCATCAGGTAATAAAACTAGCTCCCATACACCATTTTTCTTCATGAAGTCGATCTCATCATCCGTAGCTGCTAACCATTTTGAAGATTGTAGACTATTAAGTGCTTCACTAAAAGTGACAGGATCCACAAAATGATCAATATCATATTCTCCTTCTCCAAGATAAACAAAATTATCATGACACTTTGTTGACTTCTTTTGTCTCTGAGATCTTCTTAGAGGAGGTACTTCTGGAATAACTTCTCTTTGTTGATCATTGTTTTGAATAACATCTTCCACAACTGGAATTTCTTCAATGACAGGATTCTCATTAACAATATGAGCTTCATCATTAATAGGCCCTTCATCAATAATAGGACCTTCATCATCTTCGATATCGGGAGCAATATATTCATCAACAATGGGAGCATTACCAACTGGAGTAGGATGGAGACTACTATTATCATCTCTTGAAAATGACATAGGAATACAAATTCCTTTAGAGGACTCCCCCATTTCAAGAGATGTTGAAGGAATTTTTTCAGCAACATCAAATTCCGTAAATTTAGCGATGCGAGATTCAACAATTCGCGTACCACGAGTGGGACAGTAAAAGCGATGGCCTTTCGAGCGCATTGGATAACCAATGAAATAACAGCGATTTGTTCTCGGATCTAACTTTTTCAAATTAGGATCATAAATCTTTACTTCAGCTGAACAACCCCATACTCGAAGATGATTAAGACTAGGCTTCCGCCAACCCATAACTCAAAAGTGGGTCTTGGGAACAAATTTACTGGGAACACGATTTAAAATATAAGTTGCGCTCATAAGTGCTTCACCCCATAAAAACTCGGAAGATTTGTTCTACTCATCATACTTCTAACCATATCCATGAGAGTGCGATTTCTCCTTTCAGCAACGCCATTTTGCTCAGGTGAACCAGGCATAGTGTATTGAGCAACTATACCATTTTCTTGTAAGTACTCTGCAAAAAGCCCCATGTGTTGTCCATATTCTGTATAACGACCATAATATTCTCCTCCACGATCAGAATGAACAACTTTGATGACTCTTCCTAATTGTTTCTCAACCTCATTTCGAAAAATTTTGAGTTTATCAAGTGGCGTCGCATTTTTCTTTAATTAAATAGGTGAATCCATAACGAGAAAAATCATCGATAAAAGTGATAAAATACTTATTTCTGCACAACGTGGTGGAATAAGGACCACCGATGTCCGTGTGGATAATTTCCAATAAAGATTGATCGCGGTTTGCGGTCTTCTTTCTTGTTTTAGTCGATTTTCCACGAGTACAATCAACACAAGTATCCCAATCGAAGCATCAAGAGGAGGAAGTATTTCGTATTTAATTAAACGATCAACCCTTTCTCCGGAAATATGACCCAATCTTTTGTGCCATAACAATAAGGATGTTTCCTTAATATGAGGTCTTTTACCCACGTATTCACAACATTAAAAGAGGAATCTAAAGGAGCCAATGACAACTTGTAAAGACCATCGTAATAAAAGCAATTTCCAATAATTCGAGAGTCGAAGCATAATGTCAACATTATCATTTGCAAAATGAAAAGAATATCCTTGTTTAACCAAAAGCGGAAGCGAAACTAAATTCCTTTTAAAAGTAGGAACATAAAAAGTATTGTTCGTAATAATCTTATCACGAGACTCGTAATTCAAGAATAAATGTTCCAACATAGATAACGTCAACTCCAACATCATTGCCCACTTTAAGCTTGGACTCCCTCTCACTTGGCTTCCCGAGATCCCTTAGCCCCGTAAGGAAGCGAAACATGAACAAGTAGCACCACCGTCTAACCACCAAGAATCAATAGGAACATCAACTAGATTAGATTCAAAACAAACACATGCCAATGGATTACCTGATTGTGCTTGCTTCTTTTCTAACCAAGTCTTAAATTTGTGACGATCCGTTCTCCGATGCCCCAATTTTTCACAAAAGTAACACTTCACATTAGAGTATTTGGACTTTCCATTGTTATTCTTCTCGTTTATTCTTATGCTCCTTACCATTACCATTACGTTTAAGCACCATCATTTTTATTCTTGAATTTTCCTTTTCCTTTGTTGGGCTTCGAGGTGAGAAACATAGTTAGCTTGATTCATTCTTCTCCCTTTTAAGCTTGCTTTCTTCAGCTACACACTGAGAAATTAGGTCGCTGATAGACCATGTTTGATTGTAAGTGTTGTAGAGTTTGTCTTGATTAGGTCGAAAAGAGGCAGGAAGAGCATGAAGAGCTCGATGAATTATGAAAGAGTCAGGAAGAGGAATATTATGATCTTTCAACTTGGACTGAACATTCACCAATTTCAGAATAAAATCTCGCACTCCTTTTAATTCATCATACTTAATTGTTGTCATTTCATCCATAAGATGTCCAGCTTCAGCGTTTTCACCAGTGTCGTATAATTTTTCTACAGCATTGAAAAACTCTTTGGCATTTGTAGTGTCTGGCAAACCACTCAATAGATGTTCAGGAATGGATCTTTTCATAGTAAGAAGACTAAGTCGACTTGACTTTTCCCATTGTGCATGATGAGTTCTCTCGGCGAGTACCTTGGAGTCAGTAAGATCAGCAGGTTTTTCTTCTCGTAGGCACAAGTCCAAATCCATTATGCCTAAAGTAAATTCCACATCTCGTTTCCATGTCTTGTAGTTGGAAGCATTCAAAATATGGATGGAAGCATTATTGTTGTTCACAGAAAAGGAGACTGAAAAATTCAAAAATTAAAACTTGAATAAGCAATATGAGCAATGTATTAGAAAATATTGTAGAATCAACTGGTCATTATAAACTCCCCTTTGGGGTGAGAATATAACACACACATGATCTACCTTCATGAAGTTAACAACAAAGAAAAAAATACATATCATTTAAGAATTTTATTACCTTTGGGCAAATAAATTTCTTAAAAATATGTATTAATTCAAGCAAAAAATAATAATAAATTTATATATTTAAATTATTACCTTTGGGCAAATAATTAAAATATATACATTTAATATTAACTCACTTCATGGAATGTGAACTAATATATGTAAATACTACCTTTGGGCAAGTAATTACACATATAGTCAACCAAAAATATAATATTTTCTTCAACATGTGAAATTTGGTGATAAAACAATCATTGAAAATTAATAATTTTCAACCAAATTTCCAAAAGAGATATATAATTGCTTTTATTATATTGATAATAAAAAAATAAAGTGTCCACCATAACACATTATTTTTATATCAAATAATCAAGTTTTATAACTTTAGAACAACAATTAATGGAAAAATGTGAAATAAAGAATATTGGTGGAGATTACATAGTCAAGATAAATTAAACAAGAGAGTGACTATGTCATATGGGACGAGAAGAAACTCAAAAAATTTTCTATGATTTACGGATTTTGAAAAATCATCAAAAATTATTTTTAATAATTTTTTAACTGCATAATTATCATTAAAATAATAATAATTATTAAACGGAGTCAAAAAATTAATTAAAAATCACCAAAAAATCAGAAATCAAATTCTAATAATGCTGAAAAAAAAAATCGTCGAAAACGGACATCGGACGAGGCCCCACGCGCCCCACGCGCCACCTGCCGCGAGTGGGCTTCGGCCGGGCCGAACCTCCTTCTTCCTCCAGCCGGTTCCTGCAAACGGGTCACGCGACCCGGTTCGGCCCAGTCGGGTCTGTGGTGTTTTCCGGCCAAAAAACACCACGAAAACTCGCGATTCTTGATGGGTTTTGTTTGGGACACGATTTCTCATCAATCTATGGTATTAATTTCGGGTATTAATGATGATAAGGGTCTCGATCGGATTGTGTTCAATCCGAAAACTAAGAACAAAAAAAATGCCCGATTTTGATTTTTTTTGTTGCAGCCGAATTCTAATTAAACTATGTAGAAACATTGTAAATTGGTTGGTAATGAGATTTGCACCATTAATTTTAATGTATAAACAATAGAATCAAAAAACCTAAATTTAATTTCATAAGAAAAAAAATATATATATATATATAAACCCTAAAACTTTAAATTTAAAATTCTCATAATATACATAATTGATTTCATGCATATAATATATCAATTGCAAGAGAATTTAACGATGAATAAAACTCCTAAAGTTTTAAGATTTATAAACAAAAAATTACACATAAAATAATAACGAAATTGATATGAAATTATGGATAATTAACATATACAAATTAATTATACTAATTATAGGTTCTAAATCATATACAATAGACAATCTGATACCACATGTTATATAAATTAACAATTAACCCAAGATCTATTTGTATATAACATAGAACACAATAATAAGATATAATAATTAGGTATGTGTACCTGATTGATCCATAGCAATTATCTCTGATTGATCCACAGCAGTTACTCCAATTTGATAGTGCAATACTATCAACTAAGTCTTCCTCCCTAGATCTCTAAATCAGAAGCAGTTTATTTTCTCTGATTATCAAAAGGTATACAATTGTGATGAGACAATATGTATTTATAGAGTTAGGGAGGGGACTTAGCTACAAAACTCTAGTTGGGCTGGGCCTGCTCATCAAAGGCTTCAGTCAACTAGAAAAGCCCACACTTCTGCTTCACCTAGACTTTACTCACAGATGCTAAGCCCATTAACAATTGATCACCAACAACATGGGCTAACACAGCAAAGAACTATCCAATCAACCCAAGTTTTAATAAAACCAATAAAATTTAATGTAAGCCCAAATAAAAGTCTAACATTATATATATACTTGATTCTTGAATATTCTAACTAACTCTCAGTATATTGAATATCCTAAAGGAGTTCCAATTCATTGCTAAAGCGATTTTAGATCAACCGAAGTAGGGGAGCTTGTCTTCAAATTTAAAGGGACTTAGATCGATCTAGATTTTGATTGAATTATCAAAATTTTAAGGTCAATTGTTGTATCTTGACCTTAATTATTATTGGAGTTATTTATCCTTGTTTCTGGGAGAATCTGAGTAATTGGCTAGAATGCGTTTCCATTACAGGTGAACCTTGTAAATTCCTCATCTTGATTTACTTTTTAATGACATGTTTACTAATAAGTAATGGGAATCAATGGTAAGGTAATCATTTCCTTACATTTATTTACTTATGGCATGTTTACTAATAAGTAATGGGAATCAATAGTAAGGTAATCATTCATTTACATTTGTTTACTTGCATTATTAAAATTAGAAAAGGGAGAAGTTGATTAAATAAGGGAGAAAAGAAAGGGAGAACTTCTCCTACCAATTTTGTAAGGAATGCCATTAAGAGTAATGGATTTTTATTATTTTTATTTTATTTTTTAATATTAAATATATAATGACAATTTTGTCCTTTAAAATATGTCTTGCAAAATAACTACCATATAATATAGTTTAACTCAAAAGGGCAATTTAGTCTATTTAAGCATTCCGATTACGTTTCCTAATAAAGTAAACAAGATAAATCACAACTATTCCATTTCTAAAAAATTTTAGTAAACAACATATTACAAATATTGATTCCGATTATTTTTCATTTATTCCGTTACATTTCTCCATTAATTTATTCCGATTCTGATTACTGTATAGTAAACGTACCATTACATTATTAAAATTAGGAAAGGGAGAACTTGATTAAATAAAGGAGAAAAGAAAGGGAGAACTTCCCCCACCAATTTTATAAGGAATGCCATTAAGGGTAATGGATTTTAATTATTTTTATTTTATTTTATAATCTTAAATATATAATGACAATTTTGTCCTTTAAAATATATCTTATAAAATAACTATATAATATAGTTTAACTCAAAAGGGCAATTTAGTCAATTGAAGTATTCCGATTACGTTTCCTAATAAAGTAAACAAGATAAATCACAACTATTCTATTTCCAAAAAATTTTAGTAAACAACATATTACAAATATTGATTCCGATTATTTTTCATTTATTCCGTTACATTTCTCCATTAATTTATTCCGATTCTGATTACTGTATAGTAAACGTGCCATTAAGGTAGCTATAATACATGATTAACAAAATTCATGCTTCTTTTAATATGAAATATGTAAATATTAATGAATGGTAATGGAGTCGTAGACATGTATAGCGGGGATAATTTTTTCCACCCCATATCTAATCAATACTGTAATGACACATCATTTAATTTATTTTTGTAAAATTTACTCACTAAAACTAACTGAACAATTCCATTAACTATATGTTTTCATTTTTTTAAATTCTTTTTTTTTTTACTGTTATTTTGGCTGAACAATAGTTTTTTTTTTTTTAAATATAATTTATAAATTTTTTATACCTCATATTAACCTAAAAATTTCAAACTCTAGAAGAAAAATTATAAATATGCTCTTTCTTTTCAATGATTCTTATAATTAATATTATGTCCCTATTCAGATAAATAAAAAAAAATAATATGTCATTATTATTTTTTAGTTATTTTAATTATATTTAATATTTATGATAATAATTTCTTTAAAAAAAAATTAGTTCTACCATTTTTTGTAGTTAACAAATTTGCTCCGTAAGTTTTAGTGAGTAAACTTTACAAAAATAAATTAAATGATGTGTGATCATCATATTAATTATACATAATAGAATACAATATTTTGACAGGGATCTTGATTCATATATATGTAGCTATTGCTTGATATGATTTATGTATATATATTTATATATACTAGGTGAATGTACGTGCCGAGCCACGTATTGCTAGTTTCATTTAAAATTTTAGTCTTTTTAAGATTTTGAATGTATTTTATTTTTAAAGATTACAAAGTTTTTGTTTGAAAAAATTAAATATTTATATTTGAAATATTATTTAATAATGTATTAAAAATAATATTAGTGTAATTATAAAATTGTAAATAATTTATTATTGGAGTAGTAGATTATTCTATTTAATTCTTTTTTTAACATAGCATTGTAATGTAAGTTTATATCTATAAATATTCTGTAAAGTGTTAATATTATGCTTCCTATGCTTATCCAGAGAAAAGATTAGATAACGTGAGGTTAACTTTAATATATAAAAATTTTTCTTTTTTAAAAAATAAATAAAAAAAATTATTAATATTCTCCCAAATAGGTTTGTTAGAGAGATATGTGGCTAAGATGATTTTTTTAATTTGAAAAGAAATTATTAATATTTAAAAGATTGTTTAATTTTTTTGGTTTAATTATGGGTTTATTTGTTAACGGAAGATCAAATCTAATCGTTAAATTTAACAGAATATTCTTTTATTTTTAAGTATATTCTGTTAATATATATATATATATTGGTTTTTACGTTTTAGCTAGAATATTAGACTTGACAATATAATCTTCTATTTTACATAAATTCTAAGAATTAAGATGTTATCTGGTTTTGGTCAAAATGTTTTTGATAATATATTTTTTATCATTATATATATGTTATTACAATTAATAAAACTTATTAATTTCTTTTTTTAAAATATTTTCTTTTAGTTTTATTATTAATATATTTTTTTTTTTGAAAGGAATATATTTTTAGTTTAAAAAATAAAAAATACAATAAAACATTGGCATCTTTTTGTCCTTTAAATATCATAATTGGATTTTTTTTTAAATTAATAAAAATTTGAATAAAGAAATTATAAAAATTGGTAAATAAATATTATTTTTGTTTTTATTTAGTTGATTAAGAGAGAGAGGTTGCAGTTGCAGCTAGCTAGCTATAGAGATTCTCTCCAAACTCTGACTGGTAGTCCTTTATGAGGCACTGGAAATGGGCCATATTGAACACCGCTTTCAGATCCCACAATTTCCCACCTGAAATTTCCAAAAGCCAACAAGGTGTTCTTGTCACTCCACTATTCACTATTCACAATTCGAACAATTCTTTTTTGTTTTTGTTTTTGAAAAAAGAAAAGAATTAAACAGATACCTTCCAATATATATTTTTGTGAATATATACATTTTAGGAGCATACAAGTTCTTACACACGCATTTATTTTAAATCACAAATAAAAATGATGTGGGTCATCATCATAATAAATAAAAGTTTCACAAGTAAAGAAGATACATATAGATACCCTTTAGCAACACTACACGATTAAATTAAAATATATATATTTCTAAATGGAAAATATTAATTTTTGTTACTTTGCCAATTATATTTTTTCCTGGTTCTCGTTAATTAACGCTGTCTGTCTATTTCCATATATATAAATTTGTTCTTTGTCGGTTATGATTGACCTTCATGCAGTTATCTCACACACTAATGTGTTTCAGAGTAATTGATAATTAATAATAATATGTGTCTGTATATATAAATATATACCTGAAGTTATTGACCAAATGGTGGAGCATAATTAGTATTTCCAGCTTTGCTAGTTCATTTCCAGGGCAAGCATGTGTACCAGTGCCAAATGGCATAAATGTATTGGGTTTTGGGGACACCTATATATAGTTGAAAAAACATACTATAATTACAGTACAAAAGATTTGTTATAAATAAATAATTAAGTATATATATTAACCATGCCATAATAAAGTAGTGGTGCATATATATAAATATACCTCAAATCTAGAGGGATCAAATTTTTGAGGTTGATCGAAAAATTCAGGATTATGATGAATGTTCCTGAACAAGGGCATTACCTTCCAACCTTTAGGAATCAAGTAGCCTGTCACGAGAGGGTTCCAAAACTAGGTCAATTTTTTCTGTCATTAAAATGATCTTCCCAAACAACAAATTATATACGTCAAACTAATAAACAAATATTACATACATATATCAATTAAGTTACCACGTTTTCACATCCTTTTAATTAGTCTCTCGACTGTCACTCACAGTCACAGTTCTCTCACCTGTTTTATTTATCTTTTGGGTGTATTTATATAATTTGGGTATTAATATTATTATATTAGTACTGTATTCTAATTCCGATATGTATAATTTTTGTTGTGTATAAGTATATTACAGATTTTTCATACGTACCCTTGTATTCAACATCAGCCACAGCTTCTCTGAAAGTGAAAGATATAATGCTCGCAATCCTCAAGCTCTCTAATACAACCTGATCCATCAAATCATCATCAATTAATGTCCTTTCAGCTACTCTCTCTCTCTCTCTCTCTCTCTCTCTCTCTCTCTCTCTCTCTCTCTCTCTCTCTCTCTCTAAAACATATATCAATGTGTTGCCCTTCCCCTCTTCTTTTTTTAACGGTACTATACGTATACATAAAAATATATAATATATATATATATACCTTGTAAGTAAGGGGCATATTTCTAGTCTGCGTCCAAGTCAACCGCTGTTTATTTTCTTCATTGAGTCTGCGAATTTCTTTCTGTTCAGCCTGCATAATATGTATAGGAATTTACACATTCAATGTGTAGCTAGGACTAACTACTAACTTAATTACATTGCATATATATATATGGTCTGACATAAAAAAATATATATATTATTACCTAAACATGAATTGCCCTAGTAACGATTTTCGTATATTTTATATTATATTAAAATAGATATATGTATATATACCAAGAAGTACTGTACCATATGTCTGTTGACTTTTAAAATGTCATTTAATATTATTTCTCTAGAAACATATACATTAGTTTGTTTTTTCAACTTTGAACTTTGAAATTTGAACTTTTGGGAGAGAGCGCAGACAAGCTATACTGTTTAAATATTTTTCTCCAGAACTACGTAGACGTTGGAGTAATAATTGAGCTATAGCTAGCCTAAAGAATTAAAATTGAATGTAAATTACAATATGGAAAATATGTAACTAAAATAGTGAAGGCTAAAGAATATGCAAACATCGATGCTCTCTCTCTCTCTCTCTCTCTCTCTCTCTCTGTATATATATGTAAATAATACCTTGACAGCCTCTAGAAGCTTGGGTTCATCATGTAGAAACTTGAGAATCCAGGTCATGACGCTAGCTGTAGTGTCTTGAGCAGCAAAAAGCACTCCTATTATGTTATCAGCAATCTGATCATTGCTTAAAACCTCTCCTTTCTCGTCTTTAGAATTCAAAAAGCAATCCACTAGATCATCATTTTTTATATTTACCACTTTCTTCTCTTTCCTCTCCCAAATAATATCACTCAAAATCTTACTTAGCTTTTTCCTTGCCTGTATTATATATATCAACAAAATTAATAATAAAATCAATATACACAATAACATATAATTATTGAAATTAATTAATTACCAACAGGGCTTTCTTGTAAGAAGTTCCTGGAATATTGTTAGGGAAGGAGTTGTAGCCTTTGTCTACTATACTGTAATTCTCTTTAAGCTCTTTTGTCACACGTGCCTCCAAATGACCAAATATTGATAGTATACCAACATCGAAAGATAACTACAACAAATATACATAGAGAGATATACATTACACGTATACCCAAGTCACGAGAAAGGTATAATAATTAATTTTTCAGATGTTATTAAACGTGAAAGTTTTATTTTAATTATTTATATATGCCATATAGTCATACACATACGTTACCTTTTTCATTTCGTGAAAGGTGTTTATAACTTGACCGTTGACCCATGAAGTGGAAGCAGAGACAGCTGCGGCTTCAATATCAGCAACCAAATTTTTAATGGCGTCGAGGGAAAGAGAGCTCTGAACAAGCTTCCTTAAGCGAACATGGTAATCGCCTTGGTGGAAGAACAAGGCCGATGGCCCAATTAAACGTTCCTTGCTTTTGGGGTAAGTGGGCTTGAATAGGTGAGCTTCTGTCACCAACACGAACTTTGCTGCCTCTGGACTCGCCAGCATCACACTTGGGCACCCCAGAATATGGGTCTTAAAAATATCCCCGTACCTAAATATACACATATATTATATATTGTAATGAAAAAAAAAATCAAAAAACATTTCGAGTACTACCCCAATTAGAAGAATTTCACAAACCTTTTCTGTTTGGAGGCAAAGAAAGTGTTTGGGTCTTGAGAATAGAGTTGAAGAGTCTCGCCTATGTAAGGCCAACCCATTGAGCCAGGAGGAAGCTTGGCTGATGATCGGTTTTTGGATCCATTGTTGGATGTGAATTTGGTTATTAGGAAATGAGAGAAGAACAGAGTAAGAAGAAATATGAATACGTAAAAGAGAAATGCATCCATTATTTTCGAGAGGGAGGAATAATAAGTGATGAGGTCCCCTTTATATAATATTTAGACCAATGAATTTTGTGCTCAAATATTGTGTTTCTATTTGGTATAGATTAATTAAGACAAAAGAGAGACAGTGATTTTTTATTTAAGTATTTTTCGATTTTGGGCTCTAATTATTCTTATCTTTTCACAAATTAACACAACATCCTGAAATTTGAAAGGTAATATATGAAAATAATTCATTATTGGGATTCTCATACATCCTTCTCAAACATTTATTTATGGGTGTGAATCAGTTTCAATTTTTTTTGCTATTTATGTTTAATATTAATCGATTTATTTATTATTTATTAATACACATATAAACAAATCTTATTAACGTTTTTCAAAATGAATGGAAAAAGGACACAAGTTTGCCAGGCTGGCATATCCTTCTTGATTTTGCTAGAAACAAAATTTATTGTTCATGGATAGCAAAAGAAAAATTCCAAACTTTTTACAATCACTAAGAATTACACAAAAATCTAAATAATATAATTTCCTGAAACAGAAATAATTCAGGTTTCAGTTGAGTCAAAAGGATTTTTACAGGGTCCTTCTAGAAGTTTATATTTTTATCTAATATTAGGGCAATTCTAATGCATGGTAATTTAGTAAATGTAAAATTTGGTATTAAACCAACATACAAAAATTATCCTAAAAATATATTCTTTATTATTATATTATTTTATAAAATTATAAATAAACACAAATAATATATATATACAAAAGTTTAATTATAAATATATTATATAAATATTAAAATCTAATAAAAAAGATTTGGTGTAGTTTATATTGTCACACTATTATTAGTAAGAAACTGGACACACCGGCATAAATAGAATGACTTTTAATTTTTAAAGTTATGTTGGAGCATTTTAGTGGAGAAACTTTACCAATTTTAGGTTAATTTATACCTTATCATTATTTGGAGATGGCCTTACAACTTCTTATTTCTCAACTATTTGGCCTTCACCAATTGGCAATGAGAGGAGTAGCTCATTCATCTTATATATCACAATTTATTTCCACACATTAGCAATGTGGGACTAACTCTAATACACCCTCCTCACGTTTGGGCCTGGAAAGTGTGGGTATAATAAACAACCTTTAAGAAACCACAGGGCCGAACGTGACATTTAAAAGAATCCCACAAGGCCAAATATCGGGAAATTTGTGAGTGTACATGTCGGGATATTTGTGGATTTTGAAACAGGTCAAAGACCCCAACACTGGAAATTGGCACACATTGGCCGAAAGGTCCCAAATGGAGGTTAAAAGGGGAGACAGCGGAAGTATCTGTTTGGACCGGCGACACTTTGGCTCACAACGGATCACAAACGGCTTTTTGGACCGGTGGCAATTTGGGCTCACAACGGATCACAAGTGGCTCTGATACCATGTTAGAATTTGAGGAATAAGATGAATGAGGTTCCATCCCAAAACCAATTGGCAATGGGAGGAGTAGCCCATTCATCTTATATATCACAATTTATTTCCATACATTAGCAATGTGGGACTAACTCTAATAAAAATACATACCGGAATATTTTTAATTTTTTTTCATAATAATATTCGTTATAGTTATAATATATAATTATTGTAAATTTTAAAAAAATTAAAATAATTTATAATGTCGAAAACAGAGTTTCTTGGAATTCTAATTTATCACACGTGTTCAAAATACTTCACATTTGTTTTAACACTGTAAACTATTCAGAATTTTTTAAAAATTTATAAAAATAATATTGTAACTATAACAAATACTTTCATTAAAAAAAAAAACTTTAGCATGAATTTTCGGATGCAATAATAAAAAATATTGTAATTACTAATTAATAATTAATACTGTATACAATATATAGATCACTATAAAAAAAATTATTTTTAGTCACAACGAAATTTGTGACTAAAAGTAAAAAAGTTGTGACTAATTATTCTTATGTTGTGACTAAAAGGTCCGTGACTAAAAGTATTAGTCACAACAATTACAATTTGTTGTGGCTAAATGTGTTTTTAGTCACAATAAGTGTTGTGACTAAAACTAAACTAGTGACAACTTGTAGCTAAATACTATGTTTTAGTCACAAGTAAGTTTTTGTTGTGACTAAAAAATTGTCACTAAAAATAACAGTTTTTTGTAGTGAGATGTACTAATTAGTAATTACAATAAAAAAAATAATTCATTAAATTGTGCCCGGTGAGTAAATATCTATTCTATATAAAGTGTGTCTATATAATTAAAATTCTTGGTTTATGAGAATTTCATGGGTGATTTTTAATTTTTATTTATAAAATAATAAAATATTATTTATATATAATAAAATAATAATAAAACAAATCCTATTAATATTTGAACTGATATTAAATAACTCTTCCCCCATTTAAAAAGAAATAAGGTTACTTTCTCCATTATTTCTAATTATATTTCTTTCCCTTCATATATACATATATGTATTAGTTTTAAATAAACATTTTATATTATTCTTTGTTTATTCTGAGATTCCGAAGTACTACAGAATTTGAAGTACTACAGAATTTAAAGATCAACAGAGCTCAAAACATTTAGGATTGTGATTGAGATAGTTCTATTTAGCATAGTATTCATTTACGCGAGCAGTATATGACGTTGAGTAGAAATCACTTTCTTTATTATCATGTTAAAGTCTAAAGTAAACATGGGTATGTATGCACACATCAAACATTGTCTTACATAAACATTAATGGAATCATAGAACAAGCAGTATTTTTCCTATATGGTCAAAATATGAATTGTGCAAGAGCTTTTTTCTGAAGTTGGTGATCTGAAACGTTATTCAATCCATTACGACTCAAGCGGTAGATCGAAGGTACCTAGCAAAGTTTGGCACAATTAGATCCTTTCCGATGATTCATTCTATGCTACTGTAGCTTAGAAAAAAAAAAGCTCTTTTTCTTAGTGATTAAAATTTTTGATCAATTAATAATTAATAATAAAAATAAAATAAAATATCTAATTGAAATACACTTCACCATACGTGTGTGTATATATATAAGTATATATGATGCAATTAAAAAATAAATTAATCATTATATATGACTTACACTACACTAAAATTAATTATCATTTATTACCCTGATTTTAATGTTTGATTTATCTATTTTGTAGATTTTTCAAATAAATTAGTATCATTATCTACGTATTATTTATGCAATGGAGGGGTAAAAGTTTTACATTCTTTAAAGATTATTGCTTAAGTAAGTTTATTTTATATATATATATATCAACCATAAGTTATATATGATCATAATTTTATTTATGTTTATGATTTTATTTATTTTATAGATTTCTCAAATAAATTAGTATCATCATCTACCTATTATTTATACAATAGAGAGGTAAAAGTTTCACATTTTTTAAAGAGGGCTTAAGTAAGTTTATTCTTTTATATATAGCAATCATAAGTTATATATGATCATAATTTTATTTATGTTCATAATTGGAATTTTTATATTAATAGTATTATTGATTAAAGTATTATGTGCTCAATCTTAATTTTAATTTCAATAAGTATGTTCATTGTTATATATTCATATGAATTTTAATAATAAATAATACATATAATTTTTATTAATTATGGTTAGAAAAAAAAAAGATCACGTAGAACTTAACAAGTTTTTAATCGTTGAAAAATTCTCTAAAGAAGTTTTTAAAATAGCTTAAAATATTTCTATTCTTTACGTAGTTCTTTACATATAGATTTTTTGCTCTACTTTAAATTTTTTCAATTTTTAATTTTTTTATCCTATTTTAAATTTATATATATATAAATATTGTATATAACATGTGAAAGAGTTGTTCTAATTCTGTTCTTAGAAAACCATTATAGCCAATTTATATTCTATATAAAGTGTGTCTATATAACAGAATTCTTCGTTTATGAGAAATTCAAGGGTGATTTTTTATTTATATTAAAAATAAAATGATTTATTATTAAAAATAAAATAGTTTATGAGAAATTCATGGGTGACTTTTTATTTATCTTAAAAATAAAATGATTTATTATTAAAAATAAAATAGTTTATGAGAAATTCACGGGTCATTTTTTATAGTTTTACATGCCTTTTATAAGTTGATTTTTTTAATTAAATAAGCTATGCACACCATGTCTAATCATTTTAAATGAAAATACACCACGGTTTGCAGGAACACCGCCGCTTTGTCGACACTACCATATTCAATTTATCAACGAAAAAGTGGACAATCCAAATATATGCGGACCCGGCTAGAATGAAAACTGCAAAATAAAAAAATTACACTATTGTCTCTATCGAAGCAAATGAAGATTGAAATCTATCTATGACTATCATTAGTTTTTTATCTACAATTTTTAGATAAATGTTATTTTCAATTATCAATAATTTAGAGATTGATTTTTAATTTTTTTTTTATCTTACACCCATTTAAGTAATGTTTCTTTAAGTATTGGAACATCAATTTTTAATTTATTTTTGGATTAATTTAAGAACATATTTAAATCATCAAGCTTTTTTAAACACTAATATATTGCATTCGGTATTCATTTTTAATTGACAACAATATAAACTGTAATATTTAGATACACATAATAATAATCTCATCTAATAACTAATAATATTTTTTCTTTAATTTTTAATTATACACTTTCAAATAACATGGAAAAAACTAGCATAAAATTTAGTATACGTGCCTCGCATTGTAATTTTTTGCTAGTATATATATATATATAATTCTATCATGTTATATCAAATAATCAAAACTAAAATTTGCGAGTGGTCGTAGGCATAATTCAGTGATTTTAAACTTTTTACAAAAGAGGATGACTCAAATTCCAATCCCTCTCCCCCAATGTCAAAAAAAAATAATAATAAAATTTGTTAATAATAAAAATGTGTCTTTTATTATTATTTTTTGAAATATATATCTAGTAGGGTATGAAGTCTACTATATTAGAAAAATTCTATATATGTACTTATCACATAAAAATAATAATTAGTTATGTATGTATTATTAATATTATTACGTATTGTACAACATATTTCAAATTCAACAGCGATAGAGCATGTAGGGATGAAATTAGAAGTAAAATTCAGGTGAGGCAATTGCATATTAATGTATATGTGTCTTAAAATCATACTGACGTGATGTAACACAAAATTATGTCAAATAATTTTTAGTGTAATAACCTAAAGTGCTAGGTTCAAATTCTCATAATGATATTTTTTTTTTAAAAAAAAAAAAAAAAGAATTGTAGCTATTAATAAGATTTGAACTTGTAACGGTGACACCTTACTCCAGTCCTTCACTTCTACATTGAATTAAAAATAAAAACCAAAATTAAATAAAAAATTACAGACATATGAGATTGATATATCATAATAGAATTTTTGATTTATGAAAAATTATTGGGTGACTTTTTTTTTAAATAAAAAAAATAACAAATTATTAGATGTTGTAGGGTCAGCATCCATTTAGTTAGTTAAACCTAAAAATATAATTAATTCACTGTTGCAATTAATAATAAATTTGTTCATATTGTTTATTTTTTATTAAAAATTATTTTCAAATTTTAATATTTAGAATAGTTTAATTTTAAATATTATTTTAAATTAAATTTGAATATTTTGATAGCTCAACCAAATGACCATTTTCATTAATTTCGAAGATAAATTTAGGACGAATAATAATTTTTTTTAATTACTATTACAAAGTATAATAGTAATTTTTGTTTTTATTTAAATCACTATTATGTTTTTAAATTTCAATGATTATCACTATATTGAATATTATTAATTTTTAAATTATGATATTAAAAATAATTAAAAATTAAAATAAAATTAACATAAGTGACTTAGCACGTAACGTCTATCTAGTATATATAAATATACATATAAGGTATGCTTCGCTACTTATAAGTTTAATTTATCACAGTCATATATACTACTATGATCATGCAATTAATTAAGTTCATCACACATTTACTTATCAAAAAAAAAAAAGTTCATCACACATTTTAGTTTAAAAAATTATTATAAAATATTGTTCACTATTTACAATAAAGTACAAAAAAAAAAACATTTATAATATCAATCTCCTGATCGATATTAAACAAAGAAAAAAAAAACATTTATATTTATAATTTCAATCTCATTTTTGTGTAGGGATTTACATATCATGTCAAGAAAATTTGCGTATAGATCACTTTGTGATATAAAATAGTGAGGCACGTATATAACTAATATTAATACTAGAAAAGGACAACCCCAACCAAACTACAAACATATGAATTCTTGACTTTTCTCGATCCTTGATGGATGTATAATACATAATACATAATGTAATTTAAATATGTATATAATAATAATCTGATCAATCGAAGTATATATGTATATATCGAGTACAAGTTATTACATATATGCACGCATGAAATTAAGAAGCTGATTCGTTATTATAAGCTTAACCAAACAATATAAAAGCTTGTATAATTAGCTGTCAAGTGAGTATTTGGAAATTAAAGAATTTTCTTTTTCTTTTTCTCATTTTAATATATATTAAAGTACAAAGTATATTGCATCTTAAAAGATAATATTGAAATTAATTATTACTAATTACCATTATGTGATCCAAGTCATTTTTGGTTCAGACTTGGTACGAGGATCAGCGTCAAGGACACCATCTTTCGCATTTTCAATCTCTAACTGTGCTATATAAATATATATATATATATATAGGCTTTGGATGTGATCACGCATTGTATCAAATGCGTAACTAGTGACTCACAAAAATAATATATATTATATCAACAAACATAGTACAATCTAAAAAAGTGACATGTATTCCTTTAATTTTTTTCTTTTTCTGACAACTATTATTTTAAGCCAATAAATAATAGATAAAGGACAATATTAACTTAATATAGCCGGTTATACTAACCTGTTGAGTTGACACAAATATTTTATATGTGCTAGGTAGGGATATAAGTGTAATTTCACATTAAGTTTTCATGCATAAGTAATCTATTACGTTTTTGAGTGAATATCAACCACACCTAAATAATATAGATGTTGCTGGGTAAATATAGACCATGTATGAAAAATATTAGTTTATCAGAATTTTCTTTAGGAGAGTAATATGGTAATTAAACTGGGTGATTTCCTTTTTTTGAAAAAAGAATAATATTAATTGGCATATTAATTAAAAATTTAAAATAATTAAACTTAATAATTTTTTTATTTTTTAAATTATACTTAGTTATAATATTTTCTTTAGTTTCTCTAAAATTATTTATTTTAAATATAACTAAAACTAATAAAACTATTGCTAAAATATATGTCATAAACTAAACTATAACGTTAATGGTATGATTTATTCAATTTTATACTTCATTCATAATTAAATGGGTATGATAAACACGTGTAATTTAACATTAGGTTTTATGCATAAGTAATCTAGCTATCTCAAACTATTCCCTATAATAAAGCCACAATACCATGCCATATATGTTGAATTGAAGTAGTCTTACATATAAGTTGGTGAAATAACAACTAATGGTCTCACATAATTAAATGACAATAACAATATAAAATAAGAATTAGATGTTTCATTGAAGGCTTAAGAATGGGGACTAGTCTTTTTTACTGTGGAATGTATTCAACATGCATGGGTGGAAGATGATCATGGTCTTGTATGAGTTTTAGACCCCTGTCCTTCTCTACAAGTTCGTTTATTATGATCTCGACCTCCACAAAGTGTGCATTGCCTACCTCCTTGTACTCCATCATTTGTTCCTTTTCTAGAATTCGTTGAGGCCATGCCCTTCGTCCTCACTGTTACAGGATCTTGGATTATGTTTGGATTATCACGATATGTTGTGGTTGGTTGTGAGTTTTGGCTATTATGTCCCTCCTCGTAAGACGCCCTAAAGATGGTATTAAGTTTTTCCAACTCCATCTTTGCCATTTGGAATGTTGCTTCTGAGTGTGATGCAAAGAAATTCATTGAGTTTGAATAAGCATTGAGCGCTCCAAACCTGAACAATCATATGAATCATAATTAAAACACTAATAGAATAAGAATAAAAGAATTTTATTTGCTAATTTAATTTTAATTTACCTTGACAATTGGGTCATCTTTTGATGCTCGGATGAGTGTTCACCAACTTGTGTAGAGGAAGAAGTCTTGACATCCTTTCGCCAACGAGTTAATATTAAGGATTCTGGTATAACTCGAATGTCAAGACTTTTCATTACACACCATATATGCTTGCATGGAATACCATCGGACTCAAACAACAAACACGAACAATTTAACTCATTCTTCTCTTTGTTATATAAGACTCGGTGTCTTATCGTACCGTATTGGAATCTAGCTAAAGAGAAGAGGTATGAATCCCCTTGATCTTCCCGATGAGAAATTGAATAGGGTTGCTCTTCCTCAATCTGTTCTTTTACTTTATAATATATGTTTCTGGTGAAAATTGCGGTGGCCTGTTTGTAATATGTTTGCAAGAAATCTGTCTTACCAGCGGGAATATGAGGGACGGTATGCATGCTTTTGAAATCTTTAGCGGCTTCATTATGGCGCATTGTGCCAATAGCATGGGTAATTTGTGAAACAAACTCTCGTAAACTGTAATTAGCAAGTAAGAATCTCTTGAGTACATTGTTCATAGACTCACATCTTTGGGTTGTTCGCATGCCTCCATAGAAAACCCCTCTTAAGAACGTCTCTGCCCATTGACCACGTGTGTTGTATTTAGTACGACACCAAGAATTTTCTTCAAGGCCGAACTGTGCCAACAAAGCGGCCCATTTTTCTTCAAACTCTTCCACTGTGTAGTAGTTGTATATTAAGTCAAAGAAGCCTTTGTTGAAATCTGGAATCTTAATATTCTTTGTGGCATTGTTCCCTAGATGCCATGCACAAAGTCGATGGGTAGAGTCTCGTAACAAATGTCTGATTGTGAATCCCATCCTTTCATCATTATCAGTGAGGACTACTTTTGGTTTTTTGTTGCCCATGCAATCAAGGAACACCCTCAAGAACCAAATATAAGCGTCTTCCGTCTCATCAAGTAAAACTGCGCAACCGAACACACAAGTTTCAAAATGGTGATTGACGCCAACAACTACAGTCAATGGCTTATTATACTTATTGGTGCGGTATGTTGTATCAAAAGCAATAGCTTCCCCGAATAACATGTAGTCTCTTCTACTCATACCATCAGCCCAAAAAAGGAATGCTAATCGATTTTCGTCATCAATCTTGTACTCGACGTAAAATTCAGGATCCATTGATGATAAGCCGTCTAAGAAACCCAATGTACCTTCTGCATCACTTGATATGTTCTCTTGCTTTCTTAAACTAGCCACTTTGTTGTACACATCTCTTAGTTGGAAAGGAAGATTGTCATACCCTCCAGATTGTAGGGCAATATGTGCTACAACGGAAGAAGTTTTGATACCACATCTATTCATGCTAATTACTTGTGCAGCTACTGCTTCAGGAACCTCGCGGTTTGCCCGAGTGAATTGCATTTGTGATGGTATTACCAAATCATGATTATGAAATGGTACAAATTCTTGACACCGCCAAAGATTTGTTTTTTGTAACCGAAGGATTCGTAACGCAGCTTGACACCCACAACGTGTTATTTCTTTTGGTCGCTTCTTCCTATCTGGCATGTTCAAAAATTTCTCGTTCCGAAAACCTTCTTTGTTACAAACCCATCGTCGAATGTATATTTCTCCATCACTTTTCCTGGATTTTGTATCGTCAATTCTAGGACTGAAACCTTTCCATCTTGCGTAAGTATAATAGAATGCCTCCCACATTTTTAGACTTACCATCTCTTTCCCTTCAATATCATGAGTATCTATTTCTGCAACTGATTTGGATAGTTGAAGTGTGTCCAAAATTTCTTGCCAGTGAGAGTTGGAGGCAATATCTACGTCCGTCATACTTTTCCTAATAATTCAATAAAATGAATATTAGTCATTCAAGTGTATGATGAAAACACATTAACTTACATATTAAAGTTAATGAAGTTGATGACTTTCCTTAAATATTTGACACAAAATTTAAGCTTTTCTGTTTTGACTACTAACAGTAATCTTTATTGTTGTACTAAGTCTCATAGTCAATGGTATTGCAAACAGTGAAGAACAAATTTACCTAAAAAAACATACTATTTTCATATACGTTCTATTGTAATTTCATGCACTTTCATTAATTAACCAATTGAAATATTAAAAAAAATGCTCTCATATGTACAAAAAAACAAAAAAACAAAAATAATGCTCTTACCTAAAAAAAATCCTACATTTATAAAAATATATATTATGTAATAACCATAGAATGAACATGCTTTGAATCCATGACTCAATATAGTTGGACTCCATTTATGTGGTAAGTAAAAGATTTATTGTTTTCAAGGCCCAATATCAAGGCCCAATACCAAGATTTATTGTTCTCTTTTACAGCAACATCTATGTTTACATAAATGAAACATGGTTTTGTAATAGTCTCTAGTGAACTCAAACATAGTATCACATCTTATTGGTCATAAAGATTTTATGAAAAATAAATTTTATATTAGTTAACACGTTCAACTATTGTGACGGTAATTAAATATTCATCAGTAAATATTCTATCTATTTTCATAAATTAGATAAATAATGCAATCTTTTAATCTTGTGATGTTATCATTTTTTTTTAGTATTATAGTTTTTTTTTTTTAGAAACAACACAATCACTTCTTTTAGTTTAACACTTCTTTTGTTATGAAGATTGTCTCTTGGATAATATATACTTATCTATGTTATTGTATCATATGTAATAACCATAGAATGAACATGCTTTGAATCCATGACTCAATATTAGACTCTATTTATATGGTAAGTAAAAGATAAGCACATGCTGTCAAAATAAGATATTGTGTTAATAAGACATACCTTTATAATTGTAATAGGAGACTTACAAGACTATCCAAGTGAGTGAGAGTGAGATTGATTCATCCACCAAAACTCTACCAAATGACACTATAGAAAGAAGTTGAATGAGAGTGAGATCAATAACTTTTTATAAGTACTTACTTTTAGTTGTTTAATTTTTCCATTGTGAGGTCCTCATATTTGTACACTTGTAGGTGGTGTGGTTGGTGTAGTTATTTATGAAACTAACACAAGAATTTAATTTAATATATAGGCTGTAGTTAAATATAAATGTATATAGGCTAGTCAATTGGTTGGCCTATTTTGGGCCATAATCTAACTATGTATCTAGGCCCAATATCAAGATTTATTGTTTTCTTTTAAAGCAACATCTATGTTTACCATAAATCAAACATAGTTTTGTAATAGTCTTTAGTGAACTCAAACATAGTATCATATCTTATTAGTCATAAAGATTTTAGATAAATAAATATTGTTATGGTAATTAGATAAATAATGTAAATTTTTAATCTTGTGATGTTGTCAATTTTTTTTTAGTATTATAGGTTTTTTTTTTTTTGGAAACAACACAATTAATCACAGGAATAATTAATGTTTAATTTTCTTCTCTTTTTTCATTTGGAGAGCATATATTTTTTATGATCGCCCAGATTTTATTACCACATAAGAAATCTCCAGATAAAGATGATTTAGTCCCGTACGTCATTGTATTAATTCCCTTCCAAAATAATAATAATAATAATAATAATAATAATAATAATAATAATAATAATAATAATAATAATAATAATAATGTCATTTTCCCTTTTCCCTTTCGAATCAGAAATAATGTCATTTTCCATATCCATGAATGTATATAGTGTAATCTCACATATTTTTCATGCAAAAGTAATATACTCACGTTAGAGAGTGAATATACACCATGAATAAGTAATATAGATATTACTGGATAGGCTATAGTCTATATAGTCTCCAAATTAAATGATCTGATGTGTAATATTACTTTTTTTTTAAAAAAATAAAAAAAGTATATTGAAGAAAAGATAATAATACAGTAGTTCAAAAGCATAGTGATTTAAAAAAGAAAGAGCACAGTACATTTCTTCAACATAATTGATAGATTAATCTCTAAAGTTTTAAATTGCACTTAGATATATATATATAAGATCATCATTAATAATATTAATAAAAAAAAAGAGATTACATGATACTAGGGATAGAGAATACCCTTTAACACCATGCATGCATGCATGCTTTTAAGAGTACTGTGGAAGACATGACTCAATACTAACTAAAGTTACTAATAAACACGTGAACACAAACTACAACACAACATACTCTTAGAAAAATAATATAAAGCATACCATAATAAGAAAACACAACAAAATATCATAACATAATTTGGAGAAATGTAAGACCATTCATAGGTTTGGAGAGGATGGGGCCAGTGAATGGTGCACAAAAGGCGAGTTCCGAAGACCTCAATCGAGATGAATCACCTCAGGGACTCTCGCTTCACCTCTGAGGTTGTAACACCCTAACTAACTTAGGCGTATTACGTGATTTTTGAACGTACTGTGCAGCTCGTTGCTAATCAACGAGGTTTATGGAAAAACGTGATTAATTAAAATTTTGCTCTTTAATTAAACTTATAAACCATATTACAAAAGTCTCGGGATCCCGATTTATAAAATCATTTACAAAAGTTTAACTGTATAACTGTTACATCAAAATAAAAGTCGTCTAACGACCAGTTACAAAAAAACTCAGCCTTGCTGTCCCGAGGATCGTACGTTCCAGGCCTAACCGCCCCGACATGTACAATCTCATAAGCTCGCTCACGGTCCATCAGCTATAGCCTTGCCTTTACCTACACATGAACATAAACTGTGAGTCGACAGACTCAGTAAGAAAAGCATAATAATACTCATACATAATACTAACTGCCGTGTCCAACACGATACTGAGTCCCGCTACTGCCATGTCCAACATGGTACTGAGCCACTACTGCCATGTCCAACATGGTACTGAGTTCTGAATGTTCATAGGGACGGTACTATTGACACGTAACAACCTGATCGGTCGAACCGGTCATACTCCGGCTGCTGGTCATACTCCGGCTGTCGTACCGACGTGTTACTATATCCTCCCGATCGGCCGAACCGGTCATACTCCGGCCGCTGGTCATACTCCGGCTCGTACCGACGGGATACGTCAATAGCACGTAACCACCAACCAAGTGTCGACTGATCGGTCAAACCGGCCATACTCCGCCGCCGGTCATACTCCAGCCTGTACCGACGTGACAGGGTTGGATGGTTCGAAGCCAACATACAACTAATGTAATCTAATAGGCTTCCTACATGCTCGCTAAACATGTAATCTACATATGCATACTGTTATACTAATCTTACCTGGATTCCGATTTCAGGTGTGCCGTCAACCCGACCGGAACCGAAGCCGAGCGGCGGACATTGCGGCTCCTAAACCATAAACATCACAACGCTATAAGTGACACGCTAAATCACTTCCCGGGGACTAAAACTTGGAACTAAAAGTTTCCTATCGATAAAAAAGCATGGCAATACCCCTAAAAACATAAAAACGAGGAAAACTAGGGTTCGGAAAAATTCCCCAACCGGCAGACCGGTTGCCCAACCGGAATTCCGGTTCTGGGAATTACTGAACCCTCATCCGGAATTCCGGATGCACAACCGGAATTCCGGTTCCTCGCAGGCAGCAAACCAAACTTTTCATAACTCGACCAATTCAACCCCAATTGGTCCCAAACTTTCCAGACCTGTTCTAAACTATCCCTAGAACATATCCAAGGCATCAAAACCACCCAGAAACCTCAAACATGAAAAATGCCATTGGAGCTCAAGCTTGAGTTCTAAACTCAAACTTGAGCAAAAACACCTAAACATGCATTTCACTAGCTTAGTTCAACTTAATCAAGCTTATCTAAGCCTCTGAAAAACAATTAAAAACAACAGCAACATCACAGAACAGATTCACAATAATTCATGTTGAAAAATCAAACTTTTGCATAATAAACCTCTAGCATGCTCAACCTAGGAATCATACTTCACAAGAGCTTAATTACCAACTAAAAATCATGCATTAAACCACAGAAAACATCAACAAAATACAGCAGTAACAACTTCAAATAATCATGCATGCATCATCATTTTCATCATTTTTTTCTTAAATTATAAAAGGAAAAGTTTAGAGACTTTACCAAGGATGAAGAACACTTAGAATGCAAGAGAAATAGCTTGAAAATTCAGAAATTCCAGCCCTAGAATCACCCTACCAGCCGAGAGAGGAAGAGAGGAAAAGAGAGAGCCTTTTTGCAATTTTTTCTATTTTCTAAGTTGAATGACAAAAATGAATAAAAAGGAATCTTTAACACTAATTTCTTTCAGCCAAATAACATGCATAAAATAAACATTTATTTCATTAATAAACTCACATAAGACAAAACACTAATGGGGCAAAAAGACCATTTTGCCCCTCCACCATAAAATCATGAAAATCATACTAAAGGGGTATTTTTGGGACATTCTAAATTCCCGGCCATTCCCGACATTCCCAATGTCTAAAACCCGTCCCCAAAATACTAACATACTAAGTTGTGATTTCTACTGAGCCAAACGCCGAGTTCCAAAAGACCGGACACCGGAAATGCAAAATATAAAAACTACTGACTAATCATAACCATGCATTTCTGAATCCCATAAATAACAGCATAATAAATTATTTAAATAGCTATAAATAATTTCATAATTAATCACAATTAACTGATAATTTCCAAATTAACTAAGCGGGCTTTACAGAGGTAGTCATTGGCAGCTTCCAAAAATGCTTCCACCGTCTTCACTTGGTCACTTCCTTGACCCTGGAGCTTGTTTTGTTGGTACATGGTCGAAGCAAGCTCGATAATCCTCTTTCGAGCCTCATCTAACAGGTCAGCACATTTGTTTTTTGAAGCATTCACTGAGTTAAGAGTGCTCTGCAACATGACACAATTGGAGCAAGGTTCTGTCGCCTGAGACCGGTATCTCCTTGACCGAGAGGAAGATGGAGGAGATTTCTTGCAAATTGATGAAGGAGTCCCTAAGTTCATTGGACATACGTGGGCGTCCGGGCTGTAATTCTTAGCTGAGCCGTAACAAGAGTTAGTGGTAGGGAATAGGTTTTTGGAAATGGATTTGGTCTTAGTCATTTTTTGGTGATAAAACAAATACTGTAGTTATGGGCTTATAAATTTGATTTAGTGGTGAGGCAATTACAAATGATAAATATCTATATTTATATACACACACACAATGTCACTCTCAATTGTCGAGCAAAACAATTGTATAGACAATGGAAGACCCATTGTGATTTCAAGAAAAACCCTTAATACCCAATAGTTTTATATCTTTATTTAGCAAATTCAACCTATAACTTTATGTACTATTCTTCCTTTGCCTAATTTTAAAAGGAATAAAAATAAAATTACATGCATGAAGTGATTAAAATACAAATAAATTATAATATAATAATGGTGATCTAGCAAAGAAAAAATAGGTCATATTATATAGTTATTGTATAGGTTACCTCTGGACCAAACCTTGTATTTATCACTAACACAAAATAAGAAAGCTTACAAAAACAATAATAAAACCATGCGTGTACTTTAAACCATGCAAAGTAATAAAAGACAAAACAAATGAAAAGTAATAAAAGACAAAACAAATGAAGAAACAAAATTAATATATTATTAATTTTAAGTTTGTCATTGAAGAGAACAAATGTGTAGTCTTATCACAACAATAAATGTGTAGTCTTCATCAATAGTACTACATATTAGTAGCTACTTTGCTTTACTTTAAACACAATAAAAAAATTAAAATACAATAAATAATATATATAAAAATGGACTCAAGTTACTTAAGAAATTTGTGTTATTCCTAATTTGTGTTGAACTAATAAAATTATTGTACTATTTAAAATGTATAACTAATCCATGATATTAGTATTTTTTTATTAAACTTATGTAATCAGTAGTTTGAGTTAATATGTTGTAATGTATAATTAATATCATGGATCCCTATTATAATATTAATGTGTTATGTTGTTGGTTAAAAAAAATGTCATAAATTATTATTATTATTATTATTATTATTATTATTAGGTTAGTACGTTTCACCTAATGGATCATTAGTGTGTACGTGGTCTTATTTTTTTTTTTTGAAACAATGTGTGGTCTTATCAAGAGTACTATATATTCTCATTTTAGCTAATATAACCTATAACTTTATGTACTATATAACTTTTTGCTTTATTTTGAACACAATAAGAACAAAGTGACATGCATGAATTGAATAGCCTTTAAATGACATGAAAATTTAAATAAAAAATAAAATAAAACCGGTCATATTCTTTGCAGAAACAAAATCACTTTATATAATTTATTGTTTTGGTAAACCCTTGGGTCTTGGACAAAGAATTAAATTCTTAACATGGACATCCCTCTATCTCCTCTAATAAATTTGTCATACATAGCAAACATTGAGTCATGCATCACATACTTGTTTTTTTTTTTTTGAACATGCATCACATACTTTTAATACATAAGTAATATACTGACGTGAGGGAGTGAATATATACTATGAATAAGTAATATAGATATTATTAAATAAATATAGTATACATCTTAGAAAATATTAAATTATCTGATATAATATTACTTTAAACACAATAAGAAAATTAAAATATAAATAATAAAAAAAAAAAGAGGACGTTGGCTCTTAGTTGGAGACAATGTTATTATAAATATATCAATGTATTGGTCAAACTTTGAGCATTGGAAAAAGACTTATCATTGAGCAAACAATGATAAGTGTTTAGTCTTATCCAATGGTACCATATTCTCATTTTAGCAAATATATCCTACAACTTTATGTATTATATATCTCTTTTTTTACTTTATACACAAATAAACAATAATATGCATGCAAAAATTGATTTCTTGGTTTGAAGGAAATGAAAATATATTACAAAATAAAAAAAAATAATGGTGACTATCATAAAATTGGAAAGTTTACCAAGCTACACCAAATACCATGGGTGTACTTCAAACCATTTATAAGAAATAATAATCATTAATATGAATAATGTAAATGCATGCAAAGAGATTTCTAAAAAAAAAGAAAAAGAAAATAAATAAATGCAAAGCAATACATGACAAAACCCTCAACGCCTCAAACACAATAAGACTTGATAAAAAAAAAATTACTTTTACAATAATTTTTCTAGAAATTATATACTATCACAACAAGAAATTTCAAAGTATACATATATATATATTCAATGACTAATTTGTAACCAATAAGTAAATTTAGTGCTTTGATTAGTAATATTAATAATTTAATAATTTGATTTGTCTTAAATTTATGAAAATGACAAAGGTGATTACTGTTTTAGAAATAAGCAAGCCACAATTTTTAGTGGGGGATATTTTTTTTTAATTGAAAGAATATTAGTGAAACATATATATTTTTATAGTGATAAAATAAAATTATTTGAAAATATGCTGAAAAAAAAAATATAGAGAAATAAGTAAAATTATTACGTGGTATAATATGAAAATTATAAAATTTATAGGAATAGAAATAAAAATATGTAAGGATATAAATAAACAAGTATAAATTTTATGTATAAAAGTTTAATTTATAGAAAATTGCGAGTCAGGTAAATGATTCCTAAAGTCCTTTTTTGTCGTTTCTAGTTAACTATAGTGAATCCACTAATAGTCTTGTTGGGATGATCGGGGTTTAACAACGGATCGCACGTGCCTTCCTAAAATGCCCCCAGTCATTATGGAAACGGACTTTCAATGACGATTGATACCTGATAGTGATGATTTGCAAGCAACGAGTAACTTTGACCAAGATCGGTTCTAGTCAACTATAGTGAATCCACTAGTAGTCACGCTGGGATGATCGGGGAATGCATAACAGATCGTACATGCCTTCCTAAAACGCCAGCAGTCGTTATGAAAACGGACTTTCAATGATGATTGATACCTGATAGTGATGATTTGCAAGCAACGAGTAACTTTGACCAAGATCGGTTCTAGTCAACTATAGTGAATCCACTAGTAGTCACTTATTTGGGATGATCGGGGAATGCATAACAGATCGTACATGCCTTCCTAAAACGCCAGCAGTCATTATGGAAACGGACTTCCAATGATGATTGATACCTGATAGTGATGATTTGCAAGCAACGAGTAACTTTGACCAAGATCGGTTCTAGTCAACTATAGTGAATCCACTAGTAGTCACGCTGGGATGATCGAGGAATGCATAACGGATTGTACATGCCTTCCTAAAATGCCCCCAGTCATTATGGAAACGGACTTTCAATGATGATTGATACCTGATAGTGATTATTTGCAAGCAACGAGTAACTTTGACCAAGATCGGTTCTAGTCAACTATAGTGAATCCACTAGTAGTCACGCTGGGATGATCAGGGAATGCATAACAGATCGTACATGCCTTCCTAAAACGCCAACAGTCATTATGAAAACGGACTTTCAATGATGATTGATACCTAATAGTGATGATTTGCAACCAAGATCGTTTCCATCAGTTGTACTTGAAAAAATACCTCAACATCAATTTCAGCAACATTGCCTCTATTGAAGAAATGTTCCATGAATTTCATTACATATACTCCACAATCTACCCCATTATCTTGCTACGGCACTCGTCTTGCGTAATCTAGGGGAAGTGATGCAAAGTTAAATTTCTCTCCTAATTCCAGAGCCATATCCACTTGGAGAAGATCATCAAGTGTTCTTAACTGCAAGGTATAAGAGATGAAGATCTTTAAATTACTTAATAATTTCGTTATTCAACTTGGATTCTAGTTTTCATCTAAAAAAAACTTGGAACCTAGAATGTGAAATGAAACAATCGAAAGTAAGTACCATTTCAGAAGCAGCTCGTACACGGAAATCTTTCAGATCCTTCCCGCGTGGTGTTTTCAGGCTGTCCCAAATGAATGCCTTACTCGCCAACACGTCTATGTCACACATGAACCAGTGGGGAGTTTTAGTTCTGCATATGACCGGGACACACATCTGCATATGAAAGGGACAGAAATTTATTATTACCATAACATCATTATAATTAACTAAATGATTAAAAAAATCTGAAGGGTCATTACATGTTCAGTTTTTGCCAACTTGCCGTAAAATAGATCCCTCCAATTTTGTTGTCTTGCCCAAGTGCTAACAGAGCATGACAACCCAAGATTTTCATGCTATTTAAACAAAAATCATAACCATTATTATTGTTATGCAGATATCAAGTAATGGAATATTCAAGAGCTTAGAATGCAGAGTAGTGAAAACTCCGAGAAGAAGCAGATTTCTTTTGTTTTATTCTATATCAAAAGATAACATATTTTGGTAAAGAAATAATAAAACACTTTGGTATATAAAACAAATGACAGGAAAAAAGCATTCCTTAAGTGTTTTAGACATAAATAAGTAAAGGGTATAAATAAAAACTAATGTAGAATTGTATAAACATAAATGATCAACAACACAAAACCCCCTTAGCTTAGTTTCATACTAGAGTTCTATTAAAACTTGGAACTAGGGTAAAAATTATGGGATTTAATTTCTAGAAAGTTTGAACTTCTTTCCATGCTTCAATAGCTGAAACCAATCCAATATTTGGGAATAAAACTTGAAAAATATTTATGTAATAAATAAAATAAAGTTTATAAAACAAATCACACAGTTTGAATAGAAAATATAAATACACGTGCTCATATTAATACTAATGAGACTTACAGAGACCCGACAAGGCATAAACCAATATTTCGGTACTCCATCTGGGGCTGCTTCACGTTCTTTCAGCGTCAATAAGTGTGCGTAGCAACTAATAACCTGCACAAATCAACATGCCACTAAGCATAATCTCTTCGTAGTATTTTTTTTTCTTCTAATAATGCTTAGAACAGATAAATATTAATGAAGACATTTACTGAATCAGTTATTTCCATTCCAGGCTTCAAGCACAGTAGTTGTTGCCGAAAAAGTTCAAGTTTTTGAAATTTCACAAAAGGGTACCTGCCAATGAGACAATGGAATTAGGTACAATATATGGTAATACTAATACACAGTCTTACTGAACTACCAATCTACTAATTAAAGACTTACCCTTTATCAAAATTTTTTCCGAAAACGAACATTGCCAGCTTAAATTCAATCTCGCTTGCTGGCTCCTTCAAGTGGAAAGTGTCCACATACAATTCCTTGCTTGAGTGGAATCTTTTTTCGGTCTTTTGATACGCGTTTGAAGCAAGGAGAACTTTGATGGCCGAGGTGCATTCACCTTCATGACCGATGTCTTCTACCATTGTCAAATCCACAGGGCCAACCTCATATTGATTGTTGGTAGGCGGGTTGTCAAACTCCAAATTTCTCATGTTTTCATTTTCAAACTGATCCTCATTTGAAGTGCTCATCGAGCTAGTTTCTTTGTCGGCCTCCTCATCATCTCTCTCCCCGTCCTTATCACTAACTTCCATCATTTCTTTGTCGGCCTCCTCATCATTTCTCTCCCCGTCCTTATCAATAACTTCCATCAGTTCTTTTAGTAGAGATTGCCTCAACTCCATTAACACAGACTGCCTCAACTCTTTCATCACTGTTTGATGCAACTCGGCTGTCACAGATTTTCTCACCTCAGGTAATATAGCTTCACGAAGCTCTGGAATAAAAGATTCCTTAACCTCGTCAATGATACATTGCTTCATAGTGACGAAGCCCTTTCCGATGTCCTTAGAGATGTCGGCTTTGAAAGAGTCAAATAATCTTAGTAGTCTTGACAAGTAGTGTCTAACTTTTTATCCCTGTCCTTCATTTCATCTCTTAAGATGCAGTTGCAGCATGTAGAGGATGAGGTTCCTCCCTGGTTGGATAATGGAATGGAAGTGTCTTCTGTATGGCCATATGTCTTCCTGAACATAGGCGGGTGTAGAATAATCTGCCCCAAAATGAGAAAAATTTCAAGATCACTTTACAAAAAAAAAGTAACAATTAACAAAATTGTATTGGCCTATTCCTAATAACAAGTAACTTTGAAGAGTTGTAAACCAAAAAATGTACCTTCCCATTCACAAATCCCCCACTCTTGGAGATGAACGAGGATATTCCTTTCACTCGGTCCTCATTCCAGTAAGCCATGGGAAGGCCGAGGCGAGGAGAAGTGTACAACTTCCTTTTTATATGGCTCCAATAATATATCTGCAAAAAAAAAAAATTATTTGCAATTAAAACTACAGTGAAAGGGATGCATAATTAATTAAAATATGGTTTAATCCTTACTTGAAGGTAAATAGTACAACCCGAGAGATAATGAACCTTGCCCTTATCTTTCGAATTATTGAGTCGTTTTTGATGTGCTTTCAGATTCTCGTGTAAAAACTTAAAGATGAACGAAGCCCAGTTCAACTTCTTTATTCGCCCAACATCTAAGAGTGCATTTATGTACTCCTTTCTTACGTACGTTCCAGATGTCGGAACCAAGAAGGATCCCAATGCTACCAACATAAAACGTGCAACGAACAAAACATCAGCTTCTTCAGAGTTGGTTATAAGCTCCACCAAGTCTGTGCACTTAATGGATTTTTCGAGGTTGCACACTTCATTTCGAACTTTGTTGTCAATGTCAACATAATCTTCAAAGTTGATGTCCTCACCACCATCTTCGATTTTCATAATTTCCTTAAACGATTGAATAGTGAAAGGATAAATTACCCCATGTTGGACTAGTTCAAATTTTTCAAGATCCATATGGTTGTACAAGTACCATATGAGAGAACTACGCACTGACGGAATTTCAGGATTAAGGAGGGACCCGAAGCCTATATCTGAAATAACTTTCTTTTGTGCTTCGTTCAAACCGATCACAATTTCTCTTAATCGTTCTGGACTGCATCTACATTGGACCCTACAACGATCTTCGTCATTGTCACTCTCTACTATTGGCTCCTTAATCTTTTCTTTTGCAGTGATCTTCCCTGCAATTATTGATGCTTTTTTTTCTAGTAGACGTTGCAGTGCACGTTCAAGTGAGTTGTTTATACTTTGTTCCTGCAATAATGTAAAAGATCAAATTATTTATACCTTTTACACATAGATCAAGTATATCTAGCAATACAATACAATAATAATAATTATGCGAGGGTACCTAATAATAATTATATCAAGTATATCAAGCCCATGAATTACACTAAAGAAGACTAGAAGAGTTTATGGCTACAAACAAGAGGGTACCTAATATGGATTGTCTTGAATTTTTCAAGGCAACATTTGATATTAGGCATCAATAGTGAAAAGCCTAAAGGAGAAGAGCTGAAGAGAATGGTAATACTCAGAATTATGATGCCAAAATAAAATTTGAATTTATGTATGAATTTAAGTACTTAACTGCTAATGCTAAATTCAGTAAATTCTTTAGGAAGTAGATACAACAGTTTTGGGACTTTCAAAGGAAGAGGCTGAAAAGAAGCCATATATTGCTTCCATGGGAGTATATGTCTTCAAGAAGGAGATACTTCTGAACCTTCTTAGGTACTGACAAAGCTAAAGAATTTGTCTATATTAGAAGATCATGTCAACTTTTACCAGGACAAAACTACTCACAACATACAGAACATCTATTCTTGTATTACGGTTTCATTGTGCTGGACTCAGTGATATGATTTGATAAGATTTCTTGCCTACAAATGATTTAGGACATGCTAATAAACTAGATTTGTTGTCTACAATATGTAACATGTAGTTTAATATCTTTGAAATTTGTTGGCTGAGAAAGTTTATCAAGGTTTCAAAATTGAAGGATAGGGACACTCTTATGTGTTTTGTTGGTGTATTTGTATGTGAATTTAAGTTTCAATAATGAAGGGATGTTTCCTTTTCATAAGGACTCAAGAGTAGATTCTCTTTAGTAAAGAAAGATTATAATTCAGAAGGTGGGCAATGAAAATCTATGCGGGATTTCTTTCGAGCACAACAATGAATTATTTTGTTATGATCATATCAAATGTGTGCACTTAATTAGTAATGCATATCAGAATTCTCACAAGCACTATTGATATGCATAAAGGTTCAATTAATTTGTGACCATAGATACATTGCAGTGCTAACTTTAATGACTGACATTCATCTGAGGATTGTTAAGGTTGGTATAAAGGCCCTATTAGTGAACGAAAGACTATGATTGAGGGAATTAGCAGTAAGTGAGGACCCAATAAAAAGAGAAGTTAGGTTAGAAAAGGCTTATGAACATACAAGATCCTTAGTGGGTCCATAGAATTGAGCTATATATATTCTATAATTTTTGTTGTTGATGATGAAAGTGATTGTGTAGCTATGGATTTCAATTTATTGTTCAAAATACAGAATATATCTCATAAACTTTTTCAGAACAAATAAAAATAAACTCTTTAGGGGTTTGTACTTAAAGATGATACCTTAGCCAGAAAAAAAAAAAAACTTAAGGGAAAGGGGTTATGCATTGTGTTTTATTAAACTCAATAATTATTGCAATTTATTATTTTTATCAATAGAGATATAAGTATCTTAATGTTTTGTAGTGATTGCCTGGCAAATGATTGCCATGCTTGACATAAAATTTCTTTTGATGATTACTGTGTATTTTTTAATTTTTATATTTGTGGAAGGCTTTAACATTCAATTTGAGTAGGTATATGTTGACATTAGTTCATTGCAAGTGTATGATTGGACTAAATTATACTTTCATTGTGTTCGGTGTGATCATGAAGAACTGAATTCTGAGCATTATTTATTGCAGGCCTAATAGTCATAGGACAATCTCATAGGGTCATCATTAGTGATTATTTGTAGCCCATTCAACATCTTTTCAGCTCAATCTACATCAATTTATGGTGTTATTTACATGGAACATACTATTGTTTAGTGATCAATTTTCTGTGTGGAAGATGCTCTGTATTCCGAATACCAAAAATTAACCGAAAATAATAATTATGCGACATCACACATTTACGTATACATGTTAAATTTACCTCATTGGTAACTACTTTTTTCCCTTTGTCGGAGGCCTTTGTGCGCTTAGCAACTGACTTGTCATCTTCATCGACATTGCGCTTTCCCGATGACATCTACAACAAACATTTAAATCAATCAACTAAATATCAACGATTTTTGGCTTTTAATTTAATCAACTGTTAATATTCTTTCTGGTTGTTTATACAGATTGTTGATTCAATCATATCTCATGGGAGTTTCTTAACTAATAGTGTTATAGAGCATAGTGTTGTTGGTATCAGATCCTGGATTAATTCTAATGTTCACTTAAAGGTTTGTTTCCTAATAAGTCGTGATTGAATTAACAATGGAGTTTGGAGGGAAAAACACCAAAAACTGAATAATGAAAAAAAAAAAAAAAAAACATGCAGGATACTGTGATGCTTGGAGCAGATTTTTATGAAACAGAATCTGAAGTGGCTTCATTGTTTGCTGAGGGAGGAGTTCCTATTGGAATAGGAGAAAACACAAAAATCAAGTACAAAGAAATCTTCTTGTTTTTTTATTACCACTAAGAGAAATAGATTTTGTTAGTCAAGTTACATTGGGCAAGGATTTCATGTTTAAAACCATTATCTTTTGTCCATTTCACAGAGAATGCATCATTGACAAAAATGCAAGAATTGGAAAGAATGTTATCATTGCTAACTCAGAGGTAATACCTTCATAGCAATGAGTAGAAGTGTTATTATATAATGAAATATCCCAAGTTATTGAATTTTTCTTTCCTATTTGCAGGGGGTCCAAGAAGCTAACGATTTTTGGCTTTTAATTTAATCAACTGTTAATATTCTTTCTGGTTGTTTATACAGATTGTTGATTCAATCATATCTCATGGGAGTTTCTTAGCTAATAGTGTTATAGAGCATAGTATTGTTGGTATCAGATCCCGGATTAATTCTAATGTTCACTTAAAGGTTTGTTTCCTAATAAGTCGTGATTGAATTAACAATGGAGTTTGTTTCCAGGGCTGGTTGGATGGGTTGTTCAACCCGCCTAACTCACAACTCGGGTTGATATGTTTGTTTGTGTGTTTATTAAAGTCTGATCTGAAAGCATTTTGAAAGTTTGGTTCTGATCCTGGTTGAGGATTAAAAGGAAGACACACAGAGAGAAATGGGAAGAACACCATGTTCTGATCCTCTATATATTAATGGAGAGGGAGAGAGAGAAGAAGAACATTGACTTACTTGTACAAGTAACAAACGATTCCCAGAATTCTACATAGGACAAGGCAACATCTTCTTCGCGAGCTTCTCCGGTGGCGATACCCTCTGTGATGTAGCAAAGGAGTTTAAGAACCCTAAAAACAACTAATAAGAACAAGAAAAATGATCAACATGCAATTTGTGTAGTCATGTAAAATTAACAAGGGAAGTGCTCTGATCAACATACAATTGAATAAATGAGACTATAAAAGGTCAGAATGGATTCTAATCATACTGATTAGCAGTAAAACATTGTTTCAGAGAATGAAGAAACAAATATAAAAGAACCAAACAATGATGGCTCACAAAAGAACTATATTTCTTTCATTAGAATGTAATAATTTGACACGAAAAGAAACATATTTGTAACTACTTGTAACACTAAAATCAACATTCAAATTGTTAAATGTGAATAAAGGAAAATCTCAAAAATCAAATAACGTTTGGCCATTCAAAACGAAATAGCTTCCAAGAATCCAATTTCTTGGTAGCCACTTGTTAAAAAGACCTGGAACAAAGAACAAAGTCAGAACCTCTTCTATTATTATCTTTAGAATAAAAATTATGTTTTATTTTTGGGTCAATTCACAAGTAATTTTCTCAGAAAACCATTTGACATTAGAAGCCAAATTTGACTACAGTTTAAAAAATTCTTAGTTCTAATGCTGCTACCAAGATTAAGCAAAGAAACAAACTAAACAAGACTGAATTACAGAAAGACAGTGTTGAATCTAGTAGAATAAAAAGCTTGTTTTATTATTCTGCCAATTCACTCGTGAATTTCCCAGAAAACAATTTGAAATGAAAAGCCAAATTTGACTACAGTTTCTAAACAATATTAGTTCTAACGCTTTTACAAAGATTAAACCAATAAACAAAGTTAAAACACGATTGAAGTACAGAGATATATTCAAATACAGATATGTTTCTTGTAGCTTCAAAATAATATCAAGAACTTCAACTTTCAGAAGATGACCAAATTCATCGGCAATTGCATAATACAATCTATCACAAACAACCCAGTACCTCAAAAATGGACTTGGAAAAAATTACAAAGTACCCAAATGACAATTGACATGATTTAAGGAGAATAAGAGTAAATACCTGCTAGCGATAAAGGGTGGAAAGCTGACGAAGTGGGTTGGGTGAGAGACCCAATTGGAGGGAGAGAATTTAGGGTTTAAGGAGAGTTTGTACGAATTTGAGAAAATGAGAGGAATAAGCACTTTATTTTGGAGTTTACTAAATGGGCCATGTTTTGTTGAAAGTGTTTCTTCACTTTACTAAATGGGCGCGAAAACTAATATTTTTGCAACTGGTTACAACCGGTTGTACTTCCCATTTTCAAGTCAAATACCCCTTTATTTATCAAACATAATATTATATAGAAATGATATATGAAGTGTGTAATATCAGCCTTTAGATCAAAATCAATACAATCTAATGGCTATTAAAAGTGTGCAGCACTAGTCACTCAAAAATCACATGCGTGACAACAGACCTCTCCTATATATATATAGTGTACTGATTTATTTAGCAAATTTGTTTGGAGAGTTCTTTACGCAATAACACATCTTGCTGGTTTTTATAAAAGCACAATGTGACTTCTCCTAATTATATATTAGCTGGACACAACATATATCATATATGATCGTAAGTTTAACACAGAATTTTTATCATCATAAAAAATAAAAACATACAGGATAGGCAATTGTGGTATTATTCCTTTAACCCCAACAACTAAGATTCCGTTAGTTAGTTAGTCTTTAACTAATTTAACTATCAAAAAAGACAATTTATATATTGGGTTCCTTGGCCTATATAAAGAGAACTAGGATAATCATCCTACAGGCACAAAAGGTTATAGAATCTGCATAAACTAGAATGAAAAGCCTAAGGTGATTATTTCTAGAAATATTGTGTTTAATGAAAATGATTTACCTCACTTGAAAGCCGAGAAAGGCAGTGTTTTACCTGATGCAGATTCATCTGGCAAGAGGGAAGATTTGGCAGAGTTTGAAATTGAGCTCAAAGAATTTGAACCAGCAAGTGAGAAGAATGACAGCACAGACACAACTCCAGATGAGACTGAGGAACAACCAGATCTGTCTGAGTACCAGCTTGCTAGAGGTAGAACCATAAGAGAAATCCATATACCAGCAAGGTTTGCAGAAGCTGATCTGATTGCCTATGCTTTGTCAATAGATCATTCATGTGATTGAGTATAGAAGAGGCTTTAAATGGAAAGTACAAGAAGAAGTGGTCTCGGGCTGTGGATGATGAATTAAGCTCACTTAGAAAGGACAAGACATGGGTATTGGTTCCAAGACCTGAGTACAAGAAGGTGATTTCATGTAAATGGATTCTAAAGATTAAAGAAGGTGTGACAGAAGATGAGCCAGTAAGGTTTAAGGCAAGATTAGTTGCCAAAGGTTTCATTCAGGTGGAAGGGATAGATTACACCGAGGTGTTCTCACCTGTTGTGAAGTATAAGACCATTAGACTTATGTTGTCAATGGCAACTCAGCAAGGTTTAGAAGTGGAGCAGCTTGATGTTAAAACTGCGTTTCTAAATGGTTATCTAGATGAAGAGATATACATGGAGCAATCACCTGGATTTCAAGTGGAACAAGATGGAAAAGAAATGGTTTATAAGTTGGAAAAGTCCCTATACGGCCTTAAGCAATCACCACGACAATGGAACAAACGATTTGATAGCTATGTTCAGGAGATTTCTTTCACAAGGTCCAAGTTTGATCACTGTTTGTATTTTAAGCACCTAGAAGAGTCAATAGTTGTGTATCTTCTACTCTATGTAGATTATATGTTAATAATGGGCAAAGACAAGACAGTAATCAAAGGAATATAAAGATAAACTCAAGTCAGAATTTGACATGAAAGAATTGGGACAAGTAAAGAAGATACTTGGTTTAGAAGTTCATAGATCCAAGAGTGATGGAGTCATGCATTTGAAGCAAAAGAATTACATTGAGAAGATCCTAACAAAGTTCAAGATGCAAGATTCTAAGAGCACTAGACAGCAGAATAGAAAGAAGAAATCGAAGAAATTCCATATGCAATGGCTTTGGGATGTCTCTTGTATGTCATGGTTAGCACTAGACCTGACATTGCTCATGCTTTAAGCATATTGAGTAGGTTAATGTCAAATCCTGGGATAAACCATTGGGGGCACTCAAATGGTTGTTGAGATATTTGAGAGGGACATCGGATATTGGATTGACTTACAAGAGAGTTTCAGAGAAAGTAACATTGAAAGGATATGTGGATGCTGATTATGCATCAAGCAAGGATACTAGAAGGTCTACTACCTCTTATGTGTTTCAAACTAATGGAGATTGTATTAGTTGGAAATTACAACTCCAATTCATAGTAGCACTTTCAACTACAGAAGCAGAATTCATGGCGACCACAAAGGCATTCAAAGAAGCAATATAGCTACAAGGAATTTTGAAGGAGTTGAAGCTTCTAGTTGGAAAGGCAAGGGTATATTTTGACAGCCAATCCTCGATTCATTTGTGCAAGAATCCAATGTATCACGAGAAGACAAAACACATTGATATTCAGTTGTTTTGGATAAGGGAGAAGATAGAAGAAGAAGTAATCGAGTTGGAGAAAGTGAAGTAAGAAGAGAACCATGTTGATATTGGCACTAAGGTGTTACCTATTAGTAAGTTCAAGCATTGCTTGGACTTACTCAACCTTAGTTGCTAAGTAGCTACACATGAAAGCATTACCACCTCCATTGGAAAGATATGCTTAGCTTGTTGGGACTAGAAGAAATAAGGTAGAATTTGTGGTATTATTCCTTTAACCCCCCAATAACCAAGATTCAGCTAGTTAGTTAGTTAGTCTTTAACTAACTTAACTATCAAAAAGGACAACTTGCATATTGGGTCCCTTGGCCTATATAAAGAGAACTACTCTTCTCATTTCATAAGAAGAAAAGAAAGAAGTCAAACACAAGAGAGAGAGAGAGAGAGAGAGAGAGAGAGAGACAATACAGTAGAGAGAGAAGTTAGAGTGAGAAATTGAGAGAGATATCTGAGAGAGAGAGATAGAGAGTTGGGATTGGGAAATTGTATTGAGCAACATTATTGATTATGTTGGCTCGGGTTAGTGAGTTAATGTGTGTTGAGGGATTACACCATGGATGACTTGCTGTAATTATTTTCTTGTAGCTCCTGAGAGTGATATCTCTTGTTCTCATTATCAATAAAGATTGGTGGAAATGCTTTCAAACTGGAGTATGACCAAGTTCACATTGAACTTAGGATCGGAACCAGTATAAATCAATGTGTTATTGTGTCTGACAGCCATTTAGATTCATCTGTGTTATATTTTTCTGGTTTATGTGTTTCCTGGCTGTTTGTTCTTGATTTGTTTGTTTTGATTTAACTTTTGTTTGTTTAAGTGTGATCTTGAAGCTGGAATTACAGAGGTTAATTCTTATGTATCAGAGCTAAATTTCTTACAACAATGAAACAGAACATTATTAAAACAAGAACAAAAGAACTTAACTCATTGATTCCAATGAAGACAATTAATATTTTTTTTTTTTGAATGGAAATGGAATCATTATTAGCAAGAAGCTTCAACCATTACAATAAATAATAATTCAACCGGAGCATTATTCTCGGTGAATATACAAACTGGATAGAAACAAGAATTACGAGCAATATAATGAGCAACTTGTTTACAAAATGTTTAACAAAATGAATCTTAACATACTTTAACGAAACTAATAAAACCTTACACTCGTGAACCAATAAACTAAAGGAAGATGGCATATGAATTGAACTTTTGCAAAGCTTGGACAACAATTAAGCAATCAATTTCAAGCTAAACTTCAACCCAACATTTTATTTTGATCCAACTCAAAGTTTAATTCTTTGATGCCAACAATCTCAGCCATCGCTGCATCAACGCCTAGGCTTACTAATTGAGAAAAGCCTTAATAAGTCGTCCTGAACAGTCCCGAGCCACACCTCCAGCACAAAAAAAAATCAGCCTTCTGAAACGAAATCGCACCATCAACATTCACCTTAATCATGTTTAAACCCGATTTAGAACAATGCTCGAGCCCAACATCTGTTAGGCTAAAATTAGTCTAAGTTTCGGGTCGTATTTTCGGTTAGTTTTCACTCTTTGTTTCTAGTTTTAGGGCTATTTTACGCTTGATTCTTTTGTTTCAGGTCCTTGGGTGTTTAAAGAAAGTATGTACAAGAATTGAGGACAAGTGGTGAAAGAATCGAGAAGAAAAACCAAGATTGGTGTCTCTGCCTGTTCCAGTCGCGACGAGGAATTCGCCAGTCGTGACGGGAACTGGCAGAGAAGATCTCGAAGTTTCAAAGTTTAACCCCGTCGCGACGGGGGCTTTGCTAGTCGCGACGTGGACCCAGAGACGGGATTTTTGGGCAGTTTTGTAATTTCACGAATTTTAAAGATGAGAATTGGTTTAAATAGAGGGAGTTCGTGAAAATTAGGGTGGATTCAGAATTAGAACCCTAGAAACAAAGAAGGAGGCTAGAAGAGCAGCTTGTGGCGACCCGGATCAATTGCTTCAACTAGTTCTTTCTCTTCTCTTTAATTTTTCTATGCTATTTTCTGTTTCAATGTTAATTATGGATTTGATTATGGATGTTTTGAACTAAACTCCTATTTAGGGAGAATGATGAATGTTGTTGCTAAATTTATAATCACTACGCAAGTATACGCAATCAAGTAGTACACTCACACAGGTGAGGTCGAACCACAGGGAATTGGACTAATTACTACTAAATTATACTATTGATTCTATCTGGTAAAAGAATACTTTTTATGAATTAAATAAAACAATTCAGAAAATTAAAACTAACAAAAGGAAGATTAATCAAGATAAGAAAATAGGGAGACGAATCCTGTTGTTAAGTTACCAATGTTAATGTTTAAATGCTATCCTTCTCTTGAAGTGAATGACAGATTATGAATTAACCTAGCTCTTTTCAGATCTTCTAGGTTCTAAATCTCATGCTCTCTAATTAATCTCTTAATTAAACTAACATGAAATCAGCATTAAGCAATAATCTAAATGTCACAAAGGCTATGTAAATACTTTCGTTTCACATCAAAACCTAGACTATCCAATTTTAGCATTCTCAATTCTTACTTTTCAGATTTCGAATTGAGATCATAAAACATGTAAAAGGTGATCAATCTTGCACATGGAAATTAAACACAAATATGAATAGTATTCACAATCAAGATGGAGGAATGGCAATTAATCATTAACTATGAAAAACTTAAACAACATTCATCATTCTCCCTAAATAGGAGTTTAGTTCAAAACATCCATAATCAAATCCATAATTAACATTGAAATAGAAAAGAACATAGAAAAATTAAAGAGAAGAGAAAGAACTAGTTGAAGCAATTGATCCGGGTCGCCACAAGCCGCTCTTCTAGCCTCCTCCTTTGTTTCTAGGGTTCCAATTCTGAATCCTCTCTAATTTTCACGAACCCTTACTATTTAAACCAATTCTCATCTTTAAAATTCGTGAAATTACGAAATTGCCCAAAAATCCCGTCATAAGGGTCCCCGTCGCGACTGGCAAAGCCCCCGTCGCGACGGGAGTTCAACTTCGAATTTTTTGAAACTTTCTGCCAGTTCCCGTCGCGACTGGCAAATTCCCCGTCGCGACGGGAACAGGCAGCAATACCAATTTTGGTTTTTCTTCTCGATTCTTTCACCATTTTTCCTCAATTCTTGTACATACTTTCTTTAAATGCCCGAGGACCCGAAACAAAAGAATCAAGCGTAATATAGCCCTAAAACTAGAAACGAAGAGTGAAAACTAACCGAAATATGACCCGAATCTTAGACTAATTTTAGCCTAACAAATTCCCCCAAACTAGATTCTTACTCGCCCTCGAGTAAGATAAATACTACTAACTACTAATCTACTAACTACTAATCTACTAACTACGCTATCAGATAATCATAACACTACTGCCTCATGTGTTGTTCTCTTCTATTGCGCAAACTAGAATTTCAATTCTACCAACTCTAACAATTAATTTAGATGCTCAGTTTATAACACTATGTACAACTTGCAAAAATTTATTCAAATGTGAAACACTGTTATAAAAGTTTTACTCTTTCCAACAGTTCCACAGCCTGATAACTCATAAGCTTGCATGCTTACCTTTCTCCACTAATGTTGACAGTATTCTTTGGAATCATTAGGTCTTTTCAAGGCTTAGGTAATATGGCTCAGATATTCAGGGATAGGCAAAAGTCAATTTTGGCTCAAGATATCATAAGCACACAAACAGAACCCACAAGCTTCTTACTTTTCTTTTTCTAAGATCCCATAATATTCCTAGATTTACCAAGATTGATAGAAGACGTCTCTATTATTTTTCAACATCACTGAATTTTTTTTTTCTTCTTTTTTCTCACACATATTTTTACTTTTTATTGTGTTTTTTTTTTCATATTTCATTTTTTTTCAGTGACATTGAGTTACACAATTTTTTTTTCCTCAATCTTACAAGTTTTTCTCCCTCTCACTATTTCCTCACACTAAATGTTTCTCCTCCCCCAAAGTAATTATGTAACTTATGATATCATGGATAACATGGTGAAGAAAATTAATAGTGTGGTTGCAATTTTTCAAATCGATGGGTGAAAAACATAACAGGTTTAGGCTCAACAGGTCAACTATGGATACATCTTATTACGGTAGGCTTGAAAGGCTCAAACTATCCAACAAATGCCTAAATCATATTCCAATTGAACACTATCAAGGATTTCGTCTCAAAAGAATAAACATGCAAGTTCTAAGCTATCCTGTCAATCTTACCACAAACCATAGGAAAACAATTATAACATATTTCACAGATTGAATATTTTTTTCAGATAAACATAGGTTTCTAAGCATCCAAACTAATCCAAAGAGTTAACAGAATCAAGCACACAGTTATTTTACAATTTCAGAACACAACACACTAATCAGTAGTATACAACTATCGTCAAACTTATTGCCATTCCTTAACTAAAATAGAAAAACTTAAAACAGAAAATTAAAATGCAGAAATTAAAGTGCAGAATTTAAAAAATTTTAAGTCTTTCCCCCCAAACTAAATATGACATTGTCCCCAATGTACTATTATACTCAAGGTGAGAAGGACTTACCTGAACCCCCATCAGAAGGGGTTTGGTGGTGGTGGCTGATCATAAGGTTGAAAACGTGGAGGATATGCCAAGTAATTCGGGTCCTCGACCCCAAGACTCCACGAATTAATTAAATGATTGAACTGCCTCACTTGATTTTCATCAAATTCACTTCTACGCACCATGTAACTCTGGATATGATTGTTTTGCTGAATAATGTAGTTGAGTTGAGCATGGATATGTTGCATCCCCGCATCAAGGGGAGTGGAAGTGGGAACCGCTTGAGGCATTTCTTCATTTGGAACGTTCTCTTCCTCGGGGACATGAATTTCTTGCTGCGGAGTACGACGTGGAGGAGGCGGTTGGCCATAGGGATGCGGGGGTTTTAAGGTTTCGCACCATTGTCCAATCAATATTCCGTTGTGGCTGCACTAGATTATCATAAGGATATTGTGGCACATTATGAGCTTCACACAATTCAGTTATAATTCCCGCTAGGCCAATCCCTGCATGTGTTGATCCTGCAACCATGTTATCTAAACTATTCAGAATGATACCCCCGGTAAAAGCACCGTAATCCCTTTCATTATTGCATAAACAACTTTGAGTCTTTCCAATGGAAAATCTGATAAATGCTTACTAGGCATAAGCCTAGCACTCACAAAAAACATCCAGGCGCGAGCAACTTGATTCAATTCACAGCGATAAAGCATTTGGTTCTCATCATCCACCTCATGCAATCTTAACCCCGGAAAACCAACTGTTTCTGCCAAGTCCACAGGATCAAATGTTTTCTCCATAAACATTTTGTAGTAGTGTCTATTCACCATGTCCATGTTAAACAGTTTATGGATAGAAGTATAAGTTGTAGGCACATTTGTTTTGCGGACCCGTACCTTATCGTTCTCTGCTTCCGGCCAATTGGCTAAAAATTCAAGAGCCAGAGTCTGATTGATTCTCTCAGGAATCTTCACTAATTGCTCCCATTGGCGGGTCTGAATTTGTTGCCTCATGGTCTCGAATAATGGGCTATTCGGAGTGGGATTTCCATCATATTCGATACCTCGATCCATGATGAAAGCTCTCTTTTGCAATTCGAAGTATCTTTCTTGCGCTTTCAAACTCACAAATCTATCTTTTTCATAATTAGACTTTGACGCCGGTGTTGGCGGTTTTGACGATGATGCACCCGATTGCCCCGTTCTAGTACGCTTAGAACCCATTGCACACTTCAAAATTACCACACAAAAAAATTTTTGGGAAAAATTCGGCAGCACTTCCCCTTAATTTCTTCACTTCCCAAAAGTTCCACAATAATCCACAACAATAATATTTCACAAATATTCAACAATTTCTCCAAAATAAATCCACAATCCCCAAATACTCTAGATAATTATTCAACTTTCGGAAAACTCACTTAACTAATCAAAGTTTTGACAAGAAAGAGACTTACTAAGCGAGAATGTCGTTCATCCACCACCATTGTTGCACATCCATGGAGAACTCAAGGTTGAAGATGATGAATAGTAGAAAATTCGGATTTGGGTGAAAGAGGGTGATTTGTGGTGTGATTTTTGAAGAAAAGAGAGGATTTATGAGAGAAATTTGTGTTTTTGGTGATTTGGATGGAAGATTTGAAGAGAATGAGAAGAAATTTGAGGATTAATGGTGGAATGAGGTTTTGAGGGCTGAGAAAAGAGAGAGAGTCGGGTTGTAGAAGTGGAGGTTGATTTTTTTAGGGTTGGTTTGATTTGGGGATTTAAAATCTGAAATTTCGTGTCCCGTCGCGACGGGCAATGGCCCGCCGCGACTTCGAACCCCCTTTTTTTTTTTGTTTTTTTTTTTCGTAGAAGGCCCAGTCGCGACGGGCATTACTCCCGTCGCGACTACTGTAGCTATGGCCTTCTTTTTTTCAATTTTTTTTTTTTTTTTTGACAATTTTACTGTAAAAATTACAAATGCAAATCTATCCTAAGTGCAATGAAACGAATTAAAATGCCACAAAACACTTGTAAATGTTTTCTACAAATTCAAAAGAAAAATAAAGTAAAACTAAATTAAAAGATTGGGTTGCCTCCCAATAGCGCTGATTTATCGTCACTCAGCTAGACGTTGACCGAGATCTTCATAGTGGCGCCAGAATCATGGCGGACTTGGCTTGGTCGAATTGACCTCCCAAGTAGAGCTTTAACCGCTGCCCGTTAACTTTGAAAGTATTAGGGCCTTCACCTTTCAGTTCCACCGCTCCATAAGGAAACACTTTGACCACTGTAAATGGCCCTGACCACCTTGACTTCAATTTACCAGGAAACAACTTCAGCCTTGAATTAAAAAGTAGAACTTGTTGCCCAGGTTGAAACTCCTTCCTAACTAATTTTCGGTCATGCCACCTTTTAGTTCTCTCCTTATAGATCTTAGCGTTCTCGTAAGCCTCATTCCGGAATTCTTCCAACTCATCCAACTGCAGTAATCTTTTCTGACCAGCAGCCTTTAAATCCATGTTCAAAGTTTTCATTGCCCAGTACGCTTTGTGTTCTAGCTCCACCGGTAGATGACAAGCCTTTCCAAACACCAACCGATATGGTGACATCCCGATTGGCGTCTTGAACGCTGTTCTATAAGCCCACAATGCGTCATCCAACTTTCTTGACCAATCTTTCCTTGATCTCTGCACCGTTTTCTCCAGAATCGTCTTTATTTCCCAGTTAGAAATCTCAGCTTGGCCATTACTTTGCGGATGATAAGGTAGAGCTGTTCTATGACGAACACCATATCTCGAAAGGAGTGCTTCGAATTGTTTGTTGCAAAAGTGACTCCCTTCATCGCTTATGATTGCTCGGGGAGTACCAAACCGCGTGAATATGTTCTTTTGAAGAAACCGAAGAACTGTTTTACCATCATTGGCTGGTGTGGCTGCAGCTTCCACCCATTTTGACACATAATCCACAGCTAATAGGATGTATAGATTGCTAAACGATGAAGGAAAAGGACCCATGAAGTCTATCCCCCATACATCAAACAATTCTACTTCCAAGATTCCTGTCAAAGGCATTTCGTTTCTCCTTGAGATGTTTCATGTACGCTGACAACGATCACATGCCTTCACAAAAGTACTAGCGTCCTTGAAAAGTGTTGGCCAAAATAATCCGCTCTGCAACACCTTGGCAGCTGTTCTAGTTCCACTAAAGTGTCCCCCACATGGTAGAGCATGACAGTGATTAAGAATAGAGTACATCTCCTCTTCAGGCACACACCTTCTTATTATCTGATCTGCACAGTGCTTGTAGAGGATTGGCTCTTCCCAGTAGTAGTGTTTCACCTCAGAAAAGAATTTCTTTAGTTGTTGTCGAGATAGCTCAGGAGGAGTGATATTGGCAGCTAAGAAGTTGACATAATCAGCATACCATGGTACCATCAGACTTTCCCTCACACTAAAGAGTTGTTCATCGGGAAATTGTTCATTTATTTGTACCTCTTTTGTATTCTGACTTTCTTCCAGCTCTAGTCTTGACAAGTGATCTGCTACCAGGTTCTCTGTACCCTTCTTATCTTTTATGTCTAGATCAAATTCTTGCAAAAGAAGAACCCATCGAATTAGTCTTGGTTTGGCATCCTTCTTAGTCATCAAGTACTTGATTGCTGAATGATCTGTATACACTATCACTTTATTGCCAATCAAGTAGGGTCGAAATTTGTCGCATGCAAACACTATAGCCAGCATCTCTTTTTCTGTAGTAGCGTAATTCAGTTGGGCATCATTCAAGGTTTTGCTTGCATAGTAAATGGTTCTGAATACCTTGTCAACCCGTTGCCCCAACACTGCTCCAATCGCATAATCACTTGCATCGCACATGATTTCAAAAGGTAATTCCCAGTTTGGTGTAGTCACGATCGGTGCTGAGATTAACTTATCCTTGAGAATCTGGAATGCTTCAAGACAATCTTTCCCAAATTCAAAAGGCACTCCACTAGCAAGAAGATTAGATAGCGGTTTGGCAACTTTGGAGAAGTCTTTGATGAATCTGTTGTAGAACCCGGCATGACCCAAAAAGCTTCGAACTCCCTTAACTGAAACTGGAGGAGGCAAGTTCTCAATTGTAGATACTTTGGCTCTATCAACCTCAATACCTTCTTTCGAGATTTTGTGTCCCAGCACTATTCCTTCCGTAACCATGAAATGGCATTTTTCCCAGTTCAACACCAAATTAGAATCTTCACACCTTGTTAAGACCAATTCCAAGTTGCTTAAACATTGGTGAAACGATGAACCAAACACTGAAAACTCATCCATGAACACCTCGATGCATTTTTCTATTAGATCTGAAAATATGGCCATCATACACCTCTGAAATGTTGCTGGAGCATTACACAGCCCAAATGGCATTCGTCGAAAAGCAAAAGTACCATATGGACATGTGAATGTCGTTTTCTCTTGATCTTCCGGTGCTATAGCTATTTGGTGATACCCTGAGTACCCATCAAGGAAACAATAGTACTCTTGACCTGCCAACTTGTCTAACATCTGATCAATGAATGGGAGTGGAAAGTGATCTTTTCTTATGGCCTTGTTGAGTTTCCGGTAGTCTATACAAATTCTCCATCCTGTGACAGTTCTGGTTGGGATGAGTTCATTCTTTTCATTCTTCACCACCGTCATCCCTCCTTTCTTTGGAACAACCTGGACTGGACTTACCCATTTACTATCTGAAATAGGATACGCTACCCCGGCATCTAACCACTTTAAGACTTCTTTTCTGACAACCTCCTTCATTGGTGGATTTAATCTTCGTTGTGCATCAATGGTAGGCTTCACTCCTTCCTCCATTAAGATTCTGTGCATTACAGTTGAGGGGTTGATCCCTTTAATATCTGATAGAGTCCATCCAATGGCTTTCTTATGCTTCCTTAGAACCCGTAATAGCTTGTCTGTCTCTACAGAAGATAGGGAAGATGCCACAATGACAGGAAGTGTCTTACTTTCTCCCAAATATTCATACCTGAGATGATCTGGTAGGACTTTTAACTCTAGTTGAGGAGGCTTTTCAGTAGATGGGGTAGGCTTTGTTGGTATGACTCCTAACTCTTCATAGTATCTTCTATTCAACGGTCCATAAGAGTCGAGCCACATAGCATACTCATAAGCTTCCTTACCGTCTTGTTCCACCACCTCCTCTTGTACCAAAGTCAGATTAAGAGGGTCTTCAATGTGCGTCTTTATTTCCACCAACTGGTCCACCACATCAATTGCAAAACAATTGTCACTAGCCGTAGGGTAGGTCATTGCTTTGAGCACATTAAATACAACTTCATCTCCTTGCACCCTCAGCTTTAACTCTCCTTTCTGAACATCAATCAGTGCTTTCCCTGTTGCCAAGAAAGGTCTCCCCAGGATGATAGGAACATTGCTGTCTTCTTCCATATCCAGAACAATGAAGTCGACCGGAAAGATGAACTTGTCAACTTTTACTAACACATCCTCAATGACTCCTCTAGGATGAGCTAGTGATCGATACGCCAATTGAAGAGTTACCGTGGTTGGCTTTGCTTCACCCAATTTGCAGTCTTTTAAACACTGACAAAGGCATTAAGTTTATACTGGCTCCCAAATCACATAGTGCATTTATTCCTTCAATTTTTCCAATAGTACAAGGAATAGTGAAGCTCCCTGGATCTCTGAGCTTTGGAGGGAGTTTCTTCTGTAGAATAGCGCTACACTCTTCAGTTAGAGCCACTGTCTCATAATCTTCCATCTTCCTCTTCTTTGACAAAATTTCCTTCATAAACTTCACATAACTTGGCATCTGCTCTAGAGCTTCAGCAAAAGGAATGTTAATGTGAAGTCTTTTGAAGACTTCAAGAAACTTGGTGAACTGCTTGTCTAAGCTTGACTTTCTGAGCCTCTGAGGATAGGGTATTTTCACATGATGATCAATGCTAATAGGTGGAGACTGTTGTGGTAGTGCTGAGCTTTCAGTAGCTTTCTCTGCTGTTGGTGTTGGTGTTTGCACTGGTTGAGCATTTATTTCTTCATCTACCTCAACTGGTTGTGGTAACTCAGGCCCATCATACTTCTTACCGCTCCTCAGGGTAATTGCCTTGCAGTTTTCTTTAGGATTAACTTCAGTTGTGCTAGGCAAATTTCCTTGAGGGCGGGTTGCTACCTGAGTTGCTAGCTGGCCCATCTGAGTCTGCAGGTCTTTAATTGAAGATCTAGTTTCAGTCATAAACTGGAGCAGTAAATCTGTTTGCAAACTAGAATTTCCACCAGAGGCTTGTTGCTGATTAAACTGTTGGTTCTGATTGCGTTGCTGATAGAACCCACTGTTTCTTCGGTTGTTATTCTGGTTGAACCCATAATTGTTGTTGTTGTTGTTCTGTGAAAAATTCCCAATGGCCTTAGCTTCATCCATTGGCAAATCATCCACATCTGCTTGACACACCGAAAAGTGATGACTTCCTCCACATAACTCACAAACAATTTGGGCTTGTTTAGCTTGCCCTGCAATTAGCTTTGTCAATGCCTCAACCTGAGCTGTTAACTTTGTGATGGCATCAACTTCTAACACACCAGCTACCTTCTTAGATTGACTCCTTTCAGTTGGCCACTGCTGGTTGTTTAGAGCCATCTCCTCCAATAGATCATACGCCTCATTAGCACTCTTTCTCATAAAAGCTCCGCCCGCTGCTGCATCTATTAGAGTTCTAGTATTACCAACCAACCCGTTGTAGAAGTTGTGAACCAGCATCCACTTCTCTATACCGTGATGAGGACACCTCCTGATCAGATCTTTAAACCTCTCCCAAGCCTCATGGAGAGATTCATTATCTTGTTGGCAGAAGTTATTGATTTCTCCTCTCAGCTTTGCAGACTTCGCTGGAGGAAAGAACTTTGACAAGAATTTTGTTGCCAGATCATTCCAGGTGGCAATAGAGTTGGGTGGCAAAGAGTTCAACCAACTCTTGGCTCGTTCTCTGAGTGAGAATGGAAACAATCTCAGTCGAATGGCATCATCGCTAACTCCATTAACTTTAAAAGTTTCACAAAGTTCCATGAAGTTAGAGAGATGCAGATTAGGATCTTCAGAAGGGAGGCCACCAAGGCGGGCGAAGGCGCACCATTTGAAGGATGGCAGGTTTAATCTCGAAGTTGTTTGCATCCACTGCCGGTGGCCTAATACATGACTGCACTCCCGTCAGAGTAGGGAGAATGTAATCTCTCAAGCTACGGCCATTAGCTTGATCTTCCACAGCGCCTCCATTATTACCGTTATTACCCCCATTGTTTCCAACATTATTGTTCACATTGGCAGCCATGATTTCTGATGTTTCAGCAATTGCTGAAACTCTTTCTTGCCTTTTGTACTTTCGATTCCTCCTGCAAGTTTTCTCGATTTCAGGATCAACTGGTAATATGACTGCTTGTCCTTGACGGCGCATACACTTAGGATTCCTGAAATAGATCAAGAAAATATTGCAAGAAAAAGGTTAGAAAATCAGCAAGAGAAAATATACCAAAGTAGAAGTTAGTATAATTTTATATAATATTAATCTTTAAATAATTCCCCGGCAACGGCGCCAAAAACTTGTTGCTAAATTTATAATCACTACGCAAGTATACGCAATCAAGTAGTACACTCACACAGGTGAGGTCGAACCACAGGGAATTGGACTAATTACTACTAAATTATACTATTGATTCTATCTGGTAAAAGAATACTTTTTATGAATTAAATAAAACAATTCAGAAAATTAAAACTAACAAAAGGAAGATTAATCAAGATAAGAAAATAGGGAGACGAATCCTGTTGTTAAGTTACCAATGTTAATGTTTAAATGCTATCCTTCTCTTAAAGTGAATGACAGATTATAAATTAACCTAGCTCTTTTCAGATCTTCTAGGTTCTAAATCTCATGCTCTCTAATTAATCTCTTAATTAAACTAACATGAAATCAGCATTAAGCAATAATCTAAATGTCACAAAGGCTATATAAATACTTTCGTTTCACATCAAAACCTAGACTATCTAATTTTAGCATTCTCAATTCTTACTTTTCAGATTTCGAATTGAGATCATAAAACATGTAAAAGGTGATCAATCTTGCACATGGAAATTAAACACAAATATGAATAGTATTCACAATCAAGATGGAGGAATGGCAATTAATCATTAACTATGAAAAACTTAAACAACATTCATCATTCTCCCTAAATAGGAGTTTAGTTCAAAACATACATAATCAAATCCATAATTAACATTGAAATAGAAAAGAACATAGAAAAATTAAAGAGAAGAGAAAGAACTAGTTGAAGCAATTGATCCGGGTCGCCACAAGCCGCTCTTCTAGCCTCCTCCTTTGTTTCTAGGGTTCCAATTCTGAATCCTCTCTAATTTTCACGAACCCTTACTATTTAAACCAATTCTCATCTTTAAAATTCGTGAAATTACGAAATTGCCCAAAAATCCCGTCATAAGGGTCCCCGTCGCGACTGGCAAAGCCCCCGTCGCGACGGGAGTTCAACTTCGAATTTTTTGAAACTTTCTGCCAGTTCCCGTCGCGACTGGCAAATTCCCCGTCGCGACGGGAACAGGCAGCAACACCAATTTTGGTTTTTCTTCTCGATTCTTTCACCATTTTTCCTCAATTCTTGTACATACTTTCTTTAAATGCCCGAGGACCTGAAACAAAAGAATCAAGCGTAATATAGCCCTAAAACTAGAAACGAAGAGTGAAAACTAACCGAAATATGACCCGAATCTTAGACTAATTTTAGCCTAACAAATGTTGTTTAAGTTTTTCCTAGTTAATGAATAATTGCCATTCTTCTATCGTGATTGTGAACACTATTCATATTTGTGTTTAATTTCCATGTGCAAGATTGATCACCTTTTACATGTTTTATGATCTCAATTCGAAATCTGAAAAGTGAGAATTGAGAATGCTAAAATTGGATAGTCTAGGTTTTGATGTGAAACGAAAGTATTTACATAGCCTTTGTGACATTTAGATTATTGCTTAATGCTGATTTCATGTTAGTTTAATTAAGAGATTAATTAGAGAGCATGAGATTTAGAACCTAGAAGATCTGAAAAGAGCTAGGTTAATTTATAATCTGTCATTCACTTCAAGAGAAGGATAGCAATTAGACATTAACATTGGTAACTTAACAACAGGATTCGTCTCCCTATTCTCTCATCTTGATTAATATTCACTTGTTTCTTTAAGTTTCTTGAATTTCTTTCTTCCTTTTTCAATCATAAATACTTTTGATTTGCCAAATAGAATTATAAGTATAGTTTAGTAGTAATTAATCCAATTCCCTGTGGTTCGACCTCACTTGCGTGAGTATACTACTTGATTGCGTGCACTTGCGTAGTAATTAATAATTTTCGCAACAAGTTTTTGGCGCCGTTGCCGGAGAATTGTATAGAGATTGATATTACATAAAATTATACTAACTTCTACTTTGGTTTATATTATTAAAAATTAAATTTTGTTCTAATTTGATTTTTCTTTTTAGTTTTAGTATTAATTTTGTTGTTTCAAATATTTATCTTTTTAGTACTAATTTAGTTTTATTATTTTTTTTTTAAATTTTACTAATGTTTTACTTATGAGTTTGACCTGCAAGATAAATCCAGATGCTATATCTTGAGGATTTTGCTCAACAACACAATGAACCATTCTATTCTGCTTGGAGGAGATTTAAAGAGCTTGGAGAGAGATGTTATCCCACTTTCTCAAGTGGATGTTTTACGTGGCTCTTTTATAATGGACTTAATGATGAAACAAGAAGCTGGGTTAATTATGGAGCAGAGGTCACTGGAGCGCCTCTATTAATAAGAGGCTATGACGTAATAGATCTATTGAATAATATGGCAGATTTTGATTACGACTGGCATTGGGATCCATCACTTCAGGGTTGGAGTCACCAATACCCACCTTATTGCCCAAATTCATCCCAATAAACTGAAAAACAGGAGCAACTACTATCACTTCTACAATCACTTCCAAGAGAGATTAACCGCTTAACTGACATGGTGAGATCCTTTTGTGATAATTCAATGACTCATGATTCAGAATGTAATAACTTCAATGATGAAAGTTATGGGAGTTATTGGTACAATGAAGAAGGGTCATTATTTGAATACAAGGAACATAATGAGCCTACAATTGAAGATCAAGATCCTTGTGAAGAGGAAATCATTGAATATGAAATCACAAGTGAGGGTATGGATAGCCAAGTAGAGAGTGAGCAACAAGAAGAAGGGTTGTTAGATGAAAGTGTAGAAACTGTGACACTGGAGGATGAAGAAGAACATGGCATCATTGATTCGACTTCATCAATGATATTGACTGATAAACCACCAATGAATCTATATATTTCATCTACATCTTATTATATCATCTACAAGCTACGAAAGGCTTCTCCCCAAGCACATCATCTAAAGTCTTATGTTGTTGGTGCTGATTTTAGTTCAAACTCATCACTTGCCAAGCTTGAAGGCAAGTACAACAATAATTTTCAAGTTGTCTTGCATGACGCTTATTACGGGCGTAAACCGCTTGTTGATGTGGCGCGCAGGTAAGTATCTCTCAACCACAATTTTATTTTAACACATTGGGGACAATGTCATATTTAGTTTGGGGGGGAGAGATTTAAAAATTTTATTTTCTGCATTTTTTTTTAATTTTCTGCTTTAATTTTTTGTTTTAGTTAAGGATGGCAATAAGCTAAAAGATAATCGTGTGCTGCTCTTTAATGTAATGTGCTCTGAAATTGCAAAATAACTGTGTGCTTAATTATGTTAACTCTTTGGATTAGTTTAGATGCTTGTATAACATGTGTAAGAATGTAATTTGATGATCTGTGAAATATGTTATAATTGTTTTACTATGGTTTGTGGTAAGATTGACTGAATAGCTTAGAACTTGCATGTCTTATTCTTTTGAGGTGAAATCCTTGACAACATTCAATAGGAATATGATTTAGGCATTTGTTGGATAGTTTGAGCCTTTCAAGCCTACCATGAAATGATTATCCTTAGTTAACCCTCTTGAGCCTAAACTTGTTTTGTTCTTCACCTGTTGAACCGAAATATGTATCCACACTGTTAAATTTTGTCCTCACCATTTTATCAATGATATCATAAGCTATATAATTAGTTTGGGGGAGCAAAATGCATGGTGTGAGAGAAGGTAGAAAAAAAAAACGTGCAAGATTGAGAAAAAAAAAAATATAAGCTGTAAGATCAATATCACTGAAAAAAAAGAAAAGAAAAAAAAAGGAAAAAAAACATGATTCAGGAAAAAATAATAAAATTCAGTGACGTTGAGGATAAGAAGGAAAATAATTTTTCTCAATCATGGCGAGTTGTGGGAACACTTTGGGAAATTTGAAATTAGAAGAAGCTTGGGGGTTATTTTTGTGCTTATGATATCTTTAGCCAAAATTGTTTTCATTTTCCAAAGATCTAAGCCATACTCTCTAAACCTCAAAAAGCCCTATTGATTCCGAAAGGATGTTGTCAACATTAGTGGAGAGAGGTAAGCATGCAAGCATATGAGTTATCGGGTAGTGGAATGGTTGGAAAGAGTAAAACCATTATAACACTGTTTCGATTGTGAAGTCATCTTGTGTTTGTGCAGTATGTGATAAACTGAGCATCGAAATTAATTGTTAGGGTTGGTGGAATTGAAATTCTAGTTTGAGCAATGGAAGAGAACAGCACATGAGCAGTAGTATTGTTATTATCTCTTAGCGTAGTTAGTAGATTAGTAGTTAGTAGTATTTATCTTACTCGAGGGCGAGTAAGAATCTAGTTTGGGGGAATTTGTTAGGCTAAAATTAGTCTAAGTTTCGGGTCGTATTTTCGGTTAGTTTTCACTCTTTGTTTCTAGTTTTAGGGCTATTTTACGCTTGATTCTTTTGTTTCAGGTCCTTGGGTGTTTAAAGAAAGTATGTACAAGAATTGAGGACAAGTGGTGAAAGAATCGAGAAGAAAAACCAAGATTGGTGTCTCTGCCTGTTCCAGTCGCGACGACGGGGACCCAGAGACGGGATTTTTGGGCAGTTTTGTAATTTCGCGAATTTTAAAGATGAGAATTGGTTTAAATAGAGGGAGTTCGTGAAAATTAGGGTGGATTCAGAATTAGAACCCTAGAAACAAAGAAGGAGGCTAGAAGAGCGGCTTGTGGCGACCCGGATCAATTGCTTCAACTAGTTCTTTCTCTTCTCTTTAATTTTTCTATGCTATTTTCTGTTTCAATGTTAATTATGGATTTGATTGTGGATGTTTTGAACTAAACTCCTATTTAGGGAGAATGATGAATGTTGTTTAAGTTTTTCCTAGTTAATGAATAATTGCCATTCTTCTATCTTGATTATGAACACTATTCATATTTGTGTTTAATTTCCATGTGCAAGATTGATCACCTTTTACATGTTTTATGATCTCAATTCAAAATCTGAAAAGTGAGAATTGAGAATGCTAAAATTGGATAGTCTAGGTTTTGATGTGAAACGAAAGTATTTACATAGCCTTTGTGACATTTAGATTATTGCTTAATGCTGATTTCATGTTAGTTTAATTAAGAGATTAATTAGAGAGCATGAGATTTAGAACCTAGAAGATCTGAAAAGAGCTAGGTTAATTTATAATCTGTCATTCACTTCAAGAGAAGGATAGCAATTAGACATTAACATTGGTAACTTAACAACAGGATTCGTCTCCCTATTCTCTCATCTTGATTAATATTCACTTGTTTCTTTAAGTTTCTTGAATTTCTTTCTTCCTTTTTCAATCATAAATACTTTTGATTTGCCAAATAGAATTATAAGTATAGTTTAGTAGTAATTAATCCAATTCCCTGTGGTTCGACCTCACTTGCGTGAGTATACTACTTGATTGCGTGCACTTGCGTAGTAATTAATAATTTTCGCAACAACATCCATTCTCTTAGGAATAAACAAAGGACCACTCTTTTTTTATTGAGCAATGACTAAGAGCCATTCTTGTTGATAGCACCACCTCAGAAGCAAATGAACTTTTAACTCTCCACACCAGATCACTGTGTGCGTTCCGGGCATGTATATTAAGTTCCAATAATTTTTTTCATTTGTAAATTATATCTCTTTTTTGAAGTTGAATGCTAAATTTAGCATTGGGAGTAATTAGATTAAAAATCTAGTTTTATAACAGTTTAATGTTATGAATATCGGTGGTGTGGTGTGAAATGAAGTAAGACTTGCTTTGTGTTCGTTTGTTATTAGTTAAGTGTCGATCTTTACTCGAGGGCGAGTAAAGGCTAAGTTTGGGGGAGTTTGATATGCTAGTTTTAGATTCATTTTATAAATATTTTAGAGGTGTGTTTCAATTGATTATATTCATTTTGTGCAGAATTACGTTTGTTTTCTACTTATTTTAGGTTTAAATGGTAAAATTCATAATATGAATTTAAAATAAGAAGAAACATGTTAGATGAGATGAATATGATAAATTTTCATGAAATTTTGAGTTCTAGGATATAATTGGTAAAAAATTCTAAGTTTTGGATGCTCAACATGCTCCGTTTGTGATCGAAAATCAAGTCTAAAGTTTCAAACCAATTTCTGACTATGATGTGGTCACTTTGAGGAAAAATATTGTCAACAAAATTTATATATCTCTCTTTCAGCTTTCCAAAACATCTTGAATCGTCCAATTCTGAGCAATATTAAAAGAATTATGACCAAAACATTATCAATCGTCGCACTAGAGAGCTTGCTGCCGAAAAATAGCCTTTAGGGGCCGCGACATGGAGGGTCAATGTCGTAGCTTGCCTGCTTTCAGTGACGAATTTTAGGGATTTAACCTTATTGAAAAGCTATATAAAGGACCATTTTGGCACTTTTCAAAACAACAATCATTAGGGACGAAAATTAGAAGCAAAAAGCAGTTCTAGAGATTTTATTAATATTTTTTGACGAGTTCTTTTCTTTTACTCTTTTCTCATGTTCTTAATTAATTGTTGTCAGCTATTTACAATGAATATGAGTAGCTAGACTCTTAATTAGGGTATTAATGGAGATTGTTTGATTCTTTATTATAGTTTTAATATGATTTAGTTCTTCCTCAAATTTTCTATGTGTATTTATTTCATTCGTACTTAATTTCTTTTAATTGTTTGGCTATCAATTAACTGTTTATGATATCAATACGTACAAAATCTAAAAAGTGAGTATTGACTATGCTATAGTGAAATAGACATAGATTTTGATATAAGATGAGAGTACCTATATAGTTTGTGTAGAATTTAAGACTTTTATGCTTAATGCCTCCTATGTGTTTAAATTTATCACGAGAGTAGAAAGTTCACATATAGGTTGATATTTATATGTCTAGCCCAAATATAAATTTCTTTAGTAAATCCGCTATCACATGTAAACTAAAATTTGAGAATTATATTATACTAAATAATATAAAGTAGATTCAATTGAAATTAATCACCCTAAACTTTAATCATTGCTAAATTGCACTTTGATTTATCTTTATTTTCTTTATCAAAGTCTTTAAACTCCTTTTACTCAATTATTTATGTCGCCAAATAGAATTTAGGAATTTAATTGTTTGGCAGTTAACTACAGTTTTTGTGGGATCGACCTCACTCTTAAGAGTCTAATACTTGTAAACGATACGTGCACTTGCGTACTAGAAAATTCACAACAGTCACCTGCACCGTCGCTTATAATATAAGTGATTGTGCAAAATTACAGCTATACTATTATTGCCGACTGTTTTGCACAGCTGGCTATATCATTATATAAGAAAAAAAATCTTCAAATCTTTACAATATGAACAATAAGAACAATATACAATACAAATACAAAAAATCTCAAGCCTATATACACACACACAATAAATCTGTATTTATACACAACAGATAGTTTCATTTGGCCTTAAGAGCCCCAAAGAGCTGATATTTGGGCCACGGCTCTGCCAAAACCACATACCTGACGATCTGTGAAATACAAAAATCTCAAAAATATATAAATCCCAAAATAAAAATAATAGAGATTAATTATTTTGTAAACCTACGGTCACCGATGAGGAGTAGGCACCACCAACCCTCGATATATCTACTATCGCACTGAACGAGAGAGAGGGAGAGAGAGAGAGCTCAGTGGTGGTGGTGGGTTCCATCGCGAGTTTGAAGAAGAAGAAGAAGAAGAAGAAGAGAGAGAGAGAGAGAGAGAGAGAGAGAGAGCTTCGTGGTGGTAGCGGTGGGTTCCATCATGAGTTTGAAGACAAGAAGGAGAGAGAGAGAGATAAGAGAGAGCGAAATCTGAATGTTTGAACAAAATCAATTTCTTTTTGGTTTTTATATATTTAGCATGCTATCCACAGCGGTTTAAAACCGTCGTGTATACTGTTATTGTTGACGGTTTAAAGCTGTCGGCAATAGTATACCTGACGGTTTTAAACCGTCGGCAATACCGTTTTAACTCGTTTTTGAATTTTAAAATTGTGACTAACTGTTAGGAATAGTGGAGTATTCCCGACAGTTTTAACATTCACTTAACTTTATTAGCGACGGTTCTAAAAAAAAAATCGATTTAAAAATAATAAGAATAAGTTTTTTTGTAGTAGTGGTTAGAACTTGATCGTGTTTTAGAGTACCTATATAAGATGAGTTATAATGCTCTTTTCTTCAAAATAGAGAAGAGAAAGTGAAAAAATAATTAAAATGGAGCTCCATCAGATGAGCTATTTTAGCTCAAGTTTTAAAGATTGTTACAGTGCCCCTTTATATGTAGAGAAGCACTATTTATTTTTCAAACAACAAATTAATATTATTTAAATAATATTTTATTCCTATTTTAATGTATGGTGTAATGTAAAAGTCTGCGGTAAAATAAAAAAAAAATGATATTGAGTGATTCTATAATGCACCCCCTTAAAAGACATGTACTGATGCACCCTTTACTTGTTTCGACATTCAGAAAAAAAAATAGTCTAATTTTTTTTTTCATATTCATGTACGTTATAGCTATTTAAGATATCCTACAAAATTTTAAAAAATTCGGAATAATTTACAACGTAGAAAACAATGTTCAAACAGTCTATTTTACACGCGTATAAATAAAATAGTCACGTGTGCAACATACTGCTTGAACGTAATTTTTGGCATATTAAACTTTTTCGAATTTCTTAAAATTTTGCTAGATGTCTTAAATAACTATAATCTACATCACCATGAAAAAAAATTTGGCTAAAAAATTATTTCGAATACTAAAATAAATAAAGATATATCGGTGTATCCCTTTTGAAGGGATATATTATAAAATTTTCCAATGATATTTAACATCATAATAATATTTAACAACTCTAGCTATTTAGAATTTGTCCTTGGTCAGGCCCAACCGGCCCAACGCATTCATCGTTTTAATTCGGATACATTTGTGATAACACTTGCGGTTGGAGTCCTCCTGTACGCTCACTATTTTTTTCAAAAAAAAATTACACTTTTACATTTTTTTTTTTTATATTTGTACAGTTTTTCGTAAAAACAATAAAAAAACTACATAAAAGTAACATGAAAATAACATTTAAATAACATCAAAACAACAACAAAAAAATAACATACAGATAATAAAAAATTAATAATAAATTAATATGAATACAACATAAAAAAGATTGTATTTCTGTAAATAAAATTAAAAAATTCTTAAAAATATTTAAAATTCCATAAAATTGTATTTGTAGTTTTTTTATTATTTTTGTGTATTTGTGAAATTATCCCTTTTCTTATTTACAGGTTGGGCCTCTAATTATTGGGCTTAGATTGAAAAGCTTGGCCTGACAGACGTTTTGAATGTGGACACTGGAAATGACATGTATCGGGATAATAGAAAAGGTTCCCTAAAAGTTCATTTAAGCTTTCAACATTCTAACTTCTAACACATCAAACAACCCATTCGCATATAGCAGAATATTCTTGCAATTTGTGCGTTTGGAATTTTAATATTTTCTCTTGATGGTACAGTTTTAGTAAAATAATTTTGTAAAATGATTTCAGGCTTGCTGCTCCTGAAGGCTTCTTTTGTTTAAGCTACAAGACAGACAAACTCAATCTTTGGGTATAATGTTAGGTTGTTTAGTAAATTTAATGAAACTGGTAGAGAATAAATCTATGGAAATTTATCCAATCACACAGGAAGGGTTTATGATGATATAAAAGCTGTAGCAAAACTTTACCAACTTCTGGTTTTCCTTTCTCTTGTACTACATACTTAAAAACATTACTAACAATACAAGCATAATAATCTATGTAAAGTGGGGCCATTTGAATACCTGGGGTGGAACAAGTGCGATGTAATTGAATTTAAATTTCATTAATTCTTTTATATGATCAAGATAAGCTTATCAACACTAATTCAATAGAATTGCTATTTCCATGAGAGAGAACACTAATTCACTAGAGCAAAATGGAAGGTTAAAGTTAAAGATACTCATCCTCACTTTCATCTTTGAAGCTGAAAATTCAACAAAGAAAGCTTATCAACAATACAGTCAAAAGAGAAAGAACCCAATTATAATTATCTTATGAATTAAATGATTATAATCTCATCCTTGCACAATCAGACTACCCTTACAATTCTAAATATTTCACAAATAACTAAAACCTAAGCTGTCATCACAAAGGAAAATCTTCAGTCCTCACCACCTAATAAAGAAAAAAAAAATATTTATATATATAAATAATATATCTGTTCAGTGCAAGCTTTCCCTAATATTCACAAGCTTTCTGTCTTATAAGGGGGGCAACAAAAAGATATCACATTTGGAAACCATAATGTTGATACCCCACTGAACCTCCATGATTATTAGTAGCCATTGTCATATGGTTTGGTGGTGGATTCATCTGTTGTATTGTTTGAAATTGTTGAGGTGAATTATGAGGTGGTGGTGTAGGCTGAAGGCACATTTGGTCAGAAGGCACAGAATCAGTGACACCATCCACTGTGGTAATGTCATGAATGCTTGACCTCTTCCTCTCTTTGGGACCTGATTCAAGCCTAAGAAAGTATTTCTGGGCATGGCTAGCCACTTGGGTTGGAGTTCTTGTGATCACCACATTCCTTGAAATGCTCCTCCAATCTCCCTTACCAAATAGCTTGAGACCCTTGAGAAATAATCTGATGCATAAAAGAAAAACAACACAGTTAATGATGCTTTATTTTTGCAACTAAATACTCCAAAGTTCGAAAATTTCATATAATTTGCATACACCTCACCTAGTCCCCTAGTACTATTAAGTTACTCTATATGTCAACAAAGTCAATTCTAAGCAGCATAACCAGGAAGTTAGGACCAGATTTTAATAAGCAGTTGAAGATTGAACCCATTTACAGTTACAGGTTTCTCTCCTAGAAAAGTTCTGCCACTGATTCCTAAACATTTATTTATTATTATTATTATTAACTTATTTCCAAAATATCTCAATACATAAAAACCATTTGCCTTGAACCAAAACCTTTCTAGGGAAATGTTACAAATAAACGTTACAAGAACGTTTTTATATGTAGAAAAATAGTTTTATATAATAATAGAAAAAAAACACGGTTTCTTTTTTCTAAAACAAGAAAACAAAACTGGAAGGAAAAATAAAAACCCAGAAAGATATATAAATATGGGGAAAGAAATTATAACTAGACAACATTTAATACTTCACTTATAAGGCCAATTCAAACAAATTTTATTCCAAAAATTAAAATAAAGAATTAAATGCCCTTTTCCAAATTTAAAAGTTTAAGAAATGGAAGATAGCAAAAAAATTTGACAAGAGAATCCAATAGAAGAAAAAAATTAAATTATCAATTAATTGAGAGAGATAAGGATAAGAAGAAGAAGAGAAATTACTTGTGTTCTTCTTCAGTCCAAGGAGTTCCCTTCTTCCTCTCCGGTTCAGCCTGTTTGGCTTTTGACCCAAAAGATATCTGATTAGCGGAGTCCCACCCATTCAAACCTTCCGCCGAGTAATCAGTGTAACTCGGAAGCGCGACTCTGCCCGAGTCAATCTCCATGACATCATGAACCAAGTCATTGTAGTGTCTGATAACATCAGGAATGGACTTTCCAGGCAATCGACCGGCGATCCTATCCCACCGATTGGGGAGGTCGTTGGAGAAGTCGACAAGAGCTTTCTCGAACAGCTTATCTTCCTCCCGAGTCCACCAAGTTGAGCGCGGCTGATGAGTCACCATGTTCCAATCCCGAGCTTCCTGAAACATTGTTTCCGTTTTCTGAATTTTCAAAAATTGTTTTTGGGTTTTGGATATTTTTTTTCTTCTTTCCCTTTTTTCTTGACTGAGACTGACTTTCTTGGAGATTTCGCGTTTGAAGGGTTTGGTGGGAGGTTTGGATTGCTGGCTTAAATATTTATACATATATATAGAGAGAGAAAGGCGTGTCCTTTATTTTTTAACAAATAAATTACAAAAATAAATAATTTACAAAAAAAAACATTTTTGGGGGGTTTTTTTGGAATTTTGTTTGGGATGGACTGGATTACCAACTCAACAGAGTTTTTATTCAACACGTTTTCTTTATATTTGTTTATTGTTTTAAGCTGCACAGGTGGCCAGCTTTCTCAAAACTCTGTTTTCTGTTTTCTTATTTATTTTAATAGCATTTCCAAGTTATATAATCTATTTTTTATTTTGGTGAATTAATAATAGATTTCGATAGTGGTTAACTAATTTTACCCTGTTAATTAAAAAAATGTACTTTTAACAATTGAATGATAACTAATTACCCACTAAATTAACTTTGACAGAAGAAAATACTCATTGGGAGATGTCCATCTGTGTGAAAGATCAACAAAACAACATGTATATCTCCTATACTTATATATCTCCATTTTACAAGTGTTCATACTAGTCACTTTTTTGAAAAAAAAAATATATATATATTGAAAAAAAATGAGTAGTTCAATTTTTTTTTTTTTTTACAATGATAGCATGCGTTGTAACTTGTAATTATTTATGTTGATAATTTTTAAAAAATTCTTTATAATTTGTAGTATAAAAAATAAAAATATTTATTTACCATTTTTATATAAAAAAAAATATTTAAATTTATTTTTATCATTATAAATTATTTTCTTTTTAACAACCTAATTATAAATTTATAAACAAATTCAATGGAAGGATTTGATATATTGGATAATATTAAATTAATTAGTATATAAGATAGGAATTTTAAAAAGGGAAATTTAATTTTCTATGCATTTTTTATACTTAAATTTATTTTCCAAACTAATAGTTATAGCTATTGAAAAAATAGGTATACTTTTCTCTAAACCCTAAAATACCCCTCCCATGTTTTTCAACTTCTCTCTCTCTTCCTCCTTTCTCTATCAAATCAAACCCAAAACCCACGCACCTCCATGCCGAGCCACCTCCTCCACCGCACAAAACCCACGTCGATCCACCTCCCCCACCGCACCGCTCGACCGCCGCAACCACCGCACCGCTGGACGCCATGACCACCACGAAAACCGACCAAAACGAAAACCCACGCGCAGGTCCGATTCAGGCGTGAATGGTTGGGGAAGACGAAGACCCGATGGGTCCGATGGGGCTGGGCTGGATCCGATGGGGGCTGTGCTGGGTCCGATAGGGGGGGGGGTTGGATCCGATTTAGGGGGGGGGGGTTGGATCCGATTTAGGGGGGGGGGGGAGTTGGGTCCGATGGGGGGCGGGGTTCATAGTCAAGTGTTAAGTCAAATTTGAATGAGGGGGTAATGTAGGAATTAAGTAAATATTGTCCTATTTTACTAATATAAGGTATTTTAGGTTTAAGGAAAAAAATTTCCTTTAATGTAAGGATAAAAAATTAAATTTTAACTATATTTTTTTGGGGAAACTTTACTTAATAATAATTTAAAAAATTATCTTGTTTTATGGTTTTATGTGGTATGATTATTGAATTTTAGTGGGTTAGGTTGGTACTATTTGGCTTCTTATTTTTAAGTTTTTCATTGATTTTTACTAATCAAATGGTAGAGTCTTGAGAATTTTGTGATATTTCAAGTAGTTTTTAATGTGTTCTCTAAAGATATTATAATTTTATTGTTTAAATTTTAGAGAGCAATTTTGTCCCATATTATTTTCTTACTTTTACATGTCATGGTTTGTCAAAACATATATTTTGGTTATATAATAAGTCATCCTAGGTTTGTAAATTCTTGTAGTAAATTCTTATATTGATGCACCTTCAACTTGTTTCGGTATCCAAAAAAATTTGTTAGTTTAATTTTTTTTTTCATATTCATGTACGTTATAGCTATTTAAGATATCTTACAAAATTTTGAAAAATTTAGAATAATGTACAATATAGAAAATAATGTTCAAACAGTCTATTTTATACGCATATAAAATAAAATAGTCACGCGTGCAACAGACTATTTGAATGCAGTTTTCGGAGTGTTAAACTTTTCTAAAGTTCTTAAAATTTTGCAGGATGTCTTTGTTGGAAATTATTTTACCAGGATCTTAGATCTACTCACAAGTATGTTTATTAACATCCTAAATAAGAACTTTCTAAAACGATGAAATAAACACATATAAAGTTTAGGAAACCTTACATTGGGTGCAGCGGAATAATATGACTCCTTCCGTTCAGATATCTAGCCCTTGATTCCTTTCTGTAGCAGAGCATTATCAATATCTGAACCTGGATCTCTTTCTCTGAATCTTTGATGCTGAATCTCCTTTTGCTGATGATCTTTCTTCACGATCTTCCTCACTATGGTTGAGGTATCACTTGATGTGTGTGGGCACTACTCTAATCACTAAGAGAGGTTCGAAATATTGAGGAAGAAAAGAGAGAGAGAGTGGCGGCTAGAGAAGAGAGTGGAGGCTCAGGTTTTTCTGATTCAGAAAGTGTAATTTTCCTGAAGCCTTCACTATCTATTTATAGCATTCCTTCTAGGGTTTGATTTGAATTATATGGCATTAAAATAATGAAAAAATCATTTAAAAAAGATAACATAAGTGGCCGGCCCTAGGCTAGGTGGACTGGGCCTTGATTTTTGCAATTTTGCAATTTTACCACTTTTGTATCTGATTTTCTCAAAAATGCCAATTTCCTAATTCAATCATTTAAATGCCAATTCTAACTATTTAATAACTATAAATAATTATTAAATAATATTGTCATTTATCATATTTATTAATTGCACCATACAAAGTATCACAATTAACAAATATGCCCCTGTTAACTCTTTCTTTACAATTTCGCCCTTACTTAGTGAAAATTTCACAAATAGACATAGTCTAATTCGTGAATTATAATTGATTAATCAAAACCAATTACATGAGTCTTACAAGCAATATTATCTCAACTAGTGGGGGGACCATGGGTCTATATAACCGAGCTTCCAATAAGTAGATCAAGAATTTAACACTAAAATTCACTAACTTATTAATTCTTCGTTGAATCCACGCATAGAACTTAGAATTGCACTCTCAGTATATAGAATGCTCTATATGTTCCACCATATAGACACATCATTAGTTATCCATTGTTATAATCCTAATTTGATCAATGATCCTCTATATGAATGATCTACACTGTAAAGGGATTAAATTACCGTTACACCCTACAATGTATTTATTCCTTAAAACACTTGACCCCGTATAAATGATATTTCAGCTAATGTGAAATGAGTACTCCACCATTTATGTTCGTTTGGTCAAGCTCGAAGGAGATCATCCTTTGCTTACTATTCGCCAGATAGAAGCTATAGATTCCATGTTTATGCTAGCGCTCCCACTCAATTGCACTACCGTGTTCCCAAAATGTACGTATCACCCTGACCTAAAAGTAGGCTTAACTAACAAATCAAAGAACACGAATAGCCTTTCAAGATTGAGCCTAATCATATCAGGATTAAGATCATTTGATCTAGGATCAACTAGGCGATATTGACTTGAATAGATATTACGGTAAGTTTAATAAATCTAAGTCAAAGTTCAATATCGGTCCCTTCCGATGCATACTCCATGCATCCAACCTGAGCTTTACTTTAACCAATGCTCTGGAAAGAACATAGTATTTCTCCAAATACAAGTAAACTCTTGTTGTAGATTATCATATCAGTAAAACCCTATGTCTGATAAATCTAGGAAACTTTATTCACATAGTCATGTTTACTTTCCAATGTGTTGACGACACAATAAACAGGATCAAGTATGTGAAAAGGGTTTCAGATGAATTTATACATTATGTACATATAATCATGAAATAAATCATGTGAACCATGCAACATTAAATGTTATTTTCGATCTATATTAATAAGTAAATCTGATTATATTGAAATGAGTTTTATTTAGGGCATAAAACCCAACAAACTCCCACTTGCACTAATATAAAACAAAAAGTGCGTTTCAAATAATCTCAACACCTTGATATACAAATCAAGTGTAGTAGTAGTAAACTCCTCGTAATAGGATCTGAAAGGTTGAATTAACCACAACCTTTTCTCCACCATTACTCTTCCTTTAATCACAAAATCATTGATAATGTGAAATTCCTCTCTATATGTTTACTCTCTTGGGATACTGGATTCTATACCTTTGGCAACTACTTTTGGTTAATCAGGAAATTAACACTAGTAGTTTAAGGCAATTTGGAATGGTGCCAAAGATGTATAGAACTTTCCTTAGACTGAATAAGTAACTTTCCTGCAGCTTTAACATTCAGTCCCTTTCTGGTAGACCTAGAGACTTCAGATAGGTTTTTACACTTCTCCAAAATCACTATTCCACCCCCAGAGTAACCACCATCTTATCAGAAAGATTTACTAGCACATAGGCAAATTTCGAAATCTGATATGGTGTAGTCTAAGAGTTTTAAACACACCCTTATAGACTAACATATAGTTCCTCTTCTTTATCTTAAGATTTACTTGATTGTCTTCCAATGTTCTTCTCCTGGATTAATCTGATACCTACTCATTACTCCCACTCAACATGTCTGGTCTAAGGCATACAAAAGCATATCTAAGACCTCTCACTGTTGATATAAGAAATTTTTCCATGGCTTTATCTTTTCTGGAATAGTTGAGACTTTTCCTTAGATAAATAAAATCTATACCTAAGAAGTTGTGAAGCTTCTATAGATTGCCATTAGAAAGAAAATGCTTCAGCATCTTACTAAAGTAAGTTGCTTGCATTAGAGTAAGTAATTACCAGGTATACCACAAGCCATAGGTTTAGATAAACTCAAATCTATAATACTAGGAACAGGAAGTTTTGTTAAGTCCATTGAATGGACTTATAAACGAAAATTTCCTTTTATGTCCTTGTAATAGAAAACTTTAGGTTACTCCATGTGAATGGATTAAACCATAGTTCTATTGGCTTTCTTCTTAGTTTCTTATCTTGACAATCCATTACTTGTTTAAACTCACAATGGATTTTAATCACTAGTGTCTCCCAAGTCATAAGAAGGTGAGTTCCTAGAAACTCTCCCACTACGACAAGGTACCGTGAATTATGTCTAAGAAAACTAAATGGTATTGATCTCTTTGGTTGTGACAAGACAACAGAGGCAGTGGGATCATCATATGTCATATAAGATGATAGAACACTTTTGGAATCAAGGATTAAGTATCTCCTTTATTTGCTACTTGTTTTTCCGGACTTAGTCATTTTCTTAGAAAAGTAGTATTTGTTTGAACAAACACTTTCTTATCTATTGACAATGGGATGGTCCACCCCTAATCACTTAGAATAGCTAAGAAACCATGGTTAACAGTTCTAGCTTTTCTTAAGATTTTGATTAGGTCATCCATGAATCTAGTAATGATTTACATTAAGTATAAAACCATTACATCATTCTGAAATTGTATTACCATAGAAGGATTTAGGCAACGACTAGTAACTAATCATCAACATGCAACTCGAAATTTCTGGGGAGGTAAGTTTGGATATAATTCAAAAATCAATTTAATGATCTTTGAACTGCATATCTACTAACTATTTCTCCACCCCTATCAGTTCGCAAGATCTTTAACCACTTACCTTAATGGTGTTTAACCATTGCTAGAAATTAATGAAATTTTTTTTAAACATTTCAAATTTCTTTGCATAAGGTATAATCTAGAGTTATCGTTTTAAGAATACAACGAAAAACTCATATCCACCCCTGAATGTACATTCATCTGTGAATGAGATGAACTACTTTCAGTGGATATAGGCATATTAACTCTTTGCAGAGATTGATCTTGTCAAATCCACTATGAACAAGATACAAATGCCATAGATTAAGAAAATGTGGTAGTGTCTATGATGACATAGGTTTAGTTACATCGAAGAGTTCTTAGAATACTTCAAGTGGATCCTGGTCACAGAATACCTAACTCACATTCCATACAGTTTTAATCCATTAATAAAAGATGGATATTAAACACTTGAGAAAGTGTAACTGTATTGTATTCTGGAATTAGAAATTTAAGAAAATTTCTATTTGGAATCTAAAATTAAAGTCAAAGACTTAAATTCAACCAAATTTAATGAGTAATTCTTTCTTGGACCACCACTACTAATACAAACTCTAAGTCAGATTTGCCCATACAAGTAGGAGATTTCTAAGATTGAGGATTTATATCAATTGGGAATAGAAATTCGGGGTTATAACCATATGCGTCATTTAATTTCTTAAGAGAAAATATAATGACATGAAATGATTCATAGACCATTCATCCAATGATATATTTGAAAGCTAATTCGAAATGAATAAGCTAAGAGGAATTAGGATAATTTCGTTTAAAATAAGAATCCAACGATGCTTCGATTAGCGAAAGTCAAAGTAATCTTATTTATATAATCTTATTGTTTTATATCGTAAAAATACTAGTCTAAGGTGTCATCAATTGATGAACAGCTAGATGTCGCATATACAATATTTATCTTTCGAGATCTAACACTATTATGTATGTCTAATGGTGAAAATCCACTAGGGATTTATCTCATTAGATAAACAAGCCAAGTTAGACCAACAATGAAGATTCGAAATTAAACTACAACTTAATAACAGAAAATAACATGGTTCAATATAAATTCATACACAATTCAGAAATTATAAACATATAGTAAGTAGGAATGACAAGTGAAAATACTAAAACTTACAATCCTAAATAATTTCCAAGGTTTTCAACAAACTGATATCAGTGTCCCGTTTAGGCGAGAGTCAAAGCTACCATTCATTGAATAGAGTTGTCAGCTCGTCTAAAATGTTAAACATTCTAGCAACCTTTTATTCGATCAAGATTGGAATTCAGCGTTGTCCCGTTTAGGCGAGAGTCAAGGCAATTCTATCTTATGAGCTTCCACCATTGTTTCATAATTTGCAAGTCAAGTATGGTCGCCACCATTAGGGTGATCCATACCATACAAAACACTTACAAACTACTTATCATGCGAGGTTAAACGGTGCGAAATTGCTAATGAACGTTCCTCCATTAGGGAGGATTACTCACTAAAACAAACGCGGTGTAAAACCCACAATGGAGATCGAATGTCTCTTGATAATAAAGCTCATTATTTAAAAAGAGTTGTATTTTCTTTTATTCTCTTTATTTATTCTATTTATTTTAAATATATATATTTATTTATTTAAAATTTCCAATTTAGAATGAAAAATTCTAAATATAAATTTTAATTTAATATTTATAAATTTTACTTAGATGGATATGAAAATAACATGAATTATTTCCATCTTAGTAATAATTTCCAATAAATATTTAGAAAAAATATTTAAGTTGTTTCAAAATTAATTTAAATTAATTTACAACTCAAATTTAATTTTCTATAAATATATATTGCATTTCGAAAAATTAAAGTATATAAGAATACAATTTTCGAAAAATGCATATTAAAATAAAAAATAAATCTGGAAAAATTATTCTAATTTAATGTTGGCCCAAAATTAATTAATAAAATTAATTTACAACAAAAAATATAATTTTCCTATTTAATTAAATATATAAGAAAAATTACAAATATTTAAGTATGATGATGAAAATCAACTTAAATATTAATTTTCTATTTAATTAAATACACTAGAAAAATACTTCAAGCAAAAATATCACCTATCTAGATTTTCCTTTGACTAATTAATTCTATTTCTAATAATATACTTTAATTCAATTTATTTTAAATTAATCAATAAATGAAAAAATCATTGATTTAAGTTGATCCAAGAATTAATTAAAATAATTAATTTACAACTTAATCTATTTTTCAAGATAAAATTCGAAATTCTAGCATTTAAGAAATACAATTTCGAAAATTGATTAATAAAATAAAGAAAAAATATATTTTGAAAATTATTTAAATTTAGTTGAAAAAAATTAAATTTCAACTAAAAATAATTTTCTATTTAATTAAATGTCATGAAAAAGAAATATTTAAGTATGATGATAAAAATCAACTTAGATATTTAATTTTCAAATTAATTAAATGTATTAAATTCAAGAAATAAATAATTAAGTGTAGAGAAGGCTTAATTATTAATCTCTAGTTTAATACTAGGAAAAAATATATTTAAAATAAATTGTACCAAAATTAATTAATAAATAATTAATTTCACAATTTATAATATTTTCCTATTTAATATTAGAAATAATAAGTAGTCTATAAATAACTATCTAGAAAATATCTTATTTGACTAAGTATCTTTTCCACAAAATTTGAAAAAATATCTAATTTAAGTTGTACTAGAAAAATCTAGAACTTAAATATTTTCAAATTTAAATTTAATTAAATATCAAAAATTAAGTTGTAACCACTTAATTTGAAAATATTCCATTTTAAGTTAATATTTGAAAAGATATTAACTTAAAAAAAATATCTAAAGAATCTTAATAACCAATGCCTAAAATTCCTCAACTTAATTTTGAAATTTTGAATTCAAAAGATATTCGCATTTAAGTTGGTTAGTTGAAGATAACTAAATATCAACTTAAATAGGAATATTTAATGAAAAATTTAAATTAAGTTCGTAAAGAATCTAGATGGTTATAATTCTATATTTAATTAAATACAAGAAAATACATATAGTTTAGCTTAGAATATAAAATTCCTTAAACTATATTTTTCTTAAATTAATTTCAAAATAGATGAAATTAATTATGTTGCTAATCAATTTTATTAGGTTAAACTAGTTTAATTAACCTAGTACAGTCATTCAAATCAGGCAAATGGGCCTTCACAATTGGGGTGGTTTGTGTGAGGGGGTGCTGGGTTCAGTATGTCGTACCCACTTCTATGGCTCCCAACTCTCACACAAGGCCCAAAAGAGAGGAATTTAACCTTAATAAGAACAACTGTTATTAATTGAATAAGCCCAAAACTAAATGGGCCTAAATAAAATCTATCAATGACTATGACATTTTATTTAGCAACATTAACCTATATGCATCTATAATAAAATTAAACACATAGGCTCACACAGGCACACTTTGGATGGGTCCTATCATGTTCTAGGTCATACACGAGATGAAAGAAGATTGTAAAATTTACAGTTACAAATTATTAACTTGACCGAGGGAGCCATCGATCATTAGATCCGCAAAAAGTAACCATGGCTATTTGCAATCAAGTAATAATAGGTTTTAAAAACTTACACATAAGCTAAAACACATACTCCTGCAACAAGGTTAGTTGGATAGTTGGATGTAGGATTTATTTAATTTTAAATTAAATATTTAATTTCGAAAATAATTAATTAAATAAAAAAAAATAATTTTTCGAAAAATTTAAAAAAAATTTGAAAAATTCGAAATTTTTTTTTTTTTTAAAAAAATTAAAATTTAAAATTAAACCTACAATTTTTGAAAAATTAGGTTTCAACCAACCTAAATATCATTTCAAAAAAAATTTGCTAACTACTTTTAAATTTTAAATGTTATTTTATAAATAAAAATTAAATAAAAAATTAGAAAAGATAAATAAATATCTTTTTCAAATTTTAAATTTAATTTAAATAAATAAAATAACAAAATTTAAAAAAAAATTAGCAAAATATCTTATTTCATTTAAAAATTACATAATTATAAATATCTTATTTTTAAATTTAAAATAAGATAAGATATAATCAAATTTTAAAATAAGATAGATTTTTAAGCAAAAAGATAAATACTAATTCTATTCGAATTCAAATTACACTAATATCTTGAATTAATTTAAAAAAAATTAAATTAATTCAAAATGATAATTAGAATTGAATTAGGAATAGTAATAGTATATATACAAAACCATACAAAAAATTGGAAGTTAATTCCATGAAAAAGTATGAAAAATTGAAGAAAAAGGAAAAAATCCGAAACTGTACGGACAGTTCTGCGATCATGAAACTATCAAGACAAAATTTCCGATTTTGTCAAATCTTCAAAAAATCATAACTAATTCAAATAAAATCCAAATTGAGTTCTGTAAAAGGCTAACTTGCTTAATTTTTTCCATACTATCCAATAAAAATAATTCCAGAAACGAAATCACAATTATTTTTCACGAAAATTTCACAAACATCAATCAATCATCAAATAACACTCAATACAACATGATACCATCCAAAGAACATACAAACAATCGTTTTAAAGTCCAAATTTCTTGCAAGTAAATCAATTACCATGGCTCTGAGGCCAGTTGTTGGAAATTTATTTTACCAGGATCTTAGATCTACTCACAAGTATGTTTATTAACATCCTAAATAAGAACTTTCTAAAACGATGAAATAAACACATATAAAGTTTAGGAAACCTTACATTGGGTGCAGCGGAATAATATGACTCCTTCCGTTCAGATATCTAGCCCTTGATTCCTTTCTGTAGCAGAGCATTATCAATATCTGAACCTGGATCTCTTTCTCTGAATCTTTGATGCTGAATCTCCTTTTGCTGATGATCTTTCTTCACGATCTTCCTCACTATGGTTGAGGTATCACTTGATGTGTGTGGGAACTACTCTAATCACTAAGAGAGGTTCGAAATATTGAGGAAGAAAAGAGAGAGAGAGTGGCGGCTAGAGAAGAGAGTGGAGGCTCAGGTTTTTCTGATTCAGAAAGTGTAATTTTCCTGAAGCCTTCACTATCTATTTATAGCATTCCTTCTAGGGTTTGATTTGAATTATATGGCATTAAAATAATGAAAAAATCATTTAAAAAAGATAACATAAGTGGCCGGCCCTAGGCTAGGTGGACTGGGCCTTGATTTTTGCAATTTTGCAATTTTACCACTTTTGTATCTGATTTTCTCAAAAATGCCAATTTCCTAATTCAATCATTTAAATGCCAATTCTAACTATTTAATAACTATAAATAATTATTAAATAATATTGTCATTTATCATATTTATTAATTGCACCATACAAAGTATCACAATTAACAAATATGCCCCTGTTAACTCTTTCTTTACAATTTCGCCCTTACTTAGTGAAAATTTCACAAATAGACATAGTCTAATTCGTGAATTATAATTGATTAATCAAAACCAATTACATGAGTCTTACAAGCAATATTATCTCAACTAGTGGGGGGACCATGGGTCTATATAACCGAGCTTCCAATAAGTAGATCAAGAATTTAACACTAAAATTCACTAACTTATTAATTCTTCGTTGAATCCACGCATAGAACTTAGAATTGCACTCTCAGTATATAGAATGCTCTATATGTTCCACCATATAGACACATCATTAGTTATCCATTGTTATAATCCTAATTTGATCAATGATCCTCTATATGAATGATCTACACTGTAAAGGGATTAAATTACCGTTACACCCTACAATGTATTTATTCCTTAAAACACTTGACCCCGTATAAATGATATTTCAGCTAATGTGAAATGAGTACTCCACCATTTATGTTCGTTTGGTCAAGCTCGAAGGAGATCATCCTTTGCTTACTATTCGCCAGATAGAAGCTATAGATTCCATGTTTATGCTAGCGCTCCCACTCAATTGCACTACCGTGTTCCCAAAATGTACGTATCACCCTGACCTAAAAGTAGGCTTAACTAACAAATCAAAGAACACGAATAGCCTTTCAAGATTGAGCCTAATCATATCAGGATTAAGATCATTTGATCTAGGATCAACTAGGCGATATTGACTTGAATAGATATTACGGTAAGTTTAATAAATCTAAGTCAAAGTTCAATATCGGTCCCTTCCGATGCATACTCCATGCATCCAACCTGAGCTTTACTTTAACCAATGCTCTGGAAAGAACATAGTATTTCTCCAAATACAAGTAAACTCTTGTTGTAGATTATCATATCAGTAAAACCCTATGTCTGATAAATCTAGGAAACTTTATTCACATAGTCATGTTTACTTTCCAATGTGTTGACGACACAATAAACAGGATCAAGTATGTGAAAAGGGTTTCAGATGAATTTATACATTATGTACATATAATCATGAAATAAATCATGTGAACCATGCAACATTAAATGTTATTTCTGATCTATATTAATAAGTAAATCTGATTATATTGAAATGAGTTTTATTTAGGGCATAAAACCCAACAGTCTTAAATAATTATAATTTAATGATCATGACAAAAAAATTGACTAAAAAATTATTTTAGATACTAAAACAGATAGTGATGTATCAGTGCATCCCTTTTAAAAGGGTGCATTATATTTTTCTATCTTATGATAAGGTTTTAGTAATAAGTTAAATAATATAGGAAAATTCTATAATGCACCCCCATAAAAGGATACACCGATATATTTTTATCTGTTTTACTATCCGAAATAATTTTTTAATCAAATTTTTTCTAATAGTCATGTAAATTATAGTTATTTAAGACATCCTTCAAAATTTTAAAAAATTTGAAAAAATTCAACACGCCAAAAACTACGTTCAAACAGTATGTTGCACGCGTGACTATTTTATTTTAGGGGCTTTTTCATTTTTACACTTCAAAACAATTTTTTTTTTTTTTTTTTTTGCATTTTTATGGAATTCTACATTGAAATTTCAAGTGCAACTAGCGTTGTAAATAAATTGCAACAGAAAATCATATAGAAATCCCTATTGCAACTAGCGTTGCGACCACTTTAAAAAACCAAACCGTAAATTTGAAAAAAAAAATTAAAAAAATAGTATCTAGGATAATTCCCCTTTATTTTATACGCGTGTGAAATAGACTGTTTGAATATTATTTTCTATATTGTAAATTTTTTTGAATTTCTTAAAATTTTGTAAAATATTTTAAATAGCAATAACGTATATGAAAATGAAAAAAAATTAAACTAAAAAATTCTTCTAAATGCCGAAATAAGTAGAGGGTGCATCAATATATTATTTTTAAAGAAATACATTACCAATAATATATTTGGTATGATTTCATAAAAAAAAAATAAATAAATAAAAAATCTGTACTCTTTCTTCTGTGCCTCCTCTTCCAACTTATAATTAACTAAAATATACATATTACTTTCCAAAAAAATAAAATAAATACACATGATTAAGGGTAACGTGGACCTCCCCAAATTGTGGAGAATTTTGTTTTTAATTTGTATGTTTTTTCGTTTTTGCTTTTTTTTTTTTTTTTTTTTTTTTTTTTTTGGCTTTTTCTAATTTTTTTAATTATAGTTTGTCCCATCTTAATTTCTTTCTATTTGTTTTGGCCCCGTGAATCCTAATAAGTTTGGCTCCTCATTATTTATTTATTTATTTTTGTGAGGGGCTCCATCATATTTAGTGCTTCAATGAATAAATATGTACGCTCTATATTGTTTTGAAGTAGTATGTAGTGTCTAGATCTAATGCTGGGATCTTCTCTATTTGATAAGATAAGTTTTCTCTTTTTGTATAGAACGAATATTGCTAATTTATCTTTTCTTAGTTTTTTGGAATTGATATTATTTTTGTTAGTATTTTTTTGCATTTTAAGTTGTTCAAGTAGAATGTTTAGCTTTACTTGTAGCATTAGATTGTGCTTTTACTGTGAGACTTTCTTTACATTTTGTTGGATCTGATTGTTTAGCGGTTGTAATTGTATTTTCCAAACGCACTTCTTTTCTCAATGAACTTGGTTCCTTTTTAGAGAATTTAGCTAGTTTAATGTCCAATTTCTTGAAGTATCCCTAATCCATGTTCGTCGAACAGCCAATGGGGATGCACATGGATTAGCTCGGTATGCTTTTCGGGTGGATAGAGAACTAGTATGGTTTGATGAGATTCCTTCTTTTATTGGAGTTTCTTAAGACTTAAAGTTTGTATGACATTATAATTTTTTTTTTTTCAATGAAGTTATTCATTGCTAAAAAAATTATGTATGCTTTATATTATAATAACATGTATTTTTAGAGTACATCCAATCAAATCTTCAAATTATTGTTGGCGTGGCATATCATTTTCTCTTTTTCACCTATTCAAATTACTGTTGGCGTGGCATGATAGAGTTGAGTGGCTAACAAGACAGTGTCATTTTGAGGGTTGCTTTGTTATGGAATCGCAAGGGAGGGACGGATAGCTATGTTATGGAAGGAGAATGAGGTGGCTACTCATGCTGGTTTCTCAAACAACCATATTAATGTTACTGTTAAAATGGAAAGGAGTGGTGTTTGGCTTTTTACTGGTTTATATAGAGAACCAAACCGTAATCTAAGACATAAAATATGGTCGTTGATTCGTGATTTGGCTGCCTTTGTCAAGGGCCCTTGGTGTGTTATGGGCGATGTGAATAATGTCTGTAGGGTAAATGATAAAAAAGGTGGGCGTCCTTATCATGCAGCTCTTATTCAAGTTTCTAATGATGCTCTTTGTAATAGAAGACAACAGGATTTATGCCTGGAGAGCTATCCATTCACATGGGAGTGAGTAACAGGGACTGACAATTGGGTGGAAGTGCGCCTTTATCGTGCATTGGTCAACCAAGAGTGGTTATCGTGCTTCTCTATGGCTAAACTCTATAATCTTGAGGTGAGCTTTTCTAATCATTGTCCCATTTTCTTGGTTCTTAATCCTGATGTTCCTTCATTTTCTAAGCGCAAGTTTAGATTTGAAAATGTTTGGTTTAAGGACTCAATGTGCCTCCAAATTATTCAGGATTACTGGGAGTTTTAAGGGGGGCTGAATTTGAAGGAGAAACTATTATTTTGTGGTGAGAATCTGGCAATTTGGGGTTATGATATTTTGGGTAATCTTAAGAACCAAATTGTTGTGTGCAAGAAGGAAATCAAAAAGCTGAAAAATAAGAGAGATGTTGTTTCGTGCCAATTATTTAAAGAAGCTAATGATCAGTTGATTAAGTTTCTTGGGATGAAGGAGTCTTACTGGCGTCAAAGATCAAAACAACTGTGGCTTAAAGAAGGAGATCAAAATATCAAATATTTTCATGCATCGGCAAGTGCCATGAGACGAAACAATTATATTACAAACCTCTGCAATAATGATGGTGAATTGGTCGATTGGGATAGCGGTTTATCAGAGGTAATGGCTGACTATTTTCATGATTTATTTTCTTCCTCTAATGTGGATTTGGAAAATGTGGTTGACGGAGTTCGTTGTTCTGATACTACTGAACAGAATAATGATCTTCTCTTGCATGTTAGTGTTGAGGAAATTTGAAGTGCGTTGTTCCAAATGCATCCTGATAAGGCTGCTGACATTGTTGGGCATGATATTGTGCTTGATGTTCAGAAATTCTTCAATAAGGGTCTCTTCCTTTGGGCATTAATAACACAAAATTGGTTCTTATACCCAAAAAAAAAAAAAGTCCATCTATGCGAGATTTAAAATCTATTGTGTTGTGTAATGTCATCTATAAGATTGTGACAAATGTGATTGCTAATCGGCTTAAACACTTTCTTGATTCAATAATCTCTGAGACCCAAAGTGCGTTTGTGTCTGGGAGATTTATTTTTGATAATATTCTGGTCTCGCTTGAAGTTATGCATTACTTGAAGAGGAAACGAATGGAGAAAGGTGAGTACATGGCCATTAAACTTGATTGAGTAAGGCATACGACCGAGTTGAGTGGTCGTTCTTTATGGCTATTATGTTGTGAATGGGGTTTGATTCAAGATTTACTAGCATGATTTTTGAATGCATCTCTATTGTTAAAATGCATAAAATTAGCCTTTTCAACATCGTTTTTTATCCGTTTGCCAACCAAGGCCCTTGTTCCAAATTTTTTTAAGGCTCCAAATGTAAAAGTGGGATTAAAAGTTTTTATCCCACTTTTTATTTTTTTCATGTGTAAAAACTGGGATAAAAAGTCCCTTTTGCTGTAGTGCATTTATGCTCTGATACGGTGATACTATGACAAGAATCATAGGGTTCCATCTTAAAACTAATTGGTGATGAGTGGAGTAGCCAATGTTCTTATATATGGCTCAATATTTTTACATTTAATTCATGTGGAACAATGTTATCTAATATCCCCCTTAAGATTGTGACTATATTTTGCTCACCAATCTTGAGTCACCTTATCACAAGCTATGTCATTTCACTACTAGAAATATGGTGTATATCTTCGATTTTAACGATACAAAATATAAAAATTGAAGATAAAAGTAGGAAGAAAAAGAAAGAAAATTTGCGGACCTATATCTTCAATTATTTTGAAATAACCAAAGACATAAGTCATGGAGACCTTTACCTTTGGTTATTAGGAAATAACCGAAGATATAGGTGTACCTTTGTCTTTGGTTATCTTAAAATAACTGAAGACATAGGTCTCTACAACTCTAGTCCCATATCAGATATATATGCCTACATCTTCGGTTATTTTGAAATAACCGAAGATATAGGTCTATAAAATCCTAATTCTAGATCTAATACTCTTATTTCCTCTTTCTTCTCCATCTTTCCTCTCAATAAAAAACGTCGCCACCATCTCTCTTAAAGTCCTATTTTCTCCGTACACTATCATTTTTCCTCATTTTTCTTTTAAATCTTCATATTTTTTGAAATAACCGAAGACTTAGGTCTCCTATACATCTTCGGGATTTTTGGAACCTACGTCTTCGCCTCAATTGTTTTCGGTAACGAGAATTTTTTTAACCGAAGATAAAGCAGCTTTAAAACCGAAGAAAAATGCCATTTTTCTAATAGTGTTTGCTCCCTAATTTTTGTTCGAATCTCGTCTTTGCACTCTTTAGATCTCGTGCAATTGACTTTACTATCTAGATAGGTAAGGATCAAAAGTCTGCTAAAGTAGGTGTGGATCGAAAGTCCACTAAAAATATGGCTCTGATAACATGAAAGAAAACAAAAAGATACGTTGTTTTCTATTGAAAGAGAAGATAGAAATGAACTGAATGGAAAGTGAGAAAAAAAGACTGCTCAATCTCAACTATTGAGGTAGCTCATATATTTATAGAGTTTGGTAACAAGCGATTGCAATCATTGCTAACAGTTTTAACCAACTCAACTATCCAATGAGTTGGTTATGAAAGAGTAACAATTTGTAACTAACTCCCAAGTATGTACCCTACTCACTAATAGCAAACTCCTCTTTTAATGTTTCAATATATCCAAAGTCTACTACTCTAACATTCTCTTTTTCAAAATCGATGGCACACACACAACTATTACTGTTAATGCTCCTATTAGCCAAAAAATCTATAAATATAGTATTATCACTTAATGCACAGGGTTAGCAAACAATTAATCTAACCTTATTTATCTCTTATTAATCTTTAGCTCGACCTTATTTATCTCTTATTAATTTTTTTTTTTAGTTTAATTTTCTTTTAATTCGGTTTTTAAATATTTCGATAAATAATTGTATAAATTGATTATTATTAATTTACTTAAAATGTTAAATAAATTAAAAAAGAATGAAATAAATGGCCTAATTTATTGAATTCTGTGTTGAAAATGCTATATCTATTTAAATATAAATATTTACTAGATTAATGACCTTAAGAAAAAAACCGGGAGTATTATGTAGTTTCCTAGCGAGTGCATGTGGAAGGAAGGAGAATATCATCATCAATTCTGATTTTTATAATGTAATCTCCCCATAGATTTTTCTTGTTTTAGAATATATTAATAATAAATATTTCCTTAAAAAATAAATAATAAATATTGGATATATAGAGAATATTTTATCCACACAAATGATTCTATATACTATTAATTACTTAATTATAGCAAACATGCCATTAAGTTAAAAAAGTTGAAAACCGACAAAACTTTAGGAATATAATTATAAAGAAAGTGATTTGGGATGAAATGGATAGGTTTTTTTTTCTTCTTTTTTGGTTCAATCAACCCAGCCATCCCAAGTAAGTAGTGGCCATTAACAGAATATATCCAATTCCATAGTTAATGTAAGGCACGTAGAAAAGATCATATGTATATATTTATAGTAACATGAATAAAAACTTTGAATAGAAACTGCACATATGGTTTGGGTACGTGCCCATACCATACTTGTCACCAAAAAAATTAGGAAATCTAAATTGTTGTTCACTCTCTCTATATATATATATTAATTTATTTATAATTTTTGTTCAGTGAACAGGGCTGGTTTGGATGAAGACAGAGCTTAATTACTTAACTATATCAAGCAATTACAATCGTGCTTTAAATAAAATATTAATAGAAAGAAAGAAAAGGAAAAATAGTTTGTTCATTTGGGATGAAATAATAATCCGATCATTAATGAACATTGCCTTATTATCTAATTATTTGGAAGGGAAATTAAAAAAAAAAATTGAAAATTTACAAAAATATTAGGGCATGGAGATTTTTTTTTTTTATATATATATTTTTACTATACGAAATTTATAAAAATAATGTGTTAGAGTTTTAAAATTACAAAAATATTATATTTCAGTAAAAAAAAAAAAAACAAATAATTTAACAAACAACATAAAACAAAAAATAACTGCAAAGTAACTGAAAAATAACAAAACATTAACTTCAATGAAATATGCAAAACACTATCAACTTCTCAATGTATTTTTGTACTACGAATTTCTTTTTTACTTAGTTTTTACAATTTGATTTATTTTTTTTTACTATTACATTATTTTTTATGAAATTTATCATTACAATTTCATACTTTTAACTTCTTTTTTTTTCTTTTTCTTTTTGAGTTAGAGACCGTTAAAATGATATATATATTTTTTTAAAAGTTAATTAAATATTACATTAATAATAGAAATAATAAAATTTTATGATTTCAAAATAGGTATATAATATAATAGATAATCTATAATTAATATATTAATATCTATTACTACAAATCATGTCAATTAAAATAAAAAATCTTATATCATTGTATTTTAAAAAAAAAAAATGTGTCAAAAAAATAAATTAAATATATTATATTTACATATAAAGCAACACACATACAAAAAAAAATTATCATGAATAAACTAAAAATATATAAAAAAAATACACATGAATAAAAAATAATTAAAAAATAATTTTTTAAAAAAAATATATAGAAACCACTTAAAACAATATAAAAATAGAAAAATAAATGCACATATATATATAACAAAAATATTATCTAGAATATACTAAAAATATACACAATTAAAAATACACATAAACTAAACAACAACTATACCAAAAAAATAATTTAAAATAGTTAGAGTGAGAATAGTAAAAAAATAATAATAAAAATGCAATAAATATTTTTATTTTTATTTTTTTTAAAAAAATAATAAAATAAAATTTATGAGAGTGCAAAAATATAAAAAAATAAGATATAAAAATATACACTTATTTTATATATACAAAGATAAAAGAAAATATTTTGAGAAAAAAAAAATAGAGATAAAGAGAATTGGAAAAAAAAAAATTAAAAAGAGAAATAGAAAAAAAAAATAATTTATTATATATTTTTTATTATAAAAATACACATGATTTTAAGTGTCCATATTCATTGTTCGAACTAGAAATATTTAGGGAATATTTATGGTAATACTACTCAAATTTTAATTTTTCTTACAACTTTCTAAATTTTAGTTGTATTTGGATTTTTTTTTTTCAAGAAATTATGTAATTTTATTGATAGTAATCTGCAATAATTAGGATATCTACTCCATTGAAATATAATTAGAATTTAAAAAAATAAAATAACTAATTTGTGACCTGATTCTCGAATCTTTTTTTTAAAAAAATAAAATAAAATAAAGTCATATGAAAAAAATTGTAGCAGCTTTTCAAATGGGTAAAAACTTATTTGGTATCTTGTATTTTATTAAAATACAAACTTAGTACCTTATGTTTATACAGTAGAACCTCTATTTAAGAATACTCTATTCAAGAATAACCTCTAATTTGTTATAAAAAAATCAAGTCCCGATTTGGGCCAGTTATAAATAAGAATAACCTCTAAATTGTAATTAGTTATACATTTTCTAAGTCCCGTATTAACAAAGTATACCTCTATATAAGAATAATTACATCTTAATAAAATATTTATATGTATTTTGTAAATTTATTTATGTAAAATCAATAATTTTATTTTAAGTTATAATACATGTATGAAATTATATTTATTCTAAAATATTTCTATTATGATATAGTATTAATGATTATTTATTGTTATTATTGTTACATTGATATTTTTTTAGTTTTTAATTTTTTTTTTAGTGTAACTCTATTTAGTTATAACCTCTCAATTAGAATATAATTTACTTGGTCCCAAGTGTATTCTTGGATAGAGGTTCTACTGTAATAATAATCACTTGGTACCCTTTATTTACAAATAATACACACTTGATACCCTCTTTTTAAATTTAGTAGATATAAATTTATAGTATGACTAAATTACCCCTTATTTTAATATTTTTATTTTGATTTAAATTATTTTAAAATATTATCTGATTTTATTAAAATAAAAAATCAAAAATAAAATTCTATAGGATTCAACTTTTACAACAACAACAATTTACATTTTTTTCAACTACAAATACAACACTTTCCCACTAAACCTAGAGATTCTCAACACTTCTCTGTTTTTTTTTCATAACTTAATAACAAAATATATAAGTAATAATAATAAATAAAAAGAAGCGTGACTTTTATCAAAGTTCACAAAACCAAGCATCAATAGCGAAAAAAATCCCACAAAGTTTACAGCTAACAAATGATTATAAGTGCTCGGCATATGCATTAGTTTCCAGGAGCAAAGTTTTTTAAAGTTACGTAATAATTTACAAAAAATAAAGAAAAATATGGAGAAAGAAGAGACCACTATTCATATCTAGAAAGGCAGTAGAGATAATAATAAAAGCTTTTCATTTTTTTTATCAATTTTTTTTTCTTTTTGAATAAAGATAAATATGAAATTTTAATTGTATAGAGTTTTATTTTTATAAAATATAGTATTTTAAAATAATTTAATTCAAATAAAATATTAAAATGTAGGGGGTAATCTAGTCATACTTAAAATTTATGTCTACTAAATTTAAAGAAAGGGTACCAAGTCGGTAGGATTTCTAAATAAAAGGTACCAAGTAATAATTATTAGAAGCATAAGGTAGCAAGTTTATATTTTGAAAAAACACAAGGTACCAAATAGGTATTTACCTTTTTCCAAATTTTAGTTCTATTTAGATATTTGAGTTGAATATTTTGTTTATTAAATTTATGATATTATATTTTCTTTTTAAAATAGGATATACAAGAAATATCACTTTTGTCTGTATATTTTTGTGCTGACAAAAGTTTGGTATTGTGTTGGTAAAATGGAATTTACTTTCGATGTGTTGACGAAAGGAATTGACAAATTAACGTTGGTATTAGAACTTTTGCCAGCATAAAATGAAAAGCGCTCTCAAAAATAAAATTTGACTTTTTTGCTTGTACAGTTTGCGAAATATGTTGGTAAAAGTTATTTTTACTATCAAAATTCAAAGTGACATTAATTTCTTGTAGTGTGACATATTAACATGTGAACACGTACATAAAAAAAACAGAATTATTATATGATCTGAACAGAAAATTATAACGATATATACAAGAAAAATACATCTTCAATTTGAAGTTTTGATGTTAGTTTAAGGAGATAATTCCAGTTAATATACATACCGTGTACATTTCATTTTTTTTTTAAAGAAAATACTCCAAATATCAAATCATCAATCATATATTAAAAAAAATTCCGGAAATAATAATAATTAGGCAGGGCCACCTACCCGGCTACCCCTGTAGCTATGTCATAAATAATATATGACATAATTTATAATTATATAAATAAATAACAGTTAATATATTAAAATTTAAATGATTTGTAGCCTAATTTATAAATCATCTAAATTCTAATATATGTAGATGTATCAACATGATCTTTTACTCATTAATAACTTATAACAGTTGATACCTTTAGGTGTACGTACCTAAAATTATTTATAATTAATTATAAATATTCTCTAATTTAATATTATTTCGTCATTAACAATCATATATAATAGCTCTTTTGCTCTTTATTACAACAACATAATGAAGCAAACAAAACCAAACAAAGGTCTTTATTCCATCCCTAAGCCCGATTATGATTCGATTCATAAAATTCAATTTTACTAAAAAATTGTGGTTAACGGCACAAACATAACCATCGAACATAGATACAATACTTAATTTTGGAACAATTTTTTTTTAATATTAATATTTTCTTTGAAGACCAAGTCTTGAGTTTGGGAAATAACTAAAGAAAGTCAAAGAGACTATATGCATTTCTTTGTTCTTTTAGTTTTATATAAATAATACAGTTTAGTAAGAAATAAGAAAGAAAATATTTTAAGTCAAATTATTTTTATAGGTTTGATTATTTGTCAATCATTTATTTCATTTAATATAGTGGAATAATACTATGTATAAAAATTATTAAACCAATTAAATTAATCATCATTGTTGATTATAGAAGTAATCTGCGGCCGTTCATGGTTGGCAACAAGAAAGATTGAAACTGTGAAAGGATCGATCCGTCTGTACAAGCTAGTTTATCATTTCCAAATTAATTGGCAAATATATATTAAATAATTATAATGTTAATTAAATGAAGTCTTCCCCTATATATATAATTTCAATAGTTTTAATATGGAATATGGTACGTACGGATAAGATTAATATATTTCTAAGTAATGATATATAATATATTATAAAGAGAAATGTTAAAAATTATTAGCTTAATATATTTTAAAATATATAGAGCTATTAATTAAATTAAGTGTCAGATGTATGATTTAATTTAATAATTATTACATATTATTAATTAATTATCACACAAAATGGGATACGATCATTTATTATGTAATTTTGATCTAATGATAAAAGGCTCACGTACTCAATGAGAAACAATTGAAGATAGAAGGGGATTTTCACAAACAAAAACAACAACATCATCAATATTAATTGAAATAACTAAGCATAATAACGTCGGAAAATCCAACCCTTATTTTATTTTTTCTACAGATAAGGCAAATAAAAAGAAAAGGTAATCAAACGTTCTAGCTTATATTATATGATTTATATATCTAATATTTATTTATAACTATGAGAAGTGTATTGAGTAACCTAATTCACATAACTTAAATAATCTTAATCATTAAAAAAATCGTGTATCATTATCATAAGAGTAATGATATACATATTTATCTGTAATAAAAAATTGTATTTATTAAAATATTGTTTCTAAATTGTCCATGTATCATTATTCTTAATTTCTTATATGTGTGGCAGTAAAATACTCTGGAAGTGAAGAAAGTGTAAACATATTTTAATCTTTTTAATACTAGGGATTGTACGAGGAGGAGGCAAATACCCGATTTATAAAATTCACACGCTTCCACCATATATAAATAAATTAATAAACAAAATTCAGACACTAATTTCTTTTTTAACTGAAAAGTTGCTGTAATATTAAAAGTGTAAATATTCTAATAAAATAGCATAAATATATCAAACAAGTTACTGTTGGAAAAATTAATAATATACCCAAGATCTATTTGTATATAACATAGAACATAATAGTAATATATAATAATTAGGTATGTGTACCTGATTGATCCATAGCAATTATCTCTGTTTGATCCACAGCAGTTACTCCAATTTGATAGTGCAATACTATCAACTAAGTCTTCCTCCCTAGATCTCTAAATCAGAAGCAGTTTATTTATCTGATTATCAAAAAGTATACAATTGTGATGAGACAATATGTATTTATAGAGTTAGGGAGGGGACTTAGCTACAAAACCCTAGTTGGACTGGGCCTGCTCATCAAAGGCTTCAGTTAACTAGAGAAGCCCACACTTCTGCTTCACCTAGACTTTACACACAGATGCTAAGCCCATTAACAATTGATCACCAACAACATGGGCTAACACAGCAAAAAACTATCCAATCAACCCAAGTTTTAATAAAACCAATAAAACTTAATGTAAGCCCAAATAAAAAGTCTAACATTCTCCCACTTGGGCTACATTAATTTTAATACATATATATTATATATCAAAATAATTTTGTTTGAAAACGACTCATGGGTTGAACAACAGGAAAACATTTGTGGCCACTTTAAAAAATAATAGTTCTCTGATAGCATCTCAACATACCGGTCTAATTTAACCTTTGGTAATGAACTATGACAATCATATTGTTTTTAACTCAACAAAAGACATTCATAATCATAAATACCAAAGTATTAAATCGACATGGTCAATAAGTCTAGTAGTGTGGTAAGGAATTATGTTCAACATGTGATCAATTTAAAATAACATAATATCCTTATCAGTCCTCAATTTCACTGATACCGTGATGCTTAATAAATAAGCCAGTGAAATTAAACATACACTACTTAATAAATAAGTAAGTGTCACTAAACTTGTTTAAAACATTAAGCCAACAAAATATCATTGTCATTTAGTAAATATACTTAAAATACAATGATCACAACAAGATATGAACTACATGCTTTCAATTCAATTATTCTCGAGAATATAACAAAGCCTAACTGAAAGCATAAACATCCAATAATCAAAAAAGTATTGGCCCACAAAGTAGTTCATAACATCAACAAGTAAATTACATATAAATGTAATCTCAAAAGATAAAATAAGAAACTCCCACTAACCCAAAGGAACAAAAGATTATAAAATGCTCATATGAACAACATGTAATCAAACAATATGACACTTAATCCTTTGGTTAGAGGATCTGCTAACATCAACTTGGTCTTTCAATATTCTATCACAATGTCTCCTTTCTTAACCAAGTCTTTAATAGTGAGATACTTTATTTCCTTATATTTAGAAGCACTACTAATCTCATTATTCTTTGAAAAGAAAACAACAATATTATTATCACAATAGATTAGTATAGGAGAGGAAATAGAATCAACTAGTCGTATCTCTAAAATCAAATTCTTTAACCATAAAGCTTGCAAAGATGCCCCATAACATACGACAAACTCAACATACATAGTAGATGATACGATTAAAGTCTATTTAACACTTTTTCAAGAAATAGCAGCACCAACAAAAGTGAAAATATAGCCAGAAGTTGACTTTAAATCATCTACATAACCACCAAAATCTGAATCTGAATAACCAACAACTTAAAGATTATTGACATGCTTATACACAAGCATAAAACTCTTCGTTCTATGCAAATATCTCAAAACTTTCTTGGCTGCAACCCAATGATCATGGCCAGGATCAGATAAATATCTCCTAAGAACATCGACCATGAAAGCAATATCAGGTCTAGTGCAAACATAAGCATACATCAAACTCCCTACTGCACTTGCATATGGGATATTCTTCATTGCTTCTCTTTTTAAGTCGTTCTTAGGACAATGTTGCTTAGTAAATTTGTCCCTTTCAAAATAGGAACGAAACCAGCTTTACACAAATCCATGTTGAACCTTTTGAGCACAGGATTATTGTAAGCTTCTTGAGGTAAGCCAAGAAATTTTCAATTCTTATCATGATAAATCTCAATCTCCAAAACTAAAGATGCCTCTTTAAGATCTTTCATATCAAAATTGGTAGACAGAAAACTTTTGATCTCATTTAGTAATGACAAATCACTTCTGGCAAGTAAAATATCATCTACATAAAGAACAATAAAAAAATATGATGACTCCCACTGATCTTCATATAAATACACTAGTCAAACTTGTTATCGATGAAACCCAACAGTGTCACAACCTTATCAAACTTCAAGTACTACTGGTGAGATGCCTGTTTGAGACCATAAATGGATCATTTCAATTTGCAAAACAAATTGTCATTTCCATTTTCCTCGAAGCCTTCAGATTGAGACATAAAAAATTTGCTCACTCAATTCTCCATTCAGAACAATAGTTTTAACATCCATTTGATGCAACTCTAAATCAAAATGCGCAACTAAGGCCATAATAATTCTGAATGAATATTTAGTGGAAACAGGTGAGAAAGTTTCAGTGTAATCAATACCTTCTCTTTGAGTAAAGCCTTTAGCCACTAAACGCGCTTTAAACCTTTCAATCTGTCCCTTTTTATCCCTTTTAGTTCTTAAAAAATCCATTTGCAACCTATTGGTTTGAAACCATCAAGTATTAGAACTAACTTCCACACATACATTATTTTTGTCCATGAAGACTTAATCTCATCATCCATAGCTTTCTATCCATTTTGAAGAATGTGGACAATTAGGTGTTTCACTATAAGTAAGAGGTTCCACAAAATGGCCAAGATTACATTCACCTTCTCCAAGGTAAATAAAATTATCATCACACCTTATTGAGTGAAACACCTAATTGTCCACATTCTTATGTCTTTGAGATCTCCATATAGGAGGTACTTCTGGAATAACCTCTATTTATTGACCATCATTTTGAATGACATATTCCACAATTAGATTTCTCTGATAACAAGACCCTCATCAACAACAAAACCTTCTTCAATAATAGGTTCCTCATCAATAATAGGACCCTCGTCATCTTGGATAGTAGGAGCAATATATTCATCAGCAATGGGAGCGTTATCAACTAGAGTAAGAATAAGACTGCTATTATTATCATCTCTTGAAAAAGACATAGGAATAAAAATTCCTTTAGATGACTCCCCCATTTCAAGAGATGGTGAATGAATATTTTCAGCAACATCAAAATTTAGCAGTCTGAGATTCAACAATTCGTGTACCACGAGTAGGACAGGAAAAGCGATAGCCTTTTGAGCGCATTGGATAACCAATGAAATAACAATGATTTATTCTCGGATCTAACTTTTTCAAATTAGGATCATAAATCTTTACTTCAGCTGGACAACCCCATACACGAAGATGATTCAGACTAGGCTTCCGCCCAGTCCACAACTCAAAAGGGGTCTTGGAAACAGATTTACTGGGAACATGATTTAAAATATAAGTTGCAGTCATAAGTGCTTCACCCCATAAAAACTCTGGAAGATTTGTTCTACTCATCATGCTTCTCACTAATTCATGAGAGTGCGGTTTCTCCTTTCAACAACGCCATTTTGCTCAGGTGAACCAGGCATAGTGTATTGAACAACTATACCATTTTCTTGTAAGTAGTCTGCAAAAGGCCCCATGTGTTGTCCAGATTCTGTATAACGACCATAATATACTCCTCCACGATCAGAATGAACAACTTTGATGACTCTTCCTAATTGTTTCTCAACCTCATTTCGAAAAATTTTGAATTTATCAAGGGCGTCAGATTTTTCTTTAATTAAATAGGTGAATCCATAACGAGAAAAAACATTGATAAAAAGTGATAAAATACTTGTTTCTGCACAACGTGGTGGAAGAAGGACCACTGATGTCAGTGTGGATAATTTCCAATAAAGATTGACTGCGGTTTGCAGTCTTATTTCTTGTTTTAGTCAATTTTCCACGAGTACAATCAACACAAGTATCCCAACCAGAAACATCAACAAGAGGAAGAATTTTAGCTAGAAGGAATCGATCATTTTTGTTTAAAAATATGACCCGATATATCGTGCCATAATAATAAGGATGTTATTTTAATATAAGATTTCTTACCCACAATATTCACAGCATTGAAAAAGGAAGCTAAGGAAGTCAATGATAATTTGAAAACAATACCAGAGTAAAAATAGTTTCCAATTATTCAGAGTCAAACATAATGTCAACACTATAATTGGCAAAAGGAAAAGACAATTATTGTTTAACTAAAAAGCGGAAGCGAAACTGAATTACTTTAAAAGTAGGAATCAATAAAGTACTATTCAAAACAATCTGAACACTAAACTGTAATTCAAGAATTAATGTGCCAACATAAATAACGTCAACTCCAATATAAGTGTCCACTGTAAGCATTGACTCCCTCTCACTTGGCTTCTTGAAATCAATTAGCCTCTGGTTGTTGTTGTTGTTTCTCTTCATATTTTCTTTATCCTTTGTTGGGCTTGAGTTGAGAAACAAAGTGAGAAGACTCATTCTTTTCATTTTTGTTAGCTTGCTTGTTTCAGCTACACACTGAGAAATTAGATCACTAAAACTCCATGTTTTATTATAAGTGTTGTAGGCTGTCTTGATAAGACTGAAAGAGGCAGGAAGTGCATGAAGAGCTCGATGAATAATGAAAGAGTCAGGAAGAGGAATATTATGATCTTTCAACTTGGACTGAACATTCACCAATTTCAGAATAAAATCTCGCACTCCTTTTATTTTTCATACTTAATGGTTGCCATTTCATCCATAAGATGTCCAGCTTTAGCGATTTCACTAGTGTGAAATAGTTTTTCTACTAGTTTTTCTACTACTTTGAAAAACTCATTAGTATTTGAGGTGTTTGGCAAACCATCAAAAGATGTTCAGGAATTAAACGGTTCATAGCAATGAAACTAAGATGATTTGAATTTTTCCAATGTGCATGAAGAATTTTTTGGCAACAATTCTGATATTAGAATAAGATCAGCAGATTTTTCTTCTCGAAGGCATAAGTCCAAATCTATTATGCCTAAAGTAATTTTCACATCTCGTTTCCATGTCTTAAAGTTGAAGCATTCAGAATTCAGATGAAAACGGTATTGTTGTTCGTAGAAAGGAGACCGAAAAATCCAAAAATTAAAACTTGAATAAGCAATATGAGCAATGCATTAGAAAATATTGTAGAATCAACTGGTCATTATAAACTCCCCTTTGGGGTGAGAATATAACACACACATGATCTACCTTCATGAAGTTAACAACAAAGAAAAAATACATATCATTTAAGAATTTTATTACCTTTGGGCAAATAAATTTCTTAAAAATATATATTAATTCAAGCAAAAAATAATAATAAATTTATATATTTAAATTATTACCTTTGGGCAAATAATGAAAATATATATATTTAATATTAACTCACTTCATGGAATGTGAACTAATATATGTAAATACTACCTTTGGGCAAGTAATTACACATATAGTCAAACCAAATAAATATTTTCTATAACATATGAAATTTGGTAATAAAATAATCATTAAAAATTTAATAATTTTCAACCAAATTTCCAAAAGAGATATATAATTGCTTTTATTATATTGATAATCAAAAAATAAAGTGTCCACCATAACACATTATTTTTGTATCAAACAATCAAGTTTTATAACTTTAGAACAACAAATAATTAAAAAATGTGAATATAAGAAAATTGGTGGAGACTACATAGTCAAGATAAAGTGACTATGTCTTATGGAACGAGAAGAAACCCAAAAAATTTCTATGATCGACAGATTTCGAAAAAATCAAAAAATATTTTTAATAATTTTTTAACTACATAATTATCATTAAAATAATAATAATTATTAAAAGAAGTCAAAAAATTAATTAAAAATCATAGAAAAATCAGAAATTTAATTTTAAGCACGTTGCAAAAAAAAAACGTCGAAAAACGACAATCGAGAGTGCCGCACGCGCCCCCACGCGCGGGCTGTGCGAGTGGGCATTGCGGCTGGGAGTCATCTTCAAGCTCCAAGGGATCCGGTATGCGGGTCGACCGGTTCGGCCCCAGTCGGGTCTGTCTCGTTTTCCGGCCAAAAAATCGACGAAAACACGCGATTCTTGATGGGTTTTGCTCGGGAATCGATTTCCCATCAATATATGGTATTAATTTCGGGTATAAATGACGATAATGGTCTCGATCGGATTGTGTTCAATCCGAAAACTAAGAACAAAAAAAAAAAACCCCCGATTTTGATTTTTTGTTTCAGCCGAATTCAAATTATATGATGTAGAAACATTGTAAATTAGTTGGTAATGAGATTTGCACCATCAATTTTAATGTATAAACAATAGAATCAAAAAACCTAAATTTAATTTCATAAGAAAAAAAAAATATATATATAAACCCTAAAACTTTAAACTTAAAATTCTCATAATATACATAATGATTTCATGCAAATAATATATCAATTGAAAGAGAATTTAACGATGAATAAAACTCTTAAAGTTTTAAGATTTATAAACAAAAAATTTAACATAAAATAATAACAAAATTAATATGTAATTATGGATAATTAACATATACAAATTAATTATACTAATTATAGGTTCTAAATCATATACAATAGGCAATCTGATACCACATGTTGGAAAAATTAATAATATACCCAAGATCTATTTGTATATAACATAGAACACAATAGTAATATATAATAATTAGGTATGTGTACCTGATTGATCCATAGCAATTATCTCTGTTTGATCCACAGCAGTTACTCCAATTTGATAGTGCAATACTATCAACTAAGTCTTCCTCCCTAGATCTCTAAATCAGAAGCAGTTTATTTATCTGATTATCAAAAAGTATACAATTGTGATGAGACAATATGTATTTATAGAGTTAGGGAGGGGACTTAGCTACAAAACCCTAGTTGGACTGGGCCTGCTCATCAAAGGCTTCAGTTAACTAGAAAAGCCCACACTTCTGCTTCACCTAGACTTTACACACAGATGCTAAGCCCATTAACAATTGATCACCAACAACATGGGCTAACACAGCAAAGAACTATCCAATCAACCCAAGTTTTAATAAAACCAATAAAACTTAATGTAAGCCCAAATAAAAAGTCTAACAATTACCTATTAAATTAGATGCCGTTTGGTAACATTTTTGTTTCTAATTTTTTAATCACAAAATAAAAGTAAAATTTTTATTTTTGAAAAACAAAAATACGTTCTGTAACCACTTTTATTTTTCAATTTTAAAAACAGAAAACAAAAGCGTGTTCTGTAAAGTTTATTTTTATTTTTATTTTTTTATTTTATTTAAGTCGGGGCTAGGTCAAAGGTCATATTCGGGTTCAGGACAGAGGTCGGGTTCAACGCCAGGGCCGTGGGGGGAGGATTTGGGTTCGGGTCTCGTCGGAGGCTAAAATATTGATTAAGAAAAAGAAACTATTTAAAAAAATATTGAAAGTAACTTTTTTTGTTTTTAAAATTTTGATTCTCAATTAAAAAATTAAAAAGTAAAAACAGTTTTATAGAACATATTTTTGAAAAATATTTTTACTTTTCCAATTTTAAAAATAGAAAACTGATTAAAAAAGTGTTACCAAACGCCATCTTAACAATATGAAAAAGAATAAACATTACAACTTAATAATGTCTTCTTGTTCGCACATCCTTCTTAAATATTATTTTAAAAAAAGTAATTTATGAGGTAAATGTTTAAGTTTAATTTCTAATTGTAAATAAATATTTAAATTTAATTATTTACGATAATAATAATTAAATTATATTTTAAAAAAATTTATAGCTATCTTGTAATTAATTGTTAAATTATTATTCAAGCTTTATTTTTTTTATTAATAATATATTTAAATTATTTTTTAAATAAAAATAAAAATTTAATGATATGTATTAATTATAAATTATTGTGTAGCTATTAATTTTTTGTTAGCATAATAACTAATTTTATTGCTCAGGGTCAAACAATATATTTGGTTATATAATGGTCATTATATAAGGAGAAATTTCTTCCAACTAAAAAGTCTCGTTTTCTATCTGTAGTACATATCTTGCTAACTTATGTGTTGCATTATTACCATTTTGCATTACATGAAGAAGACATGCATCTGAAAAGACAGATAATAATGACCTAATAAATCTAACAATACAACTCTATCGAAAAACATATTTTAAAAAAGAGTTGACTGAATTGACAATGATTTCAGCATCACTCTCTACAAAAAAAACCAAAAATCCTAATTCTAAATATCATTTTAAAGTATAAGAAATAGCAAATACTTCAACTTCTTTAAGAAAAAAAAAAACCAAAGATTTAACAAAACATCCCAACGAAAACAATTAAAACAAAAATAATTGAGACACTATTAATTAATAAATAATAAGAAATAAGAAAGAAGGTGTTGTTTCTTAAAAATAAATAAAAAAGTAAAGAGGGATGTGGTGGTAAGTGAGTTTGACTGGTCCATGGGGGTTTGGGTTGTAGTGAGTAGAATAGAAGTAGGGGGTGTGTGAGTGTGAGGAGGTCGGCAACCGCCTCTTCTTGGGATGGTGACGTGTCCGTACATGTGATGGACACATCTGATCCCACATCAGAAAGCGACAGCTCTACCAATCATATATCATCAAACTCCATCGGGTCCTTCATTTCCACGTTACACCACACGTGTATTCTTTTTTTCTCCAGCCGCCCTCTTCATCAATACTTTGGATAAGACTAAATCTGCCAACTCATTATTATTATTATTATTATTAAAAAAAATTAAGTCAAGCCTAGTTTTAAAATAATCTTTGAAGATTGTGCATATTTGACTTTTTCTTATTTTATTTTTACTTTTTAAATAATAAATAAAATCTTATTCTTTTATTATTATTACTCTTATAAACTCATCATTAATCATCTTAAAATTACAACTAAATTACTTAAATTTTATAGTTCTTACGAGTATAAAAATTTAATATAAATTAGTTCTAAGTTATAAGAAAATATATAATTAACTTTAATCTAATATTTAATATAATTTTTTTAATTTTTCAGTCCGTTTATTTTATTTAATTTTTAAAAACAATTCATTTGTAAAGTAATTATTCGTAAACTATATTACATTTAGTAGTTATCAAATTAAAAAAAATAGTAATTAAATAAATAATATATTTAGTGTTTTTTTTTATAACAAAATATATTTATTCTTTTAAATTTATATTTTTTAATGAAAAAAAAACCTTGAATTTCTTTCCGTATGGAAAGAAAAAGCATGGACAATAAAACACAATTTGTTTTTCATTTTTTCTTTTACATTTATGAAGTTTAGCGTTCTATTATATATTTTTATAGAAATATTCTTTTTTTTAAAAAAAATTTTATTCAACTCTTATATTTATATATATTGTAAGAATTTAACTCTTATTATATTATGCATGCACAAATAAGAAAAAAAAGACAAACATTTTTGTAGAAATAGATTAGAACCATATGTTATAGATAGAATGGAAAACTACAGTAGATATAAAAAAATTGTTTATTTTGAATTATAAATTTACTTTTACATGTAATTTTATGGCCCGTTTGGTACGCAGGATTGGACTAGATTGGACTAAAAAGGATTGGACTGGACTGGACAAGATTAGATTATGCTGAAAGTAATCCTGTGTTTGGTTTAAGAATGGACTGGACTATTTTATTTATTTTCTTTTAGAAAGAAAAAAACTTAAATTAAATAAAAATATAAAATAATAAATTAAAATTAAAATATATAATAATAAATAAATATAAATAAATAATTCGTAACAAAAAAAATAATATATCATATATAATTAAGAATATATCATAAATATATAATAAAATATTTTGTCATATTTTTTATTTAATAAATAATTAAAATAGTAAAATAAAAATACTTGAATAATATTTAATTGTTTATCTTAAACACTAATTTAATATAAATATTAATTTTCTAAAACATTTATATAAATTTTTTAGTAATTTAAAAATAATATATAATTTTATTGTCATATTTTTTTTTATAGAATCAATTTAAGTAACTATTATTTAATTAATAATATTCTAAATTTTAAAAACTTATGTATAATAATTCAAAATTATACATTTTTACTAATTTTAATGAATAAGTTTTTGATAGGAAAAAATGTATAAATAAACGTGCGATAATTATTTCCTTTAAATTCTTATTAAATTTAAAATATATTAATAACATTTAAATTAAAAAACGATAAAAAAAAAAAAAATTCACCTGCATGAGATTATTTATCTCACCATGCTAGATGGGATAAATAATCCTAGACAGATGAGGTTAACTGGATTAGTTATTCTGACTTCTAACATGCCCAAACACTGGATTGGACAAATTAATCTGTCTAATCCAATCCAGTCCTGCGTACCAAACGGGCCCATAAGAAAATAGTAAAATATTAGGCGGGGGGCACAGGGCTCTCCCTAGCTCCATCGAAGATGGTGACAAACAATGCTAGACCTAGCTAGTAAAGAACAAGATGTCGGCAAATAACAATAATGAGCGACTAGTGATGGTGAGCCACCTCACCTGCTCAATAGATCATCGATTACTATAATAATAATTGGATATTTGATTATTAGTGGATGATCATTGTGAAAAAGGCCTATGCTTACGACAAAACTACGGATTTGGCAATGTTACTATGACGACTCCATGGCCCTTTCTTCTTTTTTTTTTTTTTTTGGCTGAATATGAGAAAGTGAGGGAAAATATATGATTGCCTCCTTTGACTCGATCGATTCATGCATATGAACACGTGTGTGGTCCCAATTGGCAAATGGGTATGATTTTCCCCTTTTTTTTTTTAAAAAAAAATAATAATTTATTAGGTTAGGGGGTAATATCTAAGATTATATATTTGTTTAATTATATGCTCCTTTTTCTTAGGTATGGTGTGGATAAGTTGAGTTGGGGACAGTACTTTGATTTTTTTGTTTTGTTGTGCACTATGTGAGAAAACTCATTTTTGCATATGTTCCAAATCCTGCCAATCCAATTATAATAAAAATAGATTTATAAATAGATAGATATACAGCACCAAAAAAAAAAGAAAAGAAAGTTTACATCTTATCCAATCTTTCAAGTGGGGTTGGTCATAGATTGTTCCAAACCGCAGGAATTGGCTTAGCGGCGGTTAATTCCAAGGTTAGACCATGTTCAGTTTTGGGTTCACTAAAATTTTGAGGATGTTAAATAGAGAAAATAATATATTTTTTTTTAATAAATGGAGAATGGCTAAAAATCATGCGCAGTTTCCTAAACGAGCTTTAATAGTTTGTTTTGACTGAAACTGTAATCAAAATTTAAGTCAGAATGTTAGATATCATTTTTTTTAAAATATATAAAACTTTTTTTTATTATTGTGTACTTATTTGGAGAAAATTATGATTAATAGTACAAATCGAAAACAACAATCAAATAAAAATAGGGGCGAACAAAATAATAAAAACCAAAATATAGAAGTTAAACAAATTTAACACCAAGATATATATACTGTTTTAAGTCCTATAGATCGATGTGATTTATAACTTTACTCCAGTTCTCGAACACTACCGAAATCCTTTTTTATTGATTGGGCAAGAATATAAGTACAATAGATTCACTGTAGAGTACTCTTCACTAAGTGTTTTAACTCCCCCACTTACACCTAAATATCTTCTTCATTTACAGAAGATGCCTCTTACAAAACTTAAACTCAATCTCTCTCTTTTCTCTGCAGTACCTTTCCCTTTACCTCTTAATCTCGTGAATTCTTCCTTCCTCAAAATAACTCGTCAGGGTTGTCTTTATAGCTTTAGGATCAAGATCTTAAAGTCAGTGGCTGCAAGAAGCGAGGTTGTTAAATTAGTTAAAAAGCAACTCCTTATAGAACGAACTCCACGTCAGTTTAAGTATTTGAGCTTCCGGGAACATATATGAGTTTCTAGATTTACGGACTAAAGACACTCGTTGATGATGTTAATTTCCGAATAGGATTGAGTCTACTGGAGTTGACAATCCGAATCTACTATCTAGCTAGGAGTAACAACTAGCCAATACTAGAAGTCCAACCCGGAGTGAAGCTAGCTAGGCTGGACCCGAAGTAGACATGATAGTCATTTGGAAATATCTTTTCGTACTCAACTACTATTTCTCAAGACCTTCCGAGACTGACTTCTACGGGTGAACATTGTGCTTTTCCCTTGATCGTATCACCTGCAATTGAACCTGAAACAAAGTTATAGACTTATAATAATTAGAGGGATCAAAACTCAAAAGTGAAATAGTCTCTTTTGCAGCTCTCTCTATATCATTAAACTAAATTCATGTATTAGTACACATAATGACCCCATACTACGTATACTATTACTATATCATATAAATATTAAAACATAATAATAATTCGTTTTTTTATATATGTCATGAGGCTTGACTTTGGTTCAAATTCAAAATAGAGTGTCTGTAACCTAACAGATAAGTCACATAACAGAAAATATTATTATGCTCTCCAATAATATTACTATTTTAATACTCCACATAACTATTTACAACAAAGATATATATGAAACTTGTTTTGATAAAATCTATTGTCTTATAAAAAATAAATCATTACAAAACATGTGACAATACTTAATAACTTCAATCTTTTAAACAAACTTAGTAATTTTTTTAAAATCATTGCCCTATAACTTAGAAACTCTATATGTAAAATCTATTATGGTGACTTACACTATGTTTGGTAGGAATAATGGAGACGGGTGAGAGACTGGAAAGGAAAGATAGAATAATCTTTGTTTGGTAGGGGAGAGAAAGGAAGAAAGAGGAGATGTGTCAAAATCCAAACTTTAAAAATCCAATCTCACCAAATTTAAAAGGATTTGAAAAAAGACAAAATAAATATACCAAATACTAAAACTGTCCTTTAAAATAATAATAAATATTTATAATAACAAAGATATTATAATAATTTTAATAACTAATTTCCTATTTATCCTTCCATCTTTAATCCTTATTATTAAAAATAAATTCTATTTGCATTCCATAAACTTAAAAAAATACACTCTATTATTAAAAAAAATATAAACGTAAATAATTTTTAAAAATTATTCTTAATATTTTTTAATTTTTTTTTTCAAATTATTTTATGTTAATTTCAATGGTTATTTTAATTTTATTTTCATAATTTTTTTCTCACATTATTTTATGTTAATTTCAATAGTTATTTTAATTTTATTTTCATAATTTTTTTTGTAACTCATGTATATAAATATTTTTTTTTATTTTTCTTAAGAAAATTTTATACAATTTTTTATTTTAATTTTTGTTGTCATAATATTTAAAATATAATTTATTTTTATTTGATAGATATATTTTTTAAGAATATGAATTGAAAGAAAAAAGTTAAAAAAAAATTAGTACAAGAAATAAATTTTATATAAATTAAAAATAATTAAAATAGAGTGTCTTTAAAATTTTTTAAAGTGTGAATAAATTTTTTCTAAAAATTACCATAGTATCCTTCCTATCAAACATAGTAGGAAAGATAGGAGAGGTGAAGGGAGAGAATATAAGGAGGAGATCGAATCCATTGTTTAATGATAGAAAGGAAAAATGGAGGAGAGTTAGGATGGAGACTTTTTCTCCCTCAAAATCTCAAAAATCTAATCCCTCCACTTTTAAAAAGATTTCGAAGAAAGACAAATTTAATATATCAAATACCAAATATTTATATAAAAAAATATTGTGGTAATTTTACTAATTTACTCATCTTAGTCTTTCCAACTTACTCTTAAAATCGGAGAGTTACAATCATCTTCCTTCATCTTACACTCTGTCTATCCTAATCTCCCTACTTCTTACCAAACATAACTAAGCCACCTAGGTAGACTACAAGTAAATGGTTCATCTTCTAAATGTCTGAATAATTATTTTATGGCTAATTAAGATTTTTGTTCACTGAACTCTGACATGTACTAAATCATGGTCCTTGAACTTTTAAGGTCGTTAAAAATACCCCTGAACTATTGAGATTGTTGGATTTAATGACTTTTGTCTAATTTCATTCAATTTTACGATTTCAGTGATTGTTTATGTACTAAACCATGTTCTCCAGACTTTGATATCTACCAAATCATGCCCTTCGAACTTTGACATGTACTAAATTATGTCTCCTGAACTTTCATCCATGTTAGACTTTTTTACTAAAATTAGAAAAAATTCCTTAAATCCAACAATCTCAGTTCAGGGGGCATTTTCAATAACCTTAAAAGTTCAGGAGGCATGATCTGGTACATGTCAAAGTTCAGGGGGAAAAATCCTAGCCTTATCTAAAAGAGATGTTAAAAGAGAGAGAGAGAGAGAGAGAGAGAGAGAGAGAGAGAGAGAGAGAGAGATGTTTGTTTAATATAATCTATATTATTTTTTATTATTTTTTTTAAATAAAATTTTAATACTTGTTAGAAAGAAAATTTTAATAAATTTATAAAGAGAAATATTAAAAATTTATTATAAATAATGAGATGAAGTAACATGATAAAATAAGGAGAGAGTATGTGATAACAAAGATAATAATGATATAGAAAGTAATGTGTAATAAAGTAAAAAAAATATATATTAAAACAACAGTAAGAAAAATAAAATAAATTTCAATGCATATATAATATTAAATTCGTGTTAAATTCCGTTTCAGAAAAAAAAAAAAAAAAACATGTTAAATTTTGAATTATAATTTATTAATTTTTCTTTTCGAATTTAGAAAATGTGTAAGAGTAACAAGTTACAAATTTTCTCATTTAGTTGTTATTTGTATCAGTTATAAGCATGCAACAACAACAACCAACAACAACAACCACAGCAACAACAACAACAACAATAATAATAATAATAATAATAATAATAGAAAATATTAACTTTAGAATGGATCATTGTAACCTTTTTTTTTAGCTTTTATAGATTACTAGTTACCTAGTATTCAATTACTTGTCTGCTACTTACTATATATTGTCTTAAAATATAAACTTTGGTGACTAAATAGTACAACTGCCTATGTTAAATTAAAAAGTAAATATGACATTACCATGTTACTATACCAGAAAAAAAATACATATATGATGAGAGTCAAGAACAAACTTTTACTGAGTATGCTTCAAATTATGACTAAGCACTTAGAAAATTAAAATGAACAAGAGGAAGATGATGACTAAGAAAAGAGAAGAACAATATGTTAGAAAGAGGGAAATAATAAAATGTATATATATAAATATAAATAAATTAAACTTAAAAATATATATCTTCACTAAACTTTCAAAAATATGAATTTCTTTCATAAAATTACCATGAATGAGCAGACAAAATCCCTTATGTACTTTAATTAAAATTTTCAATTCATGAAATATAGCAAAGCTAAAACTATGTAATAATTTATATAAATAATTTGTTTGTGCAAAATATATATTGCATACCTACTTAGAGTATTATATAAATTTACCAGTATCTTTATTTATTTATTTATTTATTCTTTTGATTAAATCATCAAATATTTTTATTATTAACATTTTACCATTTTTTTTCTATTTTATATTTGCACAATAAAATATTCAGAAACTTTTAAAATATGCTACAATATGTTTTTTTTTAAGAAACATTTTAATTTCGAAGAAAAAAAAATAGAGAAAGTTGTATTTAAATGTTAGGGAATTTTTCATTTATAATTTTTTTTAGCAAATATACAAAAATATGGGTTTTCTTTTCTGAAAAAAATTATTTTATGAGAAAAATTCAAGAAAAAAATTTAAAAATTACAGGAAAATAGTTTAAGGTAACCAATTACCGTTACTTTCAAAGAGTAATTGGTTACATACTTTTTTGGAAAAAAAAAATTATATTTTTATACAAATGTATAATTTTCACTAAATTTAGACCAGAGGAAATTACATTGTATACTCACTTCACTTTATTTGTTTTCATTTTTACCTCCATTTTCATATTTTTTTTAGATATACCCACTTTTATGGATGATATCTCCATTAGACCTCTTAGGTTATGTAAATTATGCTAGACTTAAGTAGAAAGTGAGGGTATATTAGTCAATCCACTCAAAAAAGTGGGTATATTTTAATAAAAAAAATAATATGAGAGTATTTTTGATTAATGGATAAAAAAAAAATATATTTCTCAACTTATCCCCACACAAAATATCAACATTAAACTGGGCCACACAATAAAACTACATTTAACTGGGCTTACAGCAATGGGGCCTAGCCCATAGCCTGATACCATATACAACCTAATCAATTTTTTCTTTATTTTTTGATAGAATAATTGGGGAGGAGGGAGCTACCAATGTGGCTTTGGGCATTATCAAGAGAGCTCCATTCCTGCCCGATTGTTCGCCTAGACCCGATTAGTGTGGTCTCTCCCACTTACAATGGGGTGCGTTACCAACTAATAGTGAATGCCTTTCCTGAAGTAGAGTGTTTGGAGAATCACTTAGCAACAAAGATTAAGTGACGTTTAGTTGGAGGTAATGAAATGAAATTGAATAAAAATGAAATAATTTTTATTCTATTCTGTCCCATTTTAAAAAGGAAAGAAAGACGGTGACAAGAGAAAAAAATTTAATAATTTTTTTATCAATTTTTTTATACATTTTAAATTTTATTCTATTCTTATTCTCATTTTCATTCCTATTCTTATATTTTTATTCCTCCCAATCAAATGCCACCTTAAAATTTTTTGAATTTATTAAATACTTTGCCGGAAGGATGTTCGAACCCATATAATCTCATGCTACAAGAAAGCAAGCATTACCACTAAGCCACTTAATTAGTGGTCAGCTAGACAAAATTTAGGTGGCGTTTGGTAACACTTTTTTAATCAGTTTTCTGTTTTTAAAAGTAGAAAAGTGAAAATATTTTTCAAAAACATGTTCTATAAAACTGTTTTTACTTTTCAATTTTATAATTAGAAATCAAAATTTTAAAAACAAAAAGAATCACTTTCAATATTTTTTTAAACAGTTTTTTTTCTTAATCAATCTTTTAGATTAGGACCAGACCCGGACCCAAATCCCCTCCCTACGGCCCTGGCGTTAAACCCGACTTTTGACTTGAACCCGAATCCGACCCCGGACCTAGACCCGACTTAAATAAAATCAAAAAATAAAAATAAAAATAAACTTTATAGAACACACTTTTGTTTTCTGTTTTTAAAATTGAAAAACAAAAGTGGTTACAGAACGCATTTTTGTTTTTCAAAAACAAATTTTTTAAAAACAAAAATTTTACTTTCATTTTGTGATTAAAAAATTAAAAAACAAAAGTGTTACCAAACGACACCTTAGTTGTTGATATTGGGATGACAATTTGAGTTATTTTTATGGGGTTTTTATAATGCATATTGAAATTTTTAATTTTTTTACTTTTCACTGTGATGTGGATTTTTTTTTTTAAAAAAATATTAAGTAAATTTTATACTTAAGTTTTTAGTGTTTGTTCTACAGTTGTTCTTTTAATTGTTATGTATTGTTGTTTTACAGTTGTTTCATAAAAGTACAGTATTTTTGTAAAAAAAAAATCCTTGTGGCAGTAAAATTACAAGTTTTTGACCAAAATCTAATATTTTTGTAAAAACTCATATTTTCATGACACTGGTTTTATCGTGTTTCTGACCCGACCCGCAACATATAATTTAGGATCAGATCAGACCGACCTGGTTTTCTATATTTTTATATATAAAAAGTGGTTATCTAACATCATTTGTTGGTTTAACGGTGTTTTATTTTTATCTTTATCTTTATATATAAAAAATGGCTATCTAACGTCATTTGAGAAACTTTACTCTTCCTTTAACTTAAAAAAAAAAAAAAAATTAAACCCATATAAATTAATGCAATATATGTTCAAAAAAATCTTTCAATCTCAATATATTAAACCCTAAAATATAAATAAAACTTTCAATTGCACAGCCGCACCTCGGCAGAGAAATGAGTCGTTGATGGAAAGGTTTTGGAGTTGGACGATTCAAAGTTCGGTTCCGCCATTGCCGCCTTCGACTGTGTATTGGTCGACTTCTACGCTCCTTGGTGTGGCCATTGCAAACGTCTTTCTCCCCAGGTTCCTCTTTCTCTGTCCGTCAATTTATTTATTTCATAGATTCAATTTTTATCCCGTGTGTTATTTAGATCAACAATTAATTTAAAATTGACTAGCATAGGACTTGAATTTGAAATAATTGTTCTAGATAACTCTTACTTCATCAATCTCATCATCTCGAACATTCTTGGACCTTTTGGTTCGAAGATAACTCTATCTCCAAGCCTTTTTATATGTGTAAAAAGATCAGTTAAAATTGATAGGTTGGATGGAAGTGAATTGAACAAAATGCTTCATAAAAGTGGGTAGAAAGAGAACTTCTTTTATCTGTTTAATCTTTTTGTTCATATAAACTATTCTATTCTTGCTTGAGTCTAATAATTTTTATTGATTCAACATCTTATTATTTGATTTTTTTTTGCTCTCAAACCGGTATCTCTTGAATTCCTGAAAAAAAAAAATAACAAACAAATTGTTAAAAGAAAATTATATTCCAAGATACTTTTTTGAAAATAGATTATTCATATTGTTCAAATTAACATTATTTTCAAAGTATTTTCCTTTTTAAATTACTATTACAAAATATAAGAGCAATTTATTTTTCTTTTACAAATCATTATTATCCTTTCAAGTTTCAACAGTTAACACTATATTGAACATTTTTTATTTATTTATTTCTTTTTTAAAAAAACCAAGTAACTAAAAGCTAAAATAAAATTAAGTATAGTATAACATCTATCTAGTTAAAAGAAAAATTCAGAATCCCTAATTTCCTATCGACTTTCAAAGAATCAAAATCCTAAAAAAAAACCCCAAGAACTCGTTATCACGACGAGTCGACCGTCGACGCTGCGGCGACCAATCCTTGATCGGACCTCGTCTCCGGCTCTGCGAAGTTTCTTCAGCTAAATAATCAGTATCCACCATTAGCAGCTATTACAAGCTTCATCGAGTGAAGCGTACAAGACACACCTTCTTTCTAAACTCGTGTATCCCTCACTTGAGTCCAATCCAATATCTCTTCTCATTCGGTGTAGGTATTTTTCTTTCAATATCCCTTTCATTTTCATCAGCCCAAATTATTTTCTATTTTTTTTTTTTGTTTAAAAGCTTAGTTTTCTCATCTGAGATTGAGACTAGGAAACGACATTGAAAAATAAATTTGAGTTTTGAGCATAGCATGAAACGAGTGTCATTACTCAGGCTTTGTAAAAGAACCTGTTTGGTTGCCGAGAATGTTATATAAATCTTGATTATAGCCCTCTGTCACTCCCATACAGTCACAACCGGAGCTTCCATTACCGTTGAGCCATTTCCGTCGAACCCTTCAAAGGTTGAGGCCTGTCTTTTTTTTCTAGGGAGATAGCCTCACGAAACTTTGGAATTTCGACCTCGAATTGGTACTCTTCATGGCCCTAGCTCGTAATTTGGTTCATTACCATTAAGTATTCAAATCTTTACTTTCCTTTCACTTAATGTTACCCCTTTTTTTTTTCTTTTGCTGAGTACTTAATTTTACTATTCGATTTTCATAAATAGAGTTTATAGTCATGATTATTTCAAGGCTATTAAAGTTATGGTTATTGATATTTACGGTTCAACCTTGGGCTTTTTTTCCTTGACTAGGATTATCGAATGGGATTTCTTAGATAATTATTGCGATTTTCATGTACTTGTGGGCTTGTTAAGCTTTTTAATCGTTCTTCAGCCAAAAAATGGAAAAACCTTTCTAATCGTTTGTTTAGTCCTTATTATGTGATGTTTGAAACAATTCTGGGTAGTTTTTGGGCTTGAATTTCGTCATGTATAATGGGATGTCTGTGTTAATTTTGTTTATAGTAAATTAGTGGCCATTCTACTTTGTGTTCGGCTCACAATTGAAATGGTGAAAAAACCGACCCTTTTGCTCCTTTTTTATTTCTCCCTTCAGATAAAAAGTAAATGGCAGAGTTGAGCTTGGGTATACTTATTGATATTGTTGACGAAGCATGGATGGGAGACACTCTTCCTGATGATGGTATATATGCTTCTTTTGTTTCGTAATGAATTAATTCATTTTTGCTCTTCCCGTTGCATTATAAAATTTGTGTTTTGTTGTTGCAGATCTTCCATTACCACCAGTATTGGTTGTCCGTACTGATGACACTGAGGATTCAAGTATGAATTTTTATTCAGTAATACTTGTTTAGTTTCATACCATACTAAGAACTGTGTCCTTAATTTACTAGCACGGGTGACCTGTAGTTCTTTTTATGTCAAGATTATTTAAACATGTGATGGTTTGACAATATGATAAATTTAAGTAGAAAATTTTCTGCTCCCTTTTGTTTGTTGACTGAGGAAGGTGAAAAGTTGAGAGTAGAACATTTTTTGATCATTTATAATATTATTTTTCGTGGCTGATTTTGTTATGCCTTTTATTTGTCAATTCAGCTTTGTGTTTCTTTATGTAATTTTAGATGGGTTGTTGCTGTAGTCTTACTCCTGCTAATATCTCTATTTGATTAATGGAAAAAAAAAGAAGAAAAGAGTGAAGAATAAAATGCTCTCGTTCTTATTTCTTTTTGGTCTTTTCTATCTTACAGATCAGGAAGCTCGACAAGTTTCTGGGGATACTTGGCATGACTTTGCATTGGGCAATCAGTGAACTTTTTTTTGGGGTCCATCTGGTAGTAAGTTGCAAATATTTGGTGCTTCTTTCAATGCAATTGAACCTGTATTTGTCTGTTCTTTGAATATGAGTACCCCTCAAATATGATCATTTGGAAGAATATATTGCTATATTTCAAACAGGTCTGTTTTTATGACTATATTTTGGAGGATATTTCTTGATGAAAGAAACCTTGTTCTGTGTTGTCTTTTCTAAGTGGTTCACTATAGGCTCGATCAATAGCTGCATGGGAAAAAATGCAATATATTAAGAACTCTAAAGCTAAAATGACTTTAGACGAAGATGTGTAATAGGGGTATTTGTTAAAATCTAGCTACTGATTAGCACTTAAGATTAGTCCTTAATCAGGAATGAAAAGTTTATACTTCGTTTGGTACATCCTATTGTATTGTATAATATTATATTAAATTGTATTTTGTGTTATATTTTTATATAAGATTATGTATGGTAGGAGTATTCTTAAAATATTCAATCCAATCAAATTCGCTTAATGCGGATATTCGTACTTTGTGCGGATTGGATTGAAAAATTTAAAATCTACACTTGTGCAAATTAAATGTTGATTAAGATGTAAAAGTAACCGATCTAATCTAATTTATACATATTTATATATACTTCAAAGAAATTGAAATTACATTTACAATTAATATTTCAATGTAAGAAATAGTTATTTAAAAATGTAATACAAATCATGATATAAATATATTTTTTTTTTTTTTTTTTTTTTTTGAACATAAAGTCTTCATTCCCACAAATCAATACAAAGGATTAGGCAAGTCTTGCAAAACCGCAAGTCTCGCACAAGGGGGTACAACCCCAATCCACATAGCTCTCACTTTGTTAATCAAAGCGTAATTGGCTAACTCATGTGCAACCACATTGGCCTCACGAAATACAAAAGAGATACCAACAACAGAAACATGCAACATTAACTCACGAATACAACTTACAATGCCATCACTGTCACGACAGCCGTCCTCCTTAGCATGGATCAAATGGACAGCAGCTTGACAATCCGTTTCAACACGAAATCGATGTAATCCCCGTTGTATCCCAACTTGCAAACCGTTTCTTATCGCCAGCAGCTCCGCATATAAAGGCGTGTACTCCCCCAAATGCAAGAAATTAAGCAAGTGTACACGGCCTCTGCGTCTCGAATGGCACAACTGAAGCTTGAATATCCCTCCCCCTTCTTCACACTTGCGTCGACATTAATTTTCAGTTCATCCGGCGGAGGAGGCTGCCATCGTGCACCCAGTCGCACAGCCCGACTGTTCTCTCCTTGTCTCGGCTCCCTCACCTCTTGCAGATAACCCGCACACCAGTCAACAATATCAGCAGGCCGTGGCACCCTCCCACCATGTTTTGTGCTATTTCTAATGTGCCACAGTTGCCAACACAAAACCAGAAAAAACTCAAACAGATTCGGGTTTAATCCTTTTGCCATTCGCATCAGAAACGAGATTATATCCTCCTTCCCAACCCGTTGGACAGCATCTTTAAAGCCACTAATCTTCCAAATCCCTTTATTAGCCCGACACCCCCAAATAGCATGAAACACAGTCTCTCGGACCCCTTTCGAACAACGCTGACAAACCGGATCAATTGCAACCTTCCTATAGGCCAAAGCCGAATTCGTAGGCAGCCACTTATTTGCTAGCTTCCATACGAAATGCTTAATTTTCGAGGGAAGCTTCATCCGCCATAACTTAGTCCACCAATCATTCATAAGCTTCTCATCCGAAGTGGCAACATCCTTCCGCACCTCAAGAGCCATACGATACCCACTCTTCACCGAGTACTCCCCATTGTTAGTATAATGCCACATAATTTTATCCTCAACATCATCTTTAACATGAGGCATACTAACAATTAGATTAGCATCCTCAACATTGAAAGTAGCCCGGATAAAGTCCACATCCCACTCACCATTAGGAAGAGTCAAATCCACTACAAACAATTGCGCCGGAAGCTCCGGTTTATCATAAATTTTAAAACTTCGGGGCCTAGGCAGCCAAGGGTCTTCCACTATACGCACTCGCTGCCCATTCCCAATCCGCCATCGGGTTCCTTTCTCCACAATCTCCTTCCCCCAAACCAAACTTCGCCACACAAAAGACGCATGAGACCCACATTTTGCTTCCAAAACCCCTTTATTAGGAAAATAACTCGCCTTCAACACCCTACTACATAGCGAAGACGGCTGTCGAAGACATCGCCAAATTTGCTTAGCCAAGAGTGCTTGATTAAACAACTCCAAATCTCTAAAGCCCAAACCACCTTCCTCTTTCGGCTTACACAATTGTTTCCATTTGCACCAATGAGTCTTTCGTTGTTTTTCTGTTGAACCCCACCAAAATCTAGCAGCCATTTTATGGATACTATTGATAGTACTTTTCGGAAGACGATAACAACTCATGGTATAGGTAGGAATGGCTTGAACAATGGCCTTAATCAACACCTCCTTTCCCCCCATTGAAAACATATTGGTTTTCCATCCACGCAACTTACTCCATACTCTATTCTTGATAACATCAAATAGTTGCCTTTTGTTCCTCCCAACAAAAGAAGGAAGGCCAAGGTATTTTCCATGGTTATCTACAATTTTCACACCAAGAAATTCAGCCATCTCCGATTTCATCTCCAAAGGCACAAGCTTCCCAAAACATACCTCAGATTTATTGAAATTAACCACTTGACCCGATGCCACCGAATATCTCTCCAACAAACCACTAAACCGTTGACAATCCGCCATATTGGCATCAAAGAACACCATACTATCATCCGCAAAGAAAAGGTGCGACACCGTCAATCCCCTTCTCCCAAACCGAACCCCTTGTAAGCCTCCCATTTCCTCCGCCCGCTGTATCAAACATGAGAAAGCTTCCGCACAAAAAAGAAACAAGAAAGGAGACAAAGGATCACCTTGTCTTATACCCCGTTGTGGATATACCTTCCCTTTTATTTCCCCATTGATGAGGAAAGAAAAGGACACCGAAGTCACACAACGCATTATCATATCCACCCACTTCTCATGATACCCTAGACGAAGCATCATTCGCCGAATAAAACCCCACTCCACTCGATCGTATGCCTTTGCCATGTCCAATTTTAGTGCCAATTTCTTCCCGTTCTGGAATCGGTTCTTCCTCATACAATGAAGGCTCTCATACCCAATAATCGCATTATCATGAATAAGTCGGCCTTTAATAAATGCACTCTGCGACTCCGATATAACCTCATCCAATGTCTCCCTCAACCGATTAGCCAAACATTTTGAGACCACCTTATAAATGACATTACATAAGCTAATAGGACGGTACTCACTCACCATAGTAGGCTTCTCCACCTTAGGAATCAAAGCGATAATAGTCTCATTCAAACAACTCAAATCTGCCCCATTGTTTAAAATATTCAAGCAAACCCGCACCACTGCCTCATTAACCGAAGTCCAAAACTTTTGATAAAATAGAGCTGGTAATCCATCCTCCCCAGGGGCTTTAGTAGGATTCATATCCTTGACAGCCCGGATCACATGTTCCTCCGTAAAAGGTTCTAGCAGAGCTTCATTCATTTCATACGAGACTTTCGGTTGCACCGCAAGTAGAACCTCATCAATCACACCCATATTCACCTCCGAAGCCATAAAAATATTTTGAAAATAATTCTCAATAAGCTGCTGAACTATAACTGCATCGTTTTGCCACACTCCCACAGAATCCATCAACCCTCTAATTTCATTCTTCTTACGCCTTGCCGAAGCTTTATGATGAAAGTATTTGGTATTTTTATCCCCCCATTTCAACCACATTGCTCGGCTCCTTTGTCTCCAATATTGCTCATCTTTTTCCAACAACACATTCAGGTGCTTCTCCACTTGTTTTAACTCTTTCCATACTCCGGGTTGCTGTAAAGAAGAGAGCTCCTTAAGAGTCTTTTTAGTTTTAGTGATCCTTCCATTCAACTCCTTCTTCTTCTTTTTATTCCATCTATGCAATAGATCCCCAACCCGACTAGTCTTACCACGAAACGAAGCCACGGTTTCACTCCTCTCCCCATTCCGCCAAGTACCTTCCACAATATCCTTACATTCATTCTCCTCACACCAAGCTTCCTCAAAATGAAATCGCGTATTTCGTTTAGTCTTTCCATTCTGAGTGTCTTCCGCCACAATCGGCATGTCAACCACTAAAGGCCTATGGTCAGATTCCCACCAATCTAACAACTGAATATCCGCTCCCTCAAATTGATCAAGCCATTCCTGGTTACACAATCCCCTATCCAACCTTTCCATAACTGTATTAGACTCATGTTCATTGCACCACGTGAAATCCGTCTTTACCGTACTAAAGTCCATCAAACAACATTGGTCCAACACCTTTTTAAATTCTTCCATGGCCGAAACACCCCTCATTCGGCCTCCACTCTTTTCCGCCAAACTAACAATTTCATTAAAATCCCCCACACACAACCATGATCCATGAGTCTCACGGCATATCTTCCTCAGAAGTTCCCAAGAAAACTTCCTCTGCGAAGCATCCGGATTACCATAAAAGCAAGTAAGTGTCCATGGAAGGAACCCTTTTCCTGCCACTTCAGCAACAATATGCCCAGAAGAACTAGAATCCACTCTCAATTTAATATCATCCTTCCACATTAACAACAAACCACCACTCAAACCAATCCTATCTACTGCCCAAAAATTCTCCCCAAACTGCAAAACTTCACATAGACGCAGAGCCTGCGATCTAGTAAGCTTACTTTCCGCCAAAAAAACAATACTCGGGTTAAACTCCCGCAAGTGGGATTGAAGAGCTCTCAATGTCCAAGGGTTCCCAATGCCTTGGACATTCCAACATAAGAGTTTCATTGAGCTCGGCGGCCTTGCTCCACAAGGCTCGCCGCTTCAACCGAAAAAATTGGAGAAACCAAATCCACAGAAGTAGAAATACTAACCCCATTTGTTGCATTCAAAGGAGAGGGTGATTGAGTACCAGCAGTAGTGAACACCAAGCATTCATCCCCCACTACTCCTGGAGCTAAATCCATCGATCCTGCCGCCAACGTGCTCCCCTCAGTCGCCCCCACCACAGCCAACTTGGCTTGTCGCCTAGCTCTATTTTTAAGTGAAACCTTCCGTCGATGTCCTCCCATAGACGCACTACCCCCCTCCCCACCACTGGACAATCCATGAGCAAAAACACCACTCCCTTGATCCAATACCAAGTCCTCAACCACTTGTTTACCTTTATTAAAATATCTTCTTTCCCTATCAAGCTCCTCTGCAATGCCTTCTCCAATTGTTTTTCTCTTTTTTATTTCAGAATCGGCCTCTGGTGATACCCCAATCGAAATGTTGTTGATATTCCCATCAGTAATCACATGTGTGTCACGTGTTGCTTGAATCTCAACCCTACGGCCCACATTAGCACAAGTAAAGCCCTGTGTTTTAATTGGGCTTCCATTCTCTATTTCTAAAGCCCGGCCCAATCCAATGACTCCTTCTCCTTCCTTTCTACACGTATCCAAGCCCCCACTATCCCTTCCTAACTGAACTCCCACGATGTCCGAACTTTCAGCACTCCCCTGTATCGCCTCTTCCACCAAACGGTCACCGGCCACCGCCGAACCGTCGACGCTTGCAGCATCAGCTTCCACGAAAAGACCACCTCGTTCCACCTGAGACCTCACCGGTATCCCCCTCCCATCTATTCCTTGCTCAGCTGCCTCCTCATCATTCACCACCTGACTTTGTCGAAAAGCAACAAAACAATTCGGTGTAGGGTCGTCCTCCTTCAACCAAGGGCCGTACTTCGGAACTAATTGCTCGTCGTCAGTCTTTTCCATCAACATAGGCTTCTCACAGTCTTTTTTCTCATGTCCCCACCGTCCACAATTGTAACATATCATTGATAATCTTTCAAACTTAAATTGGATCCAATAACGTTTCCCATCACTCGGAATAAAACGACCAACGAACAAGCTCTTGTTCAGAGGGAAACCAATCCGCATTCGGACATACCCATTGAGGAACATCCGCCGATCATTATGCCATTTTAGTTCCTCGATCACCCCTGCCATCTCTCCAAGCCGCCTGACATTTCTTTGTGTGAACATCTTGAGTGGCACTCCTCTCATCTTAATCCAACAAGAGATTTTGTTCAATTTAAAATCCTTCCATTGTCCAGTATCCGGCCAAGCTTCCAATAACAATAAACCTCCATTAAAATACCATGGTTGCTTGGACAACACCATGGATGCATCCTGTTGTGATTGAAAAGAAAAACCCACAATATGGTTATCCCCTTCCTCCTCATACATCTTAACGTTCCAATCCTTAATCCCTTTCCACATTCTTCCAAACATATTAGTCAATAACCTTTCCCCAATATCCCGTTTCGAAACAACCTTCCCGATCAAAGAACATCCCCCGAAGGAAGCCACTGCCTCAGAATTCTCTTCCCATTCCTCCTCTTGCTCAACTCCCAACTTGCTAGTCATAGCCACAATATCATCAACATCCGCCATCGAGTCTCCCATCATCATCACACTGAAAAACAGCCACAAAAGAGCCATAGTTGCAGGTCAAAACCAGTGCATAACCGTAGTCCCTCAGACCATATTAATACTCCTCAAGATATTCAGTTTGAATTGGATTGTTTAGTTGCGGTTCAGCGCTTAGTTCTATTTTTATCCCTTCTCATTATATAAATATATTTTAAACCTATGTATATTTTATTTTTATTTATAAAAAAATTATATTATTAAACAAAATTAAACGTGTCTTTATGCATACAATTTTTTTTTTTGAATTTTTTTATTTTTTGTTTTATTTATTTATTTTTTATTGGAGATATAAAATAACAATAATTTATTATATTTTTTTTTGAGATGATAATTTATTATATTTTGTTGTTAGTTTTGTGAGAAAAAAAAATATATTTTTAGTAAATATTAAATAATGCAATTTGAAAAGTAACAAATTCAAAATAAATGATATAACTTGTACTTTTATGTAGATTGGATTTGATCTAAAATATGAAATTTATATATTGGATTTGATCTAAAATATGAAATTTATATTTAATGCGAATTGGATGTATTACAAGCAAAGTAATATGTGATATTGATTTTTATAGATACTTAAATATGTAATATTTTAGTATAAAATGAAATTTAACGTAGTATTATTTTAAAATATAATATATATAATTCAATTTAATTTAATATAATAAATTACAATACAATCTAATATGGCGTACCTAAGTCCTATATTTACTATCCATTAAAAATTACCCTTACAGAAAATTAACTGAAGATTTTACTTAGGGGTGTTCATCCGATCTAATCCGCACTTTTTTGGTCAAACAACATCCAATCCGCACTAAGTGCGGATTTCATATTTTGGATCCAATCCGATCCGCATAAGAGTTTAAATCCAATCCAATCCAATCTGCAATAGTGCGGATTGGATCGGTTATTTTGGATCGGTTATTTTTTTCATAATAAATTATTTAATATTTCATAGAAAAAAAAATTAAAAAAAAAATATTGTTTCTTAATCTCCAATAATAATTTAATTCCATCTCTATTTATATACAAATTAAACCAATATACATATATATCATTATATATATATACTTATCTTTAGATTTACACTAAAATATATACATATATCTATTACTAAAATAAATAAGTTAGTATATATATGTTTAAACTTTATGTGTATGTGTCTATGTGAATAAGAATTATTATTTTTTTTTTGTATTTTTTATTACAAAATAAATAAAATATACCAACTCAATATATTACTAAAAAAGATAAATAAATTAGAAGTTTGTGTCTTTTTTTAATTAATATATATTATATATTATATTTTTTAAAAAATATATATAATTTAGTGCCGATTGGATTGGATCGGTTACTTTTTGAGGTCAAACAACATCCAATCCGCACAAGTACGGATTTTAGATTTTTCAATCCAATCCAATCCGCACAAGTGCAGATATCCGCATTTTGCGGATTGGATTGAATTGGATCGTGCGGATTGGATTGGATCGGATACTTTGTGAACACCCCTAATTTTACTTAATACCCTTGAACAATATGCACAAGGTGATCTCACCTACTCAGAATTGGAGAATCTGGAATCACCAAAAGATCATATTTTTGCTGATGAAATCTGGATTGATGTTACTGGGCTCTATTTGTGGCATGTTTATTGTTCTTGCGTGACATGTCTGAGCAATTTTGTTATGTAAGGCATTAGCTATACTATAAATGAAGATGAAATCTTGGAAATAAATGTGTGAAGTTGAAAGAACGAAAGAGAAGTGATACCATATACAGTGATTGTGGTCCAATCAATTACTTCAAATTGGATGGATATCATTCAAAATATTTTGTACTCGAGTACTACCAACTTAAAAATCTAGATTCCCTCTCTCCCCCACCACCAAAAAAATAAAAGAAAAAAGAAACCCAAGGGCTTCAAAGTAAATTGCATAACCAAGGAAATGGTGGGGGAAATGATATTGATTTAAAAGGGTTTTGTTGATTCTTCTTGTGTAAGTCCTTTAAAATACAAACATCAAAGTGTGAAGCAGGTTGGTTCTTTTGATAAATTCCGTATGCAAGAGTCTCCCAATGCCCACTTGGTGTTAAAACTCTCTTGAATATCCATTATTTGACCCATTTGATTTTCAAGTACTGAAATTAAAAAGTTGAGTTGACATGGTAATAGACGATAGCACCACCAACAACAATTGGGCATCCCAACCCCTCTCTTATTCGGGTGATAATGGTTTTGATTCCCCCTCAAGCTATAATATAAAATGCCATCCTTTGATAGTGGAAAAATTAGACAAAAAAATACTAGTACGAGCAAAATCCTACCTCATTAACTCTGTTACATTTGGAATCTAAGTTTGATAGGTCGGTCCCCAATATTTCTATTCTTCTTTTTCTATTTATTTATGTAAGCCCAAAGGGTGAAGATCATTGATCTATCAAATCACTAATTCATAAAACTAGTACTAATTTCATTATTACTTCTTGGTTTACTTTAAGTCGAAAAGGGAAGAGAAAAACCAACTTTTTTTCAAGGGATGACAGATGTGGGCACAGGTATGAAAGTTAAGAATTCACCCGAAAAGACAAAACATTAGTATGGTCATGCTAAGAAATCTTACATAAATTGCCAATTTTGGATACCTAATAGTACAAGATCTTACCTTCCATTATTATCAAGATGATTCATTGTTTAAGCATAATCTTCAAATCCCATTAATATTGTAGCTTGACCACATGACCATTTTATAAGACAAGGGTTTTAAATTCGCATTAGAATGCAATAATGGGGTGGAACTTATGCTTTTTAAAAGAGATTATGTCAGAATCAAAAGATGGGCAGAACATAAATGATAGATAATGGTCAAAAAAATATCCACTTGGCAAAAACAAAGAGAGATAAACCAGGGGGAGAATGGTCAAATTGGATGCTCAAAATCTTGTAGTATCTAACCTTAGATATCGGTTCCAAAAAATGACAGTGGAATAGATAGACGCCATGTGACAGGCATATATATATATACAGAGAGATTAATAAAACAAGTTATTTTCATTTTTTATTTTAATAATTAAAAAAAAAAAAACAATATGAAAATGATGGTTTCCTATCATTTTCTGTCTCTTTCTTTTTGGGTTTGGATACTAGAGTGAATTAAAAGTGATTGTCCCTTGAGGATGATCCAGCTAACCATGGATTAGGACTAAACACATGTGACTCGGAAAAAAGAAATAAGAAAAAAAAAAAACCTTTGTTGTTGTTAGCAGGTGTGTTGGTTAATTTGCCTTTTGAATTTTCATTTGATCTCTTTAATTTATTTTTTCTGATTTCAAATTGCATTTATCATGCCCAATTGAGCATAAAGGGAAGAAAAGAAAAAGAAAGAAAAAAATCCAATAGTATCAGGTAAGATATTGTAATGTTGACTGATTATTGTAATTGTAGCACACTTTTATAAAAGGCAAAATGATTTCAAATTTTGACATTCAAGCAATTATGCGCTCATGATATTTATAGTTATCACCTCTCTCTTTCTAAAGACAACTGCTATGGTTTGTCTGTTTAATAACAGTGAAAAATTAAGTAAAGACATATATAGTTTTGGAACCTATAGTTTTAAAATTCACAATAACATTATTGCTCATCATGATCTGATGACCATGATGAGCCTTGAATATTTGGTGAGTTTATTTTTTCTTATTTTCTTGTCAATCACTAAAAAACTTGAATGGTTGTTGCTTGTTCTTATCATCATATTAGATAGACAAACCGACAGTAAAATAAAAAGGATTATACTAAGTGGAAGGTAAGCGAAACTTGATAATATTATAATGAGAAATGGTTAGGCACTAAAAAAACAATATTGGTGAATATTTTGTACCATTTTCATTTCCAAACAAACGCCAAAGTCCAGCAAAAAGGGGAAGATGTGTCTTTTAATTTTATTTTATTTTTTTGAAACCAAACATGAAAGGGGGAGGAATTAATGATGTGTTCATATCATTCATAGTTATAGTTATAGTTATATAAAAACGTGATGGATAGAGATTACAGCAGCATTGGGGGCCTAAAAAGAAACAATTTAAGATTCTGGGGAAGCAAAAATGTGGACCCAAATCTTTAATAAAAGAAAAATTGATAGAGATATTTGTTTTGTTTTAATTGGTGGTGAACTGATAAGATTGTGCCCATGCCATGGCTCTGATGATAGTCATGTATTGATAAATTTAGCCTAAGCTTGGGTGTTGCAGCTGCATACACTTAAAATGAGAGAGGCTGACAAGTGACATTGGGTGGGAACAGTGTTCTTTGGCAGACAATTTTATCCATTTTGGATAGAATCGATGGAGACTGATCATTCATCATATACAATAAAAATAAAATTAAAAACACCACCCCCAATTTAAAATTAAAAAAATAAAAAAATAATAAGTGTACAGAGAGAGAGAAAGAGAGTTAAAATGAGAGAATAAAGAGATGTGGCCAATTAGAGTGGTTTGTGAAGCTGAAGTAGAGTCAAAAAGCCAGACTAAAAGAAGTTGATGATGTTGTAATTGTCTTGGAGAATCTGGTTGCTTTCTAAAAGAACCTCTTTTGTTTCACTCTTCTGGTTAGTATAGTATAGTATAGATGTTATATATCTTGGAATTTTTCTTTGGTGTAAGTAAAATATATAATCTTAAGGTGTTGGTGGATTGGTGAATATTTCAGAGCCATACATTTAAGATCAGTCATAAAATTTTAGTTAGTGCACATACTGTTTGTTTTACAAGATTTTCATTGTAATTAATTATATAATTAAACACTAAAAAAATGTAATCACCTTATTCTTTCCACCAAATCATGTTGTTATCGGTTTCTTATTACATTATCATTTGAATAAAATTACAGTATGTTTAATTGGTAGGACCCATAAGAGTATTAAGAATGAAGAATATTCTGATTTTTTTTTATCACTGGTGATTGTCATCAGTTTTAAAATCATATCATTTGAAAATAACATTTTATGTGGTTGGTAATGGTATAGATAGATAGATATATATTCATTAAAGCTGGAATTCTAGTTCGATAATATTGAACTTTTGAAATATCCTGTTAAGTTCAAACATATGATCATTTAGTTAATTAAAAAGAAGAAGAGCATAATTCGCCATATAACCAAAGTATTATTTTTAAATAAATTAACAACATCAAACTTTTTTCGTTTACACCAATGAACATCGTCAAACAACTTATTCTTCAAACTAATTTATATTAAAACATATAAATGTATTCATAAGGCATAAGACTATATCAAAATATTTATACAAAAAGATATTCTGTTAGTTTTCATTGGTGGTTCTTTACTCCCAAACCATTAAATAAGTCGTACATAATCTCATTTGATCTCTTTTTAGTGACTAATCAAATTAGCTGTTGTGCTTAATGGTAAGAATATATATATTTAAGCACAAACTATATTTAGGGAAGTAGAAACTTAATTTATTTATTTATTTATTTTTTAGTTAGAGAAGTAGACTTTGATAACATCTATATTAGTGTATAGTTAATCGTTCAAATGTTTAACTCTTGTTTATAATAGCCTTAGTTTAGTCATATTAGTTTTCTAAGACAATGTGAATGTTGTATCACCCGAAACCTAAATCACATGCCCATTTTTACATCTAACAACCTAACTAACTCCAAGCTCATCTTATATGTGAATTAACTAACAACTTTAATATTCTTTACAATCAAACTCCTCTTCTTTCTTACTTTTCTTATTTCTTTCTCTTTTTTTAATATCTTTATATATTAAAAGTGCCTATCTAACGGCATTTCTTAGTTTAACAGAATATACTTAAATTTTTAAAAGAATATTCTGTTAAATTTAACGATTAGGTTTGATCTCCCGTTAATAAATAAACCCAATAATTAAACCCAAAAAATTAAATAATCTTTTAAATATTAATAATCTCTTTTTAAATTAAAAAAATCATCTTAGCCACATATCTCTCTAACAAACCTCTCTTGGGAGAATATTAATAATTTTTTTTATTTATCTTTTAAAAAAGAAAAATCTTTATATATTAAAGTTAACCTCACGTTATATAATGTTTTCTCTTGATAAGCATAGGAAGCAGAAATACCACTTCTATCTTTGTGTGATTCCAGATATACCAATTCTGTCATTGACCCACTTTTTAGCTTTATAAATGGAGATGTTCATATAATATTAATACTTTACAGAATATTTATAGATATAAACTTACATTACAATGCTATGTTAAAAAAAGAACTAAATAGAATAATCTACTACTCCAATAATAAATTTATTTACAATTTTATAATTACACTAATATTATTTTTAATACATTATTAAATAATATTTCAAATATAAATATTTAATTTTTTCAAACAAAAAATTTGTAATCTTAAAAAATAAAATACATTCAAAATCTTAAAAAGACCAAAATCTTAAATGAAACTAGCAATACGTGGCTCGGCACGTACATTCACCTAGTTATTAAATAAAGTTCCCTAGTATATAAATAAATAACTTACACTATTCTAATAGTATTCCCAACTAACTTTTTTACTTTGTTTGTTATTTAAAATATTTCACCAAAATATTATTTTTTATATTTTTTGCATCAAACTTTTACATAATACCATACATTAGTTATTTTATAATTTTTTTATATAATTAAAAATATTATATTTTTGTTATAAATATTAATAATTATGTGGATGTCCAAATCTTTTATTTATTACCATGAATTGTAATGAACAATCCTCTTTTCCTTAGTTTCCCTTTTTCTTAGTTTCTTAATATCTCACTCTTATATTTATATAAATAGGGGTTCACCCCATTGAAATAAACAACTCAGAAATTTTCATTCACTTTCTCTTTCTCTCTTCATCTTCTTCTTCTTTCTTCTCATCTACTTTATATTATTTTATAACACGTTATCAGCACGAGTCTCTGCCCAAGCTTCACGCATGAGTCTCTGCCCAAGTCCCAATGTAAGTATCTTGTTAAAGTTCTTGAATTGTTTCAAAGTCAAAATACACTAAATATATATTTATATATATACTCCTCTGACTGAAACAATTTCAAGAATCATTTGGTTTTTTTTTTCTTTTTATCTATATATCTATATATTATACATGTATGTATATATTTTTATATATTTATTATTGATTTCATATATATATATAATGTTCTTATCATTCATAATATTTACAATATATGTGTGCCTATGATATGATAGAGAAAATCTATATAAATTATACATATATCCAAAAGATTATGTATTATCGATAAAATATTGCATATATCCTAAAGATTATGCATCATCGATAAAATATTGCATATATCCTAAAGATTATGCATCATCGATAAAAAATTGTATATATCCTGAAGATTATGCATCCTCGATAAAATATTGCATATATCCTGATGATTATGCGTCCTCAATAAAATCTTGCATATATCCTGAAGATTATGCAAACGTAATATTCATTATATAGTTGATGGATATATAATGAAAGAGATGAATACATATTTATATATATGTTCTTGTATTCTTTGAGGACAATGAAAAGTAATCTAATATCGATATAGATTTTGACAAACATTTCCTGAAGTAAATGTTTTATATTTGTCAAAAAAAAAAAATGATTGTATTTATGTGAATACAACTAAAGAATCATTAAAAATGATTATTATTGATGCAATTTTATAGTGGATTTTGAATATAAAAAGAATGTTAAGAAAATTGCATTGAAACATCAAAGTATAAGAATAACAATGAGCATGACTAATGTTATTTAAATACATGAGGCATGTATTTATTGTTCATCATTCCCTGCAGAGAATGATACGAATTGAAATCAATTACTTTTAAAGATTCCTCGTATTAGTCATGTTATTATACATTGTTATTACTTGCAATGTTGGAAATTATTGAATCTGACATATATTAAAGATTAAATTTTGCATACATCTTGGAGACTATGCAAAAATTGCATTCATATATTCTTTGAAATATCGTAAAAGAAATTGTTGAATAATTTCTTATATTTTTTATGGATGAACAAGTAATAAATTTTTAAGAAATTTATAATAATGTTCTACTTGTTCAACGTCATTCCCCGAAGTGAATGTAATGATTTTAAATAATCAATGACATTATTTACTAATCAAATATTTCCAGAAAAAGTGGAAACAACTAAAAGATGAGATACCACACATAATCAAAGTGCATGAAATTTATATATCATGTGTGGAATTGAATAATAGTGGTCGCGTACCTGTAGTACGGACATACTTATAATCAAGATAAAAGTATACTTGATTATTGAATAGAATGTGAATTGTACAAATTTATTGTACATTTAGAATATTTAAATATCATTCCCTAAAGAGAATGAATAGACATGAAATTCTATTTCAAAGAATATAGATTTCACATATATTGGCAATGCCAAAAGCAAATTAATATATACATATTTTATTATTTCTTGAAATTAATAGTTTCAAACTATTGTTAGTACATGATATGTATATATATAGTTACTATATAATTTAGTTTGCATATTCCCAGAAGTGAATATATAACTTACTAACATTTATTAGTGATCCAATATAATCAAAGTGATAAAGAATCACAAAATGATTATTTGAAAAGCTTCCTGAAGAAGTCTTACATACAATTGCTACTTGGAGTAGTAAAATATATTTGTATGTACCTAGATGTATAACTTTTATCTAGTTATAAAAGTGATAAGAAATTACTTATTATATGTACTGGTTGTACATTTAAATATATATATATATCAAGTCATGATAATTAGATTGATGAATAGTCTATTAATAAATTAGACGACTTGTTAAAAAGATACCAGGAAAAATAAATGATATATTATGGTTATATCTATTTAACCATTACAATAACATGATGAAGTTGTCATGTATCTTTTAAATTATACACATCATTGAATTAATGATAGTGATTCCTGAAGAAATATAAAGTTTGATAAACATAATAGTGACTCCTAAAGAGTGTATATAAAAATGAAACTTTTTATGATTACTTATATGTTGTAGTGATTTTACATTACCTTGTGAAAGTTTCATTGAAATACAAATTATAGTGAACCTGAAGTTCATGAATTGAATTATTTTGACATGATCAATTATATGCAATAAATTGTCAAAGAATTTGACTAAATTTTGTTGAAGAACCAGAAGATTCTTCTCATTATTAATTTATAAGGCTCAAAAGAAGAATGTGCATATATTTGCATATAGAAAATATTTAAATTATATTTCCTTAACAATCTTGAGCTATTGTTAGATTTTTATTGCATAGTTTCTTATCGATGTGATAAGATTATATAATCATGCACTTATAAAATGTGTAAATTTATGTATTTCTAATTATACACGTATGACTCATTCTTAGAAATGAATTAAGTTCATAAGGATTGAACTTGAAACTAAAGTTTATTGAACCTAAAGTTCAATGTCATGTAGTATATATGAGTTTAAACAACTATTGATTCATAGTGATATATTGAAATCCCTACAGGTGTATTAATATTATTAGATATCACAATTTTTAAAAAATCTCTCGATCAGGGGGAGAGAAGCAGTTGGGATCGATGATAATTTTTAAAAAATGATCCTTGCACAAAGTATATAAGAACAATATAGTTCAAAATGATATATACCAACTGCAAATCAATATTATTCAAAGTTGAGATAGAATGAGTTGAAAACGCTTGAAGCGTAAATGAACAATGTAGAAATTATTAATAAATGTTCATTTGATTTGCCCTGAAGTTGTTAAATCTAGAGGTACTCATGGAGATACCTTAATGTTATAAAGTATTAAAATGATAACCGTGATGAAAACGGTACTCGAAAAGACTCCCAAGAGAAGTTAGACATAACACATTTCATCATAATTGAATCCCTGAAGTGATTCGTTATAGGTACCTATAAATGATAAACATATTTGAAAAATATGTAATTTAAAGAGATCTCTATAAGTTATGTCAATATGGGAGGAAATTATCATTTATTGAAATTTTTGTCGACAATAAATATTGAATGTTTGCATATGCAATAAACTAACATGAGATAGCAAGGATCATGATATTAGATTTGTCGAGAATCATCGACTTACATTTTGATTTTTGGCCAAAATATTATGACGCAATCCAGGCAAATTTACTCACATAAAGTGAAGTAAGACCTGTAGGGTGTGCAAATAAATATTTCTAATGAGAAATTTGCATATATGTATTTGTACATAATGAATTGTTGTACAAAGTTTGCATAGACATGAGATTGATTGAAGTAAGGCTTAAATATTGAGAAAATATAATCATTATTTGATTATAGCCTGGAATATATTTTATGAGGATTTATAAGCGTCACATAAATGTTGCAACAAAAGATTATTTATTTGGAGCTCCTAATATAGTGAGAATTTGAAATAAGTCTTATCTAAAAATTCTAGAAGAATTTAATACATGTCTTAAGTGATATAAATTCTAAGTCGCGCGCACTATATGACAAACATCTTTGTATGAAATAAAGACATGTAAGTAAATTATTGTTTGAAAAATACGTATGGTTGTCTATGCAGTATAAATACGTAAATTATACGTTGTGATAGACTCTTGAAGAGTTTTTGATTAATTGAAGAACAAACTTTTATTTCTTTTGTATATCGAGAAATATTAAATGTATAAAGTTTGTTCATTAGTATTGAAGTCCTGAAGTACTTCATATGTATTAAGAATTATAGATATATGATCATTTGATATGAAAATTAAGATCATACAACAAGATGGAACAAATATATGGTATTGGAGTACCATCATTGTCACAAATGAAATTTATATTATCATTAATGTGTTATGTTCATATCTACTTGAAATGTTAAATTTTAGTATGAACAAGATTGTATATACACATGAATGATACAATTAGTTGGATAAATATTAATGTTCCACGAACCCCTCGTCTATAATTTAGAAGTCCATACATACTCTGGAAGAGTTATAGAAAATATATGATCAAAGATCATATATGGTGATATTTTAAAAGTGATAACAATAATCTTATGAGATATATTATCACCAAAAGAATTATGGATCATATGTGCATGAGGGGGAGACATATTCATGTTGCACTCTTTTTCCCTAGCTCAGATTTTGTCCCACTGGGTTTTCCTGGCAAGGTTTTTAACGAGGCAACTTGCAAATAGTTATGAATATGAAATATATATTGTACTCTTTTTTCCCTTTGCTCAGATTTTGTCCCACTGGGTTTTTCTGGCAAGGTTTTTAACGAGGCAACTATAAATCATGTTAACATACTTGCATTTTATGAAGCAAGTAGAGAATGTGTGTGAGTGAGATCATTGACATAGCATATTTGGGAAACATATGAATTGCACTCAATAAAGAAGTATCAACCCAAGCAATTCTCTATGGATAATACTGCTTGCATCGTTCAACTAAAAGGAGGTACATTGAAGGAGAGTTAGAACACATTCCACGAAATTCTTCTTTATACGCTTCAAGAAAATGCATATTGGTGTTCAACATATTCAATCAAGTGTCAATCTTACAAACTTATTCACAAAGTTATTACCAACATCAACATTTGAGAAGACGGCAGACAAGATCGAAATTCGTCGATTAGAAGATCTCCACAAATGCCTAAATGAGGGGGAGTTAGTTTACACTATACTCTTTTTCCTTTGATCAAGTTTTCAGCAAGATTTTTAATAAGGCAGTTATTATGGACATCCAAGGGGGAGTGTTATAAATATTAATAATTATGTGGATGTCCAAATCTTTTATTTATTACCATGAATTGTAATGAACAATGCTCTTTTCCTTAGTTTCTCTTTTTCTTAGTTTCTTAATATCTCACTCTTGTATTTGTATAAATAGGGGTTCACCCCATTGAAATAAACAACTCAGAAATTCTCATTTACTTTCTCTTTCTCTCTTCATCTTCTTCTTCTTTCTTCTCATCTACTTTATATTATTTTATATTATTTTATAACAATTTTTTTATTATATTTTATTCATTTGGTTTATTTTAGGGCATTTTACAATTTTGTATACATTATTTTAATTAATTACAAAATATGTGCAAAAAAACTTATTATCATTTTCTCATACACTTTTATATATAATTAAAAACTTTTTTTCAATTTTTATTATAATATATATATGGTAATAATTATTGATTAGTATATATATATGGTAATATTGGTTATGTTTATTTTTATGTTTAGAATTATAATAAACATACTAATAATATAAAACATTTTATATATGTGTTTATTGGCTATGTTTATTTTTATATGTTTACAATTATAATAAACATACTAATAATATAAAATATTTTATATATGTATTTATTTTATTTTCTATTAATTAAACATACTAATTTAATAAATAAAATAATAATATTCACATAAATTTATTATATCACTCTACGTGTGTTATGTTTATTTTTTTAGTAATTTTTTAGAAAATAAATAATATATATATAAAAAAAATGTTTATCTTTATCTTTTTCTTTGTTTATTAATTGTGTCGTGTTTATTTTTTTAATTAAATAATTTTTGGTATTTATAAAGTTATGTTTGTTTATTTATTTTTTAATGTAAGAATTATACTTCAATAAAAAACTCGTTCACTAACTCATTAGAAAATAATCAATATATAGAAACAATAGAAAGAAAATATACTTATTTTAGTATAGTATAAATTGACTATGTCTATTTTTATGTTTACAATTATAATAAACATACTAATAATATAAAATACTTTGTATATATATGTTTATTTTGTTTTCTATTTATTAAACATACTACTTTAATAAACAAAATAATAATATTCACATATGTTTATTATATCACTCTACGTGTCATGTTTATTTTTAGTAATTTTAAGTATTGATTTATATTTATATACATTAATGTTTATAATTTTGATATTGTATTTTATTAAAAAAATCTTATTAAATTATAATAATTTATACTAAAATAGATAATAAACATTTATCTTTTAATAAAAAAATATTTAACTTGTTTATTTTTATAAAACTGTTTAATTAATTTTACGAAATTGTTTATTTTTAGGTTTAATAAACATATTAAAAATGTATGGTTTCATGTAATAAGTTTTCAAAATGTATAAATTTTTAAAATAATTTTTTTTTGCACATTTTTTGTAATTATTTTGTTTTTGTTGTACATTTATGAAAAAAGCCTTTTATTTTATGTATATCTTTATATAGGTGATGTGAAAGAAAGAGAAGAAAATAACAAAAAATGTTAATAAAAACATTTAGCTATGAAGTAAATCTTAACTAAACCTAAAGATATACTATTTATGAACTAAAATATTCTTTTATTAGAAGCACTATTTTGAGAGTTTTGAACTATAATTTAACTTTGTAAGTATTATACATTGGAATTGCACTTAACAAGTATAAATTAAAACAATTTTAAAATTTTGAAGAGCACTTGTGAATTGTTTGTATTTTCTATTTTTTTTTTTCTTTTCTCTACAGCTAAAGAGATTTTTAATTTTTTATATATTGTCTGGTCCTTATATTGATATAAGATAATATGCATGATAATTAGAATAATCGAATGCAGCACATTACCTACAAAAGTTACGGTGTCAATTTAGCCAACTATGTCATATTAAGTTTCATTGCCTACCAATATAAGGTGTTATAATGTTTATATATATTAGTTTAAGTTGATAAATCAATGTTTAGAGATTGACCCATTTACATTTTGACATATGAATATGGTATCTTAATCACGTTTGGTGAAACACTAGTCAATTATTGCATATTTTCATTGACCAAGGTTATCTTATGTATATATAATACAAACCTATATGGAACACACTTATATCCCAAATACGTACAAAAAAAAAAGTACTAATTTTCATTGTTAGATTTTCATGTCATTCCAAACAAACAACCATCACAGACGATATGTGTTTTTTTTTATATATATATATGAAACACTTCTTAATGGTAATACCTATTGATAGGAATTAAAAAAAATTAATAAGATAATAATCTAATAACCTTTTTATGGCAAGTTTCTAAAAATTATTTTTTTTTAAAAAAAAATTATATTTATTTTTTATAAAATTAGAAATAATAATTACAACTAATAATTTGAAAAAAAATTATAAATTATTTTTAAAAATTAATTAAAATTACTACTTTATTATTTTATGAAATTATGAGTTTATTAATAATTTATTATTGTAAAACTAAAAATCATTTACATGTATATTAATGTGTTTTTTTTATTAGAAGAATAGGAGCTTGATTGTGGAATCCAATTGTCTTAATATTATTCATATTCTTAAAAATAAAACGCTACAATACTTCTTAGTTCTTACTTAGGCTATCATTGTTAGAAAAATATTATTACCATCCAATAATTTTTTTGATATTACCGTGAATCATTCTCCTAGAACAACTAATGAGGTGTTGTTCATTATTTATATTGCTATTATTCAATAATGTTTATGACACTTTTTTCTTCCTTCATTTTTTTTTTGTTAAAATTTTCTTCATTGGTTTTGTTCTTATAGATTTGGTAAGCTCAAGTATTTTTTTAAAAAATAAAAACATATAAATAATTGTTAATTATTATAAAATTAAAGATTTTAGGTTTAAAAAAAAATCTTATACATTTTATGTGTATTACAGTTTAAAGCTTAAAATTATTATTTTTTTTATTTTCAGTAATGCAATTTAGAATTTTAGTATGAAGAAATTTTATAAAAAGATAAATATATATTTTTTTTCTTTTTAATATTTAAAATGATTTTTATTTAAAAAAAATAGTTTGTTAATTTTTTTAGTGTGTTTTATTTTTTAAATAACAATTCCATTTATAAATTTTTTATTTCTATTAATAGTTTTATCTATTTTAGGAATATAGAGAATAATAAAATAGGAAATATTAATTTTTTAATATTTAATTAATGATCATACATATCAACCATTAGATATTTGATCCAATGGTCAAGAATAAAATACTCATACATGGGTAATACCCATTAAGAGCATACCCATATATATATATATATGGAAGAAGTTTTAATGGTTATATTTTTATTGTAACCATCATGGTTACATATTTTTAAGTCATTGAATTACTATTAAATGGTTGTGATTAATTTGGAAATTAAATAAAAATAAATAATAAATAACTTGTAACATGAAAGTAACCTAATAATTTATTTCCTTATAAAACTTTAATTAAGATTAATTATATTTTAAAATTAAATTAATTATAATTATTAATTAATTTTTTGCAATTTATTACTATATAAGGATCTTTTAGCAATTTATTTTTTTGTACTTAAATTATTTAAAATTTTATAGCAAAATTAGTTAATAATTTAATATTTTGCACGTATAATTTCATAATTTAAATTTTCTTATATTTGTAATCATAATTTTAAATTATTATACTTAATTATTAATTTTTTTTTATTTAAATATTTAAAAAGTAAAAAGTGAAATAAGTAGTTGAAGAATTTTTTAGACAAAAAATGGCTACACTTGTTATCGATTGACTAGCTTGAGACTTCATACTTAGTTCATCTAATTGTAACAAAATAATTAAATATCATTTAAAAATAATTAATTATTTAAAAATTTATTATAAGAAGAGAATTTTAATTTATGTAAAAAGAAGTTTAATTTTTGTAAAAAAATAAATTTTATTGTAAATATTATAATTAAATAGCTTAATTGTTACAATAATTAGAATAAGAATTTAAATATAAATAAAAAAATTATTTATAAATATTAATTGTTAAAAGAGGTCTTATTAAATATTTAATTAATTATTTTAAGAAAATAGTTAATTATAATTAATTAATTCTAAAAAAGAAATGTTTACCTATTAGTAACTTGTTATTACAGGTCAAAGAAGAATGTAACCATATGGTTACATTAAATATGTAACCACGGTAGTTACATTGATTTTTATTCATTGGATCATTGTTAAACGGTTGTGATTAATTTAGAAATTAAATAAAAATAATTAATAAATTACCTGTAACCTGATACTAATCTGATTTTAGTTATTTCTTTATAAATAAAAATTAAAAAATATTTATAAAAATTAGTTATGAAAAATGTCTTATTAAATATTTTAATTAAAAAATTAATTTATTTTAAGTATATAATTAATTTGAGTCTAAAAATAAATTTTTTACCTATTAGTAACCTATTATATTAGCAGGTCATAAAAAAAGATGTAACTATCATAGTACATTTTGAATGTAACTATTGAATAGTCACCTATATATAATGTTTGGGTTGGTCTTGGTTAAGATTGTTTTGTTGGTTGTACTGTTTTTGAACTCTGCAATGAAGATTATTACTTATCAAAAAATGAAAAATTACTTTTTTATTTATATACTTTGTATTTTAATAACTTTTCAGTGGTTACTTAGTTTAAAAAATATATCATTATTCAGTGATTAGTTGGTGAGATTAATTTTAATTTAATAGAGTTTTTTCTTCATGTTCTCTCAACTTTTAGAACACTACTATAAAATTGGGCTTTAGAGGCAGTTTTTAAGGGCTTTCAGCGTCGATTTTGGTGAAATTAACTACCGACGCTGTTCCGAGTGACGCTGTAGGGGTAAAAACAACAGACGTTATAGGACCCCTATGGCGTCGGTTATTATGAAATAATGGCATCTGTTGTTTCATATAACCGACGCCATAGGACACATATGGAGTCGGTTATTATGAAATAACCGATGCCATAGGGTCTTCCTATGACTTTTTTCAGCTTTACAATTTTATATTTTCGCATAATTTATATATGTATATTATTATATTATTAATATAATTAAACTAAGTACAAATTATATATAATAACCATAAATAAAAATTAAATTGAAAAGTTGAATAAATACATATCTACATTACTCTAAGTGTTTGTATATTAGCTATTTTTTTTATTAATATTTTATATTTTATATTATGTGTTTGTATTTTTGTAGTATATTAGTATCATTTTTATAATTTTTTTTTACTAGTATCATTTTTGTTATTGTATTTTTTTTTTTAAGGAAATGGCTAAACTTTGCATGAAATTTTTTAAAACTTTGAACATTAATCATTTTTGATTCGGTTGTCCGTTTGAGGCGATTTTTTTTTTTTGAACTTGGGTATTTTTTTTTGCGTTCTACGCAATCCAAACCGCCAACGGGGGTTTCGCCAACCAATTTTTCAAAAAAATATTATTTTGCATACTAAATTCATGTTATGCACCCCTTTCACCTAATTTTTGTATTTTATTTTACTATTTTACTTAAAATAAACTAGAATTCTTATTTTAAGTATTAGAATCAATGTTTATAATGTATTTGTTAATTCTACCACAATAAAAATTGCAATACTAATTTACTTTTATATCTCTTCTAATATTTAAATAAAATTTATAGTAGCAAATTTATACAAATATTGTGTTTTGGTATATTGGTAAGGACTTATTAATTTATCCTTTTGGTCACAAGTTCAAATTCTAATAGACCATTTTTTGTATTTTTTTTATAGCTTACTATATCTATCATTAGCACTCAACAATATCTATCCTATGTATTACATCAATATTATTCTAAAATTACTCTAAGTATTTAAGGATTATCTAAATATATATAAAAAATATTCTTATAAAAGTAGGTTAAAGAAAGCATACCTTATACCAAAAATTATGTATTTGTCTTCCGATAAAGTCACTTTCGATAAAATCCTAATAACCAAGTTTAAGAAAAATTAAAATCAAATATTATCTTAATTCTACCGAAATTTCGACAGCATAACAATTATAATTGAACGTTTCTAAAAAATTCAAACCTATTAATAACAACAAAACACAATTCAAACCAATATAAAATAATCACAACAACATTTAATAATATACAAATTTACTACCCATTCGACTGACGTACATGTATTCACAGAACCTACTTCACTACGGATGAATATTTAAGATATTCAAACTCATCTAACATGCATATTATTCCACTCATCGATCCGGCGCAGTACAATATATTACAGAACCTACTTCATTACGGATGAATATTTAAGATATTCAAACTCTACTAAGCATTTATAATTAATTTATAATAAAATTTAGTGAATGTATACCTCGAGCTAGCTAGAAACCGATCAACACCAAATAAGTCAGATCCTTGCAAATTGACCTCACAACCTACAACATAAAAAAATACTACAAAATTACAATTTTTTTTATTTAGCTACTTACTAGTTATATAATTTATGAGTAACTAGTTAACTAGTTAATTTATTACTAACTAATTACTTATGAGTAACTAGTTAGTAATAAAAATACATGAATAGAATGAAAATTAGTAACTTGCTAAGTAGTTGTTGTTGGATATTATTTTACCAGGATCTTAGATCTACTCACAAGTATGTTTATTAACATCCTAAATATGAACTTTCTAAAACGATAAATTAAACACATATAAAGTTTAAGAAACCTTACATTGGGTGCAGCGGAATTATAATGACTCCTTCCGTTCAGATCTCTAACCCTTGATTCCTTTCTGTAGCAGAGTATTATCAAGATCTGAACCTGGATCTTCTTCTCTGAATCCTTGATGCTGAATCTCCTTTACTGATGATCTTTCTTCACGATCTTCCTCACTATGATTGAGGTATTGCTTGATGTGTGTGGGCACTACTCTAATCACTATGAGAGGTTCGAAATATAGAGGAAGAGAGAGAGAGTGGCGGCTAGAGAAGAGAGTGGAGGCTGAGGTTTTTCTGATTCAGAAAAGTGTAATTTTCCTGAAGCCTTCACTATCTATTTATAGCATTCCACTAGGGTTAGATTTGAATTATATGGCATTAAAATAATGAAAAAATCATTTAAAAAAGATAACATAGGTGGCCGGCCCTGGCTAGGTGGATTGGGCCTTGATTTTTGCAATTTTGCAATTTTACCACCTTTTGTATCTGATTTTCTCAAAAATGCCAATTTCCTAATTCAATCATTTAAATGCCAATTCTAACTATTTAATAACTATAAATAATTATTAAATAATATTGTCATTTATCATATTTATTAATTGAACCATACAAAGTATCATAATTAACAAATATGCCCCTGTTAACTCTTTCTTTACAATTTCGCCCTTACTTAGTGAAAATTTCACAAATAGACAGTCTAATTCGTGAATTATAATTGATTAATCAAAACCAATTACATGAGTCTTACAAGCAATATTATCTCAACTAGTGGGGGGACCATGGGTCTATATAACTGAGCTTCCAATAAGTAGATCAAGAATTTAGCACTAAAATTCACTAACTTATTAATTCTTCGTTGAATCCACGCATAGAACTTAGAATTGCACTCTCAGTATATAGAATGCTCTATATGTTCCACCATATAGACACATCATTAGTTATCCATTGTTATAATCCTAATGTGATCAATGATCCTCTATATGAATGATCTACACAGTAAAGGGATTAAATTACCGTAACACCCTACTATGTATTTTATCCTTAAAACACTTGACCCCGTATAAATGATATTTCAGCTTATGTGAAATGAGATCTCCACCATTTATTTTCGTTTGGTCAAGCTCGAAGGAAATCATCCTTTGCTTACTATTTGCCAGATAGAAGCTATAGATTCCATGTTTATGCTAGCGCTCCCACTCAATTGCACTACCGTGTTCCCAAAAAATATGTATCACCCTGACCTAAAAGTAGGCTTAACTAACAATTCAAAGGAACACGAATAGCCTTTCAAGATTGAGCCTAATCATAACAGGATTAAGATCATTTGATCTAGGATCAACTTGGCGATATTGACTTGAATAGATTTTACGGTAAGTTTAATTAAATCTAAGTCAAAGTTCAATATCGGTCCATTCCAATGCATACTCCATGCATCCAACCCAAGCTTTACTTTAACCAATGTTGGAAAGAACATAGTATTTCTCCAAATACAAGTAAACTCTTGTTGTAGATTATCATATCAGTAAAACCCAGTGTCTGATAAATCTAGGAAACTTTATTCACATAGTCATGTTTACTTTCCAATGTGATGACAGCACAATAAACATGATCAAGTATGTGAAAAGGGTTTAAGATGAATTTATAAATCAATTAGACAAGCAATTGATAAAGTGAGCCAAAACATACACAAATGAATGAAAAATACTTCTGTTTCTTTATTGATGTTGAATAAAATAGATTACATTGAAATGGAGTTTTATTTAGGGCATAAAACCTAACAAACTCCCACTTGCACTAATATAAAACTAATTAGTACATATCAATTAATCCTAAATTCTGACGGTGCTTTTCAAAGGCTGTCACGGCCAAGACTTTGGTAAATGGATCAGCCAAGTTGTCCTCTGTGTCGACTTTCTCAACTAGTACATCTCCTCTTGCCACGTATTCTCTGATAATGTGATACTTCCTTTCAATGTGTTTGCTTCTCTTGTGGCTTCGAGGTTCTTTACTGTTTGCTATTGCTCCATTGTTATCACAGAGTAGTACCAGAGGCTTTTCCATTCCAGAACAACTCCTATCTGCCGGTGAAGAACTTTCTTAGCCGGACAAGTTCATTAGCGGCTTCGGTCGCTATGTATTCAGCTTCCATAGTTGAGTCCGATATCGAGGTTTGTTTAGCACTTCTCCAAACCACCGCTCCACCCCCAAGAGTAAACACCATCCCAGATGTTGATTTCCTGTCTTCAAGACTTGCTTGGAAATCTGAATCAGTGTAGCCTATGGGATTTAAAGCACCACCCTTGTAGACTAACACAAAATTCCTTGTACTCTTTAAGTATTTCAGAATATACTTAACTGCATTCCAATGTTCTAGTCCTGGATTAGACTGATACCTGCTCACAATTCCAACAGCATAACAGATGTCAGGTCTAGTGCACAACATTGCATACATTAGACTTCCAACTGCAGAGGCATAGGGAATATTTGCCATGTCCTCTATCTCTTGAGGATCAGTCGGTGGATCGTTCCTTAGATAGACGAATACCAAATCTAGAGGGCATGTTTGCCCCATTGGCATTGTTCATGAAGAATCTCTCTAAGACTTTGTCTATGTAGGTTGTTTGAGAGAGAGCAAGAGATCTGTTCTTCCGGTTTTTGATAATCTGAATACCAAGAACATAGGCTGCTTGACCCAAATCTTTCATTTCGAATTGAGTGTTGAGCCATTCCTTAATGTGAGTCATTTTCTTGATATTGTTTCCAATGATCAAAATGTCATCAACATAAAGGACCAGGAATACTACTATTTGGTCTTCCTTGAGTTGGTAAACACAAGGTTCATCTTCATTCTGAAGAAAGCCGTAGGTCTTGATGATTTCATCAAACCTTTTGTTCCATGAGCGAGAAGCTTGCTTAAGTCCATAGATAGACTTGTTTAACTTGCAAACTTTCTTTTCTTGCCCAGGAAGAACATAACCTTCTGGTTGCTCCATATAGATGGTTTCTTCAAGTACCCCATTAAGGAAGGCAGTCTTGACATCCATTTGCCAGATTTCATAATCGAAAGCAGCAGCTATGGAGAGAAGAATTCGGATGGATTTGAGCATGGCAACAGGACTAAAAGTTTCCTCATAGTCCACGCCTTCTCTTTGGGTATAACCCTTGGCTACAAGTCTAGCTTTAAAAGTTTCGACTTCGCCTCCAGCTCCTCTTTTCTTCTTGTAAACCCACTTGCATCCTATCGGGTGATAGTCGTCAGGTGCGTCTACATATACCCAGACTTTGTTCTTTTCCATGGAATCCATTTCTGAATCCATTCCAGCTGACCATCGTTTCCGTTGCGGACTAGCCATTGCCTGTTTATAGGTTAATGGATCGTCATCAATACTGTCACCTACGACCATATTGATTTCACCATCCAAGCCATAACGAGCAGGTTTTGTTGAAACCCTCCCACTACGACGAGGTACGGTTGTCTTCTGAACAGAAACTTTAGTAGTAGATTTCTCAGTTTGTTCAACTGAGGGAGTGGGATCGTCTTCTTCACGAGTGGAAGAGGACGGAACATTGGAAGGACTTATATCTGATAGCAATTCCTCTAGAACAACTTTACTTTTCGATTTGTAGTCTTTAATATAGTTCTCTTCAAGGAAAGTAGCATTTGTAGAAACAAACACTTTATTATCCTTGTGACTATAAAATAGTCCACCCCTAGTCTCTTTAGAATTTCCAACAAACATGCATACTTCGGTACGTGATTCAAGTTTGCCTTCTTTCTTTCTTAAGACATGAGCAGGGCACCCCCAAATTCTGTAATGGCGCAAACTAGGTGTTCGACCATTCCAAAGTTCGACGGGTGTCTTAGGGACTGCTTTAGATGGAACAACATTTAAAATGTCATTTGCCATCTGTATAGCATATCCCCAGAAGGACGTAGACAGAGTTGAATAACTCAAAGCATAGACCTAACCATTTCCAAAAGAGTGCGATTTCTTCTTTCTGCAACTCCATTTTGTTGTGGAGTAGCTGGGGCAGTGTATTGGGATTCAATTCCAAGTTCAATTAAATGATCTTTGAACTGCATATCCATATATTCTCCACCCCTATCAGTTCGCAAGATCTTTAATGATTTACCTAATTGGTTTTGGGCCAAAGCATGAAATTCTTGAAACTTTTCAAACGTTTCAGATTTCTTTTGCATTAGGTAAAGAAAACTATATCTAGAGAAATCGTCAATGAAAGTGACAAAATACTCATAACCACCTCGGGCTTTGACATTCAAAGGTCCCGTACATCGGAATGCACTAACCCTAGAGGGATTTTGGCACGCTCTCCCTTTGCAGAGAAAGAACGTTTAGTCATTTTTCCTTCTAGGCAGGACTCGCATACTGGCAGTTCACCTAGGACGACATTTTTCAATGGACCGTCTTTGGTGAGCCTATTAAGTCTATCAAAGCCTATATGACCTAAACGTAAATGCCATAGATAAGTTTGATCATCATTATCAATCTCTTTTCTTTTTAGGTTTCTAGGTCTAGCTACACTGAAAAGTTCACTATTTAGTGAGATTTGAGTACTCGGTCTTAAAACATAAAGCCCTTGTTCCATTATAGCAACACATATTTGAAATCCATTACGAGAAATTGAACAATTTGTACTCGAAAAATTCAATATATAAAATTGTGTTTGCAAACATGAGACACTAATCAAGTTTCTACTAAAGTTTAGAATAAATAAAACATTTTCTAAAATTAAAAATCTTTGTTGAAACTTGATGCGGGCTTTTTCTCTAGCTTTGACCGATACTAATTCGCCATTGCCAACTTTAAGCTGTAACTCTCCTGGAAGTAGATTTTCCCAAGTTTCAAGCAACTGCAGTGAAGAACATACATGGTTAGTAGACCCAGAATCAACAATCCAGATGGATTTGTCGTTCTCTAAAACACATGATTCAAAGACAAAAGTATTACCTTCGTTTGAATTGTTTAGAAGCCTGGGACATCGTTCTTCATGATGACCCTTTCCATTACAATTCGAACATAGAAGATTATGTTTGATAATTGTACTTGAAGAAGCAGTTTTGCTAGATCCTTCATACCTAGTCCTTTTCCTTCGATTATTGATTGCAAACCCAGGGGGACCCATTGCAATCAAGTTCCGTTCATGGGCTCGTAATTCTGTTTCGAGCTTGTCCATGTCGGAGGAGTTAGAATTGTTGATCATGTAAGAGATAACAAATTCATTATACTCCGGAGGAAGACTATTGAGGATAAGTTGGACCCATTGTTCTCTTGATAAATCAATTCCCAGTAGAAGCTATAGATTTGTTGGTCATCCTTTGCTTACTATTTGCCAGATAGAAGCTATAGATTCCATGTTTATGCTAGCGCTCCCACTCAATTGCACTACCGTGTTCCCAAAAAGTATGTATCACCCTGACCTAAAAGTAGGCTTAACTAACAATTCAAAGGAACACGAATAGCCTTTCAAGATTGAGCCTAATCATAACAGGATTAAGATCATTTGATCTAGGATCAACTTGGCGATATTGACTTGAATAGATTTTACGGTAAGTTTAATTAAATCTAAGTCAAAGTTCAATATCGGTCCCTTCCAATGCATACTCCATGCATCCAACCTGAGCTTTACTTTAACCAATGTTCTGGAAAGAACATAGTATTTCTCCAAATACAAGTAAACTCTTGTTGTAGATTATCATATCAGTAAAACCCTGTGTCTGATAAATCTAGGAAACTTTATTCACATAGTCATGTTTACTTTCCAATGTGATGACAGCACAATAAACATGATCAAGTATGTGAAAAGGGTTTAAGATGAATTTATAAATCAATTAGACAAGCAATTGATAAAGTGAGCCAAAACATACACAAAGGAATGAAAAATACTTCTGTTTCTTTATTGATGTTGAATAAAATAAATTACATTGAAATTGAGTTTTATTTAGGGCATAAAACCTAACAGTTGTATTTAACTATCTATTAACTACTAAAAAATAAAAACACATGAATAAAATTTAAAATAGAAAAAATTTGATACAAAATAGAGTTAATTTCTAAACTTTTATTTCTAACACAAAATAAATACATATATACTCTCCTATTTCACATTTTTCATTCATAATATATATACACACAATACATTTCTCATTCACAATATATACACACAATATTACATATTCAATACAACACAATACATATTTAATAATATAGAAAACCCTAAAAAAATTATAAAATAAAAAATAAAGCAATATACATTACTAAAATTAGTAGAAATTAGATTTATACCTTAATAGACGTTGAGATACAATGTTTTCTCCACTAAAAACGGTGGTCGGAGGTATAAACACCACAACCACTACCTCTACCTTCGGTTCACCCTAAAAAAATGAGAAAAATGTGATCTTTTCAGGTATATAGTTTTAGGTATGAAAAATAAAAGATTTAGAAACAAAAATGAGCTAAAATGGTGAAATGGGGGTGATTTTCCGTGGTGGTTGGCGGAGAGGGTTTGGAGTTTCTCTAGTTTGGGGATTTCTAGGTTGGCTGGTCGAATGAGGAAGACGATGGGCTGGCTAGGGTTATAAACCCTTTTGGCGTCGGTTTTTTGGAAATAACCGACACCAAATAACCGACCCCATAAGTGGCGTCAAAATCCCTTCCAAAACTTCTCAACCCCATGTCGTCGGTTCTTTTATATTATTCTGAAAAAAGCGCCTCTAAAGGTTTGATTTATAGTAGTGAAAGAAAATAAATCTTGTTGGATCTCCTATTTCTTTTTTTCTTTTTTTCTTTCCATTTGTCTCTTCCATTCTCTGTTATTTCCTTTAATAGTATAATTATTTTCCTTTTATTTACTTGTTTTTCCTCCCGCTTTTTTACTCTATTGAACATAGTTCGAAAAGATGGAAGAAATGATGGATGGAGAAGATTGTATTGTATGTCTTCTTTTACTTCGTTTAGTATTTTGATAGTGGGATTAGAAAGAGGATCAAAATTGTTCTATTATTTTTGAAGTATTTTGTTATTTTCTTTAATATTTCAAAAGAATTTCCCTTTGAATTTCGGATGTGTAGTTTTAGGGATCTATTAGTGACTTTTTTTGAAAACTGATTATAATAAAAATTAAGTTGAAGAAGGTATTAAGAAGAAAATAAGATAAGACTTTTATGTATAGTTGAGGAATTAATAAGTATTCCTCCACGAAAGTATGAAGTTTACAATTTATTTTCTAGTTATGAACTAAGAGAATCGAACCTTTTGCATGGAGTAATAGTCATATTTATAGGCACATATATTTAATGGGTCGAACGGATCCGAGTCTATTAGGGTGATTTGTACAATAGCGTTTGTTGGCGTAAAATACATTTATTTATTATTATAATTTGTATTATTAAATAGGGTAAGTGAGACTCAAGTTGAATTAAGATACCTTCTATACACGATCAAACTCTTAATAATGATATGTGATTATGTGGGGCGTGAGGCGTTGGGAGAAATAAATGTCAAAATAGTAGGTGTGCGCCCAAAAGTATGCTTTTTTTTTTCTTTTTCATTTTTTTTTTTTTGCCTTTCCAAGACCTGATAGAGAAGATATGTCGCCAAATTTCTCTAGATCGTGTTATAGGAGCGCTACGTAGGTGCCTCCGAGATGAAAAGTGGTACCGAGCGCCTCTTCGTATTTTGTTCTCGAATGATCCCTAAGGCTATCCTTCTTAAGTTCACGTTGTTTTCTTGTAAAGTGTAAAATCATTATTCAGGAGTAGTCGTTAAGATTCATCACTGAGGAGCAATGTGAAAAACAGATTATCTGTCTGATTTTGTATTTTCTTATAAATAGACTGAGTAATTATCCACTTTGGGCCAAATTAACATAAAATTTTAACAATCATTTTATTATTTAAAATATTATCACAATTTTAATTTTCAATTACACTATATACTAATTTTTTTTATATAAATATTATATAATATTTTTAAAACGATATGTAATTGTATTACACATATTACATTACAAAATATTTTTACCAATAATTTAAAGGTTTAAGATATTTAAGTTTGGATTGAATGGAGTTAGCTTTTTGAATTTAACAATTTTGGTTGTATATCCCAAATTGTTATAAAAGAAAGAAAGAAAAAAAAATAAAAAGAAATAAAATTAACAGCACATATCCTCTCCTTTTGAGAATAAAGAAATTAAAGAAACGAAAGAACAGCGTTTTACAGATTTGGTTAGGGGGTGCGATCCACTACCATAGATAATATAAAATCAGAATATAAACAATTATGGTAAAAGAAAAAGTAAAAGTGGAGTAGAAGAAGCTCTGTAGAACCAAACAAACAAATACGTGGTAGGCGTCACAAACCCAGGAATCCAATCCCACCCAATTTTGACAGTTTCACTCATAATAATAAACAGTCGAAGTTGAAACCTTGAGCTTCGCGCCAGAAAGTGTCTATCTCTCTTTTCTTTCTTTCTTTTCAGCTTTGCGACGTGTCGTTTAGGCACTCCTTCTCCGCCGCACCAAATCCCGTGCTTATCTTATAAAAAAAAACCTCTTCTTTTCTCCACGTGTCGTCTCAGGGACACACGTGTTAACTTTTTTATGAGTTTTTTTAATTAGTTGGCAACACAACTTATCACATACGTTACACTATATACTACACTGGCAGAGCAGAGATAAATAAGGCATTGCTATTGTGACTATATGAGACTGTTTTCTGCTCCAAAACGGCATCGTTCCGAAACCCATTTCTAACGTCTTATTCATTGCCTTTCGTCTTTCGCATTCTTATCAATTGGGGCCAGTCGACTCAGATATATATTACACCATTATTATTACTATTATTAGTAGTAGTTGGTACCCCACAACCACACAAAGAGCGATAATATATGATATTAATATTAATGATGATATGAGGAAAGATAGATTACAATTACATTACACCAATTAATTTTAATTTGGTGACCGCAGATACAAATTGTATGATTGTAATAATTCTATTATATTTTAAAAAAAAAGGGTTAATTCTTAATGTATATATTAATATATATTATGAATGGATTATGGAGCCCATGTTCTTCTCTACTGTGGTTACAGTGAGTGTGTACTGAGTGGAATGAAGAAGAAGAAGATGATCACGAGTACACCCCAGAAACTTCCATGTGAAAAGATCTTGAAATGACTAAATGAAAAGATTCATCGGTGTTAAATCAGTATATATGCACTATAGTACTTCCAAACAAATAATGCATTAAAAAAAAGAGTAACTATATCTCATGAAATCCAAACCGACTATCCTTGAAATACAATTGCGGTGTTTAAATAATGACCAAACAATTGAAAGTATAGTGTTTCTTGTTCGATTCCAAATACACTGGAATCAAATTTTATTGTTCTTGTATAGCTCACTCAGCTAATTTCATCTTATAAGCTCACTACTATCTTATTCTACTCTATCCTTAATGCAATTCTACTTTTCATATACTCATTATTTAAGACCGATCGAAAACCCAATTGACTTAAAAAAGGAAAAGAAAAAAAAAGGTTTCTGACTCAAAGCCAATAATCTTTCTTGGAATCAAAATTTCAAGATCAGCTCAAGAGGGGTATAGAAAAATGACACTAATTACTAGCTATATCCATTCCAATACACAGAGCCTAAAGATTGGCTTTGGTGGAGTTGGATTTTTACTTTATTATATATATACATAATAATAATACTATGAAAGCTATAAGCCTATTTATCTTTATTTTCTAGGGGCCCTAGAAAGCAGAGGTGAAAAAAAAAAATTAAAAAGAGAGAAAAAAGCCTCTTCTCAAAAAGTGGCCATTCTTTTTTTTTTTTTTCTTTAACTCCTCTCCTTTTCATTCCCATTCCCTTCCCTTATAAAAACCACTCTCTCCTTCTCATATTTCCCATCGAATCTAACTCAAAGCCCCTTCACTTTACACTCAGTCACTCACTTTAGATAAAACGAAAGAGTGAAATGGAGAGTCGGGGCTCGTCTTTTTCCAGCTGCCGAACCTACTTTCGGGCTTTGACCCAAACCCCTGCCCGTTTAGCCCGCCGGGCTGGCTCGGTCTCCACCTCTTACGAAGAAATGAGCCAGGTCAGAGCACGGTCTGGTTCTAACATGATCAAAAGCCTCAGGTGGTTCGACCTCGTCGGTTTTGGAATCGGCGGCATGGTCGGCGCCGGTGTTTTTGTCACCACTGGTCGAGCCAGTCGTCTCTACTGCGGTCCCGCTGTTGTTCTATCCTACGCCATTGCTGGAGTTTGTGCTCTGTTATCTGCCTTTTGCTACACAGAGTTCGCCGTCGACATGCCCGTCGCCGGCGGTGCCTTCAGCTACCTCCGCGTCACATTCGGTGTGGTTTTCTCACTACCCTTTTCATCTGAAAACAATTTTTTTTCGTAATGCATCACCGAAAATGAATCAATAAATGAAAATATTAAAACTGATTCTGTTTTGCTTAGGCGAGTTTGCGGCTTTCATAACGGGTGCTAATCTCGTGATGGACTATGTCATGTCAAACGCTGCCGTCGCCAGAGGCTTCACGGCCTATTTGGGTACCGCCATCGGCGTCCCTGTCACGAAATGGCGGATCGTGGTTGCCTGTCTTCCCGATGGGTTCAATGAAATAGATATCGTCGCTGTCCTCGTCGTTTTGATGGTTACCTTCGTAATATGCTACAGGTATACATATAAAAAAGCAATCTTTCTTATAGTTCTGTTTCTTCATCTTCCTGACTGTTTTGATGATTCTTTCAATGCTCTGTTTCAGTACGAGAGAGAGCTCGATGTTGAATATGGTGTTGACGGCGCTTCATATTGTGTTCATACTATTTGTAATAGTACTTGGGTTCTGGAAAGGTGATTGGAAAAACTTCACTGAACCCGCCGACCCGATTCATCATCCATCTGGATTTTCCCCATATGGAGTTTCAGGGGTTTTCAACGGAGCTGCCATGGTTTACCTTAGCTACATCGGGTACGACGCCGTTTCTACCATGGCGGAAGAGGTTCGTAACCCGGTCAAGGACATCCCTATTGGAGTTTCCGGCTCCGTTATCATCGTCACCGTCCTTTACTGCTTAATGGCCGCATCTATGTCCAAGCTTCTTCCGTACGACTTGGTAATAATAATACACAAAATATTAATTTACATAATTAAAAAAAAATAAACTAAAAGAAAACAGAACAGAGCACCTTATTTGTTTTTGATTTAATTTTAAGAAGATATTAATTAATTTTATAGCCGAATGACGAAATGGCCCTTGCGCCTTGTTATTACAGATCGACGCAGAGGCTCCATTCGCGGCCGCATTCAGTAGGCAATCGGACGGCTGGAAATGGGCTTCGAACGTGATCGGAGTCGGGGCTAGTTTCGGGATTTTGACGTCGCTGCTGGTTTCGATGTTGGGCCAGGCCCGTTACATGTGTGTTATCGGACGGTCCAACGTGGTCCCGGCCTGGTTCGCTAAGATCCACCCCAAGACATCAACGCCCGTCAACGCTTCCGCTTTTCTCGGTACGTAACTCCTGAGCCCTGCCTTAATAGCACGCTAGTTATTATTTTATAATTATCAATTCATTAACAATAAATTTTCTTGTCTACGTATTATTTTTTTGTTCTTATAACGTTTGAATAATTTAATTTAATAATAATATATAAATGAATGGTTTGGATTTATTTATGGGATTTTCCATGCATCGATCTTCGTTTTTGTAATATTATAATGTGTGAAAAGTTGCACAGTTCCCAATTGTAGTCATCTTTAGGCGTTACTTTCGTTTTTATTTGTTCTTTGAAATGAGTCTGTTGGCACCACAAAGGGACCCCACTTGAACCGATTCGGCTTTTAGTTTGTGGGGGCCCTAGTCTCTCTCAGGTTGTAGTGCAGAAGGAGATGGTGTGTAATTCAGTGAGGGTGTCCTCATCATTCTTTTATCATGGGGTGACAGTATTTGAGTAGATGGGCTATAAAACTAGGATAAGGATTTGTGGATTTGGTGATTTCTTTGCCATTTTGTGTACGTAATCCTTAAAAAAGTATTGGGGGAAAAAAACTGGGCAAAAGTGAGTATTTCACATGCTTTTCCTTGTTGTTTGATTTATTGTAACCAAATCCAGGCTTTATTTAGAACATAGTTTTGGTTAGACTCTAGACTCTAGTTGTGTGTCAACTCGTACAATCTCTCTAACAAAACATAGTGACTTAATAAAGCCAAACCTTTTGGCTAATAGGGGTAGTTGTCCTGATGTGTATAGCATTGACATTTTGTTTTCCTTTCCCTCTTTCTCTTAATTGGGAGTATTGGGTTCATTGTACTTTCATATTATTAACACTTTTTGCTAATAAAAGTTTTCGTTTACATTGAGCTATGTATTTATTTAAAAAGATTAACTTAATGGAGTATGATCTAGTAGCTAGAATATCTTCCTATGATATCAGCAGTAGTTGGGGTTATTGCATGAACTTAGCTCATCAACAATTAACTTGTATATTATTGTTTAATATTATAAAATTAAAATTAAAGAATTAGGGGTTATTGATTCAGTGAGACTCTTTTTTAGTGCTTAATTAAAACGAATATTGTTTTTGGAAAAGATGGTGTGAAACTATCTGACTCATTTTTTATCATGTAACATTTTATAGTGTGAACTAGTTGCGTTTGGCCCTATTATTACCTTTGAAAGAGATATAGGGAAAATTAATTTCCCTTTTTTGGGTTTTGTATTACAAAATTGCTCTCAATAAAGGCTAAATTAGAAGTATTTTGGATTTAAAGTATACTTTGTGAGGTGCAATCATAGCAGCCTTAAAGTTCATAATCTTTGGATTGTATCAATTTCTTTTTCAAGTGCCTTGTTCTCTATTTCTCTTCCTCAAAAAAGCTATAATTGTCATTATTTTTAATTAGTGGTCCATGTTGGTCCAACCATCTTCTTGCAAGATAATCCTTGGGGTTGCAGCCATTATCGAAAGTGACCCTTTACCTCTCAAGGTCATGTGTCAAGGTCCCAAATAAATGGCAAGGCCACTACTACAAGGGTAATTGGATTGTTTTTGGTAAACAGAGCAATCCACTCAAATAGATAGATGTATCTTGTGTGGAGTTTATTTCATTCCTATTGCCTGAGATTTATATGCTTTTAGATTTGTGGGGTGCCCTTGAGTTCCCACCATTCCTTGTTTTTATCCATAAAAAATACATATGCACGCCTTGGGAGAAAAAGAATACTATAATAACAAAAAAGAAAAAGAAAAAAATGTAGTCCTTTTGTCCATATGCACTTGAACTAACTTGGCTCATGATTCCTCATATTATATGGTGCTATACTTTTTTTTTCAGGTATCTTTACGGCTTTGATTGCCCTTTTCACTGATCTAAATGTACTTCTCAATCTTGTCTCAATTGGCACTCTCTTTGTCTTTTACATGGTGGCCAATGCTGTGATTTATAGGCGTTATGTTGCTGTGGGGACTACCAATCCTTGGCCTACATTGTCTTTCCTCTGCTCGTTTTCCTTAACATCCATTTTGTTCACCCTCATATGGCAATTCGCCCCGCCGGGCAAACCCAAAGCCATCATGCTAGTCTTCAGTGCCTTGGTTGCCATTGCTATGTTGCAAATTTTCTATTGTATGGTTCCACAAGCGAGAAAACCCGAGTTTTGGGGTGTCCCTTTCATGCCATGGATTCCATCCACATCCATTTTCTTGAACATTTTCTTGTTGGGTTCTCTCGATGGTCCTTCCTATGTGAGATTCGCCTTCTTTTCCGCCTTGGCAGTGCTTGTTTACGTGTTCTATAGTGTTCACGCAAGCTTTGATGCCGAGGGAGATGGCGCTCTTAGTGTGAAGAACGTAGAAATTCACTTGGAAACAACAGAGGATAAAAGCCAAGATAATAGTGTTAAAGTGTAGAAATTACTTGTCAATTTATTTTGTTGACATTTTAAGTCAAAACTTTTTTCTTTTTAGTAGGCTTTCAATGGGTACTGAGGAAGAAAAAAGAAGATAGAAATAGAAATAGAAATACTCTGCAGTTTTGCAGGAGTAGCACCAAATTGTATAGTTGGGTTACTTGAAAGGGTTTGGCCTTTAGGTGTGATTCCATTAATGTACATCAAAAACTGCAGTATAAGAAATGGACAAGAAAGAGCAGTTTTCCTTTCATTTTCTTCACTTGAATTTCCATTAGTCTAATTATTTCATATTTAATTACTGACAATGACATTTTGTGGTGGAACTAGTCACTATTAGATATCGCTATTATCAAGTCTTATTTACACTTATTTTTTTTTAACTATTTCAGTAAGTGCCTTTATGTATTTTTGTTTTGATAACGTTGGACAAAAGATAAAGGTCATCCATCCCAAGAAGAGTTTGGTGGAGTCTAATGCTAAGTACTATTTACTTTTGATGAGATATATATTTAATTATAGCTAGTACTAGTACCATCTACTAATCTAGATTCATTTTCAAGTACTGAACATTAGTATTAAATTTGCCATGGATTTCATGATATTTAACACTAATATTTAATTGAAGCATGATGACATCAATATTAGCTGTGATACTCTTAATATTAACTTTATTTCTTACATTTAATCAACCCCAAACCGTATTAGTTGTGATACAACTACAAGATTGGTTCTGCATGTTGTCCATTTAGACAAAAGAGACCTCAATATTATTTTGTTACAAAAGCTATCCAATTTGTATGAAGTTATCAAATATTATCATTAAATAGTAGATATAATTGTAGCAAATAATTAAGTTCGTATACTAATTCAATGATCATATATTGTATCCAAGTGTTTGGTATGGGGGTTTTGTTTCATAGGAAGGGGAATATAAATTCAAACTTATGTTTGGTATAATTTTAGTGGACTTATAATAAAGTGGGTTCTATTTTTAAATTTATTTTTATAGATCATCTCAAATTGTTTACACACTTAGTTTGAGATTCTCTTAATTTAAAACCTACTAAATGAAACTCTTACACCATGTTATTTGGTAAATACTATTTTAGACCTTGTATTTTGTAAAAATTATTAATTGGACGTTCTGTTTTGTTAAATGACAAAATAGACTCTGTATTTTCTAAAATTGTATAAATAAGACTCTGAATTGATTTTTTGTCAAAATAAAGCTTAATAATAATTTGATCTAGAGATATTATGATAAAATTGGTTCTATTTTCTGAATCTGTTCGTGTTAAAAATTGTCTTAAAATTGGTTATAAAAAAATAAAATTTTTGAAAATTGAGTTCATAGTCTTATTTTTACTATTTTGGAAAATATAAGATTTTTTTTGTCATTTAACAAAACAGAGGATTCAATTAGTAATTTTTGTAAAACACAAGATCCAAAATAGTATTTACCCTTATTATAATGAATGTATGTCTTTAAAAAAAAAGAACTGAAATTAGGTTGAGAAGTGTAGCACAAAATGAAAAATTAATGAAGTTATATTGTGTAATTATTTTATTTTATTTGTTTTAATTTTTATTTTTATTTTCATATTCTTTAAGATATATTTATTTTATACATGATGTTTTTATTATACTTTTATTAGGTTAATATAAATTATGTACTAAACTTAAAAAGATGGTGAAAGTATATTGAACAATTCACTAGTAAAGTGAATATATTTTAATAAAATATAAAATAAAATATAATATAATGGTATTTTTGATTAATAAATAAAAAAAAGTGGAGTACTAAACTTATTCTAAAATTATAGGACCATACTATCATTAGTCAAATGTTTCCTTTTCTGAGTGAAGAATTTCTTTCTTTCTTATTTCAAGTTTCTTAACATATTTAACAAATTGATTTTTGTTTAAATTCTTATTTTAAATGTTTTTTTAGCTTTTTATTATTTAATTGTTTGATTGATTTTTTGAAAGGATTGTCTTTATCAATCTATAAAATCCTTAAAATATGTTGAAGGGAAATTTGTGCCAATAATAATACTACTAATGATATATATAAGCAACTTATTTATTTGTTTTTCATTTTTTAAGAAAATTAATTCATTTTAATTTACTATTGATTCTTTTTCTCATTTTTTGTGTTAATTTTATAGATTTTTTTTAATATTTGTATGGACTTATATTTTTTTCAAGGGGAAACAATATTATTTTTATGTTGTCGCAATATTATATGATATTTTCGCAAAAAAGAAAAAAAAATGTATAAGCAATATATTTTATTTACCAACTTTAAAATGATTCTATAAGATAATTTATTTTTTTATTATTTAAAAAAAATAATGTTCTGTTAAAATGTAAATTTTTGTTATTTTTAGGTGTTAACCAAATAATTCGATTATTCTTATTATTCTACATGTAATTTATATGTATGAAGGATATATGCAATGATTTTTGAGGATGTCATTTTCATTATATAGCTTTCGGTTAAAGCTTTCATTCTCAAACTTTCGGTAAAGGTTGAGAATGCATACAAATATCATCTAAATTATAAAATTATAATGAGACAAATTCCCGTATCATGATCTTGCGTTGGGTTGCTGTTTTTCAAATACAAAAATTTGATATTATGTGTGGTCTATTTTTATTTATTTTTCTTCTTCTTTTAATTCAATATTGGGCAATATATTATAATCTTTGTTTAGTCGCTTTAATTAACACAAAGCAAAAAAGATCAAAAGAAGTATACACTTTTATTAAATTTTATGGAAACCGACAAATTTCACATTGTCTTTTAATTGTTGTGATAGAGCACTTGAGTAATTCAACATAAATTATTAGATTACTGTTGTTTTGGGGGCTTCACTTTTCTAAATGAGTTTAAAAATCAATTTCAACCTTCGACTTTCAAAAAAGTTTTTTATATTTCCAACCTTGATGTATAGATTTTCTATCAATTTCTACATTATTTTTACTTGTTTTGACTATGTTCTATTTATTTATTCTTAACTATATTTGGTCAATTTTGAAAGGGATGTATATCGCTGATTTTAAACCTTTTATTGTTGGAGAAAAGACATTACTAATTATTCTTTTTAATCAATGCATAGAAAATATGTTTTAGTTTAATCAAAACATGCAAAAGTGAAAAAACAAGAAAAAGAAAAAGAAAAAGAAAAATGTGTTCATGTCTTTAGTTTTGAGTATATATCATATCCTATAGAATCAATACCATATCCCTACTAAACAAGAAAGCAATTTTTTTTTCTTCTTAAACTTCTGAAATTCAATTGGAATCCTTTAAATTCCAACAAATGACCAATTGATGATAACAAAGTTATATTATCAAATCTCCATACCTAAAGAGATATTCCCATCAGAGATATTAAGATCTTCCCAAATACTATACCATACCAATACATTTTGACCATTCATTCTTCTTACTATTTTGGACATAAGTCAAAATTCATATTGTCATTAAAGGTAGCAGTCAAAATATTAAATATTCAATCCCACACATATATTTTACTAAAAAAGAATTAGATTTTACATAAGAAATATGAAAATAATAATAATAATAATAGTAATAATAATAATAATAATAATAATAATAATAATAATAATAATCAGAATCTGGAAAAGTAGGAAACCCATGTCATATCTCATAATTTCACTTACCTTTTTCACCTTGCAAAGATAGGGATGCCATCTTGAGAAAATTAAAAATAAAAATGGACAAAATAAAATGGGCCATGCTCATGTTTGGTTGTCTCATACTTCCTTTCTTATCTAATTAAATGAAATGCCTTTTATGTCTACTGTAATATAGTCAATTGGATTTGGCTCTATGATTCAATTTTCTACTAATTATTAATGTTTTCATTTTGTTTTGGCTCAATAGATACTATTTTGTCCTATTTAATTCAGTTGGGTGATGTGACCAATGTAATATTTTTCATTGAGAGTACTCAGATATCTTATCTTAATGGAAAAGCAAGATATTAATACTCCACTTATAATCTATTTGAAAAAATTATTCATATAAATCCCAAGTTGTAGAATCTAGGTCAAAATTATTCATAAAGTAAGATACTTGAAACTGTCTTTCAACAAACCCATTGAACTGAGTAAACAGTAAGAGTGCTTCAAATTAATTTGACTTTCATAGGAAAAATCCTAAAACTTGGTAAAGTCATCAACAAAATTACAAAACTTAGGTAATAACTATAGTACCGTTTGGTAACACTTTTGTTTTTTAATTTTTTAATCACAAAATAAAAGTAAAATTTTTGAAAAACAAAAATGCGTTCTGTAACTACTTTTGTTTTTCAATTTTAAAAACAGAAAACAAAAGTGTGTTCTGTAAAGTTTATTTTAATTTTAATTTTTTGATTTTATTTAAGTCGGATCTAGGTCTGGGGTCTGATTCAGGTTCAAGTCAAAAACCGAGTTTAGCGCCAAGGCCGTAGGGAGGTGATTTGGGTCCGGGTCTTGTCGTAATCTAAAAGATTGATTCAGAAAAAAAAATTGTTTTAAAAAAATATTGACAGTGATTTTTTTTGTTTTTAAAATTTTGATTTCTAATTATAAAATTGAAAAGTAAAAACAGTTTTATAGAACATGTTTTTGAAAAATATTTTCACTTTTCTACTTTTAAAAACAGAAAACTGATTAAAAAAGTGTTATCAAACGCCACCTATATTTATCCATTGAAGAATAAAATGAGGGACTCCACACATTTGTATATGCAAGTAGTTTTATTTTCAAAAGATTTAAAACTAAAACCAAGTTTATAGATTTATATATTAAAGACTAATATAAATTAAAATTTTGTATTAATTAATAAAAATGATTTTTGACCTATCTAGTACTAGATTATTATTATTTTATTCTTCTAATTTGACTCGAAATTGGCCTAAAGTAGATCTGAGATTCTTGAAAGTTGCACTTAGAGTTTGTAAGGACCTCCATAATTTCTAGTGTAACCTCAACCTCCTCTTTGACCACGACTATTATACCACCTCGATTACTATTATTCAAGGAAAGATTAGCAAAATTGGCCTGAACATTCAAGAGAGTAGTGGTGGTGAATTGATTTATGTGAAGTTTATGGACTCAACGGATTCTCATGCAATGTTAAATTGACAATGACAACTTCATATTGTCCTAGTCCTCCAAGAATATACTAAACAAGAATTTTATTTTCAAAATGTATTTTTTAATCGAAGATGATCCTTTTTTTCTTTTTTTTTGTAGCTTGAAGAAGTCCTTGAACTTGCATAACTCTTGCTCTTGATCTTGGCAGAAAGTGTTATGCAAAGGTGGTCCAAATCTCATATGAGGTTTGACAATTGATCACATATTCCATCACAAAATTCATCATTTAGTGCACAAAAAACTGATCAAATTTTAATTATTGAAGGTAAGTAGGATTTGGAATGTTACTTCAAGAGTTTGAGCTGGTTGAGAATTGTTCTAAGAGATCTAACATCAGCCAAGATGAGAGATCTCCAAATAGTATAGTTTGATCTATCTAGAATTAGATTTATTGAAAGAAGATTATTATTGGAAAAGCTTACTTGTAGAGCCTCTTAAGCAGGTTGAGTAGCAATCGGAGGAGCATCATACCCTTCAACTTGACCTCCATTGTTTAAAGAATTTGCTAAATTCGACGTCATTACAGCTCTGATACCATGAAGAAATTTAGAGAAGTAAAATTAAAAAATGAGATGAGAGAAATAAAAGTGCCTCACTCGGTAGAGTTGAGCTCTGCCTCTTTTATATAGATCGAGATTCAACATAATAAACATAATAGCGTGACAATAGTTAGGACAAGCTCAACTGAAAGTAAAACAATTACAACTTAGGACCTCCTTTTTGTGAGGATAAGTGTAAAATCACTAAGCTATGTTTATACATTTTGGCTTTATATTTGCTTTATTATATAAAAAATAATGTTTCTTTTAATAAATTAAAAACTATTTTTTTGGAAAATTATATAAACTGTTATTTTAAGTAAAATATTTACATATTTATGTTCAATTTTTTATATATATATTTTACGGTATTCTACAAAAATATTAGAAAACAATAAGAAAATTACATAAAAGTAACAAAAAAATTACATCAAAATAACATAAAAAATAATATACAAATAACAAAAAATCAACAACGAAATAACAAGAGTACAACACAATAATACATAAAAAACTGTATTTTAGGTAAATAAAATCTTAAAAACAGTAAAAGTGTTTGAAATTCCATACAATTGCATATTTGTAATTTTATTGTTGTTTTTGTATTTTTTTTTTTTTAAAATTATCCCTTTTCTTTTGGGTTATTATTATTTTTAACCCTTTGTTTTATAAACGTTATCGATCGGACAAACTGTTTTGTTAAATGATGAATTAGACTTTGTATATTCTGAAATGGTACAAAATAGTGTCATGACCTTAATTTTTAGCCATTTTTTTTAATATAACTGTCATCCGTGTTTCCGGATAGATGATATATGCATTTTCCAAAGCCCAAGATCAGTTAAAGTAAGCCCATTCCGAACCTGGATGTAAGTCCAGCTTAACAGACACGACAAGGTCGGACCGCTTCAATCCAGGAAATGTTGTTTGGCTTAGAAGGCGAAAGGTCCATCAAGATCTATCCAGATACCCTCATGGGATAATCCAGATACAATCAATTGAGAAGACATTTGGAAGCTTCCGGATATGGCACCCTCCAGACCCAGGGCCCCACCATGTCATGGATTTATCCCATATGTCAGACCCAGGGAGTGCACATACCACCAAAAGGCAACCTTATTTTTGTTCAATGCCATATTCTCTGACATTCTTAGTACCAACACAGCAATGCACGACATGTGGCATCATAATCGATCCCCACTTGTATGGACGACCATTTTCTCGTGAATGGGCATCACCCAATTGGTCCAAATTAAATATATACATATATATATTATATTAAACCCCATCAGTGAGTCTAGTTGACACCTCTAAGCCCTACCGGGTCCGAGTTCACTCACATGATCTCTTCATGCAAAGGGATCGATTGAGAAATCATTTTATAGCTACTAAGAGCTGAAAATTAGGGTTCTTCAACTAGGGAAAAATACTTGTAATAAAGATACTTTGAAACTTTTCTAGCTCAATAATATTGACTCATAAGGCTTATTAACGCCTTAACCACATAAAAATCACAGTTTCTTCTTCTTTAATTTATTTCTTTTTCAAGTCAATTATTTTACAATCAATTTTTAAAAATCTCGGTAAATAATAACCAACTTAAAGACAATTTTTAGCATAAATAGAGGTAAAAAAATATAAGCAGTCTTGTCGTAACACATCTAGATCTCAGATTATTAATATTTTGTTTTATTTTGATAAAAAAATCAACTAAGAATAGTATTTTCTACTATTTTAAAAAATATAGGGGGTCTAATTTATTATTTAGTAAAACAAAAGATCGAATTAATAATTTTTGTAAAATATTGAATTTAAAATAATATTTATTTAATTATTTATTTTTTGTGAAAGCCATTAACAACCGATTTTGGGATACGTACTTTAAATATATATAGCCTAATTAACATGCCTATAAGAGAAAGCGAAAGGAGCTTGGAAATGGAGGATCAAAAGGGAGGATCTAATTAAGAAGTTATCAAAGAGAAATCGAATATATAAAAATACATATATATTATATATATAATTATATAATTGGTTTGGCTTACGTACGTACATGTACGCAGTGTCAAACTATTATTATTTTGGACCATGAAAATTGCATCTGGAATACCAACATGGTCTAAACTTTTTTGTATGATTCTCTTCAAGAAATGGACTTCTTTCGATGTTCTTAAAGTGGAGTCAATAGGCTTTGGATTATTCTTAGGTCAAACACGAAATAAGGAAGCACTTATAATTATACTCAACCCATTCATAAACGAGTACAACTTGTATATATTTATCATTACTTAAAAATAAAATAAAACCCCTTTCCATTCATAACATATTATTTTGTGTCTTAATTAATTTGTTGCATTTTTTTTTCAAAAGGTTATTCAAATGGATTTATGTAATCAAATACAATTAGGGAATATGACAGCATATAGCATATAATTAAATGAGATTAACGAAATTAATGATATCTTAAAAGAATTGTACTCATCAAGTCAAGCATTTACACAAATTGTAATTACAGAATAGCAATATAGAAAATTTCATCATGTACTGTTGATATAGTCTCCAGTTTATTATATATAGTTAGTAGCATAGAAAATATTACAACTTTTATATATACTTAATTATAATTTAGTCTCTATAGTTTATAGTTTACATATGGATCACAAAATCTTCGTACTGAGCTTCAAATCCCCTCACATGGATCTTTATATTATTATGACAAACCATGCCAATTAAGATGAGTGCTAGCTACAAAACACGACCATTATTGGTATGTCAGTTGTTAAATCGAACTCCATTAATTAATATATGAATATATGGACCAACAAGTTGGTTTTATTATGCAAATGCGATGATTAATTTAGTGGAAAAGACTGTTTATATATTGATTAATTAAGTCCATAAATCGATAGACCTCGGTATAGAACTTTTGGGACCCATATATATCATGCATATTGGGCAACAATTCACACTTAAGATATTATTTGGTTCTTATTGATCCACTATATATAATACACTACTAATTATTACTAGTAACACAATATATATTTATTTAAAATTGTATTAAAATTACTATTACCTAATTATTAATTTAATTAATAATAATAAAATTAAATTTAATATGGTTTTAATTTTTATTTTCTAAACAAAGGAAAATATTTTATTCAATCAGTACAAAATCGGACTGTTAAATCAAAGCAGCCCCCAAAAAACACAACTCACAGTTAACTTTTTTAGCAGGATTAGGAAGAGAAAAATTTCTGACTCTAAATTTCCCCTAAATCCTAGAACAAAGCAAGGCTAATTTGTCTATGATATTTCTAAGCTTCATAAGCTTCTTAAAATACCAGCTGTAATCATTTTTCAGAAGAACTAACCATATATCTTGATCTTTGAGGTAGATAGAATTAATCTATTTTACTCAAAGATTGTCTTGCTTGGTCGAAATGACCCAAAGAAACTTAGCCAACATAGCAATATTATTCAACTTCTTACTTTCTCTAAAGCCAATGCCACCAATCCTAGCCCTAGGCATAGGTGGGCTAGGTCTGTGCCTAGGGCCCACCTAGTCCAGGAGCCTAAAAGAATATTCTCCCCTTTTAAAATTACACATATTTTTTTTAATGATTTTGAAAAAAGCCCCATATTTTTTTTTTCTAAATAAGGCTCTAAAAATAAATTTATTTTCTATGGTCCACTAAATTTCAGGACCGACCGTGAATGCCACCATACTTTTTGGGAAGTCAAAATTTCTCCCAAGAAGCAAGGTGAACCTTGCTACAAGTATCATTTGTGTCCCAAAGAAAGTCCCTGCAATATTTATCGATGACAGCCACAATTTTTTGAGGTAAAATAAAGATACCCATACCCATTCAAAAGTTTATGATTTCCAATAAAATAGTATAAATGAGAAGAGCTCTCCCTGCAAAAAAAAAAAAAAAAAGTTTCTGCTAGCCCAATTATGAAGATTTTTATGAATTTTATCAAGAAGGACTCCACAATTAGAGGCCTTTCATTTGGTAGGTCTTAGGTGAACCCCTAGATATTTAAAGGGAAATGTACCTTCTTCCATCTGAACAATACTCATGAGCTTCCCTTTACAAGTCTCATTGACACCACAAAAATAGATGTGAGATTTTGATTTATTAGCAGCAAGGACCAGTAGCTTCACAAAAATTTTTGAAAGCTGATTGAATAAGCTGAACCGATTTTTCATTTCCCTTGCGAAAAATCACTAAATCATCTTAAACAAAAAATTAGTGAGTTTCAAGGTCTTACATATTGGGTGAAAGCCAAAACCTTTGGTCTAAGAAGCTTGGTGCAGAAGTCTAGTCAAGTAATCCATAATCAACACAAATAAAAGTGGAGACACTGAAACTCCTTGGAAGACTTTTCTCTCCCTTAAAGGAGTCTTGTAAACGACCATTAATCATAAGAGTATAAGAAGTTTCTCTCAAACAAACTAGCACCAAATTGATGAAACAAGATAAAAAGCAGAGGCCCTTTAGGAGATAAAAAATAAATTGCCAGTCTACTATGTCGTATGCTTTATTGAAGTCAATCTTCATTATGCACCTAGCCGAGATATTTTTTCGAGTGTAACCTTTAAGTAAATATTGAAAAATTAAGAATAGTATGAGCCAACAATCTATTCTTGATGAAAGCACCTTGGTTGCTATGAATCAAGATAGGTAAGACTTCAGACAGTTTTGAACAAATTATTTTTAAAATGCATTTATAAAGCATATTGCAACAAGCAATCGGTCGATAATTAGCAACAAAATTTAGATTGTCACATTTGGGAATAAGAAAAATGGTCATTTTATCAGCTTTAGAAAATGGACGGATAAGATTAACATGCTGCTATAAATTCAATTTAGCACCAAATTCAAGTATGGGGAGATCGATACCTTGAGTAGCAATACTTTTTTTTTCCCATGAAATTACGAAAGTGGTTGAGAAAATGATCCACGACTTTATTATAGTCATCTACAACCTGATTTCCATTAAGTACAAAAGAGATTATAGGATTTTCTCTTTTTCCTTTTCTTCAAAGTGGCATGGAAAATTTGTGAGCTTTATTGGTTTGTTACAGGTAGCTTGAGAATCTCTGTTTGGCAAGGTAAACCTCTTATGCTTAGTTTCTTAGCTTGGACAAGTCATTACAAGGGTCATTCGCAAGATCTCTCTGAGCAATAGCAAAACTTTCCTTGGCAGCATAGTACTTTGCAGAAATATCACCCATTTCCTTCCTGTTAAGTCTTTTCAATATATGTTTTAGTCTGAAAAGTTTGTTGAATATCCCCCACGAGCCACAGACCTTTTTGATTAACTGGTTTAGACAAGTTTTTGAAAACTAGCTCTTTGTATTGGTTGTGCAACATCTAGTGATTGAAGAAACGAAAAGACTTTATACCAAATTTGCCAATATCATGTTGCTTGATAAGGTAGAAGTTATGATCATAGCATCCCAATTAAAAATTACTTTAATTGAGAAAATTATCCATCCAAATCTTATTAGTAAATACCCTATCAAGTTTGGAGTAAATGCAGTTTCCCTTCTCATGTTTATTAGTCCATGTGAACTTAGAATCCAAGTATCTGCACTCATCCACTCATCCACTTGAGGCTAGCCAATTTGGAGCATCAACAATCTTGCTAGCAGTGATTTGTCTACCCCACATCTACCTTGGTAGTGAAACATGATATTGAAGTCCTCAAGAATTAATCAAGGGATGTTCAAGTGACCAAGACTAGCGAGATCATTCCAGTGTGATGATTATTAATAAAGAATAATATAAAATGAATATAAAAAATAAAAATATTAATAATAAGAATTTAATTAATTAATGTGTTGTTTAATTAATTGAAATAATTTTCAATAAATTATGATATAATTAATAATTTTGTCAAAAATGTCTATTTCAATTTTCGCTCAAGGTTTTTTTAAGCTTCGCCTAAGATCTTGCTGAAGCTTGAGATTACCCTGTATACAAACTCTCTATAACTATGATAAGCCTTTAAGAATACAAAGCCGCTAGAGAGTTGGGGAAATTGTATAAGCGGGCCTGTTTAGCAAGTACAACTTGATTATAAAGGTGAAGACCACGTATGAAACTCATACCTCCTTCATTTTTATGGTTACAAAGATAGGGACACGATTTTGTCCCGTGATGTACTTTCACGGAATGTATTTCGTGGTACATTAGATGGGTCTCAGGGTACATTAGATGAGTGTCAGGGTACATTACTATTTTTTAACCCTAAGTACCCCTAGATCAATCTCAGTTGCGCCCTCAGATCAAATAACTCCATCTAACGGCTATCGTACATCACGTAATACATTCCGTGAAAATACAATCACGAGACAAAATCATGTCCCTACAAAGATAATCCCAAGTACACCAATACATATACATCAGAACCACCCTACTAGAATCTAGTACACATCATGTGAATATTATTGATAAATTAATTTTGTGGGAAGTTTGAAGAGGTTCATAGTATAAGTGGGAATGAATTGAATAAAAAATTTGATTAAAACTTCCGTGCCAACCATTGAGAAAAAGCTTAATTGACTTTCAATTGTTGACCTTTTCCAAATCCATTACGAATAGAGTTGAGTACAAATCACTTATATTATGACCAGCAAAACTCAATTAATTTTCATGACACTCAATACTTCCACCACGCCAAGAACATTAACTATGACCCGGTCAATCACCTCAATATTAAGATTGATACGCTATGGATTAGCAAAATTCACTAATTGGCCAAAAACTTTCTTATACTATGTAAGCCGAGTTTTAGATAGATGACATTGAGTATTAATAGTACGAAGAAAAAAGAAAAATTGTTGTTAACAAAAAAAAGATGAGAGATGTGTAAATTCTTTAGGTAAAGGAAAAGTACAAAAGAAGTGTAAGAATTATTTTGTTTCTATATAAATAGTGTAATATAATAGTGTTTAGTTTGCAATGCTTTATTCATAAAAATAGTACATGTAATGTAAATTATTATAAATATATTAAAAAAAATTCAAAACTAAACCAAATAATAAAATTGTAAGGGTAGTTCCCTTACAATCAAACCAAAAGTCAAGAGGATATGTTTTACACAATCGACCGAATTTTCAAATATATCTTACACATGGGCATGATTAATAGTACATATTATTGATGCTTTTAAAATAATCTACTTTGGGGTATTCAGGTGGGTTTGGTTGATTTTTTAATTGAAAATTATTACCAAATTAACTCTTCTGTGAAATTAATTTAATAATTAATTAATTTTCTTTTCAATAGGAACTAAATAAACAATTTTTTAGTTGTTTATATATGTGCTTAGAAACTTTAGTGCCTTCTCTTTTTCTCAACGTGATCTCACGTGATTATTTTGATTAGTCCTTAATTAGCGGTACACAATGACGAGAAACCAACAAAATACTAACATAATTAGATACACTTTCATGTATAATATAAGAAAAATTATTAAGAGTTTACGTGCATGCAATTTGTATATAAAATTAAGAACTTTTGTAAAATTAATTTCTTTAATTTTATTGTGTTATATAAACACGCCGATCCACTTATAATTCGCCCATTTTAATTAATTATGCATATTTCTAGCTATATAGCTATACTTTACCTGATATTTCTCCTAACTTGAATTGTATTAAAATACATAAGCACACAATTAATGTCAACTCTCTCTATTTTAAAAAAAAAAAAATGCTGGATGATACCCTCAGCCTCAAGTTGTACTTGTTATTATCTCTTCTCTCTCTCTCTCTCTCTCTCTCTAATATTTTATAGGATTTTTTTAATATATATTTATGTATATATATATATCTCACGACCAAAAAGTAGTGTATTGTATAATATTTAAATTTGTATCTATTGTGTGTTTTTTGTTCTTGTATGTTCTGCTCTCCTCCACAAAAGCATTTATGTATATTTTTAAATGTGTTTATACATAAATAAGTAGTAAGGCACACTTTGAGAGAAGCGAGAGGACGCTTTGTATTATTTGGATGAATAATATAATAATGTAAAGCGTGCGGAAACAAGTTGCTCCAAATATGGACCTACCATGCTTTTGTACTCTTATATATTCTCTAAATAATATATATATACCCCATCCCACAACACAAAACCCTCATTTGATTTTGCCAAAACATGAATGGATGATCATGTCACTCTCTCCATCGACCCTACCAGCTTCTTCTTATACTATACTTAATTTATTACACCCTCACCAGTCACCCATTTATATGAAAAGTACATCTAACACTACAAAAGCGATGATCAAGACAAGGCTCATCAATATCTAGTATTTATTATTTATTTATTTATTTATTACTGTTAATATTTCGTACTTAATTAATTTGTTTCTTTTGAGTACGTAGTCATACATATACATACATACACACGTACATTTGTAATAAATTAACATATTATTATTAATATTATCCCATGGGCCGGTAGTGGTGAAACTAAAAGTACACGGAAGCGAATCCTCTGTCTAGGATTTCTGTCCATTTTGCTGTCCACCCAATTAAAATACTCCATGTCATTAATAAATTAACAGCAAAACTCTAACTTAATTTCTAGATATTCATTCTGTTAACTTCTTTGCTAATATATATTACATATTTTAATAATAAATGCTGAGTATCAAATACACATTAATTTAGGGTCCACTTTTCTTTCTATTATGAAAGAATGAAACTAAGACTTCTCATATTCTCTCTTTTTTTTAAAAAAATAAATAAATTAACTTTCTATATTTTGTTTTACTTTTTATATTTTGTTTTACTTTTTTATTTTTAAAATAAATTAACGTGTAAATATTTAAGTGTCAAGTCATTATTGGGTCTGTAGCCGTTGTTTTCTTTCTAACTACCTTCCCATCTTTTAACTGTCTTCTTCTTCTTACTTTTCAAAAAATCAAATCATAACTGTTCCCTCCAATCCTTCTTACCGTCGGAATCATCTTCACTCACCGTTCTCTGCCTATCCGCCTGCCTCCATGGATTCACTATCCCATGATATCAGTTCCACACTTTCCCTTACAGATGAGGAACGTTCAATTTTCTGTATACCTGATTACACTTCACCGAGTATTGAAACACACCAGCCCTCTTTGATTGCTTAGGTTCTCACACACCAGAATATTTACAAGCAGAATTTCATTGACCAAATGTCGGGCCATTGGCAAGGACGCTTCCGGGTTTTAATCACTGAATACAAGGGAGATGATGGGCTCTTCCACATTAAGTTCGGTTGTGAAGGGGATAGAAGACGAGTCCTTATTAAAGAGCCTTGGCACTTTCAGAATCATCTCATTGTTCTTCGCGCGCCAGATGCTCTGCAAAATGTCTCAAAAGAAGACTTGGTTTTCACTCCTTTTTGGGTACAAATTTATCGACTTCCTTTTCTTAGCAAAACAAAGGTGTTAGCCGAAGCACTTGGTAACATTATTGGAGAGTTTATTGAAGTCTTTGATGATTCAACCAATGAGGGTTGGGGCCCCTTTTTACGAGTTCGTGTCAAGCTTTGTACTACCAAACCACTCTTGCGAGGTCATATGATCCGGCTGCCCAAAATTAAAGATGAGTTTTGGGTGGACTTTCGCTATGAAAGGCTCCCGGAATTCTGTTTTGAGTGTGGTTGCCTTGGACACCCCTTTGAGCGTTGTATTGCCTTCATGGAGCGTATGGATAGCGGTAATGAGGATGACTTTGAATATGGGCCTTGGATGAAGGGCGCAAAACTTCCAACACACAACTATGATCGGTACTGGACTGATTTTGCTAAGGGAAATGCTTGGCCACTCCTCACCCGTTTGGCTCGAACTACTCTCACATCTACACTTCCGGCACTGCATACTAGACGCTCCGCCCCTCCCCCGGTTCTCTTTGAAGGAGAATCTTCTCAAAATCCACTCACTCTGCATCAACATCTTCCCAACTCGATTACCATTACATCTCCAATGTCTAGTCTCACAACTTCACACTCTGTTTTAACACCCACATCAGGTACTACTACCGCTCCATTTCCCATTTTCCATGCAAACTCAACTAATCCCAGTTACTCTGCCTTCCCAAATAACCCTGCTAACACTTTGCCAAATACTAATGTGCCACTTCCACAACTCCCCACTCTACCCGACTACCTTTCCCACCAGCATCATCACTCACAAACCAGCAATTGCATCCCTGTCAACCTACCAATACCACACATACTATCACTAGCCGAATGCCTCTTTCTCCAGCATTCCCTTTGCCAAACCTGCACCCTGTTACATCCTCTTTTCCACCTGCTGTAAGTTCTTGCTTTCAAGCAAATTCCTCCCCACTTCTGGCCAACTCTGGTGCCAATAAAGGCAAGCAAAAAATACACCATGATAGCAATATAAATCAACAAATTCCCACTGTCACTTCCTGCAATATAAACTAGCAACCATCTCATACTGTCACTCATCCTACACCCTCTTCACCCTCTCCTGTTGCAATAAATGTAACCCATAAAAACATTGTTGCTGACCTCTCCCATGTCTACATACCGGACCTTCACAATAATACTTTTGCCACCTATCCTCCACCACTTCACCCCTCACCTACAAACACTAGCCTTGCCTCTCCCATACTCATCATGCCCCAAGAGCACCTCCCTACCTATACACAGGCCACGGTTTCACTTGGAAAAGAGAACCAGCCCCCACCTACCACTTACAAACGACACAATGACTCCTTATCCATGAGGAAATTTTTGAAGAGATGTCGCAATGCACAAGGAATTTCATCCTCTATTTTGTCAAGAGACGATGATATTGAGACTTTAGTTTCCGATTTTGAGGATTCTATTTTCTCCCATGACTCAATTGCGGAGGTTGCAAGGCAACCCCGCAACTCGCCATGAAAATAATCAGCTGGAATGTACGGGGTTTGGGGAACCCGAGTGCATTCCAAAACCTTCGATTGCTTGTCCAACAGCAATCGCCCCATATTTTGTTTCTTATGGAAACAAAACTGCCTGTTAACTCTATTAATCGTGTGCGACAATCTCTGTGCTTTCCAAATGGTCTCGAATCGCCTCGTATTGGTCTTCGTGGTGGGCTCTTACTTCTTTGGAAAGATGAGGTGAACATCTCTCTCTTAAATATGGGTCCTACATATTTTGATTGCTACATGGCGATTCACAATGGGCCAACTATACACATTACTTGCTTCTACGGTGCACCCGAAGTTTCTAATAGACAAGCGTCATGGACTTTATTGGAACGACTTGCGGATGTTGCTCCTCAACTCCCTTGGTTTGTTATTGGTGACTTCAATGAAATTCTTTCCAACAATAGTAAATCCGGAGGGGCTCTCCGTAGTGAATCTCAAATGGATGCCTTTCGCAAAGCTCTTGACAAGGGTTGTCTTCGTGAAACATTGGTTGATGGTGATCCTTACACTTGGGCTAAAAACCGAACTGCTCCCAACACCTTAAAAGAACGTCTCGATTGGTGCTTCGTAAACAGCCACTGGGATTCCTTTTTTGATAGTCCTCATGTTTGTCATCTTGATTACTTTTAATCGGATCATCGCGCCATTGGTGCCTCCTTCCAACTGCTTTCTTCTCAGCCCAGCAACAGTAAGCGTAAAAGCCGTTTCAGATTTGAAAAAATGTGGCTCTCCGACCCCGAAAGTAAAGATATCATTGCTGCAACTTGGTCTAATTTTGATTCCCATGACCCGATCTCTGCTGTTATGTCTAATCTAAATCTGTGTGCTGAAAAGCTCCAACAGTGGCACACTCATAAGTATGGGAAAATGAAGAGAAACATCAAGGCTTGTCAAATCAAAGTTGAGCAGCTCAATAACTCTTCCTCCCAAACCGGCACTCACTTTGATGATCTAAAGCATGTTGAATCTATTTTGGATGAGTTGTTAGAGCAAGAGGAAGTGTATTGGCAGCAGCGTTCTCGTGTCGATTGGCTTGCTTGTGGTGATAAAAATACTAAGTTTTTTCATGCAAAAGCAAATGCAAGGAAGACCAACAACCGCATTAAGTTTCTCTACAATGATATGGGCGGTAAGGCTACTTCTAATGCTGAGATTTCTTCCATTGTCCATAGCTATTATGCTGACATTTTCACTGCTGGTCTTATTGATGATAATGCTCTTGAGCACACTCTCGGCTGTATTCCCACCTTGGTAACTGCTACTCACAATGACTCCTTGCTTGCTCCATTCACTACGCTAGATGTTGAAAATGCTCTTAAAGATATGAGTGCGGACAAGAGCCCGGGAATTGACGGAATGTCGGCCATGTTTTATCAACAACATCGGTCCATTGTTGGTGATCTTGTATCTCGTGCCGTTTTGAATATTCTTAACAATGGTGCTGACCCTTCAAGCTTCAACCACACTTTAATCACTTTCATCCCGAAAATAAAGAAGCCGCATCATGTTAAGGACTTTCGGCCGATTAGCCTTTGCAACGTCATCTCAAAGCTGGTTACGAAAATGATAGTTGCAAGGTTCAAGGAGGTGCTTCCCCTGGTTATCTCTGAAACTCAGAGTGCTTTTCTAGCAAATTGTTTGATTACAGACAACGTCTTGGTTGCTTTTGAGTTAGTCCATGCTATTAAGAATAAGACATCTGGGCGCCATGGTATTGCCTCTCTCAAGCTTGATATGAGTAAGGCATTTGATAGAGTTGAATGGACTTTCATTAAAGAAGTTATGAAGAAAATGGGGTTTGCTAGTGGTTGGATTACACTTATCATGAATTGTCTTACCACTAACAAGTTTTCTTTCCTTATCAATGGTGAAGTGACTGGCTCTTTGGTCCCTACAAGGGGGTTAAGGCAAGGCTGCCCATTATCTCCTTATCTGTTCTTAATATGTGCTGAAGGCTTATCTAGATTATTGCAACATGAGCAAGACCAAGGCAATCTTCATGGCTTCAGACTTACACGAAGGGCTCCCATGATCTCACACTTACTCTTTGCTGATGATAGCCTCCTGTTTTGTCAAGCTGATGAAAGTTCATGCCTAGCAATCAAGAGGGTGTTAGATACTTACCATAAAGCTTCTGGCCAATTCATCAATCGGGACAAGTCTGTTATGTCATTCTCTCCAAACACAACATTGGCTGCCCAGATTTCCTTTCATCGACACCTCTCAATGCCGATCAGTGAATGTCATGAGAGATACCTTAGCCTTCCATCCTATTCCGGTCGGGATAAGAAGGAACTTTTTAGCCATATTAAAGAGCGAATTTGGAAACTCATGCAATCTTGGAGTGAAAAACTATTCTCAACTGGGGGTCGGGAGGTCCTACTTAAAGCAGTTGTACAATCTATCCCTACATATGCTATGAGTTGTTTCCGATTACCAGTATACTTTTGTAATCAACTTGAAAGTATGATGGCGAATTTTTGGTGGGGATTGAATGAAAATGGCTCTAAGATTCATTGGCGCTCATGGAACTTGCTTTGTAAAACTAAGGGTGAAGGTGGAATGGGTTTTCGGTCTTTTATTCAATTTAACCAAGCCCTTCTCGCTAAGCAAGCTTGGAGGATCATTGAGTACCCAAATTCACTCCTTAGTACACTTCTCAAGAGGAAATATTTCCCTCACAACTCGTTTCTTGAGGCTAGTATGGGACATTCTCCTTCTCTTACATGGCAAGGGATTCGTTGGGGTCGTGAGTTATTGGTTCATGGTTTAAGATGGAAAATAGGTGAAGGCCGAACAATAAGAAGTGGTTTTGATCCTTGGCTCCCTGGTCATTCATCCTTCATACCGATCACATACTCGGGACCACCTAATGGTGTGGTGGCTAATCTTATCACTGATGAGAGGCAATGGAATATCCCTTTGCTACAACAATATTTCAGTCCTCTCGACATTGAAAAGATCCTCACCTTACCATTGAGCTTCTTTCCCACAAGAGATAAGCTTATTTGGCATCATCACTCTTCCGGCAACTTTACGGTTCAAAGTGCTTATCACCTTGCAACTTCATTGGATAACGAAGACCTTTGCTCTAGTTCCACTTCGGCTGTTCAGTGGTGGAAACTTTTCTGGTCTCTCCAAATTCCTCACAAGGTAAAAATCTTTGCTTGGCGTGTTATCCATGATGCTTTACCTGTTGCTACATCGCTTGTTCGAAGAAAAGTCATCAATGATTCCACATGCTCCATTTGCAAACAAGTTTGGGAATCAACAGGACATGCCCTCTTCGGTTGCAAATATGCTAAGGCTGTTTGGCAATCGTTCAATTTCAGTTTTAATTGGTCAGCGGCTATTACAATGAGAAATGGAGATTACTTGCTGCATCTTTCATCTTTACACACCAAAGCTGAAATGGAACAACTCTTTTGTACGATGTGGGCAATTTGGGGCGAGAGGAACAAAGTGGTTCATGGTAAGGTTGCAAGACGTGCTACTGACTTGGCTGTGTTTGCATCAGTTTTTCTGCAGAATTTTCGAGCGGCTCAACACAAGCTGGCGATGCAGCAGCCTCGTCTGCTGTCCCAGGTCCTTCACAGCAGCCTCCCACGACTCAAACTGCTGCTGCTGCTTTATCCCCTTGGCGTCCACCTGCTACTGCTGGCTATAAACTCAACACAGACGCAGCAGCCCAGAATTCCTCAAATACCATTGGTGTAGGTGCGGTTCTTCGAGATGAAATTGGATCTGTTACTGCTGCCCTCTCTATGCCGATTGTGGGGAATTTTAAATCTCATGAAATGGAGGCCAAAGCTCTTTTTCATAGTCTCAGTTGGGCTCTACAACATCAATTACCTATTACAGATATTGAGACTGATGCTCTTATGGTGGTCAATGCCTTGAAAGCTCCCTTCAATTCAAATTCCGAATTCTCAGATTTAATTAGTGATGTTCTTAGTCTTTTATCCTTTTTCCCAAGTGTAAATGTATCACATGTCTATCGTTCTGCTAATAATGCAGCGCATGGGCTAGCTAAATTTGCATTAGGGCTGGATGAGGCTTGTACTTGGTTGGAGATTATTCCTCCACCTATATACTCGGTTATTGTAAACGAATCTTGATTGGTTAATAATAAATAAGTATTTTTCCTCAAAAAAAAAAGTCATTATTCATGTCTCATTTTTAATTGATATTATTACTGTAAAAAATAAATTTAAGTATTTATCTGCATCTAAGAGTTAAATTAGATATTTATGTTATAAATTTTTTTTTTTTTTAATATTTTTAATACAATAATCAGTCTTATTTTTTATTATTATTTTTTCAGTAAGAATTGTTCTTACTTCTACTCATGGTTATGTATACTTATTGGTCAATTTGATGATTTTTTTTTTAATAAGATAGTTCAATTCTTTAATCACTTAAGCATATAATTAAATATAAGTAAAATTGGTTGTTTCATGATATCTAGCAAATTTATTCTCTACAAAAAAATTATATATTTGAACTTCATCAATTTGAAAATGAAGAACACTAGATATATGTGCATGATATCTAAAATGACTAGAGAGAAATGTTTTTTTAGTGTAGTATATTATTTTATGTATTTTTTTTCAAGTAAGCTTAGTTTTGAAGTAAAAAATTATAGTAAAATTCGAAAAACAATATGGAATTGGGTTCAAATATATTATTATTATTATTTAATAGATATGTATATTTCAATATATATTTATAATAGGATTAATTTTTTCATCAATTAAATATATAATAAAATTTAATTTAAAATCATATAACTTGTTTTTATATATGAAAAACCATTTTGTTGGATAAAGTAAAAAAAAAAAAAAGAAGAAATCTGATAATAGTAAAATTTAATAATAATAATAATAATAATAATAATAATAATAATAATAATTTGCCAAACAAAAATAATAACAAAATAATAAGAAAGTGTTTTTCACTTGAATCAAATTTAAAAATTTCATAGTTAGGTCCCACTGCACTAATATGTCCTGATTTATTAAACAAATATATGTATATATATATTAATACTTATACTGTTAACGGTACTGTTAACGGAAAGATAGATGTTAAAATGGTGATATTAATTCATTAATGACTTGGACTATTTTAATTGGGTGGACAGCAAAATGGACAGAAATCCTAGACAGAGGATCCGCTTCCAAAGTACACCTAGTAGTAATGGACTTAAAATTTTTATTTTGTGAGACCTTATTTATTATTAAAGAATATTTATACATGTATTATAATTACTTTTATTATATTAATTTAATTTTGTGGAGGTTTTTTTTTTACTATTTTAATCTATAATTATTAAATTAAAAAAAATACATTTAAATTTTTAAAATACTATATTTTTGTTAGTGAGCCCCCACAAGAATGCAAGTAGGTCCATCGCTGGGTACACTTCAAATATTTTTAATTAAAATTTATTAATTTATGAAATATGGGAGTGTTTGATAATTTGTCACGTTATTAATTTATGAACAAAGGTTAAAGAATAATGAAAATTGCAAGTTTTAATATAATTAAACCTGTGTGGGCGTATGATTTAGACCAAAAATGAATAATATTTTATGGAACAACCATGCAAATCAAAATTATCTCATCAGACCAAAAGCATGTGCATACCTAAAAATTAGTCCCAAAAAAGATTTATGAGATGGAGAATGACTAATCCGTATACGTGATCGAGTACATGTGGTATACATTATATAAATAAATTTATAATATCTAGCTAAGATATATATGTTACATATATAGACAAAGAAATCTGTGGGAGCACACATGATATTTTGTATATAATATAATATGTATATATGTGTGTATAATAATAAATTGGCAAGTCATTTTCTTCCACCTATTCATTGTCCCCTTTGTCATATTTAGCCACGTTAAGATGAAAATACCTGTCGATCTTGCTAATTCATGATTTGTGATCATGATATCATATCTATATTAAGTCGCACTAAATAGTCCACAAAAAATGAGATGCCTTTGATATATTTTTTTTTGGACGTGAGATGCCTATGATATTGGTATATATACGCGTGTAAATTATAAAAATACACTTGCTTTATTTAACCAAAAAAAAAAATTTAATTCCACGATAATATATAATTTAACTGTAAAACAATCTCATAATAATTAAAAAAAAACAATTTATTATATTTATAAATTTTTTTCAAATTTAAAAACTTCTGTAAGTAAGAATAGAATAAATGGAATTAAATTAAAATTTAAAATAAATAAAAAAATTGATAAAAAAATTATTAATTTTTTCTCATCTTAACATGCATTGATTTGAAAATAGTTTTTTTTTTTTTTTAAAAAAAAAAAATAAATAAATAAAATAGAATAATCATTCTACCAAAATAATAGAATAATCACTTTATTTCAATATTTTAAAATATAATAGAAGAAAATAATAAAATAAAAATTATTTCAATTCCATCCCTCTAAATTTTTTTTCTTCTTATCGTATGGCATGTTTACTAATAAGCAATGAACATCAATTGTAGAGGATTTATTGTTTATTTAATTTATTAAATTTAGGTAAGGGACAACTTAATTAAATAAGGGAAAAAAAATGAGAACTACCTCCACCAATTTTCTAAGGAATATACCATTAAGGGTAATAAATTTTATTTTTTAATATTAAATTTATAATGATAATTTTATCCTTTAAAATATATTGACAAAATAACTACCATATACAAAATAACTACAAACTTCACTTCTCTGACGCTCTTATCGAGGAAGTGGCGGCTTGTCTGTTAGCTTTGGAGACGGCGGTCTCAAGGCATCATTCTTTTGTTGTGGTGGAGAGTGATTTTGAGAGTGTGATCAAGAACTTAAAAGGTGTCGAATCTTTTTGGGGGATTGAGAACTATACAAGACAATGCAAACTTCTCTCTACTTTTATGACTAGCTGTAATTTTCTTTTATTACTAGAAATTGTAATTTTTGCGACCCATAATGTGGTCAAATGAGCGTTTGTCAATAATGTTACCGGTATGGTAGATGTTTTTACTATCCTGAATATTATCTTTTGTAATGACCATGAGGTCTAAATCCTTTAATCTACAAACGTTTTTATTCAAAAAAAAAAACTCAAAGGGTAATTTAGTCAATTTTAAGCATTCTGATTACTTTTTCTAATAAAGTAAACAAGATAAATCACTATCATTCAATTTCTAAACAGTTTTAGTAAATAATATATTACAAAAATTAGTTCCGATTATTTTTTATTCATTCTATTACATTTCTTTATTATTTTATTAATACTCTATAATAAATGTGCTATTAGTTTGTAAGAATTTTTAATAGTGATTACTTATTTTTATTTTATTAATTTCTTGAGAATATATATTTATAGGTTTGACCGTGAGTAGGCACGTACGTAATACTCAAGTCAAGATAGACATATATATGTTTCATGTGAATTAATAGTGTAGTCGTGACTCGAGAGAGTTTTCAACTCTATATTAATTGAAAGAGCCGTTGTCATAACTCCATATATATTATCTCTTAACACATATTGTTTATTGAACTAAGAATTTAAGTAGAAGAAGGCGTATTCTTTATTTGTTTACTTATTTTTCTTTTGGAGAGTTGGACGTCCTTTTTATTATTCTCCATGTTAAAATTTGATATAAATTTAAATGTTTATAGTATTAAATATAGTTTAAACTAAGAAAAGTAATATTAACAAGTTAGCTTCAATAATTAAAGTACTGAATACAAATTTTATTGATAAAATTTCGTAAACTTTAAATATTAAAAATAAAAATACCAAAAAAAAGAGGTGTTGTATTATTTTCAGTTTTGAAGTGTTGAATAAGATATTAACCGGTTACCATCGTAATGATTACTACTACATCAATTTCTAAAATAATAAATTGGATACAAGTTTTTATTTTTTATTTGGTAATGATAATCAACTTGAACTAATTGGATACAAGTGGTTGATTAGCATAGAAAAAAATGAAGTCCATTTGGGCCTTACTCCATAGTCACATAAAGCGGATGGGCTTTTAATTGGGCGTGTACAGTACATATGCTCTTTGTTACAGAAAATTCTCTCTCAGCTATATCCAAAGTCATAGCATGTGAGTTGTTGCAAGTATGACATGATTGTTTTGAGACGATACAAGAAGACATTTCTTGATCATCATACTGCTCTTTGTTACAGAAAATTCTCAGCTATATCCATTGTTGAACTTGATGGAATTAAAACACAAGAATGCTTTTCCCCGGTTGGCCAAAGAGCTGACCCAGTTCCTCTTTTACATGAACTCTTGCAAGCTTGCTCAACGACAAGGGCTATCATGGAAGGACAAGCCTGCCATTCCCAGATCATTCGTATTGGGTTTCAAACAAACACTTTAACGTCAAACATGCTAATAAATTTGTACGCCAAATGTGGGTTAGTTGATTGTGCTCGCAAAGTGTTCGACGAAATGTCTGAAAGGAGTTTGGTTTCGTGGAATACGATGATTGGATCACTTACCCATAGTGGGAAGGAACGTGAAGCTCTTGGACTCTTCTTGAATATGCAAAGAGAAGGAAACCCTTTCAGTGAATTCACTGTTTCGAGTGTTCTTTGTGCATGTGCTGGGAAATTTGCTGTGTTTGAGTGTAAACAGTTACATGCTTTTGCTGTTAAGGCATCAATGGATTCAAATGTGTTTGTTGGGACTGCATTACTTGATGTTTATGCTAAATGTGGTTTTATAAAGGATGCCAGTTGTGTCTTTGAGTGTATGCCGAATAAGAGTCTCGTTACATGGAGTTCAATGATGGCAGGCTATGTGCAGACTGCACTTTATGAGGAAGCTCTAGTTTTGTTCCACAAAGCTCAAGTGCTTGAATTGGAAGCAGACCCCTTTGTATTTTCTTCTGCTATTTGTGCTTGTGCAGGCCTTGCGTCTCTGAATGAAGGGAACCAGGTTCATGCTGCGCTATGTAAAGCGGGATTCGGATCAAATATATTTATTGCTTCGTCGCTTATAGACATGTACGCAAAATGTGGTAGCATTGAAGAAGCATACACTGTGTTTCAATGTACAGAAGAAAGAAATATTGTCTTGTGGAATGCAATGATTTCAGGGTTTGCTAGACATGCTTGTTCTCTTGAGGTGATGATATTATTTGAGAAAATGCAGCAGATTGGTATGTTCCCAAATGAAGTGACTTATATTTCTGTGTTATCTGCCTGTAGTCATATGGGATTGGTTGAAAATGGAAGAAAGTATTTTGAACTTATGAGAAAAGAACACAATGTTTCACCAAATGTTGTGCACTATTCAACCATGGTTGATATTCTTGGCCGAACAGGGTTGATTGTTGATGCTCATAACTTGATTGAGAACATGCCATTCTCTGCTACTGCTTCCATGTGGGGATCACTCTTGGCTTCTTGCAGGATCCATGGCAATCTTCAGCTAGCGGAGGTAGCTGCTGACCATTTATTTGAAATGGAGCCTGATAATGCAGGAAATCACATTCTGCTTTCTAACATTTATGCAGCAAACAATAAGTGGGAGGATGTTGCAAGAACAAGAAAGAATCTTAAGGAAAGTGAGGTGAAGAAGGAGAGAGGTAAAAGTTGGATCGAAGTTAAGAACACGGTTCACTCATTCATGGTTGGAGAAAGAAACCATCCTAGAATTGCTGATATTTACTCGAAGTTAGACGATTTGGTTGAAGAATTGAAAAAATTGGGTTACCTAGCAAAGGGTGAAGATGAGCTTCACAAAGTTGAAGAGAGTACAAAACATGAGCTTTTGAGGCACCACAGTGAGAAGCTTGCTGTCACTTTTGGACTAATGTGTTTGCCTCCCAGTGCACCTATTCGAATTATGAAGAATCTTAGGATCTGTGGAGATTGCCATTCATTTATGAAGTTCACATCAAGTTTTGTAAGGAGGGAGATCATTGTGAGGGATACAAATAGATTTCACCATTTTGAGAATGGAAGTTGCTCTTGTCAGGATTTTTGGTAAAAATAATCCAGGTTATACAATAAGTTTGTTATCTTTTTACTCTTTTAGTGAACTATAATTTTTTCAGTACAAATTTAGTAACAAAGGTCGAGTGGTTACAACAGCCGAAGTATGATATTTATAATTTGTAAAAACAGAAGTGAACATTTGACAAATTGAAGTCTGATAGATTTTTTATTTTTTAATGGAAATTATTTTTGCTTTCAACTACGTAATATCCATAACAACCAAGAACAATAATATTGGCTCACCCGCACCATATAATACATCATGTCGGTATGGTTCTCTTATCTCTTCCTTCTCCAAACTTGCGTTATGGAAGAAGGAGAAGAAGGAAGTATCAATAACAATACGGGACAGCTCTTGACATTCATATCCATTTATTCTCACCATTCTTGCGTGTGTGATGTCTACCATTCTGTTTTACTCGTAATTATTGTTAAATTAGACCTCACCTGGACTACTTATTAAAACAGCTTTACAAGTAGAGAAGAAATAATACAAATAAATGGACTCGATCCTAGGTGGCTTCGCCTCTAGTGGATCAAGATCTAGTAGTTAGTTACAATCGAAATTGTAACTAACTCCTAGACCTTGATCAACCCTAAACTACAACTATAAAAGGAGGACAAAAACCTTACCAATCTCTCAGTTGAGAGATACCAGAAAACCAGAAGCCAGATTTCCAGATCTGGAAGATTTAGCTCCAAAAGTTGTTGTTCCAAGTTCATGCAAAGAAAAAGAAGAGAGTCAGTGAGTGAGAAAAGAAAATAAGAGAGAAATAAACACAGAAAAACATAAGAGAGAACATCAGAAATACCAGTCGAGATTGTGACTTGGATTTCTCACCTGTTTTGTATTAATCTTCTCCAAATAGTGCAGATCTGAGAATCGTCTTCAAGGCGAGCTCGAAAGAGGATGTACCCCTGATTTAGGGCGAACCTCTATAATTTCTGGTGTTTGTTTTTCATTCTAACCTACTGTGTTTGGTTTGATCTTTGTGTGTATGTGTTTTGTGATGTTGCTGGGATTGTTTCTGGGTAAGATCGATCAATAGATCGAGGAGAATCTCTAGTTCTAGGGTTTGAGAACCAGAGAGAAGGCAAAGAGAAAGAGAGAGAGTCTGAGAACTCTCGAAGGTTCGAATTGAGAAATGAGCTAGGGTTAGCTCTGATTTCTCTTGGTTTTGATCAAGGAAGAACGACAAATCGTTTTGTGCAAAACGATCTGTCGTGCAGGAAAGAAACGACAAGTTTCTTTGTCGTTTGGTTTTGGTTTTAAATTGAATTTGTCTGGGACAATTTTGTCCCTGTTGTTTTGACCAGTTACTTGAGTTGGTGTAGGGACAGTCTTGGAATTTCACCAAGAAAATCCTACAGTGGTATCAGAGCTTTGGTTTGAGCTTAATTCAACTCAAGAAAGGATCAAGAAAGTGATCAAGGCTGGAAGAAGAAGGAGAAGCACAACAAGAAGTTGTGGACACTGGAAAAGCTGTGGAAATTACACAAATTGATAATCAATCAATTGCTATAAACTCAACTCAATCTAATTTTGATTTTTCTAACATGAGCAATATCAAAGTTGACATTAATTGTTTTGATGGATCTGGTGATTACAGGATTTGGAGGAGAAAGATTAGATCCCTATTGGCTCAACAGAAATTGCTAAGGGTTCTTGAAGACCCTATTGAATGGCCAGACAACACTTCAAAAATACAACAAGAAGAGCTGTTAGAAACAGCTACAGGGATCATAATTTTCAACCTTTCTGATGCCATCATCAGATTGGTTGATAAAGAAGAAACTCCTGCCAAGATTTGGAAGAAACTTGAAGAATAATTTCAACAGAAATCCTTAACTAATAAGATCTATCTAAAGGAGAGAATCTTTGGGTTCAAGATGAGTCATACTAAAACCCTAGATCAGAATCTTGATGAGTTTCTAAGGATGCATATTGAATTGGCAAATTCAGGGGAGAATGAAGCTCTAAGTGATAAAAATCAGGCAATAATCATTTTGAATTCATTGCCTGATTCATACAGAGAGGTAAAAACAGCTATCAAGTATGGAAGGACTTCAATCACACTTGATGAAGTCATTTCTGCCCTAAAATCTAAAGACCTAGAGATGAAGAGTGAGAAATCTAACTCTGGACATGGTGAAATAAACCTAAGTAGAGGAAGGCCATCTCACAAGAAATCCTATCATAACAGAGGAAGGAGTAATAGCACAAATCATCACAGAAATTCAAACAGAGGGAAGAGTAGATCACCATCAAGAGAAGCTGGTGATTCTACAGGTTGTTTCTATTGTGGCAAAACTGGACACTACAAGAAAGATTGCTATTTCTACAACAATAAATACAAGAACAAGAAAGGAGCAGATTTCGAGAAAGAACAGATCAAAACAAACATCAAAATGACAAACAACAAGAAGCTAACTACTCTGATGGCTATGACAGTGGTGAAGTCTATGTTGCATCCACATCTTTCAAAGATGATTCGATATTGGATTCTGGGTGTACTTTCCATATGACAAACTCTAGGGAAATTCTAACTGACTACAGAGATTCTAAAGGAGGCAAAGTAATTTTGGGAAATAACAACACATGCAACATAGAAGGTTCAGGTAATGTAAGTTTCAAAATGTTTGATGGAATTGTTAGAACCCTAACTGGTGTAAGGTATGTCCCTAATCTTGCTAGAAATTTAATTTCTATAAGTGTTCTAGATGACATGGGTATTGTTAGCAAAATTGAATCAGGTTCTATGAAGCTAAGTAAGGGAGCTATGACAATCATTAAAGGCCACAAACATGAAGGGCTATACTATCTAGATGGAGAACCAGTGACACAATGCAACACTGCAATCACTAGCAATCCAGAAGACCTAAAAGTTGTCCTATGGCATAGAAGATTGGGGCATATCAGTGAGAAAGGCCTACAGATCATGAGTGATCAAAGGCTACTGGGTAAGGATAGAGTAAGTAAAGTGGATTTCTGTGAATCTTGTGTCCTAGGTAAACATCATAGGTTAAAGTTTAAAACTGGCATTCATAAAACTAAGCATATATTGGAGTATGTTCACTCTGATCTTTGGGGACCAGAGAAAACTCCAACACATGGTGGTAATGTGTATTTTATGTCAATTGTAGATGACCATTCTAGGAAAGTTTGGGTATTTTTACTTAAACATAAAAATGAGGCACTATCTAAATTCATACAATGGAAAACTCTAATGGAAAATTTAACTAATCAAAGGGTTAAAACCCTAAGAACTGACAATGGCTTGGAGTTTTGCAGTGATGAATTTAACAGGTACTGTGGTTCTGTTGGAATTCAAAGGCACAGAACTGTGAGGATCACTCCTCAACAGAATGGGGTAGCAGAAAGAATGAATAGGACCTTGATGAACAAGGTCAGATGCCTATTGATGCAATCTGGACTTACTAAAGGTTTCTGGGGAGAAGCTGTGTTAACAGCAGCCTACTTGGTGAACAGAAGTCCATCGAGTGCCATTGAATTCAAGACACCAGAGGAGATCTAGTTAGGTAAGCCCCATGATCTTTCAAACTTAAGAGTGTTTGGATGTGCAGCCTATGCACATCAAAGTGTGGGAAAATTGGAGCCTAGAGCTCTCAAATGTGTATTCCTAGGCTATCCTGAAGGCACTAAAGGCTACAGATTATGGGTAAGAGAGAAACAAGGGTTTAAAGCTATAAACAGTAGGGATGTTATTTTTAAGGAAGACTTATTTCCTTGTATTACTAATCATAATCCTGTATCTAGTCCTACTTTAGACACTAACCCTGCAGGCACATCTGTGGACATGCAAACAAGGAACACTCAACCTAATACTGTTCAGGTGGAACCAGAACAGGTGGAAAACACTCAAGACAATGAAAACTTGGAAGGAAATGACCAAGTTCAGGATGACAACATTCAGGTGGAACCTATTCCAGAAGAAGGACAAGAAACTGAGGCAATACAAGATTACCAACTGACCAGAGACAGAACTAGAAGGGTTCCTAGACCTACACAGAGATTTAGTTTCACTGCAGAAGTGCTAGCCTATGCATTCTTTTGTGCTATGGGAGTGGAAATGACAGAACCTAAGACTTATGAGGAAGCTATGACTGATAAAGATGCCAAGAAATGGTCCAAGGCAATGGATACAGAGATGGAATCTCTGAGAAAGAACAGAACATGGATACTAGTGAAGAAACCTAAGGGAAAGAGCATAGTTTCATGCAAGTGGCTTTTCAAACACAAGGAAGGACTAACTGAGGCAGATCCTAAGAAGTTTAAGGCAAGACTAGTGGCTAAAGGGTTTACACAGAAAGAAGGGATTGATTTTAATGAGATATTCTCACCTGTGGCTAAGTATAAAACCATTAGAATTATACTTACCATAGCTACTCAATTTGACCTAGAAGTAGATCAAATGGATGTAACTACTGCATTTCTACATGGGGAACTTGAGGAAGAGATCTACATGCAACAACCTAAGGTATATGAGGAAAAAGGCAAGGAAGACTTGGTTTGCAAACTGATTAAGTCCCTGTATGGACTTAAACAGTCACCAAGACAATGGAACAAAAGGTTTGATGAGTTTATGATCAAGAAAGGGTTCACTAGAAGCTACTATGATACCTGTCTATACTACAAGGGCACTAAAATTGATGAAGTCATCTACTTACTTCTGTATGTATATGACATGCTCATTGTGAGCAAGGAAAGAACCAGAATTGACCTAATGAAGGGTTGGCTAAGGGAAGAATTTGAGATGAATGACTTAGGCAAGGCTGCTAAGATCCTAGGGATTAATATTTCTAGGGACAGGGAACATGGAACACTAAGGCTACATCAGAAGAACTACATAAAGAAAGTCATAGAAAATTTTTCTATGACTAATGCAAAGCAAACTAAACAACCTATGACTAATCAGTACTACCTAAGCAAAGACCAATGCCCTAAAACTATAGCTGAGAAGGAAGCTATGAGTGAAGTGCCCTATTCAAGTGCAGTGGGATCAGTGATGTATCTAATGGTTAGTACTAGACCAGATTTAGCCTATGCCATTAGTGTACTAAGTAAGTACACGGCAAACCCAGGTAAACAACACTGGGAGGCTATGAAATGGTTACTCAGGTACCTATTGGGATCTACAGAAGTGGGATTGAACTACAAGAGAAGGGACAATAGCAGAATGATCACTGGGTACAGTGATGCAGACTATGCAGGAGACAGAGATAGTAGAAAATCTACCTCTGCCTATTTCTTTACATTATGGGGGAATTGTATCAGCTGGAAAGTACAACTGCAGCCTGTTGTAGCATTATCTACAACAGAATCTGAGTATGTAGCTGTTACAGAGGCTATTAAAGAAGCCATTTGGCTTAAGGGATTACTAAAAGAACTTAAACTACTAGATGAAGAACCTATAATCTACTCAGATAGCCAGAGTTGTATCCACTTGTGTAAGAATCATGTCTTTCACGACAGAACCAAACATGTGGAAATCAAGTACCACTTTATACGAGATAAAGTGACACAAAAAGTTGTACATATAGAGAAAGTTCTCACTGAAGAGAACCCTTCTGTTATCGGTACTAAGGTGCTACCCTTAACTAAGTTCAAGCACTGCTTGGACTTATTAGGGGTTTGTAATGGTGGATGACCATTACCACAATGAGCTAAGACCCTTGAAGGACGATGCACTATAATAATAAGTATTCCGGGAGAGATCTAAGGTGGAAATTGTTAAATTAGACCTCGCCTGGACTACTTATTAAAACAACTTTACAAGTAGAGAAGAAATAATACAAATAAATGGACTCGATCCTAGGTGGGTTCGCCTCTAGTGGATCAAGATTTAGTAGTTAGTTACAACCGAAATTGTAACTAACTCCTAGACCTTGATCAACCCTAAACTACAACTATAAAAGGAGGACAAAAGCCTTACCAATCTTTCAGTTGAGAGATACCAGAAAACCAGAAGCCAAATTTCCAGATCTGGAAGATTCAGCTCCAAAAGTTGTTGTTCCAAGTTCATGCAAAGAAAAAGAAAGAGTCAGTGAGTGAGAAAAGAAAATAAGAGAGAAATAAACACAGAAAAACAAAAGAGAGAACATCAGAAATACCAGTCGAGATTGTGACTTGGATTTCTCACCTGTTTTGTATTAATCTTCTCCAAATAGTGCAGATCTGAGAATCGTCTTCAAGGCGAGCTCGAAAGAGGATGTACCCCTGATTTAGGGCGAACCTCTATAATTTCTGGTGTTTGTTTTTCATTCTAACCTACTGTGTTTGGTTTGATCTTTGTGTGTATGGGCTTTGTGATGTTGCTGGGATTGTTTCTGGGTAAGATCGATCAATAGATCGAGGAGAATCTCTGGTTCTAGGGTTTGAGAACCAGAGAGAAGGCAGAGAGAAAGAGAGAGAGTCTGAGAACTCTCGAAGGTTCGAATTGAGAAATGAGCTAGGGTTAGCTCTGATTTCTCTTGGTTTTGATCAAGGAAGAACGAAAAATCGTTTTGTGCAAAATGATCTGTCGTGCAGGAAAGAAACGACAAGTTTCTTTGTCGTTTGGTTTTGGTTTTAAATTGAATTTGTCTGGGACAATTTTGTCCCTGTCATTTTGACCAATTATTTAAGTTGGTGTAGGGACAGTCTTGGAATTTCACCAAGAAAATCCTACAATTATTTCACTTCCTTACTAGGTAAAGATAGTTTATTAGCAGGTAAACTATTACCTGCTAATTTCTCCCTATAATGTATGTACTTTTGATGAGTCATCATGCAATGTGGCATGTTACATGTCATCCTAAGTGGTAGGGTTTCAACATAAGACTACACGTGCCACATATCTTGGTTGGTGGCCATTTGGCATTTTCTCAATGAGTCACTTGCAATGGTGTATTAGTAAGAATGTCTTTTATGGTATTTTTTTTTTGTTTAGCTTAAAGGTTCAAATTCCAATCATAATTTCTTATTGAGAGGAATTATATTTGGTCCTTTAAAATGCCAGATTGTTGTGATCTTATGGGCAATGCCATCCTTAATGAGATGGAAATCCTCGTGTCATATTATATAGACTAATTAGTAATTCCCCCCCCCTCCCCGAATTTTGCTATCCTCTTGAACTTTTTTTACCGTTAGAAATTCCCCTCGAACTATTGAGATTGTTAAATTTAAAGACTTTTGTCTAATTTCATTCAATTTTACTGTTTCAGTGATTGTTTATGTACTAAACCATGCTTCCCAGACTTTAATATCTACTAAATCATGCCCTTCAAATTTTAATATGTACTAAATCATGCCCTTTGAACTTTCATTCATGTTAGAATTTTTTTACTAAAATTAGATAAAAGTCCTTAAATTTAACAATCTCAATAGTTCCGGGGGAATTTTTAACAGCCAAAAAAGTCCAAAAGACATGATTTAGTACATGTTAAAGTTCGGGAGAAAAAATTAGTAATTAACTTATTATATATTCATGACTTAATTAAAGCAGTATATGTATAAAACCCTTGCAGGTGTTGATTAGGCCATGTGGCGTGTTGCTATTGGAACACGTGGTATTTTGTTGTTGGGCCATGTATGTTGGTAAAAAATTCCATTATTACCACGCACACACTGGGACAACACTCAGCCCGTAACGGATAATGGATGTTCCTCTTACCACACCTCACTATCCCAACAAACCCATCTCCTTCACCGCCACTGCCACCGCCGGCAAACACCTCACAACATCCATTAAGCCTACCAAATTTCTTCCCTTATCCCTCAAATCTCCACCGCCTCCGTCACCTGCCTCCGACAACTCCACCAACTCATTATCTCCTCTCTCTGGCAACCTCCGCCGCCCCAAAACCGTCAAAACATCCTCTCCTTCCCCGAAACCCGCCCCCGAAATCCCATCTAACCCGCTCAAGAACTTCGTAACCCGCGGTCGCGGTCCGACCAAGAGTGTTGATAATTCACACTCTGTCACTAATAAGCTCTGGCTTACCAGCAAGCTCTCTCCACCTCCGCCTCCTCCTCCACCTCCGCAAACACCAGCTCCTACTAGTCATTTACAAACTGTGGAGGAGAGCGAGGAAGAAGAGGACGAAGAGAACGGGGGCGAAGGGAATTCAGACTTGCCCCGAGTAGAATTCCGGCAAGAGGGGAAGATTTTCGTGGGGAATTTGCCCAGCTGGATTAAGAAAAACGATGTCTCTGAGTTTTTTAGGCAATTTGGGCCGATAAAGGATGTGATTTTGATTAAGGCTCATGAGCATACGGAGAGAAATGCGGGGTTTGGTTTTGTGTTGTACGAGGGCTCGACGGCAACCAACTCCGCGTTGAAGGCGGTAGAATTTGATGGTGTGGAGTTCCACGGGAGAATCTTGACTGTGAAGTTGGATGATGGAAGGAGGCTTAAAGGGAAAAGGGAGGAGAGGGAGAGGTGGGTTCATGGACACGATGGAGTTGAGTATCGTACTAAGTGGCATGAAGAGAGGGAGAGCTCGCGTATGGAGTTTAAGAAGGTGGTGGAGACTGAACCAGAGAATTGGAAGGCAGTTGTTGAGTCTTTTCAGAGAATTAAGAAGGTAACACTTCATTAATAACACTCGTTAATTTATTGCTAATGCTATTTGCTTAGGATTTTGGATGAGAAAAAAAAAAATAGATTTTGACTAATGGTATCTACTATTTTCATTCTTTGTGTTCAATCTTATTACTTGAATAAGCTATACATGCAATGACGTGTTGATCTGTAGCTTTGGGCTGGGAAAAGCTAAAATCTTTGCCAAATGCTTCTGTCCATGTTTCTGAAAAAGAATGATGATTCCGCTGTTTGCTATGAATTGTATATACTATGTACTAGCCTTCTAGAAGGGAGTATGGCCTGATGGTAAAGTACTATGCAAGGAGAGGAGACATGCATCATGCGCGTGAAACCTTTGAGAGTATGCGAGCAAGGGGAATAGAGCCATCATCTCATGTCTATTCAAGGTATTAATTCTGGTAGTGCATTTTGTATTTATAATTCAATAGAATTTTTCTAGAATCTTTCATTTTTGGCTACCCTTAAGAGTAATAATTTTCATAATTTGTCCTGAATTTTGAAGTGAGAAGTAATATGAAGTGCATTAACATTATTGGATGTTTCTCCGTACCTTAAATTGTTATAAGTTTTGCACAGAAGAAGCTTTTCCGGATGAGTTCTAATTTATGGTTCATACACTCGTTAACTATTGTTATGCCTTTTTGAAGGGCTATGCCATCATAGTTCTTTATTCTACTACCATAATTATTTTTGGTATGATAATTGATACAATACTACATATCAAACATGCTATAGGATTACTAATTTAGTTGCTAAAGATTAATTCGTGAGCTGTCATCATAGTTTCTTGCGAGCGACTTTGTAATGGCAGCATTGCATAAAATTTTCTTTCTATCACCCATGCCGTTGACCTGGAATTATTTTGAAAAAAAAATAAAAAAATCCTAACATCTTACTGTAGAAGCAAATGCACTCAAATCTACGAGTTTTAAGTTGCTAGTACATTTAAGTTTCTGTCTCACCTGTGTCCAAAGTTAAATACTTTTTCATAAAGAAATGAAAATGGATATTCATGATGAAGTATATTTAACTCCTACTTTATTGGTTTCTATGTGGGTTTTAGGATTGTGTTTGAGATTATCTGCAGACATTGAAGAATTTGTATTACATGCAGCCTTATTCACGCTTATGCAGTTGGTAGAGACATGGAAGAAGCATTATCTTGTGTTAGAAAAATGAAAGAGGAGAGCATTGAGATGAGCTTGGTGACCTATAGTATAATAGTGAGCGGATTTGCAAAAGTGGGCAATTCTGAGTAAGTGAACGTCATACATTTTGGATGAGTCGATTTTATACTTGCTTTCTCATTCCTTTAGCTGTTTTTATGGTGACATTATCTTTTTCTAACAGCAGTTGGCAATGCTAGTCTGTTTTTTTTTGGTGGGGGTATGATGCATATTTAGTGTTAGAGAGTTCCTCATTGTTAATGTGTGAAAAGATATTAGAATAAATAAGATGAATGGAATACTCCTCTCATTGTCAATTGGTTTTGAGATAGAACCCCATTCACTTTATCCCAAATTCTAACATGTTACCCAAAAAAAACCGATGGAATGAATGGACTACTCCTTTCATTGCCAATTGGTTTTGAGATGAAACTCCATTCACCTTATCCAAAATTCTAACATTTAGCATGCATGTGATTCTAATTTAGTTGTTAAAGTTTTATGTCGTTAGCTGCCATCATAGTATCTTGCTAGTGACTTTGAAATTGCATTTTACTTTTAAAAGTTTATTATAGTAATTACAAGTGTAAAACTATGGAATTTATGTTTTTTTTGTAGCCGTGTAAGGTTTTGATTAACTTGGTCACGTTACCTAATTTGATTTTCCTTTTCTTTTTTTGAAAGAGCTGCAGAGTACTGGTTCAAGGAGGCCAAAGAGGCGCACACAACTTTAAATGCTATAATTTATGGAAACATTATATATGCGAATTGGTGGGTATTCTCAAGTATATTTCATTTTATTGTTTTAATTAGTTTTTTCTTTTTGGAAAGAACCAATGTTCTATTGTTTTAATTAGATACTGTGTATACAAATAGCTGAATTCCCAAAATTAAAACACTGTAAGCTAAGCTAGCTATCAAGTCTATTCCAGATCATGTTGGTTTCTACTAATCTTGAAGTATTATTGTTTAGCCTGGTTGATTCCCCTCTACACTCTGAACCTTCATTTATGTTTATGTACTAAATGTATTTCAGTCAAACACACAATATGGATAGAGCGGAAGCACTAGTGCGGGAGATGGAAGAAGCTGGCATAGATGCTTCAATTGACATTTACCATACCATGATGGATGGTTACACAATGAATGGCAACGAAGATAAATGTTTGGTTGTATTTGACCGTCTCAAGGTAGTACGGTGATAATGTTTCTGCTGTCCAAGTTTAATATGTTTATTTTATTTTAACAGTGTAATGATGATTTTGAGATTGATAGATTGATTCTCAGGATAACATGTGTCTGTTTAGTTAAAGAGTTATTAATTCCAACTTCCAAGCAACTAATTAAATTTCTTCCACTGTGTCATCACATTTAATGAAATTTCTCATATGAGCAACTGTCATTTTTTATAGGAATGTGGCTTTACACCATCAGTTATAAGCTATGGATGTTTGATCAACCTTTATACTAAGGTTAACATCCTTTTCCCTCTCTTTTCCATTAGCTATTTTTATTTTCTTTAGCTCTTATACTTCAATACTACCCAGGAAATATTTCTTTCTGAATGATACCCTTAGATTTTCGTTGAAAACTCTGTACTTCTTTTCAGATTGGAAAAGTTTCCAAAGCCTTAGAAGTCAGCAGAAAAATGGAATCAGTTGGCATAAAGCACAACATGAAGACCTATTCCATGTTAATCAATGGATTTTTGAAATTGAAAGACTGGGCTAATGCATTTGCTGTTTTTGAAGATGTCATAAAGGATGGTCTAAAGCCTGATGTAATTCTCTACAATAACATTATAAGAGCATTCTGCGGTATGGGAAACATGGATCGTGCTATTCGTACTGTAAAAGAAATGCAGAAGGCTTGGCATAGGCCTACAACACGCACATTTATGCCCATCATACATGCGTTTGCAAGATCTGGCGATATGGACAAGGCCTTAGAAATTTTTGATATGATGAGGATGAGTGGATGCATTCCTACCGTACATACTTTCAATGCGTTGATTCTTGGCCTTGTTGAGAAGTGTCAGGTAACGCATCACACCAAAATTGCAGTATGATATAGAATTATGTGATGTCCAAGATTGCTTAAGGACTCTAAAGAAATGTTTGCTTCATAGATCCAATTTTCCCTCTCACTTGTACCCGCATAAGAAAGTGAAAACATAACAACTTTCTCTAGTCAAATGACATAGCCATGTTTATAGGATAAGTTTGATTGGTTTTATACTTGGTAGATCTTTAGATGCAAAACGTCCTAGATTTTACCTTTTCAGTAACCCTATTTGAAAAGGGTCAAATTACTTGTGTGCGACCTCTGGTATGTTTGGCACGTCACTTTTTTCTCCTTTCCCTTTATGCTTCTTAGATAAATCAATGTGACTTGTATGTCTTGCAGATGGAGAAGGCTGTTGAAATATTAGATGAGATGGCACTGGCTGGCATAAATCCAAATGAACATACTTACACAACGATAATGAATGGCTATGCTGCCCTTGGTGACACTGGGAAAGCTTTTGGGTACTTTACTAAATTACGAAATGAGGGCTTTGAGCTTGATGTGTTTATATACGAGGCATTGTTAAAGGCATGTTGCAAGGCAGGGAGGATGCAGAGTGCTTTAGCAGTAACCAAAGAAATGAGTAATCAGAAGATTCCAAGGAACACCTTTGTATACAATATTTTAATCGACGGGTATGGATTGTAATAATCTTAGTGTTATGTGTACTGCAGTCAAAGTCATGATCTACATATCTCTCTCTTTGCTAGGTTATCTTTCTTTCTTTCTGTTGAAATGCAAATATTAGCTCCTTATTATGTATGTTTGTTCTCTGTGTAGATGGGCTCGAAGAGGTGATGTTTGGGAGGCTGCTGACCTGATGCAACAAATGACCCAGGAAGGCGTTCGACCTGATATCCACACCTACACATCTTTTATAAGTGCTTGTTGCAAAGCCGGAGATATGCTGGTATGCTCTTTAGGAAGTTCTTTTTTTCGGATTAAAAAGTAAATAAAACTTTATGTTTCTTCTAGTTTCCTTTTCTTGATTATTTATTGTTATTGCTTCAATTCAGTTTATGGTTTCTTTTTCCTTTTCTGTTGTGGTGCAGAGAGCTACAAAAACAATCGAAGAAATGCAAGCCTTTGGAGTGAAACCGAACATTAAAACTTACACTACCTTGATACATGGTTGGGCACGTGCTTCACTTCCAGAGAAAGCTTTGAAATGCTTTGATGAGATGAAGCAAGCAGGGTTGCAACCGGACCGAGCTGTTTACCACTGCTTGATGACATCTCTATTGTCAAGAGCTGCCGTTGCTGAATCTTACATTTACTCTGGAATTCTTTCAATCTGTAGAGAAATGATAGAATCTGGGCTTACTGTTGATATGGGGACTGCAGTTCACTGGTCCAAGTGCTTACGCAAGATTGAAAGAGGCGGAGGTGAGCTTACAGAGGTCCTGCAGAAAACCTTCCCTCCTGATTGGAACTTGGCTCATGGGTTGGATGTAACCTCTGATATTGATAGTGAAAATGAAAATGAAAATGATAATGATGATGATGAGGATGATAATGTGATATATCCTGCTGTTAATACAGACGGTAATGGTGAGAACGATGATGACAACATCGAAATGAACCACAGATTATGGTTTTGAAGTTATGTGCATTTGTTGTGACATAGTACATGAAAATAGAGCATAGCATGTGTTGGTACAGATATTCTTTGTACACTTACACACTGAAAAAAATGATTTGATACTCCCCACTGGTTCCAGTATAGAATATCAAGTTCATCATTTGATTCAATCATTTCATGGTATTTAGGTTCATAAGTCATAGATTATTAACTTTAGGAATAGCTAAATGCCGAAAGATTCAAAAATAAAATAACTTAAAAGTAATTATCATAGCTCTGATAATATCAAAATTTTATAAATTAAACTTGGTAAACTACATGATAATGTAAAACAAACTGACTGCAATAAGTGTAAGTGTCACATTTAAAATATATTACTATTTGTAACATTTTTTTTTTTTTTTAATTTCTTTTATTATTTTTTAAAAATTATTAAGATTTTTAGACTTTAAACCTTACAGATGAAAGCAAATTGTCTTGGTTAAATGTGTTAGCCGAAAGACATAAAATAATATGTACGAGTCCTATTTGCACATAATTATTTACGTGTAAATACATAACTATCTATAATATACATAAATACATATCTTTCTATCTATAACATAATTATCAATGTGTAAATACATAACTATCTATAATATACATAAATACATATCTTTCTAATTTTATAACATATATCTATTCTATATAAAGTGTGCTTATATAACTGAATTCTTGGTTTATAAAAAATTCATGGGTGACTTTTTATTTATATTTAATAAAATAATAAAATATTATTTATATATAATAAAATAAAAAAAAAAAAACAAATTTAACAACTTTTCAAATAATCTAGATTATCGCAAATAAGCTTGTGTTGAGTGTTATAGGAATTGATAATATTAGCTTTAGGTATCTGATATCTTGTAGGTGAGTATAAAATACATTGATTTTGGAGCATTGAATCTGTCTTTTCATTTAGACGTAATATTGATTTTGGTAGATTTTGCCTATACAACTTCATGTATCTATGTTTTGTGTGTTTCAGGGATTTCCAGAAGAATTGAGACACTATGATATTATTTCAATTAAATTTGATTTCTCTATTGTTATTCCAAAAGAAACTAGACCCATGAGCTTGATGGAGCCATTGGCTATGGCTAGGGAAAGGCTCCTTCGCCGTATTACTGTCGGAGCAGAGATGCGGTGATTTGGCTGAGGAGATTTTCTCACGAGGCGGTGGAGATGTGTGATTGTTAGACTCTGGAGCATGTTCTGGCGACAATTCACGGAGCGAAGAGGATGATCATGGGTCATACGATCCAACAAGTTGGGATCAATGGAGCTTGCGAAGGTCGAGCTATAAGAATCGATGTGCGTATGTCTAAGGGTTGCATTAATGGGCAGCCTGAGGTTTTGAAGATCATCCATGGAAATCCTGAGCCCAGAATTTTAGGTGGGAATTCCTCCGGTGAGTATAAATCTGTGTTGACGAAGAGAAGGGTTGGGATTGCTTTTGCCGGATCATCGTCAAGTTCGTGTCAAAGCTTAGGGATTTTATATAAAGTTGAGATCTTTGACTCTTATTCAGATCATCATCTAATAATTATTTATTGTTACAGATTCACTTATTTACCCTTAAGTTGAATAATACCACTCACAGGGTTTGACAAATATACCCTTACATCAGATACAACAAAGATCAAGACTAAAGAACATAAAAACAGTTACAACTGAAGCAGTTATAAAAAACAGTTACAAATATCACTAGGGCTCTGCCCTAGATCAGATCACAGAACAGTATATAAAAGGAGATATTTTTCTCAGAATAGAAGATATATACAACAGCAGTAATATACAGAGCAAAAATAAAGAGTCACAGCCAGAGAGATCAACAACAGAAAATAACAACAGAGAAAAAAGTGAGCCTTTTGGCTGAGAGTTGTCATCTCCATGTGAGCTCCTCCTAGAGATGTTCATGTAAAAGAAAAGAGAGTTTTGTTAGTATCAAAAGTGAGAAAAACAGAGAGAAATATAAAGTTGTAAATCAAAGATTGTAACCTATTTTTGAGATGAATGGATTCAAGCTTTGAGGGCTTGACAGAGAAGTAGCCGGTTGTTTTGGGCGAACTCCGAGATCAAAGTTTTGGTGTCATCTACTTTAATCACTGTTTGCATTCTCTCATCTCACTCTTATTATTTTTGGTATTTGTATTTGTGTATGTGTTCATGTTCTTGCTTTTCGAGTTTGATGTGCTTTGGCCGAAAGCTAAAGGGATTTTCTGGGTTCGGTTTTTGAGTGAGTGAGTTTTCTAGCCATAGTTTCGGGTAGAAGCTTTGTGGGTTGTTTGGGTTGTTCTTGGTTCGGGTAGAGGCTGCAAAGAAGAAAAGAAATATTTTGAAGAACCCTAACCTTAGAACCTGTAGCAAGAAAGAAAAAGAAAAATATTAGAACCCATAGAATCTTAGCTTGCTGTAAAAAGGAAGAAGAAAATAAAGAAAACCTTACCATATTTCATTGCTGCCATTTAGAAGAGAACAAAGGAAATCAAAACACTAGAAAACCCTAACTCTAGGTGCGGCTAGAAAAAGAAGAAAAGAAATAAAAGAAGAAGAGTAGAGTAAACCCTAGCTGCCATTAAAATATAAAAGGAAGAAGCTTGAATAACTTTAGAACCCTAGAATGCTTTGTGTGCTGTAGTGAGGAAGAGAGGAAAAAGTTTGAAAGATTTTGAATTATGTTGTGGCTGCCGTAGGAAGTGATTTAGGGTTAGAAAACATACCTTTTATATTAGATTATTAGGGTTATATCATTTGGATTGATTTCTTGTTGGGCTGAAGCTTGGTGGGCTGGACATTGATTGGAAAAGTAGAGTCATTGTTTGACTCTTGCTTTGACCGAAGCAATTGCACAGCAAAGGCTGATAAGTTGTTGATTGGAGAGAGAAAGTTTCTCTTGGCTGCCTTTGATTCTTGGGCCGAACCATTAAGTGGTTCACTTGAGTGATAAATAGTTTTGATTGTAAACTTGGTATTGGACTCTCACATTGGGCTGCAACAAAGGTTTGAATTTGTTATTTTTCAAAAATACCAATTTGCAACTATTGTATTAATTGTTTCTTTAAGTGTGTTGGTTAGAACAAATAATTTCCAACAGAGAAAAAGTTTGAAAGATGTTGAATTATGTTGTGGCTGTCGTAGGAAGTGATTTAGGGTTAGAAAACATACCTTTTATATTAGATTATTAGGGTTATATCATTTGGATTGATTTCTTGTTGGGCTGAAGCTTGGTGGGCCGGACATTGATTGGAAAAGTAGAGTCATTGTTTGACTCTTGCTTTGACCGAAGCAATTGCACAGCAAAGGCTGATAAGTTGTTGATTGGAGAGAGAAAGTTTCTCTTGGCTGCCTTTGATTCTTGGGCCGAACCATTAAGTGGTTCACTTGAGTGATAAATAGTTTTGATTGTAAACTTGGTATTGGGCTCTCACATTGGGCTGGAACAAAGGTTTGAATTTGTTATTTTTCAAAAATACCAATTTGCAACTATTGTATTAATTGTTTCTTTAAGTGTGTTGGTTAGAACAAATAATTTCCAACAGTGGTATCAGAGCCAAATTATTTCCGCAAAGAGATTCAAAATAATACAATCAAGAAGCAAGTTTGAAAGATATTGAAAATCAAGAACACAAGGATAGACATCAAGAGGAGGAATTAGATATTGGAGATTTGGAGGACATTCTAAACCTTTATCTAATTTGATTTTTTAACAAATACAATATGAGTAGTTTTAAAGTTGATGTTGATAAGTTTGATGGATCAGGTGACTACAGAATATGGAGGAGGAAAATAAGGTCTCTACTGGCACAACAGAAGCTGTTGAGGGTTCTTGAAGAACCCATTGAATGGCCTGAAGGAACAACTAAGATACAGCAAGAAGAGTATCTTGAAACAGCTACTGGGATTATCATATTCAACCTAAGTGATGCAATCATTAGGTTGGTTGATAAGGAAGAAACTCCAACAAAGATATGGAGGAAGTTGGAAGTGCAATTCCAACAAAAGTCACTAACAAACAAGATCTTTCTCAAAGAAAGGATCTTTGGCTACAAGATGAATAGATCTAAAAGTCTTGAAGACAACTTAGATGAATTTCTAAAGATGCATATAGAGTTGGCTAACTCGGGAGAAGGAGAAGCTTTGAATGATGAAAACCAAGCAATCATCATTCTCAACTCATTACCGGAATCCTATAAGGATGTAAAGATAGCAATAAAGTATGGAAGAACTTCGATTACCCTAGATGAAGTCATCTCTGCACTAAAGTCTATGGACTTAGAGATGAAGAATGACAAGTTGGGGAGCTCTAATGGTGAGCTGAACTTGAGTAGAGGAAGGCCTCATGAGAAGAAGCCTTGGAACAATAGGGGAAGGAGTAATAGCAAAGATTCTTCCAAGGGTGGAAGATATGGAAATGGGAAGTCTCCATCAAGAGGACAGAAAGATCCTAAAGGCTGCTATCACTGTGGTAAACCGGGGCATATCAGAAGAGACTGTTATTTTTGAAAGAGAAGTAACAGAGAAAGAACAGATGGTAGCAATGGTGACTCAAATTAGGGAGAAAATCATTTCTCAAAGGAAAAGGGAAAGAAGCATGAAGCCAATTTAAGTGATGGCTATGAGAGTGGAGAAGTTTACATTACTTCAACTAAATTCAAAGAAGAATGGATTTTAGATTCAGGATGCACTTTTCACATGACTAATAATAGATCTTTACTTTCTGATTTCAGGGAATCTAAAGGAGGGAAGGTCATCTTAGGCAACAACCAAACATGCCACATTGAAGGCTCAGGTAATGTGAGCTTTAAAATGTATGATGGTATTGTAAGAACTCTTACAGGTGTAAGATTTGTGCCTAACTTAGCTAGAAATTTAATTTCTATAAGTATGCTAGATGACCTTGGTGTTGTGAGTAAGATTGAGACAGGTACCATGAAACTAAGCAAAGGTTCAATGACCATAATGAAAGGCTACAAGGAAGGAGGTTTATACTACCTAAAGGGAGAACCAATTTCACATTGTCACAACACAACAGAAACTCTTGAAGATTCTAAGGCAATCTTATGGCATAGAAGACTTGGGCACATGAGTGAGAAAGGTTTGCAAATTATGAGTGAAAAAAATCTTTTATGCAAGGATAAAGTAAGTAAAGTTAATTTTTGTGAGCATTGCACATTGGGTAAGCATCATAGGCTTAAATTTAAAATTGGGACACATAATTCTAAAGAAATTTTAGAATATATACATGCTGATTTATGGGGTCCAGAAAATACAGCTACTCATGGGGGGAGTAGTTATTTTCTATCCATTGTGGATGACTACTCTAGGAAAGTATGGGTTTTTCTTTTGAAAAATAAAAATGATGCCTTTGCAAAATTTCAAGAATGGAAAATTTCAATAGAAAATTTAACTAACAAAAGAGTTAAGACTCTTAGGACCGATAACGGTCTAGAGTTCTGCAGCGATTTGTTTAACATGTATTGCAGGAACAATGGCATTCAAAGGCATAAGACTGTAGATTAAACCCGCCACAAAACGGAGTAGCTGAGAGGATGAACAAGACTATTTTAAATAAAGCCAAGTGCATGCTATTCCAAGCAGGGTTAGCTACAGGATTTTGGGGAGAAGCAGTACTCACAGCAGCTTATTTGATAAACCGAAGTCCATCAAGTGCTGTGGAGTTAAAGACCCCTGAAGAGAGATGGTCCGGCAAAGCACCAGATTTAATCCACTTAAAAGTTTTTGGGTGTGCAGCATATGCACACCAAGGAGATGGAAAGTTAGAGCCTAGAGTTCTAAAGTGTGTATTTTTGGGATATTCAGAAGGAACAAAAGGGTATAGACTTTGGGTAAGAGAAAAAGGTTTTAAAACTATTAATAGTAGAGATGCAATATTTGATGAAAATATTTTTCCATGCATTGCTACTAACCCAAATGTTTTAGGTTCTTGCCCTAGTACTAACCATGCAGGTAACTCAATCAACGTTGATCTAAGACCTACTACTCCAAGTGATGAACAAGGAGAGAACACTGTTCAGGTGGAACAGGGAGAAGACACTGTTCAGGTGGAACAGGGAGAAAACACTGTTTAGGTGGAACAAGGAGAAGACACTGTTCAGGTGGAACAGGGAGAAAACACTATTCAAGTGGAACATGGAGAAAATACTGTTCAGGTGGAACAGGGAGAGAACATCGTTCATGTGGAACAAGGAAACCTAAGGGAAAGTCAAGCAGAGGAGTTGGAAGACTACCAGTTGACTAGAGACAAAGTTAAAAGAGCACCTAGACAGAATCCTAAGTATAGCTTCAACATTTGGAATGAAGACATTGCCTATGCACTGTTAAGTGCTTTGCAAGGACAGAAGAACAAACCAGAAAGTTGTGGAGAAGCTATGAAGAGCAAAAATGCTAAGAAGTGGAACTGTGCTATGGATGAAGAGACAGACTCTTTGAGTAAAGAGAAGACTTGGGTTTGTGTCCCAAAACCCAAGGAAAAGAGTGCTGTGAAACATATGTGGCCCTTTAGACATAAAGAAAAATGCAGTAAGACAAATAAAGAGTTGGAGGATATGAGTAAGATCCTCAACTCTAATGGGATTGGTTCAAAGATGTATTTCATGTTGAGTACCATACCAGATACAACATATACTATAGTTGCTGTTAGCAAGTATATGGTATTGACTGGAAAGATACATTGGTTGATTATAATATGGATTTTAAGGTACATAACGAAGACAACATGCATTATACTTGCGTTTAGAAAGTCACAAAACCAAATGGAAGGATTTTGTGACTTGATCTATGCAAGAAAGAAGAATAAGGTGACACAAGGAGGTGCCACAAACATGAAGACCAAGGTGTTTATCCTAGCTAAGTTCAAACTGAACTTGCTAGGGATAAACAAATGGTACTGACCCTTGGGGTCATTCAAGCCCTCATAGCATCATCAACTATCCTTGGGTAAATAAGAGAATCTGGGTGGAATTTGTTGTTACAGATTCACTTATTTACCCTTAAGTTGAATAATACCACTCACAGGGTTTGACAAATATACCCTTACATCAAATACAACAAAGATCAAGACTAAAGAACATAAAGACAGTTACAACTGAAGCAGTTATAAAAACAGTTACAAATATCACTAGGGCTCTGCCCTAGATCAGATCACAGAACAATATATAAAAGGAGATATTTTTCTCAGAATAGAAGATATATACAACAGCAGTAATATACAGAGCAAAAATAAAGAGTCACAGCCAGAGAGATCAACAACAGAAAATAACAACAGAGAAAAAAGTGAGCCTTTTGGCTGAGAGTTGTCATCTCCATGTGAGCTCCTCCTAGAGATGTTCATGTAAAAGAAAAGAGAGTTTTGTTAGTATCAAAAGTGAGAAAAATAGAGAGAAATATAAAGTTGTAAAATTAAAGATTGTAACCTATTTTTGAGATGAATGGATTCAAGCTTTGAGGGCTTGCCGGAGAAGTAGCCGGTTATTTTGGGCGAAGTCCGAGATCAAAGTTTTGGTGTCATCTACTTTAATCACTGTTTGCATTCTCTCATCTCACTCTTATTATTTTTGGTATTTGTATTTGTGTATGTGTTCATGTTCTTGCTTTTCGGGTTTGATGTGCTTTGACCGAAGCAATTGCACAACAAAGGTTGATAAGTTGTTGATTGGAGAGAGAAAGTTTCTCTTGGCTGCCTTTGATTCTTGGGCCGAACCATTAAGTAGTTCACTTGAGTGATAAATAGTTTTGATTGTAAACTTGGTATTGGGCTCTCACATTGGGCTGCAACAAAGGTTTGAATTTGTTATTTTTCAAAAATACCAATTTGAAACTATTGTATTAATTGTTTCTTAAAGTGTGTTGGTTAGAACAAATAATTTCCAACATTATTCAAAAACATTTATATATTAAAAAAGAAACATTATCTTTAGCTCCTTTCATTACAAAAAACAAAACTTGTTGACAAAATAGAACGGTGATTTGATTTATGAGAATATTGTGAGTGTTATGTCTAATTTTTTGATGGTATATTTGCATTATGTTTTTCGTCAAGAATGAAGAATTTCCTTGATTGAAGATCCGATAAGAGAGGTAAAGAACCTGTGAATCATGAGGTTCCAAGGAAAACATACAAATTGCATTTATATGATGTTGGGCAATCTTAAGATCTCTTGCCGTCGTCGATGCAATGAGGGGCATCAAGGTCGGTAATTTTTTTTTTTACGTAGTTTCTAGATTATTTTGCTTGTTCTTTAACTGATTCTTTAAATCAAAAGGTTTGAATTTTCAAAATATATATTTTTTTATACATTAAAAAAGTAATTTTTTTTTTTGGGGGGGGGGGGGGGGGTTAAATTTGGTTCTGATTAGTTGTTGAAATTTGAGATTTTTTGTTTGATGGGTCTAGCTTCTTCTTGAAATTTACATTATTTTTTCTGTGTGTATATGATTTTAGCTGGTTTTATTGTTTTTTTTTTATGTAGTTGGGCATTTATGAAAAAAGAGATTTTGTTTTGAGGTGCTAAGTTGGGTTATTTGAAATTTTTGTTTGATGAGTTGGTTTTGTATATTGTTGATGCAAATGGGCATCTTAACAAGCTTAGGCATTCTTAACAATAAGTTTATGAGTTTTTGTCTTTTTTTTTTTTCTTTTTGATTTTTTTTCTTTCCTTCTAACAATAAAAAGAGTTAACGTTTGGCGTTGTTAGCATCTAAAAATAAAATATCCCCAAAATTATTCAGCATATTTCAATCGCTCCGATTGATCAGGAGGAGGCTTAAAAATTTTCTATTGAAATTTTTATTCTCGATTGAGAGCTGGCGAAAAGAGCTTTTCCATGATTGAGGGTGGAAGCTTAAAAAATTCGATTGAAATTTTCAATCACAGCTCCTTTGCGATTGAGGGTTGGTTTTGGAGTTCGCCAACGCCGATGATGATGATGATGAAGATGACGATCGGGCTCAGCAACTGATTATCCTTTGCGATTGAGGGTTGGTTTCGGAGTTCGCCAACGCCGATGATGATGATGATGAAGACGACGATCTGGCTCAGCAGCCGATTAAGGAGCTAGACATCCTTGAGTAAGATCATATATAGAAGGCTTGATAGGTTTGATTCTGCAATTTCATACGATTTGAGTGCATATTCTTTGAGTAAGATCAGATATAGGGGGCTTGATAGGTATGATTATGCAATTTTATACGATTTGAGTGCATTGATAAAAAAATTCTCCCATCCCATCTGGGAAAGCGGCAAATCAACTTAGTATCCTTTCGAGGTGGGTTAGCACTACTTGCACACGATCTTTAATTGATTTTTGTAAAGCCCTTGAATCGCTCATGATTAGGTCAACAATTGACCAAGGCCAAGACTGTATAACTAGCCTTAGTTGAGTAAATTTCTGTGCGAATGTTTTCGTTATATCAATGATTTCTTTTTGAAATTTTATTTTATTGTTTACAGGAAAGAATGACCAATGTTTAACATGAGAAAGTCCTAAAACTGAATTGCTGATTGATTTCTTAGTATTTCATCAGCACTGGATTCCATCGTATGTTCGTCAAATGTTATTTCCCATGTTGTCCACCATGATCTTGAGAGAAACAGCCAACCATTCAATCAAAAGTTTATTGTATGGGCAGTTTGACTTTGACTCTATGGATCGTGTGAAGATAAGACAAGGGCAAAAATTTTATGTTGTCAAGCGGAGAAAAGATGTATCCCTTATGTGTAGTGCTAGCTACACCGAGTTCCGAAGAAAATTCACTATATATGCGGACCTGGCTAGAATGAAAAAGTGCAAAATACAAAAATTACACTATTGTCTCTATCGAAGCAAATGAAGATTGAAATCCACCAATGAGTATCATTAGTTTTCTTATCTACAATTTTTAGACAAACGTTATCTTCAATTATCAACAATTTAGAGATTGATTTTTAATTTTCTTTTTATCTTACACCCATTTAAGTAATGTTTCTTTAAGTATTGGAACATCAATTTTTAATTTATTTTTGGATTAACTTAAGAACATATTTAAATCATCAAGCTTTCTTAAACACTAATATATTGTATTCGGTATTCTTTTAATTGACAAAATTATAAACTATAATAATTAGATATACATAATAATAATCTCACCTAATAACTAATAATATTTTTTTAAAATTTTTAATTGTATTACTTTTAAATAATATAAAAAAAAATAACATAAAATTTAGTATACGTGCTTCAGACTTAACTTTTTGCTAGTGTGTATAATATATGTAAATACATTTGTTCATAACATATATAAATACATATTTATCTATAATATAAGTATATACATATTTGTCTGTAATATAAGTACATACATATTTGTTTATAACTTCCTAATGCATACCTGTCCATAACATACATGATATAATATTATATTGGTTCGTAACTTTTTTTTTCTATGAAATTTTACTATTTTTCCATTTTCTTAATGCATGTTCGATAGGATTTTTCTGTTTACTTTTAATTTTTTTTTGGTGCACATGTTCTCACCAATGATAATGCATAAAAAGAAATATATTAAAAACGCATTAAAAAATATCATCCTTAACCTCATGTTAACATATTCTTAATGGGCGCAGAGATTTTCTGTCTAAATGTTAAATACGGTGGGAATGGGAATAACACTCCCCGCCCTGATAGGTACTCATTTAATATTTTATTTTATATTTTTAATAATATTTTATAATTTATATTTGTATTTTTTTAATATATTAGTATCATTTTTATAAATTTTAAATTATATTTTAGATAATAATTAATTTATTAGATAATAATTAATTACGTTGAAATATTTTAATTTTTATATAGTTTAATATTTTTATATTTTTAATTCTTATTTTTTATTAAGGAATTTACCATCCCCATGAAAACACTTATTCCATGTAAAATAAAAGGGATAGAGATTAAAATCTTTAACTCTCTTTTAATTTTCTGCTTCACGTGCATCCCTAATGTTGTGTCTATGATCACTATTAATAATTTTTTTAATCGTGATATTTTTATTTTTAGGAGAAAAAAAAACCTCTTATTTTTTTTTTTTCAAAAACAACAACCTCTACATTAATGTCCTACAACTTCTGTAAAATTTTCTCAAACAAAATAATTATTAAACGGAAGGAAAGAACAAAGGTACAAAAAGCTTTAAAGAACATTATTAATTGAAACTACTTTCTTAATTTTGAATAATTAAGTCCCAATTATGTCGTCAAAATTTCAGAACTTATGGGGGGCATTTATTTACGCACTGCACTGTGTGCGCATATAATATATATAAATATCTACACACATTTTTTAATATTATAATTAAAAGTTATATTGAAATATAAAAATTGAAAAACAACAAAAATAAAAGTTGAACAAAAACACACACGTAGTTCTTCCAGCCCTGAGTGTGCATTTATTGCAAAATATAAGAAGGTTACAACAAGTTTTGGTTTGCAATGTGGAATTCGTTGGCTTTCACTATAATTACATCAGTTACTAAAATCCCTCCAGAATGGATCTTCTCTTTTCTATCTATACAAGCCAAAACCTCACTCACTCCTGTAACCTACAAGTAATAAATATTTTGTTTTTTTATTAAAAAAAAAAATCAGTTTTTATTTTTTTTTATCATAATATATTAAAAGTTCCAAAAAAAAAAATCAAACTTTGAATTAATTAGTCAATTATTTAAACATTTACCATCACACAATGATTCCACCAAAGAGCTTTTATTTTTATTCCAAATTTGCTTATATTTATTATATATTGATATTTAAGTATACCGGTGTGGTGTGCTATAGCCTCTATATATATAAAACCATGTACTCTCTCACTTTATAAACGGAACAAGTTGTTCTTCACAAATATTTATCTTAGTGTCTTAGCTCTTAAATATGGTTTCACCAAAATCACTCTCTCAGGTTGAGAAAGATGATGAAGCAAAAGAGGTTGAAGTAGTAAGTACAGAAGGCAAAGACGATAGCAACAAATGGGTTTTGGGCTTATCAAGTACTGATCCGAAAATACCACACAAAACCATCCATCTTGATCCTGTTCTCATCAATTCTTCGAGTACTTTATCTTCAGACGACACTCATGAATGTTTTATTAACTTTCCCATTCAAAATCAAAAACTTTTCCATGATGATGAGGTACGTAAATTTCTATATCAACTTTTTTTTTTAGTTCTTACGTACTTATATATCATGTTATATACATATATAAATCGTATAGTGAAATAAATAAGATTTTATAACTTCAATTCCGTGTTAGTGAATTGAAGAAGATTATAAAATTTGTTTCATGTTTTTCTTTTTGTTTTTTGTTTTTTTAATAAAATGACCAAAAACTTTCTTGATGATATGTAAAGAAATTCTTCCAACTAAGTAATATTATCTAATATCTATTGAGACAAAAAAAAAAGTAAAATAATTCTGTAATGTATATCTAGTGAAGCAAAATACAATCGTATCAAATATATAGTTGAAAAGATCGATAACAAAAATCTAAAATTTTTAAACCAGACATACAAACATCATATTTTCTATTTTCTTTAGAAAAAAAATAAAATTCTTAACAAAAAAAATCTAACGGATTCAATGTAATAATTAATAAAAAATAAAAAAAATATTAATTAATTATTTATAATTTAGAAAATAAAAATCTAGCGGATTCAATGTAATCATTTATTATTTCAAAAAAGGCGTTTTTGTTAATTAATTGTATATTTATTTCTCTAATTTGACTGTAAACGAAGATGATGTTTTGCATGCATCATTTTTGTTTTACATATATATTTTAAAAAATTATATAAATACTTTATTAATATTTAATTAAAAATAATTATATATATTTATATAAATATAAAGTGTATGATAGATTGGTCCGTAACCTTTATGGGACAATTGTCCCAACTGAAATTGCCATAGGAATGTTGTTAATATTTAGAGCATTGAAGTTAGACACATATAGTACCTTTATGAGGTAGTTCTTTGATGAGCATGTTAATATTTTTTATAGTAAAGTAAAAATATGTGAAATTTAATATTTAATATTACACTACTAATATTAATATTATAATATATTTATTAATCCAAGATTCTCTTTGTAAAACTTCTCAAAAAGAAAAAATGCTTATATGTAAATATATTTTGAAAAATCTGTTTTTTTTTTTCAGATAATTAATGATTTAATGTTTTAAAAAATAAAAAAGATAATAAAGTATGAGAAGAAGGTGCTTAGGTTCTATTTATTTGTGCGTGCTTGCTTAAATACAGATAAACCTTTGGATATTATTGTGTCTTTAATTGATTTATTCTTATAATTAAGGTTGTGATTTGTGAAGGGATATGTTGAAAAGGAGACTAAGGAAAAGAGCTTCATGAGAAATAAAAGGACCCAAAATGAAGATGAAGATGATAACATTGGTGGTATAGATTTGGACCTTAAATTATCACCACCAAACGAGCACTACTCATCAGTACCAAAAGGATCACAATCAAAATCATCATCATCATCTCATCAAGAACCAAATGGTGCATCAAAATATATGTGTAGCACAAATAATGATCAGAGAGATTCTGCTTCTGTAGCCTCAACGGTTGAAATGGCATCGTTAGTTTTGATGGGGTGTACTAACTGCTTAATGTATGTAATGGTGTCCCAAATTGAACCCAAATGCCCAAAATGCAAGAGCTCTCTCTTACTTGATTTCTTTCGTGAACATCCAAGCAGTGCCAAGAGACCAAGGAGGAGCTAAGACCTTTATTTATTTGTTCTTTTCAACAGTTTTGTGTTGTCTAGTTTTTTCTTTTTTGAGAACAATGTGAGGGTTTTTTCATATAAAAACTTTGAAGAAATAAAAAATTATTAAGTACTATTAATATATTCCTTTAGTTTTATTCAAAACTCTCTTTGCGCTAAAGCTGACTAGGCCCGTGCTTGGCCCCCAAAGTCTAGATCCCAAAATTTTGATCAAAATTATAGATTTAAAACTAATAAATATAACTTAATATATATTGTATTAAATTTTGGGCTCGTTAAGTGCGCTATATTGTATTGTATTAGTATTATTTAATATAATACTATTTGGTATTTACTTGTATTAATAGATTGTGTAAAGTTATAATATATTTTCAATAAACTCGACCCCAACACTGACTACGGGTCTGGGTCAAGGTCCCAAGTTCGGGTTTTGTCCAGGTTTGGATTCAGGTCTGGGTTCGGGTCCTAATTCCTGAGTCCTAGGTCCGGGTTTGGGTCCCAGGTTCAAGATCGGGTTTGGGTTTGGGACTCGAGTCCCAAGTCCGGGTCTTGGGTCCAGTTTGGGTTTGGGTTCAGGTCACGCGTCCGGGTTAGGGTCTGGGTCCGGGTCCTTAGTCCCGAGTCCTAGGTTAGGGTCCAAAGTTCGAGTCCTAAGTCCGGGTCCTGTGTCCGGGTCCGGGTTTGGGTCCCGGGTTCGAATTTAGGTCCTGTGTTCGGGTCTAAGTTTAGGTCTCGGGTTCGGGTCCAGGTTTGAGTTCGGGTCTCAGGTCCCACGTCCAGATCCTGGGTCCGGGTCCCAAGTCATAGGTCCAAGTTCGGGTACCAAATCCGGGTCCCGGGTCCAGGCCCGAGCCTTAGGTCTCTGGTCCTGGTTCTGGGGTCACAACTCCGGGTCTAGACCTGAGTCCGGGTCCCAAGTCTGAGTTTCGCCTCGGGTTCGGGTCCTAGGTTCGGGTTTGGCACCCGAGTTCGAGGTCAGGTCCGGGTCTGGGTCAGAGATTGAGATTGACCCGGATCCTTAATTTGTAAGTATTATAATACAAGTTAATACAGATCATTTATTACGTATAAAATAATAAAGCTTCCATTGTATTAAAAAATTTAATCATAATAATTAATAACAATACATTATTTTATTCAAATATAAGATTATTTTCTATTTAATACAATACGGTCTTTATACCGCATATCAAAAATGGTCTAGATTTAAATTTCACAAATTTTATTTTTTACTTACTATTAAAAGTTAAAACTGAAGCTAAGTAGTTTTGGACAACTTTCACCAACTTTAGGTAGTGACTAAACGATAATTTTTTGGTTGTGGCCCTTGATGTGGTTGAAGATTGGAAAATTGCTGAAAATAATCAAAGAAAAACGTCCTTATATTGGCATGAATGCTCTCCACCGTTAGTCTCTTGAAGAATGGTCGAAAAACCGGTTGTCTCCTCCTAGGAGGTCTGTATAAGTAACTCTTTGTGCTTTACTGAAAACTTAGCTGGATGACATTTTCATGGGGACTAGTTAAAAAAGTGGCTTTCTTTGCCCACTCATTCACATTATCATAATATATACTTCTGTTGCATTTTTGCACCTAATGATGTATAATTGTATACTTGGAACACTTGGGTAGTTGGAGAATCTAATCCAAATTAACATTTTGCTTCTGATTATGGATACATTTTTTCTTCACTTATAGTTTATTATTGATTGTTTGCACTAAGCCTCATTATTTAAATAAGACTTGGCCTAATGCATGAGGTAACAAACACTAAGCTCGTCTCGAGTGATTAAAGATTTAAAATGAATTTTTATATACTAACAGCTCACATACCAGAGGCAGCAGGTTTCTCTGTTCGGTTAAAAGGGGTCCATTATTTACAAACTAGAAAATTTAAAACCAGACAGACCTGACCATGCATCAGCACAATAATTGTAATAAGCATTTTGGAATGTTTACTTTTGCCCTATGGCACCAAAAACAAGCACGACAGTTTTATTAATATATGAGAGTATATGTTAATATTTACAACAAATAAATATTAGAGCTGTTCTGGGTAAAAATGTTGTTACATTTACACTCTCAAGTGCCATCAAAACAAAACGAAACTTTGTGCAACATAATGATATTTTTGTATAACAAAATGAACCATTCTATCTGGTTAGTAGATAAACTTTTGATACATAGATAATGCTTTGACTTGTCACATTGATACATATCACTCAGATATCCTTATTCAATATTTTCCACTTGTTGCAGTGTCCTTTAATTTCCAAGTAACCTAGAAGCTATAACTCCCAGATGTGAACTTGTTACATTGCTCAACTGCTACCACGCTTTGAAGTTTCTGCGTTGCTTGTTGTCATAAAAGATTCTCCACAACCACACTGCCCTTTAGAATTCGGGTTAATAAAAATGAACTCAGATCTGCATGATATTTTAGGATCGGATTAGAAAATTGTAAAATTAAAAAAACTATTCTAAACCAAATGGTATATATTAAAGTGGATACTATATGTTTGTCTGTACAACCATATGTTTTGCTTGTTTACAGAATCATGATCACCGTTATTCAATCTGTACCAGAATGGTAATAATACATATAAATGTAAATCTATATAATTTGTACCTTAGTTTATCGTCAACAAAATCCATTTTTGTTCCAACAACATGCATCAGAGCCTTAGGTTCAATCAATATTTTCACACCCTTATCTTCAACCAACTCATCGAATTTCCCTTTTTCATCTACATCATATATAAAGGAACGGCAATCAAACTAGAACTGTAAGTTTAAGCACAAGAAGTGTACTTTTTTTCCATAAATGTATCACAGATTAAAAATTCTAAAAGCTACAATCCACCAAGAAACAAAATTCTAAAAGCAAAATGTGTAAAAGATAACACTATCCACACAGAAACAAAATTGAATCACAAAAAACATACGACATAATTAGAGGAAGAAGTTTCAAATAATATAAGGTAATTCGTACAATCCCCTTTCATCACAAATGACTTGTACAAACACCCTTATAAAGCCATGTTAGTTTACTAGCTTCACAAAAAAGAAACCAGAATTGAAAATTGAAAAGTTGGCTTCTAATTTGATAGCAAATTATCCATAGACATAATTGTAATTTGTAAATAACACACTATTCCAATATTCTCAACAAAATAAATTAATAAATACTATTCTTTCAACCCTGATCTCTAAAACCTGAGATATGTTTCAAAAAACATCATGTAATTTCTATCTTCCTCTATTTCCAGATGCAAAAAAAATGTTTCTTTTATTAAACTGATCAAGATAACTTAAATTCTAATTGCATCATATTATCACGAGAATAGTAGGATAAGAATAATAGGGAAAAGCTAACCAGCGTAATTGAGGGTGTAGGACAAGCCATTGCAACCGCGAGCCTTGACGCCGAGACGAAGAAAAGAGCGCTGGCGCTGCTGGAGGAGCTGGCGTATTCTATCGGCGGCGGCGTCTGTCAAATTGAGTACTTGACGGCGCAGAGCCGGTCCCGCCTTGGATAGCAGTGATGAAGATGAAGGAGCTGCCATTTTTGTTGTCTCTTTCTTGGAGCTCCGATTCGGACTACGCAAATCAAAATGGAAAATGTTCTACTTTATTCTGTTGGGCTTCTCCTTTTATATGCTGTATTTGGGCCTTTAACTTCTTGCCCCATTTTGAATGCTGCCCCATAAGTGACTCCTCTCTAATTGGGCCAACAAAGTAGGATCCTTTCAAAAAAAGAGGGGATAATTTCACAAATACACAAAAACAACAAAACAATTACAAAAATATAATTTCACGGAATTTTAAATATTTTTACGATTTTTTTGATTTTATTTACAGAAAATACAGTATTTTTATGTTGTTATCTTGTTAATTTGTTGTTGATTTTTTATTATATGTATGTTATTTTTTGTTATTATTTTGATATTATTTAAATGTTATTTTCATGTTACTTTTATGTAGTTTTCTTGTTGTTTTCATGTTATTTTTATGGAAAACCGTAAAAATGTAAAAAAAAATTCTTAAACATAAAAATGTTATTTTTTTACAAAAAAAAATGGTGCCTTGTGTATGAGGAATTTCTAAATTTTACGTGTATGAGGATCCTCTCTTTTGTACATGTTGACCGAGATTTTCGGCAACTATTAGAATATGATTATATTAAGGAGCTGTAAGAAAGTGAGATGAAGATTTTTACGTGGTTGGGGCGTTAATGAGCCTTAGTCCACGAGTCTTTGTTATTAATGGATGTATTTAATACAGATTCCACACTTGAGAGAATGTTTTTCTCATAAATACAGAGAATGTTCTTGGTGAGTATTTTCTCTTCTTGCTCTTATGCAACCCAAGATTCTCGACCCCATTAAATGAGCTTTGAGGGGGTATTTATAGTGTTTTGGTGGGGTAATCCCTAGAATTGTTCTTACACATGTATCTGTAAGTATCCATAAAGTTGGGTATTTCCAATGAATATACCATGGGTGATGCATGGTCAAATCTCTAGGTGCTGTAGGGTTTTTATGAGGAATGTCCTTTTTGCCTTGTGATTGACGTGACTCTTCGCAGAGTAGCCGTCGCTAGACTTAAATGATCATTACTGTAGCGCTGCTGTTTGGGGGTTGTGCCGTCAGACTTTATTGCGTGTTACAGTCCCAACACGCTTCCTCCCATGCGGCATTAAATGCGACTTGATTGCTCAGGAGAGGCCTGACACATCCCGGAGAGGCTTCATGCTATGCGGGCTTCCGGGAGTACCTTGTATTCCGGGTGCCTCCTCCGGGACCCATGCCCATGGCGCTTCCTTGTGGCGTACAAAGACTTAACAAATATTTACAAGTTATCTGATCCACGTGTCCCATTTCGACTGGTCCACGTATTTTGGGCGATTTCAGGGGCAAGATTTTCCCCCAAGCCTTGTTTACTTGGAAAAAATAAACCAAGGCTTGCTTAGGTGCCTCCGGTCGACTCCTCGTTTCCCTGGCTCGAGCCTGGAGCGCGTGGGGGCACATTTAATGATGATATTTAATGCAGCGATTTACTTTTTGCAGGAACGTCTCCGGCCGCCTCCTCGGTCTCCTGACACGAGCTTGGGGCGCGTGAAGGTGCGTCTAATGATGGCATTAAATGCAGCGATTCGCTTTTGCAGAGGTCGATTCGTTTCACGTCCTTTGATTGATGCGGCGCATTAATGGTGTCAGACGGATACTCAAACGTTTCCACCGCCTTTATGGCAGATTGATCTGATCCGTTGATTTTCGGGAATTCGAATCGTGCATTTCCCCCACCGTGCGATTGGTAGGTGATGACGCCCGTTCCTCATGCGTTTTTGCCTATAAAAGCCACCACCTTTCCTTCATTTCGGTTACTTTCCATTTCTTGCCATTTTTGCTCGAATTTCTCAGAGAGAAAATTCTTCAAAGTAGCACGAACTAACTTAGCACTTAGACGTTTCTTTCAGTTTTCCAGTGCTTGCCTTCGCCAGTTCTTCTCCACTTTTACTCAACCACATCCAGTACCCCCAGTTCAACGATCTACTGTAAGTTTCTTGCATCCTTAGATAATAACATGCTTTCATTTACTTCGTTCGTTTTCTGGGTTCGTACTTTGAGGCTTCTGAGTGTGTGAGTGTTTTAAGTTCTTTGAGTGTTCTGCTTTATGTTTACTGCTTCAGTTGTAGAATCGCCATTATCATGCCTCTGTTATAATCGTACAGCTTTGTTGAAGAGAGCCATGTGTTCTTCGTTCAACAGTTGCTTAGGGCATAAAATGGTTTTTTTTTTTTTTTTAAAAAAAAAAACCACTTTCTGCGATTTCACTGCACCCGACACTTGCTCAGGGAATTTCTCTAGGGTTTCCCATGTGACACGTGTCCGGAGGGGGCCTCTTTCCAGCGGTTAGGGGACCCCCACTCCCTTTTTCTTGACTTAGGGTTTGGTATGGGACCTAACTGCTGGAATTTTCTTTTTCCCTTTTTGTCTTTCACAGAACACAAAATGTCTGCTTCTGGTTCGAAATCTTCGAAGAAGAAGGGAAAAGACATGGCCACGCTGGAGGAGGTTTCCCTGGGACCTGTTGCCCAGGAGGGGTATAAATCCCGTGCGACTGGGTGGGAAGCGGCTGAGCTTCGATCCACCTTGACTTGTCCTCACCAGCTGGAGAATATCATAGAAGTCGCTGGGATCAAACCCTCCACTTCAGGGACCTATCACCGGCCTCCTCGCGACTCGGAGACGCCTAATCATAACTATGACGGCTTCGGGGCTTGGAGCCAGACTCATTTGATGGCCGGTGCCATGCTCCCGCTCCAAGATTACTTTGTTAATTTCCTTGTATTTGTCGGCCTTGCGCCATACCAACTCATTCCTCAAGCTTACCGCCTGCTCTCAGGCTTATTTATTTTTTATACCGCCCGCGGCTGGGGGTCTCCCAGCCCGGCGGAAATTTTGTATTTTTACGAACTTGTATCCGTCCCCAAGAAACGGGACAAACTTAAGGATGGTTTTTATGGGTTCCGGATTCACCCTGCTAACGAGGGGGTGGTTCCGTATAATAGGCAGACTCACGTTAAGGAGTACCGCCACCGCTTTTTCTTCTCTTCCGGGTTCAGGGCCGTGGACCACCCGAAGCTTCTCACGGAGTGGGTGCGGATCCCACCTTACCAGCGGACGCCTCCTACTCAGGCTTTCCTCCGAAGGGCCCAAGCCTTTGCCTCCTATGACCACGCCGATCTTGACGTCGGGGGCCTAGTCACCACGGAGAATTGTAGGAAGGCCAAACTTATCCTTTCTCACCAATCCGTGGAGGACTCCAACCTTTCACGGGTCATCTGCCCCAATGTGAGGGCGCCGGTTGCGGAGAAGGCCTTCCGGGACGAGCTCATTGCCACGGCAGAGAAGAAGTACCAAGATTATCTCTACCGGAAAGCCCAGGAGAAAGCATACTCTCAGGCTCAGGCTGCCTCTAGGAGAGGACTCCGCGTGAGGAGTCCGGTGGTGCGAAGGAGCCAAGCCATTGCCGGGAAGTCCAAGGCTAAATTTTTTGACAAGATTCTTCAAGAAGAGATTGGGGATCGTCCTGCCAGGAGGCCCCTTCGTATTGAAGATTCTTCCGAGAAGCAAACTTCCCGGCCACAGCCTTCGGTCCCCGAACCAAACTCGGGGGCTCCCGGTGCTAGCACCTCCGGTGCCGGCGGTAAGTCTCCCTTGATAATTTGTTATGTTCCTTCCGTTGATGAATACACCAGTCGTAGGCCCGTAGGGTTCGACGAGCGTCTTCGTAGATTTAGGATGCCGTCGACCCGGTGGGGGGATCGTTTGAAGGAGTTTTATTTTTCAAACTTAGGAGATTACCTAGGTCGGTCCCGGATGGGCTCCGGCCCTCCGGAACCTATTCCCTTAGGTCCCTCTGCTTACATAACGTCCAGCTGGTTCCGGCCCTCGGACAGTTATCTCGGAGATGACGCTGCCAGCATTAAAGTTCAGGACTTTGCTAGGGCCGAATTAGGAAGTTCGGGTAGGAGTAGTTTATTTGTTGTATCTTGTATAAGCAGTTCCTCACGGACTCCTAACACTTGCTTATTTTGTGATACAGGTATCTCCATGGATGCCATCCTGGACCAGCTTGTTGGAGTTCATACTCCCGTGGCTCCTCCGGCCTTTACCTCCTCTCCCCCGGCACCTTCATTGAAGGTTTCTTCCAGCGCTCCCCCCGACACTATTGACTTAGTGGATGACGAGGAGGTGCTTCCGGGAGAAGGCCAAGGGAAGGGATGGGACTTCTCGGAGGAAGCCGCTGAGGGTGCGGGAGAGCCTCGAGCCCTTCCGGAGGAAGCAGAGGAGGGCGAGGAGGAGCCTGAAGTGGCTCTGATTCATAAGCGCAAGGGCAAGATGATTGCCCAGGATGAGCTGAAGAGGCCTCGGAGAGCCGACACTCCTGCTCATGGTCTGGACGGCGGGGTCTCCCCGATGGAGAAAAATCCTGCTCCTCCCAACATCGAGCTTACCCCGATTCCGGGGGACGAGGTGAGGCAGGAGCTTCGCATAGCCAAACACAACTATGCTATGGATGAGTACTCCCGGGGGTATGCCGAAGTGGAAGCCCTTAGGAGGATTCTGCGAGCTGAGGTTGAGGCGAGCATCAACCACCCGGAATACCAGGATCCGTGGGACCTTAATCTGGACCCCTTATCGGACTGGTTCCGTCGCTTTCTAGGGCCTACCTTGGCTCCTTTTGCCGCGGAGATGACCGGCGAGTTCGCATCTCAGCTCACCCGTTGCGCGCCTAAGCGGTTTGCCACTTGCGCTTCCCTGAACTCCATCTTCCAGGTCCAGGACCTCAGCCATTCTCTCACGGTGGTAAGTACTTTGCAATTTTTGCTTTTCCTTTTATTGTTTGTATTTTATTTATTTCCTTTGAGGAACTTCTCCTTCTTATCCTTGCATTATGGTTCAGCTTGCTGCTGAGGCTGGCCGCCTCTCCAAGAACATCATAAACCATGGCTTCACTCTGTCCGACTTTGGGGACATGAATGATGTCAGGAAGGTCCTTCAGGACCTCACAGCGGAGAGGCAGATTTACCAGGAGGCTGCCGAGCGCCAGGAGGCGGCTGCCAAGGCCAAGGAAGAGGAGGCCAAACGGAGGGAGGCCCAGGCCGAGGCCATGATCCGGGACGAGGCCCAGCGGAGGGACAGGATGGAGGCCCAACATCAGGAGGAACTAAGGGCTCAGACCGATGCTGCTGATAAGGCCAGGCGGGATCTCCGGGAGGCCAGGGAGGCTTTGGATGAAATGGTCGCCAAAGTGAGATCTTTAGAGGAAACTCACCAGGCGGACATAGAGTCCAAGGCCGCTCTAGCGGCGGAGCTGAAGGAGCTGAGGGACTTCAAAGAACAATCCATCAGGAAGGCCAAGAGGGCCGAGCTCCTCTCTCCCGTTTCCTGCGCCCGGTGCCCGAAGCGCTTCGATGATGGTGTCTACATGGCTTGGTCCACCAATGATCAGAATATCAAGCTTACTTTTTATCCCAAACCCGAGGAAATGATTGCCAAATTTCGGGAAAAGAAGAAGAAGCTTGATGCCGCGCTAGAGGCGCGTATTGGACCTCGTCTTCCTCCGCGGGCTGACTGAGCTGCCGTACAACTGACCAAGATTCCACCCGTTTCTTTTATAACTCTTTTTTTTTTTGTTTGTACATATTTGCTGCTGCCTTAGAACAATTTACATATAGGTAGCAGCTTTCATTTGAAGGGGAGACAATTATATTTTAAGGCCTGTCCCCGGGCCGTTTATATGTATATGACCTGCCCTTTGGGCTAGGATATTTTTTATGCGATCTTTTTTTTCGTCACACTTATGTTTTTTAACCTGTCCTTTGGATCAGGGTTTTTATACTTATGCTTTTTATTTTTGTGCATACTCTTTGACCTGCCCTTTGGGTCAGGATATTTTACTTAGTTTGTTTTTTGTTTGTCCGTGCGGTATACCCTAGTACCCCCCTGAGTGGCATAGAAACTTTGTTTTTAAGGCACTCAGTTTTATTTAATATAGAGGAGGTATACATTTGGACGGTACAAACCCTTTGAACAAAATCTAAGTTTTAATTCGCTACTGGTAATATTTTCTGAGGTGATCGGCATTCCAGGCTCTTGGGACGGTGGTTCCGTCCATTCTTTTTAGTTTGTAAGTGCCAGAACCGATCTCGTCCTCGATCTCATATGGTCCTTCCCAATTTGGTCCAAGTACCCCCACTCCGGGTTCTTGGGTGGCTGGAAAAACCCTTCTTAGGACCATATCCCCAATAGCGAATTTTCTGTTTTTAACCTTGGAGTTAAAATACTTGGTCACCTTCTTTTGATAAGCAGCCATCCGTATTTGAGACTCATCCCGGAGTTCTTCGACTTGATCCAAAGCTTCTTGGAGCAGTGCCTGATTAGTGGCAGGATCGTAAGTCGTCCTCCTGTGGGATGGGAATAATGTTTCCACCGTGACCATTGCTTCACAACCGTACGCCATTGAGAATGGCGAGTGGCCGGTTGTTGTCCTGGGGGTCGTCCGGTAGGCCCATAATACCCTTGGCAATTCTTCAGGCCAGTTATTTTTACAGGCCAGCAGCTTCTTCTTCAAGGTGACCTTTAGGATTTTATTGACCGCTTCCGCCTGGCCGTTTGTTTGAGGCCTGGCTACCGCAGAGAAGCTTTTCACTACTCCGTGTTGGTTGCGTGTCGAGCAAATTCCTCGCAATCGAATTGCTTTCCATTGTCTGAGACTATTTTGTGAGGCAAGCCGTATCGACACACTATGTTTTTGATAACAAAGTCCAATGCCTTCTTAGCAGTTATTGTCTTCATAGGCTCAGCCTCTGTCCATTTGGTGAAGTAGTCTACTGCTACTATTGCATACTTTACTCCTCCTCTTCCCGTAGGTAGAGACCCGATGAGATCTATTCCCCAGACCGCGAAGGGCCAGGGGCTGGTCATCAGGGTGATCTCGTTTGGAGGAGCTCTCGGTATGTTTGCGTACCTTTGGCACGAGTCACACTTTTGGACATAGTCTATACAATCTTTTTTCATTGTTGGCCAGAAGTACCCTTGCCTCAATATTTTCTTTGAGAGGCTGGGTCCTCCCGTATGATCTTCACAGAACCCTTCATGGACCTCCAGCATGATTTGTCTAGCTTCAGGGTCCGATACACACCTTAAATAAGGCATGCTGAGTCCTCTCCGGTAGAGAATTTGGTCCATCATTACATAACGATGAGCCTGATACTGAATCTTTCGAGACAGTGCCCTCTCTTGGGGCAACTCACCTGTGGTTATGTATTTTATGATGGGGACCATCCAGCTGGGTTCTTGCCCAACCGTTAGTGTGGTCTCTTTTATTTTGATGCTTGGCTCTGCCAAGCGTTCCACTGGTACTACCCCCAGTTCTTCGATTTCACTGTCCGAGGCTAACTTAGCCAGACAGTCCGCGTGAGCGTTCTTCTCTCGGGGGATTCTTTCTATTTTATAGTCCGCGAACTCGTGGAGCAGTTCTCGGACTATTGTTACGTACGCGGCCATTCGTTCGCCGCGAGTTTGGTATTCTCCGGATACCTGGTTTACGACCAGTTGAGAGTCACTGTAGACTTCCACTCTTTTGGCTCCTACAGCTTTGGCCAATTTCAGCCCTGCTATCAAGGCCTCATATTCGGCTTCATTGTTTGAAGCTGTGAAGTTGAATCGGAGTGCTGCCTGGAGCCGCAATCCAGTAGGTGATATCATAGCCACTCCGGCTCCCGAACCGTTCTCATTAGAAGCTCCGTCTACAAATACCCTCCAAGTGGGGATTGGTGGTACCGGCGTATTGGCTGTTGCCTCGGCTTCATTACATTCGGTGATGAAGTCTGCCAAGGCTTGGCCTTTTATGGAAATCCGGGGTACGTAATGTAAGTCGAATTGACTCAGCTCCATCGCCCACTTGAGGAGTCTTCCGGATGCTTCAGTCTTCTGGAGAACTTGTCGGAGCGGATGATTGGTCAAGATTTTGATCGGATGGGCTTGGAAGTATGGCCTCAGCTTCCTTGATGCCATCAGGAGGCAGAATACTAATTTTTCAATGACCGGGTACCTTGTCTCGGCCCCTATCATGCGCTTACTGACATAGTACACGAGGTGCTGAGTTTTTTCTTCCTCCCGGACCAGGGCAGCGCTGATCGCGTGCTCGGAGACGGCCAAGTAAAGGAACAAGTCTTCTCCAAGGACGGGTTTCGATAGGATAGGAGGTTTGGCCATGTGGTCTTTTAACCTCTTGAATGCCTCCTCACATTCCTCCGACCATTCGAACTTTTGGCACTTCTTCAGTATGTTGAAGAAGGGTATGCACTTGTCCGTGGAGCGGGAGATAAAGCGGCTCAGTGCGGCTACCTTTCCGGTCAAGCTCTGTACGTCCTTATGCTTCTTGGGGGATGGCATGTCCAGGAGAGCTTGGATTTTCTCCGGGTTTGCTTCGATCCCCCTTTGGCTGACTATGAAGCCTAGGAATTTAACTGACTTGACCCCAAAGGTGCACTTTTTCGGGTTGAGCTTCATACCGTATCTCCGGACGACTTCGAAACATTCTTCTAAGTCGCTTGCATGGCTGTTGCATGCTTTGGATTTGACGAGCATGTCGTCCACATATAACTCCATGTTCCGTCCCAGGAGGCTTTTAAACATCCGGTTAACAATTCTTTGGTAAGTTGCTCCGGCGTTTTTCAGTCTGAAAGGCATGACTAGGTAGCAGTATACCCCCTTATCGGTCCTGAAGCTAGTGCACTCCTGGTCTGCCATATGCATTTTTATTTGGTTGTACCCAGCATAGGCATCCATGAAGGACAACAGTTTAAATCCCGACGTGGCGTCTACCATTTGGTCGATCCTAGGTAGCGGGAAGCAGTCCTTTGGGCAAGCTTTGTTTAGATCTGTGAAATCTATACAAACTCGCCAAGTCCCGTTCGGCTTGGGCACCAGGACCGGATTGGCCAGCCATTCCGGATAGTACACGTCGCGGATCATGCCACTGGACAAAAGTTTGTCCACCTCTTTCTCCAAGGCCTCGGCTTTCACCGAGTCGAGCGGGCGTCTCTTTTGCTGTACAGGGGGCATGTCCGGGTTGACATTGAGTACATGGGTGATGACATGAGGGCTGATGCCGGTCATGTCTTCTTAGCGCCATGCAAAGATGTCGATGGCGCCCTTCAGTGTTTTTATTATTTTATCCTTTTCCTCCGGATCTAGGCTCTTCCCTATCCGGAGTACTTTGGTGGAGTCGTCGTCGCACACTGGTATTTCTTCGACGTCCTCCATTGGTTCCACGACCCTTTCGGATCCTATGCGAGGATCCAACTCATCCTCTTCAGGCTTCTCTACCTCAGGGGACCCCCGGACCACGAGTACTGGTAAGTGGGTGGCAACATTGTAACACTGCCTGGCTTCTCCTTGATTTCCCCTCACAGTTCCGACTCCGGCTTCCTGGGTAGGGAATTTCAGGCACAGGTGTCGGATTGAAGTAATCGCACCAAAGTCTACTAGGGCTGGTCGGCCTAGGATCGCGTTGTAGGCTGTTGGACAGTCTACCACCACGAAGGTGCAATACTTAAATGTGCTCTGGGGGGTATCCGGGCACAGGGTAACCGGGAGCCTTACTTTTCCCATCGGGATTAGCGTCGTCCCGTTAAACCCCGTGAGCTGTGACCCACTAGGCGAGAGGTCCCGGTCGGTCAACCCTATCGCAGTGAAGGCTTCCTTGAAGAGCAAGTTCACGGAACTCCCATTGTCAATCAGGACCCTAGCCACCACTTTATTTGCGATGGGGGTCTCTATGACCAGCAGGTCGTGGTGAGGAAAACGCACCGCCTTGGCGTCTTCTTCCGTGAACGTTATGGGTTGGTCCATTAGCCGAGGCCTTTGAGCTGGGAGTTGAGTAACCTCCCACACCTCACTGTGTTTCGCGGCCTCGGCATATCGTTTTCGCTCCTTGCGAGTGTTTCCTCCGATATGGGGACCTCCGGAGATCATGGTTACCCGTCCATTAGGCCGGGGCGGTAGCCCGGGGATATGCTGGGTGTCACCTGCGGGAGCAGCTGGAGGCAATACTCCTGCTGTACCCCCTGGCGTTCCCGGAGGCATACCCCCGGCCACCTGCCCTGGATTAAGGTGGGGCAACCTATTTTTGATCCACTCATAGAGGTGGCCCAAGCGGATCAGATTTTCAATCTTGTCTTTGAGATTCTTACACTCATTGGTGCTATGACCAATGTCGTTGTGGTACTCGCATCTTTTACTCGGATCTCTCCGGGAGCTATCTTTGTACAACGGCTGGGGTCTCCGGTAGTGCGTATTTTGCCTAGTGGCAAAGTACACACGTTCCTGGGAGTCCGTGAGCTCTGTGTACTTAGTGTATTGGGGTGTGTACCCCTTCTTCTGGCGCTTCTCTCCTGTTCGGGTGCTGCCCTTGGAGGACCTTTTGCTCCTCGACCCCTGGGTAGGGCCTGTTAAGCTAGCAGTCGGGGCAGCCTGTGAAGGAGCTCGTCCACTCACCCCGGACGGGTTGCCGTAATGGGAAGATGCCGGTGCCAAAGCTTGGCCCTGGCTGTATCCGGGAGTAGCAGAGAACTGTATGCCACTTACTTGTGGAGTTGTGGTCGGGACAGTACCCGAGGGCGACACTCCTGGCATGTATCCTGCTATCCCGGTGAGATAATAGCCTCCGTAAGCCACGATCTGGGCTTCTTCGAGGTTAATATATTTTTGGACCCTCTTCTGGAAGTCCTGGAGGCTAGCAGCACCTTCTTGTTGCAACTCATTCCAGAAGGGAGTCCCAGTGCGGATTCCTGCTTGGAGAAGCGCAAGCTGTTGTCCGTCATCGACCTTCTTGGTCTTCGAGGCTTCCTCTCGGAACCTCTTGATGTAATTCTTCAAGGTCTCGGTGGGCAGTTGCTTGATGTTGGTCAAGGCACTAACCTCCAAGTTAACCTTCCTGGCGGCGACAAACTGTCTCCGGAAGTTGGTTTGGAGTTTGTTCCAACAACCCACGGATCCTGGTTCCAGCTTTTTGAACCATTCCTCTGCTGATCCGCTCAGAGTGAGGGGGAAGCACAAGCATTTGGCGTCATTGCTGACCCGCATGACTGTCATGACACGGTTGAACCGTGACAAGTGATCACTGGGGTCGGAGTTCCCAGTATATGCCGCCATTTCGGGCATCTTGAAGTTTTTAGGGAGCTCCGCCTCCAGGATATGCTTGGCACATGGCTCCCGATCCTCACTGTCCGAGTCGGAGTCGTCTCCCTTCTGCCTCCGGGAGACTCGAGCAATATCTTTTCGAAGTATGGCAAGTTCCGCCATAATCCCTTCGTTTACAGTACCCGAGGAGACCACAGGCCTGTATCTTTTTTGGTCAAGGTGATCCCGGAGGTCACCTTGATTCCCATTGATTTGATTTCTCAGATCAATGGGAGGACATCTCTGTCCTCTTCTTCCTCTACCCCCTGGTTCCTGGTGCACAGAAACGCTTTTCCGGTCCCCTCGATCCTGAGGGCCAAGACTCCCTCTCTGGGGCTTGCCCCTCTGCGGACTTTTCCCTTTAGGAAAATCTGAGCGGACCCTTCGCGGATCCTGCACCTTTTTCTTTCGCCCAGGGGTAGAAGTAGGGTTTTTTGTTTGATTTTCCTCAGTAGGGTGCCTTATAGGGCTAGGTTCCCTAGGTCTTTGCTGTTGGGAATTAGGCGAAGACGTCGCTGGCTCCCCGTCGAGCCCAGCGGCCATTGCCTTGGGATGCACGTGAATACCAGCTGCCTCCATGGCTTTCTGCATGGCTAGCATCACTTCCTGCATTTTTTGGTTTTGCGCTTTCTGAGCTTCGATCTCGGCTTCATGATCGATAGCTTTTTGTCTAGGAGCACCAGCTCTGAGTAACTTCCTCCGTCGTAGGCATACTCGTCGAGGTTTTCCTCGTAGTTCTCGTCGGGAACTATTTCTTCTTCTTCCTCGGACTCCTCTGCTGCTCTTGAGGCTACATCTTCCTCATTTGGATCTTGAGCCTCTTCTAGAGGGTGAGGATGACGTGTACTTCTTGTCTCCATCATTCTTGTGAAGTCAAATGTTTGTTATGTAGCAGCTTTCCTCAGCTCTCAATGAAAGCACCAAAATGTTGACCGAGATTTTCGACAACTATTAGAATATGATTATATTAAGGAGCTGTAAGAAAGTGAGATGAAGATTTTTACGTGGTTGGGGCGTTAATGAGCCTTAGTCCACGAGTCTTTGTTATTAATGGATGTATTTAATACAGATTCCACACTTGAGAGAATGTTTTTCTCATAAATACAGAGAATGTTCTTGGTGAGTATTTTCTCTTCTTGCTCTTATGCAACCCAAGATTCTCGACCCCATTAAATGAGCTTTGAGGGGGTATTTATAGTGTTTTGGTGGGGGTAATCCCTAGAATTGTTCTTACACATGTATCTGTAAGTATCCATAAAGTTGGGTATTTCCAATGAATATACCATGGGTGATGCATGGTCAAATCCCTAGGTGCTGTAGGGTTTTTATGAGGAATGTCCTTTTTGCCTTGTGATTGACGTGACTCTTCGCAGAGTAGCCGTCGCTAGACTTAAATGATCATTACTGTAGCGCTGCTGTTTGGGGGTTGTCTTAGTCAGACTTTATTGCGTGTTACAGTCCCAACACGCTTCCTCCCATGCGGCATTAAATGCGACTTGATTGCTCAGGAGAGGCCTGACACATCCCGGAGAGGCTTCATGCTATGCGGGCTTCCGGGAGTACCTTGTATTCCGGGTGCCTCCTCCGGGACCCATGCCCATGGCGCTTCCTTGTGGCGTACAAAGACTTAACAAATATTTACAAGTTATCTGATCCACGTGTCCCATTTCGACTGGTCCACGTATTTTGGGCGATTTCAGGGGCAACAGTACATTATATAAAAACTGTAATTTCTAAATTTTAAAATTACTGTTTATGGTTTTACATTGAGGTAAGTTGAAAAATACCACTTTTATTAATCAATTAATCAAATTTAATTCTAATTTTGTATTTAATTGAAACATACCTTTTTTATATGTATTGTACCTAAAATACCCTGACATAAGAGAGGCACATGGAGAATATCTTGAAGTGACAAGGATATACTTAGTACAATGCTTAAAAAAAAAAGTAAAAATAATAGATTTTAAAAAAAAAGATAAAAATAAAAGAGGACAATATAAAAAGAGTATAGAATGTAATTTCCTCTTTTACATTTTCATTTGTAAAAATGTGGGCAATATGTTTTTTTCCATTTCTTTTTTTAAAAAAAAACAGTTAAGAATTTATGATGAAAAGGAAAAGCTATAAAAGAAAATAAGTTTTTTGAAAAAAAAAAAAAAAGCATATTAACTATGAAAAAAAAAATCATTAAGAAAATCATAAAATCATTAAAAAAAATCATTAACTATATAGTTTTCGGTTTTTCACAAAAAAAAAATTAATAATAAATAAATAAATAAAAAGCTAGCTAGGGTGAGAGCCAGCTTGATAATGATATGAATTGAAGCATATGTATAAAATCTGTTCGGGTTGATCATAATCCTGTGTCTAAATAATAAGTTAAAAATAACTAGAAACAGTTCCTCATACACCATATATTAAAGGGTGTATCAAACCATACCACCTGACTATAAACTGAGAATGCATGCATACCAGTCAGTTTATGTCAATTTTTTAGTGTGCCATGTTAGACTGGAGTATTGTTTCACCACGAATTTCAATCTTCAATTTTAAAGATCCTTACTTGAACTAAATATATATATATATAAATACATACTTGAAAATGTTAAAAAAAGATTAATATACATTTATTGATGATGAAGAAAGCCAGTAACACATAATAACAAAAGGTTCATCTAAAAGTTGCTGATTACATAAATATTTAATCTTTTGGGCTTCACCTTATGTGGAGACATTGTCACAACATGTAATATACCAGATTTGTTCTCATTAACCATTCACTATTTTATCAATTTTTTGTACAGTAAAATTTTATTTTCTTGAAACTAAAAGTATCCACCATATTTTATTCTAATTTGAAGTATACTATGTTGAGAAAAACTAATACTGTAGCCATAAGCAAACTTAATAAAATCAGTACACAGTAGTATATTGAGTTAAACAAAATATGCCATTAAAGCTAATATGATTAATATACAATGTCTCTATCCAAGGTAAAAACCAAATAATAGTTCACCAATTTGCTATACTTGAGAGGCTTCGAAATTCGTAGAAAGGAACGACATACATACCTCAACAACTTTCAAGCAAGATGAGACTTGTAAATTTTGAAAGAAGAAAAAACGCATATGCAGGCTTGCAGCCTTATGAATTACCAATAAACAACAATAAGAGAAGTTTTTCATTGTCTTAGGTGATTAACTTGGATCTTCATTTAAAACAAGGGGTCTCAAAAAACAAAGAAGCCACCAAAATACATTAGACAAAAGGGATATCTTTACCCTCCAGAATACAATAGAATAAGGGCAAAATAAAAGTATCCAATTTTATTAGTAACAAGATACTAATATAGTATATACAAGCTCAATCAGACTAATTATATAGCGTTAGTTATGATAATATTGTAAAGCCACTAGAATATGTCCTCTCCATTAACAAATAATGTTTCTAAAGAAGGTGATATCCACATCAACACATCTCTCAAGTTTGATTGCCTCTTCTTTGAATAACGATCCATAATAACTCTGAGATGCTTCCAATTAGATAAAACAGAACAACATATTCTTTTACAATTATCTGGCATGATGAGAGCCTACTTATAATTTCAAGAAACATATAGATATATCAATGTATGGTATATCATATAAAATAAGACAAATAACATTAAGGAAAAAAAAAAAGAAGCCAAAATATAAAAGATAAGTAATGGACATACCTTATCAGAAGAAAGGTGCAGTGTTAAACTATTCCAAGAACAATTGAGACTCAAAAAGAAATCTATCATACTGATAAACCAATTTGTATCATAGTTGTGATGATGATCTTTAAATACAAATTTTCCATTCAACGAATTGGGTGACTCCACTGATATGCTACAATTGATATAACCTTCATAACCAAATGAAACTAAATTTGGCGATGCTTTAATTGTGACAACCTTGATCATTTTACTCTCGCAGTTCACATTAATCAACTTGAAGCTTTTCAAGTGTTGATTCGAGATTGTAAGATGCTCAAACTGCCACTTACAATAAGAATTATCAAAAGTCAATTCCTCAAGGAGTGGGAGGCTTGTAATGAGATCTTGAACCGGTAGTTGGTCTGTCATACGAAAATCACAACAATATAGTACGAGCTTTCTAATTGCCTTACATGCAGAGAGATTTAATTCCCCATAGGAAGCCCGGTATATCACTAAAGATTCAAGATTATCGGCTTCAACTTGAAGAGATACATCAGATCTAATTTTCATGAACTTAAGACTTGAACTTTTTACCTGGAGAGGATGATGAGTACTTAAGCTATGACATGAAGTTAAAAACAATTTCTCAAGGGATAGGCAATCCAACAAAGACTTGGATATCACATCATTTTTCACATTATCTGCAAGCCGAACATCTTTTAATGATAGTAATTTCAAACATGGAAAACTAAATGAGTAACCCAACTCAATTCCACTCAACTCCAAAATGGTCAAGGCTCTTAAGTTGACAACTATTCTAGGTAAGCAGTAGTAGTAATAGCCATAATTCTTACCTTTTCCTGGGTTTAAGTCAACACTCAATTCCTTGACCTTATTGAGAACTGCAAAATTTAACCATTTATCTAGGCTGCGAGTCTTGCTTCTTAGACAGCATTTTAGCTGAAGCTTGAAACTAGTTACAGCTGAATCTGCAATAAAATATAGACCTCTCTTGCGGTGTTCCAAGCAATTATCAACATAATTATGGAACCTTTGAAATTTGGGAGCAGTAGTACTAGTATCGGAGAAAAAGAGTTTTGGGACTGAAAACCATATGAATTTCCAACGTTTTGAGAGGATACATGTCTGAACCACATTCATAGTAGGTAGAAATGAGAGAATATGTACAATAATTGCCTCAGGTAGTTGAGATATTCTGTCCTCAGCCTCAGCGATCGATTTCGTCTTCATTCTTTTTTTCTCTGGAACACCACCCTTCTTTACAGTGCTCTTTTCAGCCATGAGTTCAAAGCCACTCAAAGTGGATTGGACTGTAAAAACAAACAGAAAACCCAGAAGAAAAAAAATAGAGGGAGAAAAAGACAACTATATGTTATACATATAATCAATTATAACACGATAATAAAACTACTGAGGAAACAAATGAATTCCAAATGCAAAATTTAACACAACAATATTTAGAAAGAAAATGAATGTACATATATAGCTAGAATAATCGTAACCTTACGTGTAGCTGCAACCGTTCTTTTTCTTCAACCAAGGGTTGGGCTAAGGCGGAGAGGGTTTCATTTGAAAGAAATAATAATCAGAACCAGAGAGAGAGAGAATTAACCTCTATTGCTCAGTCCAGGAAAAAGGAGAGGAAGGGAAGACAAATAGGGGTGGACTATTGGATTGAGAGGGTGATATGATGGGTTCGCTCCAACAAAATACAAATTATATTGTATACCACTTTATTTTATTTGTTTTTATTTTTACTTCTCTTATCATATTCTTTAAAACTATATCTACTATAATGATGTCTCTATTATACCCTATATTAGGGGTGTACATCAAACCGCTCAAACCGCTCAAACCGCCCGCACCGCACCACACCGCAAAAAAAATGCGGTTTGAAATTCTTCGCGGTGCGGTTGCGGTTTGAATTTTTCCCAAACCGCGCGGTGCGGTGCGGTTTGCGGTTTTGAATTATTAAACCGCGATTCAAACCGCACCGCACCGCATCTTTTAAAATTTCAATTTTTATATTTATTTTATTAAGCCCATACATATGAGCCCAACCCAAGCCTATAAATCTTAGAGCAAAATCCATAACTCTTCACAAACCCTCTCTTCTTAGCAACAAACCCAAGTCCATACATGTGTATTAAAATTTGGAGTTGAAAGTTTGTGTTTGTTTTATTTTTAATCTATTGATGTAAGTATGTTAGTTGTACATTTATATTGTTGTTAGAACTTAATTAGTTTCAAGTTTGTTATTTTGATTTAAGTGTGTTGTTGAAACTTTAAAAAGATTATTGATTTATTGTTGTTGTTATAACTTTTATTAGTCTCAAGTTTGTTGTATTTTCTTAAGTGTTTTGGAATAATTATATTAATGATAGTTTAATTATTTTATGATTATTTCAAAAAAAAAAATTGTGATAGTTCAAACCGCATAAACCGCTAAAACCGCACCGCACCGCATCATTTTTTGCGGTGCGGTTTTTGCGGTTTTTTAATATCGCGGTGCGGGTGCGGTTTGGAAAATTAGAAAAACCGCATGTGCGGGTTGGTTTGAAAAAATGGTTAAAAACCGCACAACCCGCACCGCGAACACCCCTACCCTATATTGTATACCCACTTTACTTTATTTATTTTAATTTTTATTTCTATTTTTCATATTTTTTAAGATATACCCATTTTTATGAATAATATCTCTATTAGACGTTAATATAAATTATATATTAAGTAGAGAGTAAAGATATATTAGACAATCCACTCAAAAAAGTAATTATATTTTAATAAAATATAATATAAGAGTATTTTTAATTAATAGATATGAAAAATAAATATTTTTCAACTATCCTGTAGAAATTACACTTTATATTATTTTTATATTGTCCTCTTTTATTTTAAATCTATTATTTTTACTTTTTTTTTACACTTTACCAATTTTGCTTATGTCACTTTAATATACTCTTCATATGACTCCCTTATGTCAGGGTATTTTAAGTATAATACATATAAAAAAAATATTTCAATTAAATATAAATAAGAGGTAAATTTGGTTAATTGATAAATAAAAAAAGTATTTTTCAATTTACCTCGCGTGTTGTTACGTGCAGTCTATGATGGCACGTTACAAGCTAAGTGATGCCCACAAGTTGGCCAAGTGGTGGCGCATGTTGTGGTGCATGCAGGTGGCATGCTGATGCTTAGTTTGTATGCAGTGGCATTTTCGTAAATATCTTCAATATTGTCCGGATCGGGACGGGACTTGGTATTCACCATTTATTTGGGTCTACAAATAGAATGGTGCAATCGGTTTGGCGAAACTAGGTGATTTGGTATACGGTGCTTCCCATGTGTCTACAGAGCAAAAATCATCTATGTTCCTGGTAGAAGGCTAAAAGCTCAGAATGCTCTTTAAGGGGGTACTCTGGTGTCAGCTCTCCACCACCCCTTGCACCTTGGTGCTAAGTGAGCTACTACTAGCCAGTGGGGACTAGTAGGGCGGGCATATGAGGACCACGAGGGGACTCATATGTCTCCATGAGTTGGAGTACTCATGGACATTATCGGGCCGACCCTAAGAAGGCGTCGAAGAATGCGCGCCGCAGGTTCAATGGTACGTTTCCCTTGGCTTGCCGGTATGCCGCTTGCACGAGACGTGGCCTAGATCCTCCAAGAGACGTCGTGGTGCGCCTAGGCCACGAGTCTCAACACGAGATGACACGGGTAGTCATTCGTGGACTAGTTTGCATACGCGCATGGGACGGATGCACCATGTTGGAAAGGGGCAAAGGTCTAATGTATGCAACTGGTTTGGTGGCTTGTCTTGAGGGCCTGCCAACATGCGTGGAGACATGGCGCCTTGAGGATTGGTCCATGGATGTATGAGAGTCCTTGGGCGACGAGGGAGACTATTCGGACAGTATCGAATGGGGCATGATAGAGGCGTTGGCACGTTGGCTTGGTGTTGGCATCTCGCCACACATGCTACCTTGGTCACGAGTGACAAGGTGAGCGCTCTGTTGGGATTTTTCTGACCATGGTGGGAACCTATGGACAGTGCGAGTATCTTGGCTAGAGAGTCTCGGTACATGAATGCACTCATGGATGCTTGCGAGCATGACTCGGCGGGAGTTGTTCGAGAGACGGGAGTGTGCCCGAGGCACACGGTCGCGCGAAAAATGAGCCCATTGTTACTCGGATGGTTGGAAGGCTGACCTTGGCTTAGAAAAGTCAAGGTGCCGCACGGGTATTCCGCTGCCTAAAAAGGTGAGCCCGTGACAGTTGGTATCAGAGCCAGGTTCATCTCAGTGGGAGGTGAACCTGGTTGGCCTATCCTAGAGAGGATGTAGGCGTGTGGACGGATCGAGATGGTCCGAATGTTGGAACAAGACGTCGTTGAGCCAGTTAGTCTTTTAAAGAGGATCAGTAGACTGAGATGGGGTTAAGACTTGGTTGCTTCTCTTCATGGGAATACTGGACATCCTAAAGAGGAGACATGGATGGTTGCTTCGAGTCAAGTTCAGGGATGCTAGAAAGACAACTACCACATGCAATTGGAGAGGGGCGCAACAAAATGTTTGAAACTCGTTGGCATAGGACAAGGTTGAGGGGATAGTCCATGTTGTATGCTTGGTACACTAGGCCAAGTTTTCCTGAGTGACATTGTAAGCCGCAGGAGGCGCTTTTGTTGAAAAGGAAGCTTGTTGGCAGGAGTGTGGAAGTAGTGCAGGGACCGTCAGATTCTTGTTAGTCACGACAGAGGTCGAGAGTTGATGACCGAGATGGTTCAGATTGGGATAGACATGGGATGCTTCAGTTGCTACGTTGTGTGTCAAGAGGGACGCACATGGAGACCAAGGCAGGCAGAGGCCGCAATCGTCAGAGGATGGTTGTACTTGGAGGTGTTCGCATGCGAGTTTTATTTGATCCATATGGAAGCGTCGAGGCAGTTGAGTGGAATGTGTTGGCTTGTTAAATCGCCATAGGGCGTAAGTCACACAAAGACATCGATAGAGATGCGGAGTTGTGGAATAAAGGCATCAAGGAAGCCAGCATGGCTGAGAAGGGTACTAGAGTTTGCATGATGGCCAGAGGGCTACATCATTGGAACTTAGTATACCGTGAGAGCCAGAAGGACGTGATGCAAGTGTGAATCAGTTGGATGGTTGAGTGGGAAGTTAGTGCATGCATGTGGAAATCGACAGGGGTGCTAATGAGATAGTTGACTCGAGAGTCACATGTTGCGGGATGCACTTTTAGATGACATTGTGTGCATGAAGAGTTTGGGCGGTCAGGCATTTGCGTGTGGGCATGTTGTCGAGGATGCCAACAGATGAAGTGGGGGAGAGACCTTCACGGTTCACTCAACAAGGCTAGTTATTCATTACAAGCATTGAGAGGAGTATTATGGAGATTGATTGTTGTTCAGGATGTAAAGTCAAGAAGACTCAGGACACAGGCAGAGCCAGTTATCTAGAGTGAAAGTCTGCAGGACTTAGGTACTAAGATAACACCATGGCAATGTTGGCCTAAGGCAAAAGTCAGTAGGACTAGGGTACTAAGACAACAATGAAATGTCGAGGGGCGAAGAGTCAGAATGATCGAGGCATTAGTTCAACATCTTCATCAAAGTGAAATGTGGAGTGGAGGAACAGTATGCGAATATGCGGTTAGCTTGCGAGCTGTACCTTGAGAGGTATTCATCTTAGAGAGAAGTTCTTCCCAAGTTGAAGTGGGGGAGCCCACTAATTCATGTGTTTGAAGAATCAGGGTACTTGTTCAGTTTTGGTGTGTGAATCCAGAGGAAAACACTACAACAGATTGGTTGTTCAGGGTGAAGACTTGCATGATTGCTGCAAGCTGCAGATAGACAATATGCAAGGGCGTAGACTGAGATCAAGACTGAACTAGTTTGCGGCATGTTATGGGCATGTTTTGTGTTTATGGGAACACTGGTGTTGTATGGGACACTGTAAGCCGAATGATTCAGAGAACATATGCCGATGGGAGATAGCGGATTGGGATGACTTCAAGTCTTAAGAGTAAGACTGGGTGCCATCAAGTTTATCGAAAGTTAACGAGTCATCAGAGGATGCAGGGTTGATTTTGGGAGATAAACTTGTGACAGTATTTTGGGAGCCGACACAAGCAGGAGCTCAGAGGAGCGAGTGTGCAATGGGTCAGTGGGGCCTTTTGCATGAAGCCGTGGGTATGCGGTTGGGCCGGAGGGCCAATGTTGTGAACTTCGCGAAGAAATTGGGTGCAAGAGTGCACTTGGTGCTGCATTGGGTGCAGTTGGCTTGCGAGCCTCGTCCAGGTGGGACACACCAAACTTTATCCTGCGATGAGAGTGTCTTGCTCGATTGCCATCAGGAGGATGGTGCGCCATAGAGTTGGCGTGTGTAGTTTCCGAAGGGACTTGTTCAGAGGGACTTGGCTTCAGTGAAAGCGTGTTTTGTAGGTGCCGTTGGGAACGGTTGGTTTGCGAACCTCACCCCAAGGGGTGCACCATACTTTGTCGTTGTCGAAAGGAGTATGCATTGGACGATTGGCGAGTGAGCTGCAATCAGAGGATGTGGTAGCTTCAGGGTCAGTGTTGCAAGGGCTACTTGGTTGACTGGAGGGACGTCGTGATGGACTCAGAGGAGTTCATGTTGGGAGAAGCGTGGGGTAAGCTTAGGAGTCGAGATCAGGGAGATTTGCCTGCGGTCCGTCGATGAGGGCATCGACATGTTGAAGTGGGGGAGAATGTTACGTGCAGTCTATGATGGCACGTTACAAGCTAAGTGATGCCCACAAGTTGGCCAAGTGGTGGCGCATGTTGTGGTGCATGCAGGTGGCATGCTGATGCTTAGTTTGTATGCAGTGGCATTTTCGTAAATATCTTCAATATTGTCCGGATCGGGACGGGACTTGGTATTCACCATTTATTTGGGTCTACAAATAGAATGGTGCAATCGGTTTGGCGAAACTAGGTGATTTGGTATATGGTGCTTCCCATATGTCTACAGAGCAAAAATCATCTATGTTCTGGTAGAAGGCTAAAAGCTCGAATGCTCTTTAAGGGGTACTGCGGTGTCGGCTCTCCACCACCCCTTGCACCTTGGTGCTAAGTGAGCTACTACTAGCCAGTGGGGACTAGTAGGGCGGGCATATGAGGACCACGAGGGGACTCATATGTCTCCATGAGTTGGAGTACTCATGGACATTATCGGGCCGACCCGGTAGTGCGTCGAAGAATGCCGCCAGAGGTTCAATGGTACGTTTCCCTTGGCTTGCCGGTATGCCGCTTGCACGAGACGTGGCCTAGATCCTCCAAGAGACGTCGTGGTGCGCCTAGGCCACGAGTCTCAACACGAGATGACACGGGTAGTCATTCGTGGACTAGTTTGCATACGCGCATGGGACGGATGCACCATGTTGGAAAGGGGCAAAGGTCTAATGTATGCAACTGGTTTGGTGGCTTGTCTTGAGGGCCTGCCAACATGCGTGGAGGCATGGCGCCTTGAGGATTGGTCCATGGACGTATGAGAGTCCTTGGGCGACGAGGGAGACTATTCGGACAGTATCGAATGGGGCATGATAGAGGCGTTGGCACGTTGGCTTGGTATTGGCATCTCGCCACACATGCTACCTTGGTCACGAGTGACAAGGTGAGCGTCGGTGTTGGGATTTGTCTGACCATGGTGGGAACCTATGGACAGTGCGAGTATCTTGGCTAGAGAGTCTCGGTACATGAATGCACTCATGGATGCTTGCGAGCATGACTCGGCGGGAGTTGTTCGAGAGACGGGAGTGTGCCCGAGGCACACGGTCGCGCAAAAAATGAGCCCATTGTTACTCGGATGGTTGGAAGGCTGACCTTGGCTTAGAAAAGTTAAGGTGCCGCACGGGTATTCCGCTGCCTAAAAAGGTGAGCCCGTGACACGTGTGGTGGGTCAAGTGTGTAAGTCCTCACCTATTCGTACAAAACTGGATACACCACGACCAAAATTCAAATGTCAAAATTGCACTCTATATACTCTTATAAACAAGAGTTGATATCCCATGTGGGACTCTTAATAATTCTCTTTCCACTACACACACAAACACTTCTATATTTTGTTAAAATATTCATCAAAATTCTAACACTTCTTATTCCCAAGTAATATGTAAAATGCTCACGAGGATGATCGCTGGCCATCTTGCTTTAAGCTTGCTGTCATTGTTATGAACTTTGGAGTGCGAGAAATCAAGCTTATCATGAAAATACTACCTTTCGTTGGAAGGTTTCCAAACTTCGATTAATGGAGCTGTTTAGAATTGTTACCTCTTTACATGCCCCTTTTACTATGTCTACTGATGATAATAAGATGTCTTTGCCTAAAAGTTCTATTACTCTTTGTTAATGCAGCGGTTAGAGGGGTTATATGCTGTTGCGGCTGTTATCGTGCAGGATGGTGAGGGAACCCTCATTGAGGCTCTCACTGTCATGTATGGGGCGGACAGTCCCTTAAAAGCATAAACGCTCTCCACCACACCGCGTCTCTTTGCTTGCTTGGTGCGTGGTTAGAGGTTGTTCTGGTCACTGATTCCAAGCTACTGGTAGACAGAATTAACCTCAAAAAAGCTCGAAACTGGCAGTATAATCCAGAGCTGGTCCTAAAATATATGGGGCCTAAGGTAAAATCAAATAATAATTTTAGTGCTTTGGTGTAAAGGTAAACTTTTTAAAAACTCTTAAAGCTCCAAGGTTTCATAACTACACATTAAATATTTTTTAAAAAATAGAAATATAGAGATTGTGAATCGAACCTTGATCTCTTAGCTTAAAGTAAGACCCTTTAACACTACACCAAATAAATGTTGTTATATTTTCTTCTTATTTAGTATTGGCTAATTAGTAATTCGCCCCCAAAATTTTGACATGTACTAAATCGTGCCTCCTGAACTTTTTTGGCCGTTAAAAATTTCCCGCGAACTACTGAGATTGTTAAATTTAAGGACTTTTGTCTAATTTCATTCAATTTTACTGTTTCAGTGATTGTTTATGTACTAAATCATGCTCCCCAGACTTTGATATCTACCAAATCATGCCCATCAAACTTTGATATGTACTAAATCATGCCCCTTGAACTTTCATCCATGTTAGAATTTTTTTACTAAAATTAGACAAAAGTCCTTAAATTTAGCAATCTCAATAGTTCGGGGAGAATTTTTAACGGTCAAAAAAATTCAGGGGGCTCGATTTAGTACATGTCAAAGTTCGGTGAGAAAAATTACTAATTAGCTTTTAGTATTTTATCTATATATGAATAATTTTTTTTTTTTACAATTTCCAGACTTTAAGCGTTCGGGGCCGAAGCGCACACCTAGCTCGCCTACTCTCAGAGCCGACCAAGGGGATGGGGAGCCTCTTGTCTCCACTTAAATCAGTGGTTTTTAGCTTCTGTTGTGAAGCTGCTGATTTTCAATATAGGTGTTCCTCAATCAAAAATTTATATAATATAAATATAAATATATATATATTTATATTATCAAGCAAACTTGAAAGAAGTAACGAGGCTCCATTGTAGTACAATCCATTCATGCACTCGAAGGAGCATAGGTAGTGAAAATTCAATTTTATTATATATACCATATTTGTTCAGATTAACCTTTCATTATTTTCTCCAATAATTCTACAGTTTTTTTTTTCTTCGTCTTAACCTACAAGGCAGTAAGGTTGTTCATCTGATCCAATCCGCACTTTTTTGGTCAAATAACATCCGATCCACACTAAATGCGAATTTCATTTTTTGGATCCCATCCAATCCGCACACTAGCTCAAATTTAATCCAATCCAATCCGCAAAAGTGCGAATTGGATCGGTTACTTTGGATTGGTTACTTTTTAATATTAAATTATTTAATATTTATGAAAAAAATATTTTTTATTTTCACATAACTAGCAACAAAATAAAACAAATTATAGTTATTTTATGTCTCCAACAACATATTAAATAAATCAAATAACAAATAACAAATTCAAAGGAAGAAAAAAAAATTGTATATATAAAAAAATATTTAATTTTATTTTAAATTGTATGTAGAAAAAAAATATATAAGAATAGAATATACATTTTATCTATAAAATTTTGCAATATAATTGTATCATATGTATTAGACTTTTAAATTACTATTTTCTTTACATTAAAATGTTATTTGTATATATAATTTTTTTTAATTTTGTTATAAATATGTGTGGATTGGATTGAATCGGTTACTTTTACATGTCAATCAACATCCAATCCGCACAAGTGCGAATTTTGAATTTTCTAATCTAATCAATCCGCACAAGTGCGGGTATCCGCACTTTGCGGATTGGATTGGATCGTGCGGATTGGATTGGATCGGCTATTTTATGAACACCCCTACAAGGCAGCCAGCCTTCACAACAAAGCAGAAGGTCCAAAACAAAGAAGGATACAAAACATAGAAAGACAAAATCTAAGTTGAACCAGAAGTGATAAGCAACACTACTCCTAGATTAGTAAGTTACTCTTCATTTTATTCTGTTAAACTCTGTGTATTAAAAACAGTCAACAAATATGTTTTGGTTGCTAATAAAGAGCTTAATCACAAGTGTGATTAACTTTTGCAAATCTTTGTGGCACTTTGTTCTCTTTCTTGTGTCAAAGATTTCCATTAAGAAGTTACTTAAGAAAAACAGAAACAGAGAAGAGACAATTGGGAGACCCCAAAGCAGAAAGATTCATCCTCAGTCAAAGTGCCACTCCTTAAGGGATATCAGCTTTTTCTGGTAGCCCATATACAGATCTTTTTCTGCTGCTAAGCACACTGCTAATTGCTAAAACTTCTTCATAGAGAGGATCTATAACATTAAACTTTGTTTGAGGAAATCAAGAGTATAATTCCTCCAAGATCACTAACGACATCAGCACGCTGCAAAAGAATCTGCTGCTGTGGAGATATAAGGATATTGTTGTTGTGGATGTATTTCAATACAGTGTTTGTCATACTATTTCTTATTCTCATTTGAGATATTACTATGTTCAAAAATACTAATGTTGTAGTAGCCATCAGCAAACTTAACTAAAAAACCAGCAGTATACATCGTTAAATGAAATATGCCTTTTATTAACGTTAATATGAATCTGATTAATAAACAATGTCTCTATCCAAGGTAAAAACTAAAATAACTTATCACCAAATAAGATGAGTACTGCTTGTATATATTGGAGAAAAGAAAAAACCCATAAACTTTTCAACATATTATATATGCTAGAACCATTTTAGTAAATAGATTAATAAAATTAAATTGAGTGAGCACATTATGTATTAGAGAATATTGTCCCACATGGATTAAATGTGAAAGTATTAAGCATATATAAGAACATGGGCTACTCCACTCATTGCCAATTGGTTTTGAGTTGGAACCCCATGATTCTCAACATGGTATCAGAGCCATATCCCTAGCGGGCTTTCGATCCACACCTATCAAAAAGAGTTAGCCCGCCGCAAGCGAATGGTACTCCCAGCCGCGAACAAGAATAAGCGAGCAAATGGAACTCCCAGCCGCAAAATAAAAAAAATAAGCGAGCAAATGACACTACTTATGATAAGGTGATTCAAGATTGGTGAGCAAAAATAGCCACCATCTTGAGGGGGATATTGGAGAATATTGTCCCACATGGATTAAATGTGAAAGTATTAAGCATATATAAGAACATGGGCTACTCCACTCATTGCCAATTGGTTTTGAGTTGGAACCCCATGATTCTCAACATTATGGAATAAAAAATTAAAATAAAATGTGAAAACAATTAAAACAGAAACTAATATGCAGACTTGCAGCCTTATGAAATACCAATGAACGACAACAAAAAAAGTTTTCTTTTTCCTTCGATGGTTAACTTGGATTTTCATTTAAACTAAAGGGTCTCAAAATACAAAGAAAATCACCAAAATACATCCCAACAAAGGTTTATCATTACCCTCCAAAATACATTAGAGCAAGGGGATAACAATAACATTCAACTTCTAGTCTTTTACCATCCCTTAAGTTCTTAAAACAAACCAACTCGGCAAAAGTAGCCAATTTCATTAGTACCAAGTTACCTCAAAAATACTAATAATATAGCATTAGTTATGATAATATTGCAAAAGGCCACTAGAATATGTTCTCTCCATTAACAGATAATGTTTTCAAAGAGGGTGAAATCCAAATCAGCACATCTTCTAAATCTGACTTTCTCTCGGCATAACAATGAGTAATAACAAGCCTGAGATGCTTCCAATTGAGTAAATTAGAACGACATATCCTTTTCCAATTGTCTGGCATGATGAAAGCCTTTAAGTACATAAAAATTCAAAAACATATTAATAATCAATGTATGGTAGATTTAAAAAAGTAAGAAAATAAAATAAAGCAACATAATCACATTAAGATACATAAAGACAAAATATAAAAGATAAGTAATGGACATACCTTATCAGAAAAAAGGTGGAGTGTTACAATATCCCAAGAGCAATTGAAATTCAGAAAAAAATTCATCATACCGATAAACCAATTTGTTGCATATTCGTAATGATAATCATCAAATACAAATTTTCCATTCAACAAATTGGGTGATTCCAATGATATACGACAATTGATATTACCTTCATAATAAAATGATACCAATTTTGGTGCTGATTTAATTGTGAAATCCATGACCATATCACCAGGGTGGTGTGTATTTCTCAACTTAAAGCATTTCAAGTGTTGATTTGAGATTTTAAGATGCTCCAATCCGGACATACAATAAACATTCTCTAGAGTCAAATCCTCAAGGAGAGGAAGGTTTAAAATGAAATCTTCAAATGATGACTGGTCTGTCATACCCCATTTACAATTAGATAGTGAGAGATTTCTAATTGCCATACATGCAGAGAGATTTATGTCCTTAAAACAACCACTACGTAGCACCAAAGATTCAAGATTTATGGCTTCAACTTGAAGGGATCCATCAAATTCAATTATCATGAACTTGAGGCTTGAGCTTTGTACCCGAAGGGGATGATCATGAATACTCAAACATTTATATGAACTTAACACCAGTTTCTCAAGGGATGGGCAATCCAACAAAGACTTGGATAGCACATCATTATCTGCAAGCCGAATGCGTTCTAATGATAATAATTTCAAGGACGGAAAACCAAATGAGTAACGCAACTCAATTCCACTCAATTCTAAAATCGTCAAAGCTCTTAAGTTGGATACTGTTTTAGGTAAGCAGTAGTAGTAATAACCGTAACTCTTACCTTTTCCTGGTTCTAAGCTAAGGCTCAACTCCTTGATTTTATTGTCAACTGAAAAACTTAACCATTTATCTAGACTGCGAGCCTTGCTTTTTCGATAGCATTCTATCTGAAGCTTGAAACTAGTTACAGCTGAATCAGCAATAAAATACAGACCTCTCTTGCGGTGTTCCAAGCAATTGTCAACATAATTTTGGAACTTTAGAAATTCGGGAGCAGTAGTACTAGTATCGGAGAAACTGAGTTTGAGAACTGAAAACCATATAAATTTCCAACGCTTTGAGAGGATGCATGTCTGAACAACATCCGTAGTAGGTAGAAATGAGAGAATATGTACAATAATTGCATCAGGTAGTTTAGATATTCTGTCCTCAGCCTCAGCCTCAACCATTGATGTCCCTTTAGTTCTTTTTTTCTCCGGAAGATCACTCATCCTACTGATCCTTTCAGTTTCAGCCACGGAGTTCAAAAGACTCAAACTAAATTTGACTGTAAAGAAAAGGAGAGAAAGACAACTATATTTTATACATATATTATAACACAATAATGATGCCAAATGTAAAATTTAACACAACAATATTAGAAAGAAAATATATAATGTATATACTTGCTAGATTCATAACCTTGTGTGTAGCTGCAGAAACGTTCTCTTTCTTCAACCACCTAAGGCGGAGAGGGTTTCTTTGGAAAGAAAAAGATTAATAGGACCTGAGAGAGAGAGAGAGTGAGAGTCTGAGAGATGAATGGGTTTAGCTTGAAGAGGAAGTATACCTGTACTGCTCTCAGTCCAAGAAAATGGAAGAGGAATCGACGTGTCTTCTGATGCTATCTGTCCAAGAAAAAAAAGCAGAGGAAGGGAAGAAAGACTATTGAGAGGGTGATATGGACGGAGTGACTTAAACCATGGGCTAAGCCCTCACTCAATTATATAATATATAAAAAAAAAATTATGTTACATCTATGTATCTAAATTTTTGTTTATTATAAATGTGTATTAAGTCTTCACTTTATTTGTTCCTATCTAATTTTAAAGGTAATACTAATAAAATTTAATACCAAATTCAAAAAAAAAAAAAAACAAAGTTAATTAGTAATTTTTTTCCCTGAACTTTAACATATACTAAATAGTGCCCCCTAAACTTTTTTTGCCGTTAAAAATTCCCCTGAACTATTTAGTAAAAAAATTCTAACATGGATGAAAGTTCAAGGGACATGATTTAGTACATATCAAAGTATATCAAAGTTTGAGGGGCATCATTTGGTAGATATCAAAGTATGGGGAGCATAGTTTAGTACATAAATAATCACTGAAACAGTAAAATTGAATGAAATTAGACAAAAATCTTTAAATTTAACAATCTCAATAGTTCAAAGAGAATTTTTAACGGCCAAAAAAGTTCAGGGGCACAATTTACTACCTGTTAAAATTCAGGAGAAAAAATTACTAATTAGCCAAAAAAAACAATCAACACTTTTTTTTTTCCTAAGTACATTTGTAACACTCTATTTAACATACTTTTTTATTTCTTTCAATTTTTATTCAAGCCTTCGAAAAAGAAAATATTTAAGCCCTCACTGAATTGAATTTCTGGCTCCGTCATATGTATGGGCTTTGCTCCATTTTCTTATATAAAAAAATAAATAAATAAGAAATTACAATTTATACTAATTTTTTATTTTTTTTTATTTTTATTTCTACTTCTATTTTATTACTCTTTAATTTATACATATATTTATAGGTCATACTCCCATTTTACACGTTAAGAACTCTAATTTTGATAAATTATGTGAGATAAGGAGTGGAGGTACTCTTTGGGTTGGGGTGACCATGGCCCCCTCAATTTCTCAACAAATATTTATGTATCTTGATGATATTATTAATTTATTAAAAAAACATTAAAGATACTCTTATTGTGATTCTTTTTTGAAGATATATGATTGAAAATTGTAATTTAGTAAACAGAAAACAGATCACTAAAATTACATGTAGTACTTTTGTATTCCATATCCAATAGAATTTTTTTCTTTTATGGAAATTATTATTTTATAATCTCTATTATGGCTACACAAAATGATCTTTTTGATCTCTCCTTACAGAAATTAAAAAAAAAACAAAATCTTTTTTAGCTAGAAAAAGAAAATAAAATATAATATACCTCTAACACTTTGCATGAATATTTTTAGAAGAAAAAAGAGTTTTGACTAATTAATTACTAATGTACAATATATTGAAAAATATTTATAAAATTTATTATAATTACTAAAAAAAAATTTGTGTTAAATACTTTTTTTGAGAGATTCTTAAATATTAATTATTATATAATATAATTTTTTATATATATAATTACTAATTATTTTACTAAACAATACAATAAATGTAATTATATTTTTACATATAAATATACCATTTATTTTAAAATATAATATAATTATTAGACCGTTTAATTATGAAATTAATATCATAGTAATTATACAATTATATCCAAACATGTCCTTATTAATAATTTTTGTGATGTGCAATTCTATAAAAATATTTTCTTCAAAATATAAATTTTAAATAATTGGCCCCCCTAAGTGTTTCTTTCTGGCTCCGCCCATGTGTGAGATAATATTTGGTATTTTAATTATAAAAAAAATATTTATCAATTAAAATTATTTTAAAATTATATTTAATTAATGTGTAATAAAAATAAATAATTTTTAACTTATTCCCCTAATTTGGCCTATCGGCATAAAGAAACTAAAGAATGTTATTTTCATCAGTTTATAATCTTTCTAAATGAAAAAAAAAAAAAAAATCAAACAATGTCTCTGCCGTATTTATGGTTCCGATTATTCTTCTACCACTTTGATGTAAATATAAAGATCTGAAAAAACATGCAAGTACATATGTTATTAGTATGTTATAATACAGTAAGATAAACTTAATATAAATTTGGTGGAGAAGCTTTGTCCATTAATGTAATGACCCTTCTTGCATTAATGCTCTCATTATTCTCCAACCTGAAAGTGTTCAATTGTTGAGTGCAAATTTTTATGTGATTTACCTCACCAATATTTGGTCAACGAAAGGAAGATTTAATATATTTTAACATCTAAATAATGTACTTTGATAATCATGGTCCATGTAAACAGCAACATCTAACTAACAAATTTGGCATAGGGAAATTTATAATTTATGTACATTATATGCTTAATTATATTATATATGCATCAAAAATTATTTATAACTTTATTATATATTTTATTAATTATAAAAAATATATTTTTAATTTTTATGTGTAATGGTAAAAATAATAAATAATAAATATACATATTTTATTTATAAATTTATAATTATATTTAATTTTAATAAACACATTATATTAACATATCATCATCACACACTTGGTTAAAAAAAACATATCATCACAAATATTATCAAAACAAATATATTAGATTAATAATTAATAAACATTATCAATAATAATATAAATATAGTGTTTATACATAAGGCCACATTTAATTACAATTTCATTTATTTTTTTAAACATACTTTTTAATAACTAATAAACATAAGTATTATTTAAATTTTAAAGTGTTTATGCAAATAAATAAATAAATAAACTTAAATATTCCAATTTTAAAATTATTATGATATTTTAATAAATAAATTATATTTACTATAATAATAAACATACTAGATTAATAATAGCATTATATATAAACATTAATAATAATCAAATATTTAATAAATATATATATGTATTATTTATAAAATATAAATAAAATTTATAAATGTGTTTGTATATTCTTTTTTTTAATTTCATGTTAAATTTTAGTAAACATATATTATTTTAGTAATATATCAAAATATAAATATTAACTTTTATATTTACATATTTAGCTTTATGCGTTTTTTTTTAAAAAAAAATCAATTGAAAGTAATCAACAAGTTAAAATTGTAAACATATTTATTTATTTTTAAATATTCATAAAATAGTATAAAATTATATAATTATGGTTTTGTTCATATTTTTTTGTAATATTATACATTTACTTGTATATGAATGAAAATTGCCCTTTGGAATATTCTTGCCAAGAGAAAACTCTCCTCCGTCAAAGGGAACATCAACTATTTCCAAATACTCAATATTTTCTGCTTTAATTTGGAGAAGTTGGACGTTATTTGCACCCTTAAGTTTCATGTACTTTAGCCTTGAACTGACTAAGCAGAGATTGTCACCTGAGTTAATATACTCAATTAAGATTAATCTCTCGAGAAGAGGACAGCCCAACACAAAATTGAATAAGACAGCATTGTGCATCCTGAAATTTTTCATTTTCAATGATTTCAAGGATGGAAAATTAATTCTATAATTAGTAGCATTATCCAATATTTCTATCCCATGCAAGTCCAAAACAGTGATATTTCTTGCGTTGAGTAGCATTGTTTGGGGTAAACAGTAATATAAGAGCTCCCCATAATCATCATCATCTTCATCTTCTACCTCCTCTGGGTTCAAGTAAATATATAACTCATTGATTTTATTCTCAACAACAAAATCTAACCATTTATCTATGTAGTGAGCATTATTTCTTGGATCAAAATCCATAATCTGAAGCTTAAAACTTTTGATTAGGACTGAATTATCATTGGCCATACCTCTCTTGCGATGTTCCAAACAATTGTCAACATAATTGCAAAAGTTTTCAAAATTAGGCATCCTATCATCAGAAAAAGAGAGCGTAGAAACTAAATGCCATATATTTTTCCAACGCTTCGAAAGAAGACATGTTGGAACAACATCCACTGTGAGAAGAAACGATAGAACATGGTTGATGAGATCATCTGATAGTTTAGAAATTTTGTCTTCAAACAATATTTCCATTGATAATATCACGTTTAATTTCTTCGCACAACAACAGCGGAGGTTTTTCTTGAATGAGTAACTATCGCTAGTAGAGAAGTCCAAGCTAATTATTAAGTTGTATTTTTTTTCTAAGTAGTAAGTGACGTTTATAATGGGATCTATATATATATATGTTTGATATGATTGAAATTATTTAAATTTTAAGATAAAAATTGAATTTTTTTATTAGTCTAAAATCGCATAAGATTTGTTTAATTTCTAAATATTAGATATTTACATTAATTTAAATTTATTTTTTTTAAAAAAAAGATATACTTTCGTATTAATTCAAATTAAATAATAATTTTTAATTAACACCACGTTTAAACTAATAATATTTTCCTTTAGTAATAAATTAAAAATATCTTATTTTGTAAGATAATATCTTAAAAATTAAAAATTATAAAAATCTTCAATTTAAAATGGGGAATTTTTCTAAGTACACCAAAATTAAAAAAGATATATGAAAGATACGATTGCTTTTACAAAAATAAAAATAATATTTATAGAAATTATAATATTTGTAATTTGTTGTTTTACCGTAAATTATAGTTTGTGATGAATATCTCTAATCACAAATTTTCCATTCAATATATTAGGTGACTCTATTGATATGTTACAATTGATATTACCTTCATAACAAAATGAAACCAATTTTGGCACTGACTTAATTGTAATGAGCTTGATCATATCATTCTCGGAGTTCACATTAAGCAACTTGATGCTTTTCAAGTGTTGATTTTAGATTCTAAGATGCTTCAGCCCCGAGTTATAATTATAAGAATTATCAAATCAAATCCTCAAGGAGTGGGAGGTTTGAAATGAGATCTTCAAATGATGACTGGGTTGTCGTATCCCATTCACAATAAGATAGTGAGAGATTTCTAATTGCTTTACAAGAAGAGAGATTTATTTTCCCAAGGCAAGCCCAACATAGTTCTAAAGATTCAAGATTTATGGCTTCAACTTGAAGGGATACATCAAATGTAATTTTCATGAACTTGAGGGTTGGATTTTTTACCAAGAGCGGATGATGAGTAGTACTTAAGTTGTGACAAGAAGTTAACAACAGCTCCTCAAGAGAAGGGCAATCCATGAAAGACTTGGATAACACATCATTTTTCACATTATCTGCAAGCCCAATGTCCTCCAATGATAATGATTTTAAGGATGGAAAACTAAATGAGTAACCCAACTCAATTCCAAAATCGTCAAATCTGTTAAGTTGAGTACTGTTATAGTAGTAGTAAGAATCGTAATTCTTACCTTTTCCTGGCTTTAAGTCAAGATTCAATTCCGTGACTTTATTTTCAACTGCCAAATTTAACCATTTATCTAGACAGACAGCCAGTCTTGCTTTTTCGACAGCATTTCATCTGAAGCTTGAAAGTAGTTACAGCTGAATCAGCAATAAAATACATGCCTCTCCGAAGGTGTTCCAAGCAATTGTCAACATAATTTTGTAACTTTTGAAATTCGCTTAGTATCAGAGAAAAATAATTTGGGAACGGAATACCATATGAATTTCCAACGTTTTGAGAGGATGCATGTCCGAACCACATCCTTAGTAGGGAGAAAATGACAGAATATGTACAATAATTATATTAGGTAATTTAGATATTCTGTCCTCAGCCTCAACCATTAATGTCGTCTTGATTCTTTTTATCTCCGGAAGACCACCCTTCTTTATACGGCTCTTTTCAGCCATGAGTGAGGTGGATTGTACTGTAAAAGAAAAAAATAATACCGTTAAATATTATACATAATTATAACTCACCAATAAAACTATATTTTTATACTGCCTTGTATGAGAGAATAAATGGATTACAAATGTAAAATTTAACACAACAATATTTAGAAAGAAAATATACCCTAATGTATATGTTTGCTAGATTTGTAACCTTATGTGTAGCTGCAGAAATGTTCTCTTTCTTCAACCAAGGTTTGGGCTAAAGGGTGAGGGTTTGTTTGGAAAGAAAAGACTATAAGGTCAGAGAGATGTAAGGGTAAGTATGCCTTTGCTTCTCTCAGTCCAAGAAAAGTGAAGATGAAGCGACGTGTCTTCTTCTGCTCTGCCTTATGTCCAAGAAAAAAAGCAGAGGAAGGAAGGTGGACTATTGAGATTTGAGAGGGTGATCATGTATGGGCTTTGCTCCCAACAGGCAAAGGAGTCCAAAAGGAAAAAGCCCAATCATAAAATATTTTACTATTTCTCAAAAAAAAAAAAATTAATAATAATGGAAAATTCTTAAAAGGAATGGATCAATGCAATGCACTATTATTTATTTTGTTATTCAAAATAATTTTTTAGTGAGATGTTTTCTTATGGTCATGCACGTTATAGTTATTTAAGTCATCTTCTAAAATTTTGAGAAATTTGAAAAAATTTAACACGCTAAAAATATGGTTTAAAAAGTGTGTTAGACACGTGACTATTTTATTTTATATGTGTGTGAAATAAGCAGTTTGAACATTACTTTCTACATTGTAAATTATTTTGAATTTCTTAAAATTTTGTAGAATATCTTAAATAACTATAAAAAAAATTAAACTATTTTTTTTTTCTAAATGCCGAAACAAGTAGATGGTGCATCAATGTGATGCATTGTAGAATCATCTAATAGTATTTTAAGGTTAGATAAAGATTTTACTTTTTTTTACCATTATATTTGAGAGCAATTATTATATATACTAGGTTATTATTACGTGCATTAGACGTATACTTAGTTATATTTTTATTTTTGTTTTTGTTATGTGTATTTTTAAAATTTATAAATTAGAAGGAAATTACTTATTAATTTTTTAATTTTTTTAAAACAATATTTAAAATTTTTAAAAATTGAGAAAATAAATATAAAGTTTAAGAATATTAAACTAAAATTGGTATGAGTGTAATATTAATATTTATATATTTAAATTATTCTAAAATAAATAATAATAATAATAATAATAATAATAATATTTATATATATTTATAAAACAAACACCACTAACATCGTTAAATTTAACGAAATTATAAGCATATAAAATAGACTGTTTGAACATTGATTTCTATATTGTAAATTATTTTAAATTTTTTAAAATTTTGCAATATGCCTTAAATATTCTTCTGTATACTGAAACAAATAGAAGTACATCAATGCACTTTTTTAGAGGAGTGTATTGTAGAAGCACTCTAAAATTAAAATGCTACATTTTATTTATAATTCAAAAATATACCAAATATAATCATATCCTCGTACATATCATTTTATGATATTTTTCATCATCATCATTTACTACTTCATCAAACAAATTCATAAAATAATCTAATAACAATAATTAAAAAGAAATCTTTGAATTTTTGAGAAAAAAATAATTTTGAGTTTCAACCCCCTGCTCCACGTTTGGGGTGTGCTTTAAATGAACTTTTTAAGCCCAAGACGACTGATTGGCTTGGGCTGGCCTAGCGGCATAAAAACACTAAGGTTATGTTTGGTAGGAAGGATGAAGAGTTAGATGGATGGAGAGTTGATGGAAGATATTGAATATAAGAGAGAGAGAGGAGGAGAGTAATGATCCTTTTATATTGTTTGGTAGGTAGGAAGGATGAAGTGATTGAAGAATAGATAATTATTAATTTATAAAATTACTATTTTATCTTTATAATTATTTTTTAATAATATTTGCTAAAGGTATTTATGTAATTTACAATAATTAAAGAATTATTTGAGGGATTACAAATTAGAGATTTAAATGAATTTGCTATCCTCTCACTTTTTTTTTCTCTCCTTCACTGTCTCTTGCCAAACAAAAGAATTTGTTATCTCCTCCCACCTCTATCCCTTCTCTCCTCTCCTCTCCTCTCCATCCCTCCACTTCTCCCTCTTACCAAACATAGTGTAAAGAATGTTATTTATTTTCATTAGTTCATAATCTTTCTAAATGTAAGGTAAATATCATCAAAGAATCTATTAGCAAAAAAAAAAATCAAACAATGTCTCTGCCGTATTTATGGTTCCGATTATTCTTCTACCACTTTGATGTAAATATAAAGATCAAAAAAAACATGCAATATGTTATAATACGGTAAGATAAACTTAATATAAATTTGGTGGAGAAGCTTTGTCCATTAATGTAATGACCCTTCTTGCATTAATGCTCTCATTATTCTCCAACCTGAAAGTGTTCAATTGTTGAGTGCAAATTTTTATGTGATTTACCTCACCAATATTTGGTCAACCAAAGGAAGATTTAATATATTTTAACATCTAAATAATGTACTTTGATAATCATGGTCCATGTAAACAACAACATCTAACTAACAAATTTGGCATAGGGAAATTTATAATTTTATGTACATTATATGCTTAATTATATTATATATGCATAAAAAATTATTTATAATTTTATTATATATTTTATTAATTATAAAAAATATATTTTTAATTTTTATCTATAATGGTAAAAATAATAAATAATAAATAGACATATTTTATTTATAAATTTATATTTAAATTTTAATAAACATATTATATTAACATATCATCATCACACACTTAGTTAAAAAAACATATCATCACAAATATTATCAAAATAAATATATTAGATTAATAATTAATAAACATTATCAATAATAATATAAACATAGTGTTTATACATAAGGCCACATTTAATTACAATTTCATTTATTTTTTAAACATACTTTTTAATAACTAATAAACATAAGTATTATTTAAATTTTAAAGTGTTTATTCAAATAAATAAATAAATAAACTTAAGTATTCTAATTTTAAAATTATTATGATATTTTAATAAATAAATTATATTTACTATGATAATAAACATACTAGATTAATAATAGCATTATATATAAACATTAATAATAATCAAATATTTAATAAATATATATATGTATGTATTATTTATAAAATATAAATAAAATTTATAAATGTGTTTGTATATTCTTTTTTTTAATTTCATGTTAAATTTTAGTAAACATATATTATTTTAGTAATATATTAAAATATAAATATTAACTTTTATATTTACGTATTTAGCTTTATCCGTTTTTTTTTTTAGAAAATCAATTGAAAGTAATCAACAAGTTAAAATTGTAAACATATTTATTTATTTGTAAATATTCATAAAATAGTATAAAATTATATAATTATGGTTTTGTTCATATTTTTTTGTAATATTATACAATTACTTGTATATGAATGAAAATTGCCCTTTGGAATATTCTTGCCAAGAGAAAACTCTCCTCCGTCAAAGGGAACATCAACTATTTCTAAATACTCAATATTTTCTGCTTTAATTTGGAGAAGTTGGACTTTATTTGCACCCTTAAGCTTCATGTACTTTAGCCTTGAACTGACTAAGCAGAGATTGTCACCTGAGTTAATATACTCAATTAAGATTAATCTCTCGAGAAGAGGACAACCCAACACAAAATTGAATAAGACAGCATTGTGCATCCTGAAATTTTCCATTTTCAATGATTTCAAGGATGGAAAATTAATTCTATAATTAGTAGCATTATCCAATATTTCTATCCCATGCAAGTCCAAAACAGTGATATTTCTTGCGTTGAGTAGCATTGTTTGGGGTAAACAGTAATATAAGAGCTCCCCATAATCATCATCATCTTCATCTTCTACCTCCTCTGGGTTCAAGCAAATATATAACTCATTGATTTTATTCTCAACAACAAAATCTAACCATTTATCAATGTAGGGAGCATTATTTCTTGGATCAAAATCCATAATCTGAAGCTTAAAACTTTTGATTAGGACTGAATTATCATTGGCCATACCTCTCTTGCGATGTTCCAAACAATTGTCAACATAATTGCAAAAGTTTTTAAAATTAGGCATCCTATCATCAGATAAAGAAAGCGTAGAAACTAAATGCCATATATTTTTCCAACGCTTCGAAAGAAGACATGTTGGAACAACATCCACTGTGAGAAGAAACGATAGAATATTTAGGATGAGATCATCTGGTAGTTTAGAAATTTTGTCTTCAAACAATATTTCCATTGATAATATCACGTTTAATTTCTTCGCCCAACAACAGCGGAGATTTTTCTTAGATGAGTAACTATCGCTGTAGAGAAGTCCAAGCTAATTATTAAGTTGTATTTTTCTTCTGAGTAGTAAGTGAAGTTTATAATGGGATCTATATATATATATATGTTCGATATGATTGAAATCATTTAAATTTTAAGATAAAAATTGAATTTTTTTATTAGTTTAAAATCGCATAAAATTTGTTTAATTTCTAAATATTAGATATTTACATTAATTTAAATTTATTTTTTTAAAAAAAAAATATATTTTCGTATTAATTCAAATTAAATAACAATTTTTAATTAACACCACGTTTAAACTAATCATATCTTCCTTTAATAATAAATTAAAAATATCTTATTTTCTAAGATAATATCTTAAAAATTAAAAAGTATAAAAATCTTCAATTTAAAACGGGGAATTTTTCTAAATACACCAAAATTAAAAAAAGATATATGAATCCTTCAAAAAAAAATATATATATATGAAAGATACGATTGCTTTTACAAAAATAAAAATAATATCGAAATAATATTTATAGAAATTATAATATTTGTAATTTGTTGTTTTACCGTAAATTATACATTTTTTTCTCTAAAACCAATAAAAAATATATTTTCATTGAAATTATGGCTAATTAGGATTTTTTCCCCGAATTTTGACATGTACCAAATTATGCTCTCTAAACTTTTTTAGCCGTTAAAAATTCTCCCTGAACTATTGAGATTGTTAGATTTAAGGACTTTTGTCTAATTTCATTCAATTTTACTGTTTCAATGATTGTTTATGTACTAAACCATGCTCCCCAAACTTTGATATCTACCAAATTATGCCCCTCGAATTTTGATATGTACTAAATCATGTCCTCTGAACTTTTATCCATGTTAGATTTTTTTTTACTAAAATTGGATAAAAGTCCTTAAATTCAACAATATCAATAGTTTAGGGGGTATTTTTAACGACCTTAAGGGCTCGTTTGGACCCATATTAGGTCGTATTGTATTGTATTGTATTAATATTGAATTGTATTTTATGTAGTATTTTTATGTAAAACTATATGTGGTATTAACTTTTATGGACACCTAAATATATAATATTTTAGTATAAATTAAAGTTTAACATAGTATTATATAAAAATATGATATATAATCCAATTCAATATAATACAATACAATACAATACGACCTAATACAACATTCCAAACGAGTCCTAAAAGTTCAGTGGGCATGATTTGGTACCTGTCAAAGTTCGGGGGAGGGGGGGGGGGAGGGTAAAAAATCCTAATTAGCCTAAAATTATTATTAGGTTGCCTAAAAAAAATTGTATTTTATATTTTTTTTACATTGGGGGATGGGGATTCCAACTTAGACCTCCTATTTGTGAGAATCAAGAAGTGTGAAAATACTAAGGTGGCATTTGGTTGGAGGTAATGAAATAGAATGGAAAGGAAAGGAAACAATCTCCATTTCATTCCTTTGTTTGGTTGCATATTAAAGTGTTAGAATGTCATTCTAATAGAATGGCCTTTCCACCATTTTGGTGGAATGACAATTCCATTTTGAAATGGAAGGAAAGACCATTCCAATACATGATGAGAAAAAATTTAATAATTTTTTTTATCATTTTTTTATGTATTTTAAATTTTATTCTAATCCATTCATATTCCCATTCTTATTCTTATATTTTCATTCCTTCCAACCGAACGTCACCTAAATTATGCTTATGACTACTGTTTGATAATCTTTTAGTTTATAGAAAATACTATTATATTATTTTATATAATATAATATTTCGATTAAATAGCTAAGTAATAAATAATTTAGTGTGACAAATAATATTTATAAAATTGTAACATACAAATATGAAATTTCAAATGTGTGAATAGTGTTGTAAATATGAGTCGTGCTTTTTGACACGGCACGAAACCAACATAAGCTTGGAAGACACGAGCACGACTAGGCATGAAAAAATATGAGTTTGGGCACAATACGACACGATACTACAATTGGCATGACACGACACAGATAATATATCTTTAAGCACGACACGATACGAAAAGCGCATGAATAGACTATCCCGAAAGGCATAACATGCATGCGACAAGCCCAAAAAACATTACACGATATCGTTTATTAGGTTGTTAATGGCTCAATTTGCAAGTAGCTTGATGTCCACATTTTAGGCGGCACATAGAGTTTTTCCAGGTTAATCCTGGCCACCCATAGACCTACAGGGGAGGTCTAGCTAGCCATGGTCCTACCAGGTTAAACATGGTCGACCATGCTCATACCAAGAGGAGGCCAGCCTTTGGATGTGGAGGACACTATTTTGCTAGTTGAGAATAGCTTTGTACACCATTTCCTTGTCGAGGTCAGGGTCCTTTAGTTGAACGAAAGCTCCCTTGCTCCGAAAGTCATTTTTTGGCTGCCAGTTTGTGTACAGATCTTGGTCGGCCTATAGGCTCACCCCGGCCGACTTATAGGCTTCTCTTTGCCAGCCAGGGATGTAGGTACAACCCCTTGAGAGCTCGCTTCACTCCTTTCAATTGTTGCTTGACAGTTTTGTTGTACCTTGTATAGAGACCCTGTCTTGCTACTTGTAAAGTTGTATTCCACTTATACTCTGTCTTTGGCTTACGTGGACATGCCACGTCAAATGGACAAAATTTGGGATAACAAATAGAAAGTGGAAAGCATTTAAAACTTTATCAAGTAACTTATATCGATAAGGTACTCAAAAGATTATCAATGGAGAATTCTAAGAAATGACAATTACTATCCAAACATAGAATTATTCTATGCAAGGATCAATGTTGAAAGACTCCTCAGGAGATGGAGGACATGAGAAAGTACTTTTATTATGCACCAGTAGTTGGGAGTTTGATGTTTGCAATGTTTTGCACAAGACTTGACATATGTTATGCTGTAGGGATTGTTAGTCGTTACAATCTAACATTATTAATATGCTATCGATATTAAAATTCTTATAATTTATTATTTATAATAATAATAAGATATGTATTTCTTAATTGTAAATAAATTAAAATAATAATAAAACTTAAATATAATAGTGATGAATATTATAATTCTATAATTAAAACTATTAAAATATTAAAAATTAAGATTATATATTAACTTATTTATAGAGTGTGATATACAAATTTGAGTATTTATAAATATATATTCAAATTCTAATGATGTTAGTAATTTTTTATATGATTATTTGTAACATATTGTTAAAAGTTACATAAATATAACTAATGTTATAAAATATCTATTCTATATAAAATGTGCCTATATAATTGAAATTCTTTGTTTATGAGAAATTCTTGGGTGACTTTTTATTTTTATTTAAGAAAATAATAAAATATTATTTATATATAATAAAATAATAATAAAACAAATCCTATTAATATTTGAACTGATATTAAATATTCGCTTATACCATCAAAATTTGCACTGCCCACTTCGCCTTCTCTGCCTTTTGATCGATATCAAACCTCAAATCGACGTTTGACGGTGGAGTGACATAGATGAGAGCAGGTTTTTAATTGTTCATGTATGGCTTATTCTAACACAAATATCCGTGGAGATGGTAGTGGTTGTGCTATGTGATTTGGTGACTTAATTGATATTAAACAAATTCATGAGGGTGGCCAAGATGTATACATGCGAATGCCAACTTCAGAGTTAAGTAAGTATAAACTTTAGCCTTATATTATATACTATTAAGTGAGATATTTACATTTATTTGTTGTGTTTGTCCTACAATTTCGCTTTAATTTTCTTCTTTCTCGGGACGATGACAATAAATAAAAAAATTAGAAGCAAAAGGTGATAGTACATTGAAAGCATTGATCGCTGCAAGTGTTATTGGAGCAGTTTGTTGGATGATAATAGCTGGATATTTCATTCGGAGAAGCTTATTTACAGGTAATTATTGCTCAACAGAAGAATAATCCATCTGAATTAATTCGAAATCGGAATGAGTGGCGGTGGAGAAGGTGAGTCCTTGGAGTATACTCCCACATGCTTTTGGCTTTGTTTTTCGGTTTATTGCGATTCCTCTTGCTGAGTCTCTTACTGTTGCTTTTCCTGTTTCTCGAGCTCCTGAGGTGATTGAAATTTTGGAATCTTTTTTTATGTTTGGGCTAAAAAATTGGATGAATCACTGATTGAATGAAGTGTTTTTGTCTTGTTTGCTTAGGTGAATAGAGTTCAACGAACTCTTGTGGAGGCTTGGGGTTTGATTAGAGAGACATCTGTTGAGCCAACATTTAATCATCAAGGTAATGGGTTGTTTGTTTCACAAAGTTATAATTTATAATTTGCAAGTGTTTAGTGAACTAAATTGAAGAGAGTGGTTTTACAGATTGGGATCTGAAGTTGCAGCAGAGAATGGTGTAGATGTTTCCCCTTAACTCAGAGTGGTTTGAGTGGTTTTATTTTTTATCTTTTTTATTTATTTATTTTTTTTGTTATTTAGCTTTTGTTTTATTTTATATCTTTTATTTTTTATTTATTATTTAGTTTGCCATAAAGAATTTAAAAATTAAATATCTATGTATTCCTTTTCCTATTATAATTTGGACATTCTTATTCTAATTTATATCAGAGCTAGCTGAGAATAATAATATGTCATCAAAAAACATATGATGTTATTGAAATTAAGTTAAAATAAAAATATATACTAACAATCTTATTATGTATTTTACAGTGCTATAGCATATGTTGAACTTGATGACAATACAAAGAGCCTATCTGCTGTCATGTTCGCAGATATTGTGGAAAAAATATTTTCGTGTAATGCTGCCCAACTAATGAAATATACTGTAGAGGTGTAGTTTTTAAAAAATTAAATAGTTTTACATGCCTTTCATAAGTTGATTTTTAATTAAATAAATTATGCACACCATGTCTAATCATCTTAAATGAAAATACATCAGTGTTTGCAGGAACACCGCCGCTTTGTCGACACTACCATATTCAATTTATCAAAGAAAAAATGGATAATCCAGATATATGCGGACCCGGCTAGAATGAAAAGTGCAAAATACAAAAATTACACTATTGTCTCTATCAAAGAAAATGAAGATTGAAATCCACCAATGACTATCATTAGTTTTCTTATCTACAATTTTTAGACTAATGCTATCTTCAATTATCAACAATTTAGAGATTGATTTTTAATTTTCTTTTTATCTTACCCCAATTTAAGTAATGTTTCTTTAAGTATTGGAACAACAATTTTTAGTTTATTTTTGGATTAACTTAAGAACATATTTAAATCATTAAGCTTTCTTAAACACTAATATATTGCATTCAGTATTCAATAATAATCTCACTTTCAAATAACATAAAAAAACTTAGCATAAAATTTAGTATACGTGCCTCGCACGTAGTTTTTTGCTAGTATATATATATACTAGGTGATTGTTACGTGCCAAGCCACGTAATGTTAGTTTTATTTAATATTTTAGTTTTTTATTTTAATTAATAATTAAAATAGTATAATTATTTGAACGATTTGTTTTATAAAAATAAAATATGTGTCAGTATATTTAGTAAGTAAAACATAGTTGTGTTATAATAATGTATGTTATTAATAGTAAAATGTACATTAATCTTCTAATTGAAAAAAGTTCTATTATCTCATTTCATATCTAATAATAGCTACACGACTATATATTTATAGACTTTCACACTCTTTGCAATTACTAATAAGCACCAATAATATTTTCATATTCTAATATTTTTCAACTTTCTCCTCATGGTGGTAAAATTAAAAATAAAACTAAAAATAAGCACAAACATATAAGGTAAATACTAATTACAGCCCATTTCATTTTTTTTTTTATTTATTTTTTTTAAGCCCAAGCCCAAAAATCTCTAAGCCAACACAATCAATCTTCTTTTATATTATCTTTTCTAGATATTTTATCTATATTTTTCTTTTTTAAAAAATAAATAAAAAAATTATTAATATTCTCCCAAGATAGGTTTGTTAGAAAGATATGTGGCTAAGATGATTTTTTTAATTTAAAAAGAGATTATTAATATTTAAAAGATTGTTTATTTAAAAGATTATTTAATTTTTTGGGTTTAATTATTGGGTTTATTTTTTAACGGGAGATCAAACTAATCGTTAAATTTAACAGAATATTTATTTTTTAGTATATTCTGTTAAACCAAGAATGTTAAACCAAAAAATGCCATTAGATAGACAAGATATATGATATGTTTATGGTAGGTACATTAGTTTTGTCGGTAGGGATATTTTTATAGTCATAGATATTTAATCTAATGGTAATAAATTAGTGAGTTTATATAAATAGTTAATATTCCAAATGTACTAGATTATTGGTGAATTTATTCATTTAATAATATTTTAAAATTAAATAACAATTCTTTTAATAATATTACTAATATAATATTCTGACCTCTTCGTTAATTCATTTTTTAGCATCTCTCTCCTATTATCGTTCTTCCATTGAAGAACCAAATCTCAAATCCACAATGACCATCCCCGACCTCCTTGTCGCCAACCCCGATCTCCTCGGCCTAGAGCTTGCGCTGCTGCTCGGGGTCGGTCAAGGAGTGCGAGCGGCTAAGGCAGCGACTGAGCCACCGCCTATGACAGTATTAAATCTCCTTGCCATAAATGAAAGAATGAAATGCAGAACAAGAAAGAGAAAGAAAGAGAATCAAAGGAAAGAGATGAAAGAATCTCTCTATCTGTTATTGAACAATGTAACAGCATTATATACAAGCATAGCAGAGTAAAAGGAAGCTAACAACTAATTACAACAGAAATCATAACGGTAATTACGTACTGATTAGTTGCATAACTAACTAGCTGAGCTGTCAATTAGCTCTAACACCTCCCCTCAAACTCAGAATTGAAGCATCTTCAATGTTGAGTTTGTTTCTAAACACAGAGAACCTTTCAGTCGAAATAGCCTTAGTTAGACCATCAGCTAACTGATCAAAGGCAGGGACATGTTTGATTTGCACCAACTTGTTGAGCACCTTTTCCCGAACAAAGTATAAGTCAAGTTCAATGTGTTTGGTCCTAGCATGAAGGACCGGATTTTGAGTCAACATTACTGTACTCAAATTGTCACACCAAATTGTGGGAGGTTGAGGTTGCTGAATTTTAAGCTCCGAGAATAGGTAGTGCAGCCATGTTAATTCAGCAGTTACATTGGCCACACTTCGATACTCTGCTTCTGTGCTTGACCGAGAGACTGTTGGTTGCTTTTTACTTTTCCAAGTGATCAAGTTCGAGCCAAAGAAGATGGCAAAGCCAGTGGTGGAACGTCTATCATCAGGGTCTGAAGCCCAATCAGCATCACAGAATGCAACCAAATCATATGAGCTAGGTCTTTTCAAGTGAAGACCAAAGTTTATAGTGCCACTAATGTACCTGAGAATTCGTTTATCAGCCATCCAATGTGTGGTTAAGGGCTTCTGCATAAATTGGCAGACTTTATTCACACTAAAGGAGAGTTCAGGACGAGTGATAGTGAGGTATTGCAGAGCACCTACTATGGAACGATAGTGTTGAACATCTGCCAAAGGTTCCCCCTGGTGAGCTGATAAACGAATGGTACTGATCATAGGTGTTGGAGAAGACTTGGCATCAGCCATTTGAGCCTTTGCCAGAAGATCCCGAGCGTACTTAGCCTGACACAGATGCAGACCCTGATCAGTATGTTGAACCTCGATTCCCAGAAAGTAATGCAAAAGACCCATGTCTTTAAGAGCAAACTGAGAATTGAGAGTGGCAATGAGATTAGTGATTGCAATCGGGTCACTTCCTGTAACAATGATATCATCAACATATACAAGCACCAAGGTGGTGAATGTAGGAGTGTGTAGTGTAAACAGGGAGTGATCTGAATTGGAGGATACAAATCCAAGTGATACTAAACTGTGTTGCAGCTTGTCAAACCAAGCTCTAGGAGCTTGTTTGAGTCCATAAAGGGCCTTATTAAGCTTGCAAACTAGATCAGTTTGGCCAGGAACTTCAAAACCAGGTGGCTGCATCATGTATACCTCCTCTTGCAATTCTCCATTGAGAAAAGCATTGTTGACATCAAGTTGTCTTATAGTCCAACCTTTGGACAAAGCAAGAGTCAAGACAACTCTAATTGTCACTGGTTTCACCACTGGACTGAATGTTTCTGTGAAGTCAAACCCAGGTTGTTGATGGAAACCTTTAGCAACCAACCTAGCTTTGAGTTTTTCAACTGTACCATCTGGATTCTCCTTGATTCTGTAGACCCATTTACAACCAATGGCCTTTCTTCCAGCAGGCAACTTGACTAGAGTATATGTCTTATTTCGGGTTAGGGCCAGAACTTCATCAGCCATGGCATTGTTCCATTGAATATTTTGCAATGCTTCTTGCAGTGTGGTAGGAACTTTAGTAACCATAAAGGTTTTTGGCTTGTGAATTCCAGATTTGGATCTGGTCTTCATGTTGTGTTTATTTTGTTGTTCAGGATTGGGTGCACAACTAGCAATATCTGGTAAGATAGCTTGGATAGTTTGGTGTTGCCTTGTAAATCAAGCCGTCGCTACAGGAATGGAATTAGCAACAGAGCGTGTGTCGATCGTCATTCTTTGTGCTATCTTCTTGTGTCTTCCGTTTATTGAGATGCCTCATGTTCGGTGTTTCATCTTGTGTTTCAAAGACTTTGCCTTGAGGATTGACCTACATCAAACACAGCTTGTTGGCTTGTGGGCCAACTGTTAGGTACAAAAGCAGATGTAATAGGTGGAGAGATATCAGATAATTGAGGATTGTCAAATAAAACATGTTGGTCAATTCTCGTCGCATTATTTGACAAGAACTGGTCATGGTATAATGTGTCTTAGGATGAGGACAACTTGGTATAATGGCAGACACAATTGAAGGTTGGACAGATGGAACACAAGTGCTACTGGTTTGGACAGATGACTCTTCATAAGGGAAGACAAATTCCTCAAAAACAACATCCCTTGAGATGTAGAGCCTCCCATTTTTATCAAGACATTTATAACCCTTATGATTAAGGCTATAACCAAGAAACGTGCAAGGTGAGGATCTAAACTCAAGTTTGTGTTTGTTATATGGCCTTATATTTGGGAAGCATTTGCAACCAAAGGTTTTAAAGGATGAGTAATCGGGTTTGATGTTGAATAAGGTTTCAAGAGGACATTTATTGTTCAACACAGGTGTGGGCAACCTATTATGAATGTAGACTGTGGTTCTAAATGCTTCATCCCAAAATTTGAGAGGTAAGGATGCTTGAGCCAACAAGGCAAGGCCATTTTCAACAATGTGCCTATGCTTGCGTTCAGCAAGGCCATTTTGTTGATGTGTAGTAGGACAAGGGTGTCTATGATGTATTCCATTTTCAGCAAGGTAGGTGGAAAAGGATCTGAACTCACCCCCCAATCGGTTTGTAAGGTTTTAAGAGGTTTTCCTATTTGAAGTTCAGCCTCAGCTTTAAAATTTAGAAAAACCTTAAAGGCATCGGACTTGTTTTTCAGCAAGTATAGCCATGTGAACCTAGAGTACACATCAACAAAATGAATGTAATACTTATAGCCATTGAAGGAAGTAGTATGTGAGGGTCCCCACAAATCTGAAACCACTAGCTGTAATGGTTCGGATACAACAGTATTGGAGGCCTTTGGGAAGGGAAATTTGTGGATTTTACCAAGGCAACAGGCTGAGCAAATTGAAAACTGAGAAATTTTATTGCTGAGAGAAATATTACAAGTTTGCAAGACTTTTTGTACAACTTTTTCAGATGGATGGCCTAGCCTATTATGCCACAAGGTAAAATCATTTTCAACATCAGCATTGCACTTAATACAGCTAGAAACAGAGGCTTTAGTGTTATTTAAAGTGACAACAAATGTGATTTTTGAAGCAGACTGGCAGCTGTTATTGGAAAAGGATGGCTGGTGTGACTAAGTTGGTTCAGAATTGGAAAGCCCAAGTGTGAACTGAGATGGCTCAAAAGAATACAGGCCATTCTTGTGCCTCCCCATCAGCAAGGTAGAATGAGTCAATTTGTCCTTAACAAGACACATATCATCATGAAATTCAAAGAAAACATTATTGTCATGAGCAAATTTTGAGACACTAATTAGATTCTTTGTAATTTCAGGAACATGCAGCAAGTTATTTAGTGCAAGAGGTTGAGATGACAATTTAGGAAAAATAAAGGATTGACCAATGTGTTTTATAGACAAACCTGAACCATCACCAACATACATCTGATCTTGACCATTATAGTCAAAGCAATTTGCCAAGTTTTGAGCCTGTGGAGTGCAGTGATTAGTAGCTCCAGAGTCGGGATACCAGTTGGTGTCATTGCTGGTGTTGGATGTTGTCAAATTGGCTTGTGTATGAGGCTGATTAGACTGTTGAGTGCTGCTACTGGATGAGCTGAGAGATGGACCTGAGAAAGCTTTGTCAAAGCGATAAAAACAGTCTTGCACAGTGTGTCCAAACCTTAGGCACAATTGACATTGTGGCCTATTATTTGAGCTCATTCCAGATCTGCCACCTCTGCTAATGGAGAAGCCACCTCTGCCTCCATAATTCAGATTGGGAACAAACTCGTTTGCACGTGTATTGTTCCTGTTGCTGAACTGAAATTGACCATTAGCATTGGTGAAGTTTTGATTTCCTCTGCCTGCATACTGTTGTTGTTGTCTAAATCTTCTAAATGCAATATTAGCTTCAGCTACTGGATCAAGTTCAGAGGTGGTGAGATTAGCACTGAAATCAACATCCTTGCTCGATTTTTCAATCCTCGATTCAGAAGCGAGAAGAAGAGCTTCTATTTCACCAACAGTGTAATTTTCAATTCTTGTGTTGGAGGAGATGACAAAGGTATCATACTCGCTAGGCAAACCTTTGAAAATAGCAGCCACATGATCTCGATCACTCAACACTTCTCCAACTGAAGCTAAAAGATCAACAGTATGTTTAACTTTTAGCAGATAATCATTCAAACTCAAAGAACCTTTCTTCAAGTTTTGAAGCTTGGTTCGAAACTCAAGAATTTTCGATGAGACCTTCAAGGTGAAGTGCTTATCCAATGCTTTCCAGATCTGGTGCGAAGTGTTGCATCCAACCATTCTTGTCAACAAGCTTTCTGTCATTGATGACAGCAACCATGACACCAAGAGCTGATCTTGAACCTCCCAATCAGCATAAATCGGATTGACTCTCATTGCCGCAAAGATCTCCTTCATTGAGAAATTCTGGTGGCGGTGGGTCTGTAATGTATTTCATCAGTCGATTTCCCTTTATTGCAGCCAAGATCTGTTGTTTCCAGAGTAAGAAGTTGTGATCATTAAGTCGGATTGAAATGCTGTGATTGAAGAACACTGGATCTTGACTCGTGCGATTCCTGCTGTGAGTTTGAGCTCCATTGATTCCTCCATTGATTCCTGTACCAGTAGTATTGTTTTCAGCAGCAGCAGAGTTATTTCCCACAGTCGCCATGTTTGCCATAAGAGGTGGAAACTGCTCTGATACCATATTAAATCTCCTTGCCATAAATGAAAGAATGAAATGCAGAACAAGAAAGAGAAAGAAAGAGAATCAAAGGAAAGAGATGAAAGAATCTCTCTATCTGTTATTGAACAATGTAACAGCATTATATACAAGCATAGCAGAGTAAAAGGAAGCTAACAACTAATTACAACAGAAATCATAACAGAATTACAGCTGTACAGTTAGTTGCATAACTAACTAGCTGAGCTGTCAATTAGCTCTAACAGACAGCAATGGTGTGCCATCTACGTCAGCAGCGAGAGGAGGAATGGCGGTCGAAGGTGTGGTGAGGAGTCTGGGGAGAAGTTGAAATAGGATTACAATTTGAAGTCAAGATATTTTATGAACATGTATTTATTGAAACTCTGTTTTGCATTAAAAACTTATATTTCAAAATCGCAGTTGGCCCTGTTTCATAGGTGTACTTTACCTTCTTTTATCTTAAAATGTTTCTTTCATTTTTTTATTTAATTTTCAAGAAACATTCAAAGTAATGTATCTGTATATAAAAGTAATCTGGTATTAGATTTGTATTAGAATTGTGAATAAAATTCTTATGCCATTCTTAAAAATTAATACCAAATCTGTCACACCAAAACACCATCAACAAAAACTAATACCAGATCTGAAATCAACTTCCACAAAGAAGCCAAGCCTTATCAGAATAAGCGACTGGGTTCCAATGGAGACTGGGTTCCAATGGAGAATTCGGTGCGAAAATGGAAAAAGTGGGGAAATGGAGAATTTGGTGAACTAGTTTTTTTGATGTGATCTGATGAAAAATTAGAGTTTTATTTTATTTTTTCTTTTAGAAAATATAAGGTTAATTTTAGTTGATGACATCTACATAATTTGTTTAATAACCAATAAAAGTTTTAACTTTTTGTGTCAGATTTTTTTTTTTAATTTATGAAAATAAAAAATTGAATATGCTACATACAAACATACAAGTACATGTTAAACAATGTTGACTCTCAAATGTCAAATAGATCAAGGGTTAAAAAAATGTATGTATAGTATAGAGACAAAACTAAGGTCACTGCAATAGAATTATTCTATATATATTTTAGTAATTGTAAAAAATAATATGGAAAAGTAAAGCACGAATTTAATCCCGAATATGAAAACGGGTTAGCACATTTAAGAATTATAGGCCGACAGAAGTAAAATACGATATGAATCTGAGCATAACATGAAAATATCGGGCTTACCCTTTAAAAATGTTGGCACAATCAACTCATATTTTTTTGTGGCACGATACGAAACTATTTTTTAAAAACAATATATAAATCGGGCCAACACGACACGCACAAACTTACAACATTATATGTGAATGATGATCTAGAATGAATTATAAGTTCTTTAATGATTATAAAATTTATAACTCATCATCTATATTATCATCATTCTTAAATTAGTAAATTGATTTATAATTATATTTGAATGTGATTAGATTGTAGCTATAAAAATATAGTTGTTGGATATTTAGAGGGTACATAAACGATATAAAGTAGTATGAGAAGTTTTAAACCATTTGGAGTTATTTTGTAAAATACTAAACAATAGAATAGAGTAATCAGTTACTATTTACCAATTTTAAGTGTTTTTCTACTCCAAGCAAAATATCGCATAGGGAGAGGCGACATATGCCACCTGCTAAATTTTTAGCAAGCATTTTTGAATATTTTGTGAACATTGTGCTTGATTCTAATAAGTCTTATAAAATTCCAAATTGCCAATTTATGTCCATAAACGTCTAACTTAATATTGGTAACATCCAAGAGGTTTTTGGTCATTCAGATTCAGTTGAGAGCAAAATCTTTATAAATAGAAGTCATATTATATTGTTCACTTGTGAGTTGTACGACTAAGTTGAAACACACTGATTGCATAGCACTAGTTGTGGTTAGAACTATCATTATTTGTAATGATATGCTCATTTTTATATACTAAGGGCAACTCCAATGGGTCTCTATAAACTTAAAAATAGTGAGATTTCAACACTAAGGGCATCTCCAATAGAGAAACTTAAATTTGGTGTTAAATCAATACTAAAAAACTACTATTTCAATACTATTTTTTTTTCAATTCCAACCAAAACACTAAAAATTACACTAAATTTTATATTCTTTATTATTTTATAATATAATAAAAATATTTTAATACTAAATATATATAATTATTTACTTTTTCTTCTTTAAAGTATTATTTAATTATTAAAAACTTTTTTTTAAAAAAAATAGTGTAGTCTACAGTGTACCACTAAATTTGGTGGGACACTGTAAACAAAGACATTTATGAGGATAGGTTTAGTGTCCTATTGGTAAAAGTCATCCTATCAATGAGTTTATCTATAGTGTTCTACTAATATTAGTGGTGCACTATAGACCACTGTATAATTTTTGTTTTACTTTTTAATAATTAAATAATAGTTTAATAATTAAATATTATATATTATTTATAATATATCTTCTTGGTGTAACATATGCTTTTATTATATTAATAAAATAATGAAGAATATATATTTTAGTGTTGTAATTGGAATTGAAAAAAATTTAGTGTTAAAATTATTTTTTTAGTGTTATTTCAACACTATATTTAACTTTTGTCATTAGAGATGGCCTAAGCTGAGCATATATGAAGCTTGCAAAATTCTTATTAAAAATATTTTTAGAAGAGTAATTTGCAGGATAAATATCTAAATTTAACTCGCAGTTGTAAATATATACATAAGTTTAATTTTTTACGGTAATAATAACTAAGTTATATTTCTGGAATTCTATAGGTACCTGACAGTTAAATGTCAAGTCATTATCCACATGTTATTTTTTATTGGTATATTTAAATTATTTTTTTAAAAAAATAAAAATTTATGACTTGGACCAATCAGGGATTGTCACATGCCAATTTACTTAATACTTAATAATTACATACCTACAGATTTTTAGAAATATAACTTAGGTATTATTGCCGCTAAAATTAAACTTAAGTATTTATTTGTAGCCGAGAGTTAAACTTATGTATTTATGCTGCAAATTACTCTTTTTAGAATTTTCCGTCTATGTCTATGTGAGAGAAGAAAAAAATTTTAAGACAAAAAGATATTATTCAAGCCTATTATGTAATTTTGAGTGTTCTTATTTGATGTAATATTTTTATACGTATTTCAAGTATTTTGATTGTATTGTCGTATTCTTTAAGGATTCGTTTAGTATGCCGTATTGTATTGTATTACGTTAGATTGTGTTGTGTTGTATTATATTGTATTAGTATTATTTACAATACTATATTTGGTATTGACTTGTATTAATAGATTGTGTTGTATTGTATTATATTAGTATTATTTAATTGGGTCCCGAGTCCCGAGTCCCGAGTCCAGGTCCGGGTCCAGGTCTGGGGCCGAATCCAGGTTCAGGTCTGGGTTCGGGTTTGGGTTCGGGTCCGCGTTCGAGGTCCGGGTCTGGGTCTAAGTTCGGGTCCGATTTTGGGGTTCGGGGTCTAGGTTCGGGTCGGGGTCCGGGTTTGGGTCTAGGTCCGAGGTCTTGGGTCCGGGTCTCGGGTCCAGGGTCCTGGGTCCCAGGTCTAGGGTTCGTCTGGGGTCCAGGTTTGGGTTTGGGTCCCGGGTCTGTGTCCAAGGTCAGGGTCCGGGTCTGGGTCCCGAGTTTGGGGTCGGGGTCCAGGTCTAGGGTCCGGGTCCGTGTCTAGATCCCAGGTCCGAATTGGAGATTGGTGTTGACCCCGAATCCTTTGTAAATATTATAATACAAGCTAATACGACCATTTGTTATGTATTAAATAATACAACATACATTGTATTAAAAATTTTGGTCGTAATAATTAATACAAGGCTAATTAATAATATTCCCCCCGAACTTTGTCATATACCAAATCATGCCCCCTAAACTTTTTTGGCCGTTAAAAGTTTCCCCTGAACTATTGAGATTGTTAGATTTAAGGACTTTTGTCTAATTTCATTCAATTTTACTGTTTCAGTGATTGTTTATGTACTAAACCATGCTCCCCAGACTTTGATATCTACCAAATTATGCCCCTCAAACTTTGATATGTACTAAATTCATGCCCTCTGAACTTTCATCTATGTTAGAATTTTTTTACTAAAATTAGATAAAAGTCCTTAAATCTAACAATCTTAATAGTTTAGGGAGAATTTTTAACAGCTAAAAAAGTTCAGGGGGCATGAGTACATGTCAAAGTTCGGGGAAAAAATTACTAATTAGCCTTAATACAATACATTACTTTATCCAAACATAATGTTATTTATTATTTTATACAAACGACCATACAACATACCAAACGAACCTTTAAGTGTAAAGTGTCACAAATGTTATATATTTCAAACCGTTGATGGATTAAATATCCATGATCGTTATACAGAGAGTGAATATTTCATCCTTTTTTTTGAGGTGGACAAACACAATTTAGTACAAGCCATTCATAATGCAGCCATTCATAATGCCCTCTAAAAATCTTTCATTAATAATAATAATAATAAATAAAACCTCTAGTCAAAATCTAATCAATTTTCCATGTTCATTCTTCTAATAATTTGTAGGAAAGGTTATCCTATCCCTATCTGCCCACAAGACCATTAAGTGCTATCATAGGTGCATGTTCAGTCTTCTAATAAAAACAGTATAAGCGTACCTAATTAAAACAGTCTCTAAAAATGGTTTAAGATCCACTAACTTTTTTTTTTTTGCTTGAACTCTAACTTTTCTTTCTTACTTATTCATGTATAGTAGGCAGGCATAGGCCGTGTTAACCACATTCTTGATTCTGTTACTTGATACAGTTAGTTAGTTATTACTGTTTGTATTTTCAGTTTTTCTGTTATCCTCTTGTACCCTTGAATTGCTATATAAATAAAGCTTGAGCTACTCAGTTGAGTAAGGCTCCTAATTCTTTCATTTCTGGTTACTCTGTTTTCTACTTTCTCTGCTCTGGCTTCTGCCATTACTGGTCTGAAGGTATCTACCTTCTACATGGTATCATCGTCCAATTGACTTGCGTCCATGGAGTCTTCCTCCTCCGATCCTCATACTACGCTTCCTACTGCAACAACTCAGAATCTCCAATGGAGTCCCTTCTCCAATTCCCTCTCTTCTTCATTAACCCTAAAGCTCGATCGTCACAATTACCTTTCTTGGAAATCACAAGTGGTTCCCACGGTAATTGGTCACGATCTTGATCATGTGCTGTTCTCCGATGCTTCTCCTCCCCCAACTCTGATCACCGGCGCCGTTAATCCTGAATTCACTCAATGGAAAAAGAGAGATCAGTTACTACTCTCCTGGCTACGATCATCGATGTCCGAACCGGTTCTCGCTTCAGTTGCCACACTGACTTCCTCATACTCTGTTTGGCGTGCCTTGGAACAGAGGTTCTCTAGCGTGACAAAGGCTCGTCTCCTTCAGCTCAAGGGTCAGTTCTCCCAACTCCACAAAGCCAATTTGTCAATCTCCGACTATGTGGACAAGGCTCAGAATCTTGCTGATGCACTATCAATTGCTGGTTCTCCTGTCACCAATCAAGATTTGGTGTTACAACTCTTAAATGGCTTAGGGCCCGACTACGATCCTGTGGTCTCAGGGATCACATCTCGAAGCGATTTTCTTTCCTTTGAAGAGGTTCAAGCTCTTCTTCTCTCTCACGAGACTAGACTTGAACATCACCACTCAGCAGCTGATCTTTCTATAAAAATGCAAGCTAATCTTGCATTTCAGCACTCCAGAAACGGGAACTCTCGTTCCTATGGTCGTGCTATGGATCGTAGTCAACCCAGTGACACCAATCGCCCTCGCACTTATGGTCGTGGCAACATGAATAAACTGCTATGTCAAGTCTGCCTCCGAACTGGACACACGGCTGCTGTTTGTCACTATCGCTTCGACAGAAATTGGGTCACTCCCAAATATGGTACCTTCACTCCCCAGGCCCATTTAACTGAATCTGATGTTGTTTATGACCCGCAGGCACATCTCACAACCATGATCCCTGATCTTGGTGATGATGAGTCTTGGTACGTGGACACAGGTGCCACAAATCATGTTGCTAATGATACAACTCATCTTGATGTGGCTGCTCCCTACAGAGGAAATGAAACAATGGCAGTGGGTAATGGTAAGAAACTGGTCATTTCTAGCATTGGTCATTCTACTCTTCCCTCCCTAACTCACACTCAATCTTTACATCTAAATTCCATTCTTCATGTTCCTTCTATGAAAAAAAACCTGATTAGTGTCTCTCAATTAACCACTGATAACGATGTCTTTCTTGAATTTCACAAATCCTGTTGTTTTGTCAAGGACAAGCTCACGGGGAATGTGCTTCTCAAGGGCAAAGCTAAAGGAGGTCTTTACCAGCTTGGTGACCGTCCCAATTCATCCCTTCAATGTAATCTTGCAGCAGTGTCTAATAATTCTTTAGAACATTGTACTTGTCAATGTAACAATCTTTCTTCTTGTACTAATCAAGAAATGAATAATAATAATACCACTGCTTCCAGTTCAGCTCAATTTCCTTGTCAAGTTTTTAATGTTTCTAAGTCGATTGATGTCAATAGTTGGCACTGCAAACTTGGCCACCCAGCCAACAATACCTTAGCTAAACTTTTGCCACAACTACCACACACTGGCTCTATGAGCAATTTGCAATTTTGCAAAGCATGTCACCAAGGCAAAAGCCATAAACTACCCTTCCCCACTTCTCACAGCAGAGCCACTCAACCCTTGGCTCTCATCCACACGGATTTATGGGGTCCATCCCACATAACATCCAAGGAAGGGTTCAAGTATTATGTGCATTTTTTAGATGATTATAGTAGGTATTGTTGGATCTTTCCCTTAACACAAAAAAGCCAAGCCTTTGACACTTTTATTAGGTTCAAAAGTCTAGTTGAGAAACAATTTCAGTTACCAATTAAGAGTGTTCAAGCCGATTGGGGAGGCGAGTATAGACCATTTGCTCGTTTTTTGACTGACCAAGGCATTCATTTCCAGCACCCGTGTCCCCGAACTAGTGAGCAAAATGGACGTGCTGAACGCAAGCATCGTCACATCACAGAAACTGGTTTGACTTTATTAGCACAAGCCGGGCTTGGAATGGAATATTGGTGGCATGCAATGGCCTCAGCTGTTTTTACCATTAACAGACTTCCCACTGTGGTTTTGCAGAATGTTAGCCCATATGAATGTCTGTTTTCAAAAAAACCAGACCTCAACATCCTGAAGCCTTTCGGATGCAGTTGCTTTCCTCACTTACGGGCATATAACTCACATAAAATGGAGCTTAGATCTGAACATTGCTTATTTTTGGGTTATTCTACACATCACAAAGGGTACATTTGTGAACATCCAAATGGCAAAATGTTCATAACAAGACATGTTGTCTTTAATGAATCTCATTTTCCTGGTTCACTCACTACTGCAACAACCTCCCAGGTACATCACTCACACATACATCCTACTTCTACATTTTATACTACCTCTCATATGACCACTAATCCTGTTGTTCCTCCTGTCAACACCACCAACTTACCATCACAACACGAGGGCACTCCTACTGATGTTACACATCAAACTACACCAGCAGCCAACACTGTCCACACTTCTCCTATGCCTCAAAATGAGCCTCCTACAAATTGTCCACCACCTGTACCTACCATACATACACACCTTCCCACTTCCCCAACACTTAATAATCCCACAAATCAATCCACTTCTCTTCTTGCCTCACCAACCCAACCTGTTATTCCCAACCCTGTCACTCGCACTCATGCCATGACAACTCGCTCCCTCAATGGAATTGTTAAACCGAAAGCTTACTTAGCCACAAAATACCCACTTCCCACTGCTCTAATTCCATCAGAACCCAAAAACACCTCTGCTGCCCTCAAACACCCACAGTGGTTAAAATCCATGAATTGTGAGTTCACTGCCTTGAAGAAAGCTGGAACTTGGTCATTGGTGCCATATCTCCCTGGTATGACTGTCATTGGCAACAAATGGATTCATAAAGTCAAGCTTAATGCTGATGGGACACTCGACCGGTTAAAATCTCGACTTGTGGCAAAAGGATATCTCCAAACACCCGGCATTGATTATGAGGAAACATTCTCACCCGTGGTCAAACCAGCTACTGTAAGAATCATTCTTACTCTTGCTGTTTCATATAATTGGGTAGTTAAACAAATGGATGTTAGTAATGCATTCCTCAATGGAAATTTAGAAGAGACGGTGTTTATGGTGCAACCCGAGGGATTCATTGATAGTTCAAAGCCTAATCATGTATGTCAACTCCACAAGGCCCTTTATGGCTTAAAGCAAGCTCCACGGGCTTGGAATCAAAAGTTGAAAGACACCTTGGTGCAGCGAGGTTTCAAAGTCTCTCAATCCGATAACTCTCTGTTTACCTATGGTTCAGGTGCCTCTCTTATTATACTTCTAGTATATGTGGATGACTTTCTTATTACAGGGCCCAACTCTTCTCAAATTGACCAACTTATTCATGATCTCAATCATACATTCTCGGTTAAGGACTTGGGACATATCCACTACTTTCTAGGAGTGGAAATTTGTCGAAATTCAAATGGTATGTACTTGTCTCAAACTAAGTATATCACCGATTTACTTGTAAGACTCAACATGGAAGGAGCTAAACCAAGTCCTAATCCCTCTAGTGCCTCTGTCAAGTTATCTCTCAAAGAAGGAGAACCATTTCAGGATATCACTTTATATCGCAGCACACTTGGTGCTTTGCAATATTTGACATTGACACGACCGGATGTGGCTTTCATCATCAACAAGCTAAGCCAATTTCTTCATGCACCAACAGTCTCCCACTGGGAAGCCTGCAAGAAACTGCTGAGATATCTCAAGGGCACAGTCTCATATGGCCTACATATTACACCTGCTGAATCTTTAAATCTTCAAGGGTATTCGGATGCCGATTGGGCTTCATGCTTGGATGACAGGAAAAGTACAGGAGGTTATGCTATGTTCTTTGGTGGAAACTTGGTTTCTTGGTCTGCAAAAAAACAAAATGTAGTGGCTCGATCTAGTACGGAAAGTGAATTTCGATCTCTTGCCAATGCGGCTGCAGAAATCAAATGGTTAATGTCACTTCTCTCTGAACTTCAATGCTCCATGTCCCACTGTCCCATACTTTGGGTTGACAACCAAAGTGCAACAGCAATTGCAGCCAACCCCGTGTTTCATGCTCGATCAAAGCATATCGAGATCGACTTACACTTTGTACGAGAGCACATTATGACCAAGCAACTCTCTGTCAGATATGTTCCAGCCGTGGACCAAATTGCTGATGTTCTCACCAAATCACTCTCTACAGAAAGGTTCTTATATCTGAGGTCCAAACTCAAAATGTCCGAGACACCTTTTCGTTTGAGGGGGGATGTTAACCACATTCTTGATTCTGTTACTTGATACAGTTAGTTAGTTATTACTGTTTGTATTTTCAGTTTTTCTGTTATCCTCTTGTACCCTTGAATTGCTATATAAATAAAGCTTGAGCTACTCAGTTGAGTAAGGCTCCTAATTCTTTCATTTCTGGTTACTCTGTTTTCTACTTTCTCTGCTCTGGCTTCTGCCATTACTGGTCTGAAGGTATCTACCTTCTACAGGCCGATCCTACGAATTAGTGGGTAAAGCTACTCTAAAAGTTTAAAAAAGTGTCAATTTTATGTATAAATATTATAAATATATTTTATATATATATAAGGAATTATTTTTCAACAACACAAAAATAACAAAAAGAAAATTACACAAATACAGCGGATCAATTTTAAATATATAAAGAATTATTTTTCAACAAGACAAAAATAACAAAAAGAAAATTATACAAATACAGTTTTACGGATCAATTTTAAATATTTTTACGATTTTTATGATTTTACGGTCTTTTGATGTATTTTTATGTTACACTCTTCTTAATTTGTTGTTATTTGTATAACAATATGTTATTTTTTGTTATTATTTTGATGTTATTTATTTGTTATTTTTATATAGTTTTCTTGTTGTTTTTATAGAACACCGTAAAAAATATAAAAAAATATTTTTAAATATAAAAATATAAAAATTTTACAAAAAAATAGTGTTTTATTTAATTATCCCTATATATAAGGGGTTTTTACAAAAACACTAGATTTTGGACAAAAGTTTATAATTTTACTACTATTATACGGAATTTTTTACAAAAAATATTGTCTTTTTATAAAATAACCGTAAAATAACAAAGCAGAACAATTAGAAAATAACTGTGGAACAACAGTAAAAATTAACACAGTACACAATATAAAACTTACACACTATTTTTTTTAAAAAAATAATAGAGTATTTTTGAAAAAATTCTACCCACACAACAAAAAAAAGTTAAAAAAATTAAAAATTTATATAAACCCCTCCTTATAAAGCTCAAATGTTCATAGGCCAGCCCAATATAAATATTACAAACTTTTGACAAAATTACAAATATACAAAAACGGGTAAAATTTTATGGAGTTTATTTTTCTAATTACAAAAGTTTACAAATTTGTAAAATAATACATTCGTTTGTTCAAAAAAAAAAAAAAATGTACGTTTTCAAATTCGTAAAATTTTACAAGTTTACAAAATTCTATCCGTATTTTGATAAGTTTACAAATATTTGTACATTGTGATTTTTTTTTTCTTCTTCTTATATAATACAGTAAAAAATATTATTTTTCCATTTTATAGATTTTCCTAAGGTGAAAAATGGTTTTTATTGTAAATGTTATTGTATCGTATTTATTTTTAGGTAGTAAATATTGAAAGATTAATAGAGTATATATCACAGTTGCAATCGTAATATACTCTTTTGACTGTATTTGTTTGTAACTGAAAAGTTCTCTTCACACTTTCACAAGAAGATTCATGATATTTACGACCCATATATATATAATATTATGGAACACTATTTAAGAACAGTAGTTGGAAGTTGGCTTGTTCCTTCACCGTTCCACGATTTGATAATGCCATATCGAGAAAAAAATCAATAATATTTCTCAATAATTGTTTGAGTTTTCACACTTTAATAATATTAATTGAATATACATATACACATATTCGTATATATATTGAGAATGTCTTTTTGTAATAAGAATATTTCCTATATATTGTTTGGTTTTTTCGTTCGTATTCAGACTAATTTGCTCATCAGATTTTATAGAAATTCTTTGGCCATTTTACAGCAGAGCATATATAGTAGTACTTGAGGGAAAACTAAATTATTATTAGTAATTAAATAATTATGTATCTATAACAACGGTAACTAATATAAGAACATTTTGTAGTGTACAGGAAGGCTCGTTGGAGTGATCAAAGTGCATTGTGTTGTGTTGTGTGTTCTAAAAGTAAAAAAAAAACTTTTTATATGATCAAAATGCCTTCTTTTTTTACATTTTTGAAATTCAGCTATCAATATATAGCATTAATAATCTTCTTCTTTCCTTTGTTTTATTGTTCTTTAGTCTTCCGTTATGTTTGCACACTAGCTATCTACACTTTGAACAAGTTTAATTTCTCTGTTTCTTTTACAGAGAGAGAGAGAGAGAGAGAGAGAGAGAATACTTGGACAACTTATTGAAGAAAATGAAGAGTAGGGAAAAAATAAAGTAAGATTATAACAATCATTATCATTTTGATATGAGAATGAGATACATGATCAGCAAAAATGACAAAGTTAAAAAAAAAATATGAAATTTATTTAATTAATTACTCTCATTTACTTATGTGTATATATTTAACAATGTATAGCTTATATAAATTGTTACGTGCACATTTTAGAGTTCTCACATGCCATGCACAATTAATTGACTTTTCTTACCATAAAATTAGTTTATTAGACTATAAAACAGGCAGTGTCACGCCATTATTGGTGGGTGAGAAAACATACCTTGAAATTTGATTGATCCAACATGAACCATATATATTTATGTATATACCAGCTCTATAAAAAATATAATATAATATTATTATTATGTATCATATAATTGTTGTATAACTATATGACAATATTATTATTCTAAGCAGATTTGTGTTTATTTGAGCAGATGCGAGAAAGTCTTATCATCTTGTCATGTGAGCTGGCTCAGAAAGTTTTAATTATTTATTTGTAATATTGATATGTCAGGGTCAGCCTTCCCAAAAGATGACCCTTTTTTTTCAACTTAAATACCCAATTTTTGTGGTGAAGTAATTAATAATTGTTCGCCAATGCATGTACCGCCAGAGAAAGGAGGAACTTGATTTTCTTTATACATTATAATTTATTATTATTAGCTAGCTTAAGGGGATGTGTACAAGATCAATATTCAATCCCAATATCACATATATAACATAACTTAATAAATAAGCTTATTGGGCCATCAACATGACACAAAAATTATTGGTTGGTGTGCAAATAATGCCGTTTGAGAGAGTTACACTATTAAAAGAGTACCTTATTTAAAAAAATACAAAACGTTATATATGTACCAAAAAAATTGTGTATGACAGATTTGTGAATCTTATTGATTTCACTAAGTAAATTTTTCTACCCAATATCACAAAAATAATTTATGAACTCCACCAATATCATATCTATTTTAAAAAAGAAAAAAAATAAATACCATCATATAATTCATTGTCCATATAGAAAAGAGTACATAATATCATATTATAAGGTCAATTAGTTTCAGTTACAATGTTACATGAATATTAATTGTGGTTATTATACAAATAATTAGTCCTACTAATTTACAAAAAAAAAAAAACAATAATAGTAATAATAATTAATTAATTAATGATCTAGTTAATTAGCGAAGTAATGTCATTTTTTTAGAGTGATAAATTAATTTCTTCCTCATCAATCTCATTAACAATCTCACCTCTAATATGATCAGAACAACACATTATCGAAGTAGAAGAATTCGAATTCGAATTGACTGAAAAACAAGAAACCGCCGAAGAGAAAGATGTCGCCGCTGCAGTCGTCGTCGTCGTTGTAGAAGTATCAGATTCCTTAATACAAACACCAGAACCGCCGTTGCCGCCATCCCCTCCGGCGCCGGAGATATCAACGAGCAAATCGACAAAAGCTCCAACGATAAACCCGTGATTATTTTTTCCATTGACCCTCAAATACCATCCCAAAAGCTCTTCCAAACACTCCCAATCCTTAACTCCATGAATCTCAACCATCTCCTCCATCGACCGCCGAAAATCTCCGTAAGGATCCTCAGACTCCATAGCCAGAACCACGCTCTCCTTGTACGGCAGCGCCTCGCCGGAACCAGAACCGCCGCAAACAACGGCACCGGAGCCACCATCGGAGCTTGTCTTCTCGAGAATCGAGCTGGTATCGGAGGTTCCGGGCTCAAAGAAAAGGCGCTCGGAACGGGCTGCCCGGACGACGGTCTCTAGTGATTCGCCGGCGTAGTATTCCTCCGACTCGGTAGAGAAGCTGGCTGACTCGGACGAGTTGGTGAACCATGACTCGGGGGTTTCGACAACTGCAGTGGGGGTGGAAACGACGTCGTTTGAGTCAAAGAAAACGGAGTTAACCGTGCGGTACATGTCGTCGGAAAGGCGAAAGGAAATGGTTTTTGGGTGGTTACATGACGGCCATTGGCGCCACGTGTTACCGTTATGTTTGTTGCTTTGATGATTTTCAATTCCCTTCTTATTGGTATTACTACTACTATTACTATTGCTGGACTTGAAGAGAAAAGTTGGGAGCTTCATTCTCTTGCCCATTTTTTTTTTGTTTGGAAGAAAAATCCAAGAATAATATATTATTTTGGATTAGGGTTTTGGGGGAATTTGATTGAATGTTTGGGTTTTTGGTTCTTGGGTTGGTGTTTGGCATTAATGAGATCCTAACTAAGCATTTGCTCCAGAGAGAGAGAGAGAGTGTTATATATGTATATATTTATAAATATTTAAAGAAGAGAGTAGAGGAAGATGGGAAGGAAATGGGAGAAGTGGGACCTTTCATGTGTGTGTATTTATTTAGTTTTTTTTTTTTGTGGAATTTAATGTGATTTACTATATCCATCACTTTTGTCAACATTAATTCATTTTCCATTCGTTCATTCATTTTTTAAAGAAAACTAACAAAAAAAAATTCAGTGTAAAATTGTGCATATTTATTACTGCTTTCTGTTATTGGTAGAGTTGTTTACCAGATATTCAAACCTATTCTTTGACCTTTCTTAAAATATATGTACATATGTATACATGATTTGACCGATTTATTTACGAATGCTAATACTAATTTCACATGTTAAAATTACCATTACTGATTTTATAATCGCTCATCAATTTTGTGATATACGTTTTATCTTAGTTCCGGGTCAATTGCATGGTTGAATATAGGGGTGGTTATATATTGATAAAATTCGATGCATATGACAATCCATCCATCTAATTTAAATTAACCACAAAATATTAGATATCTAATTGTAATTGGATCAGATTGAATATTATTTTTAAATATGTAATTAGATTAGATCGAATATTAGACGGAGTGTCCAAAAATTCAATACATCTAACACCTAATAAAACTAATTACTAGCGTTTTCATTTAATTTGAATGAATACTTAATTAGATTTTTTGATGTTATACATAATTTATAATATATATGAAAATTAACATTAATTTTTTTATCCAATTTATTAATATTAGATTGATCTGATTGACCAATAAAAAAATATTAAATCTAAAATATTAGATAAACTCAAATTAGACTAATTGATATATATGAAATACATTTAGGGCGCGTTTGGAAAGCCACCTGGGAATTGGAATTGGATGTAATTGGAGGTAATTACACAGTTTGACGTGTTTGCGTGGCCATGTAATTACATAGTAACTGTGTAATTAGAGGTAATTGGGAGGCCTCAATTACTCTCTTCAATTCTCATACCCCATGAGAATTGGGTGTAATTACACAGTGTAATTACATACCAAAAATAAATTCAAATTATTTTAATTAATTGATATGATGTTTTAATTATTTTTAATGTATTGACTTTCCCTTTTTCTATCAATCATCAAAAAACAAGGTTGGATTGTATTAGCATGTTGTGTACTTCACAACTTTATTCGCAAGTGGAATTGAGATGATGAATTTTTCGAAGAGGACATGGAAAATGAAATAGAAAATTGTGAAAGTTTGAACAATATTGATTTTGATTCAGATTCAGATGAAGAACCTGGTGACGAGCCAACAGATTATGACAAGCAATATATGTTTAATTTTAGAGATATAATAGCTCAAAATATATAGAACGCAGGAGCAATTAGATAGTCTTAAAAAATTATTTTAAATATTTGCTACTAAATTGTTATAGTTTTGACTTTATTTTATGAAGAGATTATGATTTATTTATATATTATTAATTGATGAAATTTATTTTTAAATATTATAATATTAATTTACTGTGTAATTACTAACTATCATGCCAAACATGATATTAGGAATTCACATGTAATTACCACTTGACATCCAAACACACATTGTATTTTAAAATACAATGTAATTACTATACAGTGTAATTACTACTCTAGTAATTACACTGCATAGTAATTACACAATTATTTACAATAATAGATATTAGGTTGGTTGGATGACTGAAATTAATTAGATCAGATCAAATACTAAAATCAAACATCTAATATATAATTAGATCGATCTGAAAATAGACCTAAAAATATTAGATGTAATTTAATTAACACTATGTAAAAGGTCAATTTCTACTACTAAAATAATGAATATTTACAGTGTGTCAATTATGGCTATTGATTTCTAGTTTTTCTTTTCTTTTCTTTTTTACAGTAAATTTTTAGTTACTGTTTGTTGTATTAGCAATTTAGTCTGTTTTCTTATATTTCTTCTTCTTCTACTACTTATTATTAAGACATATCATTTCATTACTCACATTTTATTTACGAATAATAATAAATTATTTATAGTTTCATCTAAAATTTAGGATGTACAGAATATTCAATAAACATTATACCTCATTTGTGTGACATTAATGCCAACGTGTGGTAATAATAATAATAATATATAACGACCTCTCTAAATAATCTAAGATAATAATATATATACAAAGAGTAAGACTTATTTATAGGTGTGTAATATATAAATAATTTATACCAACCGAACATTAAAATTGTCCTCCGATACATCATATATTGCTCAAAACTTCAAAAGAAAAATGATTATATGATAATTAGCAGATCCAAAATTTAACTTAAAAAGCAATTATTTTATAATATGCGACTATGTGTATTTATTTTTTTAGGGTGAGAATTTGTGTTTATATAGTATTAAATATTATTTAAAAAACTCGTAATTAACAAATAAAGTTAAACTAAATCGTATACATTTTAGGAGAAACTAGGTACGTACGTAGTAATAGTTCAAATCCCTCTAAAAGCTTTGCACGTACGTATGCGTTTTTTTAAGGAAAAAAATTCATATATAATTTTAAAACTTGTATAAATTTCAATCCACTAATATGTATTATTATTATTATTATTATTTTTAGTAATATATTATTGAAAAATGCTAAGGGGGCACCATAAAAATGGGATATTAATATTGGTTCATATTCAGTACTATATATTTTGATTTAAATATCGGTACGGCACCTTATAGCAATACAACCTCATCTCAACGTGGTCCGCTAGCTCTTGATTATGATTATATGATCATGATCAATATCATTGCTCATCCTCTGAGAGGCTATGAGAAATAGTATAGTTAATGGGTTCACAGTACTATTAGAAAAAATATTGTAACTAAAGAAAAGATGACAATAACTATAATAATAATAATGGATGGAGCTGAGCAAAATTCATGTGAGGTATTTAAGAGAACGGTTGGATCACGCTTAGTTGTACGTTATAATGCCCTTTTTATTTATGACAAGTTAAGTTATAAAGAGACGATACATAATTGAATAGATCCTTAAAGAGTAATAGGATATGTAGGGCTCTGCTACTCTTACTTACTATATATACTTAATTAATACTTATACCACCACACTAATAAATATCATCTTCTCTTCTTCTTTTGTTTTCTTCTACCTTCTTCCTCATTTTACCACACAATATATATAATTATACTCATACTCATACCCCTCGTGAGGCTCTCTAACAAAACGACAATCTATAAAATTATTCACCTTATATATATAAATAAGAAGGATGCCATTTTTTAACCGTGTTTCTTTTAAATAATAATTATAAGGATAAAAAATGATATTATTTAATTGTTGCTATTGTGATACATATTTATAAATAGTTCAGATTTGTACGGACCGGAACTATATTTGTCTTAGTTGACAACTTTTCATTATCTACAGGAGGATTTTAAATTTTGTTTTATATAGTTGGGATCGATGTGCCAACATCACATTTTTAATTTTTTAGATGTACATATTTTGATCAGTTAATTACGTTCTAATTTGGACTTGGAAATAAAGAAGCTTATATAAGAAAAAGAAAATTACTATGCAACCAATTTACTTGGTATCAAATTATACACAATCCACACATAATTTTCTTTTCCTTTCTAAAATGAAAGAAACCAATTACCGCTGTTCTTCTTATTAACTATCTACTTTTAGTGTACCAAAAAAGAATGTATTCTTGTTAACTCTCCTCTCTCTACCTATTATTTTGTGAGTGTACGAGCCAATTAAATATAGCATGAGCGTGAGTAATGACTTTAATACTCTTTAAAAGTATATATATATATATTTAATATATACAATTTGTCCCATATGGGCGGTTGATGGTTTCTAGTTCTTAAAAAAAAAAAAAAAACAGGTGATGAACAGAAAGAAATAACAATACATATATAATTAATAAAAAGAGATTAAATACTGCATACACATTCCAATATTAACTAATGGGACAAAACATAATGTTGGTAGTTCTAAAAACAAGGAGAGTTGATCCAACGGCTACCATTAATCCATTTGATGAAATATATTAAGGTTAATAATAAGAGTAGGAAATTATTATAACATATTAAAGATTATCTTTTGTTGGGAGTTGGGGTTAGGAGTTTTGTTTGGGACCATATTATATTATTAAAAGTATAATAGAATTGCTATATAGTACCGGTAGCAGTGGTAGTAGGCAGTAGATGTCTGTGCTTTTGGGTTGATCCATTGGTCATCCAAAAGAGTTTGATATGATATCCATGTGAGAATGGGCCCAATTAGCTGTTTTCGTTGTACCAAAATCGTCTCACCGTGAGACTGAGAGTGACACCAGTACTTGTAGTAGGGTTCTCTCCAACAAAATGTGAACTAAGCCATACACAAATGCCAAACCTTGTGGGGCCCTCACCCTCATCTTCTTCTCTAAATTTTATTTTATTTCACATCCAAAAACCCCAAATCCATATATTATGTGTTTAAAATTACCTTTATTTTGTTAAAGCTAATAATTAACTTTTTTTTTTGATAAATTTAATTATATTAATTTAATTACTAAAACTCTGTCATGGAAGTTAATGATGCTTAATTAAACTAGTTATATAATGATGACATGCATTATTTTTATCTCTTCTGAGTCTCCTATTACATATACATGTCAAAATTTTGTCAAAATTTAATTAATTAAGCTCTTAAAATCTTTTATTATGATTCTGGGCGTTATCCAATTAATTAAGCTCTTAAGAACAAATAGTAGAATTACAAAAATGTATAGTTATTCTCACACAAATTTAATTTAAAGACCATCAATATTGAGAATAGCTTAGCAAATTGGTGATGTGTGTGTTATTTTTTTTCCCTCTTTGTGATATAAAAATATATTCTTTTACTTAGGTACAATAAATTGGAATATCTTTTTACTGTTTTTGTTCTATAAAGTGCATCACTTTCTTGTTGTTTTTTAAGATAAGACCAGGCAAATTATTAAGTACTACGTACTGCTCTGTAAAAGTTAGATGCTTGTTGGGCAGCGGCTGTGAAAAGGGTTATTTAGTTTTAGGTTTTTTTCTTTTAGTTTTTCAATATAGGCAGCCTAGGTAGTATAAATTAAATTTAAAAAAATATATATATATATTACGGGTCGGGTTGAACCCGCCCACCAAACAGCGGGTTAAAATTCAACCCAATCCAATTTTTGCGGGTTTTTAATGGGCGGTTTCCATACGGGCAGATTCTAATGGGTTAGGCAGTTCCCACGGTTTAGCGGTTTTTATGTTCTGGCCTATCTAAAAGTCTTTCATTAAAAATAATAATGAAAAAAAACCCTCCAGTCAAAATCTAATCAATTTTCCATGTTCATTCTTCTAATAATTTGTAGGAAAAGGTTATCCTATTCCTATCTGCCCACAAGACCATTAAGTGCTATCATAGGTGCATGTTCAGTCTTCTAATAAAAACAGTATAAGCGTACCTAATTAAAACAGTCTCTCAAAATGGTTTAAGATCCACTAACTTTTTTTGTTTTTGCTTGAACACTAACTTTTCTTTCTTACTTATTCATGTATAGTAGGCATGGGCCGATCCTACGAATTAGTGGGTAACGCTACTCTAAAAGTTTAAAAAAGTGTCAATTTTATGTATAAATATTATAAATATATTTTATATATATAAGGAATTACTTTTCAACAATACAAAAATAACAAAAAAAAAAAAAAAATTACCGAAATACACTAGGGCTGAACATTTTGAGCGGGTTTGACCCGAACCCGAGCAACCCACCCGAACCCGAACTGGTGAACCCGCAAAAAAAAATTTTTTAAAAAGTTTCGGGCGGGTTGGGTTCAACCCGGTACCCTTCGGGTGGGTTGGCGGGTTGAGATTTTAGGGGTACCGGGTTTCGGGTTGAACCCGCGAACCCGCCCGCCAACCCAATTTATAAATATATTATATATATGTTTTTCTTATTACTATTTTTATATATATAATATGGACTTTAGATTTTTATGGACTATGGATATTGGATATGTATGTATTTTGAAATATTTTAGTTTTCACTTTTATCATGATTCATGAACATGAATATGAAGTTTGATTTGAATCTTTGATAAATAGGTTGTTTGTTTGTTGGTTGGATTGATTAATGCATTTTTTCTTCAATAGTAGATATTATGAACAAATTGTTATATTATATATGCTTAATTTAATAAATAAAAAAAATAAAAAAAAATAATTATTTGAATAAAAAATTAATTTTTTTAAAGAGTTGACCGAGTTGACTGAGTTGACCGGGTCAACCCGCCAACCCGCTAAACCCGACCAACCGAAACCCGCCAACCCGTGACCCGCCAACCCGCCAACCCGTGCCCTATTCGGGTCCGGGTTTGGTTTCATTTTTTTGAACCCGAAACCCATGAACCCGAAACCCGCCAACCCGAAACCCGGTAAACCTGCCCGATGTTCAGCAACACAAAAATAACAAAAAGAAAATTACACAAATAGAGTTTTACGGATCAATTTTAAATATTTTTACGATTTTTATGATTTTACGGTCTTTTGATGTATTTTTATGTTACACTCTTCTTAATTTGTTGTTATTTGTATAACAATATGTTATTTTTTGTTATTATTTTGATGTTATTTTCTTATTATTTTTTTTTTATATAATTTTCTTATTGTTTTTATAGAACACTATAAAAAATATAAAAAAAAATATTTTTAAATATAAAAATTTTACGAAAAAATAGTGTTTTATTTAATTATCCCTATATATAAGGGGTTTTTACAAAAACACTAGATTTTGGACAAAAGTTTATAATTTTACTACTGTTATACGGAATTTTTTTACAAAAATACTGTCATTTATAAAATAACCGTAAAATAACAAAGCAGAACAATTAGAAAACAATTGTGGAATAACAGTAAAAACTTAACACAGTACACAATATAAAACTTACGCAGTATTTTTAGAAAAAAATAATAAAGTATTTTTGAAAAAATTCTACCCACACAGCAAAAAAAAAGTTAAAAAAAATTAAAAATTTCAGTATGTAGTATAAAAACCCCCTCATTATAGAGCTCAAATGTTCATAGGCCAGCCCAATATAAATATTACAAACTTTTGACAAAATTACAAATATACAAAAACGGGTACAATTTTATGGAGTTTATTTTTCTAATTACAAAAGTTTACAAATTTGTAAAATAATACATTCGTTTGTTCAAAAAAAAAAAAAATGTACGTTTTCAAATTCGTGAAATTTTACAAGTTTAAAACTACATATTCTATTTACAATTTTGTAAAGAATATAAAGTGACTAAATAAAAAATTGTAATAAACCTTTACTGAATTATATAATAACAAAATTCTATCCGTATTTTGATAAGTTTACAAATATTTGTACATTGTGATTTTTTTTCTTCTTCTTATATAATACAGTTATTATTTTTCCATTTTATAGATTTTCCTAAGGTGAAAAATGGTTTTTATTGTAAATGTTATTGTATCATATTTATTTTTAGGTATAGTAATTGAAAGATTAGAGTATATATCACAGTTGCGATCGTAATATACTCTTTTGACTGTATTTGTTTGTAACTGAAAAGTTCTCTTCACACTTTCACAAGAAGATTCATGATATTTACGACCCATATATATATAATATTATGGAACACTATTTAAGAACAGTAGTTGGAAGTTGGCTTGTTCCTTCACCGTTCCACGATTTGATAATGCCATATCGAGAAAAAAATCAATAATATTTCTCAATAATTGTTTGAGTTTTCACACTTTAATAATATTAATTGAATATACATATACACATATTCGTATATATATTGAGAATGTCTTTTTGTAATAAGAATATTTCCTATATATTGTTTGGTTTTTTCGTTCGTATTCAGATTAGCTCATCAGATTTTATAGAAATTTTTTGGCCATTTTACAGCAGAGCATATATAGTAGTACTTGAGGGAAAACTAAATTATTATTAGTAATTAAATAATTATGTATCTATAACAACGGTAACTAATATAAGAACATTTTGTAGTGTACAGGAAGGCTCGTTGGAATGATCAAAGTGCTTTGTGTCGTGTTGTGTGTTCTAAAAGTAAAAAGAAAAACTTTTTATATGATCAAATTAATGCCTTCTCTTTTTACATTTTTGAAAGTTTCATTCAGCTATCAATATATAGCATTAATATTCTTCTTCTTTCCTATGTTTTATTGTTTACTTTAGTCTTCCGTTGTGTTTGCACACTAGCTATCTACACTTTGAACAAGTTTAATTTCTCTGTTTCTTTTACATTGAGAGAGAGAGAGAGAGAGAGAGAGAGAGAGAGAGAGAGAGAGAGAGAGAGAGAGAGAGAGAGAGAGAGAGAGAGAGAGAGAGAGAAGACTTGGACAACTTATTGAAGAAAATGAAGAGTAGGGAAAAAATAAAGTAAGATTGTAACAATCATTATCATTTTGATATGAGAATGAGATACATGATCAGCAAAAATGACAAAGTTAAAAAAAAAAATATGAAATTTATTTAATTAATTACTCTCATTTACTTATGTGTATATATTTAACAATGTATAGCTTATATAAATTGTTACGTGCACATTTTAGAGTTCTCACATGCCATGCACAATTAATTGACTTTTCTTACCATAAAATTAGTTTATTATTAGACTATAAAACAGGCAGTGTCACGCCATTATTGGTGGGTGAGAAAACATACCTTGAAATTTGATTGATCCAACATGAACCATATATATTTATGTATATACCAGCTCTATAAAAAATATAATATAATATTATTATTATGTATCATATAATTGTTGTATAACTATATGACAATATTATTATTCTAAGCAGATTTGTGTTTATTTGAGCAGATGCGAGAAAGTCTTATCATCTTGTCATGTGAGCTGGCTCAGAAAGTTTTAATTATTTATTTGTAATATTGATATGTCAGGGTCAGCCTTCCCAAAAGATGACCCTTTTTTTTCAACTTAAATACCCAATTTTTGTGGTGAAGTAATTAATAATTGTTCGCCAATGCATGTACCGCCAGAGAAAGGAGGAACTTGATTTTCTTTATACATTATAATTTATTATTATTAGCTAGCTTAAGGGGATGTGTACAAGATCAATATTCAATCCCAATATCATATATATAACATAACTTAATAAATAAGCTTATTGGGCCATCAACATGACACAAAAATTATTGGTTGGTGTGCAAATAATGCCGTTTGAGAGAGTTACACTATTAAAAGAGTACCTTATTTAAAAAAATACAAAACGTTATATATGTACCAAAAAAATTGTGTATGACAGATTTGTGAATCTTATTGATTTCACTAAGTAAATTTTTCTACCCAATATCACAAAAATAATTTATGAACTCCACCAATATCATATCTATTTTAAAAAAGAAAAAAATAAACATCATCATATAATTCATTGTCCATAAAGAAAAGAGTACATAATATCATATTATAAGGTCAATTAGTTTCAGTTTCAATGTTACATGAATATTAATTGTGGTTATTATACAAATAATTAGTCCTACTAATTTACAAAAAAAAACAATAATAGTAATAATAATTAATTAATTAATGATCTAGTTAATTAGCAAATTAATGTCATTTTTTTAGAGTGATAAATTAATTTCTTCCTCATCAATCTCATTAACAATCTCACCTCTAATATGATCAGAACAACACATTATCGAAGTACAAGAATTCGAATTCGAATTGACTGAAAAACAAGAAACCGCCGAAGAGAAAGATGTCGCCGCTGCAGTCGTCGTCGTCGTTGTAGAAGTATCAGATTCTTTAATACAAACATCAGAACCGCCGTTGCCGCCATCCCCTCCGGCGCCGGAGATATCAACGAGCAAATCGACAAAAGCTCCAACGATAAACCCATGATTATTTTTTCCATTGACCCTCAAATACCATCCCAAAAGCTCTTCCAAACACTCCCAATCCTTAACTCCATGAATCTCAACCATCTCCTCCATCGACCGCCGAAAATCTCCGTAAGGATCGTCAGACTCCATAGCCAGAACCACGCTCTCCTTGTACGGCAGCGCCTCGCCGGAACCAGAACTGCCGCAAACAACGGCGCCGGAGCCACCATCGGAGCTTGTCTTCTCGAGAATCGAGCTGGTGTCGGAGGTTCCGGGCTCAAAGAAAAGGCGCTCGGAACGGGCGGCCCGGACGACGGTCTCTAGTGACTCGCCGGCGTAGTATTCCTCCGACTCGGTAGAGAAGCTGGCTGACTCGGAGGAGTTGGTGAACCATGACTCGGGGGTTTCGACAACTGCAGTGGGGGTGGAAACGACGTCGTTTGAGTCAAAGAAAACGGAGTTAACCGTACGGTACATGTCGTCGGAAAGGCGAAAGGAAATGGTTTTTGGGTGGTTACATGACGGCCATTGGCGCCACGTGTTACCGTTATGTTTGTTGTTTTGATGATTTTCAATTCCCTTCTTATTGGTATTACTACTACTATTACTATTGCTGGACTTGAAGAGAAAAGTTGGGAGCTTCATTCTCTTGCCCATTTTTTTTTTTGTTTGGAAGAAAAATCCAAGAATAATATATTATTTTGGATTAGGGTTTTGGGGGAATTTGATTGAATGTTTTGGTTTTTGGTTCTTGGGTTGGTGTTTGGCATTAATGAGATCCTAACTAAGCATTTGCTCCAGAGAGAGAGAGAGTGTTATATATGTATATATTTATAAATATTTAAAGAAGAGAGTGGAGGAAGATGGGAAGGAAATGGGAGAAGTGGGACCTTTCATGTGTGTGTATTTATTTAGTTTTTTTTTTTTGTGGAATTTAATGTGATTTACTATATCCATCACTTTTGTCAACATTAATTCATTTTCCATTCGTTCATTCATTTTTTTTTAAAAAAAACTAACAAAAATATTTTCATTGTGTAAAATTGTGCATATTTATTACTGCTTTCTGTTATTGGTAAGAGTTGTTTACCAGATATTCAAACCTTTTCTTTGACCTTTCTTAAAATATATGTACATATATATACATGTTTAAGGATTTGACCGATTTATTTACGAATGCTAATACTAATTCCACATGTTAAAATTACCATTACTGATTTTATAATCGCTCATCAATTTTGTGATATACGTTTTATCTTAGTTCCGGGTTAATTGCATGGTTGAATATAGGGGTGGTTATATATTGATAAAATTCGATGCATATGATCAATCTAATTTAAATCAACCACCAAATATTAGATATCTAATTATAATTAGATAAGATTGAATATTATTTTTAAATATGTAATTAGATTAGATGGAATGTTGGACGGAGTGTCCAAAAATTCAATACATCTAACACTTAATAAAACTAATTACTAGCGTTTTCATTTAATTTGAATGAGTACTTAATTAGATTTTTTGATGTTATACGTAATTTATAATATATATGAAAATTAACATTAATGTTTTTATCCAATTCAATAAATACAAAATATTAGATTGATCTGATTGACCAATAAAAAAAAAATATTAAATCTAAAATATTAAATAAACTCAAATTAGACTAATTAATATATATGAAATACATTTAGGGCGTGTTTGGAAAGCCACCTGGGAGTTGAAATTAGATGTAATTGGAGGTAATTACACAGTTTAACGTGTTTGTATGGCCATGTAATTACATAGTAACTGTGTAATTAGAAGTAATTGGGAGGCCTCAATTACTCTCTTCAATTCTCATACCCCCATGAGAATTGGGTGTAATTACACAGTGTAATTACATACCAAAAATAAATTCAAATTATTTTAATTAATTGATATGATGTTTTAATTATTTTTAATGTATTGACTTTCCCTTTTTCTATCAATCGTCAAAAAATAAGGTTGGATTATATTAGCATGTTGTGTACTTCACAACTTTATTCGCAAGTGGAATTGGGATGATGAATTTTTCGAAGAGGACATGGAAAATGAAATAGGAAATTGTGAAAGTTTGAACAATATTGATTTTGATTCAGATTCAAATGAAGAACCTGGTGACGGGCCAACAGATTATGACAAGCAATATATATTGAATTTTAGAGATATAATAGCTCAAAATATATAGAACGCAAGAGCAATTAGATAGTCTTAAAAAAATTATTTTAAATATTGGCTACTAAATTGTTATAGTTTTGACTTTATTTTATGAAGAGATTATTATTTATTTATATATTATTAATTGATAAAATTTATTTTTAAATATTATAATATTAATTTATTGTGTAATTACTAACTATCATGCCAAACATGATATTAGGAATTCACATGTAATTACCACTTGATATCCAAACATACCTTGTATTTTAAAATACAATGTAATTACTATACAGTGTAATTACACATTTGTTTACAATAATAGATATTAGGTTGGTTGGATGACTGAAATTAATTAGATCAGATCAAATACTAAAATCAAACATCTAATATATAATTAGATCGATCTGAAAATAGACCTAAAAATATTAGATGTAATTTAATTAACACTATGTAAAAGGTCAATTTCTACTACTAAAATGAATATTTACAGTGTGTCAATTATGGCTATTGATTTCTAGTTTTTCTTTTCTTTTCTTTTCTTTTTTACAGTAAATTTTTAGTTACTGTTTGTTGTATATTAATTAGCAATTTAGTTTGTTTTTCTTATATTTCTTCTTCTTCTTCTACTACTTATTATTAAGACATATCATTTCATTACTCACATTTTATTTACGAATAATAATAAATTATTTATAGTTTCATCTAAAATTTAGGATGTACAGAATATTCAATAAACATTATACCTCATTTGTGTGACATTAATGCCAACGTGTGGTAATAATAATAATAATAATAATATATAACGACCTCTCTAAATAATCTAAGATAATAATATACAAAGAGACTTATTTATAGGTGTGTAATATATAAATAATTTATACCAACCGAACATTAAAATTGTCCTCCGATACTGTTAGGCTATTTTTAGCCTATGTTATGGATCCGATTTATGTGCATTCTTAGCTGTGTTGGGACAGAATTACGCTTGTTTTCTATGTTTTCAGGTTCTTTGGAGTAAAAGAGGTCTCGGGTGCAGAAATTCACTGAAAGACGTGCTGAGCCGAAGAAAAACTTCATTTTTTGAGTTTTTGCATATCTGGCCGCGGCGATGAAGAGTCTCGCCGCGGCGAGATACGAGAAACAGAGAGAGGCTGAATTTGGCACATTCTCGCCGCGGCGAGAGGAAGCATGGCCGCGGCGAGATCCCGTACGGACCGGGGGTATTTTCGTCCATCGAACCCTAAATTTTAAGTATAAATAGAAAACTGCGATTGGAAGTCAGGGAGAGCGATTTGGAACCCTAAAACACAGCTGAGAGCGGCAGGAAGAGCATAGAGATTCAAGTGAAGATCCAGAATTCATCCTCAAACAGTTCTTTTCTTTATTCCTCTTTAATTTATTTATGTTGAATATTGCTATAGGAATGGTTATGGATTTGTTTCTGAACTAAATTTCCCATTTAGGGAGGATGATGATTGTTGTTTAATGTTTTCCTAGTTAATGTTTAATTACCATTCCTCAATTCTTGTGTGTGTGAAATTATCTTAATTTGTGTTTAATTTCATGTTTAAGATTGATCACCTTGTGCATGCTCTATGATCTCAATTCAAAATCTGAAAAGTGAGAATTGAGAATGCTAAAATTAAGATAATCGATGTTCTATGTGAAACGAAAGTATTTACATGACTTATGTGACGAGTAGATTATTGCTTAATGCTGATTTCATGTTAGTTTAATTAAGGAATTAATTAGATAACATGTGATTTAGAATCTAGAAGATCTGAAAGGAGCTAGGTTATTTTATAATCTGTCATTCACCCCAAGAATAGGTTAGTAATTAATCATTAACAATTTGGGTAAACAACAACAGGATTCTCCTCCCTATTGCCTCATCTTGCTCAACTTTAAAGTGTGTTATTAAGTTTTCTGAATTTTCTTTCATATTTTACTGCTTTTAATTCATAATTGCTTTTGATTTACCGAATAGAATCATAAGTATAATTTAGTGGTACTTAATCCAATTCCCTGTGGGATCGACCTCACCTGTGTGAGATTTACTACTTGATTGCGTATACTTGCGTAGTGTTTAAAAATATAGCAACAAGTTTTTGGCGCCGTTGCCGGGGAATTGTTTAAAGATTAATATTACATAAAATTATACTAACTTCTACTTTGGTATATTTTCTCTTGCTGATTTTTCTAACCTTTTTCTTGCAATATTTTCTTGATTTATTTCAGGAATCCTAAGTGCATGCGCCGTCAAGGACAATCAGTCATATTACCAGTTGATCCTGAAATTGAGAAAACTTGCAGGAAGAATCGAAAGAACAAGAGGCAAGAAAGAGTTTCAAAGAATCGCCGAAACATCGAAATCATGGTCGCCAATGTGAACAATAATGTTGGGAACAATGGGCGTAATAATGGTAATAATGGAGGCGCTGTGGAAGATCAAGCTAATGGCCGTAGCTTGAGAGATTACATTCTCCCTACTCTGACGGGAGTGCAGTCATGTATTAGGCCACCGGCAGTGGATGCAAACAACTTCGAGATCAAACCTGCCATCCTTCAAATGGTGCAGTCTTCAGTTCAGTTTGGTGGTCTCCCTTCTGAAGATCCTAATTTGCATCTCTCTAACTTCATGGAACTTTGTGAAACTTTTAAAGTTAATGGAGTTAGCGACGATGCCATTAGATTGAGGTTGTTTCCATTCTCGCTCAGAGAACGAGCCAAGAGTTGGTTGAATTCTTTGCCACCGAATTCTATTGCTACATGGAATGATCTGGCAACAAAATTCTTGTCAAAGTTCTTTCCTCCAGCTAAGTCTGCAAAGCTAAGAGGAGAAATCAACAATTTCTGCCAACAAGATAATGAATCTCTCCATGAGGCTTGGGAGAGGTTTAAAGATCTGATCAGGAGGTGTCCCCATCATGGTATAGAGAAGTGGATGCTGGTTCACAACTTCTACAACGGGTTGGTTGGTAATACTAGAACTCTAATAGATGCAGCAGCTGGCGGAGCTTTTATGAGAAAAAGTGCTAATGAGGCATATGATCTATTGGAGGAGATGGCTCTAAACAACCAGCAGTGGCCAACTGAAAGGAGTCAATCCAAGAAAGTAGCTGGTGTGTTAGAAGTCGATGCTATCACAAAGTTAACAAATTTCAAAGGTTGAGGCATTGACTAAAATCATTGCAGGGCAAGCTAAGCAAGCCCAAATTGTTTGTGAGTTATGTGGAGGAAGTCATCACTTTTCGGAGTGCCAAGCAGATGTGGATGATTTGCCAATGGATGAAGCTAAGGCCATTGGGAATTTTTCACAGAACAACAACAACAACAATTATGGGTTCAACCAGAATAATAACCGAAGAAATAGTGGGTTCTACCAACAAAGAAATCAGAACCAACAGTTTAATCAGCAATCCTCTGGTGGAAGTTCTAGTTTGCAGACAGATTTACTGCTCCAATTCATGACTGAAACTAGATCTTCAATTAAAGACCTGCAGACTCAGATGGGCCAGCTAGCAACTCAGGTAGCAACCCGCCCTCAAGGAAATTTGCCTAGCACCACTGAAGTTAATCCTAAAGAAAACTGCAAGGCAATTACCCTGAGGAGCGGTAAGAAGTATGATGGGCCTGAGTTACCACAACCAGTTGAGGTAGATGTAGAAATAAATGCTCAACCGGTGCCGAGCACCAACACCGACAAGCGAGAGAAGGCTGCGATAGCCCGACCACCACAACAGTCTCCACCGATTAGTATTGATCATCATGTAAAGATACCCTATCCTCAGAGGCTGAGAAAGTCAAGCTTAGACAAGCAGTTCACCAAGTTTCTAGAAGTCTTCAAAAGACTTCACATTAACATTCCTTTTGCTGAAGCTCTAGAGCAGATGCCAAGTTATGTGAAGTTTATGAAGGAAATTTTGTCAAAGAAGAGGAAGATGGAAGACTATGAGACAGTGGCTCTAACTGAAGAGTGTAGCGCTATTCTACAGAAGAAACTCCCTCCAAAACTCAGAGATCCAGGGAGTTTCACTATTCCTTGTACTATTGGTAAAATTGAAGGGATAAATGCACTATGTGATTTGGGAGCCAGTATTAACTTAATGCCCTTGTCAGTGTTCAAAAGATTGCAGCTAGGTGAAGCAAAGCCAACTACTGTAACTCTTCAATTGGCAGATCGATCGCTAGCTCACCCTAGAGGAGTCATTGAGGATGTGTTAGTAAAGGTGGACAAGTTCATCTTCCCAGTGATTTCATTGTTACGGATATGGAAGAAGACAGTAATGTTCCTATCATCCTGGGGAGACCTTTCTTGGCAACAGGGAAAGCACTAATTGATGTTCAGAAAGGAGAGTTAAAGCTAAGGGTACAAGGAGATGAAGTTGTATTTAATGTACTCAAAGCAATGACCTATCCTACAGCTAGTGACAACTGTTTTGCAATTGATGTGGTGGACCAGCTGGTGGAGACAAAGACACATGCTGAAGATCCTCTTAATCTGACTTTGGTACAAGAAGAGGTGGTAGAACAAGATGGTAAGGAAGCTTTTGAATATGCTATGTGGCTCGATTCTTATGGACCGCTGAATAGAAAATATTACGAAGAGTTAGGAGTCATACCAACAAAGCCTACCCCATCTACTGAAAAGCCTCCTCAACTAGAGTTAAAAGTCCTACCAGAGCATCTCAGGTATGAATATTTGGGTGAAAATAAGACACTTCCTGTTATTGTGGCTTCTTCCCTATCTTCTGTAGAGACAAATAAGCTATTACGGGTTCTAAGGAAGCATTCAAAAGCCATTGGATGGACTTTAGCAGATATTAAAGGGATCAGCCCTTCAACTGTAATGCATAGAATCTTAATGGAGGAAGGAGTGAAGCCAACCATTGATGCACAACGTAGATTAAATCCACCAATGAAGGAGGTTGTCAGAAAAGAAGTCTTGAAGTGGTTAGATGCAGGGGTAGCGTATCCTATTTCAGACAGTAAATGGGTGAGCCCTGTCCAAGTGGTCCCAAAGAAAGGAGGGATGACGGTGGTGAAGAATGAGAAGAATGAACTCATCCCAACCAGAACTGTCACGGGATGGAGAATTTGCATTGACTACCGAAAACTCAACAAGGCCACAAGAAAAGATCACTTTCCACTCCCATTCATTGATCAGATGTTAGACAAGTTGGCAGGACAAGAGTACTATTGTTTCCTTGATGGATACTCAGGGTATCACCAAATAGCTATAGCACCGGAGGATCAAGAGAAAACAACATTCACATGTCCATATGGTACTTTTGCTTTTCGACGAATGCCATTTGGGCTATGTAATGCTCCAGCAACATTTCAGAGGTGTATGATGGCTATATTTTCTGATTTAATAGAAAAGTGCATCGAGGTGTTCATGGATGATTTTTCAGTGTTTGGCTCATCGTTTGACCAATGTCTGAGTAACTTGGAGTTGGTTTTAGCAAGATGTGAAGACTCTAATTTGGTGCTGAACTGGGAAAAGTGCCATTTCATGGTTACAGAAGGAATAGTGCTGGGACATAAAATCTCAAAAGAAGGTATTGAGGTTGACAGAGCCAAAGTATCTACAATTGAGAACTTGCCTCCTCCAATTTCAGTGAAGGGAGTCCGAAGCTTTTTGGGTCATGCGGGGTTTTATAGAAGATTTATCAAAGATTTCTCCAAAGTGGCCAAACCGCTATCCAATCTTCTTGCTAGTGGAGTTCCTTTTGAATTTGGGAAAGATTGTCTTGAAGCATTCCAAATTCTCAAGGAGAAGTTAATCTCAGCACCGATTGTGACTACACCAAACTGGGAATTACCTTTTGAAATCATGTGCGATGCAAGTGATTATGCTATTGGAGCAGTCTTGGGACAACGGGTTGACAAGGTATTCAGAACCATTTATTATGCAAGCAAAACCTTGAATGATGCCCAACTAAACTACGCTACTACAGAAAAAGAGATGCTGGCCATAGTATTTGCATGTGACAAATTTCGACCCTACTTAATTGGTAATAAAGTGATAGTGTATACAGACCATTCAGCAATCAAGTACTTGATGACTAAGAAGGATGCCAAACCACGACTGATTCGATGGGTTCTTCTTTTGCAAGAATTTGATCTAGACATAAAAGACAAGAAGGGTACTGAGAACTTGGTGGCAGATCACTTGTCAAGACTAGAGCTGGAAGAAAGTCAGAATACAAAAGAGGTACAAATAAATGAACAATTTCCCGATGAACAACTCTTTAGTGTGAGGGAAAGTCTGATGGTACCATGGTATGCTGATTATGTTAACTTCTTGGCTGCCAACATCACTCCTCCTGAGCTATCTCGTCAACAACTAAAGAAGTTCTTTTCTGAGGTGAAGCATTATTATTGGGAAGAGCCAATCCTCTACAAGCACTGTGCAGATCAGATAATAAGAAGGTGTGTGCCTGAAGAGGAGATGTATTCTATTCTTAATCACTGTCATGCTTTACCATGTGGGGGACACTTCAGTGGAACTAGAACAGCTGCCAAGGTGTTGCAAAGTGGATTCTTTTGGCCAACACTTTTCAAGGACGCTAGTACTTTTGTGAAGGCATGTGATCGTTGTCAGCGTACAGGAAACATCTCAAGGAGAAACGAAATGCCTTTGACAGGAATCTTGGAAGTTGAATTGTTTGATGTATGGGGGATAGATTTTATGGGTCCTTTTCCTTCATCGTTTAGCAATCTATACATCCTATTAGCTGTGGATTATGTGTCAAAATGGGTGGAAGCTGCAGCCACACCAGCTAATGATGGTAAAACAGTCCTTCGGTTCCTTCAAAAGAACATATTCACTCGGTTTGGAACTCCCCGAGCAATCATAAGCGATGAAGGGAGTCACTTTTGCAACAAACAATTCGAAGCACTCCTTTCGAGATATGGTGTTCGTCATAGAACAGCTCTACCGTATCATCCGCAAAGTAATGGCCAAGCTGAGATTTCTAACCGGGAAATAAAGATGATTCTGGAGAAAACGGTGCAGAGATCAAGGAAAGATTGGTCAAGAAAGTTGGATGACGCATTGTGGGCTTATAGAACAGCGTTCAAGACACCAATCGGGATGTCACCATATCGGTTGGTGTTTGGAAAGGCTTGTCATCTACCGGTAGAGCTAGAACACAAGGCGTATTGGGCGATGAAAACTCTGAACATGGACTTAAAAGCTGCTGGGCAGAAAAGACTACTACAGTTGGATGAGTTGGAAGAATTTCGAAATGAAGCATATGAGAACGCCAAGATTTACAAGGAAAGAACTAAGAGATGGCATGACAGAAATCTAGTCAGAAAAGAGTTTCAACCTGGTCAACAAGTTCTACTCTTTAACTCAAGGCTAAAGTTGTTTCCTGGTAAATTAAAATCAAGGTGGTCAGGGCCATTTACGGTGATCAAAGTGTTTCCCTACGGAGCAGTGGAACTAAAAGGTGAAAGTCCTAATACTTTCAAAGTGAATGGACAACGATTAAAGCTCTACTTGGGGGGTCAATTTGATCAAACCAAGTCCGCCATGATTCTGGCGCCACTTTAAAGATCTCGATCAACGTCTAGCTGAGCGACGATAAAGTTAGCGCTAATTGGGAGGCAACCCAAGTGTTCTTTTGATTTAGTTGAACTCTTTTTAAGTTTACTGTTATTTTTCTTGATGTTCATTCTGTTTCGTTACTGAAAAAAAAAAAAAAAAAAAAAAAAAAAAAATTTTTGGGTCAGTGGCCGCGGCCATGAGATGTCTGGCCGCGGCCAGAATGGACTTACAGAAAGTCCTGTTTTTTGGCGAATTCTAGCCGCGGCGAGGGTATATACCGCCGCGGCGAGATAACACTTACAGAACGACCCATAAATTCACGGAATCTCGCCGCGGCGAGGCTACATGGTCGCCGCGGCGAGAATGGTCAGATTGCCTTTTTAAATCCTAAAAACCCTAACATTTCAAAATCACACCTCATTCAAACACTTTCTTCTCCCAGCCGAAAACCACCTCTTTTCACCCTAATTTCTTCATCTAATCCCATTCAAACCAATTTTCCTCAAAATTACCCATAAACTTTCATCCCAAATCATCATAATCTCTTATTTCTCTCATCTAACACTCTTTTCCTCTAAAAATCCATTCCAAAATCCCTAAACCTCACCCAAATTTCAGAAAAATCACTATTCATCTTCTTCTTCCCTAAAGCTTCAAGGTTCTCATCAATGGAGGTTAACTAAAGAGTGATTTTCATTGAGGTATTGATTCTAAGACTTCCATTCCAATTTTTATTGAAAAATTTGTGAATTTGTTGGATAGTTTTGAATTATTTGGTGGATATTTGGGATTTTTGCTATATACATTGTTGAAATTGATTGTGTGAATAGAATTGGGTTAAATTGAAAGGGATTTTAATCCCGGGAAGTCAATTTTTAAGGGGAAGTGCTGTCAAAATTTTGAAAAATCTTGAAAGTTAGAAAAAATTTGGGAGTTATGGGTCCAAAGAGGTCAAGGGTTAATGAAGAGGGAGCTTCATCATCCAACCCATCTAGGGGACGCCCTAATCTAGATAGAGTTAGGTTTACCAACATTGAGGCTCAAGAGCGGTTTTTGAAATTAAAAGATAGGGCGTTCATTGAAGATAGAGGGATAGACATAGTCAACCTAAGCCAAACTGCCAATATTCCCCCTGCTTTTGCATCTATTAGGGATCAAATCCTACAGAGGCAGTGGACTAAGTTCGTCGATGTCACTGAGCGTGGTAATCAAACTCTAGCTTTGGAATTTTTAGCCAACTGGCCTGAAAGAGAAGAGGGCAAAGTTAGAGTTAGGGGGGTTAGAGTGCCTGCTACCGCAGAAGCTATTCATGCCCTTTATGATCTCCAAACTTTCACTTATGAAGAACAACAATTGAAACAACAATTCTATGAGAGAAGTACGAATTATGTGGATATGGCTGAGACTCTAGGGTATCCTGGCCTTAGGTTCCATGAGCTTAGTGGAGTACCATACCAATTGTACCGATGTGAACTCAACCCAGTGGCCAAGGCTTGGCTTTACTTTGTTAGTGCAAGGATGCTCCCCAACAAGCATTTTTCTGATGCTCAAATGGACAGACTTAAATGGGTTTACGGTATTATGAAAGGGTATAATTTGAATGTGGGGGATATTGTTCGAACAACCTTTGATATTATGGTTGAGGGATCTTCCGGTGGAGGACTGGGGTTGGCTGGAATAATCACTGACCTCTGTGAGAAACATGGAGTACCACAGTACTCATATGATACAAAGGTACCGCCCCAGCGCCCTATTAACTTGGCGACTGTTCTGCGCTTCAAACCTCCTCATCCTCATGGTCAACCGCCAGTTCAAGGAGGTCCTCCGGCAAGAGAAGAAGAGGAACGTGAGGACATCGAACCACCACGTCTTGTCGGGCCTCTTGACCCTGCCATGCAGTACACTCACAATCAGCTGAATTATCTGATTCAGCAGAACATTCATATGCAAAATTACATGGCCCAGAGGAGTATCTTCGATGAGCAGCAGGTGGCTCAATTGAACACCCTTGTCACGAGGATGAACATCGGTGTGGATGATCCAAACTATTTTCCCATGCCACCCCGTTTCAACCCTTATGACCAGCCACCGCCGCCAAACCCCTTTTAAGGGGCTCAGGTAAGTTTCTCTCACCCTGGTTTATTTTCACACATTGGGGACAATGTGCATTTTAGTTTGGGGGGGGAAACTTAATTTATTTTTTAGCGCTTATTTGTTTCAGTTTAGTTTTTTTTTTTTTTTAGTCTTGCGTGATAGCTAAATTGAAAAATGGATTGAATTGTTGTTATTCACTTGTGCAATGGATTGAAACATAACTGTGTGCTTGACTTGCAACTGTTTGAATTAAATTGGATGTGTGCTAGGAAGTGATTCATGTAGGTTTAAAACATTTGCTATTCTCACATATCACCTGTGTTCTATTTGGATTGTGGAATGATTGATTGAACGTGGAATAGAATTTGTTTGACATACTCTCTTGAAGCGAAATCCTTGATGATTTTTGTTTGGAAAATGATTTAGGCAAATTTTCTTTGGATCGATTGAGCCTTTCAAGCCTACCTGAAAAAAACATTTTTCCTTAGTATACCCAAAGTTGAGCCTTAGCCTGTTTTAAAATTTTTCACCACTTCACGGAGCTGAATTCGTTATTCTAAACTCTTTTCACCCTGAACATATTTTGTTATGCCATGAGCCTTGAAGCAAGTTTGGGGGGGGAATAAGTGCTGTAAGTGAAAAAAATATAAAGTGTAGGAATGAGAGATTGAAAAAAAAAAATAATAAGAATATTGTGTGTTGTGCCTATGAAAAAAAAAAAGAAAAAAAAATGTGTCTTCTTGAAAAAAGAAGTTAAGAAAATTATGAGGTGCACACACAAGAAAAAAATTGCAATCTCTTATTTCTGTTTTTGGGATATATGGAAAGAAAGCAAAATAAATGTCTAGGCTTACTTGGTTAATAGTGCTTATGGTATAGTATAGCCTAAATGACTTCTCATCTACCCATGTACCTAAGCCATGTGATTTTAACCGAAAAAGACCTATTGATTCCAGGTAGAAATTTGTCAACATTAGTGGAGAGAGGTATGTCATTCAAACTTATTGATCATGTGTTAGTGGGATGTTGGAAAGTTAGAACAGTTGTGATATTGATGGGAATTGCGATGCTTTATGTTTGTATGAATTACTTACTTGTAAACTGCACATTCAACTTAGTTCTTAGAGTTGGCAAGTTGAAATTCTGGTTATTGAGGGATTGAAGTTGTGCAGGTGGTGGTAACAATTTAATTGTTGGAAAGTTCAGCTATCATTTTTAGTTTTTTTAGTTTAGTCTTAGTTTACTCGGGGACGAGTAAAGAGTCAGTTTGGGGGAGTTTGTTAGGCTATTTTTAGCCTATGTTATGGATCCGATTTATGTGCATTCTTAGCTGTGTTGGGACAGAATTACGCTTGTTTTCTATGTTTTCAGGTTCTTTGGAGTAAAAGAGGTCTCGGGTGCAGAAATTCACTGAAAGACGTGCTGAGCCGAAGAAAAACTTCATTTTTTGAGTTTTTGCATATCTGGCCGCGGCGATGAAGAGTCTCGCCGCGGCGAGATACGAGAAACAGAGAGAGGCTGAATTTGGCACATTCTCGCCGCGGCGAGAGGAAGCATGGCCGCGGCGAGATCCCGTACGGACCGGGGGTATTTTCGTCCATCGAACCCTAAATTTCAAGTATAAATAGAAAACTGCGATTGGAAGTCAGGGAGAGCGATTTGGAACCCTAAAACACAAATTTGAGAGCGGCAGGAAGAGCATAGAGATTCAAGTGAAGATCCAGAATTCATCCTCAAACAGTTCTTTTCTTTATTCCTCTTTAATTTATTTATGTTGAATATTGCTATAGGAATGGTTATGGATTTGTTTCTGAACTAAATTTCCCATTTAGGGAGGATGATGATTGTTGTTTAATGTTTTCCTAGTTAATGTTTAATTACCATTCCTCAATTCTTGTGTGTGTGAAATTATCTTAATTTGTGTTTAATTTCATGTTTAAGATTGATCACCTTGTGCATGCTCTATGATCTCAATTCAAAATCTGAAAAGTGAGAATTGAGAATGCTAAAATTAAGATAATCGATGTTCTATGTGAAACGAAAGTATTTACATGACTTATGTGACGAGTAGATTATTGCTTAATGCTGATTTCATGTTAGTTTAATTAAGGAATTAATTAGATAACATGTGATTTAGAATCTAGAAGATCTGAAAGGAGCTAGGTTATTTTATAATCTGTCATTCACCCCAAGAATAGGTTAGTAATTAATCATTAACAATTTGGGTAAACAACAACAGGATTCTCCTCCCTATTGCCTCATCTTGCTCAACTTTAAAGTGTGTTATTAAGTTTTCTGAATTTTCTTTCATATTTTACTGCTTTTAATTCATAATTGCTTTTGATTTACCGAATAGAATCATAAGTATAATTTAGTGGTACTTAATCCAATTCCCTGTGGGATCGACCTCACCTGTGTGAGATTTACTACTTGATTGCGTATACTTGCGTAGTGTTTAAAAATATAGCAACAGATACATCATATTGCTCACAACTTCAAAAGAAAAATGATTATATGATAATTATTAGCAGATCCAAAATTTAACTTAAAAAGCAATTATTTTATAATAGGGAAATTTGCGGCAAAAGTCCCCAAAAAGGTCACGTTGATACAGATTAGTCCTCAAGCTCCAGAAATAGCGGCAATAGTCCTCAAGCTCCAAGTTGTTGTTTGTCCGTTAGTCTTTTTTCTAACGATCCGTGAGTTGCTCCAAAAACAGGTCAGGTGTTGATATTTTATTGGTTCAAATTAAAATTTCAATTAAAAATAATTAAAAACACTTATTAAAAATTAAAATAAAATCTTTTAATATTTTTAATTATTTTTTATTTTAAAATTTAAAAACATTTTTTAAAATTATAAAACATTATTTAAAAAATAAAAAACCTTTTCAGTTTTTACTTTTTCGTTCTTTACCTCTCTCAATCTATCTACCTTCTTCTTCCTTCTTTAACCTTTCATCTTCTTCCTCCCATGGCAAATGCTTTCCAAACCCTAGTTCTTCCAAAATTCGAATCTCAAACCCACCGTGCCTATTCCATCTCCGTCTTCCTTCTCAAACCGAGATATTTCGGATTTGGGAGATTCGAATCTCAAACATTAAGATTTTTTTGGGATAATGAGGATTTATCAATCTCGATTCTCCAATTCTTGAGCATTTTCCAATGAATGATTATCTAAATGAACCCCAGATGTGAGATTCCCGTAGCCCAAAGCCTGAAGGTACCTGTTCATATTTTTTTTTTCTTCTTCTTTTCTTTTCGTTTTTGGTTATCTCTCTCTCTTTGTAGGGTCACGGATCTGGTCAGGTTTGAATGTGTGTATGTATATATATATAGTACATGTATAAAGCTAATAGCAATCTTTCTTTCAGAAATTAAACACATCAAAAAGAAAGCACCGACCTTCATTCTTTTTCCTTTCTCCTTCTTCTTCAACAAATTATCTTGGGCTGTGTTTTTCTCTCTTACACAGAATTTTCATTCCCAAATAATTCATCATCATTAACCCTAAAAGAAAGAGAGAGAGAGAAGGGTTTTGAACCCAAAGCCAAGAAAAGAAAGCAAGCCCCAATCGGGGATTTTCGTTGTAATCTGACCAAGATCTGTGAGTTGAAAATAGAGTAATGGTTTTGGTTTTGATAATGGATTTTGGGTCATCAGCGAGAAGAAGACGAAGAAGAAAAGAAAGAAAAAGAAAAAGAAAAAGAGAAAGAAAAAAGAAAAAGAAAAAAAAGAAAATCATTTTTAAACTATTTATTTATTTATTTATTTTATTAATTAAAATAATAATTTGGACCAGTGATATTTTGACACGTGGCAATATTAAAAAAGTAAAGGGCTCAGTTAAAATTAAGATTAACGGACAAACAACAACTTGGAGCTTGAGGACTATTGCCGCTATTTCTGGAGCTTGAGGACTAATCTGTATCAACATGACCTTTTTGGGGACTTTTGCCGCAAATTTCCTTTTATAATATGCGACTATGTGTATTTATTTTTTTAGGGTGAGAATTTGTGTTTATATAGTATTAAATATTATTTAAAAAACTCGTAATTAACAAATAAAGTTAAACTAAATCGTATACATTTTAGGAGAAACTAGGTACGTAGTAATAGTTCAAATCCCTCTAAAAGCTTTGCACGTACGTATGCGTTTTTTTAAGGAAAAAAATTCATATATAATTTTAAAACTTGTATAAATTTCAATCCACTAATATGTATTATTATTATTTTTAGTAATATATTATTGAAAAATGCTAAGGGGGCACCATAAAAATGGGATATTAATATTGGTTCATATTCAGTACTATATATTTTGATTTAAATATCGGCACGGCACCTTATAGCAATACAACCTCATCTCAACGTGGTCCGCTCTTGACTATGATTATATGATCATGATCAATATCATTTCTCATCCTCTGAGAGTCTATGAGAAATAGTATAGTTAATGGGTTCACAGTACTATTAGAAAAAATATTGTAACTAAAGAAAAGATGACAATAACTATAATAATAATAATGGATGGAGCTGAGCAAAATTCATGTGAGGTATTTAAGAGAACGGTTGGATCACGCTTAGTTGTACGTTATAATGCCCTTTTTATTTATGACAAGTTAAGTTATAAAGAGACGATACATAATTGAATAGATCCTTAAAGAGTAATAGGATATGTAGGGCTCTGCTACTCTTACTTACTATATATACTTAATTAATACTTATACCACCACACTAATAAATATCATCTTCTCTTCTTCTTTTGTTTTCTTCTACCTTCTTCCTCATTTTACCACACAATATATATAATTATACTCATACTCATACCCCTCGTGAGGCTCTCTAACAAAACGACAATCTATAAAATTATTCACCTTATATATATAAGAGATAAATAAGAAAGATGCCATTTTTTAACCGTGTTTCTTTTAAATAATAATTATAAGGATAAAAGATGATATTATTTAATTGTTGCTATTGTGATACATATTTATAAATAGTTCAAATTGTACGGACCGGAACTATATTGTCTTAGTTGACAATTTTTCATTAGCTACAGGAGGATTTAAAATTTTGTTTTATATGGTTGGGATGTGCCAACTGATTACAAAATAACTGTAACAAAGTTCACATTTTTTATTTTTTTAGATGTACATATTTTGATTGATCAGTTAATTACGTTCTAATTTGGACTTGGAAATAAAGAAGCTTATATAAGAAAAAGAAAATTACTATGCAACCAATTTATTACTTGGTATCAAATTATACACAATCCACACATAATTTTCTTTTCCTTTCTAAAATAAAAGAAACCAATTACCGCTGTTCTTCTTATTAACTATCTACTTTTAGTGTACCAAAAAAGAATGTATTCTTGTTAACTCTCCTCTCTCTACCTATTATTTTGTGAGTGTACGAGCCAATTAATAAATTATAGCATGAGTAATGACTTTAATACTCTTGAAAAGTATATATAATATATATATTTATATATACAATTTGTCCCATATGGGCGGTTGATGGTTTCTAGTTCTTAAAAAAAAAACAGGTGAACAGAAAGAAAGAACAATACATATATAATTAATAAAAAGAGATTAAATACGGCATATACACATTCCAATATTAACTAATGGGACAAAACATAATGTTGGTAGTTCTAAAAACAAGGAGAGTCGATCCAACGGCTACCATTAATCCATTTGATGAAATATATTAAGGTTAATAATAAGAGTAGGAAATTATTATAACATATTAAAGATTATCTTTTGTTGGGAGTTGGGGTTAGGAGTTTTGTTTGGGACCATATTATATTATTAAAAGTATAATAGAATTGCTATATAGTACCGGTAGCAGTGGTAGTAGGCAGTAGATGTCTGTGCTTTTGGGTTGATCCATTGGTCATCCAAAAGAGTTTGATATGATATCCATGTGAGAATGGGCCCAATTAGCTGTTTTCGTTGTACCAAAATCGTCTCACCGTGAGACTGAGAGTGACACCAGTACTTGTAGTAGGGTTCTCTCCAACAAAATGTGAACTAAGCCATACACAAATGCCAAACCTTGTGGGGCCCTCACCCTCTTCTTCTACTCTAAATTTTATTTTATTTCAGATCCAAAAACCCCAAATCCATATATTATGTGTTTAAAATTACCTTTATTTTGTTAAAGCTAATAATTAACTTTTTTTTTGATAAATTTAATTATATTAATTTAATTACTAAAAATCTGTCATGGAAGTTAATGATGCTTATATAATGATGACATGCATGATTTTTATCTCTTCTGAATCTCCTATTACATATACATGTCAAAATTTAATTAATTAAGCTCTTAAAATCTTTTATTATGATTCTGGGCGTTATCCAATTAATTAAGCTCTTAAGAACAAATAGTAGTAATTACAAAAATGTATAGTTATTCTCACAACTTTTTTTTTTTTTTTGGATGAAATTCTCACACAAATTTAATTTAAAGACCATCAATATTGAGAATAGCTTAGCAAATTGGTGATGTGTGTGTTATTTTTTTTTTCCCTCTTTGTGATATAAAAATATATTCTTTTACTTAGGTACAATAAATTGGAATATCTTTTTACTGTTTTTGTTCTATAAAGTGCATCACTTTCTTGTTGTTTTTTAAGATAAGACCAGGCAAATTATTAAGTACTACGTACTGCTCTGTAAAAAAAGACACTATTTCCTCGTTAGTGAGATAAATTGTCCTATAATTATATATTTTCTTTTTTTATCTTTCTGAATTATAAAACGGCATATATCAACATTTATATATGATAGCGAATCATGAACAAGAAGTACACATTAAAAACTATGCAACTAAAAGTAGTATTCCCATACATGAATTATGATAGCGAATGATCACTCAATATTGGTATTTTTCTTTTGTCATTTCCATTTTCCACGCAAAGAAAGCTTCCAAACTATAAGAAGTTTCCCTTAATGATGTTTTAATTTCCAAGTTTCACAAAATGCTTTATCATTTCAAAACTATGTGATAGAAAAGAAATTAAAGGAGAGAAAAGGGAATAGAAAAAATGTTTGTTTGGTTGAATCTTGAAACTTGGATTGGAGGGAAAGTGAAAAATAATGAGTCACTATAATAATTTGTATAATGAAATTTGATTATTCATGCTTAAATGTGTTGCATGATCTAATTATATGTCACCCCTATTAAACATCAAACAAAAATTGCTACATTTTTTTTAGTACCAAACTTAACCTCTAATAAGAAAACTAAACTCCTTCCCCTATCTTTTCTCTTTAATTCTTGTGTCCCTCTCTCTACAAAGTCACACATACACACACCTTTTGTCGGAGTCTATCAACTTTGCTTGACAACCAAGTGTGTACTCAAACTCCCTACCGATATAATTCTTGAAAAAAATAATAGATATGTAATTTATTTAGTAATTATTATTAGATTTAGTTGCATTTAGATTGATATGAATAGATCTATACATATCATCTTTTATTTTTGTTGTCTTGTTCTTGAAACTCGAGCTGCTCAGATTTCACATTTTCTGATTTGTTTTCTGAGTTTAATTTAGCGATGTTTAGCAATACTGTTGGTGATAGCTAGCGACATTAGAGTAGGCTAAAGGTTAGAGATGAATTTTAACGACATGTAGCAACATGTAGCGATTAAATTTACGATATTGGCCAATTTTTGTTTTTTACTTACGACTTTTACGATATCTATCAACATTATTTGCGATATGTGTCGATGTTCTTAGAAAATATTTTGGTAAAGCAGTAGAGAAGGATATTTATCGACTTGTGGCAATTCTTTGCGATGTAGTTATCGACATGGTTAACGACATGTTGCGACAACACTTGCAATATCTCTCGATATATTTTTCCTAAACTAATTTTTGCCATTTTTGTTTGCAGATTTAATTGTATTTATAGTTGTACTATATGATGGGACTTGGACAATTAAAGGTTTGAACTAGATATTCATCAATATTCCAAAAAGTAAGATGTTGATATTTGAGATTGACACGGCTTTACAAAAGATACATGAAATTTTGTATGAAGAGTTGGATATAGAACCTCTTGTGTATGAACTAAAAGTAGAGGTTTGTTACATTTACATGAAAGATAATATGATACCATTCAAGGTTTTAGTAAAAGATAGTCATCAAGTAAGATTATTCTTAAGAATGAAGATAAAAATGAGTGTAGAGAACTTGCTGTCATTATTTGTGACTTATAAGGTTAAGAGGCATTCGAATTCAGGGCCTACTCGTCCTGTCCCCCCACGAAGTGTTATTGGGAGTTTTGTCCCAGAAATAGATCATGCAGTAAGTTTGAATGAGCAAGCCACTACTAATATAGATGAGCACAGAGCTGATAATGCATTTGACCAGTTTGATAAGTTTGATGCTCCCTTTTACAATGATCTTGTGGTAGGTTTGAACGAGGATGGTGATATATTGCAAGTTGATGAAGTTGTAGAGGTACATGCTTTGAGGTTAGAACTACCTCCAAGGAACCAGAGTACATAGCATGAAAGAAGACTTTCTCGTAGTGAAAATCACCAAACACCAAGCACTAGTACCAGACGGTCAAGTCCTCCTTGTAGTACTGTACCATCAGATTTTAAAGTTCGTACGAAATTCAAACCTCTTGTGTGGACAAGGGAAGACATATAGGAAAATAATATTTATACAACTTCTCTTAGTGGTACACCTTCAGGAGAAATACACGTTGGCAAGTTGTACAGAAACAAGATTGAATTGAAAAATATAGTGGGAAGGTTTGCATTGAAAATGAATTTTGAGTTCATGGTCATAAGAAAGTCTGGCACCGATGTATTTTACGTAACTTGTAAGGATTCAAATTGTAAATGAGGATTGAGCGACATGTTTGAGGTGACTATGTTCCACAACAAACAAACATGTAATTTGGATTCTGGACATGTTGATAACTGTTGTTAGGACTTAATTAGTACGATTTTTAAGTAAGTTTTTAAGGTATTTTAATTAGTTTTTAATTGTATTTTTTGTAATTTTACGCTTTTGATTGTTAATATTTTTTAGGTTTAATATTGGAGAATAATAGAGCAAATTTGAGAAAATAATGTGCAAAATGGATTAATTTAATGAAGTTTTCTTGCTAAAACACCAAGAAAATAATCCAATAAAGAAATTCAAAAGATCTGGTGTGATTGTAGCTACTAAATAATTGGAAAGCGTGAAGTAGCACCTCAACATTAGAAATCAACATCAGGGCACTAAAATGCTAAAATTTGATAGTAAGTTCGTGTTTAGCATGGTTTAGAGGAGGGCCTCAACATTGGGATCCAATGTTGAGGCATTGGAACCCTTAAATCCTCAATGTCCAAAATTGGGCTTCAAGTGTCGCGACAATATAAGGAAGTGTTGCAGCACTCTATAAAAATCATGTTAATATATTTCACTACAACAATTACCTTAATTAGCGGCAGACCACTCAGTCGCTAATAAACCCCAATTCCACCGCTAATAATAGTTATTAGCGGCGGAAATCTCCCGTTAATAATTTTGCCGCAAATGAACAAAATTGTTGTAATGTTTTTTGTCGTTGAATGACACCGACCGTGACACTACAAGAGAATGTCGCGGCCCGCCTCTTTTAAAGTGCAAAAATTAGTGTTTTTATCTTTTTAAAAGGTTATATAAAGGATCCTTTTTAGCACTTTTCACCAGATGATTTTGAATTACAAAAATTAGAAGCGAGAAGTGACTCTGAAGACTTTTAATATTTATTTTTCGAAGAGTTCTTCCTTTTTCTCTGAAATTCTTATGTTCTTAATTGTTATAAAATATTTTCAATGATTATGAGTAGTTAGGCTTTTTAATAGGGTTATTAACGGAGATTGATTGACACTTTATTTTGGTTTTAATTTGATTTAGTTATTTTGTAATTTTTAATGTGCTTATATTTCATTCGTACTTAATTTTTTTTTAATTATCTGATCACCAATTAATTGTTTAATGATTTCAATACGAAATTTGAGAAGTGAGTGTTGATTATGCTATAGTGAAATAGACACAGATTTCGATATAGGACGAGGGGACCTATATGATTTGTGTAGCATTTAGAATTTTTATGCTTAATACCTCCTATGTGTTTAAATTTACCACGAGAGTAAAAAAATTTCATATAGGTTGAAATTTATATGTCCTACTTCGAATATAAGTTTTTTTAGTAAATTCGCTATCACATGAAAATTAAAATTTTAGAATTAAATTATATTAAATCATTTAAAGTAGATGCAATCAAAATTAATCACCCTAAGTTTTAATCATTGTTAAATTTTACCTTAATTATTTGTTTTCTTTTATTTTTTAGTAGAAATTAAACATTTTTTCTTATTTTTATTGACTCTAAGAAGAATTAGTAATTTAATTGTTTGGTTATTAACTATAGTCTTTTTAAGATCGATCTCACTCTTGTGAGTTTATTACTTACAAACAATATGTGTACTTACGTGTTGGAAAATCAATAATAAATTTTTAGTGCCGTTAGCGAAGACTGTTTTAGTTAATGTTAAATCAATTAAATTTTATTCTAATTCGATTTTCTCTTTCTACTTTTTACTAATTTGTTTGTATCAATTTTTTTGAAGCAAGAGGTAGTTTATGAGTTGTCAAGGATCTATTACAAAAGTATTTATTGATTTTGAAATTGAGAAGACTTGTAGGTAAAACAGAAAAAAAAAAAAAAACAGAAAAAAAAAACAAAAAAAATTAGAAAGAGCTGCTACAAGGGTTGATGACCCTAAAGTACACTCGAGTATTTGCTCTAATCTAAACAAAGCCCTTGATCGAAAAGCTGTGGTTATGAATTTTATAATAGCCTTAATTTAGGAATATGTATATAAATAAATCTCATGCTCAAGCAACTAAGCGGATAACTTTGTTGAAATACTTGGAATGTACAGATTGTGTCATTTAAAATAATCGGTCGTCGAAGAGAATAAATACACAAATGCATACATATATACATATTTATATAATATAGTTTTTTTTTTTTTTTTAATTGGGGTGAACTGTTTTTGTTCCCTATCTACCATAAACAATATTCATATGATTGGTTCATATATCACCATGGTTTCCCTACTGCACATGCACCATTGACCGTCCCAATGATTGAACTGAAACTTTCAATTTATACGAAAATTCGAATATGTTAATTACTATAATTTTTGTATAATATTACAGACGCTCATTATATATATCGAAGTGCGGCTTTTATTGATAAGCAAAAGACAACATACAATTTAATGGGAAGTAGAAAATAACGAAATATTGAACCTATAATATACGAATATATATTTATATATATATGGGATATAGCAACAATTACAGGTCGATTAAGTTTGGAGCAGAAAGTATTGGCTAGTCAAAATGTATGCCCCAAAGAGGCACCTACTTTTTTTGATAATGCCTGCAAAATGGCCTAACACGGCCTCTTTTTCTCCTTGGTCCCCAAAAGACAAGAGTATATTATTAACCATGCACCACCCACCGGATCAACTGTATCGTACAAACACAATATTGATTGGATTATGAACTCGAAATTATTACATACATATAAATATATGGTGTGGTAACTATGGAGCCACACCACATATAAAAATTTATTAGTTTGAACGAGTGCTGGAAAAATTGACACATATCACCAAGAAGGTGAATTAAATTGGAGTAATGATTGGAATTATGTACCTTTATAAACATAAATGTAATTGCCAGCGCAATATTACCCGATGATGTTATTATCAAATATGAAAATCCAAATGTTCGATTCCACGTATAAAATATTTATGAATATAAATTACGAAGAAGAAAACAAATAAAAACCAATTTCTCAAAACATGATTCTCTGTTTATACACATCTACTCTAGTATTGGTTTTAATAATAAGATAAGACTTTTCCATGCCATCTCTCTTTTGGACTACTCGTTTAGATTTTACTATTATAAATTGGTTCCAAAACACACATTATGCATTTGAATTCAATAGTTTAATATATTAAAATATAAGAAAGAGTACCAACTTATTTAAACCACATTATTTCTTTATATATTTAAATACAGAGAGAGAGAGAGGTGCAAGTGGAAAGAACATGGAAATATAAACAGGCTGTGTTTGGTGCAGGAACAAGAACAGAGCACTAGGTTCTGATTGTCATCAAAATAAAATAATTAAAAAGATCGAAGCACAACAAAATATAGTTTTTATGATATTTTAAGAGATTTAAGATTTGGTCAACGTTTGCAAACTATCATGAATCCATGATATGATAAAAATTTCATTACACCACGTGGGTCAAATACAAGTTAACATGTGTGATGATTTTCATTCACTTTACTTATCAATGACTAGGATTCGAATGTTTAATGATAATATAATTAAAATTTGCTCCCAACAAAATAAGAAAGAAAAGAAAATATATCCTTCCTTAAGATTATTTTTATCTCTTTCAGTTCGACAATAATAGTAGCAAGTTTAATTAATCATCTATATAAGCTAGTACTGCTACCTCTATAGCTAAACACCTCTAAACGTTTTGAGTATAAAATAAATCAATTAAGTTTTGAATTTGATGTTACTTGTGTTTACATGAGAATTTTTGTCTCTTGTGATTTTGTCACTAAATGAAATTTGTTTTAATGTGAATTGTGTGAATATAGCTCATCATCACGTGATAAACAGAAGAATAAAGTCTTAATTAAATGAGATTGATCGATCAGTTAGCCAAAAGACATGTTGTGAAGCAGAAGAAACAGTAGTACGTAGTACCAAGTAGGAACATATCAGCTGAAGGGACGTGTCAAATTTATGTGACTAATTATCTTATATTAATTGGAGGCGTCAATTTTATACTCTCATAACAGCAACAGCTTAAATAGATTCAACGTCAAAACTTAGATTAATTGGCAAAATGGTAATGATTGGATATGAATCTTTTCCAAGTGAAATATATAACTAGAGCACACAAAATAACACTTACAAGTAGACGATTTGTATCAGAATCAACCGAAGATTGAGAATTAAGATCCTAAGTTGAAAGTAATTCTTCATGTAGAATCCCAAGATCATAAAGATATCAATGAATGAGCAAAACTAACATAAATGAATATAAGAGAGAATGGATAACATTATTTTTGCAAGTGAATACAAACTTCATTGAAATAGATAAAAAAAAAACATGACAGGACTAACATTCATGCATAAGTGCATAGCACAAGATAAGAAACACAAATCAGACTAAAGTGAACAGGAAATAAAGGAAAGACTAACACAAACGAAAACATTTAAACAGCAACAAACTATAAACAAAAACAAAGATGCAAATTAGAAAATAACACGATAGAATTCTTCATAGTTGTTCAACAGGCCAGGGGGCACTTCTTCAAGATTTAGAGAAAATGGATTACTTAACTACTTCAATGTTGTAGCAATTCTAGCAGTGCAATGTTCTTACTCCGAATCTTCAGAAGGCTCATCAAAGGAGCTTATATCAAGCTGGTATCGTAGAATTCCCCCAATGCCACCATACCCTTTACAAAACTTTGAACCTTCTTGTGATTTATCAGTAACCAACTCAAGCGAGCAACCAAACTGCTTGTGCTCATTGGCTAACCACTCAAGCAGAGCCATACTTTCCACAGTTTCCAGTTCAGATGAAGTGGCTAAATCCCGAAAACTACTCGGATCAGTCTCTTGTTCTTTGTTCAGTAGCTTCACAATAATCTCTTCAGTCAGTCTATTTTTCAGAACATATCTATTCATATCTAAACTCTCCCATACAATGAGTTTTTCAATTGCGCCAAATTCAAGAATTTTCATTGTATCATCCAAACCATAGACGTATTTTTGAGTGTCTTGCTCAACCTGTTTGAAGAAATTCTCCATCAACAAATTCTGTTTTATGAACTTGACATTGGAGAGAATCTCAGAAGACAACTCAATTGCTTGATTGAAGCCAGTTTCCCCTCCATGAGAGATGTCTACCACCTTAAGTATCTTGGCTCGAATACGAGGGTCAAACGCAGGACATAAGGTCGGCCTTCAGGTCTGCAGAGCCAGCAAGAACAAGTCCAGCCACATTAGGCATGTTGGTCTTTTGATCAATAAACAATTCAGTTGCTTTCTCTGCAGTTTTGGTCACATAGTTGTGGCGGCTCTCCATTCTAAGACGGCTGAATCGCAATGCTGATTGCCCTCCTCTACCATGTTTCTTAGGAAGATCAACTGTGGCTCTGTGAAGCACCGCCCTAGTGTTGCCACTCAATGTCCCAAAAAGGTATCCGCCCCCATCCATTATTATAAAACCAAAAGTGTCATCAGATTCCAAGAGATGACTTAGAGCTTCTGTATGGAACCTTTTGTCACAAATGTATAGTGAAGTATTGATAGGCTTGAAAGGTACAATTTCATGAGTTACTTTCTTCTCCTTCCCATCTTCAGTGACAGTTGTTCCAGTATACAAAGCAAGTCCATTAGGAGGAACCTTGTTGTAGAGCTTAAGCCTCTGTTGGGCGGACTTAATAGCTCCCAACACAGACAGACGATTCACCCTGCTTTTGATTTTTGCAGCATTGCCAAATTCCTCAGCAAGCAACTTAGTAAGTTGAGATATTTGATCACTAGGAGATATGATGAGAGAGATCATGCTTGTGCCGTTTCCTTTAGCAGCTTCAAGTGATTTCACCAATTTCTTCATTCTCCAAATCTCAATGTATTTATCGGTTTCGTTACATTCAGCCATTGGAATATTTGAGAATAACAGAACCACAAATCTAAATGACAAAACAAAATAAAGAATTGTATCAATCACACTATAGCACATATTCATAGTTCAAGGTTAATACACATCATAGGAAAGTTCTGCCGAAAACAAGATCAATAATCAAAAGAATCTCCAACATATATAAAAAAAAAAGTCACCAATTGTAAAAAAGAAGATCCAGATTTAATATCAAGAAATATGCTCCAAAACAATCTAACATTACTAGAATCAATTCTTATCCAAAAAAAGAAAAATATAGTTAGAATCAATCAAAAGGACAATACAACTATTAGTCATAATACTCAGATGTGAACAATTAGTTAGACACTTACCGCCTGTGATAGTTTACACACAGTAAATAATGTCACGTTGATTTTGTGGAAACTAGGTCAAAATTAAGTTAATTAACACTTCCTAACAACAACAACAAAGAAAAAAAAATCTAAAATTGTCGCAAATTTGTTAGGGCTAAAACAAATTTGAACAGTTACACTTACACCCAAATAATCTATATATATATATATACATATATGCACATAAATTAAAAAATTACACAATCGATCTTATCAGAAAATCTCACAACAAACACCCAATAATCAAATCAGCAATTTATAATCACTGGAAAAAAAAATCTTAGTAAAAATAAATATTAACTTAAAAGGAAGAATAAAGTACCTTCTGATTTTGATTGATCACAACAAAAAGAATTAATTAAGGTTTCCGAACTTCTCCCGAAAATAAGTAGAGAATGAAAATAGAAAGATTCTTCTTCTTTGTAGTCGAAGTTTCTTGGAGGGCAAGTTATTTTTAAATATTATTTCTGTGATAGTCTCTAGATTTTTTTTTATGAAAATACTCGGTCACATCTTAAATATATATGTTCCGCTCCCTAAAAAAACACATTTAGGTGTGATAACACTTTTGTTTGAAATGCATTTTTTTTTTTTATATTAGTGCAAGTGGGAGTTTATTGGGTTTTGTGCCCTAAATAAAACACATTTCAATATAATCAGATTTACTCATTAATAAAGATCAGAAATAACATTTTATGTTGCATGGTTCACATGATTTATTTCATGATTATATATATAATATATGAATTCCATTTAAGTCCAGAACATATGAATTTGTTAATGATTATAATATTGTCAGTACAGTGGAATATAATCTTAATTATATATTCGAAAGTTTATTCCCTGATTTGTCAGAACACTGGATTTAGACTGACATGGTATAATCAGCGATAGGTAATCTTACACCTTGGAAAAGTATTATGTCCTTTCCAGGACATTGACAAAGTTTACCAGTATCGGATGTATGGAGTATACATCGAAAGGGACCGATATTGAACTTTGATTAGCTATATTAGAATTTACCGTAATATCTATTCAATTCAATATCACATGTTGATCCTAGATCAAATGATCTTAATCCTGATATGATTAGGTTCAATCTCAAGAGTGTTATTCGTGTTCTTTGATTTGTTAGTTAAGCCTACTTTTGGGTCAGGGTGATACATACATTTTGGGAACACGGTAGTGCAATTGAGTGGAAGCGCAAACATAATATGGAATCTATAGCTTCTATCTGGCGAATAGAAAGTAAAGGATGATTTCCTTCGAGCTTAACCAAACGAAAATAAATGGTGGAGTACTCATTTCACTTAGCTGAAATATCATTTATACAGGGTTAAGTGTTTTAAGGATAAAATACATTGTAGGGTGTTACGGTAATTTAATCCCTTTACAGTGTAAATCATCTATATAGAGGATCATTGATCAAATTAGGATTATAACAATGGATAACTAATGACGTATCTATATCGTGGAACATATAGAGCGTTCTATATGACTGAGAGTGCAATTCCAAGTTCTAAGAGTGGATTCAATAAGGAATTAATAAGTTAGGGAATTTACTTGGTAAATTCGGTTCGACTTATTGGAAGCTCGGTTGTATAGACCCATGGTCCCCATACTAGTTGAGACCATACTGCTTCTAAGACTCAGTTAATTGATTTTAATTAATCAATTAAAATTCTAAAGTTAGACTATGTCTACTTTATAAATTTTCACTAAGCAAGGGCGAAATTGTAAAGAAAATAGATTCTAGATTTATTTATTAATTAAGATATTTTATATGTCTAAATTAATAAATATATTAAATGGCAATATTATTTAATAATTATTTTTAAGTTATTAAATAATTAGAATTGGCATTTAAAAGGTTAAATTGGAAAATTGACATTTTTGAGAAAATAGGAATGAAAAATAACAAAATGGGAAAGTTACAAAGTGCGGCCCAATTTCCTATTCTGGCCGCCCACTATGCATAGGTTTACCATTTTATTTTTTCCATTATTTTAATGCCACACAATTCTAACCTAAACCTAGAAGGCATTCTATAAATAGAAAGTGTTGGCTTCAGGAAACTCATAACTTTGCATATTGTTTCCTTCAGAGAAAAGCCAAGCCGCCCCTTCTCTCTCTTTTCTTCTCTTCTAATTTTGAAATTCCCTTGAGTGATAGAGTAGTGCCCACACACATCAAGTGGTACCTCAATCATAGTATGTAAGACTGTGGAAAATCAGCATCAAAGAAGGAGAGAAAGAGATCCAGATTCAGATCTTGATTATGCTCTGCTACAGAAAGGAATCAAGGCCGCTAGAGATCTGAATGGAAGGAGTCATTATATTCCGCTGCACCCAATGTAAGGTTTTCTTAAACTCTTATGTGTTTATTTTCATTGTTTTAGAATTCATATTAGGATGTTAATCAAACATACTTGGTAGTAAATCTAGATTCTGGTAAAAAGATTTCCAACAACTGGCACCAGAGTCATGGTAATGATTTACTTTCATGTAATATGAATTAAAACGATGCTTTTATATGCTTTGTGTTGATTTGGATGGTTTCATGTTGGTTTATGTGTTTATGTGATGAAAGTTTGTGTTGTACGAATTTTTTCCATGAAAAATATTTCAATTTTTAAAAATATTTTATTTGGATTCCTTGTGAAAAGTTGAGCAATTTTCGTTTTTACGGAACTCGATTCCGATAAAAATTGAAAGAGTTATGATTTTTGGAAAATATGGGTTCAATGGTGTCCCCACAAATTGCGATTTTTTGGTTTTTTCCCCAAAAATCCAATCATTTATGGAATTGTTTCCAAAATCCGATTTTTCTATTTTTAGATTTTTCCAATTTGAAATATTTCCAATTTTAAACATTTCCTATTATGGTCAGATTTAAAAATTTGTTAACTTCTTTAATATTTATATATTATTTAATTATAAGATTAGATATTTTGATATTTAACATATTTTAAATTAAAAGATAACTTTGTCTTTTTATTTAAAATATTATATTAAAATTATCTTATATGACAAATTAAATAATTAATAAATTTGAAATTAACATAGATATTTTTATAGATATACTTACCATAATATTTTCAAATTCAAAATTTGTTATTTTGTTAAATATTTAATTATTAATAAATTATAAGTTTAAAAATGATATTTTTCTATATATATCATTTTTTTTCTTATTGGAAATTTATAAATCATATCTTAAATATTTAAATAACTTAGATATTTTTGTAAAAATTTGAATATTGCTTAATTTGAGATATTTTGACATATAATTATGGTAATTATTATTTTATTCCTAAAATAATAATTATTTAACCAAATCTATTTACTTTATTTTATTAAATTATTAGATTTGAAAGTGATATTGAAGATTCTTTCTTTCAAATCATTGATCTTATTAGATATTTAAATTTAATTTAATTCAAATAAACCTAGATATTTTAAAATTAGTTTCTTTATTTTGAGATTTTAGGGATTGTTTTAACAACCCTAAATTTTTAAAATCTAGTTGGTTAGTTTAAGAATAATAATTTAATTATATTAATATCTTATTTCACATCTGTTACATGGATAATGTTTGTTTATTTATTTATATTGTTTATTCAAAAAAATTTTTTAACAAACCTATTATTTATTTGATCTAAATTGCTATGATTAACTTGTTGACAGATCCAATGATCTGATTTTAATCATAGTCCAATTGTCAATAGATCTTATAAATAATTTTTAATAGGTAAATTTTGTACTTCTTTCATTTGTGTAAACCTAGTAACATGATAGGGCCCATCCAAATCATTTGACCTGTGTGAGCCTATATATTTGCTATTGGGCTTAGATACATATAGGAAGCCCATTTAAGTTTTACTAAGTAAATGGACTAGGTTGCTAAAATAAAATTTGACATAAGTAATTTTATTTAGGCCCAATTAGATTTGGGCTTATTCAATGAATAACAATTATTTATTTTAAGGTTAAATTCCTCTCTTTTGGGCCTTGTGTGAGAGTTGGGAGCCCATAGAAGTGGGTACGACATACTAAACCCAGCTCCCCCTCACATGAACTACCCTAATTGTGAAGGCTCATTTGCCTTATTTAAATAATTGTATTAGGTTAATTATATTACTCTAACCTAATTAAAATTGAATTAGCAACATAATTAATTTTTAAAATATATGAAATTTATTTTTCATTTTAATATTTTAAAGTTGATTTTAGAAAAACATTTAGTTAATGATATATATTCTAGATAGTTATTTCTAGTACAAATTATATTTTCTAATATTTAAATAGAAAAATATCATTAATTGTGAAATTAATTGTTTCATAATTAATTTTGGTACAATCTAAGTTTAGTATATTTTCCTAGTATTAAACTAGAATTAATAATTAAGTTTCCTCTATACTTAATTATTTTTTTTCTTGAATTTAATACATTTAATTAAATTGAAAATTTCAATATCCAAGTTGATTTTCATCATGACACTCAACTATTGTTATTTTCATGTAATTTAATTAAAGTTGAAAATTATTTTAAGTTTGGAATCTTATTTCAGAATAACTTAAATTTGAATATTTTTCAAAATATATTTTATTTTATTTTATTAATCTTTTTCCCAAAATTTCGAAATTGCATTTCTTTAATGCAGAAATTTCGAATTTTATTTGAAAAATAGATTAAAGTTGTAATTTTTTTTTTTATTTTGGACCAACTTAAATCAGTGATTTTTTCATTTAATGATTAATTAAAATAAATGAACTAAAATATATTATAATTAGAAATTGAATTAATTAGTCAATGAAAGTCTAGATAGATATTATCTGTTTTGCTTGAAGTATTTTTCTAGTGTATTTAATTAAATAGAAAATTAATATTTAAGTTGATTTTCATCATGATACTTAAATATTTGAAATTTTCCTTTAGTATTTAATTAAATAGGAAAGTTATATTTTTGTTGAAAATGCCAACATAAAATTAGAGTAATTTTTCCAGGATTTATTTTTATTTATTTTAAAGCATTTTCGAAAATAGTATTCTTATACACTTCATTTTTCGAAATGCAATATATATATATATTTATAGAAAATTAAATTTGAGTTGTAAATTAATTTAAATTAATTTTGAAACAACTTAAATTAAATAATTTTCTAAATATTTATTGGAAATTATTACTAAGATGGAAATAATTCACGTTATTTTCATATCCATCTAAGTATAATTTATAAATATTACATTAAAATTTATATTTAGAATTTTTTTTTATTCTAAATTGGAAATTTTAATTAAATAAATATATATTTAAAATAAATAAATTAAAATAAGTTTCAGAAGAAAATACAACTTTCATTAAAGAATGAGCTTTATTATTAGGATATTCGATCTCCATTGTTGGTTTTACATAGCTATTGTTTTAGCGAGTAATCCTCCCTAATGAAGGAACGTTCATTAGCAAGTTAGCACCGTTTGATCTCAAAAGATAAGTAATCTTGTAAGTTTTTTATATAGTATTGATCACCCTAATGGTGGCGACTGTATAAGACTTGCAAGAATATGAAACAATGGTGGAAGCTCATAAGATAGAATAGTCTTGACTCTCGCCTAAACGGGACAACGCGGATTCCAATCTTGATTGAATAAAAGGTTGCTAGAATGTTTATCATTTTAGATGAGCTGACAACTCTATTCAATGGATGGTAGCTTTGACTCTCGCCTAAACGGGACACTGATATCAGTTTGTTGAAGACCTTGGAAATCATTTAGGATTGTATATTTTAGTATTTTCACTTGTCATTCCTACTTGCTATATGTTTAATAATTTTTGAATTGTGTATGAATTTATATTGAACCATGTTATTTTCTGTTATTAAATTGTAGTTTAATTTCGAATCTTCATTGTTGGTCCAACTTGGTTTGTTTTTCTAATGAGATAAATCCCTAATGGATTTTCACCATTAGACAAACATAATAGTGTTAGATCTCAAAAGATAAATATTGTATATGCTACATCTAGCTGTTCATCAATTGATGACACCTTAGAGTAGTATTTTACAATATGAAACAAGAAGATTGTATAAATAAGATTACTTTGACTCTCGCTAATCGGAGCATCGTTGGATTCTTATTTAAAACGAAATTATCCTAATTCCTCTTAGCTTATTCATTTCGAATTAGCTCAATGACATATCATTGGATGAATGGTCTATAAATCATACAAAGTCATTCTATATTTTCTCTTAAGAAATTAAATGACACATATGATTATCTTCCTGAAATTCTATCCCAAAATGATATAAATCCTCAATCTTTGAAATCTCCTACTTGTATGGGCAAATCAACTTAGAGTTAAATTAGTAGTGGTGGTCCAAGAAAGAATTACTCATCATACAGTTACACTTTCACAAGTGTTTAATAACTATTTTCTATCAATGGATTCAAATTGTATGAGTTGAGTATTCTGTGACCAGAATCCACTTGCACTATTCTAAGAACTCTTTGATGTAACTAAAACTAAGTCATAAAAAGATACAACCATTTTTTTATCTATGACATTTGTATCTTGTTCATAGTGGTTTTGACAAGATCATTCTCTGCAAAGAGTTAACATGCCTATATCCACTGAAAGTAAGTTCATCTCATTCGCAGATGGATGTACATTCAGGGGTGGATATGAGTTTTCGTTGTATTCTTAAAACGATCACTCTAGATTTTACCTTATGCAAAAGAAATTTGAAATGTTTGAAAAATTTCATGAATTTCTAGCAATGGTGAAAACCATTAAGGTAAGTGGTTAAAGATCTTGCGAACTGATAGGGGTGGAGAAATAGTTAGTTGATATGCAGTTTAAAGATCATTAATTTGATTTTTGAATTATATCCAAACTTACCTCCCCAAAAATTCGATTTGCATATTGATAATTAGTTACTAGTCGTTGCCTAAATTCTTCTATGGTAATATAATTTCAGAATGATGCAATGGTTGTATACTTAATGTAAATCATTACTAGATTCATGGATGACCTAATCAAAATCTTAAGAAAAGCTAGAACTGCTAACCTTGGTTTGCATGTTTCTTAGCCATTCTAAGTGATTAGGGGTGGACCATCCCATAGTCATTAGATAAGAAAGTGTTTGTTTAAACAAATACTACTTTTCTAAGAAAATGACGAAGTCTGAAAGTAAAGTATCAAATAAAGGAGATAATTTTTTTTTCTTGATTCCAAAAATGTTCTATCATCTTATTTGACATAAGATGATCCCACTGCCTCTGTTGTCTTAATACAACCGAAGAGGTCAATACCATTTAGTTTTCTTAGACATAGTTCACGGTACCTTGTCGTAGTGGGAGAGTTTCTAGGAACTCACTCTTCTTATGACTTGGAAGACACTAGTGATTAAAATCCATTGTGAGTTTAAACAAGTACTGGATTGTCAAGATAAGAAACTTAGAAGAAAGGCAAGAGAACTATGGTTTAATCCATTCACATAGAGTAACCTAAAGTTTTCTATTACAAGGACATAAAAGGAAATTTTCGTTAATAAGTCTATTCAATGGATTTAACAAAACTTCATGTTCCTGGTATTATATAGGTTTGAGTTTATCTAAACCTATGGCTCATGGTATACCTGGTTAATTACTTACTCTAGTGCAAGCAACTTACTTTAGTAAGATGCTGAAGCATTTTCTTTCCAATGACAATCTATAGAAGCTTCACAACTTCTAAGCATAGATTTTATTTATCTAAGGAAAAGTCTCAACTATTCCAGAAAAGATAAAGCCATGAAAGAATTTTTTAAATCAACAGTGAGAGGTCTCAGATATGCTTTTGTATGCCTTAGACCAGACACCTGCTGTTGAGTGGGAGTAATGAGTAGGTATCAGATTAATCCAAGAGAGGAACATTGGAAAACAATCAAGTAAATCTTAAGATTAAGAAGAGGAACTATATGTTAGTCAATAAGGGTGTGCTTAAAACTCTTAGACTACACCACATCAGATTTCAAGACTTGTCTTTGTGCAAGAAAGTTTGCTGATAAAATGGTGATTACTCTGGGGGTGGAATAGTGATTTTGGAGAAGTGTAAAAACCTATCAGAAGTCTCTTAGTCTACCACAAAGAGACTGAATGTTAAAGTTGCTAAAAAGGTACTTATTCAGTCTAAGGAAAGTTCTATACATTTGTGGCACTGTTCCAACTTGCCTTACTACTAGTGTTACTTCCTGAATAACCAAGAAGTAGTTGCCAAAAGTATAGAATCCAGAATCCCAAGAGAGTAGACATATAAAGAGGAATTTCACATTATCAAGGATTTTGTGATTTAGGAAGAGTAATGGTGGAGAAGAGGTTGTGTTTAATTCAACCTGTCAGATCCTATTATGAGGAGTTTACTACTATTACACTTGATTTGTATATCAAGGTGTTGAGATTATTTGAAATGAACATTTTGTTTTATATTAGTGCAAGTGGGAGTTTGTTGGGTTTTGTGCCCTAAATAAAACCCATTTCAATATAATCAGATTTAGTTATTAATAAAGTTAAGAAATAACATTTTATGTTGCATGGTTCACATGATTTATTTCATGATTATATATATAATGTATGAATTCCATTTAAGTCCAGAACATATGAATTTGTTAATGATTATAATGTTGTTAGCACAGTGGAATATAATCTTAATTATATGTTCGAAAGTTTATTCCCTGATTTGTCAGAACACTGGATTTAGACTGACATGGTATAATCAGCGATAGGTAATCTTACACCTTGGAAAAGTGTTATGTCCTTTCCAGGACATTGGCAAAGTTTACCAGTATCGGATGTATGGAGTATACATCGGAAGGGACCGATAGTGAACTTTGATTAGATATATTAGAATTTACCGTAATATCTATTCAATTCAAAATCACCTGTTGATCCTAGATAAAATGATCTTAATCCTGATATGATTAGGTTCAATCTCAAGAGTGTTATTCGTGTTCTTTGATTTGTTAGTTAAGCCTACTTTTGGGTCAGGGTGATACGTACATTTTGAGAACACGGTAGTGCAATTGAGTGGGAGCGCTAACATAAATATGGAATCTATAGCTTCTATCTGGCGAATAGAAAGTAAAGGATGATTTCCTTCGAGCTTAACCAAACGAAAATAAATGGTAGAGTACTCATTTCACTTAGCTGAAATATCATTTATACAGGGTTAAGTGTTTTAAGGATAAAATACATTGTAGGGTGTTACGGTAATTTAATCCCTTTACAATGTAAATCATTTATATAGAGGATCATTGATCAAATTAGGATTATAATAATGGATAACTAATGACGTATCTATATCGTGAAACATATAGAGCGTTCTATATGACTGAGAGTGCAATTCCAAGTTCTAAGAGTGGATTCAATAAGGAATTAATAAGTTAGGGAATTTACTTGGTAAATTCGGTTCGACTTATTGGAAGCTCGGTTATATGGACCCATGGTCCCCATACTAGTTGAGACCATACTGCTTGTAAGACTCAGTTAATTGATTTTAATTAATCAATTAAAATTCTAAAGTTAGACTATGTCTACTTTATAAATTTTCACTAAGCAAGGGCAAAATTGTAAAGAAAAGAAATTCTAGGTTTATTTATTAATTAAGATATTTTATATGTCTAAATTAATAAATACATTAAATGACAATATTATTTAATAATTATTTTTAAGTTATTAAATAATTAGAATTGGCATTTAAAAGGTTAAATTAGAAAATTGGCATTTTTGAGAAAATGAGAATGAAAAATAACAAAATGGAAAAGTTACAAAGTGAGGCCCAATTTCCTATTCTCGCCGCCCACTATGCATAGGTTTACCATTTTATTTTTTCCATTATTTTAATGCCAAACAATTCTAACCTAAACCTAGAAGGCATTCTATAAATAGAAAGTGTTGGCTTCAGGAAACTCATAACTTTGCATATTGTTTCCTTCAGAGAAAAGCCAAGCCGCCCCTTCTCTCTCTTTTCTTCTCTTTTAATTTTGAAATTCCCTTGAGTGATAGAGTAGTGCCCACACACATCAAGTGGTACCTCAATCATAGTATGTAAGACTGTGGAAAATCAGCATCAAAGAAGGAGAGAAAGAGATCCAGATTCAGATCTTGATTATGCTCTGCTACAGAAAGGAATCAAGGCCGGCTAGAGATCTGAATGGAAGGAGTCATTATATTCCGCTGCACCCAATGTAAGGTTTTCTTAAACTCTTATGTGTTTATTTTCATTGTTTTAGAATTCATATTAGGATGTTAATCAAACATACTTGGTAGTAAATCTAGATCTTGGTAAAAAGATTTCCAACAGTTTATTATATCACTCTATGTGTCATGTTTATTTTTAATAATTTTAAGTATTGATTTATATTTATATACATTAATGTTTATAATTTTGATATTGTATTTTACAAAAAAAAAAAATCTTATTAAATTATAATAATTCATACTAAAACAGATAATAAACATTTATCTTTTAATAAAAAAAAATTAACTTGTTTATTTTTATAAAACTGTTTAATTAATTTTACGAAATTGTTTATTTTGACTTTAAATAAACATAGTTTATTATTTAATGATTAAAATGTATGGTTTCATGTAATAAACTTGTTTATTAATTTTACGAAATTAATTAATTAATTTTACGAAATTGTTTATTTTGACTTTAAATAAACATAGTTTATTATTTAATGATTAAAATGTATGGTTTCATGTAATAAGTTTTCAAAATATATAAGTTTTTAAAATAATTTTTTTTTTGCACATTTTTTGTATTTATGTTGTTTTTGTTGTACATTTATGAAAAAAGCCCTATAATTATTTGTTAAAATATGTGAAAGATTAATATTGTTTAAAAGAAATTACTTCTAACTAAATCAAACCACAAAATAAATAATCTAAAATAGTAAAAAAAAAAATTAGAGAGTCTGTTCATTATCTTTATAGCTTGCACTGATAAAGAGCATTAAAAAGGAGAAATTACAAAATCTAATAAAAAAAATTAGCGAATAAGCATATCTTTTTATTATTATTATTATTATTATTATTATTATTATTATTATTATTATTCATAATTATTACTATAAATTATTATATTTTTTTTTAAGATGCCAAATTTAGAATGATACAAAATTAATATAAACTATTCAAATATTTTGTTTATGTTTTTTTTTTTACTATTAAAAAATAAATGTGTTTTTTTATTCTAAAATAGTCTATTGATTTTTTAGAAAAAAAAAATTTATAGTAATAATTATGAATAATAATAATAATAATAATAATAATAATAATAATAATAATAATAATAATAATAATAATAATAATGGTGAGTGTTATAAAAATGAAAGGAAAATATTGATAATAAATAAAGAGAGTTAATTACAATTTAACTCTTAAAATTTAATATTTATATTAGTATAACTGTCAACACTAAATATAATAATAATAATAATAATAAAAACTAATGTAAGTTGCCTTTTTATTTTTTTTTTGTAATATATAGATCGATATTTATGTTATTTAAAAAAGTTAAATAATTAATATTGCACAAGTAAAAATATAATTGATTATAAAGTTATAATAATATAAATGTAAGTTGCCTTTTCGGGATTTTTTTTTTAAAAAAATACTTAAATATAATCACTAATAAATTTAAGGGGAATTATCTCATATACTTTTTTTTTTAACTTTTTTTTTTTTAAATTTACGGTTTGGGTTTCTAAAGTAGTTGCAACGCTAGTTGCAATAAGGGTTTCTATACGATTTTTTGTTGCAATTTATGTTGCAGTGCTAGTTACAATAGGAGCTTCTATGTAGAATTCCGTAAAAATATAAAAAACAACTGTTTTGAAGTGTAAAAATGAAAAAACCCCTAAATTTAAAGACAAAAAATATAAAATATGTTACTTCATCACATTAATACCTAATCATTCTCTAGGCTTTTAATATAATGAATTTCTCAATAAATAAATATTGAGTAATAACTTTATTTTTTAAATTATAAAGTACATCACCACCTTTAAAAATTAACTAATAATATAGTTAAATATTTAATATAAAAAAAATACAAATGTGTCGTTAAATAATAAATATGAAATTTTAAAAGTATGTATTTATAATTTTTTTTAGTAACAAAGAACTTGTTATTTCAAATCACTAACAACGATTTGATAGCGAACCATCGAAAAACAAAGAGAAACCAACAACGAAGCAAAACAAAACAAAATCATGTCACAAAAACAAGACTAAAACACTCAAAACTATGTCACGAAGACAAGACTGATCGCAGTAACAAAAATTAAATCGCAATAACAAAATACATCCCTAACCAAATTGCACCTATGCCCAAAGAACGTCGGCTATCCTGGCTGGAGAAAAAAGACAACGTGGTATAGCTATAAATTTAGAAACAAAAAACCCTAATTTTATGGGATTGGGATTACTAATTTTTAATTTTTATTTTTTGATGAAGTCTACTAAACAAAATTTTATTAGCACACAAAATACTGATATTGGCAGAGATTGAAGTTTGAGGGTAAGAAAAAAAAAAATCCGTAGGAGGGTTTTGAGAGGGTTTTAAGTTAAACCCCTTCTCCTACCGGCTACCACCTTCGAATTTGCACTCTAGGGCGATGGAAAAGACAAGCAAGGAGCTTCTCCACTTAGAGGAAGAAAATTCATCCATTGATGTACCCATAAGTAAGCTATTACCACTCTCTTTTCTCTCTTACAGTACCACTACTACCTCTGCTTTTGTAGATTTCATTACCATGCCTATTCAGTTTCTTTTCTTTACTCTATACAGAGTCCACTCTACTTATTTGTAAAAAAGCCCAACTCACTTCTCAATTTAATAAAACCAATCCTCCTGGGAAACCCATCACTGCACCTCTTCCTCCAAGCCAAGGTACTCATTTATTGTTTTCATTTTTGATTTGGGTATATAAGTTCTTATTCGAATGTGCCATAGTCAGGTCTTGGTCTTTATGTATTCTCTGTTGTGTTGGGTTTTTCTGAATAGAACTTCCTTTTTGAAGTTTTGCAAAGAAATCATATTTCTCATGAAAGATGACATGTCTAATTGTCTATAATAAGGAATCAAAAGTAAATGGAATACTGGTGGTTGTAGGATATACTCGTTTGGTTTAGGCTCTATGAGATATGTTAGTTGTACTTCCACCTTAAGGTAATCAAGAGCTTTGTGTGGTGTTCTATTACTCTACAATCACCAAGTTTATTGAACTGTGAAGCTGCCAAAAAAAAAATAGCTAATAATTGATCCTTTAAATAATATTTATGATTCAAGCCCTTGGACTGGCAATGTTGCTTAGTTTGTTTTATTTTTTTGCAGTTCTGGGAAAGGTAAAAGACTTTCTGGGAGTGCTATCAGAAGCTAATAAAAAATTGCAGGTTGATGCAAAGGTTGGCATCATAATCTTACCATTGAAGCTAGATTTCTAAAATACAAATATAAAGCAATGTTTTTATTTTTATGTTTTATGATTACCACTTGGTATTTACTATTGTACTTGTTGTAGGAAAACATTGAAAACTATGATATTGAAGTGCTTAGTGGAAATGAATCACAAATCATTGAAATGGTATCACTCATTTTCTCTTTCTCTTCTGTTATTGCTAAGGAAATTAGGAGTTGAGTTAAATTTCTTGACACATCTCAAATTATAGGACTTGATGTTGGGTGTTGCTGATCTTCATACACCAGAGGCTGTGGCTGCTGCTGAATCTGCAATTGCTGCTGGTCGTCAGCCAGTAGAATCAGACGATAACAACGATGAGGAATCATCTGCCAAAGATAATTCTTCAAACGAAGTTGGAAAGAATAAATCAAACAGACGGTCAAAGATCATAGATATGGATATCTGCAAATAAGTAAATGCAGAATTTTTTTGAGCACTAGATTGCCAATGCAGTTTCAAGTAGTTATAAATACTTAGCAAAGAGGAAAGATCTTATGGATGTTAAAGGTCTTCGTTTCTTAGAAACATGTTCAATGCTGCAGAAAAATGCATAATGATCAACTTAGAAGGGGTATGACCATATGAAATGTAATATTTTAAAAATTTGAGCTTTGAAATATATTATCAGTTCCTATTCAGTAATATCATTATTATTTTGGTAAGACAAGAAGTACAATAATTCAATATAGCTTCCATATAAACTTTTGTCTCATCTATCATCTTTTTGTATATACTAAACTAGTTTTATTTTATTCGTTCTATTTGACAAATATTGGCCATCCATCCAACAATGTTAATCCATTGCAGTTTTGTTTTTAGTAAAAAAAACTTTATTAAAGAAAAAGGGAAAAACATAACAAGATGAGAACAAAAGAAGATGACACAACTATGATCAGGCAATTGGACCCAAAAATTGTCAGTAGTCTTGACATGCATTGATTCTTATTAGTTTAGTAATTCTTTGACTACTACTACATACCATATTGTAAAAATTTAGCCAAGTGGATAGTTACCTTTTTCTACCTCAAAAAGTGTTTTGAGCATCATCAGACCAGCATTTTCTTAACAAGTATATATTATTAATTGCTACATTTGAATACAGAAGTGCTGCAAATTCAGAATTTATTAACAATAAAATGAAGAAGAAGAAGAAGAAGAAGAATGGAAGAAAATATGTGTTCTGAGATTGGCAAAGAAAAACTAATGATTTCAAACAATGGAAAGCCTGAAAGCCAAACTTTTTGGAAGAGAAGAATAGAGGAGTATACTTTTAGTTTACATGGATTTCATGCAATTTTGTGGTTTGATCATCAACTGATCTACAATCAATCATCAAAGCCATTATTCCTCTTCTTCGAGAAGAGAGAAAAAGAGAAAAGGAAAAAAGAGGAAAAGAAAAAAGAAAAAAGAAAAGAAAAAGAAAAAATAAATTTAAAAAATTATATATATATATAAAGAAAGGAAAAAAAGAGGAAACACCATAACAGTTCTCAATCCCTTCAAAGAGACAACACTAGTCTTCTCACTCTTTTATGGTCAGGTCCTCGTAATTGGCGGACGACCATTCCTTAGCTTTATATCATTCCCTTTCTCTTTTCCGTTTTATTTTATTTTTTTTCTTTTTCTTTTTCTCTAGCTGCCACAATCTGGGTTTTTGAGTTTATTCTTCCAAAACACATTACTCTTGTTTTTTATAAAGAAGTAAAAGTGATTATTCCCCTTCATAGTGTTTAAAGCTCAATCTTAGTGCTTTGAAAATATATTATTTAGTTCCCACAATGTTGAGAAGACCAACTTTTGATTACCCAATAAACACTTTATATCAAGAGAGAGAGAGAGAGAGAAAGAAGAGCAAAGTTTTGCATCACATGCAGTCCACTTTCACATACACAAAAGCCAAAATTTCCCTCACTAACAAGAAAGGAACAAAACCCACATCCCATAATATCTTTTTACACCACTCTCTCTTCACTCTTCCTCGAGCTAATATAAAAACCATATATATATACACATACCATATCGTCACTTCACTTACAATATATCCCAACATCCATATTTTTCTTTGCAGAATCCAAATGAACCCCATTAACCCAAAAATATCAAACATTTAAGTAGTACTAGTAATAGTACTTCTTCTTCTTCCCTTGGCACAATACAAGTACTTAGTTTATTATTCCCTGCCAAAAAACAAAACAGTCTAGCTCACAAAGTGTTTGATAAAAAAAAAATGAGAGGAGGAATTTGTACAGTACAGCAGGCTCTCACTGCCGAGGCTACCAGCTTAGTGAAACAAGCTGTTAGCCTTGCAAAAAGGCGAGGCCATGCCCAAGTGACTCCTCTCCATGTAGCAAGTGCCATGCTTGCAACCTCAACAGGACTTCTTAGAAAGGCCTGTTTGCAGTGCCATTCTCACCCCCTTCAGTGCAAAGCACTTGAGCTTTGCTTCAATGTGGCTCTCAACCGCCTTCCTGCATCTAGTCCTAGCCCATTGTTAGGCCCTCACTATGTCAATCCTTCCTTTTCCAACGCCTTGGTTGCTGCCTTCAAGCGCGCTCAAGCGCACCAGCGCCGTGGTTCTGTTGAGAACCAGCAGCAGCCTATCTTAGCTTTGAAAATAGAGTTGGAACAGCTTATCATTTCTATCTTAGATGATCCAAGTGTTAGTAGAGTTATGAGGGAGGCTGGTTTTTCTAGTACTCTAGTGAAAAGTAGAGTAGAACAAGCTGTTTCTTTAGAGGTTTGTTCCCAAAGTCCAGGTAGTAATAATGGTCAGTCTAAGGAGAGTGTCAAGCCTCTTAATGGTCTTATTGGCTCTCATCATCACGTGTCTCAGTCCTTACCTTCTAGTCAGTATCCTGTTTCGGTTAGCAAACCTTTTGATCAAATTAGGCAAGAGGATGTGAATAATGTGTTGAATGTCATGTTGAACAAGAGAAAAAACACTGTTATTGTGGGAGAGTCTTTGGCTACAGCAGAGGGTATAGCTAGGGGAGTGATGGAGACATTTGAGAGAGGAAATACTTCTGGGAATTATAGATACTTGCAGTTCATCAGTTTTCCTCTCTTCTCTTTAAGAAATATTTCAAAAGAGGAGGTTGAGCAGAAGCTGATGGAGCTTAGGTGTGTTGTTAAAAGCTATATGGGAAGAGGGGTTGTCTTGTACTTAGGTGATCTCACATGGGTTTCTGAGTTCTGGTCCAGTTGTTCTCAGCAAAGAAGAAACTCCTACTTTGCCATGGACCAAATATTCATGGAGCTTAAGAGGTTGGTCTCCGGAATAGGGGACACCAGTGGTAGAGTGTGGCTGATGGGAATCTCAACCTTTCAAACTTACATGAAATGCAAAACAGGCCACCCTTCACTTGAGACGATTTGGGAACTTCATCCTCTTACAATCCCAGTTGGAAGCTTGAGCCTAAGTCTCAAGTTTGAGAGGTAATAACAACAATAATAATGATAATGATAATTTTTTTACGATGATGATGATTATTGAAGTTCAAAGTTAAGCTTTTACGTATCAATTATTGAAGAATTTTGAGATATGACATGCTTCAGTTCAGCTAGCTTTCACTATTTACTTTTTATTCTTTTTGTGTGTAAATGATTGATACTAAATATTGTTTTTATTCTCTCTTATAGTGATGTGGAAGCTGAGGTCAGTACTATCATGACATCCAAAGATAAGTCTGGTCTTGAAACTGCAGAAGAGAATAATAAGCACCTAATAAGTTGTTGTGCTGCCGATTGCTCCTGTAATAATCTTGACAAACGCAATATTACCAACTCTAGTACTGTCTCAACATTGCCCTCATGGCTCCAAAAATGCACAGAAGAGAACAAAAAAAACACTACCAAAAATCAGGTTTGTATATAATAATTTAATATCATATAATGTACAGTTTGTAATCGTGATGTATAGAATATCATTCTGATGCTTTGTTTTTGTCTATACTCTTGAGCAGGAATATTGTATCACTGTTGGGGATCTATGCAAGAAATGGAACTCATTTTGCAGTTCAGGCCCTAATAAGTACTCAAACTTTGCTGAGAAGCCCTTCAACTTTTCATCATTGTCTCCTACAAATTCACACGATTGCAACCAGGGATTGCATGATCATCAGTCACAACAGAGTAGGCCGGTTACTACTTTTGGGCCCAAACAGCAGTCACCAAAAGAGTACCAATTCTGGGTTTTGGAAAACAGTGATGATGGTTATGAAAGCAATGTGAAAATGTTCATTCCAGAAGAAAATGATGATGAGCCAGCTGTAGCTAAACCTGAACTCCTATCAAATCCCAACTCTAGTCCAAATTCAGCTTCTTCTAGTGAAGTAATGGAGGAGGACCAAGATGAAGATCTCCCAAGTTTCAAGGAGCTAAACTCAGAGAACCTGAGAATTCTTTGTGATGAGATGGAGAAGAATGTGCCATGGCAGAAAGGAATCATTCCTGACATTGCCACAACCATTCTTCAGTGCCGTTCAGGAATGAGCCAGAGAAGAGGCAAATTCAAACTCAAGGAGGAGAAAGAAGAAAGCTGTTGGCTCTTCTTTCTTGGTGCTGATTCCAAAGGCAAAGAGAAGATTGCAAGAACGTTGGCCAAACTTGTTTTTGGCTCTCAAAATGAGTTTGTCTCCATTGGTCTGAGCAGCTTTTCATCATCAACTAGAGCTGATAACTCAACTACTGAAGAATATTCCAAGATCAACAAAAGGACTAGAAATGAATCGGGTTGCAGTTATGTACAAAGGTTTGGTGAAGCAGTGAATCAGAATCCTCACAGAGTGTTTTTCATGGAAGATTTGGAAGAAGTTGACCATTATTCTCAAAAGGGTATCAAGAATGCGATTGAAAGTGGAAGAATAACACTTCCAGATGGCGAAACTGTTCCCCTTAAAGATGCCATTGTCGTTTTCAGCTGTGAAAGTTTCATGAGTTCAGTGTCCAGGGCCAGTTCTCCCACAAGAGGCCAAAAATCATCTGATGCAATAATAATCAAAGAGAATAATGATGATGGACCTGACACAGAGGACAAAACCCCCTGTGTTTCACTTGATTTGAACATTGCATTTGAAGATGATCACCATGAAGATCATGATGAGGATTCAGATTCCCACGTTGGTTTACTGGAAGCTGTTGATAGGAAATTTATTTTCTTGGGTTAAGAATTTTAACAAGGAGGGAACATTGGGATTTCATTTATTATCAGTTAACTTTTAATTGCAGTTTTTTTTTTGTTCCTTTTTTTAAGAATTACATTTAGGTTTTTACAAGTGCTTGGTTGGTTGGTGGTATGGTATATGGGACTTACCTAGGAAAACACAATGTTGTTCACTTTGTATTTTTACGATGTAGTGACGAATATATATAGTCTGAGTAATTAACAATGTGTATATTAATTTCTCTCTACTCATCCTTTATTTAATTTATATAGAAAGTAAGTTTTTAACGAACTTATGTAGATATAATTTATAACTATTCATTGGAATTACAGTATTGAGTGTGGTATAGATATTAATGGAAAGGAGCATAATAATAGTGATTTGGGTCATTATAAAACCAAGAAATTAATGTATAGTATTAGGATTAGTAGTAGTGGTCACAGTTTGTATCCCACTGTGGACCATATTTAAATAAAGTTGAAAGATATAGTGCATTATGGAAAACACAGTTTGAGTCTTTTAATTCATATATAAGACTAGTTTGTATTTCTTTTTGACAATATAAGTAACGTGATGTCTGATGATTACTAATCCCAATATGTGATCTTCATATATACTCTTTCCTCGACTAAATATATTATGCCATGTCCCTACCCAATTTAATATATAATATATAGAAATAGTAGTATATGCGTAAGGATTTTTAAGGCTTTGGACCAATAATGTACTTTATACATATAACATAAATTATTATTAATGGACACACAAAGATTAAAGTCATATATATAGTGGTATATTATAGACTAGAAAGTGTTTTAATGTATAAAAGTCATTATATAACATTATTCTAAGAAAGGACACAGTTAAAATCTCCTATTAATATATATGATCTATGGGGAGAAAGATGCTAGAAATCTATAATGCTACTTGCTTGTACTGTATGTAGTACATATATATTAATTTATAATAATACCACACACTAATAAAAGGTATATATTCAAATTCGGAGTAAAAATAGGACTTCACGGTCACACAGAACAAGTATATATGCATGAGTTCAAATACAAATAGTAGATCAAGCAAAAAAAAATACAAAATAGTAGTTCTAATACGTAGTCTTCTCTTATTAATATATAATGCATGAAATAGTGACAAAATTTGAGAGCTTATTTAAAATAATAAAGCAAACCAAACAGAAGGTCCGTTCTTCTAATTGTACGTACTTTTACTTTAATGAACGCAAAAAAAAAAAAAAAACTATATATAGCCTCATATATCTATGTATAGAGATCTAATTATTAATTAATTAATTAGCTTAAAAGATGAGGCCAATAATGTTACTTGTTATGAAGTTATGAACATATATATATATTGTTTTGTACTGCTTAAGAAGTGCATGTGTATGAATAGGATATAGGAATATATATAGATCTATATGGTGGGTGTGATGGATCGGATTATACTGCTTTATTTCTTAGGCTGAAAAAGGGTGATAATACGAGTGAGTATATATGACCCGTAAATAGTGTTCCCACTTGTACATGTTCCCTAAAGCTACTCAAGTCCTTGCTGTATATACCGTTGCGTCTTTTTGCATCAGAATTATTCATATATCTACACACATATTTATACATAGTTCCATTTATAAAATTCCTGAGAAATAAGTATAAATATATATGTGTATACATACATAATTAATTCTCTTCACCTATCTTTTCAATATATATTCTATTTTTTGGTTTTATGTCCAGAAAGTGTAGATAATAAGATAAAAAAAAAAATGCAGGCGCCTACCTCTTGACCCTCTTAATTATTCAGACGATTTTGATGTGAAAGTGAAGAGCGTATATTATGTGTAATCAACTTTTTGCAAAACTTGAATTAATGCATGCGCATGCGCTTACAATTAAAAGTGTTATTTATTTTTTTGGAATATTAATATTTTCAACTAGCTCTCTACGTTATTTTCTGTTTTTATATATTATTTAATTTCTTCATGACATGATATAATCTATAGAATTAATTAACTATACATATATAATTAAGCGATATTGAAATCTATATCAAAAACTTTATTATATATAATTAAGCAGGGAAAAAGTCTATATAGGTAGCCTCCCGGCTACTTTTCTTTATCTTCAAATAATTAATTCATTAATCTGTTCTTTCCATATTGTTCATTTCATCTGTTTTTTTTTTTTTCATTCCCATATATACAATATTTTTCACCGGTGGTTTTCCCTATATATTATTTTGCTTGTTTCGCTATATAGATCAGAGCTAACTATTTATATATATGTATGATTAATTTAGATATGGAAAATTTTCAATAATAATCTAGATTGCAATGCTACCTGCAGTATATATATTATATATATAATATCTCATGATCATTACCTTTTATTATTTATAAAGATTTTATCCAATTAATTAATATTATTTTTCTATAATTCAATTAAGGACTACATTACATTAGAATTGGAGCCATTATTTGGAATTCACAAGAAATGGCATGTATTTTTAAATCTTGATTTGGTATTGGTTTTCTTTTTAAAAAAGTTTAAATAATTTAGGTACATTTTTCATATGATGGTTTTATGAGTTATATTAATTAGATGATCCACGTTATTATTTATTTAGTTATATTATTTTTTAGGGTAAATACTATTTTAGACCTTGTATTTTGCAAAAATTACTAATTGAATACTCTGTTTTGTTATTTGACAAAATAAATCTTGTATTTTCTAAACTGGTAAAAATAGAACTTTGAACTTAATTTTTGACAACTTTTTTTTAATATGACCAACTTGAAAACAATTATTAACATGAACAGATACAGAAAATGTAAATAGTTTTGTCATGACACTTTTAGATAAGATTATTATTAAATTTTATTACAAAAAATTAGTTAAGAGTTTTATTTGTACCATTTTAAAAAATACAGGGTCCACTTTATCATTTAATAAAATAGAAGGTCCAATTAATAACTTTTACAAAACACAGAATTTAAAATTATATTTACCCTATTTTCTAAGATTGTTAGGTTAATAGTTTTTTTATATTATTATTATTATTATTATTATTATTATTATTATTATTATTGTTATTATTCTATTTTGGATTTTGATTTATTAGTTTTGTGTTGGTTGTGAAGGGAATTTCATAGTTATTTAAGCAGAAGTGGTTGCTCTTGTTTTATGGTGACTTTGGATTGGTTGCTTAGAATTTGACTTCCTTTCACTTCTATTAGATTTGATTGCTTAACTGTGATCTCTGCCTTTGCTTAGAATTTTTTTTTTTTTTTTTGGTATTAATAATCTTGGTTCTCTTTTAAATGACATTTCTAATTTACTGTTTAGTTTTCTTAAAGCATCATTGATTCATCTACGTCGGTCAGTCAAAATTATTCATAAATTAGATGTGCACATATTTAAGATAAATAGTAAGCTGATTTGGATAGAAGATTTTCCACCTTTTTGTTTATAATGTGTCCTATACCTTAATTAAATATATATGTGTTCTTAGATAGTAGTCTAGTGATGAATTATATATATATATAAATTTATATGGAAGAGGTTTCAATGGTTACATTTTTATTGTAACCATCATGGTTACATTTTTTTAAGTCATTGGATTATTATTAAATGGTTGTGATTAATTTGGAAATTAAATAAAAATAAATAATAAATAACTTGTAACCTGAAAATGACCTAATCATTTATTTCCTTATAAAACTTTAATTAAGATTAATTATATTTTAAAATTAAATTAATTATAATTATTAATTAATTTTTTGTAATTTATTACTATATAAGGATCTTTTAGCAATTTATATTTTTATACTTAAATTATTTAAAATTTTATAGCAAAACTTTTTATAATTTAAAATTATACACATATAATTTCATAATTTAAATTTTATTATACTTGTAATCTTAATTTTAAAATTATTACACTTAATTATTTAATTTTTTTATTTAAATATTTAAAAAGTAAAAAATGAAATAAGTTGAAGGATTTTTTAGAAAAAAATGGCTGCACTTGTTATCGATTGATTAGCTTGAGGCCTCATACTTAATTCATATAATTGTAACAAAATAATTAAATATCATTTAAAAATAATTAATTATTTGAAAATTTATTATAAGAAGAGAATTTTAATTTGTGTCAAAAGAAGTTTAATTTTTGTAAAAAGAATAAATTTTATTGTAAATATTATAATTAAATGACTTAATTATTAAAATAATTCAAGTAAGGATTTAAATATAAATATTAATTGCTAAAAGAAGTCTTGTTAAATATTTAATTAATTATTTTAAGAAAATAGTTAATTATAATTAAATAATTCTAAAAAAGGAATGTCTACTATTTAATTAATTATTTTAAGAAAATAATTAATTATAATTAATTAAATCTAAAAAAGAAAAGTCTACCTATTAGTAACCTGCTATTACAGGTTAAAAAAAAATGTAACCATATGGTTACAATAAAAATGTAACCATTGAATAGTCACCCATATATATATATATAAATATGGGTGACTATTCAATGGTTACATTTTTATTGTAACCATATGGTTACATTTTTTTTTAACCTGTAATAGCAGGTTACTAATAGGTAGACTTTCCTTTTTTAGATTTAATTAATTATAATTAACTATTTTCTTAAAATAATTAATTAAATAGACATTCCTTTTCTAGAATTATTTAATTATAATTAACTATTTTCTTAAAATAATTAATTAAATATTTAACAAGAACTCTTTTAGCAATTAATATTTATATATAAATCCTTACTTGAATTATTTTAATAATTAAGCCATTTAATTATAATAATTACAATCAAATTTATTTTTTTTTACAAAAATTAAACTTCTTTTGACACAAATTAAAATTCTCTTCTTATAATAAATTTTCAAATAATTAATTATTTTTAAATGATATTTAATTATTTTGTTACAATTATATGAACTAAGTATGAGGTCTCAAACTAATCAATCGATAACAAGTGCAGTCATTTTTTTTCTAAAAAATCCTTCAACTTATTTCATTTTTTAATTTTTAAATATTTAAATAAAAAAAATTAAATAATTAAGTGTAATAATTTAAAATTAAGATTACATGTATAATAAAATTTAAATTATGAAATTATATGTGTATAATTTTAAATTATAAAAAGTTTTGCTATAAAATTTTAAATAATTTAAGTATAAAAAAATAAATTGCTAAAAGATCCTTATATAGTAATAAATTGAAAAAAATTAATTAATAATTATAATTAATTTAATTTTAAAATATAATTAATCTTAATTAAAGTTTTATAAGGAAATAAATGATTAAGTTACTTTCAGGTTACAAGTTATTTATTATTTATTTTTATTTAATTTCCAAATTAATCACAACCATTTAATAGTAATCCAATGGCTTCAAAAATGTAACCATGATGGTTACAATAAAAATGTAACCATTAGAATCTCCTCCATATATATATATATATGTGTGTGTGTTTTTAGAGCTAATATATATGTTTAATATTCTTAATAAATTATATTTCAGATAGCTGGTCAAAAATAGACTTTTTGTACTGTATAACTATATATACGTAAAACGAATTAATCTTTTTGTTAAAAATTAGTATCTCATGTTAGACTATAATGTAGTGTATGTAATATAGCATATACAAATGATATAAAATGCGGAAAATAAACTGTAATCATATCAATAATATATGCAATGAAAGGATCGATATACCTCCCGCCATTGATCTTTGAGCTTCAATCCCTGCGATAGCTTCGATATTGGAGTTCGGGCTTCCTCGCTCTCACAACTCTCTTTAGATGGAATTTGCTGAATGAATTCAGAATGAGTGAGGAGCTCGGGGACCGAGACCCTATATTTATTGGTGAGATACTCCATCACTATCTGTGCCACATTAATTGTCAGAATATTTTGACAATTAATTCAGGAAATCAAATCAGGTAATGAATATAGAAATCTGACCATATATAGAATATTACATAATTGATTTTGTCCAAATTCAATGAATATAAAATATTCATTTATCAGAAAATCAATTATTTATTTATTTCCTTAAATAGAAAATCATTTCCTTAATTAGAAAATAACTTCCATATATAAAATATTCTAATATTCTCCCACTTGGTCAGTATTTAAACTAAAATATTCAAACCCAACGTTCCTCATTATATAATAAACATACGAATCATAGCGACATGTCCTCATTATGAATCGAGTATTATGTGTATTACAATACATTTATTATATAACAATGTACTTTATGTGGTAATGTACTTAAGTGAATAAACCCTAAACCTTATGTTTATTCAAGTCCTCTGAAATTTTTCTCAAATGTAAAATTAAGATGCGCATAAATATGAGAAAAATCAAAATAAGAGTTTCATTAATAATAACTTTATTTGTACAAATTACATAAGGGAACCAAGTCTCATGTTCTTTACATGATCCTTGAATTTATGAGGTGGCAAGCCTTTTGTCATAGGATCGAAAATCATCAATTCAGTGCTAATGTGTTGAATGACCACTTTATTTTCTTTAACACGTTCTCTAATAGCTAAGTACTTAATGTCGATGTGCTTGCTTCGACTTCCACTTTTGTTGTTCTTAGCCACGAAAACAGCAGCTGAGTTGTCACAGAACATCTTTAGTGGCCTTGCAATGGAATCAACCACTCTAAGGCCTGAAATGAAACTCTTTAGCCATACACCATGTGATGTAGCCTCAAAACAAGAAACGAACTCAGCCTCCATAGTAGAAGTAGCAGTCAAAGTTTGTTTGTTACTCCTCCAGGACACGGCTCCACCAAAGAACATAAACACGTAACCGAGATGTAGATTTACGTGAATCAAAGTGCAACCAGCGAAATCCGAGTCCGAGTAGCCAACTACTTCTAAATTGTCGTTCGTTTGAACATCAGTTTGTAATCCTTAGTACCCTGAAGATACCTCATTACTTTCTTTGCAGCTTTCCAGTGGTCTATCCCCGGGTTACTCTGAAATCTTCCTAACATTCCGACAGAATAAGCAATGTCGGGTCTTGTGCACACATGAGCATACATTAGGCTTCCGACAGCAGAAGCATAAGGAATGTTCTTCATTTGTTCTCTTTCAAAATCATTCTTTGGGCACTGGCTCAAATTTAATTTATCACCCTTCACAATTGGAGCAACGCTCGGTGAACAATCTTTCATATGAAATCTTTCTAAAACTCTGTTGATGTAGGCTTCTTGAGATAAACCTAAGATACCTCGGTATCTATCTCTATGAATCTTAATGCCTATGACATAGGATGCTTCACCCATGTCTTTCATCTCAAAGTTCTTTGAAAGAAATTGTTTCACTTCACGTAGCAACCCTTTATCATTGGATGCAAGAAGAATATCGTCCACATATAAAACAAGAAAACAGATCTTACTCCCACTTTCCTTCAGGTATATGCATTGATCCATGACATTCTCTTCAAATCCAAAGGAAGAGATGACATCATGAAATTTTAAATACCATTGACGTGATGCTTGTTTTAATCCATAGATGGACTTCTTAAGCTTGCATACCAAATCCTGACCTTCACTAGAGGAGAATCCTTCTGGTTGTTTCATGTATACCTCCTCCTCTAGATCACCATTCAGAAAAGCAGTTTTTACATCCATCTGCTCCAGCTCTAAATCAAAATGAGCAACTAATGCCAAGATGACTCTGAGGGAATCTTTCTTTGATACAGGAGAAAAAGTCTCTGTATAGTCAATTCCTTCCTCTTGAGTGAATCCTTTAGCAACAAGTCTCGCTTTGTACCTCTCAGTGTTGCCTAATGAGTCTTTCTTAATTTTATAGACCCATTTACAACCAATGGCTCTCGCCCCATTAGGCAACTTTACAAGTTCCCAGACTCTGTTGCACCTCATAGAATTCATTTCATCATCCATAGCATTGTACCACAATTTTGATTCTCTACTGTTCATAGCTTGTAAAAATGTTTCTGGATCATTTCCAATTCCAATATCAGATTCTAATAAATACACAACATAGTCTTTGTAAATCTTTGGTTTGATAGGTCTAGTAGATCTTCTTAAGACCTCACCAACAGGCTCTTGGGGAGCAAGAATGTTCGAGCGGGTTCAGAAGTTGTTCAACAGTTGCAGGCAACTCTTGAACATTTTGATCTACTGGATTATCATTACCAACTTGTGGATCTTCAGTGATTGGTAATGGTTGTTCAACATTCGTTTGAACTACAGGAGTGTTAACCATTATCAATCTTGCTTTTGAAGTGGAAGGTTCTGAAGGATCTTTCTCAGGACCTAAGTCCTTTGATTTATCAAGGCATTCTCAAGAAATTTTGCATTCCTTGATTCCACAATTCTTGTGCTATGAGATGGACAATAAAACTTGTAACATTTAGACTTTTCAGTGTACCCTATAAAGAATCCGCTTATGGTCCTTGGGTCCAATTTCTTCTCTTGTGGATTATATATTCTGACTTCAGATGGACATCCCCAAATGCGTACATGATTCAAACTTGGTTTCCAACCTTTCCATAATTCAAAAGGAGTTTTTGAAACTGCCTTTGTTGGAACTCGGTTTAATATGTACACGTATGTCTTTAATGCTTCAGTCCACAAGGATTTAGGAAGGTTAGAGTTGCTACTAAGCATACTCCGCACCATGTCCATTAATGTTCGGTTTCTTCTTTCTGCAACACCATTTTGCTCGGGTGTACCGGGCAAGGTGTAATGGGCAACAATCCCATTTTCTTCAAGAAACTTCGCAAATGCACCAGGTGCTTGTCCATCTTCTGTGTATCTACCATAATACTCACCTCCTCTATCTGATCTCACTATCTTAATTTGCTTGTTGCATTGTTTCTCTACTTCAGCTTTAAATATCTTAAAGACATCTAATGCTTCACTTTTATTATGAAGTAAGTAGATATACATGTAGCGTGAGTAATCATCTATGAATGAGATGAAGTATTTCTGACCATGTGACTCCATATCTGGACTACATATATCAGTATGTATGATTTCTAATATTTAAGAACTCCTATGGACACCAGTTTTGACAGACTTGGAGGTTTGCTTTCCCTTAATGCAATCCACACAAGTATCAAAGTCAGTAAAATCTAAGGTATTGAGTACCCCATCTTTTACCAACCTTTTAATTCTATCAATGGAGATATGTCCCAATCTCCGGTGCCACAATGTACAGGAATCCTCTTTCATAACACATCTTTTAGTGCCAGCGTGAACATGCATAACATTATTAGTGGTATTATTTTGTAAATTAAGGCAGTAAAGACCATCAGACAAAATACTATTTCCAACACATTCAGATTTATAATATAAATTGAAATATTTGTCTGAAAATGTAAAGAAAAAACCAAAGGGTATAAGTCTTGAAATTGAAATCAAGTTTCTAGAGAAACTTGGTACATAAAAGGTCTTTTCTAACTTTAAAATAAAACCATTACTAAAAACTAAATTGCATGTTCCAATAGCTTCCACATGTGAGCCCATCTTGTTTCCAGATAAGATGTTTTGCTCACTTGCCACTGGCTTCCTTAGATTTTGAATATCCTGCAAGGAATTTGTTATGTGAATTGTTGAACCGGAATCAATCCACCATGTGTTAAGATTAACATTAGCCATATTAGATTCATAACATACTAAGGAAATTGGATTACCTTTGTCATCCATCCATTTCTTGAATCGGTCGCACTCCTTTTTCGCATGTCCCTTTTGTTTACAAAAGAAACATTTGATGGAATCTTTCTTTATGGCAGCCTTGGGAGCCATGGGCTTTTTCCCTTTGTTCTTCTTGAATGGCTTGCGTTTCTTAGGTTGAGTGGTCAGGTGAACACTTTCTCCTTGCTCCTGTAGGAGCCTGGCTTCCTCTTGAACACACATGATCATCAATTCATTGATAGTCCATTTTTCTTTATGTGTGTTGTAGGAAATTTTGAAAGGCCCATACTGTGGAGGAAGATTGTGAAGGATGTAATGAACCAGGAAGGTATCAGGAATGATAACGTCGAGTTTCTTCAAATGAGCAGTGATGTCCCTCATTTTAGAAATGTGTTCTCGAACTCCTTTAACACCGGTGAGTTTTGTGGACGAGAACTCTTGGATGAGGTTGATGAGCAAAGATTTATCTGAAGTGTCAAACTGCTCATCCATAACTTTGATAAAGTCTTTCACCTTCTCAGGTGGCTCCACCAATCCACGCATTCCCATAGGAATTCTGGACATAATGAACATGATGCAAAGACGATTAGATTGCTCCCACTTTTCACGTAGTGCAATCTCGACGGCGGTGCTAGTATCGGTTGATAGCTGGTTCATCTTTCCTTATTGCATAATCCATGTCAGTGCAAGCTAGGTGGAGAAGAACTCGTTCCTTCCAGATTTTGAAGTTGTCACTCCTAAGCTCAGGGATTTCACTAGTGATTTCACCATATTTAGAGGTGGATGAAATAGCTGCAAGAATAGGATTACAAAATTTAGATGTTAAAAGAATTGAGGCTTTAATGAATTCATGTTTTACCAATGTAGAAACATGATGAATATGAAAATTTTATTAAATCTAAAATTGTCTGTGGGCTAAATTTTAAATCTAATAAAATTATATGAACTTTATGATAGATTTAATGAAGTATTTCTTTTAGATTAATGGAGGAATGAAATCTATCTTTAATTAAAATTTATGATAACACTATTAAATCAAATCCTCATAACTCCCTGTGGGTTAAATTAAGAGAATTTAACTCAATATATTATCCTAATCAATTATAAAAATATAATAAAATCCCTGTGGGGTAAAATTATTATATCCAAATAATTAATTACAAGTTTTGTCCATTAAGGTGAATTTTAATTAATATATAATTTTATATAATTAAAGATGCTGTGGCTACTCCCTAATCATTTAAAATTATATTTTCACTTTAGACATTAGGTATTGGGCTCTACCTAAAAGTAATTTCGTTATTAACATAATAGACAATCACTGAGATTAGTGCTCCTAGTGTGGTCGTCCGAAGATCATTAAAAACCGTTCTAGATATGAGCATTTGTCCCAGGTTCATGTTTTCTTATGTCAAACCACAAAACCACTTACGTTTTATTCATATTTTATTCATTTTATAAAGTTTTATGAATATTTTATGAATAATTTTATGAAGTTTTATGAAACTTAATTGCTAAATAAAATATTCAACCTATCTTAATGTTTGAATATTTCTAAATATATCTAGCACTATAAAAGGAATTTACGAATAGTATTTAAATCATACATATCTAAATTAATTGCATTAAACATAAATTTATCAAATAAATACAAAATAATACAATTAATGTATGATAATTAATTAAATGCAAATTCCTTAATATGAAATTAATAGCAGTTTTTTCAAAATTAATTTAGACAATAAATTGCATAAATTTGGTAATATATAATTCAATGCACAAATTAGCACAATTTTTACATGCCTAAATAAATCATGTAATAAATTACCAAATTAAACAAATTTCCATTTTCAATTTATACTATATATATATGTATTAAACAAAAATAGAAAATTAACTAAATGCAATTTATTGACTAAATTAACACAAAAATAGGAAAATAATTAATATTCCAAATAAATAAAAATTTATAAAAAAAAAAATTCGGAATTTTTTCCCTTTTTTTTTTTGAAAAAATCACACTGCCAAACGACATGTCGTTTTTGAAAAAGCAAAACGACACGTCGTCTTTTCCATTCTGAAGTGTGTAGAAAATATACAAAAACGACACGTCGTTTTCCCCAAGATAAAAACGACACGTCGTTTCATTCATCAAGAGGCTGCCTCAGAAGACGGAAAACGACATGTCGTTTTTCACAGTATATCGATCCTTTCATTGCATATATTATTGATATGATTACAGTTTATTTTTCGCATTTCATATCATTTGTATATGCTATATTACATACACTACATTATAGTCTAACAGTTGGTATCAGAGCTTCAATCCCTGCGATAGCTTCGATATTGGAGTTCGGGCTTCCTCGCTCTCACAACTTTCTTTAGATGGAATTTGCTGAATGAATTCAGAATGAGTGAGGAGCTCGGGGACCGAGACCCTATATTTATAGGTGAGATACTCCATCAGTATCTGCGCCACATTAATTGTCAGAATATTTTGACAATTAATTCAGGAAATCAAATCAGGTAATGAATATAGAAATCTGACCATATATAGAATATTACATAATTGATTTTGTCCAAATTCAATGAATATAAAATATTCATTTATCAGAAAATCAATTATTTATTTATTTCCTTAAATAGAAAATCATTTCCTTAATTAGAAAATAACTTCCATATATAAAATATTCTAATATCTCATACTAATCTTTTTGTTAAAAATTAGTGTCTCATACTAAGGTAACCCTATTAAAGTTTGACACATCAACTAATTTAATTTATATTAAATATATTAATTACTTTTGTTGACTATATTAGAGATTTAATTTTTTTATAAATAAAAAATTAATTGACGTGTCAAATTTTAATTAGTTTAACAATGTATGGAACACCGGACATCTTGATTCACTAGTCTACACTCGTATACCACTCATGGCAAAGTATGTTGTTACTCTATATATAACATAAGTCATTAATTAATTTTTTCGTAGGAAGTCTCATAAATAAAATGTATATATCGTATAATAAAAAAGAAAGTTGCATTAAGTACGATTCAAAACGTAAGAACTATGCAAAGGAAATGCAACTTTATAACTTTCTTGTTAAAAATAAAGAAAAAATTAAAATGATAAAGTTATATATTGTAGAAAGAAAAAAACAATGAGAAGCTATATATAGCATAATTACTTTTATGAACTGGAATGAAGTAGATATATTTGACACTTTCTGTTTGATTCGTTTGTTTTAATTAAATTTAACATTTCCTTCTTTAAAAGAGAAGTAGCCAATATGATAAAAGAGCTTAAAGAAGATCAAGTAGATACAAAGACAAGCATCTATCTTTAGACCATAAAGACATAATAACTTTATAATCATGAAAGGGATTCCATATGTTCACATATATAACCATATTAATTTATATATAAGAAAATATAAAGTATTTATAGTACATTAATAATATATGTTGGTGAATCAAATTGAAAGTTCATGTTACTCTATCTAAGAAATTATTAATTATCAATAAAATCATCCTAATAAGTTTGAAAGCACCTGATCATAATTATGATGTAGGGTGATCACCTTTTTTTTTTGCATATATTATTATTCGACATATATTCTGTTTCTGATGTGCATGTCTATGATAATAACCTAATAATAAATTCAACCTTTCTTTTTTCACTGACCAATGTCAATAATAATGTACTGATGTAATAATTTTTCTTATGGCATGGTAAAGTGATAACAAATAAATATAAACTAAAATGCTTCCTGATCCAAGAAGAAAAGGAAAAGGTATGAGGTGGTTACAAAGTAAAATTTGAAATTTTGAATTAAATTAAAAAAAAAGTGTTAAATAGGAAAAGGAAAAAAGAAAAGTGAAAAAAAAAATGGGATAAAGAGAAAAGTCCGGTTCTACTTCGATTTTAGGAAGCTTGGTCAATTTTAAGCTAGCTTAAAAATATACCTTCCCCAACCTAAAAGAAACTATTATTTTATTTATTATTTTATTTTTCTCAAACAAAAGAATTATTATAATGATAGGAAAATTAAAACATTCTCTATACTTTTTAAAGTATAGTTAAATATTTATGTATATAATCAAAGAATTTAAGGGCACCATTTTCAAACCAACATTTTTTGAGTAATTGATCGATGTTTACCAAATATTACAAAAAAAAAAAAGAAAATTCACTTCTCTCGTAGATTTTTTATTACAAGCAGCTTGTATAACTACAAACTTTACTATGATATCGATAACAAGTAGTAAAACCAGTACTATATTATTATATATGAATATATATATTATCAAAATTAATTGAAAAATAATATGGAGATTTATATTTGGAAATTTGACTAGTTATGCATTTGATAAAAAAAAATCTAAACCTAAATTATTTAATACTGATAGAATATATCATTTTTTCCTAAAATCTCATTCTATCCCTCTCATTTGAACAATCCTCTCTCTCTCTCGCTCTCTGTAAACACGCACTCGGAGAAGCACACTACCTACAACCTTGGTCCCTTCTCTCTACAACCACCATGACCACAGACCCATGGACCCAATGATTATCGCGGACCCAACTAGTTCTCCATCAACTACGGCTTCACCATCAAAAATGTTGTCAAAGGAATAAATTGTATGATAAATGTTTGTTATATGTGAGTAAATATTGGATTTAGGGTCGAAAATAACCAGATCTGTCAGGCCCGATGGTAGTCCGATAGTGGTCCGATGCCATCCTATTGTTAAAATGAGTTATGGTTGAAGACGAAGGTCTGATGGTAGCGCGATGATATGGTTCAATGGAGTCCGATGGTGGCCCAATGCCTTCCTGACGAGCTTAATGCATAGAGTTTAACATCTATAAATGTAGATATGGTCCGATGATAGTCTAATAGTAGTCCGATTCACCTGATCTATTTTTTTTATGTACAAAAACATAAAATATGAAAATAAAAAATGGATAGCATCGGACCATCATCGAACCCCATTAAATCACCATCACTATAGAAGAAAAGAAAGAAAGTTATAATGGGTATGAATATAAAATGTGCTTATTTTTTTAATTTTAGTAAACTTGTGTTTAAAAATATATAGCTTGATTGTCTAAATTTCCGGGGGCAGTTTTGTCCCATGTGGCTCGGGATAAGAATTCTGCAGCACATGGTTTGGCAAAGCATGTCCTTTGGTTAGACGATGAGCTATCCTGGTTCGAGCAGGTGTCTCCGCCGATTGTGGATTGCTGCTTTGTTTAATCATGTGTGATTTTGATCACCGCGTCAAAAAAAAAAAAAAAATTGATACACACTAAATATAAATTCAAATTTCCTAATATATTTAACTTAATTTTCACATGGATGGCACTTACCTTAAAAGTGTTACATCATCATCACCATGGTTATAATAATATATAATATTGCTTGGCATATATCATATTTATAAGAACTAGTTCCCATGAGATATATTGAATTGAGTACATATTATAATTTAGTCCTAATAATTAATTTTTCTTTTCCTATATTATATTTTGAAGAATAGAAAGAAATTATAACCAATTAATCCCAAGCAAATAATGAAAATCGGATTTAAATTCTGTCAGTGCTAAATAATCGCTACAGTTTATCATCGTATATAGTATAATAATAAAAAGTTACACACAAAGCTTTATGAACGATACTAATCTAATTTTATAATTTACAATAGTATTTAATTTGCTGCTAAAGTACTATACTCACATACACTTTTTCTCTTAATATATAGTGGTGAGAGCCGGTATAATTATATATTGTTAAATAGATATATAGGTATATAGTATATATATAGATATGTTACATGTAGAGTGGCATGTAATCAATAATAAGGCATATGCTAGCAGTTTAAGTTCTAATATATATGTATATATACATGTAATATTGTAATCATCAATAATGTCTAATGGGTGGATAGAGCACTGATGAGTTCTTAGATGTACGGCTCTACCTAAACCAGCCAAAGCCTTTCTCCTAACACTTTACTACTTTAACGAATTAAAAAGAGCCTCAAAGCCTATCTTATAATATGTGTGTATATATATATATGCGCACTTATTTATTATAATTATATTATGAAATGCTTATAATCATTTATATTAGCATTTAGTTCTGCTCTCTATTGAGCCATAGAAATTTTTACAAAATAACTTAGCTTAATATTTAAAAGTTATGCTCTCCCAAATTAGTCCAGTACATTAATGTAATATATGTTAATTTTCCCAAACATATTGAAATAAATGTTAGCAAGAAAGGATCTTCAACTGCAAATTAATAGCAATATAATATAGTTTTATTAGGCACACGTTATTAAGTGGGTGATATCTATTGAGCCTTACAAAATCAATATCTCTGTTTAATATATCTCCTAATTAATCACAATGAAGATTTGATCTAAAAAGGTTTTGAATAGAATGCCAAGAAGCTTTACCTAACTTACCTAGTCAAAGTCTTGCTCATATCTATACATATTTTATTGAGGGGGAAAATCATTTCTAGTTCAAAATGTATGACAACAAACCATGTAATGAATAATAATCATCATGGTATGGTTTCATATTATTTATAAATAATATCTCAACTATGCAGGACTAAGAATTAATCATGCCATGATAGCCTCAAAGTTGTTTCCTTTATTTATAGACTAATAAAAAACTTGCACAGAGAGAGAGAGAGAGAATTATTAAATTTAATATTGTTCTTGAGAGAGAGTAAATATATATCATATCTATATATATATTCTACTAATTGCTGCTAGAAACATATCCTCAATCATACTGTCTCTCTTTTGTGCAATGCAATATATATAGGACTGAAAATGGTATATAGCAATCGTCACATGAAGACAACACCTCGAGTTTTGTTCCCATTATTAATAATCCACTAAATGATTATCGATCGAGAAATTCATTTAGAAAAGCTAATACTTATAATAATAAGCTACTACGTAAGTATATCACTAAAAATTTAAATGATAAAAAAATGTGTGTAAAAAAAATGATAGAACTAAAAGCAATTTGACAGTATAAAATATAAAATGGTACTTATAAAAACAATTTAAACAGTTTGAGCGTAGCTCTTGTATATCGCCAGTTCACTCTTCTACTGAGTTGATAAACATTGTAATTGGCTAATTTGATTTATTAATTAACTTGTCATATTTCCATTCAAAAAAAAAAAAACAATTAGACCATATTGTATTGCTGTGAATCAAAGTCGAAGTGGCTATTATTGTATGTAAACTTCCATTAAAAGCTTGTTAATTACATATTATATGCATGCATATAGCTCTGCGCAGACTTTCAGACCTATATGCCTGTAATAATATAAATATGTTTCAGATGGTATTTGTGTTTTTTCTACTATTAAATTTAGAAATTAAATGTCATATTTCTATACTAGTGTTTAAAATGTAATCACCTTTTTGAATTCTTTTTATATAGTTTTGGGAAATCGTTTGTTTATTTGGTAAGGTTTAATTATGCCTTTCAGCTAATTAATTTGTTGCCAACCATAGTGCTAACCTAGGTAGGATTTGGTTAATACAACAATTAAATATAATTTGAAGATGATCTTTTTGTTATAATATATCTGAATCGGCACTTAGCAAAAACATTGTTTAAAATTTACCTTAATGATGTCAAACCACACCAAAATATAACTTTAGTGGAAGTGTCTCGAGGCAAATTTAATTAATTAAAACAACATTTTTACATACCACATATATATTTATCCTAGAAGGCCTTTATTTAAATTATGAAAATGATTAGCTATGCCATCTAAACATGACAATAAATAAAGTGAATTCGTTTCTTCATTGATTGCATATATAAATATATTATTATCTTCTTCTTTTTCTTCTTCTATTAGCTCATTCCTTTAGCTTTGGCTCTCCACTTGTTACAATTTGAAACAAGAGGGTCCATGGCTATACAAGAAGATGTAAACGAAAGGGATATGACACTAAAACATTCTTCTTGTAGTTTTTGCTATTGCTAAAATAAATAAAATATAGATTATTTTGGTTGAACCACCTATAATTGAAGTACACATACCCAAATGGGCTCTAAAGGTTCTTTGATTACAAAGAAGATATGGGGTCTAGCCGTCACCGATCGACATATGATCTTAGAAATATGATCTAGAAATGATTACAATTGAGAAAAAGTAAATATAAAAGAGACACATATAAAAAAGTATATGGACCCCTCTCTTCATGTATTCTTTTTAGGGTTCATTAATGCCATAAAAGTATTCAAATCAATATATAATCAAACTTTTTAAACACAATGCATCTTTTCTATTTAATTACAGTTCTGTCTCATCCAAAATTACTAAACTCCACACCTCATACTTTTCATCTATAGAGAGAGAAAGAGAGAGAGAAGCTGTGGCTTTTATCAAAAGATAGCAAGCAGACAAAGTTTCCACAGGTTAAGCTTTTGCAGTCTTTGTGGAAAGAAGGAAACAGAGAGAGAGAGAGAGAGAGAGAGAGAGAGAGAGAGAGAGAGAGAGAGAGAGAGAGAGCAGGTAACGGCTGTTTACCACAAGGACATCATCTTTTTAAAGCTTTTCTTTTATGTTACAAAGAAAATAGTGCATGAAAGTAAGGGAATTCTAACTCGGATCCCCAAAACTCTGCATTATCATTCTATAATTGAAATAACAAGTATTTATCCTCTCTCTCTCTCTCTCTAACTTTTTGGTTATTACTGATCATGAGCTTCATATGTGATTCTCTCACAAAGTTGAAGGATCACAAGCATTAATACATTATTGGAGAGAGAAAGAAAGAGGAAGTACTCTTTGCTTGGTGGGTTGTTAAGTTTAAAGGCAAAGGTAGTACTGAGTAAATTATATAGTAGATGACCAGTCAAAAAGAAGAAGATGGAAACAAAGTTAAGGAGAATATGTGATGAGGTCTTTTATTTACATGTTATGATGCTGCTTTCAATGATTTGTTTGGTCATTTTCTTTTCTTTAAAGCAGTTTTAGAGGGAGTGAAAGATTATGCCATGTGCACAGTGAAGTAAGTCATTGACTAACTGACTCAAACCAAACTCCCAGAACTAAACAAGTTTATACTTCATTTTCATTAGTTCAAGGCAAACACATCTAACAAATTTATATCATCATTGAAATATATTTTTAGCTTCAAATTCAAAAGGGGAGAAAAAAAGACTAAAGAAAAATAAAAAGATGGTAGGAAAGTGCAAATAGCTCTTTAGTTTCTCTAAAGACATTTTATTCGAGTGTACTACTTTGAATTAAAGCATCAAAAGAAGAGTAATGATGTTGATACTATTTGTGGATGCTAATGCTATATATTACTAACATATTCGAGATCAAGATAATCCTAAATAACTAATTTTAATTCATGAAACAGCTGATCTAGTTCCCAAACCACAAGCACACAGCCTTAGCAGAAAATGGGAACTTCAATGCCTCAACAATAAACAATTGCTTATGTTTATTTTGAATGAGCAAAAGGTAGAGTGTGAATCTTATCTTAATCAAGTGACTTTACAGGGTTGGGATCCTTCCCAAAACCCATCATTGCATGAGTTGCTAACATGGAACCTCTACGAGTAGTTTCCATAAATCGACCAACAAGTGGCAGATTAACTGTTTCTCTGTTCCAAAGAGGCTTCTTGTTCCACCTACAGTAGAATTGGATCAAATTCAATTATGTATCTGGCAGACATAATTCTAAGTAAACTATAGTATTGCAATTTGCAAAGTTCCTAGAATATATGCTTAACAACTCAGCCTAGCAATTTATAATATGACAACACTGGATATAATCATTCTTGTATTATATCATGGTCCACATAGGACATGTATCTTAAAACAACAAACCAAACAGGCACATCGCTTAAGCTCGGCAATTTGACCATTTCAATACCATAATGCAGGTTTAACAAAGTTGTATTGGAACTTGGTGCACATAGTACTTTGATACTGTATCGCCAAGTGATAAGTTCAAATCCAAACCACTGGTTATAACACATTCACACTGATGGACATAAAATAAAATTAAGAAGAAGAAAAAAAAAACTATGGTGTCAAACAGAGTAGGACAGAATTTTCAGGCAGCACTAATTGAGGTACTAAAACAAAAACAATCCATTATCAAGTAAGTGGTTTAAAATGAAGCTAGTGGGGTTTTTAAGGTTCAGCTAGTGTTCAGTATTCTGTTAAAGGAAACAAGACATATGATTTAGCATATCTCTTTTTATTCAGTAAAATCTCAGTAGAATGAGAGCGTACCAGTCTTCATGGCGAACAACCTTTCCTTCCACGACATTTAATTTGATGAGGGATATCACATCTATGTTTCTCCCCAAAAATTTATACTGTTGCTTGTTATCAATTAATATCTAGATTCATTACACAAATTGAATTCAAAAGGTCAATTTCAACCCAAGAAAGAAACATCTCTAGATTAATGAAACAAATATATGTTACGAATGTAATACGAACCTCTCCATTTCGTGGTGAAGTCAAATTTTCTGTCACACTGTAATCCACAATTTTGGACTCACCAAAGACCTGAGAAGTCCAAACAAAAGAGGAGAAAGGGAAATGAACAAAAATACTTAATGACAGCAACAATTACAAAAATTAAATAAAAGCTAAAATTGACAAAATATTACACGATTGCTCTCTGATCAAAACTTATATTAAGGGTGATCTATATGTCTTTGTAATGTTCAACTAATCATCTAATCTATTGATTTGATCTAAGTACTGGACAATCAAGTTCAAATAAAAGGTAGCTGCAAAGACAAATACAGCTCTTCTCACCTACAGTTCCTTGAAATATATAGATAAGTCTAGATAATAAAAATAATACCAAACAGCTCCAATTTATTTATAAATTATGACTAATATTTAGATTGAACCTTAAAAAATTAGAGATTAGTTTGGCAGGACCCCCTCTCTCCAAATTCTGACTAACTTGTTCAAAAAACTAAAAACTACCTGCCTTTCCCTTGTAACTAGCTACTAATATACTCTCCCATCTAACTCAGCTACCTCAGCAAAAACCAATAACCGATATAACAAATAAGCCGTCCATTTAGTACACAATACCACATCATTTAGATTTTCTTTCTTCTAACATTAGTGAAAGGCTTATCGTAACTATTCTGGCACCACCAAGATTTAGAAGAGATAAAAACTTCATGTCCTTGAATTAGTATAATTTCATCGTCATGTTAATGATTTTGTTTCAATTATCTAAATTCTATATATCATGTTCTCCACCATTCAGCTTTGCTTTAATGATATACAAGCCAATAGTTAGGAGACTCAGATTCATCTAAGAATTAATTTGATAATAGCCATTACACCTTATGAAACTGTGTCTATCACTAACAAGTGTGCACTTGCTGTGACATTTATAGTTGTAAATGGAAGTTATTCCATGGTAAAATTATGGGTTTCTATGGGTGCTGGGACAAGTGAACAAAAAAAAAACTTGCTTGAATTAGATTGACAGATAAGGTAGGTGGGTTTCCAATTATGATTTCACTGTTAACATCAATTCAACACGTGAGCAAAACCTTGGAAAGAGAGTAAAATGCTGACTTGATTTGCTTCACTCTGCAAAAACAGCACAAGACATCTTGTAAGGAACACTATGACAAATGTCAGACTCATAAAATTAATGATACCAAAGGATATAACAAGCAGAAGCTACAGAGAGAAACAGTCTATTTCTTTCTAAAATGACTAATGTAAATATATTTTAGTTAACATGTTCCAAAGAACTATAAAAATCTCCGCAACAAGGAAAAAACTTAGAACATCTGATATCTAAGAGATATTTTAATTAGAAAAGATAATGTTATTTTATTGAATCAAGAGTTTTTTTTATCAAATAACACAACATTGGCAATCAGAATTTACCTAGAAAGCAGTGCATGATTATTCACAAGTCTACATTTCAGAAAGAAACACCCTATTTTGTGTTGTCAAGTTAAGATTCTTACAGAACTACTAAAACAAATGGGCACAGTTTTATAGACTGCATTTTTACAAGGCTTAAAGAACTCCTCTAAATTATTTGATCAGTGTGTTCTCACTTTATCTCAGAACATGCTTCTTAGACTAGTTCAAAATGATGTGAGAGGAACTATAATATATAGGCTCATTTTTCAGAAATAATAGGATGAACAAACCATGATTTCTCATTCAAAATTGATTATATACTTCTTTAAAAGTAGCACAATTTCTTTTCTTTTCTTTTTTTAAATAACATGATATAAGACTAGTTCAACATTCATTATGTCGTAATAAAGTACAAGCTTGATTATAACATTACATACCCATGAGCACACATAAGCGGATCCTCGAATGAAGCATTTGGGGCATAAATTTCAAAGTCTTGTGGCGTAGCTTTGGATGCATATCTGAAACAATTGAAAACAAATAATTCCTTACAACTTTACAGAGACTACTACAATTTTTTACTTGGTTTATATGCCATCTTATACATGATAACTAACTTTCACATAATGAGCTGTGCAATCAATCTTCGATCTGCTTAATCCTAAACCATTGAAATTGACTTCTATTTTCCAACTCTGGCATAAGATCCATAACAAGATTATGAGGGCTCAAGAAATAAACCATGTTTACTTAATCGTAATAGACCATGATAAAAAGAAAAACAATGAATTTTCCTTTTTTACACTTTTACGGTACAAGTTAATGAAAAGTCACATATAATTATTCAAATGAGGAAGTTACAATTTTGTATCCCTTCTTAATCATCTCTAAATTATTTCCCTCTATATATCTTTTCTTCATGGATTAATAACTTCAAGCTAGAGTATCATTAGTATTAATGATAACCATTTCTTCTTCAGTTTTGGAAATCTCTCTACAAAATTAAATACTGATTACCAATCACAATATGGACATATTATCAAGTGGTCTCAGTTAAGTTCATTGTGCACATGACAACAAATCTAACATGATTAAGATTATAATAAACATAAACATATACATGATTAAGATTAGACATACAGATTCAATATGTGGGGGATTATTTCATCAGATAAGCGCTTTCTTGAGATGTAATCACATGTCTCCTTGGTACAAACTTCCCTCATTTGATCAATTTCAGCTTCTTTACCTTTCAATCAAAATGAGAACCCATGTTGAGATTAAGAATTCAAAGGAGAAAAAACAAAACAAAACAGAAAAGGGAAAGGGAAAACAAAAACCAACATCCAAAATGCAGAGTAGTAGGTGGATGAGAGAGTAAAGAATAGAAAAGATAGGAAAAAGAGAATAATGCAGCCAAAGCATGGGAGGTTGCAGTACCCATTGTGGATTCTGAGACTTGATCGGAAAACAAACGGTTTGCAATGGGATACTGAAGGTTGAAAGAAGGAGACGATGAGAGCTTCAGAAGATGAAGGGGGAGTGTCAACGTACGGAGATGAAGGGAAAGAATAGTCATGGCTTCATGGCGCGCTACGTGTACACTGCTCGTCCATTCTTCGCTTCTTGTTCTATACGCAACTATAACCGAACCTCAACCCAATCAAATTTTGACTTCTTCTCCTTAATATTAATTTTCTAAAAAAGAAAATATATTTAATATTAAATTTCTGTTTTCATAAGCTAAATTCCCTATATATTTTTTGTATTTAATTATGTCAAAAGAAAATGGTAAATATATTCATTTAATACGATGTATTGTATTATATTTTATTGTATTATGTTAAATTTTATTGTATTGTAATATATTATATTAGTACTATTTAATACAATATTATGTTTGGTATTATATTGTATTGTATTGTATTAATAGATTGTGTAAAGTTATAATATATTTTCAATACACTCAACCCCAACACCAACTACAGGTCTAGGTCCGAGCCCGGGGTCTAGGTCTCGGGTACGGATTCGGGTTCCAGTCCAGGTCTGGGTCCGAGCCTCGAGTCCGGGTCCCGAGTCCTGGGTCCCAGTCCGGGTTCAGGTCCTGGGTCTAGGTTTGAGTTTGGGTCCGGGTCCGGGTCTAGGTCTGGGTCCCGAGTCCGAGTCCAAGTCCGGGTCTGGATCTCGGGTCTGGGTGCCGGGTCCGAGTCCGGGTCCTTAATCTCGAGTCCAAGTTCGGGTTCGGGTCATGAGTCTCGAGTTCGAGTTCGGGTTCAAGTCTCGAGTCCAGGTCCGGGTCTGCGTTCGGGTCTAAGTTCGGGGTCCAGGTCTTGGGTCCGGATCTAGGTCTGGTCCAGGTCTAGGACCTGGGTCCAATCTGGGTCCTGGGTTTGGGTTCGGGTTCTGGTCGAAAATTGATGTTGATCTCGAATCCTTTGTAAATATTATAATACAAGGACCATTTGTTATGTATTAAATAATACCACATACATTATATTAAAAAATTTAGTCGTAATACATTGTTTTATCTAAACATAGTGTTATTTATTATTTAATACAATACGACCCTTATAAAAAGCATTTTTTTTTTTGAAACACATGTAAAAAACATTTGTATAAGAGTTAAGAGAATGTAAAAGAAAGTGAAAAAATAAATTATGTTGTATACATTTTTACTTTATAGGTTGTATTTAGTTCATCATCATAAAGAATTAGAATTGTAAGGAGAACACTAATAAAATACAGTAATATAACTAAAATTCTTTTATTTAGTTTTGTCTGAGAATGAAATAAAATAAAGTTTATTGTTTTTATCTTCTGAAAGAATGGTATGATATTCTCTGTTTTATTTTATTTTACTGTACTTTTTTAGAAAATATTAGGTTGTATCTTTTAAAAGAATGGTATGACATTTTTTCTTGTTTAAATAAAGATATTTTTCTAATGAAAAAATATTTTTAAAGTATATAATATTGCTTAAAAAAAGTAAATTAAAAAAATTATATTAAAAATTAGAGGAAATTGAATTGTATATTATTTTACTTTATTTATTTTAATTTTTACTTTTATTTTTTTAAAAATTTTAAGATATACTCATTTTTATAGATGACGCTCTCATTATATCTCAAGATTGGAGAGAGTATATATTTCCTCAGAGTTACTTCATATTCAGATTTACTTTTTAAAAATACTGTGGACACTCACATTAAGTTTTCAAAACCAGTTTTAATCTTTTGGCTTGGGACTATTAAAGTTGATTCTTTCTTTTTTCTTTTTTGCTTAAGATTATTAAGGTTTTTTATTTTATATGATGTTGATTCTTAAAGCATCACTTCTCTTTTTATTCGTACTTCAAGTGACACAATGTACGTAGTTCTTACAAACAACAGAACTCAAATTCTCCATTCTCCATTTCTATTTCTATTTATGACCGACCAAAAACTAAAGTTATAATCAATAAGGTCCACTTGTCAAACAAATCAATGACACCCGAGCAAGATTTCGATATAACAACTCACTTACGAGTATTCATGAAACTTTTGACCAACAAAAATATAATATACAAAACCACCTACTTATTAATACAGATATACACTTGCTCTAAACAATAAATAGCCACACACCAGAGGGAGGTACTATAATAGCATTCTGTGAAAGAACAGACCCCTTTTTATTTGTGATCCGCAGAGCAGTAAACCCATCACCTACCTATACTTATCAAAACACAAGCCCTTCTCAGCAAACAATTTAGATGGATGAATCTTGGAATACCGCAACCTTACCATGATAAAAATACCACCTAAGGAATAATGCAAAAGAACTCTCCGAATAAAAGATAAAACATGCACCAGTCAGGGAAGTCGGAGTCCACTGTCAGCGCTGCCTCACCAACTAGACCTCCATCTACCTCTTCGGTTCATTCAATGTCTTTCCCTCGAAGAATTCACCTAACATTCGCTCAAGATCCTCTGCTGAGAACCTTATGTACTTCTGGGGGTTCTTCCCATTTTCAACCAAAGGCCTGAAAATCAAATAATAAAAACAATGCATATCTTCTCAGCCAACTTAGCAATGTGGATATAATTGTCTTAAGAGTTCATATGACTTTGATGAATTTTGTACATGCAGGATATTATATTCACATATAAAAATCTAACTTCATTGCATGCATGCATGTAAGCAAGGTGGAAATACTTGTACTTATTCCCTCAAAACAAAATGTCTGCATTTAAACAGAGCATACCCGAATCGCTTTACGAAAGACCTATAGGCAGGCAATAATACTTCAGCTACAGCAAGCCTCAGTGATTCACGTAGCTCAGTGTCAGGCACTGTCCACTGAGATTGTTTTTGATGAAGTTCCTCAAACTGCATATTAAATATCTTGAACCTGCAATCAATTACATTCTCTAGATAAGTCAAAAGCATTATGAGCACCATGCATGCCTCATGGAAAAGGCAATTAATATATGATGTATTTCAAGGTTGATTTCATTTATAACCTGTCCTTAACCAATGCTCTTGAAACACCACTACTGTTTCCCCCATCACCCCCAACTGAGCTACCACCAGATGAGGTCAGACCTTGAATTGTGAGACATTGCAGAATCTGGAAAAAGAGAAGAGCACCATCAGTGAGTCACAGGCAAAACCCCAGATTTGAAGACAATATTTAGAGGGCAACATTCTTGCTAAGGAATAATTTATACTTCCAAACAAGAGATTTTATTCCCCCTAATACAAATTTGCAATATGTAAAAGTGTTAATTTTGACAAAGATCACCAACATCCTAGTCATGGGATTTGTGCGTGATAATTTTGACAAAATAGAAAACAAGCTAGAAATGGATAGCCTCCATGCACTCTAGTCCCACCAAGAAGATGAGAACTCAAAACAGTCTGAATTCTTTGTCCAACCAAAAGACAAAAGCATAGTAACAGTGATCTACTACTTCCAGCATAAAATGGAAAAAGCACACAAGCTACGTGCACCATGTTTACATTAGCAATTATAACTGCTCATTGTAATCAAAATTCCAATGCCTCACAAGCAGCAGACATGACCCAGCAATGAATGAATGAATAATTACATACTTAAAAAGTGTGCAAGAATAACAACAAGGTAAATTATAACACAGATTTGTTATAACAAAAAAATACATAATTAGAACTGCAGAATGATTGGGTAAAGAAAACTGCACCTTTCCCCAACAAATCCTTTTGTATTGATTTGCATGTTGCTGCACAATCCTCCGGTGCCTTTGCACCCAATCATCTCCTAACAAATCTTTGGCTTCAGATCTAAAATAAAATAAGAAAAGAAACAGAACTATGTAAGTAAATCAAGCTTGCAAAGTTCATATAGAGATTCTGAACATAATAGCCAGAGACAAACCTGCGCACAGATCTGACCATGTAGTGGATATTGTTCATAAGAAATAAGTGAGTTAGGGAAGGATCCTTGTACTGTTTAGACTTCCCATCCAAATTAGTCTGAAGGGCCTGCATTATTTGCATTGTTACAGATGCTAACTGTGAACCAGGTTCACCTCCATTTTCAAATTCTTGGAAAAGTTGCTTTAAAGTTGACTGATAACTGCAAAACAACAGTTCAGTCAAACATATAGACATGTAATTACACATCAACCAACAGATAAGAAAAAAAATATAGGTCAAGCCATCCAAGCTAGATATATTGCATGTCAACTCTTAATAATTTACACAAACATGGTTTTAAATTAATCAAGATGCAAAGCCTAAATTCATAAAAAATCATATGAAAGAAAAAGATATTCCATGTCGACATTTCAATGAAAAATGAAAAACTAAAATTTTGCTGTAAGAGTTAAGAAATCATGTTAGAGTAAAAGAAAAAGATACTTCAAAGCATAAGTAAAGCAGATTGACACTTTCCATTGTTAAAACAAAAATTACTATAATAAAAAGTTTGACAGCATAAAAATATGACAGCTTTTACAAACAGTAGAATCATTGAAAAATTTCTCTTTTATATAGGGAAAGCAAGGACAGCTGATCTTACTCAAATAAAAACTTCACATAGTTGATCACATAGCTTGTCAAGGGATGAACAGTTCCATCTAATACAGCAGTTTTCGTTGCATCCTTTTCAACTGCTTCTTCAAAATCACCAAATGTTTCTTGAGCGGTCTGGGCCAACCGTTTTGTCAAACTTGTTGCCGACTCTCTAATTTCAGCACAAGCTTTTCCTTTGAAAATTGTCTCAATCTGCATATGATTTCAGACAAGGTAATAAATAAACCTATCATGCAACAAAAGTATCCTAAACATGCAAGCAAATCAACCTAGACAGTAGACACCTACAAATAAGATTCTGCATGACTGGCATTATGACCTTGCAAGAAAATAGTCACTGATTACCTAACCGAGTAATTCTTATTTTATTTTATGTCTAATTTAGGCTCCGTGACTAGTATTACAGTTGTGACCAGGAAACTATAGCACTTGCTATGTAAGTACTTGAGAGGTATTCGTACCACAAACCACATGGGAGCAAAGCCACATGCCTAACCATTTGAACTACCCCTAATGTGTAATAATTCTTATCTTTTATTGACTATGGTCAAGTGACAGATAAAGGATTCTTCCCATAGTAGGTGGAAAAGTGATTCTCCTATTATAGTGGGCTATTATAGTGGGGCAGGCAAGCTTGTTCGCTGGTATCTAGAATAGATTTTACTCACCATTTTCAGGGATGAAAATTAACAAATTTCACAATGCATTCTAACATGAGAATAATGTATCATAGAAACATTTAGAAATTTTGCATGCAAAACAAACTCTTATTTTCTTTCTCTTCTGTTTTAGCTGAAGAATATTTTAACACAAAAGACTGCTCCTAACAGTCCTAAGCTTGGTGAGCATGCTCCAAGTAACAAAGCTCTAGCAGCATCTTTAGATGACTAAAAACAATTTTATCAACAAGAATGGTTGAATTGCATTATAAAAGTATGCAAGGAATACTGACATGCGACACACTATGATTACACAATACAATCATTTTTCATTTATTAACATTTAAATTTAAACAAAGGGTTCATTAGGCATTAGATTATATTTTATAATATATATATATAATAAAATAAGCATTCTATTAATCTAGAAAAATAATGATGCAAAGATAATTTGGTACCTCTGAATGAAGCTCTCTCATTATTTCATACATGTCTAAAAGAACAAACAACTTTTCTGGAGATCTCTTGCTTCTAGCAATCGCCTCACCAAAACTAAGAAGCATCAAAACACTACCAGCAGTGACTTCAGAAAAACATTGGTCACTAAGAGAATCAAAGCCATCAAACAGCTGATCACAAACTTTCCGCTCCCCAGCAAATAGCAATTTGACCTGTCCATGTGTCCAAGATAATTAAATATTTTAAGCCCCCCCAAAAAAAAGCCTTAAAGTTTCATCAAATTTTGAGTCCTTACAGCTATGCGCATGTAGTGAATCCAGTTCCCAATTTTAGCCTCCAAAACCTCCCATTGCATCTTTTGAACATCTTCCTTGCTAAGTTTCTCAACGCCCAGTTTGCGAAGACTTTCTTCCAAAACTGAAGAGCGGGAATCCCTGAGTACAATGCAAAAGTATTAAACTTCTTGCAATGTCTTGACACTTAACATTGATTTTAGTTTGAAACAGAGTATAATCAGAAAAGTGGCATAGTATGCAATTTCACTCCACAAATTAACACAAAAAGAAGGCTGCAATATTGAATAAAAAGGTGTTTTACATCTAAAAAAGGTCTGACTTGTCTAACAATGCATGCATTTGCCTCTATGAAGATAATTAGATAATAACATCATTAAGTACATGCAAATTTGTAGAGTCTGCAAAAGTTTTCTCAATATATATACATATATATATATATATTTATATATATATCTGTGTGTATAAATCCATATATATTCGACATCTTTGTTTGCAACAAATTTTACAAGTATCATTTTATCATCAGCATTCCAATTAATCTCAATAGCCAGTACATCCATCACTAGTGATGTATCCTTATTGGGTTTGTGTACATATTGTACTTGCATCATCTTTTCATATAATAGGTACAAGAAGAATATTTCTTGTGTAATAATCGAGACCAAATAACTTGTTTACCTATAAATTTTCACTAATTGCTGTCGCTGACCAGCTTGAACCATCTGCACAGCTAAATCATGTAGCAAAGGCAAAACCCTTGGTGGAATAAGAGTAGGAGGCGTATATACAGCAGTTTCCAAGTCAGGGTTCGGATGTTCTGAATGATTATGGGGGTGATGATTGCCACTAGCATCACCATGCTTCCCAGGTGATCCTGACGGTCGTAATGAGTTTGGAAGACAATCAAACAATCGTTCAGGTTCCACAGGTTTGCTGGAAATTCAGAATAGAAAAAATATTAGAAAAATAGAAATCAAGTTTGTTTGCAGGGATAAACAAAGTACAATAATTTTATACCACACAAGATTAATCCTGCTCCCTAATTCAGTTAAATTTACATGCATCATTGTTGAGACCAGCACTGAAATATGGCCATTTTTCTCTCTATTAAGTAGTCATTCATTTCAAATATGAAATTTTTCATGCATTTTTGCATTAGTACAACAAAGAACTGTTACAGTGTATAAACTATTAAGAAACAAGTAAAACTCTAAAAACCTTGCTAACATGTAGTATAACTATAAACATAATATGAAAGAAAAGAAAATAAATGTGGAAGCAAGAACCTATAAGATGTTAGCTGCTGCTTAAATTCGTCTTCAAGCTTTGAAATAGCTTTTGTAAGTAAACCATTTGCATGGTTGAGGACCCCTTCGGTACTCTTAAAGCCTTTGCTGCTACTAAAGAAATGAATATTCTTTCTTAGCTGATCAATAGCTTCCAGATAACTCTCCAAGTCCTCATGCGGCCCCCTGAGTATTTTTGCTTCTGCCTGTGTATTTGACAAGAAACAACTAATCTCATAAAATGATATCATAACGTCATCGAAAAGAGCGTTTACATGTCAAAATGGTGACATTGAATTATAACTTTATCCATTAGAATACATATCTTTAAGATAAAAATATATATCATCATTCTATATAACCCTACAGGTTCAAACATAAAAACTGGAAGGACCATTAGATTAACATGAGAGGCCTAAAACATTCAATTCACCTCAAAAAGAGCACAATTGCAATCAGCCCAAGCTAAATAAATATGAATAGTTACTACAAAGAATGTACTTTTGCCATCTCAATCACATAATCACATTAATGTTCCAGTGAGACATATTCAGCAAGGTTTATGATAACTAATCTGAAGAAAATCTTAACAGTCATCCCAGTTGAGTATAAGATTAATTTGTCACCATCTTCTTCCAATATGCAATTCTATACGTGTATTTGAATAAAATACCACTATAAATTAGATAGAATAAAAATCAACTAAACAAACAAGATATAGCTAAATCTCTACCAAACATCAAAAAAGAAAATAATCAAAGCTAAAGACAAGTAATACACGGGAAAAGCTTAGGTACCAACCTGACGAGCAAGATCAAATTGTGCCAATATAACTTCTGCAGACTTTAGAGTCTTATCAATATTCTCGTGGGCTTTCCGAATAGAATGAGTTCTAATCTGTACTGTCCAGAATTAAAGGAAACCCAATAAAAACTCCATAAACGGCAATATCAGAGCTATAAAATAAAGCAAACAAAATAACACAGCATTCCCCAAGATCTGCTATTTTCATGCAGATAAATCAGTGTAAAAGGCAAAAAAAAGCACACGATTTGAAAGACCCATACTTTCGTTTAGCTTCCATTGGGAAAGTAAACGACAAGTCAACAAAACAAGCAATTCACATGATCAAAACCCTTCTCAAAAACTGCCTCTTTTTTAATACCCTTTTCTATTTTCCGAGGAACCAAACATTCAAAGAGAAAAGGAACCCACCTGAGTAGGGCGCATAGCGGTTTCGAGGGCTGAGAGACGGTGGTCAAAGGAGCCAAGTATGGTGACTACTTTATCGGTTATGGTCTGACTCTTCTGAAGAGACTCTCTCATCATGGCAGCTCTGTCGCTGAGTGGATCCGCCCCCATTGTTGCAACCCCCATGTGGGTGTTCGTTAGTCCTGGAATTAAGAAAAAAGAGGAGAGAGATAAAGTGATGGTAGTTTGAAGAAGCTTAAAGTGGAAGATATTGAGATGGGTGGTGGTTGGTTGGGTATGGGGGGAGTCCGATGATGGAGCAAAGAAAGAAGCCCCAGTTTGACGTTTCGTTTCGGTGGGAACAGACAGACACTACAATTCTTCTTCGTTTCAATTCAATGTCTTTCGTTTGACAGCCTGGCTGGCTGGCTGGCTCATCTTCTCATAATCTCTTTTTATGTTTTTAGAAGAAAAAAAAAATCAACTTTTTAAGTTTAATTCTTATCAGTAATTACCCCTTTCTTTCTAGTCTTTTTAATTCCTCGATATTTATTGGGCTATTATAAATAAACAATTTTTTTATCAATAATATATATTTAAACAATTATTCCTTCTAAAAGATAAATATTGTAGCAATCATTTATTTAAATATTTTTAATAATTTTATATTTCATTTCAAAAAAAAATAATTCTTTTTTTACCCTAATGATTTTTTTATTTTTAGAGAAATTTTACACTAATGACGAGTATTATTTTTCTTTTTTCTTTTCTTTGATTAAATAATATAATATTTCACAAAATAAATTAAAAAAAATACATAAATCTATAGTACATTTTTTTATTATTTTTTATTTCTTTTCTTTGATTAACTGAAATATCACTTTAAAAAATAGATTGAAGATTAAAAAAAATAAATTTATAGTTTACCATTATAAAAAGGTATTTCACTAAACTTTGAGCATTTACCCAAGTTATTAAGTTTAATTATTTTTTATAATTATATATGTTGAAATTATATACAGTTACTTGTAAATTTTTAAAAAAATTCAAATAATTTATAATGTAAAAATTAAGTTTAAAATATTTTAACAAGTAATTATTTTTTCTTAATACGTGTGGTAAACATGATTTTTTATAAAAAACCGTGTAGTAAATAATTATTTAAACTTTGTAACTATTCAAAATAAATAAATAAAAATTTACAAATAACTTTAAATAATTCTATTTGGCAAATCAATAATTTTTATAATTCAAAAGTGAAAAGTCTAGCAGTGTTGTATTCTTAATGGATAATAAAATGCATGAAACTAATCAGAAGACACTCAGATTTACAAGCTTCGTCGGACCCTGAAAACTCATTTCAGGCGACTAGTGCTTGGGTTCCCTTGAACCAGGGTAATAACTTTCATTATGAATCAAAGATACACTTTCCAGTTTCAATTACAATTACACCAAAAGCAATCTGAAACTAATTCATACAGAAATTACCCCAATGATTTGAACACACTCAAATCAGTTTATCATCCAAGAACCTTGGACTTCAGTAGGCAAGATTCCCTTGCTTCTCTTCAGCTGAACTCTTCTTCAGCATGAAGATCTGAACTCTTCACAAGATCGCACGACTTCTGAGATGCCTTCAAATTGAAGATCACTTCATCAGCTCTGCAAGAAACACATCAAAAACCAAGGACAGAGTTTTGCCCTAGCAGAGCAAGAACTCATTAATCAAATCAGAAGAGTTAGTTAAAAAACCGGTAATCTCTGATTTATATAATACCAACTCTAATCTAACAAACTTTAACAGCTCATCCAACCAGTAAGGACAGCTGTCATATTTTTAGCTCCCTTAGCTGACCTGTCAAAGACAAGATAAGATCAAAAAACTAGATGACACTATCAACCAGACAGATGACAAAGGCAGCATAATTTGCCACACGAACCATAGGAACTTACAATCTCCCCCTTGGCAAATTATGCTCAACGATAGAACACACAAATAAGATAACAGAATCATACTATCATTAAAAGGAATTCCAAGAGTTTTAACCAAAAGACAGCACAAAAGGACACAACATACACAAAAAATTACACTTATAAGATTGTGTCAAACGGCTGCAAAACCCAAAAGAAAAAAAACAAAACAATTACACTAAACAACTCCCCCTCGGTGAGCATGATTAGCCTGCAGGGTTCTGAGCAGTAGCACCAGCAGATTGTGACTCCCCCTGGATTGGTGCAGCTGTATCAGCTGGCAAGGGATCAGAGCCAAACTCCCCCTGACAACTGGGAAGAGCAGAGAGTGAGACGACGATGACCCAAACACTTCTGTAGAACCAATGTGCACGCTTCCCCAGACAGTAAAGGATGAAGAGTCGAAGGTGAAATGGTCAGTGATGACTGGGAGGGTAGAAAGGCTGACTTATAGCAATTAGCTACTGGGCCCAGCTGAACACATAGGAGGCATAAAGTTCTGATTTGTACAAGGCCCACTAGCCCAACAAAACAGGCCCACACAACATTCAGTCCAAACCACAACATACAGAAAAGACAAAACAGAAAAACACCTAATTAAGACAAAACTTATTTAACAGAGAAACATGTAGTCCACATAAGCTCAACTAGAGAGAGAAACACAATAAAAGCTATAAATGCAAACTCGAACACGAAATGTAAAAAAAATAGCACCAGACCCTCAATTGATAAACAAGGAAGTGTGAATACTAATTGAAAAAAAAAACAATTCCTACTGATGATCTGAACAATACCGATGTCATAAGTGTGTGAAGTGTCCTCATGTGAGCCCTCCAAGGTTTAGAAGGACAGCTCACTCTCTCAGCTAGAACAATAGGAACAGTTGATAGAAGGAAACTACTTGCAATCGGATGCCCTGTTTTTTTTTTATTTATGGAATTTTTGTTTTTGTGGACCACTCAAGATATTTTGCCAACCAGTTATGGCTTTCACTCCTCCCTGGAGATGTAGCCGTCTCCTTATGAATCTTTCTCACAAAATATAGTGAGAAGGAGCAAACTCCTCAAAGATATTCAGTGGCACAAAGGAAGCTCTTCCCATTGCATCCAGGGAGGGTAGCCTTTCTAACTGGGACAACGAAAAGTTCAGATCAAGAGAGAAATTGTGCAATTAAAGAAGACTCACACAACATCAACAAAATGCTAGAAGGACTGATGCACAAAAATTCAGATGGTGCAAACACCAATACATTTTCTGAGATGTGTAAAGGAGCGTGCATCTAAAGCTTTAGTAAAAAGATCTGCTAGTTGAGCATCAGTGGGAACATGAGAAATAGTTAAAAGTTTTGACTCAACTAGTTGTCTAATGAAATGATAACGTATGTCAATGTGTTTGGTCCGAGAATGTTGGACGGGGTTTTTGGACATGTTAATGGCACTTGTACTGTCACAGAAAAGTACTAGAGACTCCTGGGGAAAACCATAGTCGGTTAACATTTTGTTCAACCAAATTAACTGAGTGCAGCAGCTCCCAGCAGCTATATACTCTGCCTCAGCCGTGGATAGGGAGATAGAGTTTTGTTTCTTACTCAGCCAGGATACAAGATTGTTCCCAATGTAGAAACAACCACCGGATGTACTCTTCCTATCATCTAGACTACCAGCCCAGTCAGAATCACTGTACCCGACAAGAGATGTGTTTGTATCTCTTGAGTACCATAGACCAAAATCAACAGTGCCAGACAGATATTTGAAAATACGCTTAACAGCAGTGAGATGAGATTGTTTAGGATAAGCCTGATAGCGAGCACACAATCCGACACTGAAAGAAATATCTGGACGACTTGCTGTGAGATACAATAGGCTTCCAATCATACCTCTATACAATGTGGGATCGACATTTTCACCAGACTCATCTTTACTCAACTTAGTTGACAGACTCAAGGGAGTAGGGGCATGCTTAGTTTTGTCTAACCCATATTTGTCCAGCATTTTTTTTATGTATTTAGATTGTGAAATGAAAATGCCTTGATCAGTTTGTTTGATCTGTAACCCTAGAAAGAAGCTAAGATCCCCTATGAGACTCATTTCAAACTCACTGGTCATGAGGTTAACAAATTTTGACACTTCGTCATCACTAGTAGATCCAAAAATAATGTCATCTACATATATTTGTGCAACAAAAATACCAGGGTGCAAATGTTTAATGAATAGAGTATTGTCAGCATTACCTCGAGTGAATTTGTGTGAGACGAGAAAGGAAGTTAATCTGTCATACCATGCTCTCGGAGCCTGTTTGAGACCATATAGGGCTTTTTGGAGCTTGTATACATGGTCAGGATGTTGGGGGTCGACAAATCCTTGGGGTTGCTTCACATACACTTCCTCTTGGAGAACCCCATTAAGAAAGGCGCTCTTAACATCCATTTGATGGAGCTTGATTTTTAGATAGCAAGCTACTGTGAGTAGAATGCGGATGGATTCCAATCTGGCCACTGGTGCAAATGTTTCTTCAAAATCTATTCCTTCAACCTGATTGTAGCCCTGAGCAACTAGTCGAGCCTTGTTGCGAACCACAGTACCAAACTCATCGGTCTTGTTCTTGAACAGCCATTTAGTGCCGATGATATTAACACCATCTGGTCTAGGAACCATAATCCACACTCTGTTTCTCCTGAATTGACCCATTTCATCTTGCATAGCATTGTTCCAGAACTCATCGAGAAGTGCCTCAGTCACATTTTTGGGTTCAACAACGGACACATAACAAGCAAATGCTATAGCATTTAAGATTTTTCTCCTAGTAACCATGGTTGCATTAGGATCACCAATAACAATTGTGGGGGGATGTGCCTTCTGTATCCAGGATGGTGGACCCTTTTTGTACAACTTCGAATGAGATGAACTGGTAGGAGTACCACTATTCACTTCTGAGTCGATAGCTGATTCTGGAGAGATTTCAGATGACTCAGATGCATCAGATGAAGCTTCTGGTGCTGTATTTAGTGAGCTCTCAGAAACCGTAGTAGGGAAGTTGACAGGAACGACCATGGGGAAGGTGGGATTAAGAAGCTCTTCCTCGGTAGCAGTGCCCTCAGATACTTCTAAATCATCGAAGCGAACATTGATAGATTCCATAACCGTCCTAGTTCTCTTGTTAAACACACGGTAGGCTCTGCTATTGGTTGAGTATCCTAGGAGTATTCCTTCATCACTCCTGTTGTCAAATTTTCTGAGGTGATCTCGATCATTTAAGACATAGCAGGTACATCCAAATGTACGTAGGTGACTTAACCTTGGTGTTTTGCCTTTCCACAGTTCATATGGCGTTTGAGTAGTTCCTGACCGCAGATGAACACGGTTGCAGATGTAACATGCAGTGTTGACTGCCTCAGCCCAAAATCGGATAGCAACATTCTTAGCACATAACATGACACGAGCCATTTCTTGAAGAGTACGATTTTTCCTTTCTACTACACCATTCTGCTGAGGGGTTTTAGGGGCAGAAAACTCATGACTAATGCCCAGTTTATCACAAAATTGAGCAAAGATTGAGTTCTCGAATTCCTTCCCATGGTCACTCCTGATACGAAACACTTTGCCAATGGTTGAGTTTTGCTCATTTTGCAATTTTAGACACAGGGATGAGAATGCACCAAACGTGTCAGATTTTTCTTTCAGAAAGTTGACCCAAGAAAATCGTGAGAAATCGTCAACACATACCATGACGTATCTCTTTCCAGCTATGCTTTCAGTTTGCATCGGCCCTATTAAGTCCACATGTAGCAATTCTAATACTCGAGTTGTCAACAGACCATTGATAGGAGGGTGCGATGATCGAGTTTGTTTTCCTTGTTGACATGGGCCACACATTCGATCTCTACTCATTGCAAGTTCAGGGATTCCACGAACAGCTTTCAGCTTGACTATCCTTTTCAGATCCCTGAAGTTTAAGTGGCCCAGCCTGTAATGCCATAAATCGAGTTTGTCCATGAAGGTTCGATGACATTTCATCTGACTTCCTAGAGCATAGCAATGATCAGCTGTGCGATTTCCAACTAACACTTCACTCCCAGCTAGAGACACTAGGCATTGAGTTTTATTGAACCGTACATCATACTCGGCATCACATAGTTGCCCAATGCTAATTAGATTAGCCTTCAGACCTTGAACAAAAAGAACACCTGTTAAAGGGAACTTTCCTGCCAGCTTCAGATCACTGTAGCCCATAATCTTTCCTCGATTTCCATCTCCAAACGTCACAGACCCTTCTTGACACTCTTTGAAATTGCTTAGTGATTCTCGAGAGCCTGTCATGTGCCTTGAGCACCCACTATCAAAGTACCAGTGATTTTCTTCCATAACAGACAGAGATGTATGAGCAACAAGAGCCACATCTTTTACCTTAGCAGTCTTCTTCCTTCTTTCAGCATGAGTAGAGGGATTATGCGATTTCTCCTGTTCAGTCTGTCGTTTTATCAAGTTCCTCAAATAGGTGTTAAGCTTGTAGCACTTTGGTCTGATGTGCCCCTTCCTGTTGCAGAAATGGCATATGGGGACGAATCTTTCTTGAGATGGGGCAGTTCTCTTCCTACCAGATTTTCGGTTATTGTTGACCTTCTTCAGGGAATCACTAGAAGGAATTTCGTTCTGACTACTTGGAGTGATTTCAGAGGCAGGAACAAACTTAAGCTTATGTTCCTCTTGAGGAGATGTGGAGCCAGTGACGGAAGGATTTTTCCCTTGTTGATATAGCAGTTTATACCCTATAGAAGTACGATCCCCAAATGGTTTTTGACTCTGTATGGCCTGGTTTAAGGCTGCAGTTCCTGAGGGCAAGGAGGACAGGGATTGCTTAGTTCTGACTAGCTCTGCAGTTAACTTGTAGATCTCACTATCCTTTGAGCACAGTTCCAGTGTGAGTTTCTTTAGTTTCTCTTCAAGGTCTGTTTTACTGGCATCTAATTCTTTATTCAGATCTTGTAGTTCCTTGACCCTTTTAGCCATGTAACTCCATTGGGCGAACATTTCTTCATAGGCTCTATTCTTTTCAGCAACATCACTGTCTGAGTCTGAGACAGATTCCTCTTGTTCTGATGCTACTGATGAGCACTCTTTAACCATGAAGGCAATCATGGACTTATCATCTTTAGAACTGTCACTTGGCTTTTCTTCATCACTATCACTCCATGTCACCGTGAGAGCCTTTTTCTTTTTTAACGTATTAGCACACTCAGACTGTATATGACCGAATCCCTTACATTCATGGCATTGAATCCCTCTTCCTTTGTCATCACTTGACTGAGAGACCTTGTTAAAGCTGGACTGGTTTTTTCCACTCGTATTTTCTTTGCCAGCACCAGAGTTCTTTTTAAAGCTCTTTTTCAGAAATCTGGCATAATTCTTCGCAAGAAGGGCAAAGTTCTCATCCACTGGACATTCAGCTGATTCATTCAGTTTCTTGGAATCTTCTTTAAGAACGAAGGCGACTCCCATTTCACTCTTGTCCTTTTCAAGATCCTTCTGTTTCTTGCCTTTGGACCACCTTTGTAGTGACATCTCATAGTTCTGCAGAGAACCGATCAGTTCATCAAGGTCTAAAGCTTCAATGTCACGACTTTCTTCAATTGAGGTGACTTTAGACATGAACTTCTTAGGCAAGGCACCAAGGACCTTTCTCACCAGCTTTTTATTTGAGTATACCTTCCCGAGGGCATAGGACTCATTAGAAATGTCACATAGTTTGGCATGAAAGTCCGTGACTGACTCATCCTCATCCATTGACAGGTTTTCAAAGGCTTTAGCTAGGGCTCTCAATCTAGCTTTCTTGACTGCTTCAGTTCCTTCATTCTTGATTCTTAATTTTTCCCAAGCATCCTTTGCGACTTCACAGTTGGAGATAACCTTCAGCTGATTAGTCGAGACTGCATTGAACAAGGCATGAAGAGCTTTTGAGTTAAAGTTAGCTCTTTCCATTTCATCAGTAGTCCACTCACTGGTTTTCTTTGGTTTATCTCCCTCTTCATCAGTAACCGAGGGAGGGGACCATCCTTCAGACACAGCCATCCAGACTCTTTCATCAACAGCTTTCAAGAACGCCCTCATTTTGGTTTTCCAGTAGGGATAATTTGCTCCTTCAAGCATGGGTGGCCGAGAGGTGGAGCCTCCTTCGCGAAACATCTCCATACCTAATTTTCCTGTAAACGATCACAACCAACACAGAAACACAAGGGGTAATGCCTCAAGAGGGAACTTGAGGTCCGTTAATTATCCAGAAGAAGCAAGGTAAACAAATACTGTGAATCAAGAATACAGAGCAACACACAGAAAGAGAAAACAACACACCAAGATCTCGATCTCAACTTGAGAAAGACCTGCTCTGATACCAAATGAAAAGTCTAGCAGTGTTGTATTCTTAATGGATAATAAAATGCATGAAACTAATCAGAAGACACTCAGATTTACAAGCTTCGTCGGACCCTGAAAACTCATTTCAGGCGACTAGTGCTTGGGTTCCCTTGAACCAGGGTAATAACTTTCATTATGAATCAAAGATACACTTTCCAGTTTCAATTACAATTACACCAAAAGCAATCTGAAACTAATTCATACAGAAATTACCCCAATGATTTGAACACACTCAAATCAGTTTATCATCCAAGAACCTTGGACTTCAGTAGGCAAGATTCCCTTGCTTCTCTTCAGCTGAACTCTTCTTCAGCATGAAGATCTGAACTCTTCACAAGATCGCACGACTTCTGAGATGCCTTCAAATTGAAGATCACTTCATCAGCTCTGCAAGAAACACATCAAAAACCAAGAACAGAGTTTTGCCCTAGCAGAGCAAGAACTCATTAATCAAATCAGAAGAGTTAGTTAAAAAACCGGTAATCTCTGATTTATATAATACCAACTTTAATCTAACAAACTTTAACAGCTCATCCAACCAGTAAGGACAGCTGTCATATTTTTAGCTCCCTTAGCTGACCTGTCAAAGACAAGATAAGATCAAAAAACTAGATGACACTATCAACCAGACAGATGACAAAGGCAGCATAATTTGCCACACGAACCATAGGAACTTACAAAAAGAATGAAAGAAATTCAGAAAACTTAAATAACACTAGTGAAAGTTGAACAAGATGAGATAATAGGGAGGAGAATCTTGTTGTGTGTTTACCTAATTGTTAATGCCTAATTGCTATCCTTTTTCTTGAAGTGAATGACAGATTATAAATTAACCTATCTCTTTTCAGATCTTCTAGGTTCTAAATCACATGTTCTCTAATTAATCTCTTAATTAAACTAACATGAAATCAGCATTAAGCAATAATCTACTTGTCACATAAATCATGTAAATACTCTCGTTTCACATAGAACATCGATTATCCAATTTTAGCATTCTCAATTCTCACTTTTCAGATTTCGAATTGAGATCATAGAACATGCACAAGGTGATCAATCTTACACATGGAATTAAACACAAATAAAGATAATTTCACAATCAAGAATGGAGGAATGACAATCATAGGCAAAAACATTAAACAACATTCATCATCCTCCCTAAATGGGAAATTTAGTTCAGAAATAAATCCATAACCATTCGTATGACAATATTCAACATAAATAAATTAAAGAGGAATAGAGAAAGAAACTGTTGGTGGATGAATTCTGGATCTTCACTTTGAATTACTCTGCTCTTCTTGTCGCTTTCTGCTGTGTTTTAGGTCTCCAAATCGCTTCTTTTGACTTCCAATCGCAATTTTCTATTTATGTTCGTCGGACAAAAATATCTCTGACTGTATAGACGCTCGCCGCGGACAGAAGTGCATCAAAAAAACACGTTTCTGCCCAGACTTTATGGCCGCGGCCATGGAAATCTCGCCGCGACGAGATGGAATTTTCTACTTCGATCTCTTTCAGTAAAATGGGCATAACTTTCTCATACAAACTCTAAATGAGCTGATTCAAGATGCGTTGGAAAGATAAAAAAGAGATCTAAAACTTTTATGTTTTAACTTTGTCCAAAATCTGATCAGAACATAGTTGAATTCAGACTTAAAGTTTCAGCTTTATACTCTTTCAAAAAAATTTCTATTTTATAGATCACTGTTTTCCGAAATTTATCCAATTTATACATCCCAAGTGTAGAAACCTAAAATCAAAGAGAACAAGCATAATTCTATTCCAAAAATAATAATAAAGAAGAAAAAAAACAATAAAATGTGACCTGAAACTTAGGCTAAAAATAGCTTAACACAAATAGTATACTAGGAAAGAAATATAGATATCAATGGGGAAAAAAATTGTAGAAACATATTGGGAGAAGGTACACTAATAATGTGTAAGTATCAAGTGTACTCCAACTTCTAAACTTTGTGACAAGAAACTACATATTGACCATTTGAACTATTCAAATTATGTTGATCCTTCCAATTAGATGTGTTCATCAAACTATAGCTGAATCCTTGACAATGATTATGACCTTCCTTACAACTTTGTTATAAGTTATTTATTTATTTGAAACTTTTTATGCCGTACTATTTTTTGGTGTTGCGATGCGGTTTAAGAGCATCTCCAAGGAGTACTTTAAATTTGATGTTACACTATTACCAAATTTAGTGTTAAAAATTATCTTCTCTCCAACCATAACACCAAAAATTACACTAAAAAATATTTTTTATTATTATATTATTTTTTAATAAAATTAAAAAAATTAATATTATATCAATTGTTATATTTAAATAATAATTAGTGCATCACTTTTAAATTGAAAAATTATTTTTATTACTATAAAATTAATTTATGGTATTCACATTTAAATTTACACACAATAAATTAAAATATACTTTTATAATATACCCTCCTAAATAAAAAAGTCAAACATATAACATACAGTTTGAATCTTCTTTTCGGCATGTTAAATTTTTTCGAATTTTTCAATAACATACCGGATGTCTTAAATAATTATAATGTACATGATCATAAAAAAAAAATAAACTAAAAAAATTCCGGATCCAAAACAAGTAAGAGTATATCAATGCACTACTTTAAAAAAATATATTGTAATTTTATAAAAATAAATAATAATATATATATAATTATTAAATATATAAAAAAAAATACAGTGTGCTGCATATATGCCGTGCACTGTAGTACAAACGGTAATATGCAGCCGTAGATGCCGTGTTCTTGGAGAAAATCTCACACTAAATATAGTGTTTTGATGGTTCCTTGGAGAAGCCCTAAGAACTATATATAGTGCTAGATATTATTATGGTGAAAAATCAATCAAATTACACGATCCAATATATTGACAAAAAATTCAAACCATGAAAAATCATAATCGTGTTTAATTTTTTTATGTACTTGTTGGTTGTTGCTATTTGTCCTAGTCCCTTTAAAAAAAAAATGCACAATTTTTTATTTCTTTCTAAAATCTAACTAGAAGATATTGTGCCCAAGTAGAAATTAGAAACGAAAATTTATTGTTTAGAGTCTCCAATAGTGATCATCTATGGTGTTGGAGATGCTCGTCCAATTTGATTACCTACATACTTAGATATTAAAAATATGTAAAACAAAAGACATTAACATAATAATAAAACATTCTCTCAAATAAGTTTGATTTATTTATTATAGTAGTTCTCCTACCCTTAATGGAGATACAATTATTTGCAACATCAAAGGTTGCCTCTTTTATTTTTATTAATTAATTTGGATTAAAATCATAAGTATGATTAATCCTTGAGCAAACACATTTCATATCTAAGCTGGGTTCTTTCCCTTTCCATCCACTGAATTATTGTTGACATTTTTCTTCCGGTTTCGTTTATTGGTTTTTCCACCTAAAAATAACAAACAAAACAAAATCCCAATAATTAGAAAGAAGAAAATTATTTTTGTTTAAACTTCCCTAAACCAAAGTGATTTAAGAATTTTAATAGTATAATAAATTTGTGGTCAGAAAATAATAGTGCAGATGATAATGTCAAAACAGAATTAGAACATGATCAAACAAAAAAAATAGTGAGTTACTCCACATATGATGATTGAGTTGAGTACATTGATTGTGGACATATATAATTCAATCAAAATAACTAATTAATTTTTCTCAAAAAAAATAATTAATTAGTAATTTGTAAAGAGTTTTAAATGATGGTTTACCTGGTGGTGGTGGTGGTGGTGAGTTGTTGTAAGTAGGTGGATGAGCAACAGCAGCATGAGAGAAAGGAAAATACACCCCAGTCCCAAAATATTGTATTATATCAAAATTATTAGACATCATTCCAGGATAGCTGGGCCACTGCAAATAATTATTTATTAAAGTATTCATCCCCACACTTAAATATATAAATTGCATATCTATATTTTCACAAATAACTAAGGAGTTTTGATTTTACCTGGATTGGAAAAGGTTGTTGCTGCAGCATTGGGCTTCCATTGTTGGGAAAATTGGGATTTTGGAAGTATGGGAAAGGAGCAAAAAAAACCCAAGACTGAAAGTAACAGACTGAAGCAACTGGTTGGGGAGGCTGGAAGTGTTGGAAAGGAGCAACCCATTTGCGAGGAGCAATTGTTTTGGGTTGGAATTTGCGAGGAGCAACTGTTTTGGGTTGTCCCAAAGGAGCAGCCCCACAACTTGTTGCTCCTGCAGACTCACCATCCAAACCATTACAATTTTCCTATAACCATATTAACCAATCAACAACCGCAACAAATTTAACTAATAAATTATATTTATTAAATTAGCTCTTTATGCATAAAATTAGTTGTTTTTATAGCTAGATTAGATATATAACAAATCTACCTACTTATCATTTTTCCTTAAAAAAAATAAAAAATCAACAATTATATCAAACACCAATTTTTACATGAGAAAATTATGTTTTTAGGTTTAATTTTTTTTATATATATATTTTTTACGATATTCTATAAAAATACAAGAAAATAATAAAAAAAATTACATAAAAATAACAAGAAAACAACATAAAAAAAATATACAAATGATAAACAATCAACAACAAAATAACAAGATTACAACATAAAAAGATTGTATTTTATGTAAATAAAATCTAAACAACCGTAAAAAAAATGTTAAAAATTCCATACAGACCATATTTTTGTAATTTTTTTTGTTGTTTTTGTGTCTTTTGAAATTATCCTTTTTTTAGGAACTTCTACAATTATCTTTTGTAAATATACTATGATTAAAAGAAAGCTCAATACCACACCGATCTGATGCGTTACAAGTGATTAGCGATTTTTTTATATTATTTATTAAATTAAGATGAGTGAGACTCGATATTAAATTGCATCAATAACAATATGTCACTATTATAGTATTTGACACCTTAAGATGCCCATTTTTATTTTAAAAAAAATACTAGATATGCCTCCTGTTTTCATGAATATTAAGTGGAGAATTTTATTTGTACCCAAAAAATTTATAAAAAATTTACACTTAGTAGCTACCAAGCTATAACCCCATAATAGAATTTTGGTAATTGGATAAATGTTATGTTTGGTGAGATTTAAAAAAAAATAAAAACTTATAAAAATATTAATTTTTATTTTATATAAAGGAGAAATATTATTTTGGGCCCTGCATTTTGTAAAAATTACCAATTGAACCCTCTGTTTTGTTAAATGATAAAATACATCATGTATTTTCTAATATAGTAAAAATAGGACACTGAGCTTAATATTTTACAACTTTTTTTTTAATAAAACCAACTTGAAGACAATTCCTAATACGAACAGATACAGAAAATGTAAACAGTTTTGTCATAGCACTTTTAGATCGGATTATAATTAAATTTTATTTTGACAAAAAATCAATTCAGGATCTTATTTGTACCATTTTGGAAAATATAGGGTCCATTTGTCATTTAACAAAATAAATGGTCTAATTAATAACTTTTGCAAAATACAGGATCGAAAATAGTATTTACCTCTATATAAAATATATGTCTTTAATTTATATTATTATTTTATTTTTTTCTTTTTAAAAAATATATTTATGGAATAAAAATAAATTTATTTTAAATATTATAACAAATAAATTAAAATAAAATTTATATAAACTTTTATTGTATAAAAATTATACATGATTTAAGATAAATTATGAAAATTAAAATTAAAATAAGTATTCAGATTAATATAAATAATGTAAAAAAACATTAAAAATATTTAAGAGTAATTTTTAAATATTTAGGTATACTTATAATTTTTTAAAAAAAAAGATATTTGAGTGTACTTAAAATTTTATGAAGTGTAAATCATTTTTTTTTTTCAATAAATAATGTAAAAATAAGGGGTATATATGATATTTTGTTATGGAAAATAAAGAAGAAAAGAAAAGGGGGAATTGAATAGATCTAGATTTACAGAAAATTGGTCTTCCACTAATGATAAATCAATCCGGTAAAAACAAAATGTTGAAGTGAATCATTTTCCATTCATTAAAATTCATAAAACAAATATAAAAATTAAAAATAAAAATTCATAATCATGAGCAACTTATTAACGGGAGATTAATAAAAAATCAACTAGGGTTATGCGCCGCCAACATATGGTGGTGCTACCTTGTTCTTACAAGTCAAAATCTTTTTTTTTTAGGACAAATCTTAAACACCTTATCCTTCAAAATGTAAAATCCTTAATTAACAAATAAATAGATTGGAAAAAATAAAATAACAAAAAGAGACTTGAAAACGCTTAATTATTAAAAAGTCGGATATCAATATATATTATCGTCTTTTATAGTTCATAATGTATTTTATTATCATCTTGTATTATTTATTATGCTATACATATCTTATTTGCGAAAAAAAAAATTAAAAATTATACAAGATCATAGACAATGATTACGAGAATATACAAAGTAAAATAAATATTACCAGAGAGTATTTTGGTGTGGATGAATTTGATTTGAGAATTGAACTTGATGATGGGAGAGGTTGAATATTAGGGACATGAGTGATTTCACTAGGACCATTGTTGTGAATTTTAGGGGATAGATTAGCCCTAATATCATTTGATGACACAATTTCATCGAACACATCAGAAGGAAGCCATAGCTCCCCATCTTCTAGATTTTGAGGAATATCTGTCATGAGATTTAAACCACTCAAAATGAGAAAACTATAAAAACAGAGAAAGAATTTTAGTATTGGTACACACAAGAAGAATATGAAGCTAAGTATACACTGAATTCTACTATATAACAATATATTTTTTGTAACCGATATAAATTTTAATCATTTCTTAATGAGTAGAGAGAAACACTGATAACCACATATTGGGTCAATTTATAATTGATTGAAGAAATTAAAAAGATTAGTTGGTTGGTTTGTCAATATTACCTTATGCTTTGAAGAAAAAAAAACATTTTAAGTATGTTTGTTAGGACTTAGATTTTTTTTCTTAAATAAATCTTTTAAAAGATACATTTTATAAATATTGTTTCATGAGAATATACTCCATACTGTATTATTTATTCACTTTTCTAAAATAATAAATGTCATACGGATTTCATTCCTAAAATAATTTACATTATTTTAAAATATTAAAAGTTGAATGTAATACTTATATGTTGTACACAGTGACGGACTTAGATTTTCATTATGTGAGAGCTTAATTGTTATTTTAAAAAAATTAGGTCTACTTTATTTAATTTTGTAAGGATTTTTTTTTAATTTTTTGTGCTATAATTATCAAATAAAAATAAAAATATTTAACTTTTTTAATGCATTTTTTTTTACTGGGGCTATAACCCCTAGAGTGTGCTCGTCACTGGTTTTACATAAGTGTGTAGTGTGTCTCATATTTTGTAAGAATATGATTTACTCACTCAATTTTAAGATGGAACTTTATACTTTTTTACCATACACTTCTCTCCATTATACTTTTTAAACCATATACATACACACTTTGGTATCAGAGCTATTAATGTTTTCCTACTTATAATAAAATTTTCATTTGTGTTTGTTAATAATATTTTCTTAGGTTTTTGTTTTGCCTTTCTTGAATTTTGCAATTTTTATTTTGATTTTCCTTCCCTCCAAACACTCTCAAATTTTTTATTACAATGATAAAAAATGAGTATTAAATTCTAAAGTAGTTGAGCCAAAAGAGTAATTTGTGATTTGGAATAGTGTATCAAAAAGAGCAACTTGTGATCAATTTATCTAAAATTGATGAGCAATAATTGTCAATATGCATCTTAATAGAAATATTAAAAAGTTTATTCGGTACTTTAAGGTATCTAACACCACAATAAGGTAAGGTGACGTTAGTGTCTAATAATAACAAAAGTTAAAGACATGTATCTACAATGCAATTAAGGTGATATATGGTTTGGTGTAATGAAGTGGTAATGATAATAGTAATGGAATAAAAATGGTAATTAGAATTGATTACAATATTTAGTTTGTAGTTAGAATAAACATGTAATTAAAATTATTATGTTTAGCTTGGTATAAGAATGTAATAGAATAAAATTTGTATTGACTAAAGTAACTATATTAATTTATTTTATAATTATAAAATAATAAAAAATATGATATAGATTTTTTAACTTTTATTATTATATTTTTATTAAAATATTATATATTTTTTATAATAGAATGTAATTGTAATAAAGATTACATTAGTTTTGGTATATAATTATCATTACAATACTTATTATATTATAATTCAAAAGAAAAAAAATGTATGGATCTATTTATTACTATTACCATTAAGATTCCAATGAATCAAACATTGCCTAAATATTAAAAGAAATAATAATAAGTTAATGAAGTTTCCTAATATTTTTCCCTATCCAAAAAAATAGAAAGATATTTTCCAATTGTTAGTGTATCTCCATTAAATAACTTATTTAGTGCAATTCTTATTTCAAAATTATTAAATTATAATTCTACTCTCAAATTATTATGTTTTCTAGAATTTGTTAATGCATAGAAAATTAATGGAAAAAATGAGTGTTTTGGGAGGAAAAGAATGAATTGAAGTGATTGAATGGAATGGGTTTAAGCCGATCGGTCTGTGCAAGTCTAAGTTCTCCACTTCATCTTCTTCACCACCATCATCATCACCATTATCATCCCATTTCCTCTTCCTCAACTCTTCTCCGACTTCCTACGCCTTCACCTTTCCTCAGCTACCCTCTTAAATCCCCTATTTTATCACCTTTCCCACTCCTCTCTTCATCTATTACTACACCCCAATCCTCCTTTTCCTCCTCATCATCTCCCGCCATGGAAGCTCCTCCTGAAGGTTACAGAAGAAACGTCGGTATATGCCTCATCAACGATTCCAAAAAGGTTCTGTCTTTTATTTATCCATCCTATGTATTTCGCACATACGAATACATATACATATACATATGTATATGTTTATATTTGTGTAAGTAAATTTGATTTTATTCTTTCTTTCTTTCCATTTTTGTAACAGATTTTTGCTGCATCAAGGTTAGATATACCAGATTCATGGCAAATGCCTCAGGTAATTATAGGAATGGATTGCTTGAATAAAGAAAGAAATTTGCAACGTTATTGCTTGAATTATTTGGGATAAAACATTTTAGTTGGATAATTTAAGCTCTTGCCCATTTTCCGTTTATTCTCTCGTTTCTTTGTGGGGAAAACTTTCATAGACAAAAACCCTTTGTTTAAGTTTTGTTGCAAGTGCGATAATGATTCTTTGAAGAACATATGATTAAATTACTGTGTCAAAACGAATTTAATTTTGTTAGTTCACTCTTCCCAAACATTGTAAGGTACACAGGAAGTAGAGTACAAGTATAAACAGATATGAACTTGATGGTTTGGCAGTGGAAAATTGTGAATTACTTCAATTTCATTGTAGTATATATGAGCTTTTGATATTAACTCAATTCATATGGAAACAACCATCATATGAGTTTGTACACAGGGAAAGTATAAGACTGGTGTTTTTTTTTTAAATGGAAGATCTAGGATGAAGTGAGCTATTTTTACTCCATTCATCTCTTTCTATCTCTAGATAACTAAAACTTGGGGATCCTGATATTTCTGAAAGCGATGAATGAAATTATCACATTGTTCAAACTCAAACATTGAGTACTATCTTTATAATATCTCTGAATCAGTGTTGAATAATATAATATTTGTTTCTCTTGTGTTTGAAAGGGGGGTGTTGATGAGGGTGAGGATCCCAGAAGTGCAGCCATAAGGGAATTAAGAGAAGAGACAGGAGTGAGTTCTGCTGAAATCCTTGCAGAGGTACAACTCATATACTGTTGAGTACGATGCCTTAGTGCTCTAGACATTTTCTTTAAGAATTAAGATAGCATTTCTGTTCAAGACTGAAGAAAGTATCATGTTTGGTCATAAAACACCAGTCTATTTTTGTGATAAACTTATTAAATTTGGTTGTTGGATAAAGAAGTAGAGCGCTGATCATTTTGCTGTTTGCATAGTTATTGCATTCAAACGTTATAGTTACTAAACTCTATGATAAGATTGAGATGAAGGTCCAAAGAAAAGTTATATAATATAGATTAGCTTAGTTGGTCGCATTTAAGATTTCAAGTTTAATAATGTGTGAAAATTTAGGATAGGCTTCTGTACTTCCTCTATGTTTATAAGTTAGGCTTCTATACATCCTCTCTGCTGTTTATGCATTGGCTTATATTCTGTTCTTAGCATGCTTCTACCAGGCAAAAAGATCGGGAGTGGTGCTCATGCTGCCTTATTATATGATTAACAACATTCTTGTTATTATAATGACTATATTATTTAGGTACCTCATTGGTTGACTTATGACTTCCCACCAAAAGTCAGGGAAAAACTTAGGCATCAGTGGGGAGGAGATTGGAAAGGCCAGGCACAGAAGTGGTTAGTATAAGATTTGAATTTATGACTCTTTTTCATCTACGTAGTTCGATGCATTGCATGCTTTGTAGGCTGCAGCCAGGACATCAGCTTTCATTTAGTTAATTCATTGTTTCAGGACAAAATGAGACCTGGTTATCGCTTCTGAACTATTGCCACACACCAACCATTTTATCAATTTTATCTCCAGCACTTGCATTCGATGATAAATATATGCATGTGCACTCCTGCTCTTATGTTACAAACAACTGTATACTCTTGAAAATAAGCCTTTTGTTCTTGCAAAAATAGGAAAAACATTCTGGTTCCTAGTCTATTTTATGCCTTTCTCACTTGTCACTGCCATCAAGATACAATAACTAATTGTTGTGTTTCGAATATACATGTTATGTATGTTTTATGGTCATCTTAACTTTAGTATTTGTTACTCTAGATTGTCAAAAGAAAAATTGTTATGTTAATTTAAAGAAGAAATAAATGATACTAAGCTAGCTCTAATTTATTTTGTTCGCATTGTCAAAAAAAAAAAAGGTTTCTGTTTAAATTTACTGGAAAGGATGAAGAAATCAATCTCTTGGGGGATGGAACTGAGAAAGCTGAGTTTGGTGAGTGGTCATGGTTGTCAGCAGAACAAACAATTGACCTGGTGAGTATACTATATCGTAAGTTCAAAAGATTTTTTATTTACACACTTCTTATATTTGACTACATTTTTGCTTTTCCTCTCCAATAATCTGTGCAGGCAGTTGATTTTAAGAAGCCTGTTTATAAAGAAGTTCTATCATTTTTCGCACCATATCTTCAGTAACCTTGAAACCTAATGTTAAGGATTATGATCGTTCATCTTACTGAATATATATCTGTTTGACATAGCAATAATTTCTCTTGCAACTTTAGCACATTATGATCGTTCATCTTACTGAATATCTGATGGTGTTCCTCTCTTCTTGCTGTTTTATATGCCCTGAATTCGATATATCTATGTTTTTGAAAAGAGTTACAATTTTAATTTTGTTCTTTTATTATAGAGGCTCTTATGGAAATATGACCCAGTTTTGGGTTTTGATTGTATCTCATCAGTTTATAAATGATATGATTTATCAATCTGATTATGTTCATCAGTTTATCAATTTGGTCAATCAAACCATCAGCCTAATGTCACATTGTGATTTTATTTTCATGATTTTGTAAATTATAACTTGATGTATCATATCATTTATAAAACAAAGATAATTTACTATATTAAAATGTCAAATTCAACCAGTAGCAAACATGAGGGTTTACAATTTTGTCAAATCAATTTGCGTCCAAGCTTATGAAGTCACAAACCAAGATGAAGTTGTAATTGATGAGGATTTAATAACGACTTACCAGTAGGGAATGTTTCTCATAATCAAATTTTTATCAAATTTGTCAGTCATATTAGCATAATTAACATTGGATGGTATGAGTGATTTTTGATTGTAGTTCAAGGAGCTTTCAATCTGGAGTTTACCGACAGTCACGAGGCAAATTGAGGATTTCTTTGCTTTTCACTATATTATGTGACTAGTATGAAACTATGAGTACATATATTTTTACCTCTCTCTACCTCTAAGATGAGAAGTACATAATCACAAGGCACAGCTAGCTTCTCAGAACTCAGAAGAAAGCTAATGCAGATTAATAAACCCACATTTCATAGAAAGCTTTGGTAAATTCACAGATGCATTTCATAAAAAGGTGGCATTACTTTGTGTAGGTCTTTTAGAGGAGTGTCTCACAAATGAAAACATAAAATAATAAAGAAAAAATGGGGCTAATCATTGGACTTCTCAAGTATATTTTGTATAGCATCAGCAAGGATATTGGCAACAATCTCTGGGGAGAACCTTCTAATCATGTCTTCCCTTGCTTTTTTGCCTCTTGCCTTGGCTTCATCCATGTTGTTCATCACATGCCTAATCAAAACACGAAGCTCACTAACAGAAGGTTCTGCCCAAAGGTGCCCTCTAAAAGGTCCCTCAGTTACTTCATTCATTCTATCAAATGCCAATGGATAGCTATTTTCTTCTGTCAAAAACTCAGTTGGCCCGGACCAATTGGTAGCTATTACTGGCAAGGACATTGCCATGGCTTCCACAATGGGTCTTCCCCACCCTTCTCCTCTTGATGGAAGAACAAAGGCGTCGGCTGCCTTGTAGAGCCGAGGCAAATCAGTTTGAGCTATGTGGTTGTCTATGACATATATAGGAGCCCAACCAGTAACTGGTTTTGTTATATCAGAGTTCTCAACAAAGTCCACTATCTTATTCCCAAAATCTCCATCAGAGTGATATGGATTTGTTAAAAGATACAAACTAACACCATCAGCGCCAGAAAACTCCTCCAAATATGACTTCAACAACACATCCCATCCTTTCCTATACTCCCACTTAAAGACACTCAAAAGAACAAACTTTGAATTCAAACTATTGGTTCTTGCTCCTAAAACCAAATGCCCTGTAGAATCTAGATTTAAAGGCTTATACGCAAGTGGATCAAAGAACTTCACATCAATAGGTTGAACAATCTTCACAACTTTAGATGGATCAACCCCACTTTCTATAAATGTTGATACATGAAATTCCGTAGGCACCCAAACATAATCCATTTTGTTACATCTATTGACATGTTCAGCGTTCACCCTGTCAGTCTCAAACATGGTCCTACCAATCACAGCCTTGAAATTTTGGTAAGCACCTGGTGGGCACGGCATAGTTTCAAACAATGGAGGGTACCAAGCACCAGGCTCACTATGACAAATCACAATAGTTTCACTCATAGTACATTCAGTTTGGTGAAGCTCAACTGCCAAGTTTTTGGTAGAAACTGGTAAACCCTCCCAAAAATCCAATGATTCTAGATCACCATGATGCTCAATGGCCAATCTAAAAAGTGGGCTTTTTACATTTTCATGAAGGGCCAAGATATATGACCAACTTTCTGAACTGTACCCACCACCTGAAAGGAAAGGAGCCATCCATAGGACACAGTAAGGAGGCTTAGAAATGGGTTTTGGAGTTTGGGTTTTTCTGGGCTTTTGAGTTGGAGCAAGAAACTCCAGAAAAGCTTGGAAAATATTGGAGTGTGATGAGAATTTATGTCTGAGGAGTTGAATTTTGTAGTAGTCAGTTTTGGTAAAAGTGAAGGAGATTGCTACGAAGAGTATAAGGATTGAAACCAAAAGATAAGTCTTTGAATTGGGATTTTGATTTCGCTCTGGTCTGTTAATGGGTTGAAGATTTTCTTGCGAATCCATGGCGAGAGAGTGCGTAGCGGAACAGAGGGACGGAGATCATTTCATAATTATTATTAATTTATTAAGCTTACTTTTACATTCAGCAAGAAAAAGAAGAAACAAAGAAAGAAAGTTATACATCTTTTGTTGGGCTTGGACCAATAATGGGCATTAAGCCCAAACTAAACAGTTGAAGCCCTCACGTTTCTGTGCTGCTACGTTAATGAAAAGGAGCTCTATTATGTTTTTTTTTTCTTTGCAACTCCTCCAAAACTAACAATCTCTTTATGAAATTTCATCACCTTCCTCTTTTTGTTCAATGTGGCAATATGACTTTGGCACATTGAACAAACTAATACTTTTCAGGATGATTAGTTCTGTTAATTTTGAAGAACTTGAGAAACTCTTCTTAATTGTATCGCGGTTATTGTCACATGAAAAACTCTTTCCATGCATGCACCCATAGTAATCTACTTTTTAAGAGATATTTCCATGATGCATACACCCATAGTACTTACTCAGCTTATCCAGTTCTGAGGAGAAGTCATGCAACTGTGCTGAAATTCTGTGCTTAACGTAAAGAATGGAGTCAACGTGAAAGTAAAAATGTAGCAATGGTGGAGTTTTTATTTCTGGACAAAATGTTTGCCTATGAGCCATGATAATCTTAAGAACAATTAGGCGTAACTCAGTTGTTCTAGTGTGTTTTGGGATAGTGGGGACTGGGGAGTATTTGTCCATGAGATAAGATGATTTTACCCAGCTCTACATCTTACTCTTCTTCATGACATTGAAAGAATGTCTTAGAAACTTGAAGATAAGTCTTATCAAGGATTACAAGTATCTTGCAGAACTTGTTTGTGGAGTTTAAGAGGAATTGTTTTCTTCATACTTGTGCGCAAATTGAATCAGAATGAGATTTTCATTTGTTCAAGTCAATTATGCTGTAATCCTATTTAAACTTCTTTGGACCACATTTTACTCTCGTTGTTAAGTCTGCTTAGATTTATTTATTTATATATATATTTTTTTTGCAACAAATTACATTATAATTGTTTCTATGCAGCACTAGTAAATACTTTAAACAAATTATTTATTTTACAACACTTCAAAAACAGATTCTCCATGTGTTCATACCAACACTCACTAGATTACAATTCAAACATGTTACAAGTTCATATAAAACTTACCAAGATACGTAATCCAGGTTTATTCAAGTTGAGTTTGTGATCTCTTTTATTAACTATACTTACATTTTGGGTTCGACAGTGTTGAAGAAAATGAAAATTTCATTTCCCAGAAGTGAGGATGAACGAGTGTGCACTCCAGCATACCAGGGTAAGCCACTACAGTTTGGACCAGTATCGGCTTAGGCTGGCTTCAATTGATCCATGTGGTTCATCTGTTGGTAAGTAAACATCGTCTTCGAACTGCACAAAACAAACCATGAATCAATCAAAGCATTCATAAATAATATGCAAGATATGATCACAGCAGTTATGCTCTTCCATGAAACCAAACAATCTGGTTTTTATGCATTGTTGAAACATAATCCTATATAATTACCACGACTTATTGGCAAATTAAAGAAAAGAATCTCATTGATGGGGTAGTTTAGATAGTATACAGAAGAATTTCAATCAAAATAAAGTTTTCTCTAGCATTTACAAGAGAATTGAAAGGCGAAGGACCTTAAAAACTAGAGCATCACCATCTCATTTTGTTAAACTTGAACAAAATTCTCCACAGCCTTGATCCTTAAATTCAGCCAAAGAAATATAATTTTCAATAACGTTCAATAATTCCTCTTATGAACTTCTTCCAACTTCTCTCCTTCTTTGACTTGGTAAAAAACAATGTAATAATGTCATGCCTAGTTAATTTTTGTTCTGTACTGCTAATTGAATTAAAATGGTATTATCAAAGTTTAAAACTAAAACTTGTGACGAGGAGAGATGGTCATCTACTTTCTCTCTCTCGTCTTTGAGTCGTCCTTCTTTCGTGTCACCCTTAAGTCTCACGCTTCTTGTTTCTGTGTTGGTAAGCTGGCCCTTGCTTAGTTCCCTTTGTTCTTTCTCTGTTCGTGCGTGGTCAGTCTATCTCTTTGGCTTCTTTTGTTTCTTTATCTTGTGTTTGTTTGTCTGAGTTTGACTTGGGTGGGGTTGAGTGTTTTTCTTGTGTAAAGTTCTCCTTTTTTACAGTTATTTGGAGTTGGTGAGATTTGGGTAGGTAGTGTGTCTTTGGGGTCCATTTACTTCTCTGTTTGTGTGTATTTATGGAGCCAATCATTGCCTCCAACTCTTCCCTTAAAGGAAAGAACTTTACGTGCATGGAAACCTCTGTCAAGCTTTCTCCGTGCCCTTCTTCGGTTAAGGCGTTAGCTTCATCGTGTTTGTACGGGAAAGTAATTGCTCCCATGATTGTGGATATCCCTACTGTTTTGGATTTTGTGGCTAAAACTTGGAAAAAGCCGGTTAGTGTTGTGGCCATGGTGGATGATGTGAAGACCTCAAATGTTTTCAAGTTTGGGTTTGATAATGGTAATGACAGGAACTGGGCTCTTGCAAACGGTCCTTGGTGTGTTCGTGGTTATACGTTGGCTTTGCAAGATTGGACTCCGAGTGTCGACGGGCCGATTGTGTTTAATTCTCTAAGAGTTTGGGTGCAAGTTCACAACCTTCCCCATGAGTTTTACTCAAGTGCTAATGGATTTCTTCTTGGGGGCTTGGTCGGGTCTGTGATAAAGCTTGATATGGAGGAGGACAAACCAGCCTCGTGCACAACATTTTTCAAGATCTTGGTGGATATTGACATTCATAAACCCTTATGTTCAGGGTGCTTTTTTGATTTAAATTCTGGTGTGAAACAATGGTTGCAAGTTAAGTTTGAAAAGATTGGGATTTTTTGCTACCACTGCGGTCGTCTGGGTCATCAACGACGAGGCTGTTCGTTGTCGTCGCCGGTGACGGTGGCGAAGTGTGATGGTATTCCTTTCCCAATGTATGGTCCGTGGCTCTCAACGTCCTCCGCGTACCACGACGTATTCTCTGGTCCATCCTTCGGTGGTCCTAGTACTGTCTCCTCCTTGGCCGTGGTGAAGAAAGGTGGTGCGTATCGTCCATTAATGGCGTCTCCGGCTCCGGTTGCTGGTGAACCGATGGGTGTCACTGGGATGTTTCGTCGACCGAGACGCTCTTTGATGGTGACCCATCGTGCAGCAGCTAAGTCTGGGGAGCTCCAGCGATTGGTGTGGCATCCTAAGCAATCGGCTGCAGGTGGTAAGGACTCTTTTGCTACTTCGGGTAATAGTGGTGGTATTGGGGTTCGGATGCAAGGAAAAGACTATGTTGGAATTTCTTCTTTGAGGAGACCATGCGTGGAGGGTACGAATTTAATTTTAAATTCAAATGCTGTGGCCGTTGACTTGTCTTCTCTGGATGGTGGGCCGTCTCCGTGTGGGCCGGGTTTGAAGCTTCTTGGGCCAGCTGAAGAGCAGTTGGAATGTGGGCCTAAAATTTTGAATCAAGATATCTCCCATCCCAGTGGGCCGGTCCAACAGGTTGTGCCGTTTTTAATGAGTGGTGGGCCTGTTTTGGAGGAATCAAATTTAAATAATTTTTCTAATGTTGGGCATGTGGACCCGATTATTTCTAATCCTACTCAAACTAATATTGGGCCAGTTCTTTTGGACCAAGCTAATGGTGGGCAAATTGGTCTCACATCTTCAAAGCCCGTTGGTGATTGTGAAAATCAAGTTCAAATAAATGAAGAGCAAGCTTTGTCTCATTTCTTTAAAGCTCAAGAGGAGTTAATGAATGATCTCAAACATTTTGGCAAGCTTGATTTGTATGAGATTCGCAAGATAGGAGGTGATATTGGAGTCCCGGCTTCTTCCGAGGTTAATGAGAGGACTATTCCTTTCAAGAAAAGGAAGTTTGAATCTTCTGCATCTCTTTCCTCAAGGCCTCACAAAATCCACCGCAAGTACCCAGGTGTAGTCCGCGACTTTCCCTGGGACTCCAAGCAAAAAGAGAATGATCCTGATATGGTACTTGATGAGCCTTCTGAGGATAGTTCTAACTCTCCAAGCCGATCTGGTATTTTGAAGAACCCCTTGATTGGTTCATTTGTGATTGATGATGCTGTTTCGAGTGGGTCTGCTTACTCTCATACCCCTGTGGAGGAGAATGTAGAATCTCCTCCATAGGAGCCATGAGAGGCATTGCTTGGAACTGTAGAGGGTTAGGGCAGACCTCTACAGTTCGGGAATTGAAGTCCCTCATCCGGTCTCGAGCTCCTGATTTTCTCTTTCTTACCGAGCTTAAGGTGGATGCTAATCCTCTGACACGTACTCTTAAATCCCTCCATTTTTATTTTAATGTCTGTGTTCCGGCTAGAGGCAATGCGGGTGGTATTATCTTGGCTTGGAAGGCTGGGTTTATTTTTGAATGTATTTCGTGTTCTTGTAATCATATATCGGGGATAGTGTATTCGGATCCCGCTTCCCACCCTTGGCTTCTTTCGTGTGTTTATGGTCCCCCTTATCTTCATGCTAAGAAAAAATTCTGGTCTGAGTTTTTGCAACTGGGAGATAGATTCGGGGGGCCTTGGCTTATATTGGGTGATACAAATTTTGTTCTTAATGCCTCTGAAAGGGAAGGCTCTTCTGGTCGGGACCCTTTTATCCCGATCATCTCTAACCTTTTGGACACTAGGGGTCTTATTAATATGCCAATCCAAGGGGACAACTTGACCTGGGATAACCATCGGTCTGGGAGGCAGCATGTGAAATCTGCTTTAGATAAAGGTTTAGTGAATGGTGCTTGGCTCAATTTATTCCCAAGAGCTATCCTTTGCTCGTCCCAGACTTGTAATTCTGACCATAGGCCTTTATGCCTTATGTCGGATGGTCCGGCGACCAAGTTTAAAAGGTCCTTTAAATTTGAGGAAGGATGGACTCGTGATGCTAGAAGCAATCTGGTGGTGGCCAACGCTTGGAACTCGGTTAACCATGCCTGGGCTCCGGCAAGAATTTTCAAAAAGGTTGGCGCCACCAGGGTGGCTCTCCAGAATTGGAATAGATCTCAATTTGGTAAGCTCGATGTGATTATTAAAGAGCTTGAACAGAAGCTTGACTTTCTGCAGAGACTCCCGGCTGGGTCTCGGGACTGGAATCAGGAGCGGGTGGTCCGCTGGGACCTTAATGAGTCAAGAGAAAGAAAAGCGATCTATTGGAGACAAAGGGCCAGGATTTCTTGGCTCAAAGATGGGGATAAGTGTTCTAAGTTTTTCTTTCTTTCGGCTGCTATTAAAGGCCGGCGAAACGCCATCGAGAGTATTATGAACAAGGATAATGTTTGGATTTCCGGCCGAGAGGTAATTGGGAGGGAGTTTATTGATTTCTTCAAGGGTATCTTTACGGAGGCTACATCTACTCTGGATTACAATTGCTCTCAGTTGATTCATGAGCGATTCTCTCAAGAGGAGTTGAATGACCTTGTTAGTACTCCTAGTGCTGACGAGATTAAGAGAACTTTGTTTACAATGAACAACCATAAAGCCCCGGGTCCTGATGGGATGTCAGTCCTTTTCTACAAACATTACTGGGATTCTGTTGGATCTGATTTCTGTGATGCGATTCTAGACTTCTTTAAGAATGGTAATATGCATAGAGGGATTAATGCCACGAACATTGTGCTCATCCCGAAGGTCCAAAACCCTATCCGTACCAATCATTTTAGACCGATCTCTCTTTGTAATGTGGTGTACAAAGTCATCGCTAAAATTTTGGCTAACAGAATTAGGCCTATTCTTCCTTCCATTATCTGTCCAACGCAAGCTGCTTTTGTCCCAGGTAGAAACATCCATGATAACAATGTCATTGTCCAAGAAATCATCCACTCGTTTAATAGAAAGAAGGGTAAGGAGGGTTTCTTTGCTATAAAAATTGACCTTGTTAAAGCATACGATAGGTTGAGCTGGAAATTTATTGATCATGTCTTGGAGTGTTATGGTATCCCGCTAAAATTCCGTCATTGGATATCGCAATGTATTTCTACTACAACCCTAAATATTTGTCTCAATGGGGGTCCTGTTGGCAAAATTAATCCCTCCTGTGGGCTTCGTCAGGGAGACCCGCTTTCCCCTTATCTTTTTATCTGGGCTGCTGATGTTCTTTCAAGATTAATTCACGATGCCCTTGACCAGGGTTCCATCAAAGGTATTAAACTCAGTAGAGGTGGTCCTGTGCTATCCCACATTTTCTTTGCGGATGACTTAATATTGGTGGGCAGAGCCAATTTAGTTGAGGCAAATGGCGTCTGGAGCTGCTTAGAAAAATTCTGCTCTTGGTCTGGCCAACAGGTGAATAAGCTCAAGACGACAATTTTCTTCAGTAAAAACACGCCGGTGAACATGCGTAGGGATATCAAGGAAGGTCTGGGAATTGATTATCCTGAGGGGTGCTTAAAATATTTGGGTCTTCCCCTTTTCCGATCTAGGCAAAAGGACGCCGATTTTAACTTTATTTTAGACAACCTCACGGCTAAACTTCAAGGTTGGAAGGCAAAGACTCTATCAAAGGCGGGGCGTGCAACTCTAATAAAATCTGTGGGCTTGTCTTTGCCAATGTATGCTATGCAAACTACAAAACTATCATCTCGTATGGTTAACAGGATCGATAGTCTGGTTAGAGATTTTTGGTGGGGTTTTGAGAAGGGAAACCATGGGATCCATCTAAAGGCTTGGGACAAGCTTTGCCTCCCTAAATCGTTAGGTGGATTGGGTTTCCGCAAGACAAAAGAAATGAACCAGGCCTTCTTGGCTAAATGGGGGTGGAATATTCTAACCGGTAGCCAATCTCTATGTGCTCAAGTATTGAATGCGAAGTACCTCCGGGGAAAAGACTTTCTCTCTTGCAGGTATAAAAATTCTGATTCTTGGTTTTAGAAAAGTGTTGTCAAGGCTAATTCTATCTTGAAAAAAGGGGCTTGTAAGTTGATTGCTAACGGAGAATCAACGGAAATCTGGTCAGACCCGTGGATTCCTCACTCTAAAGGCTTTTGCCCGAAGCGTAGAAGGGGTGCCCCTACCAACTTTAATCGTGTGGCGGAGTTAGTCTGTAATAATGGACATTGGGACCTACAAAAGCTGAAGCTTCTGTTTGAGAAGGACACTGTTGCGGCCATTTTGAAAGGGGGTCACCCCTCTGGTGTAGGTCAAGATAGATGGGTTTGGACGCTGGAAAGTAATGGGCAGTTCTCGTGTAAGTCTGCTTATCTATCCCAAGCCCTGGAAAGAGCTCCTCACTGTGATGTCGCGCCAAAGCTTTGGAATAAACTGTGGAATAGCAAAATCTTGGAGCGACACAAAGTCATGTGGTGGAGCATCTTATCTAATGCTCTTCCGGTAAGAGATGTTATAGGAAAACGTTTCCATATAGAGGACTTGAGCTGCCCCCTTTGTGGCGTGGGGGAAGAATCTGTTGAACACCTTTTCCTTTCTTGTGATGTAGCTCTTCATTTATGGCGTTCCTCTCCGTGGGGTATCTATCCGATCTGTGATACGGGCATTCGTGTCTGGGATTGGATTAAGTTCATCTGGGATCTTAAACACAAAAGGGCCAGTGCTGATGATATATATTCTTGTATGCTTCTATTGTTGTGGATACTATATGGAGGGTGCGTAATGATAAGGTCCATAATAACTGTCCTGTTGATTTTAACAAATGCTTTGATATTATTTGTACCTCTTATGCAGATATGTCTGATTCTCTACTCTCTAGTCCGACTCTGGTGCTAAAGGAAGCTTGGTCCCCTCCCCCTGAGGACTGGATAAAGCTGAACTGTGATGTGAAAGTGGGTTTGGAGAGTATGTGTATTGTTGTTGTTGCTAGAGATCATCTTGGCAGAGTGATTAATGTTCAGACGGCTCGGGAGGAGTTCTCGGATGCTCTGTGTGGTGAAGCCGCAGCTTGCTGCTTGGCTGTGTCAGTTGCTTCAGATTTCGGCTATAAGTATGTTATTGTGGAGAATGATTCGAGAGTGGTCATCGACGCTATCAATGGGAACGGATCTCGTTGGGCTTTAGAGAACTACATCTCATTTTGTACTAAGTCATCTCCTTTATTTAATAGTTGTTGTTTTTCTTATGTTAGCAGATCTTGTAACTTTGCCGCTCATAATGTGGCTAGATGGGCTTTCTCCCATCAGTTGTATGGATCTATCCCGGTCCCTTCTATACCGGAAGCTATTTTATGTAATGACCGTGAGGTCTAAACTCAGTTTTAATTTATAATATAAACGCCTTTTCTCAAAAAAAAAAGTTTAAAACTAAAACCACCCAGGGGCTAAGTAAACTTGGGCTTCATTTAACTTTTCCTCTTCTCCTCCGAAAATACAAATACCAAGCTCAAACTGAAGCCCAGGAGAGACAACAGAAATTTCAGTACCCTTTGAAAAATAAGAATGTATATATGACCTTATAAACACACCAGCTGTTGCATCCAATTAATGAATTATTTACACAAGCCACAATAACAATACAGATGTCAGCTTGTCCATTTGAAAAGGTTCATTTATGGAAAATTGCATAGATGATCTTTAAGTACCTGTATGTTATTCTTCCACTCAAATTAGCACAAATTATAAGCAATAAAAAGAAGCCTACCTTCACTATACTGTTATTCTTGTTCGACAGGTTAACAGGTAAGAAATGAAGATTCGGCATTTTGAGTTGCACGGACGTTACGTCAGGAATCCTGAAAACACAAATACTGAAATTTAATATAAATCTGTCATAGATGAAAGAAGCACCACATGTAAGTGCCAGAATAGGTGACCTGTTAAGAACAGTCTTTGCCATTTGAAAAAGAGTGCTCTGAACAGATGGGCTATAGACTCCCTCTTTTGGAGGACCAAAAAAAGTGTCAGTCAATACTTTTTTCACGTCCATGTATCTCTGAGTAAAGTACAGTAGATTCTGAGGAATGCTGGAGACAGATTCATATGAGTACCTGCATTAAGTGTATCACATAAATCATATCTTTCAAATATATACATCGAGAAATTATAACAAGGCATCATAGAACCAAATACATTGATTGTTCAATCATAAGTCAATCAAATTAACATATCAGGATGAAATTCATACCTCCACGTTCCAGTTACCTCTGTTGCTAGTATCCTTTCTCGTGTTTCGGGAAGAATTGTGTATTTATCCCTGATGAATCCCTCAAAACCAGACTGCTCATGGAAATAATAATCATATAAAGGTAAGAAAAAATATAAAGCAATCAGCATTTAAATTAGTGCATCAAATAATGAAATAATCGTCTTCTTTTGTATATTTCCAAATTATAACTCCAAACTCCATTGAAACGTTTTACTAACAAATTTTCTCGCTACTCATTTTGGTGAATGAGCAGTTGAGACTGGATAATCTTTTATTTTCAATCATTAACTGTACATGGTAGAAATCTTACTCAAGAAAAGAATGAAGGAAGCTTAAATTCTTATTTTGGATGCAAGAACTATTTAGGAAATAAACATACCTTTGTTGTCTTAAGTACAGCCAAACCTTCAACTCCAGATGTCAACTTTAGCATGCCAGACTTCTGCACTACTACCTCTGTTGTATGCCTCTCAGACCCAAGCTTAAAACCTTTATAAAAGAATAATAAGAAAAATAATGAGGTTTCAAATTATTCATTTACAAGGATTAAGATGTGGTAATATATAGAAATATAATGACAACTGTTTTTTTGTTTAAAACTGATTAATCCAAGTTGAAATAATTTTTCAGTTCACCAAGAAAAAATATATTCTTTGGTTAAATTTGCTTAGTACAATTTTACTTCTTTGGAATGAATCATATGCACTGCCGATCTGTGAACTGAAGAAGCTGTTTCCCCCTTTATATAATAATCAAGTTAGCTTCATAGCTCCAATATATACAAGGAAAAACTAAAACCGTCTGAAGGAAGGGCATCATAGCCTGATCTTATTATTAAAGAAAGGCGGTTTACTCATTAGATTATAAATATAATATGATAAGCTGGGATTGAAACAATAGAGAAGTCTTCTGTTCTGTTGAATGAATAAAGTGGGAAAGACAGGTTTAATAATGATCGGATTAGCAAGAGGAAGGTAGCCTTAAAGTATTTTACTTGAAAGCATAACCAATTTCAAGCATCACCAAGGCTACCTTAAATTAAACGAACTAAAAACTATTCTGATCCAGCATAAAATTGAAAATAATTCCAAATGAATCACTACTGCCAACTTGGCTCTAATCTTGTCCAATCACATGGAAAGTAAACAGTTAAGTTAAATCCCAAATATAAACTTCCAGTCCTCTCCCACTATTTCAACCTTCAAAAACTTAACCACAAAGCTATTGAAGACTTTTGGCATTCACATAGCCTGAAAATGAGTGACACTGTAACTTCTCTCTCAGTTCAAAAGCAAAGTCAGCTGAAAAATGAGGAATTCAGTGATAAATAAGCAACCCAGCAAAGAATTCTTTATCAACTAAGAAGTGATTGCTAATGCTCTTATTAATTCATCAAGCACTATTGTCTCTCCCTCTCTTTGTCTCTTACACACGCGCACACACACTTGATGTTATCATTTATGTTTCAGTCACAAAGCCATTTAGCTTGAATTGATTTCAAATGAGCATGAACATGAAAATGTAATTACATAAATTAAATTGTAGAGAGACTAGAGGGCGTTTATCATATAATGAATTCATCACATATCACTGTTTATACTTTTCTTCCCCACCTCCTCTTCAACAAAAGACTGCAAAACTAACCATGTTCATGGGGTTGACCATCTACAGAGATACGCTCCCAAGGCTTTTCAACTATCTTAACGATGGCAGCATGTACCTAAAATATAGTTACAAATATAAGATTTAGCAAATGAAGAAGAATCACTCCCATATTAGGTACTTCAGATAAAAATAATTACTCATATATACATAAAAAACAAAAGAAAGAGGCAAGTAAAGGAGAGAAGAGAAGGGAAAATTGTGGTAGTTTTTGGGTTTCTTCAATCTCAATGGCATAGATTGCCATTAACATTTCTTTGAAACATAACTGAAAACAGGTGTAGAAATCTGCCAAAAATAAAATAAACTAAAATCTTTTGGACCATCCTATACATACTGATACAACAAACATTCTTGTCCTGTCCTACAGCACAGTACTAAAATCAAAAGAATAACAATAACTTTAAATACTAAACTACATTCAAATAACAACTCAGAATCATTACTACTATTCACCTGCCGGTAATATGATGTGAAGTGTTTACCCAGTTCAATTGCAAAGTTCTCCACTGAGAGTTGCTCTGTACATTCCTTAGCTTTTGCATACACCTGTATAGCAACTCAGAATCTCAGATAACCTTGAAAATTTAAGCGGAGAAGAAGGAAATACTCTACTCCTATAAAGGATAACATTCATTTCTTATTAAGATGATTCGCTCATTTGTTTTTTTACCGCAAAATATCAGTGCTATCCACATAAACACGCGCATATAAATATATATATATATATAAATACATATTTGTGTGTGAATCAAGAATATTCATTTGGATCGAAACAAAAATGCTTCTTTTAAAACATATTGGTCCACACACTTGTAAATTTCAAACACTATAATTTGCTTCAATTCAAAGACAAAATGGTGAATCAGGTTGATATAAATCTAACTTTTTCTTTCTTCTCTCTTTTTTTTTTTTAATATTTTCACAAGTAACACAGCAAATTCCTTGATGCACTTGAATCTGGGAGTCAAATTGAAGTCAGAGATTTTAAATTTCTCGAGAACCAAAAAGGTTAGGATTAGGAAACGAGAGGGAGGGAGATACGTACGGTGTTCTTCATGGTATCAGTGGCGACGATATCGGAGTTGTCGTCGTTAACATAGGAGGCGGAGCAATTGGAGAGGAGGCTAATGCTGACGTTCCATTCGACGATGGATTGGCGTCCGTCTATGTTCCTCCATACTCTGGCGACTCTGACCCTGGCTTTGCCGTGCCTCTGCTCGAAGTTGAAGCCGTCAATCTGGTTGGCCATGGCTGGTGGTCCTGGCCTATCAAAGTTAAAAGGAGGTAGGAGTTATGTATTATTTATTGTATTATTATTTTTATCTTTCCATTTATGTTATTCATTTATGTATTTCCTCTTTCTCATTCCATGAACTTTTTTAGTTTATACAATACAAGTTGTGCTCTATCTAGTCTAAACTGTGGGCTCCTGAGTCCTGACTCAGATCTAGCTGGTAAAACGTCAAATACAGCTAGTTAGCTTTGGTGACATGTGTTTCTATTTTTATACTAAGAGATGCTCTTGTTTGTATTAAATTGTATTGTATTATATTGTATTATACTGTATAATATAAACTGATGTAATACGACGTACCAAATTAGTCTTCTCAAAAGTTCACCCTAGTTTTCAAAATCCTTCATTAAAATTTTCCTTATTTTATTTTACTTCAAACATTTTTATTCATTATACATCATTTTTTTATTTTATATTATACATTTGTTCTTCAAACAATGTCCGTACAGCTCCACAGCCCAATTTTTAGTATTGATTTCTTCGAATTTTTTCTTGATTCGCATAATAATTTTTGGTATTAATTTTTTTGAGTTTCATATTCGCATTACAATTTTAAATTTTCATCAATTTTGTAATTAGAGATTTTTGTAATTTGTTTATTTTTGTAATGACTACCAATAAAGATAATTTCCTTTAAGAGATTAGTGTGAGATTAGATGGAAAAAATTATTGGTATTAAAATTATGTTATGAAAAAAAATTTAAGTAAGAAAAAATATGTGGATAGGAAAAAATTATTCGTATTAAAATAGCTCTGTTGAAAAATCTATTGACACCCAATTAGCAAAGGACAGGATAGCAAAAGAAGTTTAGGACCATCTTGCAAAATAGTGTTAGATGAAAACTAATATTACAACTATTGAACAAAACGATATGAGCATTCAAGAATTTTATTCTATAATGACAGATCTCTGGGATTAATTAACACTCATCGAATTAGAAGAGCTACATGCTTTTGCACCATATATTGTTCGTAGAGAGAAACAATGATTGGTTCAGTTTTTAATGGCTCTTCGTAGTGATTTTGAGGGACATTGTGGTTCTATATTGCATCGTTCTCCGCTTCCTTCGATTGGTTCAATAGTTAGTGAATTGATAACAGAAGAAATTCGTCTCAAGTCTCAGTTAGGGAAAGACATTCTCTCGACACCCAATTCTTCTATTTTGACAGTCTCTCCTACTACACTGTTTCCTCCATAAGAGAACAAATCTCGCACAAAGATTGGTATTGATGAGTGTAGCTTTTGCAAACGAAATATCATTGAAAATATAAATGTCCTAAGCTTGTAAATCGTGCTCTGCAGCAACAGAGATATCAATCCAAACATCTTCATATGGGTAACCAATCACAGTTTAACAATCAAATTTAACCTCCACAATTTAGTATTGGTGCAACCGATTGTCACAACCATGATTCTTTTCCCAAGTGAATGGATGGTCCAACAGGTCCATATTAGTTAAATCACAATCCAAGAGCACTTGCAGGAAGCCTTCTGAAAAACTGTGTTTTTACAAATGTCAGTTGTATATAAGAAAATATAAAAACGGTAAGCGTTTGCAGCAGCAGAAGGTAATTCTGCTACAGCAAAACTAAACAGGCAGAATATAAAATATTTGCAGAAAAATAAATAACTTGACACAAGAGATTTATACGTGGTATCAGTGTTCTCACGAACACTCCTAGTCCACGGGGCCACGCCCAGAGAATGAAATCAATTAATAAAGTATCAAAATTACAAAGACAATTGACTTAAACAAGTTTAGACTCCCTCTAAAGTATTGCCGCAATCCTTTGTAATCCACTTTATGAATCTGACTTCTTGAAACACCTTCAAGCCCGAACTCCCTTCGTCTTTGAAGTGTGAGTGCTTACTTCCTCCCGAAGTAAGGCTTTAGCAAGTCTTCTCCCGAAGACCAAGTGCTTACTTCCTCCCGAAGTAAGGCTTTATCAAGTCTTCTCCCGAAGACCAATCTCTTGTTCAGTCAAGTAGTTCTTCACAACCTCTAGGATAGAGTAAGAACAGAAATAGAACAACTAGAACCTAGGTGAACAACTAGGCTCTCACAAAACAAAGAAACACTCTCTTCTCACAAAAGATAAATGTAAAAAAATGAATAATGGAAGAGGTAAATTCGAATGGTTGCTCTCTAGGCTCTATTTATAGATCATAGAAACCAAAGAGGCAACCACAAGTTCGAATTAGCAGCTGAACAAAAACTTTCCAAAAGAAACACGATCTGCTACATCAGATTCGGTTGCTGACGAAGCAGATCTGCCCAGAAACGGGAAACTTACTAAAATCGGGACCGATCTTCTTTCAATGCTTGATTCTTGCCAAAAACAGATTAGATATTCTGATTGTATCAAGATACAATCGAAATCAATAAGGAAAAGGCAATAAACAAAGTTTCCCTAAAAAAGACAACTTTCCAAAAGAGAATTCCTTCTCTTTTGAGTAGTTTTCAACAAAGGAAAGTTCAGCAGAAAGTGCAACTTTCCAAACAAGGAAAATGGCAACTAATAACCGAATAAAAGAGGTAAGATTTCGAAAATGAATGCATAGCAATCTTACCATAAAAAGAAAAAATTATTTTGTCACCTAACTTGCCAAAAAAGGACTTTACAATCTCCCCCTTTGGCACTTTAGATGAACAAAATAATTTTTTACCATAAAGTACCTGCAATGCAAAGTTAGCAAGAGCAAGAGATACTACTCCCCCTGAGTAACACAATCGAATATCACAATAAAAACAAAGAACATGCTAACTTTAAACATTAAGAACACAAGTACTAACAAACCACAACTCCCCCTGAAAAAGAGGGTCCAGAGTTGGGCTACAAACCAAAATAAATATCTCTCCCCCTTTTTGTTTATCGGAGTGCCAAAGTAAACAAAGAACAAAAAACAAAGGAAAAAGAAACAAACTAAAACACTTTAAGCTTTGTAAAGTTTAATCAAAGTGGACAGCTGCCTGGACATGTCATGCTGGACATCAGCCATTGCTTCAAGACGAGTATACACATTCTGAAGTTCAGACTTGACTTCCAGGAGTTCTGCAGCAGCAGAGCCTGAACTTGCACCAGCAGAAGCAGCAGCAGCACCAGCCTTTGGCCGTTTTTGGAACACACCATCAAAATATTCAGAAGGTTGGAATGTAGGGCCAGTGATGGGAGGCTCAAGTGTTTCATGTGCTTGGGCCACATTCTTCTGAGAGGATAAAACCTTATAGATTAGATTTGGAAAGACAAGTTTGAAGGTTGGCTTTTTACCTCTTCGAAAGGAGACAATCTGGTTGAGAATATGAGAGGCTAGATCAATGGAAGTTCCAGAGGTGATGCGGTATAGGAGTGTAGCCACTTCTTGAGACACCACGGTCTTGTTAGAATTTGGAACCCAATTGCTTAGTGCAAACCGCATAAGGGAAGCATGAGCAAAAGTGAGGTGAGTAATTCGAAGACTCTCCCGGTTTCACGAACGAGCACCAGTGAGTTCAGAGTGCATCAAGTCACGATCCATGGACATCACAGCATTGGATACATTCTCAGGCAATTGCAGAGCCTGAGCAATGTCCTTTTCAGAAAAAGAGAACCAGTGACCCCTAACATACACTCTTCTGTACAGTCTAGAGTTCTCATCAAGAAAATCATCAGTAAGATTAGCATAAAACTCTTTAATAATGTTAGCAATGAATCCAATGAAACCAGTAAGAGTGTTTTCCCATTGATGAAATTGAATGAACTTTACAATACCATAAACACGATGGGCATGCAAATCATAATTCCTCTCACTTTCAAACTTACGAGTTGCATATAGATTCCAGTCACGCTCATTGTCTCGATAGTAAAAAGTTGGACAGCCAGAGATAGAGGAAGGGATATTACCAGATGAAGGATCTTCCATGGGCTGCTTGCCTTTGGCAGCAGCAGAGGCCTTTGCTGCAGAAGCAGTTTTCGAGAGAGGAGGCTCTGGCTCGAGTTTTGTGTCCTCACTGTCCTTCTCAGTATGTAGAGATACTGATTTGTCTGAAGAGACTTCCATTGGATCCTCTTCTTCTGAACTGGAACTCGAGGAAGCCGAGGGAGGAGTAGTCTTGAGTTTCTTCTTGGCTGGAGGAACAGTCTTCTCTCGAGATTTATAGGCCTGAAGTTCTTTCTCAGCCGAGGCTTGCTGGGCTCGAGTTCGAGTTGAAGGGCCTGTTGGAGTGGTGCCAGCCATTGATGCAGCAGGAGGAACGACCAATGGAGGAGGAGATTCCTTAGAGGATTCGGATGAGGAAGTCCAGTGCGATAGGGCCTTACCGATTTGCGAGCAACTTGCTTGGGAGGACGTTTTGGCTTCACGGCTTGAGATTCACGGCGGGAAGCGATGAATCTCCAGGCTTTGCAACAGCAGGAGGAGGAACTGAGGCAGCAGGGGGTGCACTAGAAGGAGTTGGAACGGTTTCTTCTAATTTTTTAGAGTGCCCTAGATTCTTGGTTCTCACCATTTTGAAACTGAAAGAGAAGATGAATAGTGTCTGACAAAGAAACAAGAAACTAGGTTCGGGTAGGTGGAGAAATAAGTGTCAAAATTTGGTTTATATAACCTTGGAATCAAAACAAGAAAAAGGAAACCAATTTTGAAAATTCAAATGGTAACCGCCAGCCCATGAACCAAAAGAGGAAACCGCCCACTTCTCAACTCCTTTCCCTTTTCCCTTTTTTTTTTAAAAAAAAAAAATAAAAGGAAACTAGAAATGCCAACAAATTTTTCCAAAAATAAAGCAATCTTTCAAGAATAAAGACACATTACCATATAAAGATTAATCTTTACTTGGAAAAATATCATAATAAATCAAAGAAAGAATGAATGTTGATACTTACCATTTATGCACAAGATTTTCCTTAACCCATGAAGCAAGTCACACGCCTCCCTCCTTTTTTTTTTTTTTTTATTTTTTATTTTTTTTTTTAAAATTAAAACCGAAAATAAAATATAATGTGTACAAAGAGTATATGTGATTCGAATCAAGCAGAGAAATCAAATATCATTGACAATTGACAAAGTAGAATACATGTTATGCTTTTAAGGAAAATAACTAATTAGAATCTCATGAAATGATCATACTTAATTGATGTTGAGGAAAAAAAATATGCATGTTACTGAACATTGTGAACCAGGATTATTAATTTAATTTTAATAGAGGAGACTTACAGAGTTGAACACACTTGTCAGACATAAGTGTGTGCAGTGAAAATAGGATCATTGTCCTTGGCAAGATTTTTCATTTTCGCCTTTTTCAAATTGATCCCGCAACTGGATGCTTTCACACCATACTGAAGGTAGCCCTTTTCTATGGTAGTGCATCCTCATCATAGTTGCTAATTACAATGTTCCAGCTTACTCATCAGATGGCTTTCACACCTCAGTATGGGTAGCTCTATTCCAGCAAGGGGCCTGACAAGAATGAAACAAAAATTGCTCAACTCTGTATAAGAACATTATTTAATCCCAGACACAAATAAAGAGTAACATGAATCTTTTAACACAACATCACAAAGTATGATCAGACTGAGATCCTAACTAATTATATTCCAAAAGCATAAACATGATTTGTCAAAATACAATGATAGAAGATTAAGAGCTAGATAATAATCACATAATACTATTGTACACGAATTATGAACAGATAAAATTAAACAATGCAAACTCCCAAAGACTTTCTGAGGGAGTCAAAGCGACTTGCATCTAGGGCCTTTGTGAAAATATCAGCTAATTGTTTTTCAGTATCAACATATTCTAATTGAAATGATTTATTTTCAACAAGTTCCCTGATAAAGTGGTGTCTTATATCAATGTGCTTTGTTCTAGAGTGTTGAACAGGATTTTTGGAAATATTTATGGCACTAGTATTGTCACAAAAAATAGTCAAAACACCCAAATCAAACCCATAATCAATCAACATTTGTTTCAACCACAATAGTTGAGTGCAACAACTGCCAGCAGCTATGTACTCAGCTTCGGCAGTGGATAAGGAGATGGAATTCTGTTTCTTGCTATGCCAAGATACTAGATTATTCCCAAGAAAGAAACACCCTCCACTTGTGCTCTTTTGATCATCAGCATTTCACCTTGATACGCATCACTAAAACAAGCAAGATTTGAATTGGTATCTTTCGAGTACCAAATTCCATAATCGAAGTGCTATTAACATATCTAATAATCCTTTTTACGAGTCGATACATGAGATTCCATAGGATTACTTTGATATCTAGCACACACTCCCACCTTTGTAACATATATCGGGACGACTAGCGAGTTAAATACAAAAGACTTCCAATCATGCTACGATAGAGTGTAGTGTCTACCTTTACTCCATTCTCATCTTTTGTTAATTTCAGTGTGGTGCTCATAGGAGTACTTACCTGCTTAGCCGATTCAAGGCCAAATTTCTTGACAAGGTTCTTAGCATACTTGCTTTGAGATACAAATGTAGCTCCTTCCATTTGTCTCACTTGAAGACCCAGAAAGAAATTAAGCTCACCAACCATGCTCATTTCAAATTCACTTTTCATTTGATCAACAAATACCTGCACTTCATGGTTAGATGTAGAACCAAAAACTATATCATCAACATAAATTTGAGCAATGATAAAATCGGATTTTATATGTTTGATGAAAAGAGTTTTATCCACACTACCTCTGTGATAGCCATGAGAAAGTAAAAATTGAGTCAACCTTTCATACCAAGCTCGAGGAGCTTGTTTCAGACCATACAAAGCTTTTTCAAGTTTGTATACATGGTCTGGAAATTGAGGATCTTCGAATCCTTTTGGTTGCTCAACATAAACTTCCTCATTCAAAATACCATTTAGGAAGGCAGATTTCACATCCATTTGAAACAATTTAATATTGAGAATACAAGCAATACATAAAAGTAAACGTATTGATTCTAATCTTGCAACAGGAGCAAAAGTTTCATCAAAATCAATACCTTCTACCTGTGTGTACCCTTGTGCCATCAAACGAGCCTTGTTTCTCACAATTGTACCGAACTCATCACTTTTATTTTTAAACAACCACTTTGTTCCAATAACATTTATACCTTTTGGTCTTCGGACCAAAATCCATACCTTGTTGCGAACAAATTGGTTGAGTTCCTCTTGCATTGCATTGAGCCATTCCTCAAAGGTCATGGCTTCCTTCAAATTTTTCGGTTCATATTGAGAAACAAAGCAAAGAAAGCTGATTAAATTAATATACCTTCTGCGAGTTACCATGCTTTCTTCAGGATTTCCAAGGATGAGATCTTTTGGATGATTCAGTTTGACTCTGGTGCTTGGTTCTTTCTGAATAGAGTCAGTGATGATGTTTGGATGAGTCAAGATAGACGGTTCTGGTTCTCCAGTTTCAGTTGCAGCAGCAGATTCGTCATTTGCAGCATCAGCAATGGGTTCTGCTGCATCAGAATCTGTTGTTACAACTCTTGGAGGAGTATCCATGAGACTATCTATCTTGGCTTCTGTGGAAAATTCTGAAAAATCTCTAAAATCATCAACAACCACATTAGCTGATTCCAAAACAGTTTGAGTTCTCATGTTATAAACACGATAAGCTCTACTGTTTAAGGAATATCCAATAAATACACCAACATCACTTTTAGCATCAAATTTACCAATATGCTCACGATCTCTATAGACATAACACACACATCCAAAAACATGAAAATGACTTACATTGGGGCGTTTACCTTTCCAGATTTCATAAGATGTTTTTGAGGTACCTGGACGAATAAACACTCTGTTTATTATGTAGCAAGCTGTGTTAATAGCTTCAGCCCATAAGCGCTTTGTCAATTTCTTGCTATTTAACATCACTCTTGCCATTTCCTGCAATGTTCGATTCTTCCTCTCAACAACTCCATTTTGTTGAGGAGTTTTGGGAGCTGAAAATTCATGAGTTATACCTGTAGACTTACAAAAATCATCATACACAGAATTTTCAAACTCCTTACCATGATCACTTCGAATTCGAACTATTTTCCCAATATTACAACCTTTCTCAACTCTTAATCTCAGACAAAGAGTTTTAAATGCATCAAAAGTGTCAGATTTTTCTCTTAAGAAATCTACCCAAGTAAAACGAGAGAAATCATCAACACACACAAAGATATATCGTTTACCATTCAAACTTTCAACTTGGATTGGACCCATAAGATCCATGTGAAGCAATTCCAATACCTTTGAGGTATTGATATCAGACACAGGCTTGTGAGTGATTTTTAATTGCTTTCCAAGTTGACATGGTTCACACTTACCTTCACTTTCCTTACCAAGCTTGGGAAGACCTCGAACAATACCTGCATTTGACAATTTTTTCAGGTTTTTAAAATTAATATGCCCAAGCTTGGCATGCCACGGATACGTGGTGTTGTTGATAGCCGAGTGACAAGTAAACACGGGGGTTAGAGTGTAACGGCTTATCATTGGATCGAAATCCTTGCAAGATACATTCATTGTCATCATTCGGAACATAACAATGATCACTATCAAAAGAAACAAGTAAACCTTGATCACGCATTTGGTGATGCTAAGTAAATTAGCCCTCAGTCCTTCAACTAACATCACATTTTTCAGTCTAGGTAACCCTTCAAAATTTAGAGTTCCCATACCAACAACTTTTCCAGATAAGCCATTACCAAAAGTGACTTCTCCACATTGCATAGGCCGAATGTTAGTCAAAAAATCCTTGTCACCTGTCATATGTCTAGAGCAACCACTGTCAAAATACCACATTTGAGATGCGACGTTTTATCAGAAAAACCAGCTAGACACTTCTTTTTCACCCATATTTGTTTCAAACCTTTATGTTTCTTTTGAGATTTTTTCAAATTATCAAAATAATTTGTTTTAAACAGATTATTCAATGTGAAACATTTAGGTCTGATATGACCTTTTCTACCACAAAAATGACAAATGGGAACAAATCTTTTTACCTGAGATCTTACCCTTTTTGAAAATCCTGGAGATTTTACAGCATCAGAAGCTGTTCTTGCTGCCACAGGCTGTGACACTGTTACGGCAGAGTTTGTAGCCTCAAGGTGATTCGTTAGAACACTAGATTTTACAAACTTCGTGACTCCAGAACTTTCCATTCCATTAGAACCAAGGCCTGCGAAACCTCTCTGACCTGCATTCTGAGCTTTTTCAAAAATAGAAGATCCAGGATTAAGCATTTGAACATTTTTCTTAAAGTTTTCAAGTTCCTTCTTCAATAGAGAGATTTTTTCATCTTTATCACAAAAACTTGTCTCATATTCTTTTATTTTCAAATTACACAATTCAATCTGATGAGACAATTTTTTATTCAATTTATTCAACTCTCTATTTTCAGAAGCAACCTGAATCCATTTTTCATACATGACTTTGTATGATTCAGCAAGAGATTCTTCACAGATTTCAGACTCATCCGAATCTGATTCCTCTTGTTTGGTGGTATTATTCAGACATACCAATTTATCTTTCACCTGTGAATCACACAACACATTAGTCATAACAGAGGTTAGGGCAACATTTTCAGTAATATCTTCATCACTTTCGGTTTCATCATCACTCCAAGTGACATTGAAACTTTTCTTATTCTTTTTCAAAGTGTTTGCACACTCAGCTTGAATATGCCCAAAACCTTCACATTCCCTGCACTGAATTCCCTTTTTGTTAGAGACAGATGGTTTAATGAAAGTATTACCTTTTGAACCTTTCGATATATTCTTTTTATTTCCCATCTTTTTCATATATTTCTGAAAATTCTTAGTTAATAAAGCAATCTCATCATCACATTCACTATCAGAATTTTCATTATCAGCAACTTTCAAAGCAATACTTTTACCTTTATCAGTAATGGATTTGGGTTTGTCCTTTTGTTTAATCTGTTGATTTAATTCAAAAGTACGTAAGGAACCCATCAATTCTTCCACTTTCATAGTGCTAAAATCTTTAGCTTCCTCCATTGCCAAAAGTTTAGTATCAAACCTTTCTGGAAGAACTCTAACAATTTTTCTCACAAGAACCGAATCATCAAGCTTTTCTCCAAGAGCAAAATATTCATTAGCAATGTCAGATAATTTTTCATAGAATTCAGTTAAAGTTTCATTATCAGACATTCTAAGCTCATCAAATTTAGTTTGAAGCATGATAAATCTAGATCTTTTCACATCAGAAGTTCCTTCAAACTGAGTTTGAAGTATTTCCCAAGCTTCCTTAGCAGAAACACAAGATGATATAAGTTTAATGAAACCCTCACCTACACCATTAAAGATAGCATGCAAGGCTTTGCTATTGTAGGCAGATAGTTTATCATCTTGATAGACCATTCCGGTTCGGATTTTATTATAGTATTACAGTATCTGTCTCAACCGGAGGAGACCAACTTTGATAGAACCATTCTCCACGCCTTCTCATCTTGAGATTTGATGAAGGCCCTCATTCTAACTTTCCAATAAGGATAGTTAGAGTCATTAAGCAACGGTGGTCTAGAAATAGAACTTCCTTCTGCAAAAAATGACATTCTAACAAAAACGTTATAGGACCACACTAAGAGTTTAGTGTCCCGCTCTGATACCAATTGAAAAACTGTGTTTTTGCAAATGTCAGTTGTATATAAGAAAATATAAAAACTGTAAGCGTTTGCAGCAGCAGAAGGTAATTCTGCTACAGCAAAACTAAACAGGCAGAATATAAAATATTTGCAGAAAAATAAATAACTTGACACAAGAGATTTATACGTGGTATCAGTGTTCTCACGAACACTCCTAGTCCACGGGGCCACGCCCAGAGAATGAAATCAATTAATAAAGTATCAAAATTACAAAGACAATTGACTTAAACAAGTTTAGACTCCCTCTAAAGTATTGCCGCAATCCTTTGTAATCCACTTTATGAATCTGACTTCTTGAAACACCTTCAAGCCCGAACTCCCTTCGTCTTTGAAGTGTGAGTGCTTACTTCCTCCCGAAGTAAGGCTTTAGCAAGTCTTCTCCCGAAGACCAAGTGCTTACTTCCTCCCGAAGTAAGGCTTTATCAAGTCTTCTCCCGAAGACCAATCTCTTGTTCAGTCAAGTAGTTCTTCACAACCTCTAGGATAGAGTAAGAATAGAAATAGAACAACTAGAACCTAGGTGAACAACTAGGCTCTCACAAAACAAAGAAACACTCTCTTCTCACAAAAGATAAATGTAAAAAAATGAATAATGGAAGAGGTAAATTCGAATGGTTGCTCTCTAGGCTCTATTTATAGATCATAGAAACCAAAGAGGCAACCACAAGTTCGAATTAGCAGCTGAACAAAAACTTTCCAAAAGAAACACGATCTGCTACATCAGATTCGGTTGCTGACGAAGCAGATCTGCCCAGAAACGGGAAACTTACTAAAATCGGGACCGATCTTCTTTCAATGCTTGATTCCTGCCAAAAACAGATTAGATATTCTGATTGTATCAAGATACAATCGAAATCAATAAGGAAAAGGCAATAAACAAAGTTTCCCTAAAAAAGACAACTTTCCAAAAGAGAATTCCTTCTCTTTTGAGTAGTTTTCAACAAAGGAAAGTTCAGCAGAAAGTGCAACTTTCCAAACAAGGAAAATGGCAACTAATAACCGAATAAAAGAGGTAAGATTTCGAAAATGAATGCATAGCAATCTTACCATAAAAAGGAAAAATTATTTTGTCACCTAACTTGCCAAAAAAGGACTTTACACCTTCAATAAGGCCTCACAGATATAAATTACCCCCTCTTATCTTCTTGACAAATAACATTGTTAAGATCTCCAATGACACACCAAGGTAACGAATGCATAGCATGAAGATCCCAAAGAAGGTTCCAAGTTTGAATTCTCAGGTTTCTTCAGGGTTCACCGTTCACACCAGTAAGTCTCCATGCTGGACTGTCCCTAGAAGTAATAATAATATCAATGTGGTTTTGAAAGTAATCCAAAGCACGACCCTTGATCTTTCCAAAAGAGTGCTAAACCACCTCCTATCCCTTGGCCTTCACACAAAATTTTCCTTCAAAGCCCAAACTTCTTCCTACCCAATCCACTCTACTTTTGAGACACTTAGTTTCACAAAGAAAAATAAATCAGAGTTTCTTATGAGATACAATCTCTTTAAGGAATTAAAAAAGTCCACAGGTTCCCAAGCCCACGACAATTCAAACTTAGTACATTCATAACTCTGGGCGACCAAGTAAACCAGGACCCTCCTCAAACAAGTTTTTTTGCAAATTATCACAAGTGGTGCCCACCTCCATATTTTCCTTAACAAATATTTCTTGATTATCTTGGCCCATAACTACATCCACGTGTGGAGATCTCTCACAATTATCTAAGGACAATCTTCTCCTTTTTTAATCACAAATTAAATGGTTGGTTTCGTTAAATAAATTCTCCTCATTTAAGACCATCGTTGACTTTCCTGTGTCCTTAATCTTCTCTCCTACTGCATTAATCACACCAATACAATCTCTGATTTTCTCCCTTGATCTTGCGACATTACCATCCGAATTTCCTCTCTGATTGATTTCCCTCAAAGGATTCTCATTAATGATTACCGTTTGTCCAGTTGTTGTTGTCACTCCGGCGAAAGATGATCCAACACCACCAGTGTTTGTAGCCATTTTTAACTTCAGCCATCTTGCATCGATAGGATGTGTTCTTCTTCTCGGTGCAACCTTCATTTGAAGGCCATATGATTTTGTAAGTAAGTGACTTGGCGTATCAAAAGTTTTCTCGCAAAAATATTCTGAATGGCCTAATATACCACAAACAAAGCAAAAAGTTGTCAAATTTTATATTTAAAATTCACGTGACATTGCAGACCATTCTTTAGTTTCAACTTTTTCCCTTTTTCAAAGTCAGATCAGCCCGAACTTGAACTCCCACCCTTAAGAATTCTCTCCAAACTCCTGCAAAATTATTTGGATCCCTCTTGACAAACTGGTCAATATAATTCTCTAAATCTCGAACCACTCTTTCTGATATGAAACCAGAGATCATATCTTGTAGTTGAACCCAAAATTCCAATCTATATAGAGTGATGAAATGTGGATTCTCGCCAGTTTTGAGCCTCTCAAAGACTAGAGGTATTAAACGTCCATGGACTACCCTCCATAACTCGTTCAATATCTATTTCATGATAGAATTAGAAAAAAAAATCAATTCGGTTCTAATTTTTTAACAAATAAGCCGCGAACAGGACACCACAACAAAGCCATCTTGTGTTGCATCACTTGAAAATCAATGGTGCGATCTGTAAGGAACCTACCAACCAAACACCAACAATCATCAAATTCAAGAAAGTCTACTGTATCTTCCTCATAAATGAGAAAAGCATATCTTCTCTCAGATTCATGAAAGCATATTGCTTATCCATCCCTATATCCATTTGTTGTCGAACATCCATAATAATCAAAAGAGCCAAGCAAAATAAAATTAAACTAAACAAGACACCTTCATAAGAATAACCTTACCATGTCAAAAAAAAATAAGATCACAAATATATGGGTTGGTGATTTTAATTTTGACAAGATTAATAAATGAGTCAGGTTTAAGTTTGATATTTGCTTGTAACACCAAAGAGCATCTCTAATAGAGGCCAACACAGTGAGAGACCCAAATTTTTTAATTTGTAGGAGCTTATTTATCATAAAAAAAAATATTTATACTTATATTATAATCATTATTACTAAATTTATTTAATTTTGTAGGGGGTTTTTCTACTATTTTAGTCCATAATTATCAAATTAAAAAATTTACATTTAATTTTTTAAAAAGTAATATTTTTGTTTGTGATAGCCCCCACATTAGTATGATTGGGTCTTGTCTCTGTCAACACCTAGTTCCTAAAATACACATCATCCTAAAATATTATTTATTTATTTGATCTCTCCTTCCCTTAAGATTTAACACATTTTCCTACAAAAATTACATTAGTGGGGTAACTCTAAAAATTACATACCATGGTCTCACATACAAATATTTAATTAAATTTTATAATTATATATGTTCTCTCAAAAAATTAATTGGTGATAAAGTAATTTTTCTTTTTTAAAAAAATAAATAATATTACATTACCATTACTCATTTTGAACAATAATGTTCATAAAATTAATTTAAAATGTTGACTAAAATGTACATGTAACAAAAATCACTTTATGGGCAACTTTTATTGAAGATGCTCTAAACCTTGATATGACATGAATACGACCCTACATTAAACTCAAATTAAATTTTTAGCTCTAAAGTATGAAGATTCTCTGATTGTTCGATCATCATGATCGGATCTGAAAACCTCATCACACACTTCCAACAACAATAATAACCACACACAAAAAAAAAAAAAAAAAAAAAAAAAAAAAAAAAAAAAAACACACCAACAAACAAATATCTCTTCTCTTCACCTTAACAATTTGTTTAGAAATATTTTATTTTTTTTAAAGGAAAAATTTATACTATGGAGTTCTTAGCATGTATTCGACCTAATTAAGTTCCCACATTCAATTTTCCCATTCCTAATTACTTTCGCACACTACTATATTTGGTATAATATATATAGTTAATTATAATATTGTTTTTTGTTTTTGTTTTTTATATTTATGCAATATAAAAATAAAGAAAAAAAAAACCACTACCATATTGAGAACCACTCCTCTCTGCTGAATGTTTGTTGAAAATGAAATAAACAATGTATAAATAGAAGTTGTTGGAAATTATAGAAACCAACAATCCAAATTTGAAATGAGCACATACATATAATTATATATAAATAGTAAAAACTATAACCCATGATTATGCATGCCACATATTTCCTCTGCTGCCAAAAACCATTCTCTTTCTCTATATTAAATTCAGACAAATACTTTCTGCATTTTTGTATATAAATCCTCCTGACCAAATTTCTCTCTTCCCACCATTTCAATCCAAAAAAATATATATCTATCATTATTATCTTCAATTTGAGGTTTGGTATATGGAAAAATCAGGTACAGAGATGCGGAGGGTGGTGGTGGTAGGAGGCGGTGTAGCTGGTTCTATTGTCGCTCAATCTCTCCAATTTTGTGCTGACGTCGTTCTTATCGACCAGTAAGTCATGCATATTTCGTTATTGAACCAATTCAATATCTGTTCTTATACATTATTATTTACTCTAATGTTCTAGCTCTTTCAATTATGATCCTTTTTCTGTTTTTGTAATTCCTTAAGTATTAAATAAAAAATTATTTTTATTTTCGAATTGAGGGAAAATGGCTGGTACGTACGTAGCTAGCTTGATGATGAGAAGTTGAAACATTCATACATTGATTATGTATTAATTCCTTCTCAATGCTGATTTCATTATTATTGAAAATGAATAACCAGGAAGGAGTATTTCGAGATAGCATGGGGTACGTCGAGAGCTATGGTAATGCCATCATTTGCGGAGAGAATAGTGATTAATCACTCTGATTATCTTAGAAATGTGAAGATTGTGGCATCAACTGCAGTTGATGTTACAGATACGCAAGTTTCCACCGCAGATGGCCAATCTCTTCCCTATGATTATCTTGTCATAGCCACCGGTCACAAAGACTTTTTTCCAAAAACAAGAGAAGAAAGGCTAGGTCAATATGAAGCAGGTACTAATTTATATTATGTTAGAATTATAAATAAATTGAATTTTATTTTTATTTTTTCGGCTGTAATTTATAAATATTCATTAATAGAATGTCATTGTATTATTATAACATGTTTTCATTTTGTGTGTAGAGTATGAAAAGATTAAGTCGGCGAATTCGATTTTGATAGTGGGAGGAGGGCCAACAGGGGTAGAACTAGCCGGTGAAATAGTTTATGACTTTCCAGAGAAGAAGGTGACAATGGTGCATTCTGGGGCAAGGTTACTAGAATTTGTGGATTCCAAGGCTTCACAAAAGGCATTAGATTGGTTAATATCAAAGAATGTGGAAGTTCTTTTGGGTCAATCAGTGAATGTGGATGGTGTATCTGATGGTCATTTTCAAACCTCTAAGGGAGAAACTATAAAAGCAGATCGCCATTATGTTTGCACTGGTAAACCAGTGGGTTCATCTTGGCTAACTGAGACTGTTTTGAAGGATAGTTTGGGTATTCATGGGAGGTTAATGGTGGATGAGCATCTCAGAGTCAGAGGCCATAAAAATGTCTTTGGTATTGGTGATATCACAGATGTTAAGGTAATATATAATTAACTTTACTTTCTTTCTTTTTTTTGGGGGTATTATATATTATTGTTTTTACTATATATATAATGTGTTGTGTGTAGGAGAGGAAGCATAGGTATATAGCACAAAAACATGCACAAGTGGCAGTGAAGAACTTGAAGGTGTTGTTAGTGGGAGGGAAAGAGAGCAAGATGGCAAAATACAAAAACTTTTTAGAAGCCACACTTGTTTCACTTGGGAGAAAAGAAGGTGTAGCTCAATTTCCATTTGTGACTATTAGTGGATGCATTCCTGGCAAGATTAAGTCTGAAGACTTGTTTGTCAGCAAAACTAGGAAACAGCTTGGTCTAAAACCTGATTGCTAATCCTACAATCTCTCTCTCATTTGGTTTCTTTCTCAATTCTTTTTAGGCAATGTAATTAGTTGGATTTTTTTTCTCTTACATGTTAATTATAGCATTTATAATGTGTTTTGCTTAATTGTCAACACTACATTGAAAACCAATAATATATATATTCCTCGACCGTAGAGACTAGTATGCCATTTTTAATTTTTTTTTTTTTTTTTGAAACATGAAATATCAACTTCATTGAAATAGAGCATTCAAATTACAAATGGGCATGAAAGTCTGCCAGAACATCTACATCATGAATGTTACGATCTGAATAGAAACAAGAGCGCCTAGCTAAGAAGTGGGCAACTTTGTTTGCTGATCGTCTAACAAAACAAAAACTAACATTAGGTAGAGAGGATAAGAGAATTTTACAATCATGAGTAATCAAGCCAAAGACAGAAGACATTTGCTGATTACTAAAGACCGCTTGGACAGTGAGTAAGCTATCAGTTTCCACCTCTACCGAATTCCAACCTTTATCTTTGAGCCAACTGAGTGCTTCCTTAACCCCCAGGGCCTCAACAACCTCAGCTGAGAACGAGCCATGATAGTACTTAGCCACGAAGTCAATGACTCTGCCTTCTGAATCACAAGCTACAATGCCAAACCCATATGCATTATCTTTCTCAAAGATAGCCCCGTCAACGTTGATCTTGATCGTATTATAAGCAGGTTTAGTCCAATGCTCAAAGTTGTTTCCATCTCCTATCAAAGAAGAGGATAACAAACTTGTTTTATCTTGAGCTTTTAACCAGTGATCAAGAGTAGTCCACGCTAAAGAAACAACATGAGAAGATGAAGAAGCCTTTTTGTCCCAAACTAAAGAATTTCTTGCCTTCCAAAGTGACCAACATAGCGTCACAACACGGCAAGAGATGTCTTCATCAAAGCCATTGAACACATCATAAAGGAATTGTCCTATGGTTCCAACGAAGTTAGCATGGGTAACAATATCAGCCTTTTGCCAGCAGCTAATTGCAAAGGGGCAACTAAGTAATATATGCGAGGCAAATTCAGCATCATGATTGCAAACAGGGCACATAGAAAAAACACTTACCCCCTTAGAGATGAGCTGGAGACAGGTAGGAAGCACATTTGAGACTGCCCGCCACATAAAGTTCTTCACTTTAGGAGGTATTTTGAGGTGCCACAGTTTACGCCAAAAGCCTGAATTGTCTTCCCCAGAACAACTGTTCTTCTGGCTTTGCAGCAGATTGTAGGCCGATTTGATAGAATAACCATTTTTAAATTTATTGGTGGTGTTTTTAACATGAAATTATTTGTGTGTACATGCATTATGATAATAACTACTACAAAAATATTTTTTTTAAAGAAAGATAAACTTTATTAAGACAAATCTGTTGTTATAAAAGAACTTAAAAATTGAGTACAAGCATATGTTTAAACACAATCTCTTAAACTAGTAATAGAGGTTGTTATTGTGTGAGCAACACTATTTACTGATCGCATAATGGCGATGCAAGAACCACTACCAACAACAACTAATAAAGAATAGATATGTAATAAAATAGACTGAAAACTAAAATTAATGTGGAGCTTATTAATCTAACCAATTGTCACAGTAGAATCACTATTAATAATTGAGATACTGAAACCAAATTGATGCACGAGAGTCAAACCCAGACGAATGGCAAGCAGCTATGCCATATTAGCAGAGAAATCCCCTAACACACTTGAAACCACACTAACCAAACCACACTCTCTGCATCCCGTAGCATTCTCCCAAATTCGACAAAGCCCCTCCCCGAAACCACCAAAGCATCTGTCGCAAGAGTAAAGGATTTAGGGGGAGGTGACATCTATCGAGTAGCTTAGTAAACTGCTGGGTTTGCTGGATCCAGTTTCAAATGAAGACATTGTCGACCATACTCCTTAAACTCTGCCAGGTGATTATTGACTAAGTCTGGAATAATATCCAATCTTGACTGCTTGTTACCAAATAATACTGAGTTTCTATCATACTACAACCATTAAAAGGTTGTCATCATCAATTCAAAAATCTCACGAGGTAGCCTATCAAAGAGAAATAGAAGAATTTTCTGCATTGGTCCACTTACACATCAACGGAGCACCGACCACACCTCCAACTATTGCCACATTAGAATCAACCCAAAACAGAAAAATAAAACATGCTGAGAAATTTCGAATTCTTCCCGCATCAAAAACAGCAAAGAGGTACTAAAAAATGTTTTTAACAATACTAATTAAAAAAGTCTAATTAAATCAAACTAAGGGTGACGTGTTGATAGGTCATGTCGAGGGTTAGGTATTTCAATTAATAAATACCAAATCTAAACCTCACCTATTTATAAATGGGTAGTTTTCACTTACATATCTTTATATCTTAAAAGTGCCTATCTAACGGCATTTCTTGGTTTAACAGAATATACCATAAAAATAAAAGAATATTCTGTTAAATTTAACGATGTTAATAGGTCCCGTTAACAAATAAACCTAATAATTAAACCAAAAAATTAAACAATTTTTTTTTTAAATTAAAAAATTAGCCACATATTTGTAACCAAGTTCTCGACTGCCTACGAACCCGCAAAGTCGTTGAATGTTATCGACGATAACCAAGGTGTAACCAAGTTCTCGACTCAAACTTGGAAATTCATTCAGTGTTATCGATGACTCGTGCAGTCATTTTCAAGTGAGAAAAACTCAGTTTAAATGGTGAATAAATTGAGATCGAGCTGTTATTGATGACTCGTACAGTCATTTTCAGGTGAGAAAAACTTAGTTTAAATAGTGAATAAATTGATATCCAGCAATTCTGATTTCTCCAACAACTTTTGATGGCATAAGCCGCAGGGTCGCAATTCAAATTGAAAGAAAAAGAGAATGGGAGGACGATACCTGATACGATTAGAGTTCAAGATATATACTTCAATTATAGATGAACACCTTTATGGTTTGAGTGAGTAATTTCTAATGGAGGTTATGAAATCTTTTTAATTGCATGTTATTGCTCTGTTCTTTGGGAAGCTCACGATTCCATAAGGAGTTTTCACTTATTATTTTCTTAATTAAGTTTCTTCTTCCTTTTGTTTTCTTTTTTAATCTATTCAATTAAGGTTTTTTATTTTTTTAATTTAGATTTAAGTATTTTTAGAAACTATTATGCAAGATTTCCTTTTTATTTATGCCAGTCTTTCGTATGGCGTTTTTTAGGTCTCTATGTCATATAAGATGATCAAATGATATTTAAGTTATTTAAATAATATATATTGATTGGACAATTTCATATTTATAATTGTGAAGAAAACCATATATTTGATAAAATGACTCAAAGAAAGTTTTTGTCACTTTTGTTTGAATTGATTTATAATTATTCATTTTTGGAAATAATATATTGTTTGGGTTCTATCATTTGGTTTGTAGTAACTTTGTGCCTAAATTGATTTATATCTGGTGATACTATGGGAGAAGTAAGAACGGTTTTGGACATGGACGAGCAACAAGCTGCAACGCCTGCAATGACTTGACGCATTTATTGCACTCTGTTAGTTGAGAAATAATATTTTTACTAATTTGGAAACAACGAAAGATACCTTCGATAAATGTATAAACTTTGAGCAATTTATTTATGTTAAAAACACATTTGAGATAATTGTCCTTATATGAGGATATGGAATAATGGAAGAGCTGTTGGAGATGATAACATGGGTCAGGCTTGGGATTCATAAGAAATTGGTAACCTTTTCCCTGTTGATCATTGAAATACTACAATCAGCTAATGACTTAGAGAAAGAGAGCTTTTAACTAGACATTACAATCTATGCAGGTTTGTTTGCTTAATGTAGATGAGGTATTGCAATTCTTTGCTGGCATTATTTGACAATGGTGTTCAAGAGGGGTTCATCAAGTCAGGTGCTCAGGAAATCATTTTCTCTGCTCCAACAGCCAAAAAATTCATAATAAAGATGGAGGTACTTTTAGGCTTTCAGTTTAAAATTATGTTTTTGTTTGCTTTAAATTTTAGAAATGTTGCTTGTAAAAATAATAAATTATCAAGACCACTTCTTTGCACATCATCATAACAATCTATCCAAATTTAAAAACTTACTAATTTAATAAGAAAATTAGTTGCATTTTACTTTCAATGGAAGAATCATATAAAATTTATAATTAACGAACTAAATAATTGTGTGATTTAAATCTTTTATTCGTTGTTGTTGTTATTATAGCTTGAAATGTAGACAAGGTCACATGGTCTTATCTTTCATCCCTTCGAATGTTCTTTAAAATAACTTCAAGCTGATTTACATGCTTGATAAAGTTAACCAAGGTCTAGAAATTGAAATTTTTGTGACAAAATTTGTGATTTTTTTTTCTTTTCCAGCCATATGCTCCTTCCCATGAACCCATTGCATCTCTTGAAAGCTGGCAGATGGAACAACTAGGCGAGTATCCGAACCAAGACAATTCAAGGTGATTGAAACAATTAAGACTTACGGCTGTTTGGCCATTTAAGCATAATCATACATTTAGTTATAAAAATCTAAATAAAAATAAAGAACAAAATTTTAAATAAAACTAATATTTACGTGCCTCGGCACGTAACTTCTAACTAGTATAATTAAATGTATATATTGCAAAAAAGTGTAAAAAAACATATTTTACATAATTCTATATAATTTTATATATATTTATAAATAAACATATATGTTATAATGTGCTGATTATTTTAAATTGATTTAAAAAAAAAACAATAAAGTGATAATTACACTAATATTGAATAATTTTTTGATAAGATTTACAACAATAAGACTATATTATTTTCATTCAAGTTATTGATTTGATGCCATTTTTATTAATTTAATTTTTTATATTTTATTTAATTATTATAACTAAAATTAAAAAAGAAATCTTCAAATTATTAGAATAAGTATTTGTTTTCTACATTTATATAAAATATACTGAGCAATTTAAATGATAATTTATCTCAAATTGTACTATACATCACAACTCATGCAATTACAACCCACAAAACAATCCAAATCATAAAAAAAAAACAAAGAAAAAATCGTAAAAAGAAAAAAGAGTTAAAAGGAAGTATACATATAGGGTAATTTCCTTACATTTTTAATGATTTCAATTCAAAGACTTAATTGATATATTTTATGGCTGACGGGCTAATTTACAAATCCACATATATTTATGGGGTCATATACTAAAATCTCATAATAGTTTCTCTCTCAAAAAAAATCTCATATTAGTGTAATAATCATTCCTTACGTACATTGTATTGTGGTCTGAAAACCCAAAAGTTGAAAAGGGGCGCCAGCCGCGTAAGCCATGGCGCGGAAAAAAAATGTGTGAGAATTTTCTTTCCAAAATAAATAAATTAAATTATATCATAAATTACTTTCGGCGTAAGCGATGATATCATCAACATTTTGTGTATAAATACCCCAAAAATATGTCTGTAGAGGAAAAACTTCAAACTCCAGTAGAATACGATTCCTTTAAGACTTTTACCATATATTTTTTTGAGATCGATTTCGGAAGAGAGTGGGTTCAATGGAAAACTCTAGTGCAGATAAGAAGAGGGTGGTAATCGTAGGCGGTGGTGCGGCTGGTTCTATTCTAGCTCGCTCTATTCAGTTCCTTGCACACGTTGTCCTCATCGATGAGTAAGTTTCCATTTTTGTGAAACATTTCGTAAAGAAATTTGCTTTAATTTGTTTATGCAGTTGTAAATACATCCCATGTATTGAGATCTATTAGGGCATAGCGAGTGAAATTCTCTTGCAGGAATGTTTTGGTATTATATGATTGTGTGAATTGTATGTGTTTTGGTATACATGTAGATACACTTGACCGAGGATAGATAGGGCTCTGAAACTTCCAATATTTTTTCTCTTCTATGTTGAGTTTCTAACATTTACAATTTCTAATAAATCAATAAATGATTCAGGAAGGAGTATTTCGAGATTACATGGGGGATGTTGAGGGCAATGGTGGAGCCACCATTTGCTGAAAGGATGGTGATTAATCACTCTGATTATCTTAGCAATGTGGACATTGTTGCATCTGCTGCAACTAATATCACAAATGGGAAAGTTTTCACTGCAGATGGAAGATCGTTTGCTTACGATTATCTTGTTATTGCCACCGGTCACAAGGATTCTTTTCCCAAGACTAAAGCTGAGAGGCTCAGTTATTTTGAATCAGGTAAATGGGATGGAAAAAAAAATGCATATATTCGGAGTATCATTGTTTCAATTGCATTGAAGTGAAACTATAAGTTGAATATCTATAGATGAATTTAATAACCTTTTCAAATGATAATGAAAGTGCATTGTCAAAAATTAATGTTCTGTTTTGCATTTGGAGATGCTAACTTTAATTCTTTTCTTTTACAATTACAGAATTTGAAAAGATCAAGTCTGCTGATTCAATTCTGATTGTGGGTGGAGGTCCCACTGGTGTGGAGCTTGCTGGTGAAATTGCTGTTGATTTTCCAGAAAAGAAGGTGACACTGGTGCACCGTGGGTCTAGATTGCTAGAATTTGTTAGTTCTAAGGCTTCCAAGAAGGCATTGGATTGGTTGATATCAAAGAGAGTTGAAGTGCTCTTAGATCAATCAGTTAATCTGGATGGTATAACTGACGGTGTTTACAAAACGTCTAAGGGAGAAACTATAAAAGCAGATTGCCATTTCTTGTGTATTGGTAAACCAGTGGCGTCATCTTGGCTTGCTGAGACTGTTCTGAAAGATTGTGTGGACACACATGGAAGATTGATGGTTGATGAGCACTTCAGGGTCAAGGGTCATTTAAATGTCTTCGCTGTTGGAGACATCACAGATACCAAGGTAATTTTATTCAAACACCTTTTATTCCCATATTCGAAAATTACAATTTCCAATGATGTATTATATTTATAGTATTTGATCAAATACTTGAAAGTTTAGTTTACTAAAGCATATCATTTAATCAACATGTCAAATATGTACAAGTCCACTACTCTTCCGATTGAACTTGCCTTGGACAATCATATTTTATCCTTAATTATTGTTTTAGTTTACTTTTTCAATGAACTGAGTTGTGCTTTGAGAAGGATGTACATGAGCCATATGTTGGAGAATTGTGTATAATATAAACAATGTATGTTGGAAATGTGCTTACTTGTTAGTATCGGACAATCGCTTGAGTAGTCTTCTTTTCTAATTAATCATGCGTCAATGATTCAAGTGAACTTTGACATGTTAATTTTTTTTATTTATCATGTGCCTACATTCATGTAAAATTGACCTAAAACACTGAATTCTACTCAAGTTCATCTCCCCATTGATTTACCTTCATTTTCAATAAGATCACAACCAGACGCATATGCCAGAAGTTTATACTATGATTCCATCTTTTTGACAAAGTTGTAGTTATTCACTAACGAATTGCTCTATCTTCATCAGGAGATGAAACAAGGGTACATAGCAGAGAAACATGTCGATGTGACTGTCAAGAATTTGAAGGTGTTGCTCGATGGAGGAAATGAGAGCAAGATGGTAAAATACAAGGGCACTTTCCAAGCTGCACTTGTTTCACTTGGGAGGAAGGAAGGTGTAGCTGAATTTCCATTTATTACTATCAGTGGATGCATTCCTGGGAAGATCAAGTCCGGGGACTTGTTTGCGGGAAAGACAAGGAAACTCCTTGGACTGAAGCCATAATCCTAACCATTCTTGAAGATGAAACTTCATTCAGAATGTGAATTTTTCTATTATTATTTTAAGTTCTTTATTTCTATCTGTATGGTTTAGATGTATATTTTGAATGTACATGTCATTACACAAAGTGAGTTTCCGTTATAAAAATTGTTATATCATTACGTGTAATTTAAAGATGTATATTTTGGGGTGTCCATATCATTACTGGGCAAATAAATATTCATATATTTAAGAGGATTTAATTCTTTTTTATATTTTATTTTCATAGCCAATTTGGCTTGTAAGTTATTTTAATGTTGTATAGGGGTGTTTGGTTTGAAAAAGACAGATGTCATCATAATTTTCTTGCAGGCTTGGAATACATCTTGACAAGCACGTTCTTGTTCAAACTTGGTTCATAGTGATTTGATCCACTTTTGCTGCTGCATTTAGTTTTGTTTTCTTCCTTGGAATAGAGCTAATAATTCCTAAATTTATTACAAATATTACTTGCAAATAACGAGTCATCAAAATATACAATTTTATGACAATATGGTCGGAGCCCCGCTTGATTTTTAAAGTGTTTTTGTGCTGAACTACCGTATCTATTTTTCTCATTTTATTATGAGTTATTTGTATTTGTGTTGTTTATCACTCTCTTGAGGATCATTTTGGCTAGTGTCATTGTTTGGTTTCCAACTTTACAATAGAATGTTCAAATCTAAATTTGTTATTAGTGTACAGATTTTATCAATTCTATATAGCTCGAAATCGATATAATCCATGTAAAAAAATGGATTGAGATTAATTTGTAATTATGATTTTAGTTTTTGAAAGAAAAAATAAAACAAACATTACATACTTTATATAAGACAGGGAAATTCTACAATGCATTTTAAGATACATTGATGTACCCTTATCTGTTTTAGCACCCAGAATAATTTTTTAGTCAGATTTTTTCTCATAGTCATGTACGTTATAGTTATTTAAGACATCCTGCAAAATTTTAAGAAATTTAGAAAAGTTTAACACGCCGAAAAATACGTTCAAACAGTGTGTTGCACGCGTGACTATTTTATTTTATACGCGTGTAAAATAAACTGTTTGAACATTATTTTCTACATTGTAAATTATTCTGAATTTCTCAAAATTTTGTAGGTTATCTTATATAGCTATAACGTACGTGAATATGAAAAAAAATTAGACTAAATTTTTTTCTGGATACTGAAATAAGTCAAGGGTGCATCAGTACATCCCTTTTAAAAGAGTACATTGTAGAATCACCCTATAAGACATTTGTAAGACTTTTTTATATATATCTTGAAAAAGTCATGTAAAAAATAAAATGATATTATTTTTCATCAAAATATATTAAATTGGTAGAAAAGAAGTGAAAATTTTACAATTTTATTGTGATCTATTGTATATACTAAATTGGATTTAATTAAAAATTTAATTAAAAAAAAATAAGATTTTAGGAGCTCTCAATAAATGAAGAGTTTATAATATTTTAGAACCTGTATTTTACAAAAATTATCGATTGGATTATCTGCTTTGTAAAATAATAAATTGGATTCTTTATTTTTTTAAATGATACAAAATAGTAGTATGAGCTCAATTTTCGATTTATATTTTTTCTTTTGAAAGTAAAGAAGCAATTTTATTAACTCAAATCATCCAATACACGACAACATTTAACATAACCAATTTGAGGATAATTTTTAGCACAAATTGATATTGAAAATGTACCAAATTTTGTTATAACAACTTTAAATTGAGTTATTATTAATTTTATTTTAATAAAAAATCAGTTTAATGTACTATTTTGTATCATTTTAAAAAATACAGGGTCAACTTTTTCTTTTTAATAAAACAAATAGTCTAACTAATAATTTTTGCAAAACATACAAATACAAAATTGCATTTACCTTAAAAAGAACAGAAATATAAAAAGAACATAAATATTAAATGGAGTTTTTTTTTTATTATTTATATATAAAAATTGAGTATTAATAAATGAAGAGACTTAGTGATATTAAAACATTTATTAAATAAAAGAACTCTTTCTTTTTTTATAATCTATATAATTTTATTAATAGCCATCAACTAAAATAATAGTGATTAGAATAAAAAATTGAGCCAACCAATCGATCGTCTGATTCCTAAATCATTTGACAAAAGAAACTAAAATAAAATCAAATAAAAAAAATTGTAACATTATAATTAACCTTAAAAACACATATATTCAATTTCCTCCACTATTCAGAAGACTCAACAATATAATTTGTTGCAGCAAGTTCATTCAACCCATTAATTTGAACACTCAACTATTGTGTAAGGTACGTAACTGCACCATTAACAACCCTTTCAACCACAAAGAACTTGTTATTCCCAACTGTTTACCAAATTTTTTAAAAACTAATAAAATAAGAGCTTAAGTAATAATAAAATACAGTAATAAAGAAGAAGGGTTTTTACGTGATTCAAACGCTAATAAGCTTTAGTCTATGAGTCAGTTTATTGGCCTTAAGAGGCTTGTATAATGTTTCTACAATAGTGTTTGCAAGAAACCCTAACTCTGCCCCCTTGATTTCTCTTGAAGAAGAAAAAAGGTTAGAGTAAATTTGGCAGAGCTTCAACTATCTCTTTTTCTAATCCCCCTTCGTATGGAAATAGAAGGGTATTTATAGACTAAAGGGCGGGTATGGTCATGCCCATGACCCGCCTAGGGTTCTTGCAATAATCCCACTAGTGGGGTAAAATACATGTAAGGAGCTGATTATTGGGCCGTAAAGAAGGTTTTTGCCCGTGAAAAGAGGTAGCTGTATAGTTGGGACTATTGTGTGCACTGGACACATGTCCCCAAAAGGTTTCACCTTACAAAGTAAATGCCTGGACTAATCGTAAGGCAAAAAGGCGTGTGGGATGTACGCACTACCATGGTCTAACACAGGGGACACGTGTGTCAAAATAGGTATAATCGTCGCTTCATGGTAGACATCCAACTTATTTTGGGCAGCTAGTGTCCGTGATAAGCCCTTCGAGTAATCTTTCAGGTGTCGCTTGGACATACTTTAAGCCTGGTCATATCCGAATCTCGGAGGGATAGTAGGCCTTCTGCATCCCGAATGGCATCGTAAGGCAAGATAAGTCTCTGTGTATTCTACGGTCTTGATCTGTTCCTGGATCCACAAAGCTTCTTTGTGATATAGTTCAACTAAGAGGACTTGGCTAGTGGCTACTTAAAGTCGTACTTCTCTTTTCATGCCACATGTCTCTCGTTTGAAAATGCAGACAACACCAACCACTAACAGTGATGTGAAGACGAGCTATCAAAGAACAAAGAAGACGAACCAACAACAAAATAAAATTATGTCAAAGACAGGATTAATCGCAGTAACCTGAACAAAAGACACTCAAAATCATGTTACAAAGACAAAATTAAACGCAATAATAAAAACCTGACCACAAACCCCGACCAATCCACGCTTAAGCAGAAGGAGAGTGCCTGGTTAAAGAAAAAATACAACCTCTGACGACTTAAAATTTAAGAATGAAAAACCTTAACAAACAAGATAAAAATCTACTTTTAACAAAAAGAAAAAAAAAAAAAAAAAAAGACCCAATTCAAATTACTGGCTCATATAAGAGAACTTACATTGTAAATAAGTGGAATATTCTATACGACTTTGTTTAGATTTTATTCAGAGAAATAAATCTATCCTTCGTACCCAAGAAATACGCTTATCAAAATCTAAAATCCGGTCTCCCTGATTTCATTCCATTTCATACTACAGAGATTGAATCCAATATCTTCAATCCATTACTGTTTTAAGGAAGAACAAGTAGAATATCAATACTACGATGAAGAGGGTCTTCGGTGTAAAGAAGGACAAGGAGCCCCCTCCTTCCATTCAAGATGCCTCCGATAGGGTTTACTTCTCTCTCTCTCTCTCTTGATTTTTTTTCCTCATGAGTTTCTAATTCTTTTTTTCCATTTGAAAGGTGATTCAATTGAATTGTTAGGTTTTACTTTTTGAACTTTATTGGGGGGTTGATGGAGTTATAGTGGAACTTGTTGACGGTAGATGAAACCTTGTTTGTTACCAATGAAAAGGAACATTAGAAAGAAGAAAAAATGGTGGATTATAGATGTAGGCTCCCGGGTGCTTGATTCCTTAATTATGTGTGGATTTGTATTACTAGTTTCCGTAATTTAGTAATTGTGGATATAATTCCATATTTACAAGGTACATTTTTAGTGCAAGCAGTTTCCATCTGATAAGTTTTTTAACTAGAAACTCTATTACATTGTGTACTGGAACAAATGACGGGCCTGATTACCTGATGTTTCTTCAGAGACAGTTATTTTGATTATCTATTTGCTGAATAATTTAATTGCGGTTAACATTTTCTGCGTCATATTCAATTTTTACTGGGTGTTTCCATTTGGGGCGGGCTAGTTCATGGTAATCTTTTGATATACTTGATGATCTATGTGATCTGTGTATATTCTTCAAAAGAAGATTATTGATGCTTTTTTTTTTGGTGTGTGTGAGAGCGTGTTATTTCAATTTTCATTTTTCAATCAACTCTTTAATAGATAATATAATAATGTTTTGTTGTAATTCGTTCGTTGAAGTATAAATAGGACTAGTTGGTTGAGCTAGCTCCAAGAGACTAAATGCATTCTATTTCTTTCAGATTAATAAAAGGGGTGAGACAGTTGAAGAGAAGATCAAAAAGCTTGATGTAGAACTTAGTAAATATAAAGAGCAGATTAAGAAAACAAGACCTGGTCCTGCACAAGAAGCTGTTAAAGCTAGAGCCATGAGAGTCCTCAAGCAAAAACGAATGTAGGTGTCTCTTCTCCATTTTACTAGCTCTTTTATTATTTGTTTTGCAAGTTGAGAGCTTTTTATGCAAGGGGAGGATTTAAGACTTTACTGTGTTTTGCTTTCTCGTTCATGATTTCTCGACTCACTAAACATCTGGGCAGGTATGAAGGCCAACGTGATATGATGTACAATCAAACGTTTAACCTTGATCAAGTTGCATTTGCTGCTGAGGGCATTAAAGATGCTCAGCAAACTGTAAGCTTCTACTTTGTATTGAAATGTTTGTTATTATATCCTTTTTTAGGGATGTTGACCTATTTAGAATGTCAAGCTAATTCCTGTTGTGATTAATTATGTTTACGACAATATGTTGGCTGACTAGTTCAGTTTCAATTTGTATCAGATACTCCTCCTCCCTTCCCTCTCTTTATCTTTGTATATTTATTTTTTGTGATTCAAGCTTTCTTGTAATTTGTTTTGGCTAGGAAAGTTCTCGTACCCAGTTACATTTGTTTTTATTGTCTTGAAAGTGCAGAACTTTTTCTTCAAACATTCCTATTAAATGAACATGTTACCTTGGGTTTATAACTTATTGAAACTGGGTGGTCCAATGTACTTAATTTTTGAGTCTAGTATGCATTCCATTTTAACTTTGCTGCTGAAGTATCTAGTAGTAAGCATTCTCGTTACTGTTAAAGTCAATGAAACATGATCTTCTGGGATTTCCATAACATGGGTCTAGATGGAGAGGCTGTTGAAAATTAAGTTATGAGCATAGATCTACAATGGTGGGGGTATCATTCATTGCTATTAAATTTGGCTGTGCTGGGGCTTTGGTTTTTACCTTGAAATATATTTTTTTTTCTTCGTAGCATCTCGAGGGTCACAGTCCAAGGCTGTCCAGACGGAGCTTTTTCAGTAACCTGATTGGAATCGGCTGCCTACCTCATGAGAAGTAGGGGATGAAATTAGGAGGGATTCAGCCATAAGTATCCAAATAATCTAAGTCTTAGGTTGCCTTATACCAAATTGGAATGCATTTAGGTTTCAATGTGTTAAATCTTAATAGAGGTATTTCAAGAGCTTTATAGATGTTTGACCTTGTTACAATACTTTCTTATAATCTTTGCAGATGTCAGCCCTAAAATCTGCTAACAAGGAGCTGAAAGGGATGATGAAAACTGTGAAGATACAAGACATAGATGTAAGTAACTTCTCATCAAGAATTTCCTTCTTTTAGTTTTTTTCTTGCTCTGAACTCTATATATTTTACTTGCATAGAATTTGCAAGACGAGATGATGGACCTGATGGACGTCAGTTCGGAAATTCAAGATACCCTGGGTAGAAGCTACAGTGTTCCTGACGATATTGATGAGGATGAGCTTTTGGGTGGTAAGATAATTATAAATAAAAAGCTATGTAGAGCAATCTCATTGTACTGACTAACAATTTCTTGCTGGTTGTATTTGTTGCTTGGAAGTAAAATCCTTAGAAAGCTGCTAGGGATTATGCTGTGGCTGTATTGAAACGTACTCTAGATTGCCTCAACAATTGATAGACTGCCTTGACGATTGATAATATCATTTTTTTAATAGAATAGAATAAAACATACTTCTTCATCTCCCTGTGCTGATTATTTACCAACTTATCTGAATAAATTATATTTGGTGTAACTAAAGCATCCACTTTCATATGACTCACATTTCTTGTTATTTCACTTCATCTTTAGAACTCAACTTCCATAAATACTCTTATACCATAACTATTTCACGTTGCAGAGCTTGATGCTTTAGAAGCTGATATGGGAATGGAAACTGAGTCTGATGGCGTGCCTTCCTATCTTCAACCTGATAAGGAATCCGATTTGGATGCAGAGCTCAACTTGCCTTCAGCACCGATGGGATATGCAGGACGGTCAAATGCACATGTACGTTGGCTATGCTATAGCAGTAGATGAGTTTGTGTGTGTGTGCCTTTTTTTTTAGTGTTTAATAATTTTTCTTTAAATCTGACATTGTGACAGGCGGATGATGAACTGGGTTTACCTGCTGTTCCACGGGCGTCCCTTCGTGATTAGTGAAATACTGATTGATTATGTAATATCTACATCCATTTATTACTGGTGGCAAGCTGCTTCGAGGGTAGCCTTTGTAATCATATTTGTGCAGAAGTGAACCTTTGTTTCGTTTTGGTATTCTTGACTCTTATATTTAGTTGGCTGTGTCATCCATGTACGGTGTTGGTTTATCAATAAATATTACTTGGTATATTTGGCATAGAAGATAAACATAGAATTGTTTATATTTGGGACTCGATATACTTGCTGTGTGTACTCTCTTCTTTCTTGGTTCGAAGGTTTTGTGTCTTTAGTCTTTTAACAGTCGCTCTACTTCTTGAAGTGGCTTAAGTGATCTTTTAAGTAGGTAGGAACAGTTCATCCATATTTATAAATTAAAATACGAAACAAAGTTCATTATGAAACTAATTATGTTTGTGTCACTAATGATATGGGAGATTTTGCTGCATGTTTAATTTCTATAAAAACTGTATAGATTATATTTGTAGCTAATCTTTTCTCAATAAACTTTGCTTCTCTTAAAAAGGAGACAACTAAACTTTTATTTGTCACTATAGGTTTTTTTTCATAAATAATTTTAAGCTACAAATATTAACTTATCAAGGAATAAAACTGTTGGACTAGAAAGCTAAATTGCCTAATCAAAGCCTTAGATTTTGGCTATGTTTTTATTTTTCAGTTTTTAAAATTGTTTTTTCAAAAAATTAAAATAGAAAATAGTTTTTTGTCATTTTAAAAATTCAATGTTGTTTGACACAAATTTTTTAACACTATTTTTAGATTTTTTTGACTAAAAAAATTAATATTTTAACATCATACCATGAAATGAACCCGAATATGGTTCCAGGTCTAGGATCCGAGTATGTGAGAAAAAATATAAAACATAATATGTTAGACAAAAAAAATATTATTGAAAATTGAAAACAACATTGTGATGTAATCTGTTTTCTAATTTTTTAAAACTCAATTTTTAAAAAACTATTTTAAAAAATTTTTGTTTAACAACCTCAATTAGTTTTTAAAAAACTGTTTTCAATTTTAAAAAACAGAAAATAATTTTTAAATTATGAAGCCAAACGCCATTTTAATATTTGAGTTTTTTTTTGGTATCTTACACTATGTTCGGTAGAGAGGAGAGATGGATGGATTAAGAGGGGTGGAGGTATAGAATAAAAGGGGGAGGTGGAATCAATTGTTAGGTAGAGGAAAAAAAAAAGAGAAGACTTCTCCCTTTAAATCCTAAAAAAGATCCACCTTTGAAATGATTTAAGAGAAAGAAAATAAATATATCACATACTACAATTTTATTAATTAACTTCCTCTTCCTCTTCATCTTTCTAATTTTATTTTAATAAAACAAAACACAAAATGAAAGTTATTATCCTCTTTACTTGTTGACGCTAAAAAGTGATCAATACTCGCACACTAGATTGACGAGATGAAATAAAAGATGAGTAGAGTATACAAAATTAGTTCACTTCCCATATCGCGATAGTAATAGAACAACGTCTACTTCGAGAATTTATTTCTCACAAAAATTACAAGAGAATTGACTAAGTGAGAAAGCTCTAATTTCTACAGAGAGATATTCTAAAATCTGAATGTGAAAAATGAGGTGAGCTCTCATTTTATAGGCAAGGAAGTTTCATTAAAATAATAAAAATATATTTAAGAAAATGTGAATACATTCAACAGTTTTTGACCGTTGATGATGATTTAATGGTGAAATTGATTTCGAGGTTGGTTGTCAATTATCGAAGCTTGAATCGCGCCCGTGAGACCTTTTTCGAGTAAGTTGTAGTTGAAATTCGTAACTTTCTTAGGATAAAATTTGGACTAGATATCTTCAAAATTACGATTGAGATGTAAGACATAACTTGATAGAGCATTAAAATAGTTTCAAAACACAAGTTGAATCGCGTCAATTAGATCATTATTAACTGAGTTATGGTCATTTTACTGAAGGCTACTCTTATACCAGCCCCTGGTTGACATCCAGCGCCCATGTTGACATTTGATGCCAACCTGAACAATGAGTGAATGGGAAAACGTGCTGGAGATGTATTTTTTGATGCCTAAGTGATATTTTGATATCGTTTAGTCAATTTTTTTTATTTTGGTGAAGTCGTCACTAATTCTCAGAGATGTTGTTATTTCACGGAATTAGGAGACTCAAAACTGCTCGGTTTGCGACTAAGTCACTTTGTCAAAAAAAGTGAAATTATGAAATTTTGAATTTGACTTGTCTGAGTTCATATCTCTCGTTTGCTGTAAAAAACTAGACAAATGCTCGAGACGGAATCAGAATCAAATAAGCAGAATCCAGCGGCACCAGGTCATACGTTAATCTGGGCGTTGGGTGCTCTTTTAAGAGCTTTCGAGATGTCATTTTAATGCTTCCAAGGTCTTTAAAATCAAGGACAAAGTCTCCTACCCTATTTTAGACCATGTCGGAGAGAATTTTTGGAGCGAAATTTGTATCTGAGTGACAGAAACCAATGCACTAGGTTGATTTTCAACTTGGGCGTTGGGCCTAACACCATGTCAACCTTGGCGATGGGCTCAGTTTTTGGCCCTTCAGGATTCTTGTTTTCTCCTTGAGTTTACTTGTGTATTCGTTATTCCTAATGACGGAAAAAATGCTTGGAACACTTTTTTGAAAAAATGTCTGAAAATAGCCCAGGTTAATAAAATGTCAACTTGGGTGCTGACTCGAGTGCCAGGTGTCAACTTGGGCGCTAGTTCCAATTTTTGGCCACCAGATGACTCCATTTGATTCCCTAATATCTTAATCCTTGACGAAAACGGAGAATATGGCTGGAAGACTTCTAAAAAAATTCCTTGGAAATGGCCCAGGTTGACAAAATGTTAACCTGGGCGCTGGGTCGAGCACCAGGTGTCAACCTGGGCATTGGGTCCCCATTTTGGCCTCTATGTGACTCTGTTTCTCCATCAAAAGCACTTATTTCCTCATTTTGGCTGAGGACGAAGAAAATGCTCAGGATAGCTCTTCAAGTATGGTGGTTGGAAAGGCCTCAGGTTGATAGTATGTTAACCTGGGCGCTAGGTGCCTAGAACACCTAGTGCTACGAGTGCTCAAAACTAAAAGTGCTACGAATCTGATTTTGATGCATCAAATATGTTCGTGACATGTCTAATTCATGCTTAAGTACAAACTTTGATCCATTTGCAATAAGACGGACCCGAAAACTAAAACCCTAGGTCAGGATGCATAAATTTTATAATGTTTATTTGTATTCAATATGAGCTAATACATCATGTTTATCATGGCTGAACTAGTTTTTTAGGCAATGGCATCTCTTTCAATTTCAAAGTGGTGAATCCGTCAGCTTAAAGCCACAATTTCATGTTTTGTTTTCTACTTTAATTCACTTAATTTTCTGTAAAGGTTTAAGCTTCTCCATATCTAAATCATTTGCATGGCCTCTAAACTACTTGACGTATTTTTGTTAATTAGTAATTTTAGTCTTTTTGTTAAATGCAAAAATTTAGGTGTCGTTTGGTAACACTTTTGTTTTCTAATTTTTTAATCACAAAATGAAAGTAAAATTTTTGTTTTTAAAAATTTTGCTTTTGAAAAACAAAAATGCGTTCTGTAACCACTTTTGTTTTTCAATTTTAAAAACAGAAAACAAAAGTGTGTTCTGTAAAGTTCATATTCATTTTCATTTTTTGATTTTATTTACGTCGGGTCTAGGTCCGGGGTCGGATTTGGGTTCAAGTCAGAGGCTTGGTTCAACGCCAGGACCGTTGGGGGATTTGGGTTCGGATCATGATCGAAGTCCAAGATATTGATTAAGAAAAAAAAACTGTTCAAAAAAATATTGAAAGTGATTTTTTTTGTTTTTAAAATTTTGATTCTCAATTGAAAAATTGAAAAGTAAAAACAGTTTTATAGAACATGTTTTTAAAAAATAATTTCACTTTTTCAATTTTAAAAACAAAAAACTGACTAAAAACGTATTACCAAACGACACCTTAGTCATTCTGTTAGATTTGGTCCCATTATTTTATTTAAATGTTGACGTATCTTCGTTAATTAACAACTTTGCTCCCCTGAATTTTGACAACTATCAAACTGTACCCCTTAATAATAAAAATAAGAAAGATTGGATATTTTTTTAGTAAATTAAAAAATTAATTTAGATCTTAAAAAAAAGAAATTTTTACATGAAAAATCCATTTTACACAATTTATTACACAATTACTCATACACGCCTATGTCTACATTTTTACTTACAAAGTTGGTTTTATTACACAAATACCACTTAGTCATCATTTCATCAATCATCAATCAAATCCTACTCTCTTCCATCTCTTTTTTCATTTTCTATCAATCAATCCATCATTTCACTCTCTTTTTTTATTCTTTTCTTTTTATTTTTAATTTTATTTCAGTTTTTAATTTTTAATTTTTTATTTTATTTCAGTTTTTAATTTTTTATTTTTAATTTTATTTTCAGTTTTTAATTTTTAATTTTTTTTCCATAACAATTCTTCTTTTCTTTTTATTTTTAATTTTATTTCAGTTTTTAATTTTTTATTTTTAATTTTATTTCAGTTTTTAATTTTTTATTTTTAATTTTATTTTCAGTTTTTAATTTTTAATTTTTTTTCCATAACAATTCTTCTTTTCTTTTTATTTTAATTTTTAATTGTAAAGCTAGTTTCTTATATATTGTTGCTTAGGTCTAGGATTGACTTCTATCAATCAAGGGAGAACTATATATATACATATATGATATGCACACGTAGTGAAGATTTTTGAGACGTACACAATGATATTATTGTCAACATATATAGTAGATATTAGGAAATTAGGTATACCAATACCAACAGCACCACGATTCTAAGATTTTATTTTTGAAATATCTCAAAATCAGTCTAATATTATTTGTACAAATTAAAAACGCGCATGTTAGTGTGTCTAATTAAGTCAATAAAAATCACTATTGAAAGAGTGATGAACATATATAGCATTGCTATTGAAAAAACTGATGATATACAACATTCACGTGCAACAATATTAGAGAATAGTGTGCAGAGATTTCATTGTCAACGTTTCTCGGAAAAAAGATAATGTTGGTGCTGATGTTCGAACCGAGGTTTGTTTTCGGTTTCTTTTTGGTTTTCTCCCATATTTGAAATTTTACACCTTCTGTATGTATTTTTTTTAATATGTTTTTTATCTAGTTGTTTCCTGTCCATTTTTATATCATCAATGGGTAACAATGAGATTTATCATGGATGTTGATGTTCAAAGAGTTTTTCCTGTATTTTAGTTTGTATAAAGTTGTTTTGTAGTTTTATTATAGTTTTGCTACTTGCATATGTTATTTCACTATAAAATTAATATGCAACTATTTGCACAAAACTTACTATGTATAACTACTATTTCTTAGTCCCCATCAAATTAAATTCTTGCATAATATATAAACTATCATAAAACGATAATGCAACTATAAGGCAACTATTTGCACTTGCATACAGTTGTTTTGTAGTTTTATTATAGTTTTGCTACTTGCATATGTTATTTCACTATAAAATTAATATGCAACTATTTGCACAAAACTTACTATGTATAACTACTATTTCTTAGTCCTCATCAAATTAAATTCTTGCATAATATATAAACTATCATAAAACGATAATGCAACTATAAGGCAACCAAAACAAAAAATAAATCAAAATGTAACTGTATATAACGTAGATGTATTATTCATGAGGTTTTTTTAAAAATTTTCACATCATACATTGTTTTGAATTTGGTGGGAGGTCCAGATCTGTTTATTACAGATCTACATTTCATAAATCTGGATTTCGATATTAGGGGGAGTTGTTTTGATCGAATAAAACAGAAAACAAATGTGTAATTTCAGTTTCTTCACAGTTTTTCTGAATTTTTTTTCGTCATTTTCAGTTTAGATCATTGCAGGTATTCTTTTCCAGTTGATTTTGCCAGAATTAATAGTTGTATTTTTCTCGTTTTGGTTTCATTTTGGTTGCTTTGCGGTTTTGAAACGAGCGCGTATTTTCATCTTCATGGTTCGCTCTGTACAGCTGAAGGCTTAGTGCATGTGGTATTTTTGTAAATATTTGTATGTGGACTGTATAAATGTTTAATGGGCCGGCCCAAAGTATTTTTGTAATTTTTTTTCCTTTTTTGTATTTTTTTGTTTTTTTCCCTAAAAAAAAGTCATTTTGAATAATTAAAAAAATTAAAGACGAAACTAAAATTTTAAAACTAATTAAGTGATTTAAAAAATTATTTATTTATTATAAAAAAATTATTTAGATATAAAAATAATATATATAATAAAATTTTAATTTTTGTAAAATCTAAATTTTATAAGAACAACCGAACAAGCTTGAGTTTATTTTTTTAAAAATAATTTATTATTTTAATTATTTTTCTTTATGGATTCATAAATATAAATAAATTTCTTTTGATTTAATTAAATAAAATATTATAAATTTTAAAATTAATTTTTTTCAATAAAAGAGAATAAAATTTTGTATTAATATTTAAAATTAAAAATATTAATTCTTAACTGAAAGATACTTTAACAGAAAAGTGAAAAGTTTAACAGAAACATACTAATTATTAAAAAAAATATGTATATTAATTCTTAAACAGAAAAGTGAAAAGTTTAAGGACTGCTAATTATTTTTTTAAAAAAAATCTAGGTAAAACCCAGTCATATTCACTCTCACCTTATAACCACTATTGCTAATCCCATCAAATAGAAAACTACTTATATAAGGTAAGCATGACCAAAATCAATTTCTCAATTCTATTTCTTTGTTTTTCTCTTTATACACTGTAGAACCTCGAAAATTGAGCAATCGAAGCAAATTACTTGTTTACTTTTTTCATTAATTCCTATTGCTCTTTTCAGCTATGGCTTTATATGGTGAGGCTGAAACGACATCATCATCAATTGGTGAGGACAGAATTTCGATGCTACCCGATGCACTCATCACTCACATCCTATCGTTTCTTCCCACAGACGATGCTGTTCGGACGTGCCTTATTTCAAATCGTTGGAAACTCATATGGCATTCAGTACCCACACTCTCTTTCTCTGATATTGATTATGTATCACCACAGAACCTCTACAAATTCGTGAATGATTATTTGAAACACAGAAAGAGAGGTATGTATTATAACATCCCTTCAGTCATAACAAGTTTTAAGCTTGACATGAAATATTGCTATCAAACAACCAAGTCTGTGTTCCTAGATAAATGGTTAGACTTTGCAGTTAAGAATAAAGTCAAGGAGATACATGTTTGCTTGAACTCTTATTCTGAGGGTGAAAACAATTACTGGTTAACTGAAACAGTTTTCAATGCAAAATATTTGACTGTTTTGGAGTTGGAAAGGTTAGATTTGAATGCTGCCTATTCAATTAGCCTTCCTGCGTTGAAAACTTTGTCATTGAAATTTTGTTTCTTTCATGGTGATGGGTTATCAAAGATTTTGATTGGCTGCCCTTCGCTTGAGAAATTGCAGATACTTACTTGTGTTAGTATCAAGTCTATTGATAAGCTTCGTTTAGAAAGTTCAACCCTCAAGTTCCTAAAAATTGAAAATTTCTTTAATGCATCTTTTGATATTGTACCTGTTCAAGTTGAAGCCACAAATCTTGAGTCTTTGGATATAAGAGGATTTTTTAACATTCAAAACTCATATTCTTCTGTATGCAAGGCAATTAGGAACCTCACACTAACTTTTTATGATGATGATTGCATTGAAGACACATCCTCATTAAATTATATTATTTCCAACCTTCCGGTTCTTGAGAATTTGACTTTGAAGGATTGCTATAGACTGAAATTGAAGCACCGCTTGCTCATAAAAATCTCTAATCAACAATTGAAGAGTTTCAATTTGAAGAATGAGGGTTCTAAATATGAGTCATACAATCATGGAATGAGTATTATTATTGAATCAGCTCCAAAATTGGAATCATTTTATTACGAAGGTAATATCAACTTTAGCATAGCAACGGAGTCATCTAATTTATTGAATGGAAAATTTGTGATTTTTGATCCACACGAGAACTATGACTCAAATTGGTTTAATAGTATGATGATTTTTCTTCTAAATCTCAATTGCTCTTGGAATACTGTGACGCTGCATGTGCACTCAGATAAGGTATGTTTGTTTACTTAGTCTTCTCTATTACATTACTTCTCTTGTTTTATTGTGTGTCTTTATTTCAAGTTCGTATTATGAGTTATATGAGTTGATATAACATAAATTAATATGTTTATTTGTTTTCTTAAATCTAAATACACATGAAGGATCTCATCTTGTCAGAAGATCTCAAAAGATTATATCGTTCTCCTTTACTTAATTGGAAGCATCTCAAAATTATTACTGATGATAAGCCACAAAAAGAGTCAGACCTGAAAGATGCTCTGATGTGGATCTCACCCTCCTTAGAAACATTATCTATTAATGAAAATGTCATACTTTAGTTGTAACTGATGACTATGAGCATGAATAATTCATCTTTTATTTGTTTTGTCTGCTAATGTTGCTACTTTTGTCCTTTTGAGATTATATTTAACCAACTTGGTATGAATGAGTTTGTTCACTTAGCAAAAGAATGTGATATTTTACCTTTTCTTGCATTATTAAAATTATGGTTATATCTTTCTATCTTCTCTCAATTTTTACAAATTTACAAATTTTACTGAATTCATGATTTTGTGTTTTGTTTACTAGTTGTTTTATTTTTATTTAATAAATTATATGTTTCTATTCTATCTATATTCATTTTGATTTAAGAAGAATATGGACAGATGGAACCATGTTCGAATTTTACTGTGACTGAAAAGTGAAGTAAGTTGCAAGACTGTAATTTAGTAGGAACATCATTTTCACTGAAAACTCGATCTGGAAAAGAATATGACGCTCTAACAAAGTTGTTCGCAGTTATATTAGTAGATCATTTAATGAAAAACAAAGAAATATTGTTTAAAATAGATAGAAGTTGTTGACAGTCCATCACCACTCCCTTAAAAAGTAAAACTGTGATGTTACTTCGAATAGTTTAATCATATAAGTACTTTTGCTAAAAAAAAAAATTAGAGTTCTCAAAGTTGCAAGATTCTAGTACATATTTAACATTTCTAATAAAAATTAAAGTGAAGACTGGGAATAGATGACTTCTATAATATATTCCACTATTATGTTAAAACTATCTTAAAATATTCTCATATTATTTGATCCTAATGTAATTGTTTTTAGTCTTTTATCCTTTTTTTTTTTAATGTAACTGTTTCTCATGTCAAACTTACAACCAACATGACTGCTCACAATTTGGCTAAGATTATATTAGGGGTGGATGAGATTGTTTTTAGTTAGAGAATACCCCTTCACACCTCTCTAGCTACTCTGTTATTTGAAATGATCTCTTCTTAATTTATAATAACATATTTTTTTACTAAAAATTCAACTTCTTTTTTCTTTCTAACAAAATAGCAGTTATCAAAATACCTTTCCTCTTACAAAGCAGGGAAGATAAGAATTATTTAATGTTAACCTAACACGTATGAAAAACCGTGTTTTTGTAAATGTCAGTTGTATATAAGAAAATATAAAAACTGTAAGCGTTTACGACGAGCGAAAAGTAATTCTATACAAAAAAACGGAACGGACGAGAATATAAAATATTTGCAGAAAAATAAATAACTTGACACAAGAGATTTATACGTGGTATCAGTGTTCTCACGAACACTCCTAGTCCACGGGGCCACGCCCAGAGAATGAAATCAATTAATAAAGTATCAAAATTACAAAGACAATTGACTTAAACAAGTTTAGACTCCCTCTAAAGAATTGTCGCAATCCTTTGTAATCCACTTTATGAATCTGACTTCTTGAAACACCTTCAAGCCCGAACTCCCTTCGTCTTTGAAGTGTGAGTGCTTACTTCCTCCCGAAGTAAGGCTTCAACAAGTCTTCTCCCGAAGACCAAGTGCTTACTTCCTCCCGAAGTAAGGCTTCAACAAGTCTTCTCCCGAAGACCAAGTGCTTACTTCCTCCCGAAGTAAGGCTTTATCAAGTCTTCTCCCGAAGACCAATCTCTTGTTCAGTCAAGTAGTTCTTCACAACCTCTAGGATAGAGTAAGAACAGAAATAGAACAACTAGAACCTAGATGAACAACTAGGCTCTCACAAAACAAAGAAAGACTCTCTTCTCTCAAAAGATAAATGCAAAAAATGAATAATGGAAGAGGTAATTTGAATGGTTGCTCTCTAGGCTCTATTTATAGAACATAGAAACCAAAGAGGCAACCACAAGTTCGAATTAGCAGCTGTACAAAAACTTTCCTAAGAAAACACGATCTGCTACATCAGATTCGGATGCTGACGCAGCAGATCTGACCAGAAACGGGAAACTTACTAAAATCGGGTCCGATCTTCTATCAATGCTTGATTCCTGCCAAAAACAGATTAGATATTCTGATTGTATTAAGATACAATCGAAATTAATAAGGAAAAGGCAATAATCAAAGTTTCCCTAAAAAAGACAACTTTCCAAAAGAGAATTCCTTCTCTTTTGAGAAGATTTCAACAAAGGAAAGTTCAGCTGAAAGTGTAACTTTCCAAACAAGGAAAAGGGCAACTACAATCCGAATTTATAAGGTAAGAAATCGAATATGAATGCACAACAATCTTACCATAAATGGAAAAATTATTTTGTCAACTAACTTGCCAAAAAAAGACTTTACAATCTCCCCCTTTGGCACTTTAGATGAACAAAATAATTTTTAACACAAAGTACCTGCAAGATAAAGTTAGCCATAACAAATAACTACTCCCCCTGAGTAACACAATCGAAAACCAACAATAACTAAAGAAACATGCTAACTTTTAAACCAAATAGTTCACAGGTACCAAACACAACTCCCCCTGGAAAAAGGGTCTAGAGTTGATAAAAACAAATTGAATGCTCAATAAAATGCACATTAATTAAGAAATATTTTGACAACTAAATTGCCAAAAAAGGACCTAACAATCTCCCCCTTTGGCACTTTAGATAATCAAAATATTATTAATTAACAAACACCTACAAAACAAAGTTAGCAAAATAAACATAAAAACTCCCCCTGAGAAGCACAACATTAAACCAAAATAAACAGCTAACTTTGACCAAAGATGAACACAAACACAAACACAAACACAAACCTCAACTCCCCCTAGACAGTTGAGTATACAATTACTCCCCCTTTTTGTTTATCTATAAGGGCCAAAGACAAAAAGAAATGAAAATATAGAAATATGTCCAACAAAAACAAAAAGAAAGAAAACTTATGCCCCATAAAGCTTGATCAATGAGGACAACTGCTTGGACATCTCTTGCTGAACCTCCTCCATGGCAGCAAGACGATTGGAGCAGCAAGAAGAGCATTTGAGGGGGCTTGTTTAGATTCCACCATTTTCCTTTTTGGGATGCCCTAGGTTCTTTGTTCTCACCATTTTGATCTGAAAGAGACAATGAACAGCAAACAAGCAAGAGAGACAAAGAAATAGAATCGGGTAGGTGGTGAGAGTGAATGACAAAAATTGGTTGAAATAAACATGGGAGAGTTTAGCAAAAAGGAAACCAATTTCAACATATTTGAGAAACCACCAGCCCACGATTACAAAAGGAAACTGCCCACTCCTTGCAACTTCTTTCCCCTTTTTTTTAAAAAAAAATAAATAAAAGGAAACTAGAATTACCAACAATATTTCCAAAAATAAGTCAATCTTTCAAGATTAAAGACACATTACCATATAAAAGATCAATCTTTAAATGGAAACATATTAAAAATAAATCAAAGAAGAATGAATGTTGATACTTACCATTTAGGCACAAGGCTTCCTTAACCCATGAAGCAAGTCACTCGCCTTCCTCTTTTTTATTATTTTAATTTTTTTTTATATATATATATTTTTTTTAAAAATTAAAACCGAAAATAAAATACAATGTGTACAATAGATATATGTGATTCGAATCAAGCAAAAAAATCAAATATCATTGAAAATTGACAAAATACAATACATGTTATGCTTTTAAAGAAAATAACTAATCAGTATCTCAGGGACAAATCATACTTAATTGATGTTGAGGAAAAAGATATGCATGTTACTAAAAATTGTGAACCAGGATTATCAATTTAATTTTAATAGAGGAGACTTACAAATTTGAACACACTTGTCAGACATAAGTGTGTGCAGTGAAAATAGGATCATTGTCCTTGGCAAGATTTTTCATTTTCGCCTTTTTCAATTTGATCCCGCAACTGGATGCTTTCACACCATACTGAAGGTAGCCCTTTTCTATGGTAGTGCATCCTCATCATAGTTGCTAATTACAATGTTCCAGCTTACTCAACAGATGGCTTTCACACCTCAGTATGGGTAGCTCTAATCCAGCAAGGGGCCTGACAAGACTGAAACAAAAATTGCTCAACTCTGTATAAGTACATTATTTAATCCTAGACACAAATAAAGAGTAACATGAACCTTTTAACACAACATCACAAAGTATGATCAGACTGAGATCCTAACTAATTATAATCCAAAAGCATAAACATGATTTGTCAAAATACAATGATAGGAGATTAAGAGCTAGAGATGAATCACATAACACTATTGTACAAAAATTATGAACATGATAAAATTAAACAATGCAAACTCCCAAAGATTTTCTGAGGGAGTCAAAGCGACTTGCATCTAGGGCCTTTGTGAAAATATCAGCTAATTGTTTTTCAGTATCAACATATTCTAATTGCAATGATTTATTTTCAACAAGTTCCCTGATAAAGTGGTGTCTTATATCAATGTGCTTTGTTCTAGAATGTTGAACATGATTTTTGGAAATATTTATGGCACTAGTATTATCACAAAAAATAGTCAAAACACCCAATTCAAACCCATAATCAATCAACATTTGTTTCAACCACAATAGTTGAGTACAACAACTGCCAGCAGCTATGTACTCAGCTTCGGCAGTAGACAAGGAGATGGAATTCTGTTTCTTGCTATGCCAAGATACTAGATTATTCCCAAGAAAGAAACACCCTCCACTTGTGCTCTTTCGATCATCAGCATTTCCTGCCCAATCTGCATCACTAAAACAAGCAAGATTTGAATTAGTATCTTTCGAGTACCAAATTCCATAATCAGGAGTGCTATTAACATATCTAATAATCCTTTTTACAGCTGATACATGAGATTCCATAGGATTACTTTGATATCTAGCACACACTCCCACACTGTAACAGATATCAGGACGACTAGCAGTTAAATACAAAAGACTTCCAATCATGCTACGATAGAGTGTAGTGTCTACCTTTACACCATTCTCATCTTTTGTTAATTTCAGTGTGGTGCTCATTGGAGTGCTTACCTGCTTAGCCGATTCAAGGCCAAATTTCTTGACAAGGTTCTTTGCATACTTACTTTGAGATACAAATGTACCTCCTTCCATTTGTCTCACTTGAAGACCCAAGAAGAAATTAAGCTCACCAACCATGCTCATTTCAAATTCACTTTTCATTTGATCAACAAATACCTGCACTTCATGGTTAGATGTAAAACCAAAAACTATATCATCAACATAAATTTGAGCAATGATAAAATCAGATTTTATATGCTTGATGAAAAGAGTTTTATCCACACTACCTCTGTGATAGCCATGAGAAAGTAAAAATTGAGTCAACCTTTCATACCAAGCTCGAGGAGCTTGTTTCAGACCATACAAAGCTTTTTCAAGCTTGTATACATGGTCTGGAAATTGAGGATCTTCGAATCCTTTTGGTTGCTCAACATAAACTTCCTCATTCAAAATACCATTTAGGAAGGCAGATTTCACATCCATTTGAAACAATTTAATATTCAAAATACAAGCAATACACAAAAGTAAACGAATTGATTCTAATCTTGCAACAGGAGCAAAAGTTTCATCAAAATCAATACCTTCTACCTGTGTGTACCCTTGTGCCACCAAACGAGCCTTGTTTCTCACAATTGTACCGAACTCATCACTTTTATTTTTAAATAACCACTTTGTTCCAATTACATTTATACCTTTTGGTCTTCGGACCAAAATCCATACCTTGTTGCGAACAAATTGGTTGAGTTCCTCTTGCATTGCATTGAGCCATTCCTCAAAGGTCATGGCTTCCTTCACATTTTTCGGTTCATATTGAGAAACAAAACAAAGAAAGCTGATTAAATTAACATACCTTCTGCGAGTTACCATGCTTTCTTCAGGATTTCCAAGAATGAGATCTTTTGGATGATTCAATTTGACTCTGGTGCTTGGTTCTTTCTGAATAGAATCAGTGATGATGTTTGGATGAGTCAAGATAGACGATTCTGGTTCTCCAGTTTCAATTGCAGTAGCAGATTCGTCATTTGCAGCATCAGAAATGGGTTCTGCTGCATCAGGATCTGCTTTTGCTGCTTCTGGAGGAGCATCCATGAGACTATCTATCTTGGCTTCTGTGGAAAACTCTGAAAAATCTCTAAAATCATCAACAACCACATTAGCTGATTCCAAAACAGTTTGAGTTCTCATGTTATAAACACGATAAGCTCTATTGTTTAAGGAATATCCAATAAACACACCAACATCACTTTTAGCATCAAATTTACCAATATGCTCACGATCTCTATAGACATAACACGCACATCCAAAAACATGAAAATGACTTACATTGGGGCGCTTACCTTTCCAGATTTCATAAGATGTTTTTGAGGTACCTGGACGAATAAACACTCTGTTTATTATGTAGCAAGCTGTGTTAATAGTTTCAGCCCATAAGCGCTTTGTCAACTTCTTGCTATTTAACATCACTCTTGCCATTTCCTGCAATGTTCGATTCTTCCTCTCAACAACTCCATTTTGTTGAGGAGTTTTGGGAGCTGAAAATTCATGAGTTATACCTGTAGACTTGCAAAAATCATCATACACAAAATTTTCAAACTCCTTACCATGATCACTTCGAATTCGAACAATTTTCCCAATATTACAACCTTTCTCAACTCTTAATCTCAGACAAAGAGTTTTAAAGGCATCAAAAGTGTCAGATTTTTCTCTTAAGAAATCTACCCAAGTAAAACGAGAGAAATCATCAACACACACAAAGATATATCGTTTACCATTCAAACTTTCAACTTGGATTGGACCCATAAGATCCATGTGAAGCAATTCCAATACTTTTGAGGTATTGATATCAGACACAGGCTTGTGAGTGATTTTTAATTGCTTCCCAAGTTGACACGGTTCACACTTACCTTCACTTTCCTTACCAAGCTTGGGAAGTCCTCGAACAATACCTGCATTTGACAATTTTTTCAGGTTTTTAAAATTAATATGCCTAAGCTTGGCATGCCACAGATCTGTGGTGTTGTTGATAGCTGAATGACAAGTAAACACAGGGGTTAGAGTGTAACAGTTATCATTGGATTGAAATCCTTGCAAGATACATTCATTGTCATCATTCAGAACATAACAATGATCACTATCAAAAGAAACAGTAAACCCTTGATCACAAATTTGACTGATGCTAAGTAAATTAGCCCTCAGTCCTTCAACTAACATCACATTTTTCAAAGTAACCCTTCAAAATTTAGAGTTCCCATACCAACAACTTTTCCGGATAGGCCATTACCAAAAGTGACTTCTCCACATTGCATAGGCCGAATGTTAGTCAAAAAGTCCTTGTCACCGTCATATGTCTAGAGCAACCACCGTCAAAATACCACATTTGAGATGCGAGCTTTATCGAAAAACCACTAGACAATTCTTTTTCACCCATATTTGTTTCAAACCTTTATGTTTCTTTTGAGATTTTTCCAAATTATCAAAATAATTTGTTTTAAACAGATTTTTCAACGTGAAACATTTAGGTCTGATATGTCCTTTTCTACCACAAAAATGACAAGTGGGAACAAATCTTTTTACCTGAGATCTTACTCTTTTCGATAATACTAGAGATTTTGCAGCATCAGAAACTGCTCTTGCTGTAACAGGCTGTGAAATTGTTACAGCAAACTTTGTAGCCTCAAAGTGATTCGTTGGAACACTAGATTTTACAAACTTCGTGACTCCAGAACTTTCCATTCCACTTGAACCAAGGCCTGCGAACCCTCTTTGACCTGCATTCTGAGGTTTTTCAAAAATAGAAGATCCAGGGTTAAGCATTTGAACATTTTTCTTAAAATTTTCAAGTTCCTTCTTTAAGAGAGTGATTTTTTCATTTTTATCACAAAAACTTGTCTCATACTCTTTTATTTTCAAATCACACATTTCAATCTGATGAGACAATTTTTTATTCAATTTATTCAACTCTCTATTTTCAGAAGCAACCTGAATCCATTTTTCATACATGACTTTGTATGATTCAGCAAGAGACTCTTCACAGATTTCAGACTCATCTGAATCTGATTCCTCTTGTTCGGTGGTATTATTCAGACATACCAATCTAGCTTTCACCTGTGAATCACACAACACATTAGACTTAACAGAGGTTAGAGCAACATTTTCAGAATTATCTTCATCACTTTCGGTTTCATCATCACTCCAAGTGACATTGAAACTTTTCTTATTCTTTTTCAAAGTGTTTGCACACTCAGCTTGAATATGCCCAAAACCTTCACATTCCCTGCACTGAATTCCCTTTTTGTTAGAAACAGATGGTTTAATAAAAGTATTACCTTTTGAACCTTTCGAAATATTCTTTTTATTTCCCATCTTTTTCATATATTTCTGAAAATTCTTAGTTAATAAAGCAATCTCATCATCACATTCACTATCAGAATTTTCAATATCAGCAGCTTTCAAAGCAATACTTTTACCTTTATCAGCAATGGATTTGGGTTTGTCCTTTTGTTTAATCTGTTGATTTAATTCAAAAGTACGTAAGGAACCCATCAATTCTTCCACCTTCATAGTGCTAAAATCTTTAGCTTCCTCCATTGCCAAAAGTTTAGTATCGAAACCTTTTACGGAAGTACTCTAACAATTTTTCTCACAAGAACAGAATCATCAAGCTTTTCTCCAAGAGCAAAATATTCATTAGCAATGTCAGATAATTTTTCATAAAATTCAGTTAAAGTTTCATTATCAGACATTCTAAGCTCATCAAATTTAGTTTGAAGCATGATAAATCTAGATCTTTTCACATCAGAAGTTCCTTCAAACTGAGTTTGAAGGATCTCCCAAGCTTCCTTAGCAGAAACACAAGATGATATAAGTTTAATGTAACCCTCACCTACACCATTAAAGATAGCATGCAAGGCTTGGCTATTGTAGGCAGAAAGTTTATCATCTTCAATAGACCATTCCAGTTCAGATTTTATAGTAGTATTACCTGAAGAATCTGTCTCAATTGGAAGAGACCAACCTCAAAGAACCATTCTCCAAGCTTTCTCATCTTGAGATTTGATGAAGGCTCTCATTCTAACTTTCCAATAAGGATAGTTAGAGTCATTAAGCAATGGTGGTCTAGAAATAGAACTTCCTTCTGCAAAAAATGACATTTTAACACAAAAACGTTATAGGACCACACTAAGAGTTTAGTGTCCCGCTCTGATACCAAATGAAAAACCGTGTTTTTGCAAATGTCAGTTGTATATAAGAAAATATAAAAACTGTAAGCGTTTACAGCAAAACTGAACAGACAGAATATAAATATTTTCAGAAAAATAAATAACTTGACACAAGAGATTTATACGTGGTATCAGTGTTCTCACAAACACTCCTAGTCCACGGGGCCACGCCCAGAGAATGAAATCAATTAATAAAGTATCAAAATTACAAAGACAATTAACTTAAACAAGTTTAGACTCCCTCTAAAGAATTGTCGCAATCCTTTGTAATCCACTTTATGAATCTGACTTCTTGAAACACCTTCAAGCCCGAACTCCCTTCGTCTTTGAAGTGTGAGTGCTTACTTCCTCCCGAAGTAAGGCTTCAACAAGTCTTCTCCCGAAGACCAAGTGCTTACTTCCTCCCGAAGTAAGGCTTCAACAAGTCTTCTCCCGAAGACCAAGTGCTTACTTCCTCCCGAAGTAAGGCTTTATCAAGTCTTCTCCCGAAGACCAATCTCTTGTCCAGTCAAGTAGTTCTTCACAACCTCTAGGATAGAGTAAGAACAGAAATAGAACAACTAGAACCTAGATGAACAACTAGGCTCTCACAAAACAAAGAAAGACTCTCTTCTCTCAAAAGATAAATGCAAAAAATGAATAATGGAAGAGGCAATTTGAATGGTTGCTCTCTAGGCTCTATTTATAGAACATAGAAACCAAAGAGGCAACCACAAGTTCGAATTAGCAGCTGTACAAAAACTTTCCTAAGAAAACACGATCTGCTACATCAGATTCGGATGCTGACGCAACAGATCTGACCAGAAACGGGAAACTTACTAAAATCGGGTCCGATCTTCTATCAATGCTTGATTCCTGCCAAAAACAGATTAGATATTCTGATTGTATTAAGATACAATCGAAATTAATAAGGAAAAGGCAATAATCAAAGTTTCCCTAAAAAAGACAACTTTCCAAAAGAGAATTCCTTCTCTTTTGAGAAGATTTCAACAAAGGAAAGTTCAGCTGAAAGTGTAACTTTCCAAACAAGGAAAAGGGCAACTACAATCCGAATTTATAAGGTAAGAAATCGAATATGAATGCACAACAATCTTACCATAAATGGAAAAATTATTTTGTCAACTAACTTGCCAAAAAAAAACTTTACACTGGTTTTAGAGACTATGGCATGTCTGTAAAGGTGGTGAATCTATAGTTTGCTGAGTTTTAGGGAACCTGAAACTTCAATCAAGCTTTGCTTGCTAATGATTTGAAACTACTGTGGCTTGGTGATTAGAGTGGTCAGTGCTTACTCTTTCTACATTAAATCATTTTGGTAGCCAAGAAGCCTTTATTGTGTGGAGGAGTTTATTTTGAGGAAGAGAGAAGCTTTGTTTCAATATGAGCTAATGACTCTATTATATCAGCATTTGAAATCAAGTACTTAATGAAGGCTCAGAATTAACAGAAAAGTCAATAGACAGAACATGAAGGCAAAGCATAAAAGATAATGTGGTTATTAAATGTCAATCGAATTAATTAAGGCATGTTTTTCATGGCTGAACTGGTTTTAGGCAATGCGACTAGTCTTTCAGTGCTTAAGAAACATTGATGTTTTGTGTTCTCTTTTAGAATTGGTTTCACTTTCACTCTCAGTAAAGATTGAATATCTCCATATCTAAAGTCATTTGGATGGTCTCTATCTCTAAAGTCTAAACTACATGCTGCCCCATTAATAAAATTTTAATTAACATAGTCCTACTCCTGTCACTAAATATTACTCACAATTTTAGTTGTATAATTACAATCTAGAAAATTATTTTTTCAATAATTATACAACATGTTCAGTAATGTTTAGATGAAAAGGAAAATTGTAAATTAATTTGTGAATATTTACTAAAGAAGAAGAAAAATGCAAAAAAAAAAAAAATCACTTCATATATTATTTTTTAACTTGAGTAGTTACTATATAAATAGGTATGTGAATTTGGATTACAATTTAAATCTGTTAGCTTCTTCTTGTATTTTCATATAAATACAAAAAAAAAATACTATGTATAAATGAAAAAAAAATCTTCATTTTGCTGCATCACTTGAAGAAATAGACCTCTTCTCCACATCAACTCCATCCACGGCCTGGTGGAAATACTTCTGGAAGTTACAGCTGCCCCAAAAGATTAAAATTTTTGCTTGGCGAGTGTTTCATGATGCTATTCCAGTTGCAACATTGCTGGTGCGCAGAAACATCATTACTGACTCCACTTGTTCGCTTTGTCGTCAAGCTTGGGATTCAATTGGTCACGCACTCTTTGGTTGCAAATATGCTCGAGCAGTATGGCGTGCAACAAACCATCATTTCGACTGGAACACTGCTCCAATGATGCACAAAGGTGATTATTTAACTCACCTTACAACATTACATTTCGTCAGCGAAATGAAGTTTATAATTTGCAGTTGCACCTTATGGTGTATTTGGTCTGAAAGGAATCGTTTTGTACATGGTCAAAAAGCCAAACCAGCTGCACAATTAGCATCTTTTCCTAATAACTATATGTCCAATTACCGATCTGCTCAATCTAAGTATCAGCCACAACAAAATTCAGCACCTCAGTCTTCCACAACAACCCCTATCGTACATATCTTTGGTTGCCACCTAACTATGGCGAATTAAAAATGAATGTGGATGTAGCCGTGGACTCAACTAGCAATAGAATTGGGGTAGGTGCTGTTGTACGAAATAGCGAAGGTCAGGTCTTTGCTGCCCTCTCCATGCCTTTAATTAGTAATTTTGCTTCACATGAAATGAAGGCAAAGACACTTTTCCACATTTAGGTATGGGCTTCACAATTGGAATTCCAAATTGGTCATATTGAAACAGATGTTCTATGATTACAAATGCTTTATATGGCTGATCTGTTTGTATTGCTGCTTATTACGATCTTATTATAGATATTTCTTGTCTTCTTTTCTTTCAACCGGGTGTATCAATTATGCATGTCAAGCGTACGGCTAATGTGGTCGCTCATAGTTTAGCTAGATATGCTTTAAGGTTGGATGAAGCTTGTTATTGGATGGAATATTTTCCTCTATCTATTTACTCTGTTATTATAAATGATTTAGCAGTTTAATTTATAATAAGAAGTATTTTTTCTAAAAAAATTAAAAAAAAAAAATCTTCTGAAAAATATAATATAACTGTGGGGTTCTCATGGTAGCACGCGTCGCTTCATGTCGTCTATATTTTTCTCGGGACTGAGCTTCACATTTTCTTCTTCTTCCTCAAGTGTACTTATACTCTCTCTCTCTCTCTCTCTCTCTCTCTCTCTCTCTCTCTCTCTCTCTCTCTCTCTCTCTCTCTCTCTCTCTCTCTCTCTCTCTCTCTCTCTCTCTCTCTCTCTCTCTCTCTCTCTCTCTCTCTCTCTCTCTCTCTCTCATTTGCAGATTTTAATCCACCCCTTCGTAAGAGACCCTCCTCAATTAGCCTTAAACACAAAATGAACTTTACAGAACACACTTTTATTTTCTGTTTTTAAAAATTTTGCTTTTGAAAAATAAAAATGCGTTCTGTAACTACTTTTGTTTTTCAATTTTAAAAACAGAAAATAAAAGTGTGTTCTGTAAAGTTCATTTTTTGATTCTATTTACGTCGGGTCTAGATCCGGGGTCGGATTTGGGTTCAAGTCAGAGGCCAGGTTCAACGCCAGGACCGTAGGGGGATTTGGGTCCGGGTCATGATCGAAGTCCAAGATATTGATTAAGAAAAAAAAAAACTCTTTAAAAAGATATTTAAAGTGATTTTTTTTAAAAAAAAAATATTAATTCTCAATTAAAAAATTGAAAAGTAAAAACAGTTTTATAGAACATGTTTTTGAAAAATATTTTCACTTTTTCAATTTTAAAAACAGAAAACTGATTAAAAAAGTGTTACCAAACGGCAACTAGATTTCTGCAGCTACAAGTAAGGATTAACGGATCTGGCTAATTTTTTTTTCATAATTGCATTAAAAATTTATGTTAAACCTCTAGCTGTAGGGGTTAGAGCATGTGAATTAATGAGCCCTCTTAGGTTTTTTTTTTCTTTCTTTCTTGTTACAGCCCGAGATCCGTTAGGGCGTTTGTGTTTTACTTATGGCTGAAAAAAGAGTTAAAACTACATCAATGGCTGATGAGGACAGAATCTCGAAACTTCCTAATACACTCATCATACTTATCCTCTCATTTCTGCCCACCCCAGATGCGGTTCGGACTTGCTTTCTTTCAAAACGTTGGAAACTCATGTAGTATTCACTCCCCAGCGACAGCGATTGCCATTTTACTAATGAAGGCGATTGGCCAGAAAAGTTTTGTAAGTTTGTTGACAATTGTTTGGAACAACGCAAGAGAGGTATGTATTTTATCTCGGATTCTAGCATAACAAGTTTTAAGTTTATGATAGATGATTTTGAAACAAGCGACTTTTATAGCTGCGTAGATAAATGGTTAGCTTTTGGAGTTCAGAATAAAATCAAGGAAATACGTCTTCAGTTGTTGGATTATTGCTTATCTATGTCAGTAGTTAATGCAAGATACAGTAGAACATCTATTTAGGAATACTCTATTCAAGAATAATCTCTAATTTGTTATAAAAAAAAATCAAGTCCCAATTTGGGCCAGTTATAAATAAGAATAATCTCTAAATTGTAATTAGTTATACATTTTCTAAGTCACGTATTAACAAAGTATAGCTCTATATAAGAATAATTACATCTTAATAAAATATATACATATATTTTGTAAATTTATTTATGTAAAATTAATAATTTTATTTCAAATTATAATACATGTATGAATATTATATTTACTCTAAAATAAAATTAATATAATATAGTATTAATGATTATTTATTGTTATTATTATTACATTGATATTTTTTAGTTTTTTAATTTTGTTTTTTCTAGTGTAACTCTATTGAGTTATAACCTCTCAATTAGAATATAATTTATTTGGTCCCAAATGTATTCTTGGATAGAGGTTCTACTGTATTTGACTATTTTGGAGTTGGAAGGGTCGGATTTGGATACTTCTTATTCAATTAGACTTCCAGCATTGAAAACTTTGTTATTGGACCGTGTTGGTTTTAAACAGAATGACGGGATGTTTAAGTTTGTGTTGGGTTGCCCTTCTCTCGAGAAATTGATGGTGTTAAACTTAGTTCACCAGCTCCGTTTACAAAGTACAAGCCTCAAGTTCATACAACTTGGATATCGTGCAAACATAGAACCTATTCAGATTGAAGCTATAAATCTTGAGTCTTTGATACTAAATGGATTTATCTTTGAAAACTCAAATCTTTCTGCATGCAAGGCAATCAAAAATCTCTCAATAGTTTTAGCTGAGTACAATTTTGAAGACCCATCGTCATTAGAAGATCTTATTTCATACTTTCCACACCTTGAGAATTTGACTTTGGACTGCGATGAGTTGACGTTGGAGAACATCAAAATCTCAAATCAACAGTTGAGAAGTTTAGATTTGGAGAATTGTGGTTATTATTCTGAAACGGATTATAGAATGGTAAACGTTACAGTTTTAGCTCCAAAATTAACATCCTTCTGTTATAAAGGCAATATAAGTTTAACCATAGTAGTGGAGTCATCTGATTTGTTGAATGGAGAACTTGTAATTCTTGACCGACCTAAGAAATATGATGCAAATTGGTTTACTAGGATGATGAATTTTCTATAGAGTCTCAATTGTTCTTGGAATATTGTAACCTTGCATATTTCATCAAATATGGTATGTTCATTACATGCCTTCTTCTTTTTTTCCCCTTCATTATTTCACTCATTTGATTATGGATTTTATATCAAGTTTATACTAATCCAAGTATAGGTGGTTTATATATTTATTTTGTTCTCTTAAATTTATATACAGGTTCTCATTTTATCAGAAAATTTCAAAAGAATTTGTCGTTCTTCTTTGATGACCTGGAAGCATCTCAAAGTTATTACGAAGGAGAAGCCAACGAAAGAATCAGAATTAATATATTCTTTAAGGTGGATTTCACCCACTTTAGAAACATTATCTATTAATGAAAAGGACATATTTTAAATTGTAATACTGTAATTACTTACCATAACCCTAGGAATGGTGGTCATGGTGGTCTTTTATTTGTTTTCTTTGATAATTTATATTTAGTTCAGCAGCTTAGTTCGAATGAATGTGATTGCTTTGCATTAGAATGTGATATTTCTTTCATAGTTTCATGGATCTCATGCTGTGTGAAAATTAGATATCAAATACTCGAGGATATAATGTATCTGGATATGTCGTTTTTTGACGACACATTTAATTTAATTTATAATGTTTCCGATGTTTGTCAATTGTTCTTTCTTTTATTTTTGGGTTACTGAATCTGATAGTTGTCTATAGAGAACGATGCTGCTTGGTGGTGACATAATTTATTGAGATCGGAATAACTTTTAATCCCACAAAATTTATCAAAACCAACCAAAATAAATTAAACCCACACAAATTTATAACAATGGGCAAAAATACATAAAGGAAATCAAGATTTTTGCACAGAAAAATTGGTATTCAATATGAGCTAATTATTCTATTTCCATCGAAACCAAGTTGATTAACTACTCTTGTCAATAAGAATATGGTTAAGAAAAAACATTTTTCTACTTATAGTTATCTCCACCAAAAAGATTGAATTAAGGAAATAGAATAAGTCACTGGAAAGAAGATGAAGTCAGCTCCCTCTTCCATTGTAAGAAAACAGCAGTTGGCAAAATACATCTCCTCTTACAATGCAACAAGGATAAAAGTAATAATTATTACATGTTAACCTAACACATATTTTTCAAGGCTGAACTGGGTTTAGATAATGGGAGTCTTACAAGGTGGTGAATCTATCAGCTTCAAAAACCATGATTTTGTGTTTTCTTTTCTAATTGATTTCGATTTCACTTTCAGTAAAGGTTAAGTTTCTCCATATCTAAAGTCATTTGTATGGCCTCTAAACTACCTGCCTCAGCTGGGGGATTCGGAATGAAACATGTTCGAATTTGACTGCGACTAGAATTTGTTAAACCACTCTTCAATCTCTTAGCTTCCTTCTTCAGTACCTGATACTCACCTGCACAAGTAGGCATAATCAGCAGCATATGAGAAACCAATAACCATGTTATCCTTCCACATAATAATATGAAGAGATCAAAGATTGGACTGAGCTCTCCTCAACTGTTAGCTCATACATATGTAACTAACTTTCCACAACAATCTTCAGTGACATAAATGATACATCATTAAGTGAAAATCCAAATCTCTTGGACATTTTACAAAACCTTCCAAGAAAACTAAATTCAGGTAATTAATTATGTGGCGCGTTATGGAATGACAAGCAAATATGCTAAATTAAGCTACTAGTATCTTGACAAATTCAGAAGATATCAAAGTATTCAATTCAAAATTCACTCCACAATTAAATAAGGTACTATTACTAGTATTTAGCATTTGAACTATTATAAATTCTAATGTTGCTGCAAATCGGACATCCCTAAATACAGGAACATGTTTAAGATTTCATTCCTATTCTCATTATCGTAATATGAATCTTAAACAGAAGGTCTATTTACATACTACATAGTTTCACTTCACTATGATTAAAAGCCTTCTAATCACACTTTTAAGCATTATACTACAGAAGGAAATTTTGGGAAGCATTTTATATGGCAATGTGAAAGGCAAACAAATTGCATTCAACCTCATTGAATAGCTGTTTTGAGTCTGTTGACCAAAATTAACTATTTATTTGTCTAGACTCCTCCAGACAACATACAATTTATTTTATCTTAGCACCAAGTTTTCTTCTTGACTTTTATGTTTTTGCTTTTAGTTTATTATTAGAATCTATTTTCCCCTTCTCTCTGAATAAGTACCAGTTCGACTATTGAATTGTGTGAAAATTTTAATATTATAGCTATGGGTTGTGACTTCAGATAGGAATAGGAGCATTACAATGTTTAGCAGGAAAACAATCAACCAATGCAAATTGTTCAATATCTTTCCATGGAACTAGAAACAAGAATTCAACAAGGTAACTTACCATCCACTATCAACTTTTCCTTCCGCACTCTGGCCAACTGCTGCTTCAGTTTGTTGTTTTCCATGGACAAGGCGACACGTTGCTGGAGTAGAGAAGAAACTCTAACAGCCAAATCTGATTCTAAAGTCTGCAAATTCATTGAAAGTAAAACTTAAGCACTATTCATAGATACACTCCATGCAGCCACACATAAGGGCAAAAAATCAGATGTAGTACACCACAAATATCAGGGTTACAACACTAAGTTCGATAAATCCAAAAAAATGTTATTAAGACAGAGCAAAACTGTAACAAAATATAAGGTAGGTAAAATGGGCAATACTTCATTCTGGATTATGCTGAAGACATAGCATACACTAGCTATTTTCTTACTGATCAATCAAGGCAAAACGTAAACATGTTATGGTCTATTTCATGATGACAAACATAAGCCAAACTTAGTGTTCTCTTATTCAATCTGTACCTGCAGAACATCAACTGTCCTTTCAAGTTCAGCAATATACTGGAGCTTTCGAATCCTTGAACGCTGCCCAGGGTGCCTACAATCAAGCCAATAAGCTGGTAATCCACTAATGTCTATAGATAGCTACAGAGTACAATAAACACAAGCAAAAATAACATTAACAAATGAGCTTAGATCCGAACCGTTTCGCTGTTTTTGCATCCACATTGAGTGAACCATCTGTGTTCATGTCAAACAGATTAGAACTGCTCCTAGCACCAGGAACGCAAACACGACTATCTATATACTCCCGAGAATCATGAGAAACATATTCAGACAATGCTGACACTATGGCATTCTCTGAAAACGAAGAACTGCTTCTTAGCCGAGGAGAATTAGGACCATACATAGAAGAAGCTGACTCCAACCCACCATTAGTTGGGTTACCAACTGAATTCCCTTCATCATAATGGGGAGCCAAAATGGAAAAGGAATCTGCAACACTGTCCAAAAGGGTAACAGAGTCACTCACTGAACGACGAAGTGATCCTCCTTTAGAATTTGAATCAGGATCATTCAACAAGTCATCAAGCCATGCTGGATGATCTTCCACAAAGGGATGATTAGAGAAAGAGTTGTGGTTTCGAATTGAGGCACTGGTGGGTCTCTTTTGAATTGGGCATCGAGGAGGCAGGTGGGCTTGAACTTGAGCTTGTGATGGCCTTGTTGTCATGGTGAACTATATCACATGGCGGTTTTTTATCAGCTTCTCAATGCTTTTCTTTTCTTACCATTTTATACAAAAGAAGTACTAAAAATCATAACAATAATGCCATGTTTAATGTCATTTTCTCTAACCTATCTTAGTGAAGCAATATGTTTTACCAAGATAAAGGAAGAAAGGAAAAGGAACTAAAAACTTCAAAATATACAAATTAATTCTACAGTTTACAAGTTTTTACTTAGGGTTATTGCATAAGGGAATTTAACTACTCATTCTGTGAACTAAAGTTAATAGTTCAAATACTTTCTAAGCAATCCAAGAAAGGAGTCAAATATAACTGGATACCAAAATGGGTGATTTAAGTAATTGAGTGTGAATGCACCGAAAAAGAAAACCTTTGGTCAATGGTCAACCCCAGTGAAAATTCAAACATATCAGACACGAATATCACGAAAAAGCATCTCAATGCAACAGTGGAATCCAAGTTCTACAAGAAACACCCAAAAGAAAGGGTAATTTCATGGAAATTCAACCAATCTACACCAACAGAATTTAATAAAAACCATGTAAGCTCCACCCAGATTGAAGCAAAACGAAAAACCCTGAACAGAAAGACAGTGTATAACTAGTATTTAAAAAAGAAGAAAAGAAAAAAGTCCCTTAGAAAAATGAGGATTAACAGAGCTGGGGCTTACCTTCCTTTTTATGTTTATTTTTAATTTAAAAAGATTGTTTTGCCCTCTACTGTGTGAAGAAGAAGAAAGGAAGCATGATGAGAGAGGGAGGGAAAAGAAGAAGAGTGGGCGAAGGATAAGTAAAGGTGCGCAGGGAAAGGGGGTTGGAATGGGGAAGTAAATATTTATTACAGCAGAGTTGTCAGTGTCAGTGTCCACTCATTTACTCCCACTTGCTGGATTACACCGTACGACCCCTACTCCTTCCTTTCTTTGCCAATCTTTCACTTTTTCTCCTCGTTTTATTATTGCCAATATAATTTGAATTTTTTACTCATCAATTACAATGAATTATGATTGTAAATATTTTTTAGGATTTCTACTCATTTGTCGTTTTGTATTTTATCTAACGTTTGGTGCGTCATCTAATTTAGCGGTTCCATACTTTTGTTCATAAAATAAAAGTTTAAACTCTCCACTTTAAATTTCTCTTTTCCAATGTAAACAAAAATAAAAGAGTAATTTGCGGCAAAACTTCCTCAACTATCAATTTACTGGTAAAAAACTATCTAACCTCATATTTTAGTGGGAAAACTCTCCAAAATACTGTTTCGTTTATATTTTTTAGGTGTCGTCTGTTCAGCCTCGTTAAATCCTATTTTTGCCCACATAGCAATGACAAGTCATTAAAAAATTATTCTACGTGGCCATATTTTACAAAATAAAAATTAAAATAAAAATAAAAAATTTAAGAGTAATTTGCGGCAAAACTCTCCCAACTATCAATTTACTTGCAAAAAACCATCTAACTTTAAAGTTTTTTGGATGGTTTTTGGCAAGTAAGTTGATAGTTGGGGGTTTTGCCGCAAATTACTCTTAAAGTTTTTATTTTTATTTTGTAAAATATGGCCACATAGGATAATTTTTTAGTGACCTGTCATTGCCACGTGGGCAAAATTAGGACTTAACGAGGCTGGACAGACAGCACCTTAAAATGTAAACGGAACAGTACTTTGGAGAGTTTTCCCACCAAAATATGAGATTGGATAGTTTTTTGCAAGTAAATTGATAGTTGAAGGGATTTTGCCGCAAATTACTCAAAACAAAATGTTTAGTAGATGGAAGAGGAAGCAAGGGAGAGAGATAAATGGATTGATATCCCTTCCTTTGGCAAGAAAGAAAGAAGAAGCGAAAGGGGAGATAGTGAGAGGCTAATCCCTTCAAATATATGAGAATCCAAACAAAAAAAGGTTTAATAGTCCAATATTTTCGGCTCAATTGTATTGTGGGTTTCTCTCTTTTTTTTTTTTTTTGCCTTATATATAAATTTCATTATAACCCTACTAAATATATTTGTTGGTATTTTATCGTATTCCACATAGCAGTAGATGATAGGTTTTATCTCTAATATGGTATTAGAGTGAAGAACTTTGATGTTAACTAAAAATTGAGTGGTAATAAGAGAAAAAAATTGAGGAAGAATATTATCCAAACCTAAATATCTTCCTGATTACATTTGCGATACTACTGTTATTTTTTCTACTGCTCACCCTATTAATAAATATTTGTCTTATAATAAGTTAACACAACACTTTCGAGCAGCGGCTCTTGCTGCCCATTCTCTTGTTGAACCCACCAACTACAAAATAACAGTAAAAGATCCCATATGGCAAAAAGTCATGGACACTGAAATTGATGCTCTTGAAGCCAACGGCACTTGGATCGTCGTCAGTAGGGGTGTACATAAAACCGCTCAAACCGCTCAAACCGCCCGCACCGCACCGCACCGCAAAAAAAATGTGGTTTGAAATTCTTCGCGGTGCGGTTGCGGTTTGAATTTTTCCCAAACCGCGCCGTGCGGTGCGGTTTGCGGTTTTGAATTATTAAACCGCGATTCAAACCACACCGCACCGCATATTTTAAAATTTCAATTTTTATATTAGTTTAATTAATCCCATCCATATGAGCCCAACCCAAGCCCATAAATCTTAGGCCAAAATCCATAACTCTTCACAAACCCTCTTTTCTTAGCAACAAACCCAAGCTCATACATGTGTATTGAAATTTGGAGTTGTAAGTTTGTGTTTGTTTTATTTTTAATCTATTGTTGAAAGTATGTTAGTTGTACATTTATATTGTTGTTGGAATTTAATTAGTTTCAAGTTTGTTATTTTGATTTTAAGTGTGTTGTTGAAATTTTAAAAAAATTATTGACTTATTGTTATTGTTATAACTTTTATTAATCTTAAGTTTGTTGTATTTTCTTAAGTGTTTTGGAATAATTATATTAATGATAGTTTAATTATTTTATGATAATTTCAAAAAAAAAAATTGTGATAGTTCAAACCGCAAAAACCGCACCGCACCGCATCTTTTTTTGCGGTGCGGTTTTTGCGGTTTTTTAGCATCGCGATGCGGGTGCGGTTTGGAAAATTAGAAAAACCGCATGTGCGGGTTGGTTTGAAAAAATGGTTAAAAACCGCACCACCCGCACCACGAACACCCCTAGTCGTCAGTCTCCCTAATGGACACCATGCATTGGTTGTAAATGGGTATACATAATCAAATACAATGTTGATGGCTTAGTTGATCGTTTCAAAGTACGATTGGTTGCCAAAAGCTTCAATCAAAAACAAGGTATTGATTACTTTCACACCTTTGCCCATTTTGCAAAGTTTAATACCTTAAAACTTCTGCTTGCCATTACGGCAATTAACAATCGGTCTCTGTACCAACTTGATATCAACAATGCCTTTTTTCATAGCGATTTCAATGAAACTCTCTATATGACACTCCCCAAAGGATATAAACTCAAGGGACAAATTCCCCCAAATGTTCTTTGTAAATTGACCAAAAGTCTATATGGCTTGAAACAAGCCTCTAGACAATGGTTCACAAAACTCAACAATTATCTTCTATCAACTGGTTTCACCCAATCTCTCTCAGACCACACTTTGTTCATCAAAAATGATAAAGGCATTTTTCTCGCCCTTTTAATATATATTGATGACATTGTGGTTACCTCCAATAATGATGATGTTGTTACTTCTTGCAAACAGCAACTTAACTCTGTGTTTCAGCTTAAGGACCCAGGTCTTTTACATTTTTTCTTAGGTTTGGAGATTGGTCGTTCTTCCTCCGAGATTTCTGTCTCTCAAGGACCATTCACCTTACAACTTTTGACTGACATAGGTTATTTAGGAGCTTCCGCTGCTCCCACTCCAGTGGAACCAGCATCCGACTCTCATCCGATGTTGGAAAACCATTAGAAAATCTAAAAATTTACCGCATCCTCATTGGTAAACTCATTTACTTAACTATTACACGACTTGATATTTCTTTTGTCGTAAATAAACTAAGTCAATTTTTATTCAATCCGAGAGTTACCCACCTCACTGCTGCTCATAGAATATTACAATATCTTACGGGTACCTCTGGCCAAGGGCTATTTTTTTACCCAGCATCTTCAACTAACTTATTTGCTTATGTTGAAACTGATATGTCAAGTATAGACTTTCATCTCAATATTTTTTAGATGTTGATTGGGCTTCATGTAGTGACACTAGAAGGTCTATTTCTAGCTACAGTGTCTTTCTTGGTAGATACTTAATCTATTCGAAATCCAAAAAGTAGTCCATCGTATCTCGTTCATCCGCTGAAGTAGAATATCGGGCTATGGCCAAGGCCACTTGTGAGATTACCTAGTTGTTAGCATTCCTTCAAGACTTTGGCATCCATCACAAAGATCCCACCATCTTTTATTGCGACAATACAGCCGCCATCCACATTTTTAAAAACTTTGTATTCCACGAACGACCAAGTACATTGAGATTGACTATCATGTCGTCTGAGAGAAGATCCAAGAAAGCACACTGAAGCTAATTCATGTTACCACCAAAAACAACATTGCTGACATTTTTACAAAACCTCTATTTCTTGCTTATTTTCATACCATTACTACCAAGATGAACTTAAAAAAATTGTATATTTCATCTTGAGAGGGAAGTATTAGGTTTAGTGGCCCAATATTTTCAACCCAATTTTATTGTGGGCTTCCTTTTTTGTGCCTTATATATAAACTGTTGGAATTTATTTTACCAGGATCTTAGATCTACTCACAAGTATGTTGATTAACACCCTAAATATGAACTTTCTAAAACGATAAAATAAACACATATAAAGTTTAGGAAACCTTACATTGGGTGCAGCGGAACATAATGACTCCTTCCGTTCAGATATCTAGCCCTTGATTCCTTTCTGTAGCAGAGCATTATCAATATCTGAACCTGGATCTCTTTCTCTGAATCTTTGATGCTGAAAATCCTTACTGAAAGTCTTTCTTCACGATCTTCCTTACTATGATTGAGGTATCACTTGTTGTGTGTGGGCACTACTCATACACTAAGGATTTCGAAATTTCAATGAAGAAGAGAAAGAGAGTGGGTTCGGCCAAAGATAGGGAGAGAGAAGGCTCAGTTTTTTCTGAAGGAAAAATAGAAAATTTAAGTGTGTTTTTCCTGAAGCCTTCACTATCTATTTATAGCATTCCACTAGGGTTAGGTTTGAATTATTTGGCATTAAAATAATGAAAAAATCAGTTTAAATTTCCTACAAAAGTGGCTGGCCCTATACTAGTGGATTTGGGCCTCACTTTTTGCAATTTTGCAGTTTTATCTTTTCTGCATCTGATTTTCTCAAAAATGCCAATTTTCTAATTCAACCATTTAAATGCCAATTCTAACTATTTAATAACTATAAATAATTATTAAATAATATTGTCATTTATCATATTTATTAATTGAACCATACAAAGTATCATAATTAACAAATATGCCCCTATAAACTCTTTCTTTACAATTTCGCCCTTACTTAGTGAAAAATTCACAAATAGACATAGTCTAATTTGAGAATTATAATTGATTAATCAAAACCAATTACATGAGTCTTACAAGCAATATTATCTCAACTAGTGGGGGGACCATGGGTCTATATAACCGAGCTTCCAATAAGTAGATCAAGAATTTAGCACTAAAATTCACTAACTTATTAATTCTTCGTTGAATCCACGCATAGAACTTAGAATTGCACTCTCAGTATATAGAATGCTCTATATGTTCCACCATATAGACACATCATTAGTTATCCATTGTTATAATCCTAATGTGATCAATGATCCTCTATATGAATGATCTACACTGTAAAGGGATTAGATTACCGTTACACCCTACAATGTATTTATTCCTTAAAACACTTGACCCCGTATAAATGATATTTCAGCTTATGTGAAATGAGTACTCCACCATTTATGTTCGTTTGGTCAAGCTCGAAGGAGATCATCCTTTGCTTACTATTCGCCAGATAGAAGCTATAGATTCCATGTTTATGATAGCGCTCCCACTCAATTGCACTACCGTGTTCCCAAAATGTACGTATCACCCTGACCTAAAAGTAGGCTTAACTAACAAATCAAAGAACACGAATAGCCTTTCAAGATTGAGCCTAATCATAACAGGATTAAGAACATTTGATCTAGGATCAACTAGGCGATATTGACTTGAATAGATATTACGGTAAGTTTAATAAATCTAAGTCAAAGTTCAATATCGGTCCCTTCCGATGCATACTCCATGCATCCAACCTGAGCTTTACTTTAACCAATGCTCTGGAAAGAACATAGCACTTCTCCAAATGCAAGTAAACTCTGTTGTAGATTATCATATCAGTAAAACCCTGTGTCTGATAAATCTAGGAAACTTTATTCACATAGTCATGTTTACTTTCCAATGTGTTGACGGCACAATAAACAGGATCAAGTATGTGAAAAGGGTTTCAGATGAATCTATACATTATGTACATATAATCATGAAATAAATCATGTGAACCATGCAACATTAAATGTTATTTCTGATCTATATTAATAAGTAAATCTGATTATATTGAAATGAGTTTTATTTAGGGCATAAAACCCAACAAACTCCCACTTGCACTAATATAAAACAAAAAGTGCGTTTCAAATAATCTCAACACCTCGATATACAAATCAAGTGTAGTAGTAGTAAACTCCTCGTAATAGGATCTGAAAGGTTGAATTAAACAGAACCTTTTCTCCACCATTACTCTTCCTTTAATCACAAAATCATTGATAATGTGAATTCCTCTCTATATGTCTACTCTCTTGGGATACTGGATTCTATATCTTTGGCAACTACATTTGGTTAATCAGGAAATTAACACTAGTAGTTTAAGGCAATTTGGAATGGTGCCAAAGATGTATAGAACTTTCCTTAGACTGAATAAGTACCTTTCTTGCAACCTTAACATGCAGTCTCTCTCTGGTAGACCTAGAAACTACAGATAGGTTTTTACACTTCTCCAAAATCACTATTCCACCCCCAGAGTAACCACCATCTTATCAGAAAGATTTACTAGCACAAAGGCAAATTTCGAAATCTGATATGGTGTAGTCTAAGAGTTTTAAACACACCCTTATAGACTAACATATAGTTCCTCTTCTTAATCTTAAAATTTACTTGATTGTCTTCCAATGTTCTTCTCTTGGATTAATCTGATACCTACTCATTACTCCCACTCAACAGCAGGTGTCTGGTCTAAGGCATACAAAAGCATATCTAAGACCTCTCACTGTTGACATAAGAAATTCTTTCATGGCTTTATCTTTTCTGGAATAGTTAAGACTTTTCCTTAGATAAATAAAATCTATACCTAAGAAGTTGTGAAGCTTCTATAGATTGCCATTAGAAAGAAAATGCTTCAGCATCTTACTAAAGTAAGTTGCTTGCATTAGAGTAAGTAATTACCAGGTATACCACAAGCCATAGGTTTAGATAAACTCAAACCTATAATACTAGGAACAGGAAGTTTTGTTAAGTCCATTGAATGGACTTATAAACGAAAATTTCCTTTTATGTCCTTGTAATAGAAAACTTTAGGTTACTCCATGTGAATGGATTAAACCATAGTTCTATTGGCTTTCTTCTTAGTTTCTTATCTTGACAATCCATTACTTGTTTAAACTCACAATGGATTTTAATCACTAGTGTCTCCCAAGTCATAAGAAGGTGAGTTCCTAGAAACTCTCCCACTACGACAAGGCACCGTGAATTATGTCTAAGAAACTAAATGGTATTGATCTCTTCGGTTGTGACAAGACAACAGAGGCAGTGGGATCATCATATGTTATATAAGATGATAGAACACTTTTGGAATCAAGAATTAAATATCTCCTTTATTTGCTACTTGTTTTTCAGACTTAGTCATTTTCTTAGAAAAGTAGTATTTGTTTGAACAAACACTTTCTTATCTATTGACAATGGGATAGTCCACCCCTAATCACTTAGAATAGCTAAGAAACCATGGTTAACAGTTCTAGCTTTTCTTAAGATTTTGATTAGGTCATCCATGAATCTAGTAATGATTTACATTAAGTATACAACCATTACATCATTCTGAAATTGTATTACCATAGAAGGTATTAGGCAACGACTAGTAACTAATCATCAACATGCAACTCGAAATTTTTGGGGAGGTAAGTTTTGATATAATTCAAAAATCAAATTAATGATCTTTGAACTGCATATCTACTAACTATTTCTCCACCCCTATCAGTTCGCAAGATCTTTAACCACTTACCTTAATGGTTTTAACCATTGCTAGAAATTAATGAAATTTTTTAAACATTTCAAATTTCTTGCTAAAAGGTATAATCTAGAGTTATCGTTTGAAGAATACAACAAAAAACTCATATCCACCCCTGAATGTACATTCATCTGCGAATGAGATGAACTACTTTCAGTGGATATAGGCATATTAACTCTTTGCAGAGATTGATCTTGTCAAATCCACTATGAACAAGATACAAATGCCAGAAAAAAAAAATGGTAGTGTCTATTGATGACATAGGTTTAGTTACATCAAAGAGTTCTTAGAATACTGTAAGTGGATCCTGGTCACAGAATACCTAACTCATATTCCATACAGTTTTAATCCATTAATAGAAGATAGATATTAAACACTTGAGAAAGTGTAACTGTATTGTATTCTGGAATTAGAAATATAAGAAAATTTCTATTTGGAATCTAAAATTAAAGTCAAAGACTTAAATTTATACCAGATATAATGAGTAATTCTATCTTGGACCAGCACTACTAATACAAACTCTAAGTCAGATTTGCCCATACAAGTAGGAGATTTCTAAGATTGAGGATTTATATCAATTGGGAATAGAATTTCGGGATTATAATCATATGCGTCATTTAATTTCTTAAGAGAAAATATAATGACATGAAATGATTTATAGACCATTCATCCAATGATATGTTTTGAAGCTAATTCGAAATGAATAAGCTAAGAGGAATTAGGATAATTTCGTTTAAAATAAGAATCCAACGATGCTTCGATTAGCGAAAGTCAAAGTAATCTTATTTATACAATCTTCTTGTTTCATATCGTAAAAATGCTAGTCTAAGGTGTCATCAATTGATGAACAGCTAGATGTCGCATATACAATATTTATCTTTCGAGATCTAACACTATTATGAATGTCTAATGGTGAAAATCCACTAGGGATTTATCTCATTAGATAAACAAGCCAAGTTAGACCAACAATGAAGATTCGAAATTAAACTACAACTTAATAACAGAAAATAACATGGTTCAATATAAATTCATACACAATTCAGAAATTATAAGCATATAAAGAAGTAAAATGAATGACAAGTGAAAATACTAAAACATACAATCCTAAATAATTTCCAAGGTTTTTCAACAAGGCGATACGAGTGTCCCGTTTAGGCGAGAGTCAAAGCATCATCCATTGAATAGAGTTGTCAGCTCATCTAAAATGATAACCATTCTAGCAACCTTTTATTCGATCAAGATTGGAATTCAGCGTTGTCCCGTTTAGGCGAGAGTCAAGGCAATTCTATCTTACGAGCTTCCACCATTGTTTCATAATTTGCAAGTCAAGTATGGTCGCCACCATTAGGGTGATCTTTACCATACAAAACACTTACAAACTACTTATCATGCGAGGTTAAACGGTGTGAAATTGCTAATGAACGTTCCTCCATTAGGGAGGATTACTCACTAAAACAAACGCGGTGTAAAACCCACAATGGAGATCGAATGTCTTAATAATAAAGCTCATTATTTAAAGAGAGTTGTATTTTCTTTGATTTTCTTTATTTAATCTATTTATTTTAAATATATATTTATTTAAATTTCCAATTTAGAATGAAAAATTCTAAATATAAATTTTAATTTAATATTTATAAATTTTACTTAGATGGTTATGAAAATAACATGAATTATTTCCATCTTAGTAATAATTTCCAATAAATATTTTGAAAAATATTCAATTTAAGTTGTTACAAAATTAATTTAAATTAATTTACAACTCAAATTTAATTTTCTATAAATATATATTGCATTTCGAAAAATTAAAATATTCAAGGATACAATTTTCGAAAATGCAAGTTAAAATAAAAAAAATTAATCCTGGAAAAATTATTCTAATTTAATGTTGGCCCAAAATTAATTAATAAAATTAATTTACAACAAAAAATATAATTTTCCTATTTAATTAAATATATAAGAAAAATTTCAAATATTTAAGTATGATGATGAAAATCAACTTAAATATTAATTTTCTATTTAATTAAATACACTAGAAAAATACTTCAAGCAAAAATATCATCTATCTAGATTTTCCTTTGACTAATTAATTCAATTTCTAATAATATATTTTAATTCATTTATTTTTAAATTAGTCAATTAATGAAAAAATCATTGATTTAAGTTGGTCCAAAATTAAAATAAATAATTTACAACTTTAATCTATTTTTCAAATAAAATTCGAAATTCCAACATTTAAGAAATGCAATTTCGAAATTTGATTAATAAAATAAATAAAAAATATATTTTGAAAATTATTTAAATTTAGTTGAAAAATTAAATTTCAACTAAAAATAATTTTCTATTTAATTAAGTGTCATGAAAAAGAAATATTTAAGTATCATGATGAAAATCAACTTAGATATTTAATTTTCAAATTAATTAAATGTATTAAATTAAAGAAATAAATAATTAAGTGTAGAGAATGCTTAATTATTAATCTCTAGTTTAATACTAGGAAAAATATACTTAAAATAAATTGTACCAAAATTAATTATATAAATAATTAATTTCACAATGTATATTATTTTCCTATTTAACATTAGAAATAATAAGTAGTCTAGAAATAACTATCTAGAAAATATCTTATTTGACTAAGTATCTTTTCCACAAAATTTGAAAAAATATCTAATTTAAGTTGTATTAGAAAAAATCTAGAACTTAAATATTTTCAAATTTAAATTTAATTAAATATCAAAAATTAAGTTGTAACCACTTAATTCAAAAATATTCCATTTTAAGTTAATATTCGAAAAGATATTAACCTAAAAAATATCTAAAATATTCCATTTTAAGTTAATATTCAAAAAGATATTAACTTAAAAAATATCTAAAGAATCTTAATAACCAATGCCTAAAATTCCTCAACTTAATTTTGAAATTTGAAATTCAAAAGATATTCAGATTTAAGTTAGTTAGTTGTAGATAACTAAATATCAACTTAAATAGGAATATTTAATGAAAAATTTAAATTAAGCTCCAGAAAGAATCTAGATGGTTATAATTTTATATTTAATTAAATACAAGAAAATACATATAGTTTAGCTTAGAATAAAAAATTCTTTAAACTATAATTTTCTTAAATTAATTTCAAAATAAATGAAATTAATTATGTTGCTAATCAATTTTATTAGGTTAAACTAGTTTAATTAACCTAGTACAGTTATTCAAATCAAGCAAATGGGCCTTCACAATTGGGGTGGTTCATGTGAGGGGGTGCTGGGTTCAGTATGTCGTACCCACTACTATGGCTCCCAACTCTCACACAAGGCCCAAAAGAGAAGAATTTAACCTTAAAATGAACAACTGTTATTAATTGAATAGGCCCAAAAACTAAATGGGCCTAAATAAATTCTATCAAGAACTATGATAATTTATTTAGCAACAACAACCTATATGCATCTATAATGAAATTAAACACATAGGCTCACACAGACACACTTTGGATGGGTCCTATCATGTTGCTAGGTCATACATAGATGAAAGAAGATTGTGAAAATTACCTATTACAAATTATTTACTTGACCAAGGGAGCCATCAGATCATTAGATCTGGCAAAAAGTAACCATGGCTATTTGCAATCAAGTAATAATAGGTTTTGAAAACTTACACATAAGCTAAAACACAAACTCATGCAACAAGGTTAGCTGGATAGTTGGATGTAGGATTTATTTAATTTTAAATTAAATATTTAATTTCGAAAATAATTAATTAAATAATAAAAAAATTTCGAAATTTTTTTAAAAAAAAAAATTGAAAAATTCGAAATTTTAAAAAATTTAAATTTAAAATTAAACCTACAATTTTTGAAAAATTAGGTTTCAACCAACCTAAATATCATTTCAAAAATTTGCTAACTATTTTAAATTTTAAATGTTATTTTATAAATAAAAATTAAATAAAAAATTAAAAAAGATAAATAAATATCTTTTTCAAATTTTAAATGTAATTTAAATAAATAAAATAACAAAATTTAAAAAATTAGCAAAATATCTTATATCATTTAAAAATTACATGATTATAAATATCTTATTTTAAATTTAAAATAAGGTCAAAATATCTAAAAAAAAATTAATTTAAAAAAAAATATATAAAATCTGACCTTAAATTTAAAAATAAGATAAGATATAATCAAATTTAAAAATAAGATAGATTTTTAAGCAAGAAGATAGATACTAATTCTATTCAAATTCAAATTACACTAATATCTTGAATTAAATTTAAAAAATATTAAATTAATTCAAAAAGATAATTAGAATTGAATTAGGAATAGTAATAATATAAATACAAAACTATACCAAAAATCAGAAGTTAATTCCATGAAAAAGCATGAAAAATCGAAGAAAACGAAAAAATTGTGAACTGTACGGACAGATTTGCGATCGCAGGAAAATTTCAGCACAGCCCCGATTTTTTTAAATCTTCAAAAATTCATAACTAATTCAAATAAAATCGAAATTGAGTTCTGTAAAAGGCTAACTTACTTAATTTTTTCCATACTATCCAATAAAAATAATTCCAGAAACAAAATCGCAATTATTTTTCACGAAAATTTACAAACATCAATCAATCATCAAATAACACTCAATACAACATGATACCATCCAAAGAACATACAAACAATCGTTTTAAAGTCCAAATTTCTTGCAAGTAAATCAATTACCATGGCTCTGAGGCCAGTTGTTGGAATTTATTTTACCAGGATCTTAGATCTACTCACAAGTATGTTGATTAACACCATAAATATGAACTTTCTAAAACGATAAAATAAACACATATAAAGTTTAGGAAACCTTACATTGGGTGCAGCGGAACATAATGACTCCTTCCGTTCAGATATCTAGCCCTTGATTCCTTTCTGTAGCAGAGCATTATCAATATTTGAACCTGGATCTCTTTCTCTGAATCTTTGATGCTGAAAATCCTTGCTGAAAGTCTTTCTTCACGATCTTCCTCACTATGATTGAGGTATCACTTGTTGTGTGTGGGCACTACTCATACACTAAGGATTTCGAAATTTCAATAAAGAAGAGAAAGAGAGTGGGTTCGGCCAAAGATAGGGAGAGAGAAGGCTCAGTTTTTTCTGAAGGAAAAATAGAAAATTTAAGTGTGTTTTTCCTGAAGCCTTCACTATCTATTTATAGCATTCCACTAGGGTTAGGTTTGAATTATTTGGCATTAAAATAAGGGGAATTTTTAAATATACACATAAAACTAATAATATTTATGTATATAACGTCAGCTATTTTAATAACTCACGTAACGCCCTTAGTTTACCGAAAGTATAAATTAATCTATACTCATTCACTTCCCGTTTTACTCAGCATATCATTTTTTTTTTCATTTTTTTTTCTCTTTCTTTGTAGCCTAGCCAACTATTTTTTATTTTATTTTTTAATAAAACATAAACACAAGATAATATGCCAACAAATTGTTTTAATGTGTTTTTTATCATTATTTATTTATGTATTTATATTTTTCTCCTTTATAAATATGAACATCTCTATATATATATACAATTTCATAAAACTTTTTAGTTTCTTTTATATACTATATGCTATAATTAGAAAATAAACCACTAACATATATATATATTTTTAATAAGTGTTCCTTTACAATTATATTATTTCATATAATTTTCTTTATTTAAAGAAACTAAATAATGGTTTAATTTCAAAAAAAAAAAAAAACTAAATAATGACTTTTTTAACAAATTAAATAATATCTTAAACATTACAAAAATTTATTTTAAGTAACAATATACTATCTTATTGTTTCTTTTACATTATTTTTGTTTCTAGCACTATTTCAGTTACTTTCAAAAACCTATTCAAGAATTTAATAAGGTACAGTAAAAAATAAGTATTTACCACATATCTCTTATTAGTAAAGTTATTAAATATAATAATTTTTATAATATAGTTAATTCTATAATATTTAAAATACTATTTAGTTACTTTATAAGTTTTTTTTTTAAGAAATATATTAAAATAGATATTAAGCAAACTTATTCTAAATATATTATTTGGTAACTTTTAAATATAAAATATAAAAATTATAGAGTAATTTATAATGTTGGTTTTTATATTGAATTTTAATATACTATGTGCTTTTCTTATATAAAAAATAAGATTCTAGTAACTTTTCTTAATCCACAAAATTTGTTGCTATATTAAATTTTGTTTCAGTTTGATTGTTAGCTAAGTATAAAATATATTTTAGAAATTTATCTACATTGGTTCATAGTAGTAACTTTCAAATATTAAATAAAAAAATAATTAATAAAATTAGTTGGTATATTTTATTTTGTTTAAATTTAAATTTTTGTATTTTTTTTTTGGTTAATTAAATCAAAAAAAAAAAAAACAAAATGGTTACCTTTGATTTAGATTATTTTTTTTAGGTAACGGTAAGGTAAAGAAATATATATTTTTCACACATCAAAATAATAATATTGAAGAGTAGTAATACAATTCTGATGGCCAAACAATTACCAGTATAGTTGAAAAGTATTTTTAAAATTATTTTTTCAATAAAAAAAATATCTAAAACTATTAAAAGAAAAAAAATTTATAAAAATATAAATATTTGATAAATGTCCCATCAGGAAAAGAATTATTATAAGGAAAATAAAATGTAGCAAGTATATGAGTTAGATAAAAACAAGGAATAATAGATAGATATTCAAGAAAAAAAAATAGTTTATTATCGTAATAATACAAGAGAAAGAGGAGAAAAACAAAATAATATATGTAGATTGTAAAGCAAAATAGGCTGATACGTATACAATTATCCAAACAAAATTAAAAAACTTAACGGTATATGCTATAATTAAATAAGCAGTGTTAATTGTGATATTTATTTCAAAATTAAGTCACTAAGTGTAAAAATGAAAAAATCAGTTTAAATTTCATACAAAAGTGGATGGCCCTATACTAGTGGATTTGGGCCTCACTTTTTGCAATTTTGCAGTTTTATCTTTTCTGCATCTGATTTTCTCAAAAATGCCAATTTTCTAATTCAACCATTTAAATGCCAATTCTAACTATTTAATAACTATAAATAATTATTAAATAATATTGTCATTTATCATATTTATTAATTGAACCATACAAAGTATCATAATTAACAAATATGCCCCTATAAACTCTTTCTTTACAATTTCGCCCTTACTTAGTGAAAAATTCACAAATAGACATAGTCTAATTTGAGAATTATAATTAATTAATCAAAACCAATTACATGAGTCTTACAAGCAATATTATCTCAACTAGTGGGGGGACCATGAGTCTATATAACCGAGCTTCCAATAAGTAGATCAAGAATTTAGCACTAAAATTCACTAACTTATTAATTCTTCGTTGAATCCACGCATAGAACTTAGAATTGCACTCTCAGTATATAGAATGCTCTATATGTTCCACGATATAGACACATCATTAGTTATCCATTGTTATAATCCTAATGTGATCAATGATCCTCTATATGAATGATCTACACTGTAAAGGGATTAGATTACCGTTACACCCTACAATGTATTTATTCCTTAAAATACTTGACCCCGTATAAATGATATTTCAGCTTACGTGAAATGAGTACTCCACCATTTATGTTCGTTTGGTCAAGCTCGAAGGAGATCATCCTTTGCTTACTATTCGCCAGATAGAAGTTATAGATTCCATGTTTATGATAGCGCTCCCACTCAATTGCAGTACCGTGTTCCCAAAATGTACGTATCACCCTGACCTAAAAGTAGGCTTAACTAACAAATCAAAGAACACGAATAGCCTTTCAAGATTGAGCCTAATCATAACAGGATTAAGAACATTTGATCTAGGATCAACTACGCGATATTGACTTGAATAGATATTACGGTAAGTTTAATAAATCTAAGTCAAAGTTCAATATCGGTCCCTTCCGATGCATACTCCATGCATCCAACCTGAGCTTTACTTTAACCAATGCTCTGGAAAGAACATAGCACTTCTCCAAATGCAAGTAAACTCTGTTGTAGATTATCATATCAGTAAAACCCTGTGTCTGATAAATCTAGGAAACTTTATTCACATAGTCATGTTTACTTTCCAATGTGTTGACGGCACAATAAACAGGATCAAGTATGTGAAAAGGGTTTCAGATGAATCTATACATTATGTACATATAATCATGAAATAAATCATGTGAACCATGCAACATTAAATGTTATTTCTGATCTATATTAATAAGTAAATCTGATTATATTGAAATGAGTTTTATTTAGGGCATAAAACCCAACATAAACCTCACTATAACCCTATTGAATACACTTTTTGGAATTTTGCTTTATTTCACATACCAGTAAATGAGAGGTTTTATCTCTAATAGATATCTTTTTTATTCTTTAGAAAAAATAATATATAATTTATTTAAAATAATATAACTGTAATTTTAATAATATTAAAATAATACTTGTTTTACTTTTTATTCTTCAAACTTCATTTTTAGAAGAATGCTAATGACATATCTACTGTTTATTTGTACCTATAAGTTATAGTATTATAATTTTTAGACAATTCTTGTACAGGGGCTTGGGAAAAGATCTCATGAGTGGGGTCTTCTTTAGTTTATGAGAAAACAATACATGAGCTAATGAAATTTGGTTTTGTACGTTGGAGACACATTATTGAGTTATATAATTTAAAGTATTATTATTGGAGACTAATAGTGTCTATCATGTTTTATGGGTGGCGCCTCATAATTGGTTAGAAATTTTACTTAAAAGTTATTTTCTTAAACTATATGAGATTTAATATTTACTTATACCAAATTAGCAATAGTGATATGACACCGATGAAGATGTAAGATACCAATAAATACATGAGACTACGGTGGAAAGCTAATACTTTTCTCACACAGAATTAAATTCATTATTTTTAGAAACACTTAATTATTTCTTTTTATGTTATTTTATTATTCTTTCTATTTTCTATAGTAAATGTATGCTTTTGAATATCTCACTTTTTTGAGCAAAAAATAAATATTTTCCATTTTTTAAAATTGTGAGTTTTGCTTCACATATGGTATATGTCTTGTGAAATTTGTCATCTCAATTTCTTTTTTTCTTCTCTCAATCTCTTTCTAAAATTGAAAAAAAAAAATTAAAACCTAAAATATAAATGGCTCTTTTTTCCTCCTCTCCACCTTCTTCTTCTTCTTTACAGTAGCTCAATAGGTACTTCACAAAAGAATCTTAGTTGTATTATTTGAGATGAAAGCTTAACCATTTTTTGAGTTAAAAGCTTCACCTTCTTGGATCTCACTCTTAAGACTAGCGTTTCAAAGATTCACTAAACCTAAATTTGGTCAGATAAGGATCGTCAATGTCTCCAAACCCATAACCCATGCCAGCTTCGACTTTCTTTTCTCACTGATGAATACACATTTGTACACTCATTCCTAATCAATTATTAGATGAATTAGTATTTATTTTTAAAATTTTGTATAATTTTGATGTATTTTTTGTAGTGTGCAATATTGAGCATAAAATAATAAAATTATAACAAATTAAAAGTTTACTGTACATATTTGCGCAAAGTGCCGAAACCAAGAAGCGAACGAGTTGAGAAACAAGCAAAATCACGAAAAAAATGATTTTTGGCGATATAGCACTGTGAATATGGCGTTATAGCGTGGCTCTAAAAAAATCAGCATGTTGAGGATTTCGGGAATTCTCGAAAGGTGCTATAGCGCTGTACCTATATTTTTTTTTTTAATTTAAATCCTAATTCTAGATGGATTCTTTCTATTTTTTTGGGTCTATATAAATAATGATGTAAATCGAATTTGAGAACGACTGGAGAGATACAAACAAATAACTTTGAGATTAGAAAACGCATTGAAGAGTAAAAGAGAAGAGATTTCAAGCAATCATCATCAACTATCACCATTAGCGTCTTTTTCTTTTTCTTCTTCTTCTTTATTCTTTTGTTTAGTTATTTAATTAAGAGCATGAATTAAAAATTTTAGATTATTCTCATATTTATTCATGCTATTTTGTTTATGTAATTTTGTATTAATTATCATCTTGTTAATGTTTAATCACCATTAATTAGTATAGAGATTTTAGACTTTACATTAAAGAGAAGTAATTTAAAATAAGGCTTAAAATTGCATGACATGGGAAAAGTGTGAGATTGAGATATTCCACTAATTCTATGAGTTTCATTTAAAGAGAATCATATTACTTTATCATTGCTTAATTGATTAACATTAAATAGAGATATGTTATTAGTTAGTTAAAGTTAATTTTATAATCACTCGAGAGAGTTTAATTACATTAGGACTCTTGAAATTACAAATTATAAAATAAATTAGGATGATTGGTAAATTGAGATTCATAGTTTGAAATAGAGAAATCAATGCTTTAAGTATTTACTTTTTAATTAAAATCGTTGTTAGTCTATTTACTTTTCAGTTATTTTATTATTTTATTTTTAATTATTATTTATTTTGAATTCTCTAATTAAAGCATAAAATAAAAAGGTATAATAATTAGTGAAATTTAATAATTAAATGGGTTTAATAACGCAGTAAAAATTGTGTATCACTCACCATCATCTGTGTTGACACAGGTGACATCAACCTCGCAAAAATTTTGAATCTTTCTCATATCTCTATTTTTTTTTTTAAAAAAAAAGAAAAATATATATTGTTTGATTAGAAATGAAGAAGGAAAATTAATCATTGCAAAAAAAAAAAAAAAGGAAAATTAATTATTTAAAAAAACTATATTGTCTTTGGCCCTTATCCTACCACAAAAATTATTGCATAAGGGCCAGCTACATGGAGATAAATTTGGGTGTATAAGTTAAGTCTAATTTGATGAGTTCTTTAAACAAAAAAAAAAAAAGTTTGACTTATTGAGAGGGAAGACATTACAATTTCCTAGTAAACAATCTTTCTTCCTAAGGGAGAGAGGGGACATTGCACACATTTTAAAGTTGTGTAAACAGTTTTTTAATTTTAAAAAAAATGTTATACTACGTGTTACCTCACAATAACATATGATGTGTCAATAATTAATTAGTTTTAAAATACCTCTGGAGTCTTTTTTCTATATTTCTATAGTAAAAAATAAAAAAAAAAGTTGAAAAATATTTTTTTTTTATACATTAATTAAATTTATCTTTAAATAAAATTTAGTTAAAATATACTTCTTTGAGTCTATTTTGTCATTTAATAAAACAAAAGGTCCATTTAGTAATTTTCGTAAAGCACAAGGTCCAAAATGATATTTACCCAAAAATTAAAAAAATTAATTTAAAAGAAGTATGTAATGTAATTTCGTCTTAAAAATTCCAATAATTTTATTACATTTTTGTTATTCTAATTAAATTACTATACTATTTTACTATTTTAATAATTTGTTCAATTTACATAAGAATAGAATGAATATTTTTTAAGTGGAATTATATACATCCCAAAAATATATAAATATATTTGGCATAAAATACATATATTTTTAATTCATATTTTTTTTTTCTTTTCTTACGTTGTAACGAGTTCCATATAATTGTGTGCATAAATTATTCAATCCAATGATAACTGACCGATTCAATTACAATTGACTGTCAAACATTAGATATCCAATTGTGATTAATCGGATTGGATGTTATTTTTGAATATCCAATTTGATCGGATCGGATGTTGGATGTGGTTTCCAAAAATTCAATACATCCAACATCCAATCGAACTAATTAGAATTTTTATTTAGTTTGGGTGAGTAATTAGATTTTATATTGTTGTATGTAAAATATATATGTATATATAAAAATTAACAATAAAACTTTACTTTTTTTTTTCTTGGATTGGATGGATCAAATCCGATCCAATACATACTGGACCTATAATATTGGATGGATCCGATCCAATCTAAAAAATACTAGGTTTAAAATATTGAATAAACTCAAATTAAACCAATAAATATATATGAAATATATCCAACGGATAGAACCGATCAAATCCAACATCCAATGAATGCTGGATCGATTGGATGATTGAAATTAATTGGATCGAATGATCAAATCTAACATCCAATATATAATTAGATCGAATTTGGATATTCTTAAAAATATTGAATGTGGTCCAATGAACATCTCTAATTCCATACATATAATTTGATTATTAATACAAAATATTAAAATAGTAGAAATTCTATTAGAGTTCAAATAATAAAATATATCATTTTCTAAAAAAAATATGGAAACAATATTAAAAAATTATTAAAATTAACAAAAATAAATATAAAAAATGTATCAAGATTAAATATTGAAATTAGTTTAAGTTGATTGATTACATCTAATGGATTTGGATCTAACCGATCCAATTAAATTATTTATTGGATATTTAATTTTGTAATCGATCCAATCTAATCAAATTAAGTCATCCGATTCAATTCGATCCAATAAATGTATTGGATTAGATTGGTTCCAACCATTGGATGCATTAACTAATTTTTTATTGGACTTAATTGGATTCATACAATCTATTTTAGCTACCATTTAAGTTGATTTCATTTAAAGAAATATATATGTATAAATATAATTTAAAACTAATAATCCAACATACATAATAAACAATAGTTTAGTCTAACTTAATTATCATGATCACATAATAAAACTGCTAAAAAATAAAACTTATTCAGTACTAATGACAATTTTATTAGCGTTTAGAAAGATGAAAATCAATATTTTAAATTTAAGATTTTTTTTTCTTTAATCTCATGTGTTAAATATATATTAAATCAATTAATATATTTTTTAAATAAAATATATTAAATATGTAAAATTATAAATGTATTTTAAAAATATATAAATATAATTAGATGACCATTGAATAATGATTGGATCAGTTCGATTCGATTATTTATTGAATCAGATATCCCATCCAACAACTAATCCAATCGGATTGGATTTTCAAAATTTAACATCTGATCCGATGTAATTATGATTGGATATTCGTTTCAATTTGATCGGTAAGGATTGGATCAGTCAGTTACAATTAGATTATATGACTTTCTACACACCCCTAATTTTTATAATTTCTCAAACTGCAATCGCAGGATCTTAAAATAGCAAAAACCACACCACCAAAATGCGATGTGGTGCAGTACAGTTTGGGCGGTTTACACTATCATCATCATCAAACATTATAATAAAATTTAAAAATCAAACTAATAAAGCTTTAAGAATACAAAACAAAAGAATCTTATTAAAGTTTTAACATCTATAATAATCATCAAGTCATTATGTTGAATTGTCTCTGAAAAATAAAGTAATATACATATATATTATATATATTTGTTCTTATATGAAAAAAGAATAAAAATCATATTGTAAAAATTGGTGACTTTGTAATATATAATGCAGTGCGATTTGAATCGCAATTATTAAACTCAAAATTGTAAATCGCACTGCATCTTACCTTGCAGTTTGACAAAAATACAAATCGCAACCGAATCGTAAAAAATTTCAAACTGTATTTTTTTGTAGTGTGGTACAATGCGAACGATTTGTGCAGTTTAGATAGTTTAGTAAACACCTCTATATATAAACTAGAAAACAAAACCACACTATATAATAATTTAAAAATATATATATTGTTTGAGAGGAAATTACTCAATGAGATATTAAATAATTATTTAATAAATATAGCATAATTTTGTTTGTGCATATTTTATGACATTTTTATTTTTTTTGTGGTATTTACTTTCTATTATTTTTTATGGTATTTGTTTTGTCATTTATTTTTTTTAAATAATTTAAAAATTTATATTTAAATTTGTAAACTTTGACTACCCTACATTTTTATATTTATATTTTTTTCTCATCATTTTTCTTTTTATTTTTTTATTCTTCTTTATCATTTTTACTTGATTATTAATTTCTTACACATTATTTCTTTTTTATTTTTCTATTTTTTATAATATTTAGATAATATATAAGAGAAAAGATAATTTTTTTTTATGTATGATATAATGTAAAATTTAAAAGTAAAAAGATAATTCATTTTAAAAAATAAAAAGATAATTAATTAAATAAACAACATTGTAACTTTAAAATTAATGATTATATTTTCACTTCAAATAAACAATTTTTTTAACATATTTTTTTGAAAAGATAATAAACTAATATCACTGTAAAACTTAGTTTTTAACGAAGTTAAAAGATTTATAACTACTAAATAAATAAATAAAACTATACAATAAAATAAATATCTGTTAACACAAAGACCTGGACTTTTCTACAAGTATGTGGAATCTTACTAATCCTGTGTGTGTAATATATATAGTAGGAGAAGTATCGTGATGTTTTCCTCAAATCAAACGGTTGATTATATAATTGATTTCAAACACTTTTTTCAGAATTAGATTGGAAATAGAAATATTCTAGATCCTTCCTATGCTTCTCGGCCATCCACTCGTCTAGCCATCTAATTCGAAGTTAATGTGAATTGTCAATACTGCCCTCATCACCGCTTTCCAACACAATAAATCCCAGCCGTTCACTTCCTCTCTTTATAATCGCAGATCTACCCCAATTTCTTATTCTTCTTTCTCTCTAGCCGTCTCGCCTTGTTGCTCTTTCTCTCGCTTTCTCTCTCTTTCTCTTCGCTCTCCTTACACAAAGGAAGAAGGGAATAATCGAGTTTGCATACTCCTTAGGGTTAGGAATAGGTACTTTGATCCTTAGCTTCTGGGTTTTTGTGATTCTGAAATTATTAGTTCGATTTTTGAATTTTTAGTTCTGAATTTACTTTTTTGGGTTTTGTTTTTGCAGAATTTATAAGAGGATGTTTGGGAGAGCACCGAAGAAAAGTGATAATACCAAGTACTATGAGGTGTTGGGCGTTTCTAAGAACGCTTCGCAAGATGATCTGAAGAAGGCTTATCGTAAAGCTGCCATTAAGAATCACCCCGACAAGGGTGGTGATCCAGAAAAGGTATAACTTTATTTTTTTGGTTGTTGATTTTGATGGGTGGATCGGCCTGATAATTAAGTGATTGTTGTTATGATATATGTCTCGGATTAGTTTGTTGATGTGACTGGGTTGATGTTCGTGAGCTCTTTGAGTTATTGGTTGGTGAAACTGTGTAGATCCGCGTTAGAGGGTCGTTACTTGTTTGTATATGCGGTTCTTTAAGATGGGTTCATTGCGAAATTTTCAGGCATGGACCTAGGATTGTAATCCATCCATGACTGTTTGACTGACTTTTAGTTTACCTTCTTCGAGGTAGTGGATGCTGGCGATTATACAGTTACACAAGTGAATTTTAAGCTTGACTTAGAATGCTATTTACTGGTTTTAACTCTTCTTTTCCGGCGATCCATGTGTTATTGTTTTAAATGATCTTTTGGATATTTTGTTGATGACTAACGCTGGTTTTCTTTTGTTGGCTCCAGTTTAAGGAGTTGGCTCAAGCGTACGAGGTTTTGAGTGACCCAGAGAAGCGTGAGATCTATGATCAGTATGGTGAGGATGCCCTTAAGGAGGGAATGGGTGGTGGAGGCGGTGGCCACGATCCATTTGATATATTCCAATCCTTCTTTGGTGGCAGCCCATTTGGTGGTAAGAAGACTGACATTCTATGACGATGAGCATATTGTATTGTCCTGTAGTGATGCAAAATTCATTTTTTGAACTGGAATTCTTCTGTTTTCTTAGGTGGTGGTGGGAGTAGCAGAGGCCGAAGACAGAGAAGGGGAGAAGATGTAATTCATCCTCTTAAGGTTTCTTTGGAAGACCTATACAATGGCACATCAAAGAAGCTATCCCTTTCCCGCAATGTACTTTGCTCTAAGTGCAAGGGGTTAGTACTTGTCGTCTTTCTTTATGTAAATACATACACCCACGCACAGTAGGGGGTAGTCGGGAAACAAAATTATATAGACGCACACACTTTTTGAATTGTTTTTACTCTATGTTTACTTAATTTATATAATGTATGCAGCAAGGGCTCAAAGTCCGGTGCTTCAATGAAGTGCCCTGTCTGTCAAGGCTCTGGAATGAAGATTTCCATTAGACAGCTTGGTCCATCTATGATTCAACAGATGCAACACCCTTGCAATGACTGTAAAGGTACTGGCGAGACCATTAACGACAAGGATCGATGCACGCAATGTAAGGGTGAGAAGGTTGTCCAGGAGAAGAAAGTCTTGGAAGTTAATGTGGATAAGGGTATGCAAAATGGACAAAGAATTACTTTCCCTGGTGAAGCTGATGAAGCTGTAAGTCCTATTATTTTGTACTTTTTATTACTGAGTTTCCCTTAAGCTTACTTTGTTATCGTACTAGGTCGTATAGTTTAGGTTGTTAATCTACTGTTTGGGCTCTTTTTTTCTTGCAGCCTGATACTGTTACTGGAGATATTGTATTTATCTTACAACAGAAAGAGCACCCCAAGTATAAAAGAAAGGGAGATGACATATTTTATGAGCATACCCTTAGCCTTACAGAGGCACTATGTGGGTTTCAATTTATTTTAACACATTTAGATGGCAGGCAGCTCCTTATTAAGTCTCAACCTGGAGAAGTTGTCAAGCCTGGTAAGTGAAATATCATTGCATTACCTCCTGTCAATTGTTTGAAACTTGTAATTTGAAATAATATTGTCGCAGAAGGTTTTTCTTCTGTTTTTGCCATTTCTTAGTGCAGGCATGTCTTTTTTGTCTGGTGGAACTAGACTTAGCTGAAAGTAATGAATATGCGTTTGATTAGTTGATTGTTATTTGACTTGCCTTTTGGCTTTGTTTATCCAGTTAGACTTAACAATTTATAAGGGTATTTATTTAGTATATGCTACACAGTTCAAATGTTTAATACTGTAATGTTCCAACTGAGTTAAGGAAGCTGTTTGATTGTGATTTAACCTACGTTTTGGCCTGGCCTCATTCAGTTAAGACTTGGACAGTTTATAAGGGTATTTATATAGGATAGGTTACCTAGTACAAATGTTTAGTACTGTTATATTCTCACTGAGTTAAAGAGAAGGTTTGATTGTTATTTAACTTACCTTTTGGCCTGGCCTTCTTGGACTTGACAGTTCATAAGGGCATTTATTTAGTATATGTTACTTAGTTCAATTGTTTAATACCGTAATGTTCCAACTGAGTTAAGGACGCAGTTTGTTGCTTATAGATAATTGTTAATGGTAATGCAATTGGTAAGCCTTTTACTCTGTTAGGCAATAGTCATTACTTACTGGCCACCCTTTTGCTGCCCTTCCTCTTGTGCTCTCTGGGTATTTCTAAGTATGATTGAGGGAGCATTATTGGGGGCTGTATTTATGACATTGACTATTCACGACAAGGTTTGTTCATTTGTTTTAAAAGGCTTCACATGTATTCTTTAAGTTGTTCTCTTGTAAAAGGCTTAGTCTAGTGGCTCTTGGCAGTGCCATACTAGTGTTTACGACTAGTTGAAAAAACATGCTTTTTATGTAGTTAATGCTTATACATAGTGGTGAACTTCAAATTGTCATTTTAGATACAGAGACTCTTCCATTGAGTGTAATTTAAAATACAGGTCATTGCTCTGTTCTGCTTGATTTAGTTAATGCTTCCTTTTTTTGGGGTACTCTGTTTAGAATTTTTAGGTTTGTTAAGGGTGCCAACTATTGTGACTATTTCCTGGCAAATGCATGTACTGCTATGGCTCTAAACTTGTTTGTGTTCTTTTTGTCGTGACAGACCAATTCAAGGCTATAAATGACGAGGGCATGCCAATGTACCAGAGGCCCTTCATGAAGGGCAAATTGTACATTCACTTCACCGTTGAATTCCCAGACTCTTTGAGCCCAGAACAATGCAAGGCCCTGGAGACTGTGCTGCCACCAAGGGCAGGAGCTCAGCTTACCGACATGGAGATAGATGAGTGTGAGGAGACCACAATGCACGATGTGAACATTGAGGAGGAGATGCGCCGCAAGCAAGCTCAGTCTCAAGAAGCTTACGATGAAGATGATGACATGCACGGTGGTGGTGCTCAAAGGGTGCAATGTGCTCAGCAATGATGAGAGCGAGGTAGTAGTGTGAGCGGTGTTTTAACAAATTATTTGAGAGAAATAAACAGTTAACATTGTTTCTCCTTTCCTTATAGGTTTTGTTTCTTACTTTATTCTCTCTTTTTTTTTTCTTTTTTCTTTTTTAGTATTTAAATTCTTCTTTGGGAGGTTTTCCTCCCCTTAAATGTTTGCAAAACCTTTGTGCTGGAGTCTAGAAATAGTAACTCTCAGACATATTAAGATATATGCTTGGTTTGTTCATCTGGCCGTAGAAGACACGTGAATATGTTTTTAGGGAATGAACCTATTGCAACTTACTAGTGAAACTAAGCTTAACTTTGGTTTTCTTAAGCTCAAATACTTTTAAATTGGGTTAAAAATAAAATAAATAAGAATTCTTAAGTTTATTATTATGGATTAAATTATTTTACTGACTTCTCTAACAATTCTTCACCGGAGAAAATGTTGACTTGTGCTCGTAAATCTTCTCTTTTGTTTGGGAAAAGAGAAAGAAAGCTTCTTAAGTGAAAAGGTTAGTGTAGAAAGTGAAGTCATTGATAATAAAAGGAGAAAATTAGGAATAAGGTTACATAAAATATATATGTCTATGATTTGATTCTTTTATTTTCAATTTTTAAAAAATATATCGTGTTTTCTAAAATCGAACATGTTGATTGTGGAGCATGTACATTATAATAAAATTTAAAATGTATAAAAAAAATTGATAAAAAAAATTTTGTTACATTGAAATGATCATTTTTTTTATTTTTAAAATAGAATGTCCATTCTACTAAAATGGTGGAAAGAGTATTCCATTGGAATACCATTCCAATACTTTAAAATACAACCAAACAAAGAAATAGAATAAAAATTGTTTCTATTTCATTTCATTACCTCTAACCAAATGCCACCTAAAAATTTGAAACAGTATATTCACTAGAATAATAATACAAAATTTTGATAGGGATTAGGTTTATGATAAATAATTCCAATTTCATATTTGGTGGTAATAATGTTGACTGGATAAATAATCCTTTCTTAAGATTTATAATTGGGTAGCTGTTTTTATAATTTTTATTAAATTAAAATAAGTAAATTTTAATATAAAATTATACCAAAATAAATATTTTAAAATAATTATATAAAGCACTAATTTTTATAAAAAAGATTACATATTTACGTTTATAAAATATATATATATTTTTTTTATATTTTTACAATTTTCTATAGAAAAACACGAAAACAACAAAAAAACTACATAAAAGTAGCATGAAAATAACATCTAAATAACATCAAAACAATAACAAAAAATAACATACAGATAACAAAAAATAACATATAAATAACAAAAAATTAACAACAAATTAACAAGAGTACAACATAAAAAGACTGTATTTTCTGTAAATAAAATAAAAAAAATCGTAAAAATGTTTAAAATTCCATGAAACCGTATTTTTGTAAATTTTTTGTTGTTTTAGTGTATTTGTGAAATAATCCCTAATTATTTTGCTTTACAAGAGTTTTTTCACTAAATAATGAGGTTTTTAAAAAAAAATATTAGATTTTGGGTAAAATTTTACAATTTTATGATACTGTCTATTTTTTTTGTCTTTTAAACTGTAAACACACACACAAAAAAAAAAAAAAAAGAGACTCCCATCTTCTATAACCATAGATAGAACCATCACAGTAACACTAGAAAACCGAAAAATAACTATTAATTTTGGCGAGATTGAGCAAAAACAGTAAATTGACATTAAATAAATAATCATGACAAAACAACTGTAAAACAATAAACCATCACAGCAACACTAGAAAGTCGAAAAACAACTATTAATTTTGGCGAGATTGAGCAAAAACAGTAAATTGACATTTAATAAATAATCATGACAAAAGAACTGTAAAATAATACTAAAACAAATAAAAAAATATGAAAGGAAAAAAGAATTAAAAAAAAATAACCATTTGCACAACCTCAACACCAGATGCAATGCAATAACAATTATATTTGCAAGTCCAGTCTTGAAACATCAGAATAAAAAAAAAAAAACTACTAAAACAACGCAAAAACAAATGTAAAACAATGAAATATATAGAACTACTTAAAAAAACATAAAAAAAATCACACACTTCAAATTTTTTTGTCAAGGAACTCGTCAAATGTATTTATAGGAGATCAGAATAAAAAAACCACAAAAATAGTCAAAGAGAACAAAAAAAAATGTATTTATAGACTTCATCTTCAACACTCATGGATAGAACCACCACAGCAATATGAGAACACTCAAAAAATAACTATTAATTTCGACGAGAAACAGTGAAATCAACGTTAAATAAATAAACCATGACAAACAACTATAAAACAATATTAAAATAAATAAAAAAATTAAAAGAAAAAAATGATTAAAAAAACCAACAATCTTCTGCACAATCTCAACACAAGATGCAATAGAGACTATATTTGCAAGCAAGTTCTGAAAAATCAGAATAAAAAAGCCACTCTTATCTTTCCCGAAAATGTGAATGAAAATTTCAAATACTAAATTAGAAAATAAAAAGAAAATGAAGAAGAAAAACTTAACAAGAAATAAAATAAAAGGTTTACATATTAATGGAGAAAGATAGAGAGAAATAAAATAAAAAGTTTACATATTAATGGAGAAAGATAGAGACAACTTGAGGAAGAGAGTGAAAAAAAGAGAGTTATTTGTTATTTGTTCAATAGGAGTATATATATAAACACATAAATAGTTTCTTGGTTTGGGAGATCAAGTGGGCTTGCCCCAATTTTTTTTTTTTTAAAAAGAAAAACAATAATTATTTTAAGGAAAGAAAATAAAAAAAAAAACTGTGACTTTTACGATAGCATAGTAACAACATCACTTCAAATATTCAAGCTTTTGTTTATATACCGTAGCCCGAAAGTAAAAAAAAAATAGTACACAATATAAGAAGAAATAGTAAAAAAAGTAATTTTTTCCTAACAAGAGTAAAATTAAAAGAAAATAGGAAAAAACAGTATAGAGTGTAAATTTCTATTAAATAATCAAAGTGAGATTTAGAGGTTTTTTTTTTCTATTTTTTTGATAATTACATAAAATACTATTTTTGTAAAATTACTAAAATTTTACGTATAAAAGTTTTTTTTTTTTTTTAATAATTTTACGATTTTTTTTTTTATGATAACAACACGAAAATGATAAAAAAATTACACAAAAGTAATAGGAAAATAACATCAAAACAATAACAAAAAATAACATACAAATAACAAATTAACAAGAGTACAACATAAAAGACTGTATTTTTTGTAAATAAAATCATACAAATTATAAAAATGTTTAAAATTCCATACAACTATATTTTTGTAATTTTTTTGTTGTTTTTGAGTATTTATGAAATATATATTTTTTTTTGTAATGGACGGATTCTTAAATTGCAAAAGTGTTTAAAATTCTGTATAAATTTTGGGTACTTATGTCGCTAAAAAAATCATTAGATTTATGTCTCTTACAAACTCAAAACTTTAGGTAATTATACCGCAATTTACTTTTAAATTTACAAATAACCTAATGATTACGACATAAGTACTCAAAACAATTAAATTGGTATACTTTTTACGGTAAATTGCAGCATAAGTACCCAAAATTTTAAATTTGTAAGCGGCATAAATCTAATAATTTTTTCAGTAGCATAAGTACTTAATATTTGTAAAACTCTATTTTTTTTTTCAATTTTATCAATATATATATAAATTCTATTTTGAATTTATTAAAAGAAAATTTGCAAGTAACTGACACTATATATTTTTATCCAAATCTAATGATATAGAACATGAGTCTTATTATATGTGTTCTATTGATAATATAAAAGTATATACTAACGAAATTGATGAAAAATTACAGTTTGATACCATATTTTTATAAATTCAAAACTTTAAGTATTTAAAGATGCTAAATTTTATGAGACACTACTTTTATATTTGGAATAATTACATAAGACATTATTTTTTGTAAAATATTTACATTTTTACGTTCAAAGAATGAACAAAATTTCAACATAAAAGACCATATTTTATGTAAATAAAATTAAAAAAATCGTAAAAATGTTTAAAATTCCGTGAAATCGTATTTTTATTATTTTTTTTTTTGTTATTTTTGCGCATTTGTGAAATTATCCCTTTATATTTTTGTTACTCTTTTTATGTGTAAAACTTTCATATAAACTAACTTTGAATCGGGGCTTTGGCCCATTTATATAACCTTATTGGCTCCGTGTCTGAGTGTAAGCTGTATCTCATGTACTGTGGTTGCTGACATTTCTCTACGTGAATAAATTTATTTTAGCATGAAAGCGTACGTCTCCACATGAACACTAACTACATAGAAAACACCCCGAATGGCCGAACAGATACACGCACAAAATATAAAACAAGCTGTAGAAAAAGCAGAATAAATGAACAATAACCAAAAATAAAATAAAAAAATACACCTCAGACTCAGAGGTAGACAGGCAGCACAACCCTCCAACAAATAATAACAACCAGCATCAAACTGAAAAAACTAGGCACACAACAAAAAAGCCAGACATACATACAACTAACTACACCATCATCAAGCTTGTTCACTTACAGCAGTCCAAAACTACCAAAAACAAAAGACTTAACAACAATTCAGTACCACTACACTACACTACACTATAGTAGTTCCCCATAGTCATTGAACATCTGCCTATCTACTTGAGATGACTCAATAATTAACACTTGTGATATGATCCTGAAAGCCCACTTAGCCAAATTGTGGACAGTGATATTGTAAGTCATATGCTAATCTTAGAGAGTTTCAACAGATCACACCACTCTCCCAACAACCATAGCCTGATACAGGTATAGCCATGACCCATGAGTGGTACTAGTAGTCTTCCCTTTCGGCTCTTGGCCGGTTCATTCAAATCACTCCTAACAAGAAGTGCATCCCTTACTATATGAAATTACATTATTGTAACATATTTAGCTTCACTGACTTTCAGTCAAGCAATAGCCCAAATCTCTTTTCGCTAATTAAGAATCAATGCTACCGTTGTTCACCATATTGACAAACCTCGAAACCCAAGGCCTTCTGTCAAAACTCGACCTACAGAGCTTTTCCAAACTGGTAAGGTGCGCAAAATGCCTCTGATTCTCTCATTGGAATGATGCATATTTTTCATCACCACAAATACTATTCTTATTAATTACTTTTGTACCATTTTTTTTATGGCTAATTAGGATTCGTCGCCTTAATCATGTCCCTCGAACTTTTCAGTTAACTGCCAAAAATTCTCTCTGATAACTTGAGATTGTTGGATTCAACAACTTCGGTTTAATTTTACTAATGAACACCTGATGCGGATAGAAATTCAATCACAACGTTAGACGTATATTAGTTAGATTGAACAAAATTAGACGAAAATTGTTGAATTCAAAAATATTAATAGTTTGGATAAATTTTTAATAGCATGAATATTTTAGGGAGCAATTTAGTAATTTTTTACTTTATTTTTTCAGAATTATTATATATAAATTTTGTATGGGTGCGTAATATACAATGTGCAATTTCACTATAAGAAAAAAGAGATATAGGTACGACAAAATTAGTGCCAACAAATGTAGATTTTAGTGCCCATAGTTATTTTGGCACGACTTGTCGTGCCAATAGGTTCGTGCCTAAAATTAGCAATATGCACCACAAATATTGGCATGCCAATTGCCTGATCTAATGACACGACTAATGTGGTGTCAAGTTGGAAACGGAAACTTTATTAATCTTACATTTTAGCACTACAAAGTCGTGCCAATTACATTTTGTGTAAAGAAAAAAAAGTAAACTAAAAACAAATATATATATTTTAATTTAAATATAAATTATCAAATTAATAAAAATTAATTAATAAAAGTATTTTCTACCTCATAAATTAAAATCCAAACTACAATAAAAGTATTAAAATAACAATAACTAAAATAAACATTCAAATAAACAATACTTATAACATCATATTTATAACATTACAAATAACAATACTATAATCCCAATTGTGTAGAATCCTCATCGTCAGTATCATCATTCTCTCCAGACTGTTGTTCTGTAATATTTGGCATTTGGGGATAGTAAGACTGTTGTGATACTTCTGGCATTTGGGGATAGTATGGTTGCTGTATGTGAGACATTTGCTGCATCGATGGCAATGGTTGCATCTGAGACGTTGGTGCCATATGCTGCATCAATGGCATCGAAGGCGTATGCGGTGTCTGCTGCATTGAAGGCATCTGTTGCAAATGTGACATCTGATGCATATGTGTCATCTGCTGCACATGTGGTGTGTGTTGCATGAAAGATGGTTGCATATGTGGTGTCTGCATGGAAGGTTGTTGCATTTGTGGTGTTTGCTGCATCGATGACATATGTTGCATGGAAGCCTGCTGCATCTGTGGAGTCTGTTGCATCGATGCCATCTGCTGCATGGAAGGCTGCTGCATCGATGCCATCTGCTGCATGGAAGGTTGCTGCATTTGTGATGTTTGCTGCATCGATGACCTTTGCTGCATTTGTGGTGAATGCTGCTGCAGTTGTGATGTATGCTGCATCGATGGCATCTGCTGCATTTGTAGTAGATGTTGTTGCATCTGTTGTGTTTTCGGTGTCTGCTGCATGTTCATCACTTGCATTTGCAAAATCGGCGATGACATCCAAGGAAAAGGGGACATTTGCGGAGGTGATGACAAATGATACATAAAAGGAGGCGACTGCTGGGCTTGGTGATATTGCGAAGTCCCAGCTGGCTGTGAAGATGAAGCAGACCCTCCTCCAGACATTTGAGGCATTGCCATTCCGAGCAGCTCCTCATCAGTAGGTAGACGAACATCAGGTCCCAACCTTTGAGACATCCATAACATTAGTCTGGTCAATTTATCAATTTTTTGCTCCACTCTTGGATCCACAGGCATATCTTGAGTCGGAGTAGGTTGTGTGTTCCGCGACAATGATTGTCCCTTTAATTTTCGCCCCACTCCACGATTATGACCATGCCTTTCACCAAGTACCTCACTAAGTACACTCATTCCAACATCAGGAGTATTGGCTCGTTTTTCATAAGCTGAAACGAGCTCACCCTATTTTAAGAATATAAGTTAGAAAACATTAAAGATACATAAAATAGTATTTTATTTAAAAGTTATGAATAAATACTTACATGTTTCTATGCAGCCAATTGATTAACAAATGTATTTGACGATTTCTTGGTGTGAACTTCCTTCCAAGTCTCAATAAAATTACCCTTATTCTTCTACAAGAGATTAAAAAAATTAGAAAATGTGCAATGTAATATAATTTAACTAAATTGATATTTTAACTTACTTTTTCATGACGCCTCTCAGCCATAGATTTTGTTCCTTGTGTTGTAGGGTACTGCATCTTTTTTCTATTTTCTACATTTATTTTAGAACAAGCAATAAACTCCGGACTAGTGAAAAATTGACAAATAGGAAGCCATTGTTCTGGAGTCAATTCACTAGGCGGGTGGGCAACAGCATTATCAAAATCCACCGGACTTTTATAGTATTTTTTGAAATGAACATGTCTTAACATCTTTCGTTTCTTATATCTGTCTGCCATTTCAGCCCATGCAATGTTTGTAACTACTTTCAAATCCACTTCATTGTCCTCGTGAATACCGTCGACAAGAGGTCCATCTGATTCCCCGTGCCAAATTCACTTTTGATAACTACTTTCAAAGCCCTTGTCAAAAATATGTGTCTCCACGGTTAATAGATCATGTCGTCTCGTATTTCGACATCTCACGCATGGACATAAAATCTTTCCACTAGAGTCTATATGTTTCGATACAAATTCAATAAAGGCTTGAACACCTTCCCAATAAGCATCATCACAACGATTTTTTGTTATCCAACTTTTATCAATCGTCATTTAAATTTTTTTTTAAATGACGAAGATTATTATGATGAATTTTAAACAATTTATGCTCACTTATTATGATAAATTATTTTTAGTATTATGAATTCATTAGTTATTCACTTATTATGATAAATTATTTTAATTATTAAGAATTAGTTTTTTATTTAAATTATTTTTTAAAAATTATTTAAAATTATGAAACTTTTCAATTGAATAATTAACACATCATATATTTTTTTTCCATATTAAAATGACTATTATGATGAATTATTTAATTATTCATATTTTTAGAAATCATAAATTATTTTTACAATCATTTACTTATGATAATGAAACTTTTAGAAATATTACATTAATTAATTTGTATCTCACATCTCACATTTTCTCAATATCAAGAATTATAGCATATTATGACAAGTTAATTAATAACTATTCATCATATTAATTTAAATATAAATTTCTTACTTATTAAATTATTAAATTATGTAATCATAAAGATATTAATTTAAATTTTTTTGAATTGTTTACTAAAGTTTTAATATCTCAGTATCTTATTAAGTTAAAAATGAAGTTCAAAATTAATTTATAATTTATTTTAATTTTCTACTACAATTTGGGCAACATAACATTTATAACTAGATATTTTTCAAAAATTTAAAGAGAAAACCAACAATTAAAAGAACCAACAAGGATAACAATTAAACTAAAATAACATTTCACAATACATATATTAATTAAAAAATAACCAATACTAATTTTAAAATGCAAGTTCTTCCCAAAGATAGAGAACACCAATAAAAAGAGATTAACTTCTATAAAATAATCATTTAAAATATAATTAGTATTATATTTACACCTAAATAAACATCGTACATTCACATTCACACACATATATATTCACATTGATATTCATATTCACACGTATATATTCAGATAAATATATATCCACATATCTATTAATACATTCAAATTTATATTTACACATATATATTAAAAAAATACATATTTAGAGAAATTTACACGGTATATTAACTTTTACTATTTTTTTACAAAAATACTGACAGACGGTATTTTTTATTAATTTTTTTACTGTATTTTTTTATAAGTTTCATACTGCAGTATACTGTCTTAAGTTTTCACTAGTGTTCTATTAGTGTTTTACTAGTGTTCTACTGTTGTTTTAAGTTGTTTTACTTTTGTGTTTTACAGGTGTTTTATAAAAACACAGTATTTTTGAAAAAATTTCCGTGTGACAGTATTTTTTGTAAAAATTAATCCAAAATCCAATATTTTTATAAATTTCCCTATATATTGACTAATGGTCTGATGTATTCACTGAAATAATCAATTACACATTCTGAATTTTTAGTTAAATGAAAAAGAATAGTTAAAGAGTTATAATTTATGTCTATATGTGATTCAAGATGATAGAATGGAGCACATATAATTTTTTCATTTTTCATTGTTTTAAACCCATCAAAACTCATAATTGATTACATATAAATAATTATATAGGACTGTATCATAATTACGGACTACATTTTTCTCAGCCATTTCATCAAACACCCAACACGCACAACATGCTCTACAGTACAGCAATATTGTTGCAAAAATTATGCCAAAAATGATAGTAAAAAACTTTGCAATACAACAATAGCTACATTTCACAAGATTATCAAATTTTTCCTTATCATTAGTAGAAAAAGGAAAACAGTACTCTTTTGAAATCATTTTTTTTTTTCTGTTTGGTAAAAATGTGAAATAATATTAATGTGGAGGAATTTATAAATGGCAGGGTACAAACATTTTTTTTTTCAATTGATTCTAATTTGTACATATATATAACTACATTTAAATTAGGGAAAAAAACAGGAATATTCTAAAAAGGGAAAAATATTACAACAATACTGTGGGCCGGCCCAATGAACATTTGTACAGCCCAAAAGGAAAATATTACAAAAATACCACTTGCCCTTACCTTCAGCCGCACGTCACAAACGGAGAGGATGAATGAAGCTCCATCGATGCAGTCGGCCACGCAACCATAATGAAACCAGATCGAACGTAAAACAGCTGTAAATCCCGTCGAATTTCAATAGGAAACGATCAAATCCAACGATCTAAACATAAATTTTTTTAAAAAAAGAGCAGGACAACCGTGGAGAAACTGAAATTCAACATTTGATTTCGGTTTTTATAGTGCAATATCACTCAAACGATCGTCGAAAATTCAGATTGAAGCAATGTAAATCTGTATTGAACAGATCTGGAGCTCCCCCTCAAATCCAAAAAAAAGGTATGAACTGAATTTTTTTTTCAACAATGATACACAACATTTTTAGTTGCATTCTGGTTGATTCAATGGTGTGCAACAGGCAATTCATATGGTAAAACCAATAAACAAGAACTGATTCTGATTAAGGAAACAAGGGATACTAATAACTTTTTTTTAATTTTTTTTGCGTTGGCTTACAGTTGCATTATCGTTTGAAAATGGTTTAGAAATCATGAAGAAGTGTTATATGACAAGTACCAAGAGCTAGCATATATACAAGGTAAGATGTATGTTAATGGTAGCAAATTAGTTTTATAATAGTTGTAAATCGATCTGATTCGAATAAACATGATGAAAAATGACAATGCGTAAGAACTATGTAATTTTGGGGATATAATTGTGGTTTTTCAGTTGGTTTACAGTTGCATAATCATTTAATAATAGTTTCATTACGTTTTTTGCAGGAATTTATTGTGGAAAAGATAGAGGACAGAACAGTTTGAGAAATGGTTAGCTTCCCAAAATTTAAATGAAGTTTCTTAATAGTTTTATTCTCGTTTCTTTGTAGTTTATTAACAACCAAAAAAATGGCAAAATCAGGAATCAGGACAGGAAATACAATGCTTGAACAAAGGAACAGAGATAGAAGTAAGTTTGTACTCTATTTCATAACATAATAAAACCAGTTTTAAAATTCGTTGCCTCGGACTAATAACCATTGCAAAAACACAGGAAAGGAAAGACATTCCATTCCTAGTCTTCTACAATGGAAAATTCGATGATCGAATGAATTATGAAAATTATGAAGCCAGTGGACACTACATTTCTGCCAATTGTAACTATGAAGATTTGCAACAGAAACTCAAAGATGCCCTGGAATGCAACCAAGAAAACACTGTTTTGCAACTGAAATATCAAGTGAAGGAAGGATACCAACCATTGAGGATAAAGGATGATCAAAGCCTGCATTTCTACATACAACTCAAACTGAAAGACCCCGACTTCACAACATACCCAATGTGTGTGAATGTCATCAACAACCCAACAACAACCATCGATGCAACATTCTTTGGAAATGACAATTCATTAATTACACATAGAAGCGCCTTCCAACCAATCGAATACAATGCAGCAACAACAGAAGACTCAACAAATCAACAACATATAATTGAAGCAAGAGTACTGGAATTTGGGGAAGAAAGTTTTGACTTCATGGACTATGCAAAACTTGTGGCAGAGGAAATGGTTGAGCAACTGGAAAACAACAGAAAAAAAGGAACCATAAATCACAGATTATGACGAACTACTAATCACAGATCCGCATCATCCTGAAATAGAAGAAGCACAAATATACAAAGACAAAGAAACACTGCAGAGTGTGCTTGGTTTCTATGCAATTAGGAACAACTTCCAATTCAGAGTTAAAAAATCATGTGCAAGAACATACAAGATTTGTTGTTTGGATCCAAAATGCAAGTGGGCACTAACAGCATCCAGAAACGGGCCAACAAAGTCATTCATCATTCGAAAGTACGACAGAAAGGTGATACACACTTGTGATCTAAACATCAGATTTGCCGACAAGAGACAAGCTACAACGAAATTGATTGGAAACTACATCAAGCCACGGTTCACCAACATAAAAACAACTCAAACGCCACAAGACATCGCAGGAGAAATGAAACACAAGTATGGGGTCGAATGAACTACATGAAAGCATGGAGAAGCAAAGAGCACGCGCAAGAAGAATTACGAGGAAAAGCCAACGAATCATACAGGTTGCTGCCCGGTTTTTTGCACATGTTGCAAAAAACTAATCCCGGAACAATAGTGCACATGGAAACAGAGGATGACAACAGCTTCAAGTACTTGTTTGTCGCACTGGATGCATCAATAAAAGGATGGAAGAAATGCAAACCTATAATAGTTGTTGACGGAACTTTCCTTAAATCAACATATGGAGGTACACTGCTCTCTGCTTGTACACAGGATGCAAATGGGCACATTTTTCCACTAGCTTTTTCTGTTGTGGATTCAGAAAACAACAACTCATGGCAATGGTTTTTCACAAAAGTGAGAGAAACATATGGGATTAGAGAGGAACAGTGCTTGATCTCAGATAGACATGAGAGCATAAGTAAGGCAGCTTGTCAAGTATTTCCAGAAATCACACATTGCTATTGTGTATACCACCTGTTAAGCAACCTAAAAGCAACCTTCAAGAAGAATGCAAGCAAGCTGGATAAACCATTCTTCGCTGCAGCCAGAGCATACACAGAGAGGAAATTTGAATACCATATGAGCGAGTTGGACCGCTTGGACATCCGTGTAAGACCATATTTACAACAAGTTGGATACCACAAATGGTCAAGATACCACATGCAAAAACAACAGTATTCAACTATGACTTCAAACATTGTTGAATCTCTAAATGCAGCAAACTTGGCAGCTAGAGAGCTACCAATCACAACACTGATGGAGTCATTGAGAGCATTGATTCAACAATGGACATACACAAACAGGAAAAAAGCACAGAAAACAACAACATTTTTAACACCTACAGCAGAAAAGAAATTAGTCGACAACTTTGTGGAATCATTGACAGAAAATGTAATGACATGTTAAATATTTTAGTTGCATTTTAGTTTCTTTATAGTTTGTTTTTCGTTGTTATACATATTAACAGTTTTACACTTAATCCGCAGGTAAAACCAATAAACGAGACCATGTTCGAAGTCATTGAACTAACCAGATCATGGGTCATCAACCTCAAGGAGAAACATGCAGTTGCAACAGATTCCAACTTGATGAGTTACCGTGTGCTCATGCGCTTGCTGTTATAAAAGAGATGAACTTGAATGTTTACAACTACTGTTCGGGTTATTACACCACGCGAACATGGCTTGAAACATACAGCGGCTCAACATATCCGGTACACAATCACACAACTTGGGATGTGCCACAAAACATAAAAGATATCATTGTTCTGCCACCAAACCAAAAAATAAGATCTGGAAGACCAAGGAAACGAAGGTTTTTATCTGAATGGGATACAAAAAAACATAACAGGTGCGGCAAATGTGGACAACACGGACACAATCGAAAGACATGCAACAATCAAGCAATAAAATAGATACATATGAAATATTTGAATTGTTTAATTTTGTGTGCAAATTCAAACAGGTTGATCTGTGATGCTCTAAATACATGGGATTTCATTTTTATGAAATTTGAAACAGTTTTTTAATAGTTTCAAAATCGTTTTGTTACAGTTGCGACCCTTTGTAAAATATTAAGTACCAGAATGACTTCTTCTTTACAAGCTTTAAAGGCAGTCAGTCAATAATTGATAAAACATAACTTGAATAAGGGAAAAGAGTTAATGGAATACGAAGAATAAATATACATTCATAGCACTATTTAGGAAAAATGAAAACATAGTTTGTATTTAGTTGGTTAATAGTTTCTCCATAGTTGTGCGACCGTATATAAGAACTTGAACAATTAAAAAAACACACAACTTTGGGAAATACAAACCTATACAATAAAGATATTATAAGGAGTGAATGTCAAATATCCTAAAAGTTTTAAACCAGCTACATAGTATAAAATCAAATATAATACCTACATTGAAACAACAACACTAAAACTTGTCAAGTAAATAGATTCAACAAATAACATAATAGAGCCACCAAATTAAAAGATCCTATTTCTTCAATTTAGATGCCTTAGAAGACTTGGTTTGCTTCTCATCCTCGCTGTCAATACTTTCGTCAATTTTCCTTTGTCCGTACGAGTAGAAAAGTGAAGCAAGTCGGGTTCGATAAACTTCGATGTCAAAGTCTGCAGGGACATCCTTTCCGTGTATAAAGAATTCAGCAAAGGCAGCAACATATGCTCCACAATCACTGTTAAAAAACATAGAGAAAAAATAAACAGATTAGAAACTAAAAAACAACATAAAAGAAACTTAAAAGAAACACTCACTTCTTCTGCTGAGACGCAAGACCACTAAGCTCCACGATTCTGAATGGAGTCGTAGGGTCGAAACTGAGGCAGGAGCTTGTGCTCTATTCTTCCAGAACCCAAGTAAATCGAAAAACAAAGGCAGCAACACGGAATAAGCCTTCATCGCATTCCTAGCTGCGGCATTCATCTTCGCGGTTCTCAAAGAATTGTACAGAAATAACGTCCCTTCGTTCACGTCAAGACGCCCAAAAACCCAATGACTTTCCCTTCTTAAATTGATGATGAAAAGCACGTGATCGGCTTCATACCAAGGCTTGGAACAGGGAATGCGCAATTGGGTGGGCAGCGTGAATGTGTGACATCTTAGTCTTCATTGACTTGGCCTTGTTAAATTTGTGGTACAATGCTTGGATGGAATCATCAAAAAGACAATCAGTAGTTGCGAAATTCAACGTCACAGCGGAAGAATACTTACCTTTTTTCCGAAGGTAATAGAATATGGTGTTCATATGCTGAGAAAAAAAAACAACACAGAAACACAAATGAAAAGGTTTAACAACTGTAAAAAAACTGAAATGTAGTATCAAAACTAAAAAACATTTATAAAGCAACTAAAAACAAACTACCATAAGTACAATATAAATTGGAAACTTTACCGAGTCGTTCATAAACATGTCGCATGTGGCCAAATGGTAAAACCAAGTTTTATCCTCAACATAATCAACACCTAGCCTAAAACCCGGGGTAAATTTCTTTGCGCCGTCTTCATAACAATTATAATGCCTACAACAACAAAAAAACAGCAAAAAAATAGCATTAAAACAGGAATAAAACTGGAAAAAAAAATAATACAAAAACAGATTTAATAAAAAACGATCACACAGGATGTTTAAGCAATCCTTCACCAATCCAAGAGTCAAATTTTGCCTCAATCTCGGTAGATACGGGATCAGCAAAAGCATCATTAAGAGCATAAAGGCCCTTCACATAAGTCACCATTTTGAAATCCCTATCATCCCCAGCTGATTGAGAACCTGAGGACATAAGCTCCATTGGAGTGCTCCCGACATCAGCAGACCCGAAATCAACAAATGGAGATTTCAAGGCCGGAGCACGCTTCCTCTTATCCAACAGAGGTGTATCAGAGACAGTATCCTCAGTTTCTTCATCAGTATGAAGGGCATCTGACTTTTCACCAACAACATCTGGATTGGGTGCGGGGACCTAAAAAATAAAGAATGCATTAAAACAGTTGCAAAACATATTAGAAACTAATGAGCAACCAAAAAGAAACCTAGTTTTTTTGAAAACAATTAAAAGTAAACTTACATTGATTTTAGCAACAACCTCCAAGCCAGCCAACACAACTTGATCATCATCTATTACAAGCTGGCTCAACCCATCAAAGAAATCGTCCCCCTTCAATCGAGACTCATCGCCCTTCGGCTTCTCAACATCCTTAACATTTTTATCACTCCCTCCAACATCCTCAGAAGGATTCACATCAGCAGAAGGAACAGCAGTAACAGCCTTGTCAGCATCATCAGCATCCCCACCAACTTTAACCAACTCACCACCATCGTCGGAGTCGGAATCAATATTTTCTGGATCAGGCAATTGCTTCTCATCATCCTCGGCATCATCATCATCATCATCATCATCATCATCAGCATCATCATCAGAATCTTGAGTTACTAATTCATCCGATGACTTTCCCTGTATCAACCAACATAAATGAAACTTAAATAAAACAGTAAAGAAATTATACAAAAAAAAATATAAAAAAACCTAAACAATAAAATAAGAATAAATACCTCGTCAGAAGGACGACGATGAATGGCATTAACCTTCTCTTGGATATCCTTAATTACAGTCATTACGGATTTGAAATTAAAATCAACAAAACACCTCAACGAAATGAAGTCCTCGGCCAATGATGATTGATTCGAAATGAGCATCTCCAGCTTAGATTTCATCCAATCAATATCTGCTGAATCAGACTTCTTTGAAGATGACCCACCCTCGAAGGATTGCTTCGCTACACCACGTTCATCAATAGATTCATCGATAAATAGACCGTCAAGTTGAAGCTGCTGCCTCTCTTCATCAGTAGGACGCATGTTTTTTATCTTCAACTGAACAGCATAATCAAACATAATATGAAAAAAAAATTAAAACAATTGGAAAAACCAAAAAACAACAACATATATAAAACTGAAAAGAAACAGGAAAAAAACAGTAAAGAAACTGTAAAGTACCTTCTCCAAAGGTAAATCAAAAATCTTGCCCTTCAAGTCTCGAAGGGTTGGATTTTTGGTGACGATGGTGTTGCTCCAGTTCAGAATCCTGGGAATAGAAGATGAAACTCTCTTACAGAAAGAGTTCACCATTGCAGGACAGCATTCATAAAACCAAACAGTGAAAACCCAAGGACATCCCAATGCCCTATACCAGCCATCATATTGGCCTCCCTTCTCTGCCTTTCTATTTTTCATAATGATCCCATGCTCAATCCTACCTTTGAATGAGTCAATTGTCAATTCAAATGATTCCCTACCCCAACAATACTCATCCCACCGACCGCTATCAACTACATCTAGAACAAACCTAGACACTTCTTTGTCAGGAGTATTGCTAAGAAGAAAACACTGAATGAAATACAAAACAGCCATTTTCAAACCAATAGACTCATCCAAACCCCACCGACTACCCAAAAAAGCATCCTCGATGGCTTTGTTGTCAATAGTTTTTACACCACGGAAACATGTTTCTACCAATTGATTTGTTTCCTGTGAAAACAACAACTTGTTGCAATCACCGAAACAATCTAAACCAGAAATCAGGTAAAATTCTTCGGCACTAAACCGTATGCAACGGCCAGCAACCTTAGCCCAAAACTCCTTAGGATTAGGCTGTAAAACTTCCCTTAGTAATAAACTATGAACGACTTGTGGATGAAAAACAAACTCAGGCATATCCAGAAAATGCCCAAACTGAGTTTGACGAAACAAAGAAAGCAAATTAACAGATAAAGTGTTTTTAATATTATTTATCACAGAATAAACACTGGTGCATACACACTTAGATCTGTAAAAATCAGAAGGACTAAATTTACAGTCCCAAACCTGCAACATAACAAAAAAGGGCCAAGATAAATTATAAATCCTGAATAAAACAGTATGAAAACTGTAATACAACTACAAACAAACTAAAAACAAACTATCAATGGCAAACAACTACACAGAAAATAACAGCAAAGACCTTAAATCGTTTGGAAACATAAAAAAAACAGTAAACAACTAACCCTAAAAGAAATCGAAAAATGCAGTATAAAAAGAACAACAAAACTATATTAAAACAACAAACAAACTAAAAAACATATACAACTATAGAAAAATATAGAGCAAAGATTTGAAAATCGTTTTGAAATCTAAAATATAACAGCAAACAACTAAACCTAATGAAAATCGAAAACACATCAAAACATACCAGTAACAAACTATTAAAAAACTGAAAAGAAACTACCGAAGAATGATTGAAAACACCAAAAACGAAAACAAAACACATAACCTGTAAGCACAAAAAAACACTGAAAATAAAGAAAACAAAACAAAATTAAAGAACAACACCCAGACCAGAATCAAATGAAATGATCAAAAGCAACAATAAATAACTAAAAAATTTAAAAACATAAAACAAAATGCGCAAATGAAACCCTAAAATCACACAAAGCATAATGAACATGAAAACGCCAAAATCTGGGTAAAGCATAAATGGAAGAAAGGGGGAAACGAAAATAAAACTAAAAACCAACCTCAGTCCGATCTTCAGCATGTGTAATAGATTTTTGAAATTTTTTCCCAGAAATTTCTGGAAGCGTGGGCTCCTCCAAGTTCAGCTTCGATTTCTTCGAAGAATGGGGTCTCACACGCTTCGGCATGGGAGCTTCAAAATCAGAATCAAAATCATCAATGATTGGGCGTTTACCCTTGGATTTGTTGGCCAAAGATTTCTTGCCCATTTTTGATTTCTTTTTGAGAACTGGAGAAGGGGATGAAGATGACCGAGTGATTGCCATGGTATAAATAAGATTGAAAAAAAATGAAACAGAGAGGGAAAAACAGTTGCTAAATCGTGGGCTAAGAGGAAGTTGAAAATTCGTGGATGAACCAAAAATAAGAGGGAAAAACGTGATAAATTATGGGTGGTTAATGGAGGTTACTTGAATTCAAAATGAACTTAGAGAACAGAAATGAAGAATAGAAAATGAAATGAAAACAAAATGAAAAAAGAGAGGGAAGAGAGTATGATTTGATTGATGATGCATGGGGAGAGCACACGTGTATGCATGGTATGATGAGTAAGTGGTAAATGTGTAATAAAAATAAGTTTGTAAGTAGAAATGTAGTAATAGGCGTGTGAGGGTAATTATGTAATAAAGTGTGTAAAAAGGATTTTTCATGTAAAAATTTCTTTAAATTATCTAAATAATAATTTAAAATAGTGTTTAATTTGCTATAACGTGATTAAAAAAAATAAAAAAGATTTTTTCACTTTGAAATTTAAAGGCTTAATTTATTAATGAATTTTAATTTAACCAGATAATTATTCCCTCAAAATAAATATATAGATTAAATAAAGAATCTCAAAAAATTAAATAAAAATTACCCGAAAAAAAGGTCAGATTTCTCTTTTATTACACCACTATATGAGAAAACTCAAATCAAATAAACATAAAATAAACACAAATCAAAACCTAATAAAAAACCATAAAATTTATTTTATAAATTTAAATAGCATATATTCATTACTCACATTCTAAAGGATTGAACCTTTTATTCAAAATTGCTGCCTATCGAAGGACTCCATAGCCAAATCTTGCAATCTAACAAGTGAGAGTGATTATTGTGAGAGAGACAAAAATGAAAACTAATAAGTGTAGAGATTTTTGGGCTTACCGACGGCTTGGAGAGTGTGCTCCGACGACGGCTTGGACGGCGCCGATGGTTAGATTTGGCCAAAAAAAAAAAACTGTTTTGGCTCTGAGAGAGAGGCCAAAGACGGAGAGGGTTGGAGGAAAATGGTGAGGAATGAGATTTTGGGCTGAAATGAAAATGGACATTTCAGCTTCTTTTTTTTTTTTTTAAAATGAAACAACTTGGCCCGACACCTGTCGTGCCATATGTCGTGCCAATGTGCAAATGGCACGCCGAATGGGCCCGACCTTGTCGTGCCAATGGTCAAATGGCACGCGAAATGGCACGACCATGTCGTGCCAACTTTCTTGGGAGGGAAATTTCCCGCCTTGACCAGGTTTTCAAATTAACTTTGGCACGACATTTTGGTGCCAATTGCACCTACTGTCGCGCCAACTTGCAAAAAAATAAAAAAATAAAAAATGGCACGACATCCTATGTGTCGGGCCAATATAAACAATGAGATTGGCACCACTTTTGGTTGTGCCATTATTGGACGTGCCTATGTGGTATTATTGTTGTAGTGTTTGTAGAGTAGTGAGTAGAGTGTAGACTAATAAAATTATAGCAGTTGATCCTTGATAGCATTGTAACAGTAATAATTGTGGAGTATGGATAACAGTACGAGTACAGTTCTGTAACGACTACGTAATAATTTATATAATTGATGACTCATTATTACCTAACATCCTTTAAGAATCATTATTCACATATATTAATACTTCGCCTATGTTCTGGCAACCAAAACCAGCTTTTGTTTAATCACAAAAATGAAAATGGAAAATCAACCTTTGCTTTTTCTTCAACTCTTAAATATAATGAAGTAATTTGCTAATAATAACTTATATTCTCTCTCTATTTTTCTTTTTTGAGAGAGAGGAAATAGAAACCATCACATCTTCAATTGGTCAAAAATATGTTTTCAAATGTTGTCTTTTTCCTTAATACATTATGTCACCACATACATGTACATATTTTTCATCTCTAGATAGCTCAAAAGTCAAACATCATATATATATAAGAAAATTCAAGAAGAAAATAAGAAGCTAGCTAGCGGTACTGAATCTAATACATAGAAAGGTAACAAAACAAGAAGAGTCGTTTGTTAGGCTTTTATTTGGGCTTACATTAAATTTTATTAGTTTTATTAAAACTTGGGTTGATTGGATAGTTCTTTGCTGTGTTAGCCCATGTTGTTGGTGATCAATTGTTAATGGGCTTAGCATCTGTGTGTAAAGTCTAGGTGAAGCAGAAGTGTGAGCTTTTCTAGTTGACTGAAGCCTTTGATGAGCAGGCCCAGCCCAACTAGGGTTGTGTAGCTAAGTCCCCTCCCTAACTCTATAAATACATATTGTCTCATCACAATGGTATACCTTTTGATAATCAGATAAAATAAACTGCTTCTGATTTAGAGATCTAGGGAGGAAGACTTAGTTGATAGTATTGCACTATCGAATTGGAGTAACTGCTGTGGATCAATCAGAGATAATTGCTATGGATCAATCAGGTACACATACCTAATTATTATATCTTATTATTGTGTTCTATGTTATATACAAATAGATCTTGGGTTAATTGTTAATTTATCTAACATGTGGTATCAGATTGCCTATTGTATATGATTTAGAACCTATAATTTTTATAACAATTAATATGTATATGTTATTTTTTTCCAATTACATATTAATTTCGTTATTATTTTATGTTGAATTTTTTATTTTTCGATCTTAAAAGTTTAGGGGTTTTATTCCTCATTAAATTCTCCTTCTTTTGATATATTACTTGCATAAAATCATTGAGTAAATTAGGAGAATTTTAAGATTAATTTTTTAGGGTTTATGTATTTTTTCTTTATGAAATTCAATTTGGGATTTTTGATTCAATTGTTTCTACATTAAAATTGATGGTGCAAATCTCATTACCAATTGATTTAAAATGTTTCTACAAGTTTGATTTTTCGAATTGGATGACACACATAGCCAAATCGGGCTCTTTTATTTGTTCTTAGTTTTCGGATTGTGTTCAATCCAATTGACACCTTTTTTTTGTCCTTTACATCCGAAATTAATACCATAGATTGATAAGAAACTTCGTCCCAAACAAAACCCATCAAAAATCGCAAGTTTTTGGCCGGAAAACTGGACAGACCCGACTGGATCCGACCGGGTCGCGTGACCCGCTGGAGGTTGAAGAAGACCATCCCAGCAGCAACGCCCACTCGCGCAGGAGGCGCGTGGGGGCGCGTGAGGCCTCCTGGAGTGTCGTTTTTCGACGTTTTTTTTTCCATCGTGCTTAAAATTAAATTTCGGATTTTTCTATGATTTTTAATTAATTTTTTGACTCCTTTTAATAATTATTATTATTTTAATGATAATTATGTAGTTAAAAAATTATTAAAAATAATTTTTGATGATTTTTCAAAATCCGTAAATCATAGAAAATTTTTTGGGTTTCTTCTCGTTCCATAAGACATAGTCACTCTCTTGTTTAATTTATCTTGACTATGTAGTCTCCACCAATTTTCTTATATTCACATCTTTTAATTATTTGTTGTTCTAAAGTTATAAAACTTGATTGTTTGATACAAAAATAACGTGTTATGGTGGACACTTTATTTTTTGATTATCAATATAATAAAAGCAATTATATATCTCTTTTGGAAATTTGGTTGAAAATTATTAATTTTCAATGACTATTTTATCACCAAATTTCACATGTTGAAGAAAATATTATATCTTTTGGTTGACTATATGTGTAATTACTTGCCCAAAGGTAGTATTTACATATATTAGTTCACATTCCATGAAGTGAGTTAATATTAAATGTATATATTTTAATTATTTGCCCAAAGGTAATAATTTAAATATATAAATTTATTATTAGTTTTTTGCTTGAATTAATACATATTTTTAAGAAATTTATTTGCCCAAAGGTAATAAAATTCTTAAATGATATGTATTTTTTCTTTGTTGTTAACTTCATGAAGGTAGATCGTGTGTGTGTTATATTCTCACCCCAAAGGGGAGTTTATAATGACCAGTTGACTCTACAATATTTTCTAATGCATTGCTCATATTGCTTATTCAAGTTTTAATTTTTGGATTTTTTTTTTTGGTCTCCTTTCTGCGAACAACAATAACGTTTTCATCTGAATTCTGAATGCTTCAACTTTAAGACATGGAAACGAAATGTGAAAATTGCTTTAGGCATAATAAATTTGGACTTATGCTTTCGAGAAGAAAAATCTGTCGATCTTATTCTAATATCAGAATTGTTGCCCAAAAAATTCTTCATGCACATTGGAAAAATTCAAATCATCTTAGTCTCATTGCTATGAAAGTTCAATTCCATAACATTCTTTTGATGGTTTGCCAAACACCTCAAATACTAATGAGTTTTTCAAAGTAGTAGAAAAACTATTTCACACTAGTGAAATCGCTAAAGTTGGACATCTTATGGATGAAATGACAACCATTAAGTATGAAAAATCAAAGGAGTGCGAGGTTTTATTCTAAAAATTATTCATGTTCAGTCCGAGTTGAAAGAACATAATATTCCTCTTCCCGGCTTTTACACCTTTTTTTTTAAGTTCTTCATGAACTCGCTACCTCTTTTAGCTTTATCAAGACTGCCTAAACACTTATAATAAAGCATGGAGTGTTAGTGACCTTATTTCTCAGTGTGTAGCTGAAACACGCAAGCTAATAGAATGAGAAGAATGAGTCTTCTCACTTTGTTTCTCAACTCAAGCCCAACAAAGGATAAAGAAAATATGAAAAGAAGCAACCACAACCAGGGGCTAATAGATCTCAGAAAGCCAAGTGAGAGGGAGTCAATGCTTACAGTGGACACTTATATAGGAGTTGACGTTCTTTATGTTGGCACATTAATTCTTGAATTACCGTTTAGTGTTCAGATTGTTTTGAACAGTACTTTATTGATTCCTACTTTTAAAGTAATTCAGTTTCGCTTCCGCTTTTAGTTAAACAATGATTTTCTTTTCGTTTTCCCAATTATAGTGTTAACATTATGTTTAACTCCGAATAATTGGAAACTGTTTTTACTCTGATATTCTTTCAAATTATCATTGACTTCCTTAGCTTCCTTTTTCAATGTTGTGAATACTGTGGGTAAAAGACCTCATATTAAGGAAACATCCTTATTGTTATGGCACAAAAGATTGGGTCATATTTCCAGAGAAAGGGTTGATCGTTTGATTAAATCTGAAATACTTCCTCCTCTTGATGCTTCTGATTGGGATACTTGTGTTGATTGTACTCGTGGAAAATTGACTAAAACAAGAAAGAAGACTGCAAACCGCAGTCAATCTTTATTGGAAATTATCCACACAGACATCAGTGGTCCTTATTCCACCACGTTGTGCAGAAACAAATATTTTATCACTTTTATCAATGATTTTTCTCGTTATGGATTCACCTATTTAATTAAAGAAAAATCTGACGCCCTTGATAAACTCAAAATTTTTCGAAATGAGGTTGAGAAACAATTAGGAAGAGTCATCAAAGTTGTTCATTCTGATCGTGGAGGAGAATATTATGGTCGTTATACAGAATCTGGACAACACATGGGGCCTTTTGCAGAGTACTTACAAGAAAATGGTATAGTTGCTCAATACACTATGCCTGGTTCACCTGAGCAAAATAGCATTGCTGAAAGGAGAAATCGCACTCTCATGGATATGGTGAGAAGCATGATGAGTAGAACAAGTCTTCCAGAGTTTTTATGGGGTGAAGCACTTATGACTGCAACTTATATTTTAAATCATGTTCCCAGTAAATCTGTTTCCAAAATCCTTTTGAGTTGTGGATTGAGAGGAAGCCTAGTCTTAATCATCTTTGTGTATGGGGTTGTCCAGCTAAAGTAAAGATTTATGATCCTAATTTGAAAAAGTTAGATCCGAGAACAAATCGCTGTTATTTCATTGGTTATCCAATGCGCTCAAAAGGCTATCGCTTTTACTGTCCCACTCGTGGTACGCGAATTGTTGAATCTCAGACTGCTAAATTTCTGGAATTTGATGTTGCTGAAAAAATTCCTTCAACATCTCTTGAAATGGGGGAGTCATCTAAAGGAATTTTTATTCCTATGTCTTTTTCAAGAGATGATAATAATAGCAGTCTTATTCTTACTCTAGTTGATATCACTCCCATTACTGATGAATATATTGCTTCTAATATCTAAGATGACGAGGGTCCTATTATTGATGAGGAACCTATTATTGAAGAAGATTTTGTTGTTGATGAGGGTCTTGTTATCAGAGAAATCTAATTGTGGAATATGTCATTCAAAATGATGGTCAATAAATAGAGGTTATTCCAGAAGTACCTCCTATATGGAGATCTCAAAGACAAAAGATGTCAATAAGGTGTGATGATAATTCTATTTACCTTGGAGAAGGTGAATGTGATCTTGGTCATTTTGTGGAACCTCTTACTTTTAGTGAAGCACTTAATAGTTCACATTCTTCAAAATAGATAGAAGCTACGGATGATGAGATCGACTCCATGAAGAAAAATGGTGTATGGGAGCTAGTTTTATTAGCTGATGGTTTTAAACCAATAGGTTGTAAGTGGATTTTAAAGGCTAAAAGGGATAAAAAGGGACAGATTGAAAGGTTTAAAGCGCGTTTAGTGGCTAAAGGCTTTACTCAAAGAGAAGGTATTGATTACACTGAAACTTTCTCACCTGTTTCCACTAAAGATTCATTCAGAATTATTATGGCCTTAGTTGCGCATTTTGATTTAGAGTTGCATCAAATGGATGTTAAAACTATTGTTCTGAATGGAGAATTGAGTGAGCAAATTTTTTATGTCTCAATCTGAAGGCTTCGAGGAAAATGGAAATGACAATTTGTTTTGCAAATTGAAATGATCTATTTATGGTCTCAAACAGGCATCTCACCAGTGGCACTTGAAGTTTGATAAGGTTGTGTCACTGTTGGGTTTCATCGAGAACAAGTTTGACTAGTGTATTTATATGAAGATCAGTGGGAGACATCATATTTTTCTTGTTCTTTATGTAGATGATATTTTACTTGCCAGCAGTGATTTGTCATTACTAAATGAGACCAAAAATTTTCTGTCTTCCAATTTTGATATGAAAGATCTTGGAGAGGCATCCTATGTTTTGGGGATTGAGATCCATCGTGACAGGAATCGAAAAGTTCTTGGCTTATCTCAAGAAGCTTACATTAATCGTGTGCTCAAAAGGTTCAACATGGATTTGTGTAAAGCTGGTTCTGTTCCTATTCTGAAAGGGGACAAGTTCACTAAGCAGCAATGTCCTAAGAACGACTTGGAAAGAGGAGCAATGAAGAACATCCCTTATGCAAGTGTAGTAGGGAGTTTGATGTATGCTCAGGTTTGCACTCGACCTGACATAGCTTTCGTAGTCAATGTTCTTGGGAGATATTTATCTGATCCTGGCCTTGATCATTGGGTTGCAGCCAAGAAAGTTTTGAGATATTTGCATAGAACGAAGAGTTTTATGCTTGTGTATAAGCATGTCAACAATCTTTAAGTTGTTGGTTATTCAGATTCAGATTTTGGTGGTTATGTAGATGATTTAAAGTCAACTTAAATTTGTATTTTCACTTTTGTTGGTGCTGCTATTTCTTGAAAAAATGTTAAATAGACTTTAATCGTATCATCTACTATGTATGTTAAATTTGTTGCATGTTATGGGGCATCTTTGCAAGCTTTATGGTTAAAGAATTTGATTTTAGAGATACGACTAGTTGATCCTATTTCCTCTCCTATACTAATCTATTGTGATAATAGTATTGTTGTTTTCTTTTCAAAGAATAATGAGATTAGTAGTGCTTCCAAAATTAAGGAAATAAAGTATCTCACTATTAAAGACTTGGTTAAGAAAGGAGACATTGTGATAGAATATTGTAAGACCAAGTTGATGTTTGCAGATCCTCTAACCAAAGGATTAAGTGCCATATTGTTTGATAAACATGTTTTTTGATATAGGCATTTTATAATCTTTTGCTCCTTTGGGTTAGTGGGAGTTTCTTGCTTTATCTTTTGAGATTACATTTATATGTAATTTACTTGTTGATGTTATGAACTACTTTGTGGGCCAATACCTTTTTGATTATTGGATGTTTATGCTTTCAGTTAGGCTTTGTTATATTCTCGAGAATAATTGAATTGAAAGCATGTAGTTCATATCTTGTTGTGATCATTGTATTTTAAGTATATTTACTAAAAGACAATGATATGTTGTTGGCTTAATTCTTTAAGCATATTTAGTGACACTTACTTATTTTAAGTGGTGTATGTTTAATTTCACTGGCTTATTTATTAAGCATCACGGTATCAGTGAAATTGAGGACTGATAAGGATATTATGTTATTTTAAATTGATCACATGTTGAACATAATTCCTTACCACACTACTAGACTTATTGACCATGTCGATTTAATACTTTGGTATTTGTGATTATGAATGTCTTTTGTTGAGTTAAAAGCAATATGACTGTCGTAGTTCATTATCAAAGGTTAAATTGGACCGGTATGTTGAGATGCTATCAGAGAACTATCATTTTTTAAAGTGGCCACAAATGTTTTCCTGTTGTTCAACCCATGAGTCGTTTTCAAATAAAATTATTTTGATATATAATATATATGTATTAAAATCAATGTAGCCCAAGTGGGAGAATGTTAGGCTTTTATTTGGGCTTACATTAAATTTTATTGGTTTTATTAAAACTTGGGTTGATTGGATAGTTCTTTGCTGTGTTAGCCCATGTTGTTGGTGATCAATTGTTAATGGGCTTAGCATCTGTGTGTAAAGTCTAGGTGAAGCAGAAGTGTGGGCTTTTCTAGTTGACTGAAGCCTTTGATGAGCAGGCCCAACCCAACTAGGGTTGTGTAGCTAAGTCCCCTCCCTAACTCTATAAATACATATTGTCTCATCACAATGGTATACCTTTTGATAATCAGATAAAATAAACTGCTTCTGATTTAGAGATCTAGGGAGGAAGACTTAGTTGATAGTATTGCACTATCGAATTGGAGTAACTGCTGTGGATCAATCAGAGATAATTGCTATGGATCAATCAGGTACACATACCTAATTATTATATCTTATTATTGTGTTCTATGTTATATAGAAATAGATCTTGGGTTAATTGTTAATTTATCTAACATCGTTTCCTTTTTTTTTTTTTTTTCTGTAAAACATATAAGGAAAAGAGATTTATTATTTATTTTTTAATAAAAAAAACATTTAAAGGGGGAAAAAATGAAAAACGGAAACTACATACACAAACAACTCATCCACCGTATGCAAAACGTTTATTATTCTGATATTGTATTACATAATAATAAAAATGTCTGACTTACTAAAACAACTTTGTTCTATTGCACTTGATTGCATTCGTTTCACTATTATTTTTATTTATATTGATGATATATAAGTTATTTGTTTTTTTCGGCGGAGTGATATAATTGCAATCAAAAACATAAATATTAGAAATGATTTTACTTTAATTTGTCATGGTTTTATCTCTTTCTCTAGCTATATAGAACTCTGACATAATAAGGAGGATACAGTGAAGCAGAATTTCAGTCGAAAATAAATATTAAAAAAAAAGTAATACTAAAACGCCATTTCAACACCAAAAAGAAAAAAGAAAAAATGAAATAGAAGATGAAACTTGGAAAAGGAATATCATTACATGCAATGTGATTCATGCTTTTTGTTTTTATCTTAAAGATAACATGTGTCCATATAATAATAAATATAAAACGTTTGAAATTAGTGAAATCAATGACGGGTATTATGGAAGTTATTATTTTGATGATAAATTTGAGAATTTTTCGTTTTTCTATAACTTATTTATTAATATATAGGGGTTTTATTACTCTATTTATCTGTTGAGTTGACCTTGGGTTGGGTGCATAAAAATATGAAAGAAACCAAACAAGGCAAGTTTGTTAAAAAAATACACCATTTCGTTAGAGATGACATTGACAGGTAAGTTATTATATCTTCAATTTACAATTTAGCAGTTAATTAGTAGCTATTGGCTAGCTAGGTACATTACGTTAAGGAAATGCCATTAGCCAAATACTTATAACAATAATGGTATGATTATGTTAACAATTATTCACTACTTTTCAAATTATGATTAGTACGGAAAAAGTCATTCATAACTAATTTAGTAATTAACTAGTTATATACGACGAGGGACACACGGACAATTTCACAAAATATAAAATAATTATTTTAATTTACATTTTCTTTTTTATATATCACACCGTTATTGTTAATATTATTAAAATAAGTAATAAAATATTTACCTCTTTAATTTCCTCACTTCTCTCAATTCATAACATTTAAACCCCAAAAATAGTAAGAAGTATATATAAAAAAACGGAGAATAAAAAATAAAAAATAATAAAGAGTACTAGCTAACACATATAGCAGAAGATTACCCCATCATGAACAACAACCCGTTGAGCCCAGACGACGACGTTTCGCCAAATCTAGGCGGGTTCAGATACGGAATAGGAGTCTCAGTTGGAGTTTTGAGTGTAATCATAATCGTAACCCTGTTATCCTACTTCTGCACCCGAAGGACTCGCTTATCCAGGTCCCCAAACAGGACCGCAGCCCTCGTGGTTATCACAAATAGTAGTAGCGACGACTTTGATCAAGATCATAATCACAATCATAATCATCAGGTCGAGCAAGGGTTAGACGACGCTGTTTTGGAGAGCTTTCCTAAGGTTATGTACAATCAGACTAAGGTCCACACGATTAAGGGATCCAACGGTCGAAATCATCACCAGTCGTCTACTACGTCGGATTCTAGTTGCTCTATATGCTTGGCCGATTATAACGACTCTGATTTGCTCCGGTTGTTGCCCGATTGCGGTCATCTCTTTCATTTGACCTGCGTTGACCCTTGGCTACGTCAGCATCCTACGTGTCCTATTTGTAGGAACTCACCCATTCCCACTCCGTTGACCACTCCCTTGGCCGAGGTCGCTCCCTTGGCCTCCCGTCGAGATTGAAATTTGTTTATAATAATCTACGAAGGCATGACCTCTTTTTTTGTTCTTCTTTCTTCAATATATTTTTTTTTTATTTTTTATTTTTATTCATTTTGCTAGAATTTTATGTAGATGATGTTAGATTTATATTATCCCGTTCTTTTTTAAGATGGGATTATATGAAATTGGTTGGTTAGTTCAGAATGATTACATGCAGGGGTGAATTAATTTGATCAATTAAATTTATTATCATTTTGTATTATTTTTTCGTGGGAAAAATTAATTAATTAGGATAGAAATATAAAAATATGGGAAAATGCCAAACATAACAAAAAACTCATACAGCTGCCATTTGCTGTAGTTGACAACAGAGCAAGCTGCCGGCTACGCTCTTACATTTGGTCTTTATTGCATTATTAATTATTATAAATTGAAGAAAAAAACAAAAAAATATGTTAATTGATTGGATTGGGATCATAAATATCTATTAATTCAAGGATAGAAGTTAATAAGTTATCTTTTTTTTTACTATTTGGTTTATTGGAGGATTTGAACTTATTATGAAGACCAACTCTTTCACAGAAAAAGTGTGAAACCACTAATTATGACCACACATACTTAAAATTAGCTAATTTGTTGGATTATTGTTGTTAATAAATACTTAAAATTTGTTTATATGTACTTAAAAATAGTTATTTTTTTCACCAATTAGTTTATAAATAGTTAATTTGTTAGATTCTTGTTAATAAATAAATACTTAAAATTTAAAAATAGCTCTAAAAGTACTTAGGTTGTTTGGCTTTGGTTTTAATTTTTAGTTTTTAGTTTTTAGAATTATGTTTATAAAAGTGAGAGAATAGAAAATAGTATCTTGTCATTTTAAAAATTTAATAGTGCTTAGCACAAGTTTTTTAAAACTATTTTTAGATTTTTTTTTACTAAAAAATATCAATATTTTACACCATGCCATGACTTGATCCTATTTTATATCGGACCCGACCGAACCTAGATCTCGGCACGAACCTAGACCCGATCCCAAATCCGAACATCGGACCCGAACTCGGATCCAAACACAAACTTGGAGCCGCACCCAAACCCAAACTTGGACACCGAACCCCAGACCCCGGACCTAAACTTCGGACCCAGACCCCGACCCGAGACACCAGACCCGAACTTGGACTCCAGATCTAGACCCAGACCTGGAGCCGGACCCGGACCTCAACCCTGGACCCCAATCCAGACCCTAGACTTGGATTCAAAACCCAGGGCTAGGACCGAGGCCCTTGGACGGGTTCAATGTTTCAAGTTTGAGTCCAGGGTCTAGTGTGCGAGATTTAGGTCCGAGTCTAGGATTCGGGTCGGGGTTTGGGGTCTGGGCCCAGGTTTGGGTCTGGGTCAGGGTCCGGGTCCGAGACTCGCTTCAAGTTTGGAATCTGGGTTTGGGTCGGGGGTCCTGGTTTGGGTTTGGGTTAGGGTCTAGAACGGGTCGAGGTCTGAGTCCTTAAATCCAACAATCTCAATAGTTCATGAGGCATTTTTAACGACCTTAAAATTTCAGGGGACATCATTTGGTACATGTCAAAGTTCAGGAGGTAAAAATCATAATTATGTTATTAAATAAGAAGAAAATATAACAATAATTATTTGGTGTAGTGGTAAAAGGTTTTACTTTAAACTAAGAGATCATGGGATCAATTCTCAATCTTTACTTTTTAGTTTTGTTTAAAAATATTTAATGTGTAGTTATAAGGGATTGAAGTTCGGAGCTCTCAAGAGTTTTTAAAAATTTTACCATTACACTAAGCACTAAAACTATCATTTTCATAATAGTTAAACTATATATAGGGGTCCCAAAATTTAATTTTGCCTTAGGCCCCATATACCTTAGGACCGGCCCTGCTCATATAAAATTAGGGACTAGCTTATATAAAATTAATGGATTATTTAGATTCTTGATATTGATAACTTAAATATATTAGACATGTATTGGTTATAGAGTTAGCCTAATAATGATATTGCACATTTAGTCCGTTTGAAATCCATCACCCATTTTCAAAAAATTGTCACAAAATAGACATATCTTAACTTAACCATCAATAATGTGTCTATTATTTGTTTTTTTTTTTCTGGAAAACCTCAAATTCATTAAAGAAGATTTAAAATCCTGGTGATCACAAGGAGATCCACCTCCCAAAAGGAAACAAAACCACAGCTAAGATGGGACACACCTAGCAAGAACATGAACAATAATGTGTCTATTATTGTTCTTGCACACCAACATAACAAACAAGAAAAAACGCTTCAAATTAAAAATCATAGTGCGAGTCGTTAATAAATAAAAATAGCAGAATACTTTATTGATAAAAATATATAAAATAAACAAAAGAGCTTAAACCAAATAACTTAGATAATGAAGACCATTATCCCCAAAATAAGAAATTACACAAAAGCCATTTAACATGACCACAATATTGAGATTAATAATTTATTAAAACAACCGAATCATATATTATATTGGAAAAGCCTCAATAAGAGAAGAGATAGCACCCTTAATAGATCTAACGTTGTATCGAGTGAAGCCTGCTTGGTGAAGAACGTACACCCATTGATCCAAGGTCCTCTCTTTGCCTTTGTTGGTATGAGCCATCATCACCATATCAAGAAACAAACCCACATCTTTAAACTCCAACTCATCTTTCTTCATACCATTATTTTGCTCTTTGTTATTTTCAATCACAGATTCAACGATTATCACTTTCCCTTTCTCTGAAATAGCTTCCCTACAATTCTTTAGTATTTGAATACAATCTTTGTCTTCCCAGTCATGAAGAACCCACTGCATATATAAATCCAATATTAAGTACTGATCAGTCTAAACTGAATAATTTTATATACTATATATATGTATATAAGTACGTACCATAAGAAAAGCAGCATCAGCTTTAGGAACAGACTCAAACATGTCACCACCAACATGGACAACACGATCAGATTTTAGCGCAACAGACACAACATGGGGAAGATCAAAAAGAATTCCTTCCTTAATCCAAGGACAACCCTTAACCAACAGCTGCATAGCGGTTCCATTTCCACCGCCAACATCGACTATGCTACCAACACCATCAAACACCTCCAAACAACTGTCTAATATTGCAGCCACTGTGACCCTGGCATTACAGGCCATTGCTTCATTCAAGAGCTGGCTGTGTTCAGGATTGGCTGCCGTGTAGCTCCATAAATCCTGGCCATTCGCCTCCTCAAATGGCGTCAAAGAGTTATCAATTACTTCCGCCTTGAGACGGGCGCTAAGGCAGTGCCACGGCGCCAGCATAGGCTTACTGCTCTCCATCAACACAAAAGATGCCATGCTTCTTTCTCCGGACTTGATGAGGAGTCGTGAGAGGGATGTTTGTACGTATAGAGTACCAGCTCCTTCATCATTAACGATGTCGTTTTTGATCTCTTTGAATATTCTTCGGTTCACCAAGAATCTCATGATGCGGTGAATGTTATGAGGAGTACAGCCTAAGGCTGATGATAACTCCTTGAGAGACATGGGGCGCCCATGGCGTTCGATGGTGTCAGCTATTCCCAGCTCAATGGCGCATTTCACTACAGCCATTTCTACGAACCCAAATACATATTTGTAGATATCTATTCTTGCTCGTTCCTCTTCTTGTTCATCTTCCTCCTTTGCTCTACATGTTAGTTCATCATGATGATCTCCTCCTTCTTGCATTTTAGCCATGATAATTTTGTATGTGGTGAGTGGTGTAATGAAGTTTTGTATGCATATATATAATAAATGATTGAATAATCACCTTTTTTCTTAATTGGTTTTATTTTTCTAGTGAATAAGAAACATATACTAATTAAGACTACAATTAGACTTAATGCCTCATATTCAAACTACATTTAGTAATATTTCCAAGTATATTAATAGTAAACACAGAAAATCATATATTATACATGAAAAAAATTTGGCACACCCGTGATTTTGTATCCAGATATGAGTTTTTTACTTTATATAATTGCGTCCATTGGATATTTCTAGAGATTGTAACTCTTATTGCCTACTAAGGAAGCTTCCCTAAGTTCTGTTGGTTTCATTTTTGTTAAGAAGGTGGAGCTCCTGTCTCCATCTATGAACCTTCGTTGTTTAGTTTTAGTTCTATAAATATTTGAGGTTGATAAAAGAAAAAGTCTTTTTCATCGTTTAGCCATTCTTTACCATAGTATTTGTAGATATCTATTCTTGCTCGTTCCTCTTCCTTTGGTACATGTTAGTTTATCATGATGATCTCCTCCTTGCAATTTAGCCATGATAATTTTGTATGTGGTGTAATGAAGTTTTGCATACATATATGTAATAAATGATTCAATATTCACCGTTTTTCTTAACTAACATTATTTATATCCAAAGGGTAAAGAAAAATTAGGGTTTCTGATTTCTAAATGGATAGCTATTAGAGGTTGTTTTTTTTCTCTAGCCCTCGCCTTTCTTGGGCTAAAGTGCGGCTTGGTCGGGGTTATGTTTTGCTACTATAATTCGATTTTTCCTACTGCGATTAGTTTTCACATAGTTTTGAGTGTTTTAGTTTTATCTCTACGACATAGTTTTCAGTGTTTTAGTTTAACTCTGTAACATAGTTTTGAGTGTTTTAGTTTGTCTGTATAACATAATTTTGTTTTGTTTTTTTTGTTGTTGATTCTTCTTATTTTTTCGATGACTCGTCATCATATCAATGTTGGTTAGTAATAACAATTTCTTTGCGATTAAAGGAGTTGTTAGTATTGCAGTTATATACACAATAGTTGAGTGCTCAAGATACGAGATTGAATGAACCTACTGCAATATTTTCTATCATTGTATCTTTTGAGTAGTGGATGAAATAGAATATCGGTATTCTTAAAGTTAATTGTGATGCTGCAATTATTAGAATATTTTATTTATGGAAATTATTTTCTAATTAAGGAAATGATTTTCTATTTAAGGAAATAAATAAATAATTGATTTTCTGTTAAATGAATATTTTATATTCATTAAATCTGGACAAAATCAATTATGTAATATTCTATATATGGTCAGATTTCTATATTCATTACCTGATTTGATTTCCTGAATTAATTGTCAAAATATTCTGACAATTAATGTGGCGCAGATACTGATGGAGTATCTCACCTATAAATATAGGGTCTCGGTCCCCGAGCTCCTCACTCATTCTGTTCATAACAGCAAATTCCATCTAAAGAGAGTTGAGAGAGCGAGGAAGCCCGATTACCCATGGTAGTCAATTTCCTTTGCAAATCAAAGCTTATGTGGGTTTGAAGCTCAAGATTCAATGGCTGGAGGTATTTCGATCCTTATTCATAGTGTATATATGTTTGATTAATTCCGCACTTAATACTTAAACATATACATTTCAGTTTATACCATTAAATCTAACAGTTGGTATCAGAGCAGTTTTTATCTCTGCCTTGATTTTAGTTTGAGTTTCATATTTATATATATACTTTTATATTAATATTTCATAATCTATATGTTCATATAGATATGCACATTTATATTCGTATATACAGTGTGTTTATATATATATATATTTAATTCAGTGTTGATATATATATTTATTTTCGTTTGTGTATATATTTATATATTCATATTCATTCAATCCCAATTATATATATACATATATATTTTCATACATATATACTTGTTTATTCATTCAGTTCATATATATATATATTCATATACATATATATATATATATTTTCTTCATTTCATTACGTATATATGTTGTATATATATATTATTTATATATCTAAATGCTATATACAAATATATACATATATACATTTCATGTTTATATATATACATACAGTATTTTTATTTTTCTGTATATATATGTATACATATTTATATATATATTGTATATGTATTAATACATTCATATATTAATATAGATTGTTCTAAGCATGAAAATCCACTTTGAAAAAACAAAGAAATCTCAAAATTATTTTTCAGAAAATTTTGGTGATTTTTAAAGTCTTTGTTTTATGTATTTTCGATGCATAAAATCTATATGAATGTCTTAATTTTTGCATTTAGATTCATTTGGAATTGATTTCATGATTTTTGGAAGTTTAAGGAAATTTTATTATGTCGTTTATGGCAGTGTATTTTTCAAAAAAAAAAAAAAAAAAGGGAAAAAAAAAAATTTCGATTTTTTTTTATATATTTTTTATTTATTTGGAAATATAAATTATTCTCCTATTGTTAATTTAGTCAATAAATTACATTCATTAATTTCCATTTTTAATTTAATACATATATTTAGAATTAATATGTTATTTAGTATAAACTGAAAATGGAAATTTGTTTTAATATGGTAATTAATTACATGATTTATTTAGGCATGTAATAATTGTGCAATTTGTATAATTGTGCATTTAATTATTTATTACCAAATTTATGTAATTTATTGTTTAAATTAATAAAATTTAAAAAATCTGCCATTAAGTATAGTCTTTAATTTTGCATTTAATTCATTCCATATAATTAATTGTACTAATTTGTATAATTACCTTATTTATACAAATTAATTATTAGTATAAATATTTAAGATATTATATGGTCATAAATGCATAATTAATTATATATTATGGAATTAAGCATTTAATTTATTATCATACAATAATTGTATTAATTTGTATTTATTTGGCAAATTTATGTTTAATGCAATTAATTTAGATTTGTATGATTTAAATGCTATACATAAATTCCTTTTATAGTGCTAGATATATTTAGAAATATTCAAACATTAAGATAGGTTGAATATTTTATATAGCACATTAAGTTTCATAAAACTTCATAAAATATTCATAAAACTTCCTAAAATGAATAAAATATGAATAAAATGTAAGTAATTTTGTGGTTTGACATAAGAAAACATGAATTTGGGACAAATGCTCGTATCTAGAACGGTTTTTAATGATCTTCGGACGACCACACTAGGAGCACTAATCTCAGTGATTGTTTATTATGTTAACAACGAAATTACTTTTAGGTAGAGCCCAATACCTAATGTCAAAGTGAAAATATAATTTTATATAATTAGGGAGTAGCCACAGCATCCTTATTTGTATAAAATTATATATTAATTAAAATTCACCTTAATGGACATAACTTGTAATTAATTATATAGGTATAATAATTTTACCCCACAGGGATTTTATTATATTTGTATAATTAATTAGGATAATATGTTAAATTAAGTTCTCTTAATTTACCCCACAGGGAGTTATGAGGATTTAATTTAATAGTGTTATCACAAATTTAATTAAAGATAGATAATAAACCTTCATTTTCCAAAACTAATTGTTTAATTAAATCTATCATAAAGTTCATCTAATTTTATTAAATTTAAAATTTAGCCCACAGGCAATTTTGGATTTAGTAAAATTTTAATCTTCAGTTTATACTTTGGTGTCTAGTGAACCACATAATTTTAAATAATTAGGGAGTAGCCACAGCATCCTTAATTATATAAAATTATATATATTAAGTGGATTAAGATCACATAATGGACATGAATTATGTGAACATAATAATCTTACCCTACAGTGATTTTATTATATTCACATGATTAATATGTTAAATTAAATTCTCTTAATTTATCCCACAGGAAATTATGTAGATTTAATTTAATAATTTTATCATAAAGTATAAAATTTTGAAACATTTATAAATAATTAAGTGTTTCATACCTTTCATTAAGATAGAAATATTAAACTTTAAGTTTTTCATAAATTGTGTAAATCTATCATAATCTACATCTAAATCTAATCTTATTAAATTAAAAATTTAGCCCACGGGCAATTTTTGTTTAATAAGATTTCATATTTAAGCATGTTTATTCATTGGTAAAAACATGATTCATTTAAACCTCAAAACTATATATGTAATTTTATTACATCACTATTCATAAATTTCTTCCATACTAGTAGAAAATTTCTTCCATAACAGTAGAAATTTTCAAAATTTATTCTGATAACTTCATCTAGCATATACAGTTTTTACTGTATAATTAAGAAAAATAAATCACACTTTATTATCACCAATAAATTTTAATTTATTGTGTATGAATTCATTTTAATATAGTTAATGTGATTATTAACACATAGTGGATTATTTTAGATTGTTATTCCACATTCATAATTTCTTGCAAGGTTTACAAATAAACCTAAGAAAGTCAGTAACTGTGAGCAAATCTTATCCACAGACAAGATAAGTTCTCACATTTAGAAGTTTAAGGAACAAGCAATATAGTAGTGGCTTTGTTTTAAAATTGGCAAAGACCTTTATGTTCCAAGATTCTATTGAAACTTGATTTAGACACATTTAGAGGTCTTTACTACAAATGATGTCACTCATAAAGATATGCAAGTTCAATCTGACAATAAGAAATGTGTTATTAATAAGAATTCTTCTACATTATAGCACCAAAGATTATGGAACATATCTCCATAAATAGAATAAATGTTAGTAAATGGTGGGGATATTCATTACACTTGATTTTACTAACTTTATTTAGTACTTGTGTGAATTTCATTAAGAATATGTATTCCAACAAGTCAAAATCGGTGCATACTAGAATTCTATCATATTAGAAATCATACAAGTCAATTAATTTTGAAGACATGGACTCAAATTTTGCATCTCCTTTTTAACGATTACTCACATAAATAATTTTTCTACAAAAGTATAGATTTATATGTTTCAAAGACATTTAAATCTTAAGTAGAGAAATGGTGCATTTTGCATATTAAGATAGTGAGATCAAATATAAAATGGAGAATACTACATTAAAATTCGTGAGTATGGATAAACTCCCAGTCTATTTGTAAAGTTTCTTTAAAAGCATGGGTTCATTGCCCGATACATATGCTTGGTACACCTAAATTATAGTGTGTAACAGATTTAAGAAACTAAGCATTTTTTGGACATGGGGTGGAGCCTACATAGCAAACTCCAATCTTTCCTAAATCTTTGTCTATTGATACTCAACAATGGGGTGTACATATCGAATCGTGTTCTAACCAAAGTTATTTCTCAAATATATTTTGAGTTGTGATAAGGTTGAAAACCGACTTGATGACATGTACACATTTTATAAATACCCATATATAATTAGAGTACAATTGTCAAAGAAAAGATCTGGGTCCTAAACAATAAATGAGCATATTTCATTTGAAAAGCTATAAGGTTTAAGGGTTACATATTTTATTATCCATCTCACAACACTAGAATTGTGGAATTAAGAATTGACTTGATCAGTGGGAGTGATCAATCTAGGAACCTAGTTTCCGAGAAAGATCATTCATATTTTCTCAAATTTTCACCTCAAGTGTTAGATTAATTATGATTCACAACAACCCTTAAGATTAATGGTTATTGAGAATTCATAACTAATCATTAATAATCTACAAGTCATTGATAAAATTCTAATAAGTTATGTTATTTAGTAATTGCTAACAATTTCTAAAATAACATGCATATTGAACCATTTGCTCTTTTAAGAGTTTGTTGGTCCATCCTTAAGATGACTTATTAGAATAGTAAGATCAATGTTTTCTAGTGATTACATTTTGTACAATAAGAGTTCAACTACAATATTAATTTGAGACACAAATTAAATTATAGGATGATAAAGAATTGAAGTTGTAGTACAACATGACATGAATGAAGAAATGAATATCTTAAAGAGCAATAAAGTTTATCTTTAGTAAAGTTGCCTAATGGGGTGGAGAACATTAATTAAGCATAAGTTTTTTCACCAATAATATTCATTAGGCAACATTGAGAAACATAAAGATATAAAAGAATATTCATTGCTAAGAAGTTCATTTTGAACTAAGAATCAATAACAAAGGAGATTTACATTCTCAATTGTTTTTATAAAAGATTCTATTATAGACCTTGGCATTTGTTGCTTGTTTTTAATTCATTAATCAATTCCAAATAGTGAACTAGAGGAGAAGGTATATAGACTGCCATAGAGATTTTCCTCTAATAGTGGTGAACGTATGCAAGCTTAAAGTGTCTACCTATAGATTAAAACAAACATCTCACAAATTGGTATTATATCATCTTTTCCTTTAGGTTTGAAAAGAGAATTATGGAAATAATTATATACCAAAAAGTTAGTGGGAGTAATATTTGTTTTATATGTCGACAATATGTTACTTGCAAATGATGATAAAAGTTTTCTATATAAGTTGAAATCATTCATATCTTAAATTATTATTTTGAGATAAGGAATATAAATAATATATATAATTTTAATTAATTAGAGAGTAGCCACAGCATCTCTGATTAAATAAAATTATGTATTATTCATCAGATATAACTTTTATCTTTAAGTGTGATAAATTCAACTCGAACCAGCATCTGAAAAATGATCTGGAGTGAGAATAAATTAAGAACATTCATTCGCTTCTATTTTAGAAGCCTAATGTATGCCTAAGAGTCTGAATAAGACTTTGCATTACATTTGTTTCAGGATCGTTAAGCAGTATCAGAATAACTAAAGTTAAGACCACTTTATTCTTCATACAAAGTGATGAGGTGTCTTTAAGATACTAAAAAAAAAAAAAAATTATATTCATACATATTTTGTTAAGATGAATTGACCATCTGGAAATATAGTTAACCAATTAGATTCTAATGTACTTCACTGGTTGTATTGATTCACGTAAATCAATATTTTATTACGTCCTTAAGATTACCAGTAAGTTATATTGTAGAGAATCTTGATTGTTATTTCCACTATAGAAGTCAGATTCATTTATTGTTTTGAGGATACATCTCGTATGATGTATTATAGAGTTTCATAGTAGGCCTAGAGTTCAGAATTACAGTTTCATTAGGCCATTAAGAAAATTTTGCGATAAATTCAGCTACAATATTTATGGCTAATAACTCTAAGAGTACTGGTCGAAGCTAGCATATCGACATTAAGTATTTAGCCATAAAAAGGCGTGATAAGTGGTCATTAATCACGCAAACTGAATTGGGTGATCGCATAGATCCTTGACTAAAGGCATGCCGCAACACAAATTCAAGGATCATAAAGTAAATGTGGGATTCAGTTAACCCATATGCAGTTTTTTATTTGTACAACCAAAAATTATTCAATGAAACTCTAATTTCGATATTTTCTCATATTTATGTGCACCTTAATTTCATCTGAGAAAATTATCGTAAGAGGACCTGAATAAACATAAGGGTTAGGGTTTATTCACTTAAGTACATTGCCACATAAAGTACATTGTTATATAATAAATATATCGTAATACATGGAAGATAATACTCGACTTATAATGAGGACATGTCGCTATGATTCGTATGTTTATTATATAATGAGGAACGTTGGGTTTGAATATTTTAGTTTAAATGCTGACCAAGTGGGAGAATATTAGAATATTTTATTTATGGAAATTATTTTCTAATTAAGGAAATGATTTTCTATTTAAGGAAATAAATAAATAATTGATTTTCTGTTAAATGAATATTTTATATTCATTAAATCTGGACAAAATCAATTATGTAATATTCTATATATGGTCAGATTTCTATATTCATTACACGATTTGATTTCTGAATTAATTGTCAAAATATTCGACAATTAATGTGGCGCGTATATCGATGGAGTATCTCACCTATAAATATAGGGTCTCGGTCCCCGAGCTCCTCACTCATTCTGTTCATAACAGCAAATTCCATCTAAAGAGAGTTGAGAGAGCGAGGAAGCCCGATTACCCATGGTAGTCAATTTCCTTTGCAAATCAAAGCTTATGTGGGTTTGAAGCTCAAGATTCAATGGCTGGAGGTATTTCGATCCTTATTCATAGTGTATATATGTTTGATTAATTCCGCACTTAATACTTAAACATATACATTTCAGTTTATACCATTAAATCTAACAGCAATCTTTTTTAATCTAATTTTATTTTAATTTTTTTGTCAAACAATCTCGAAATTATAGGCGGCTGATTATTTGACTCATTTTTCTAATTCTAACCCTATGTCTCCAATGAAAGAGATATTCTGATTAAATTGTAGACTATTATTTTAATTAATTGCCATTAATAAAATTTCATAACTTATTAAAAAAAACATTATTTATATTGATTTTTTTTTGTTGAATTCTATTTATATTGATATATGTGGTTTTATTTTTCAGTATAAGAAACATATACTAATTAAAACTACAATTAGACTTAATAGTTTATAATAGTAAAAATAAAATTTAAACAGTTACTTATCACTAAAAAAAACTTTATTTTTGCTGCTGGAAACTATTTGAAATTTTTTGAAAATTTATCTGTGGTTCTGAATAACTACAATGTATACAATTATAAAAAAAAATTTGCTAAAAAATTATTTTGGATGCTGAAATTGATAGGAATGTATAATAATAACCCTTATTAATTTTTAGAATGTATACTATAGAATGACCCTTTGTAAAATTAAGAGATCTAAAATAGGAGTGTGCAGAAAGTCATCCGATCCAATACAACAATTTAATCACAATTGATCTAATAGAATCGAATATCTAATCATAATTAGATCAGATTTGATGTAAATTATCAAAATCCAATTGGGTTGAATCAATTGTTAAATGAGACATATGATCCAACGAACAACCGAACCAAACCAATCTTATTATCAATCAATTATATTTATATGTTATTTTAAAATATTTTTATCAATTAATTTTTTTTATATATTTGTTTATTTTGTTTAATAAAAAATATTAATTAATTAAATTCTTAATACACACTTGCACACGTGAGATCACATAAAAAAACTAAATTTAAAATATCACACATTATTTTCCTAAACGATTAAACTAAAAAGTAATTTATTTTATAATTTATATGATATTTGCATTTGATGCATTGAGCTTGTTTATTCACGCTTATGCTTATTAGGTGGGATTGGATTTTTATTATATCTTTATATTTTGATTATGATATGTTAATGCTTATTATATATGTTAGATTTGTGTTTTATTACTATAAGAATTAAGTTTTTCATTATGATATATATTTTTTAATGAAATTAAAACAATATAAATAAAAACTTATACAAAGCCACCTACACTTTTTATGCGCTTTCTTTTATATTAATATATAAATTTAGGTTCTTATATTTTAATCATATTTTTGTACAAATAAAAGTTTACCTCATTAAAAATTTCTTATGATCTATGCATCTAAATCTTCTATTTTTTTTTTTCCTTCTCTATTTTATATATTCATAATAGTATTGGAGATTTTCCTTTAGTTTTATCCTCCAAAGATTTTTAAAATGGACTCAATATATATTATGCCACAATTTACTATACAATTTTGGGAAACTTACAAAAATATTGGAATTTAGTTTAATTTTTACAAAAATACTGTTACACGGAAATCTTTTCAAAAATACTGTGTTTTTATAAAACAGTACTAGTAAAACACAAAGCAAAACAACTCAAAACACCAGTAGAACATTAGTGAAAATTTAACACAATATAAACTTATAAAAAAAATACAGTTAAAAAAAAACTATCTGATAATATATTTGTGAAAAAATAGCAAAAAATTAGTATAACATGTAAATTTCCCTATATTTTTAGGACAAACATTAAAGAGAATATAAAAATTAAACGCTACCTATACCATTCCCGTGTTACAATATATATGCAGTTATTTTACTTTTTCGATAAATTTTTTTATATGCAGTTATTTGTTCCTGCAAGTTAACATATTTATTTGTACACAAACTGTATCTCTTTTTGCCAAATTTATTAATAATTTTTCAACACGGCATTTCTTATATTTTAATCATTCTCCTTCAGTAGATATATGATTCAGTACAATATATCAATTACATACATCTTTTCCTAATAAAACTAATTAATAAACTATTTATTTTGCACTTGCTAGAGTACAGATTTTGTTAATGACTAATATATAGAGCATCATATATGAAAATGAAGTAAATATAATTAATTAATTTGACCAAAACATATAAAAAAAAACAATTGACCACATCAATTTACTATAGACTACTATAATCATCATCATCATCATCATCATCATCTACCTTTTCACAATTCATTGCCAAACATAATATTAATCCGAAATATATATGTATGGATTCCATTACGGCATCTTCCCCATCTTCAAGCTCATCATCATCATCATCAAGCTTCATCAATGAAACCGCTTACATAATAATATTCTCCTTAGGCCTTACCTTAGTTATTTTAACCATAGCCATCGCTTTTTCCTACTTTTGTAGAGGCGAGGTTTGGTCTCCCACCACTGACCTCCAACACCAAAGAGCTTCCCCGATCGCCGCCACCTCCCCAAGCAACCCGTCTCAGGCGGTTATGACCGGTAATATTAAAGAAGGCTTAGATGAAGGTCTTCTTTCTACTTATCCAAAGCTTAAATATTCTCAAGTGTTGAAGCAACAAGGATTAATAAACTTAAGCGCGGGTTCATCATCATCATCAGGAGGAGGGTGTTGCTGCTCAATATGTTTGGTTGATTATAAGGATGATGATACTCTTCTAGTTTTGCCGGATTGTGCTCATTTCTACCATGTCAACTGTGGTTTCCGGTGGCTTCGATTGCATCCCACGTGTCCGGTGTGTCGGAAGTTGGCTAATCCAACTTCTTCGGTTGAACTAGTTTCTCATCATCATCAAGATGATGATCATGTCGTTTACCTTTGATTTGTTCCTGTTAATAATTTCTTTGATTAATATTATTATTTTTTTCTTGGTGGGGATGAATATGACAAACTTGTTTAATTATTAATCTGTTAGTTTTACTCCTTGTTCTCAAAAAAAGTAGGTGAAAATAGAAATTAATTTGGAAAGGGAACCATTATCCTAAAATATATGTATATTTTTTTTATTTTCTCTCTTATCCACATGATTTATCATTTTTTTTTAAGTGAGTTGGTATTACGTTTTTTCTTTTAATAATGCCACATGGCTTATAGCTCAACCAAGAGAGATGGAAAATCCTCTACCATAATAAGTTCTGTGCCCATCAGAAAAGTATTGAGGACGCTCTTGAAAAACTGCAATTATTCAAAATAACATGTAATGTTGTAACCGTATGCTTGCAAATTGGGTGCATTATAGGGCCCGGATCTGGCTCAGGTGGGCTATGTCGGCTCCCACACTTTGAAATGGCCTCAATTTTGTAAAAATACTATATTATGTTTAATGTTTTATGACACTATCATATATATTTTGCATAGGCCTTCTCAAAGACTCAAAGTTCAAGACCAGCCTCAAGACCAGCCTCAGTGCAAACAAAACATTGTTTACATGTCACAAAATTATTTTTTATTTTTTTTTTGAGATAGATTTCGTGTCATAAATTTAATTAATTGGGGATTAATTTCCCTCATCAAAAAGAAATAAAATAAAAAAATGTGGGCATTTCAGCAACAAATGATAAAAAGAACATTAAACAGATAAAACTTTATTAGTCGATCGGTCTATTCAGAATATTTCCTTTTGTTTATTAAAGAACACCATGTTATAAAGTACATGTAAAATGAGACATAGAAATAGCTAGATGAAACAATAATAAGGACAATTCCCCTAATAAAAACAGACAATAACAAATCTAGAGACTTGTTTTTGTTCCTAATGCAAACCTAAATTAAAGTACTAATTAAAATTTACTACAATCCATAATCTCCTACTACATTTTTCCCCCAACAAAGCAAATGAATAAAATCATACACAATCCAAAACCAAACTTGTTTCCTCCACTCATAATAGCAGCAGACTTGTTCGCTTTAGGTGCATTATTCTCCGGCGAATGGCGACCATTTCCGGCACTGGGTGAAGGATTAACAGCTGGACTTGGAGCAGGTTCACCATGACGAGATCCATTATTATACGGCGGCGGCGATGGTGACGACGGAGGACTTCTAACAGTTGAAGGAGCCGGGGAAGGTGGTGGCGATGCCGGTATCGCCGGTGCTGGCGACGGAGGATTTGTTTTAGGACAATCATGGACGGTAATGGCGATCTTCTGGCCGAGATTGCAGTAGTTGGACAAATTACAAATGAAGTAAAGTACACCTTGCTGTGTCAGGGGAACGATTGCTGGTCCTTCGTAATATATCTTGATTGGGCTCCATGAGGTGCAGCTCTCATACTCTTGTCTTGTCACTTGGATCACGTTGTAACGCCCCGTTTCGAAATCAAAAGCTGTAAAGACAAAATATTTGAATATACATATATAATGTATGTATTGGAATTATGTATCACTTTATATTAAATTAGATAAAAATATTACCTAGTGAGTCGCCGAGTTTGAAGAAGTGGGAAGAAGACCAGTTTGAGTAGTAATAAGGGGAAGGAGGGATGGTCCAGAGGGAATCTCCGACCCAGTATTGGAGTCCCGATGGCGGTGGGAGTGGTGGCGGTGGTGGAGTTAAGCAACAACCCAACGATGGAACTATCATGATGATCATCACCATGACTGTTATCAAAACGACGTGGTTTTGATGATGATGCACTGCCATGTGTTCAAAGTTTGAAGTGATCTGAATTATTGGCTTTTTTTGAGAGATCGATGGAGGCTTAATTTCTGTTTTTGTTATGTTAAAGAAGAAATTCCATGCAATGGATTATGGAAGATGATATTATATAGTTGGTCAAATAATGTACTACGGTTTTACGACATTAAGGAACAAAATTAATGCAGATATATGTTACTTAGATATTTTGGTCAATGTATGTTTACGTTGTTTATTAGTTTTAAGGATCCGTAACCATTACATTTAATTTTCCGGTAAGAGTAATTGCATCCTTTTGCAAATTTGAATTATCATTTTTTTTAGAAAATTTATCAAAAGTTAATAAAATGTGACAAAATAACCTAAATAAATACGATTGTTGTATCTTTATAATACTACCATCATCGATCATCCCTAATGCAAGAGGTAAATTTATTCTAAATTTAACAACAGCAAATAAGTTTATATTATATTTAGTCCACTATTTATAATTATGTATACAAAATAAATACAAAAAATTTAAAAACTTTTACATGAAAATACAAAATGACATTTTATTTACAAAAATACTTCATAAAGTGTGGACAGCATTTTTACTTTTAATCTGCTTTTAATTACCAAAGTACATCTTACTCTATCACTTACACACTATCACTCACACACACGCTATATATGCATGTCACCTCACTTACATAGGTTTTTCCTTTTTTCCTTTTTCTTTTTTTTTTATCATTTTTATTTTTATTTTGAGTTTTTAAGTTAGTGTTCTGTTTCTCTATCCATTTCTTTTTCAGTTTTTCATTTCAAAAAATCACATTCTTCCCCCACAATTAACTTACGATCAAAACCCATTCAGCTATATCCATCTCTAACTTCTTCATCTAACTGCCACCATTTTCATTCAGCTTTTTTCATATCTTTCATTTCGTGTATATAATAGCTATTTAACTGTTCTTCTGCTTCTCCATCTCTATTGCCAAAAAAAGCTTCAAAATGGATCATAAATCAATTGCTAACAATGCTAAAGGGAAACATCGAGTCATTGACGATGATGACTCCGATTTCGCTCCCCCCGTGGCTAAAGGTGGTCGTCGTCCAATGAAGAAGAAGTCGAACGTGTCTTTGCCTGAAAAATTTCAACTTCGATGGCCAAAAGGGTAAGATGAAGTCAACTTTAAGACAACCGTGATAAAACTGTAATTAATGCAACAGTTATATTTGTTGTGAGTCAATTAACAAAAAACCACATAACAACTAATAATTTCATATATTTAATACAAACTAATATTACAACAATCGTGTTTTATCTGTTCAGGTTGCATATTTTGACAATTCTAAATCTAGTTTTTATAATACTATATGATATTGTAGTAACAAAAATATTATTCAACTAACATGTAACTTAATTGCAACTAAAAATGTTAAATGTGAATGTGTACTTGTAAGAAACTATTTGTCAGTATTTTTTTTGTCACTAATCGATAATTACTTGTACCTTAATAGTAATATGTGGAGAAACAACTCTTAGCAAAATGTTTATACAACTGTTATGAAACATTAAAGATTAGAATATTGTTTCCACGTACGTAACTTTATCTACATATCTATTTGTGATTTAATATGAACAAATTGACTATTAAAAATTTGGAATAACGAAACTGCACCAGGATAAATATTTTACTATAGTATTGATGTGATTTTTTTTTTGGATTATACTTGAGTTTGATTGTTTGGGAACTCCAAATCAACTTTTTCAAATTTGCATTTCATGAATCTGAAAATTGAAGTCAGGGTATTAGTTTTATGCGAATTAAACTGAATTTCTAATTGAATTTTAGTTTCGTAGTAGTTTTTCTGCACTTTTTTTTTCATGAATTCGAAACAACCCCTGTATTGATTGATTCTGGTCGTCTTCTCAAGTGAAGTCGCCATAATTAATGGTGGTTCACTTTCTGGTTGGGTTATATTTCGATTGTGTTGAGTTGCTAGGTTGGTCAATCATAGGTTGCATGATCATACGAAGGTTTCAATCCCAGGAAGCGTGGATCATGGGTTGAAGGTGTGTGTAAGAGGTATTTGTGTAATTTTTTTAGGGAAACTTACAAAAATACTAAAATTTGGCTTAATTTTTACAAAAATACTGTCACAAGAATTTTTTTAAAAAAATGCTGTGTTTTTATAAAACAACAATGGAACACAAAACAGAACAACTAAAAACAACAGTGGAACAACTAAAAAATAATCGTAGAACAACAGTAAAAACTTAACACAATACACAAAACTTACACAGTATTTTTGAAAAAGAAAACACAATATTTTTGAAAAAACTTCTGCCCCAAAGTAAAAATATTAAAAAAAATTAGAAATTTCAGTATGTGGTGTAAATAATCTTTTTCTTTTATTTGGGCTGTATATTTGTTTATTTGGTCGGCTGAAAGTTTTTTTGTAATATTGTTATATTTTTTGGTTAAAATTGGAAAAAGCCCAAAAATTTAATTGTTATTGACGATCATTTATTATTTTATTGTAAATATAAAAAATTATTATTTTTTATTGTTTAAACAATGGTAATGTGGCAAATAAAGAAGTTAAAGTATGTAAAAGTCAATGAATCATAATAATTAGGTGCATTATAGTAAAGAAAAAGTAAAATTTATTGTAGACTAAATTTAGCACAATATTATATCTTATGTCAAATTTAGCCCAACTTTTGGCACAATATTATATCTTAGTCTGAACCAACGCTCTCTGCTCTTTCCCTCGAACTAGTCGGTGTCGCCATTAAAGGTTCCTAAACTCTTAGACCCACGAGTTCAGATCTCGAACTAGTCGGCGTCACCATTAAAAATCTCATATGTTCATCATTTCTTTTCTGTTTTTATTTTTTCATTTATTAATTCTCATTTTGGTATTTTGTTTGATTTTATTCTAAATCTAAGATTGTTTTTGCAGTTTGATTTTGTTTATTATAATTGAAATTGATTTGGATCTAATAAATGCAATGGCGGCAATAGTATTGTAGTGATATGGTTGCAGTGGTAGTGGGTAGTGGTGTTTGCATGGTGATGGTTGGCGGTGGTGGTGGTATTGCAGTGGTAGTTTCGGTGGTGGCAATAATGGCGGTGGTGTTGGTACGATGATTAAAGAAGAAGAAGAAAAATGGGAGAAAATGAAAAGAAAGAAATAAGAGGCATCAAAAAGAGAAAAAAAAAATTGTTTTTTTAATTAATTAATTTATTTATTTTTAAAAGATCTTTTACTTTTTAAATTTTTTTAATAATTAAATTATATGGACCAATAAAATAGTGCCATCACATGTATGTTATGTCGCATAGACAATATAGCATAGTAGTTAAGAGCAATAAATAAAGGGATTATTTCACAAACACACAAAAACAACAAAAAAGTTATAAAAATACGGTTTCACGGAATTTTAAATATTTTTACAATTTTTTTAATTTTATTTACAGAAAATACAGTCTTTTTATGTTGTACTCTTGTTAATTTGTTGTTGATTTTTTGTTATCTATATGTTTTATTGTTATTTTGATATTGTTTAGATGTTATTTTTATGTAGTTTTCTTGTTGTTTTCGTGTTATTTCTATAAAAAATTGTAAAATATATATATAAAAAATTCTTTAAACATAAAAATGTAATTTTTTTTACAAAAAATAATGTTTTATGTAATTATCTCATAAATAAATAAACAATACAACATGTCTTAAAACTGCTAAGAAAATATGGGTTTAAAAGATTTTGACTTCAAAATATGAGTTTTGGAAGTCATCCGATCCAATTCCAACCGACCGATCCAATTTCAACTGATCTAATAGAATCGGATATCCAACCATAATTGGATCAGATCGGATGAAAATTTAAAAAATTCAATTGGATCGGATCGGATCGGATGTTGGATGAGACATCTGATCCAATGGATAACCGAATCGATCCAATCCAATATCATCCAATGTCCATCCAATCATATTTAATATTTATAATTTTATATATTTAATTATTTTATTTAATATTTTATATATTATTTTATTATCTGTGTTGGATTATTAGGTTTTAAATTATATTTTTTCATTTATATTTTTTTCTTTTTAATGAAATCAACCTACATAGTGGCTAAAATTGATTGGATTCATTCATTGGATTTATTGGATGGATCCAATCCAATCCAATAAAAAACTAGTTAAAACATTCAATGGATGGAACCGATCCAATCCAATACATCAATTGGATCGGATCGGATGACTCAATTCAATTAGATTAGATCGGATGGAAAAATCCAATATCCAATAAATAATTAGATTGGATCGGATGGATCCAAATCTATTAGATGTGATCCAATGAACACCCATTGTATGTGGGGCAAAATAAGCAAAAGATAAGTTTTGGTGAGCCTAAAGAGAAGAAAATTACTTTTATAGGGGCTGCCTGCCACCCTTTTCACCAGCGCCGGCCTCAGCAACTCACTCTTCCCGACAGGGACAGCAGCTATCCTCCTCTCTCTCTCTCTCTCTCTCTCTCTCTCTCTCTCTCTCTGACATACATAGGCAGCCGCAGAAACCCTCTCTCTTTCTCTATCTCTCTCACATAGGCAGCCACTGCAACCCTCTTTCCTCTCGGTCTCTCTCTGGTAACTCTAACCTGCAACTTTGATTCCTGGTAAATATAACCTTGTACATATATATACATGTATAGGTACCTTGATACAACTTCCATGAGTTGTTGGTAAATCAGAGGTGTCCATGATTGTCCACAATTGTCGAATCACTGCTCATTTTTTAAATATTGAATTGACTAAGCATGACTTCTTTGGTGAAATATCTGTGCTAATTTGACGATGATGCCCAATTAGTTGTTGTGTTTCATTTGTGCTTTGTGAATGTAAGTTTTACATTTATTCTAGCTGCTTAGTTAATGTAGCTAAGGTGTTTGGTTAAATGTTTGAATGAAAGAAAAAAAAAAGCTAATGTTTTTGCTTTGGCAGATGGACTAGACATATTAGAAAACATAATTTTGGATCATGAACTGGAACTATATATGTAATATGACATATATATAATGTTAGATTATGGTTTTGCTTTTGTTAAGATAAAATGTTTATAAGCTTTTTTAGCTAGCTAAATAGGCCATGGGGGGATTTCCTGCCCCAACACCAACCCACTCCCACGGGGAACTTATGGGGACAGGGTCAAAGGGATGGGGAATGCACTCTCCTCCCCGTTGACAATCACTGCTAAGTGAAGTGAGTGGTGTGGGCTATTTCGCGCCAGAAGTTTGTTAAGTTACTCTGAATCTCTTTTTATTCTTCTCAAACCCAATCCTTCCTCTTTTGTTTTGTTTAATGGTAACGTCACATATTTCTCTGGTGAGATGTAGTTAGGATATTGCCTGCTTTTCAGTCTTCTTGGGAAAAATAACTTACTCTGTTATTACAATTTTTTTGCCTTTTCAATAAGCCAACATTGTGATGCTACATTGTTTCTGAGTCTGCTGTCTAGTTGATGAAGTAGAGTGGTTGCACTTTTAGGTGATTGAATGTTTTCTGGTCTGTTAGGGATATTGTTTCCGAAGCTATTTAGAGAGAAAAAAGTGAAGTTTGAGTTCTACTTGTAGATCATGCAATTGGATGATGAATAGCTTGAGATAATTAGTTCATTCTGGAACTATATATCCAGTTTGCAAGGTTTTTTCCCCTTTTGTGTTAAATGATGGAAAGTGGTATTTGAGTTCAATTCCAGAGCATGTAATTTGGTGATATAGATTATATTCTCATCGCGCAACTATATTTCAATTAAAAATGATAATTTGTTTTGTGTTTTTCATGAAGAGTTATGCTAAGAGCATCGAAGTAACTTCATTCTTATTGTCTCAGAAAGATTAGAATCAAGTGTGTGAACAATGTTGCCACCTCGGATGAAGCAGGCCATTACAGATAACCCAAAGAAGCTGGCAAATTTGATTGATCTTATAAATCTTCCTACGCCATTAAGGGAGTTCATGGGGCAGTCTCAGACTTCTCGTCTTGGCTGTTTCATGCGTGTCTGGTCATATATCAAGGAGAACAATCTTCAGGTTCTTCTGTTCTGCACTTATTTTCTTTTTCTGTTAGTAAAGTCGTAAACTTTGTAATGATGGGCAACATACAAAATGTTTATGCTGTATTTAATACCAGCTAGTGAATTATATATATATATATATACTTGTATTCTTTTCAGGACCACAAGTTTTATCTAAAATGTCTTAGCATATCATATTACTCTAAACTAATTGATCGTTGAGCATCTGTAAAATTTCAATACATGGATTGTTGGAATGTCTTTATGCATTGTTTTGATTCAATTTATAGTGATTCATTAGGATGAGAATTTTATGTTACATATAAAAGAAGCTAAACTTAATTTTTCTTCCTAGGATCCCAACAACAAGAATGTGGTCAATTGTGATCATAAGTTGAGGAGTATTTTATTGGGCAAGCCTCAAGTTGAGTTAGCTGATCTTCCTTCATTGATCAAGCTCCATTTTCCAAAGAAAACAAGCTAAATTGGCAATTCAAGACAGCGTGCCTTCCCTCCACTTCCCCAAGGCGTATCTCAAGCAAGAAACATCCTCGTAACCTCAATTTTGGCATGTTGTCATAAGTTTTGTATTTTGTTTTCATTCTTATACTTGTAATAAGAAATTAAAATCAGCAATGCTACTTTCCTTTCACCACTTTTGTAATGAGAACAAGCCGAACTTTTCTTATTAATTACTTGTCAAGGAAAAAGTGCTTTTCTTTAAGGGGCTAAAAGTAAAAACCAAGTGTTTGTTCTAGTGAAAGTTTTACCATTATCATGTTTGTCATAAAAAATAATAATAAACAAAAAAAAGTATAGTAAGAGCTAAACGTGAAAGTTTTTCATACTATGTAATTTTAATCAAAACTCTTAAATTATGTAAAAACAGTGTAGTCAATTATGACCGTTACCCAATAACCCATGACTTTCCCCTGCCTAGCTATTATAATGGCGAATACATTATTTTTCATGCTTTCCTCTAGATATCACACACGTGTGCTATATAATACACTAATTTCTTTTCTTTTTACTTTTTTCTACGTGGAACTATATTAATGCGTCTATGTAAATACTTATCCTGATTCGCATCTCATAGGATTCCTCCTCTGTCCCACAAGCTACAAATACTAGGCCTTGGTTTTAAATTGCCTTAGTAAATTTCTAGCCGTTGGAACCAAAAATTAGACAGCACTGAACTGTGTCTCTTCTTCTTCTTCTTCTTTTCTCGAAAGAGTCGATCTTCACTTTCGTCCAATCTTGTTGGCATATTTACACTAAGAAAGGGCATTTTCATAACTGAATCAATCTACCCCAGTTTAAATTTTGAAAGCTATATTTGGGATTCACGGCCAAGAAAATGAAGGGCGTGAAAGGAAAATTGCTCAAGAAAATCAAATCGATCAAACCCGTTGGCTATCTTAAGTTCCAAGATCGAATTCTTCAGGTGAGTTTCTCAAATGGGTTTGTAGATTCTTCTCCCAATAATGACAATATTCAAGCTCCGAGAAAGTGTAGTTTCGAAGGAACAGAGGTGAAGAAAATCAACCGGAGTTGCGTGACAGTGCAAGAACCAGATGTTATCGATGTGGAAGAGCTGATGAAAGACCTTGAAGATGATGAAGATATGGGTGAAGACTTAGACAACAAGGAGAACATTGGTCCGAATATGGCTAAGAAGAACTCGTTTTATCTCAAGCCCAATCCAGAGATTTCTATGAGAGCTGACCAAGGATTAAGTGAGAACAGGGTTTTGAAAGATTCAGAACTATCGACACCAGAACGTAAATCAACCCCATTATCAGAGATCGACATCTCGTCTTTCCGGCGGCCTGATTTGAACTCGCTTAGCCTATTTGATCCGAGACTGCTCGATGCATTTCATCAAGCAGTTTTGGAACATATCAGAATGAGTGAAGCAGAGAGAAAAAACAGAGCAGAGGAAAATACCAAAGAGGAAGAAGAAGAAGAACAGGAGCCACCTTCGAAAGCTCCACGGATCGAAAAAGATGGTAATGATGATGATGATGATGATGATTATGACCCTTTAGAAGAATTCGAAGAGAAATGTCCTCCGGGTGGTTCAGACTCAGTAATCCTCTACACAACAACACTGAGAGGGATTCGAAAGACTTTCGAAGGCTGCAGCAGCATCCGCTTTCTTCTCGAGAGCTTTCGGGTACTGTATTTCGAAAGAGATGTTTCGATGCACTTAGAATTTAGGGAAGAGTTGAGAATGATGTTGGATGGAAAAGCAGTTCCTCCTAAGCTTTTCATAAGAGGGAGATACATTGGTGGAGCAGAGGAGGTGTTGGGGCTACATGAGCAAGGAAAGCTTAGGCCACTCTTTAAAACTGTCCCTATTGATAAGAGTGATGGTCCTTGTGAAGGGTGTGGAGGAATAAGGTTTGTGCTTTGCTTCAATTGCAATGGCAGTCATAAGGTCATTGCTGAAGATGATGATGTTTGTCAGTACCATGTGTGTCCCAACTGTAATGAGAATGGATTGATTATATGCCCTCTTTGTTGCTGAAACACTTTTTTTTTTTTAATTGTGTATCCATGATTTTTTTCATTCATATTCTTTTTGTGCTGGTTGGAGTACAATTTGTGGGGGATTATTTGGCCATATAAATATATACTTGTTTCTTTTGTGGATTGAAGTCAGCTTCTTCCTTATTCAATATGTAAAATTCAAAGTAAGAAATAAATGGAAGATTCCTATTATTTTTTCATGACTGAAAATGCCAAGTTTTCTTTACATTTCTGCCTTTTTTCTTTCAAGTTTTAAGATGTGCATGTGTGTGGATTATTCCACAATAAAAAGAGAAGTGTATTGTTTAAGACTGGAACATTGATCTCCTATCAAGCAATCTGCAATTTTATCAAAGTCCAAAACATGTCTCACTTCAAGCTCTTTCTTTAAGACTTTTTCACGTACAAAGTACAAGTCTAATTTAATGTGTTTGGTTCAAGCATGTAGGAGCTATAACACTCGCCAAGCTTCCCAATTCTGCTTCTGTGGATGATCTTGAAACTTTCTGTTGTTTCTTTGATTGCTAAGCAACAAGATTCAATCCAAAATAAATGCAGAATCTACTAGTTGATCTCCTATCATCCGGGTCAGCTGCCCAATCTATATCACAAAACCCCACAAGTCCAATGTGTTAGATATTCTGATGTGGAGACCAAAGTGTAAGGTGCCCAATAGGTACTTGAGAATTCTCTTCACTGCACACTAGTGAGATTGCAGAGAGTTGTGCACAAATTGGCACACCTTGTTGACACTATAGGTTATCTAAGGTCTAGTTACAATGAGATATTGCAGGCCACCAACGATTGATCTATAGAATTGATCACTTTCTATGGGATCACTGCCTTGTGCTGATAGTCTTAGACCAGATTTCATAGGAGTGGAGTTTGGCTTGGCAAACTGCATTTTTGCTCTACACAACGGGTCCTTAAGATATTTAGTCTGAGAGAGATAGAGGCCTTGACTTGTTTAAGTGACTTCAATGTCAATGAAGTACTTGATTTACCCAAGTCTTTTAAAGTAAAAATACGGTTCAGATTTGATATTAAAGCTAAGATGAGAGATGAGTTGTTGCCTATAATTAGTATATCATTTACATAGATGAGAATTAGAGTGGTATTTCCATGGTGGTGCTTGAGAAAGAGGGATTGATTAGCTCTTGAAGATGAACCCAAAGGAGGTTAAAGTGGAAGTAAGCTTCTCAAACCAAACTTTTGGAGCCTCTTTGAGTCCATAGAGTGCTTTATGTAGTTTGCACACAACTTGAGGTTGACAAGCATCCTTAAATCTTGGTGGCTGCAATATTTACACTTTCTCATATAGTTTTCATTTAAAAATGCATTATTCACATCCAGCTGATGAATTGACCAAGATTTAGACAATGTCAATGTGAGAAAAATTCTGATGGTTTCAATGTGGTGATTTTATGTTCTAAATAAAACTCATGTCAATATAATCTTATTTACTAATTAATAAAAGATTGAAAATTATTTTATTTTTCTTGATTCACATGTTACTTTCATAATTATATGTTTAATATATAATTTTTTATTAAATCTCAAACATATTGTTTCATGATTATAGTGTTGTCAACACAGTGAAAATAATCATGATCATATGCTTCAAACTATTTAGTTTCACAATTTATCAGTGCACTAGATTTACATTGACGTGATAATCAGCGATGTAGTTTGCTTACACTTATTTAAGTGAAATGTCATTTCTAGAGCATTAGGAAAGTAAACTTGTATCAGATGTATCGGTTATACATCAGACTAGATCGATATTGATAGTAGAAAATATATTATAAACTTACTGTTATATCTTTATAAGTCGATGTCACTTCGTTGATCTTAGGTCAATTAATCTTAATCCTAAGATATTTAGGTTCTAGGTTAATTATTGTTAGATATTAGATGTATATTAGCTGTAAAAGAATTAGATATTTAGTAGATATTTAGTCTCCTAATTTTGTATATAAATATGTATTATTCTATGAAATCAACACACAATTCGAATCACTATTTTCTACATGGTATCAGAGCATTGTGATTCAAAATTCGAAATTCGAAATTAGGGTTCTGAAAAAAAAAAAATTAGGGTTTGAGTTTAGGGTTGTTTTTTTCGAAAATCCTATTTGGAGTGAACATTTTTTCTCACCGCCCACTTAGGAGGACTGCCCAGCCGCCGATCTACGAACCCCCGAAGTCCGGTCGCCGGATTCCTCGCGCGTGGGGCTCACGCGCCGCCTGAAGCTTCTGCGCGTGGGGCTCACGCGCCGGCGCGTGGAGGCGCGTGTGACGGTGCCTTCGACGGCGTTCTGTTGCCGATTCTTCACTGGGTTCTTCTAAGCCCACTCGCATCTGTTCTAGGTTGTAATTCGGTATTTGTTTGTCTTCTTCGTGTTTGGGTGTTCATTCTTTGGTGTTCTTTTGTTCTTTTTCTCTGTCCTTTGTGTTTGCTTTTGAGATTATGGCACAGATAAGATCAGATTCAAAATCAGTTGTTGTTTCTGATGTTGTTCTTGTGATGTCTAAAATCACGGATCATAAGTTGATTGGTTCGAATTATTTGGAATGGAGTAAGACGATTCGACTGTATTTGAGGAGTATTGACAAAGATGATCACTTGACTGACGATCCTCCTGAAGAAACAAACGATTCAAGGAAAATATGGCTCCGTGAGGATGCTCGCTTGTTCCTTCAAATTCGAAATTCTATCGATAATGAGGTAATTAGTTTGATTAATCATTGTGAATTGGTTAAAGAACTAATGGGTTACTTGGAGTTTTTGTATTCTGGCAAAGACAACATATCTCGCATATATGATGTTTGCAAAGCTTTCTATCGCGCGGAGAAACAAGATAAGTCTCTTATGAATTATTTTATGGCTTTCAAGAAAACATATGAAGAACTTAATGTGCTATTACCCTTTAGTCCTGATGTAAAAGTTCAACAGCGCCAACGAGAACAGATGGCTATTATGAGTTTTCTTGCAGGACTCTCATCTGAATTTGACTCTGCAAAGTCACAAGTTCTCTCTGGTTCTGATGTCTCCTCTTTACAAGATGTGTTTACTCGTGTTCTTCGCACAGAGACTACCTCTTCAACTCCTCTTAATAGCGCCTTGGTGAGTCGTAATAACCCGCACCGGACAGAAACTCTACTCCCAGTGGATTTAAAGGAGGTAATTCACAAGGACCTGATAACCGCACACCAAATTCTGGGAGCATCATGTGCAATTATTGTAAGAAACCAGGCCACACCAAGTTTGAGTGTAGGAAGTTACAATTTAAGAATCGACAACAACACTCTGCCAATATTGCAAGCACTAGTGATGCATCTGACAAATCGGTCCTTATTTCTGCTGATGAATTTGCCAAGTTCTCAAGGTATCAGGAAACACTTAAGTCTTCATCTTCTTACATCCTTTGCGATTGCTGATTCAGGTAACTCTAATGCATGCCTTCTTTCCAAATCCTCAAAATGGGTCATTGATTCTGGTGCCACAGATCATATGACAGGTAATTCCCGTCTCTTTTTCACTTTTCAGTCTCACAGTCCCACTTCTGTTGACACCTTAGCTGATGGGTCAACAGTTTCTGTTCTTGGATCTGGCACTATTGTTCCTACACCTATGCTATCTTTGTCATGAGTCTTACATTTACCTGATTTGTCCTTTAATTTGCTTTCTGTTAGTCAACTCACTCGTAATCTAAATTGTTGCATCTCATTCTTTCCTGATCATTGTTTGTTTCAGGATCTTATGACGAAGAAGATTATTGGTAAAGGACATGAATCTGGTGGCTTGTATGTTCTTGACCCACTTCCGCCAACCTCTATTGTTTGTTCGAGTGTTGCTTCCGCTTTTGAGGCTCATTGTCGTTTAGGTCATCCATCCCTTCCTTTGCTCAAGAAACTGTGTCCCCAATATAGTAGTTTATCTTCATTAGATTGTGAGTCATGTCAGTTTGCCAAACATCATCGTGTTAGTTTGAGTCCACGTGTCAATAAACGTGCTAGTGTTCCTTTTGAGTTAGTTCATTCTGATGTTTGGGGTCCTTCTCCTATTTTGTCTCAACCTGGATTCAGGTATTTTGTTACTTTTGTGGATGATTATTCTCGTGTAACTTGGTTATATTTAATGAAAAATCGTTCTGAGTTGTTTTCTATATTCTCATGCTTTTTGTCTTTGAGATTCAAACTCAATTTAATGTATCTATTTGTACTTTGAGAAGTGATAATGCCAAAGAGTACACGTCTGCTCAATTTCAATCTTATATGACCTCTAATGGCATGCTTCATGAAACTTCTTGTGTTGATACGGCACCTCAGAATGGTGTTGCAGAACGTAAAAACAGACATCTTCTTGAAACTGCACGTGCTCTCTTGTTTCAAATGAAAGTTCCTAAACCTTTTTGGGCCGATGCAGTTTCCACGGCATGCTTTCTTATTAATCGCATGCCATCCTCTGTTCTTAATGGTGAAATTCCATTTAAAATTCTTTTTCCTAATAAGTCATTATTTCCAGTTGCTCCGCGAGTATTTGGTAGTGTTTGTTTTGCTCGCGATGTCCGTCCATCTGTCACCAAATTAGACCCTAAGGCACTAAAGTGTGTCTTTCTTGGTTATTCTCGTCTTCAGAAAGGGTATAGGTGTTATTGTCCTGATCTCAACAAATATCTTGTTTCTATTGATGTTACCTTTGTAGAAAATACACCTTATTTTTCCTCTTCCACTACTTCTACTAGTCAGGGGGAGGATGATGATTTGTTAGTTTATTCTGTCACATCCTATGCGCCTGCTACATGTTCTGGCGGGTCTCTTGTTCCTTCACCTGCCTCGGTCGTCACCCCCACAATACCACCTCCACCACTCCCTCGGCCTCCACCACCTCCACCACCTCTACCACCTCCACCACTCCCTCGGCCTCCTATAGTGTACACCAGGCGCCCCCCTCCTCCACCTCCTGTTTCATGTCCTGCACCTGCATCTTCATCATCAGATCCGGAAATCTCAGATGATCTTCCCATTGCACTACGTAAAGGTAAACGCCAATGTACTTTTCCTATTACTTCTTTTGTGTCTTATAATCATCTCTCCTCTTCTTCTTGTTCTTTTATTGCTTCTCTTGATTCTATCACTATTCCTAAAACTGTTCGAGAAGCGATGTCTCATCCTGGTTGGCTTGCTGCAATGATAGAAGAGATGAATGCTTTGGTTGCGAATGGTACTTGGGTCTTGGTTGATTTACCTTCCGGAAAATAGGCCATCGGGTGTAAATGGGTGTTCACGGTTAAATTCAATCCAGACGGCACAGTTGCTCGCTTAAAGGCCCGTCTTGTTGCCAAGGGTTATGCTCAAACCTATGGCGTGGACTATTGTGATACTTTTTCTCCTGTTGCTAAACTCACATTTGTTCGACTGTTCATTTCCATGGCAGCTACTCATCATTGGCCTTTGCATCAGCTTGATATTAAAATGCTTTTCTTCATGGAGATCTTGAGGAAGAAGTATATATGGAGCAACCTCCTGGGTTTGTTGCTCAGGGGGAGTTAGGGCGAGTTTGTCATCTTCGCAAATCTTTATATGGATTGAAACAAAGCCCTCGTGCTTGGTTTGGTAAATTTAGTCAGGCTGTTGAGAAGTTTGGTTTGTTGAAAAGTAAGTCAGATCATTCTGTGTTTTATAAAAGATCAACTGTTGGTATCATTTTGTTAGTGGTGTACGTTGATGACATCGTTATTACTGGAAATGATACTGAAGGCATCTCATCCCTTAAGTCTTTCATTCACACCCAATTTAACACGAAAGATTTAGGGGAGCTCAAGTATTTCTTGGGGATTGAAGTTACTCGGAGTAAACAAGGTATTTTTCTGTCTCAAAGAAAGTATGTACTTGATTTGCTAACTGAGACAGGGAAATTGGGATCAAAACCTTGCAATGCTCCAATGAATCCAGCTATGCATCTTACACGTGATGGGAAACCATTTGAAGATCCTGAGAAATATCGCAGGTTAGTTGGAAAGTTGAATTATTTAACTGTGACTCGTCCAGATATTGTATTCCCGGTTAGTGTTATCAGTCAGTTCATGTCTTCTCCAACAATTCATCATTGGGCAGCATTAGAACAAATTTTATGTTACTTAAAAGGAGCACCAATACGAGGTATAGTTTACAAGGATCATGGACATACCCAGATTGAGTGTTTTTCTGATGCAGATTGGGCAGGCTCCAAGGTAGATAGACGATCCACTTCAGGATATTGTGTATTTGTTGGGGGCAATCTGGTCTCTTGGAAGAGTAAGAAACAAAATGTTGTATCTAGATCCAGTGCTGAATCAGAATATAGAGCTATGGCCCAGTCTGTGTGTGAGGTAGTATGGATTTATCAGCTTTTGACTGAATTCGGGTTTAAGACTTCTATTCCAGCAAAATTATGGTGTGATAATCAAGCTGCTCTTCATATTGCCTCGAATCCCGTATTCCACGAGCGAACTAAGCACATTGAGATTGATTGTCATTTTGTTCGTGAGAAAATTCAACAAGGTCTGATCTCCACAGGATATGTGAAGACCGGAGAACAACTAGGAGATATTTTTACAAAAGCTTTGAATGGGGTGCGGGTTGATTATCTTTGTAACAAGTTGGGCATGATTAACATCTATGCTCCAGCTTGAGGGGGAGTGTTAGATATTAGATGTATATTAGCTGTAAAAGAATTAGATATTTAGTAGATATTTAGTCTCCTAATTTTGTATATAAATATGTATTATTCTATGAAATCAATACACAATTCGAATCACTATTTCTACAATTATATTATATGGGTTCTTTGACTTGTTTGTTATTAGCTTACCCACAGGACTAGCCTATACTTACATCTTGGAATTCAATAGTGCAATTGAGTGGGAACGCTAAAGTGACAAAAATCTAACTCTATGGCGCATAATGGATTTTGGTCATGGCTTAGATTCTGAGCCCAATTATCTTTATTTTAAGTCCATCTCATCTTAAGCTAATCCTAAGGAGTGCTTATAGAAGGAACATGATGAGAGACAAAAGAGAGACCTAATACTATGTCAAAATATATAATAGAGTGAAAAAGATATTCATTATTGATATTGAAAAAGAGCTTGGAAGTATATATATACATGACTTAGCTCAACTGAGCTGAACCAAAGACTAACTGAAAAATTAATCAGTTAAGAGAAAGTTAACTGTAACAAACTAAACTAACTTTCTTCAACAATATGTATGTAGGAGTGCATTAATAATTTTGCCACTATCCGATCCATAAAGAAAATTTGTTTTTTATACGTAGATAAATAATAGTTTATTTACTTTTTTAGTATGATAATATGTATTGTAATTATAGCATGCGAAAATATAATTCAAAATTGTCCACTTTGAGCATATTATAAAAAATATTGGTGCAACTACTGAACTGGTATTAAAAAGATTGAACTAGTTTTAATTATGTATTAACCCAAAATATGATTATTTGTGAAACAATAATTTTTTTCGGCAATGTAAAAGATCTATTAATATTCATTTACAATAAACTAATAGATATTAGTAAAGTTTTATCTTCTTCTTCTTCTTTTTTTGTTTTTTGTTTTTTTTTAAGTAAAAAGGTTTTGTGGGATTATGTGTTTGCCTAATACTAATAAAATAATGGGGTAGCCCAAGATGAATCTAAATGGATTGTGGGTTGCTCCTCCTAGCCCATTTGAGAATGAAATAATATTGTGTTTGAGAACTCTCCATCCAAGGCCCTACCTCATATGAGCTCAAAGTTTTGAGTTTCATTTTCTAAATTCACTTTAACATGTTTATGTTGCTTTTGGAAGTTCAATGTATTTGGTATTGCCTTATATAAGTAAGAGAGATCATACAATTTGACATTTTATATTATACTCCATAACAAGTTAATTATAACCGAGATTGATTTTACCAAGTAACTAACTAACTCATGTCGACCAAAACTTATTAATGCAAAGACACGAGTTTTATCAACAAATGATGGCTAGGTGAATTTTCATTATTATTTATGGTTTTCTTTTTGTCAATGTTTATAAAAATGTAGTTTTTTTTTTCAAAAACAATATTTTGTGAGAAAAATTCCAAAAAAGTTTAAAAAAAAATGAAAAAATATGTTCAGAGTAACCATTTACCATATATTACACCTTGATAATCTCATAAAATACTATAAAATGTGTAATTTTCAGAAAAATGCATATATATACATGAAAAATGTTAACTATTATGAAAAATACCAAAAACAAAATTTACTTTGGAATTTGAGCATGAGTAAATTTTAGTTACCATTATCTGTTATTGTAATTATATGTATTTTTGGTAAGGACTGTAATATCTTAATTTGAATGAAAACATTTTTAGGGGGAGGAAAGAAGAAGAAGAAAAATAAAAACTGGTTGGAAAAAAATAAAAAGATGGTTTCTCAGTAAAATGAATTATCATCTTCAAAGCTTCTTCAAAACTCTCCCAGTCAGCTTGAACGCCGTACGGAACCACCGTTGCTTTTCGGTCCAATTCAGAATCAGGTTTCCCCTTTTACCACCCACCTATCCTATGCTCACACTTTGAAAAAATGATCTTAGTTATTAAAACTTACACTAATCAGTATATATGTTTTTCTGGGTTCGGTAGAATTTGTCTTGATAAGACAGAAATGGAGGAGAATGGTCTATCTGGTGGTTCTGAGGTGGTGGTGGCTGACCCTGATAAGTTATCAAACAAAATCTCTGCAATTCGGGCTGCTGGTTCTGCAAAACTCCAAGTACCTTCTTGCATTCCCTTTATTCTAGTTTTTATTTTGTGATTTTTGGGTCCTTGATGTTTAAGAAACATAGCTCATCTACAGGCAAGGCAACACATTACATAATGTTGTAAGGAATAGAATATACATATACATTTATATAATTAGAGCAATCTCATTTTTATTGATTTGTAGATATAGATAGTGTTTTACGATTACTCTACTTAAATAATTTGCTGTGTGGAAAGTGAGAATAGTTCATACAATGTTCAGAATCAGAAGTGCTGCTACACTTGTTTGATTTCATTGAATTGGTTAATTTTTCGGTGACTTTCTTATATTTGTTGATATATACTAATGGTACATTTTCATACCAGGTAATTGCAGATTTTGATGCCACACTAACCAAGTATTGGGTCAATGGTCTTCGTGGGACAAGTAAGGCACCCTAGTGCTTAAATGGTTTATATAATTCTCTATATGTTTGATTTGTCTCAGTTTTATTGATAACAACCATAGGTAGTCATGGCCTTTTGCGACAGGTGAATCCGGAATATGATATGAAAAGGAGGGAATTGTATTATCACTATCATCCCTTAGAGTTTTCGCCAACAATTCCAATTGAGGAGAAAACAAAGCTCATGGAAGAGTGGTTCGCATCTTTACACATTCACTACTCTAAAATGCTTCCATCCATGATGAAACTATATTAGCATTATGTCCACTAGGGTAGCTTCTAATCACACTTTGTCATGAAGTGTTCTGCATCTAAGATAAAATTAAGTTTGGACAATAATTTTCAAAAGATTGAAACTGTCAATAGTATTGATGCAGGTGGGGAAAAACACATGCTCTTTTAATCGAAGGAGGTGTTACTTGTGATGGCATAAAGCAATCTGTTGCTGATTCTACAATTGCTTTTAGGGAAGGTGTTGGCGAACTACTTGAACTTTTGGAGGTAAAGTTCATTTTATGTATACCACGTTTTCTGGATGGATATATATGCATCACAGTGAGGCATTGCAACAGCAATTCCCTTCCAATGATTTGATTGGGACTATATTTTGAAGAGTATAGGATGGCTATCCTAGGCTTGATTATTAATTTCATAAAGAATAAGTCTCATTTTTTAATTTTCTTCCTTATATTTTTGTTGGTTTTTGCTATCCCAGGAAAGAGACATTCCTGTACTTATATTTTCAGCTGGACTAGCGGATATAATTGAAGAAGTGAGTGATAAAATTTTACTTCTGGAACTAATGAATATTATGTTTTAATTGTGGATCTGACTTACAGTTTGGTTTAATGTCACTTATTTCTTAATATCAGGTCATGAGGCAGAAGCTTCACAAATCTTTCAAAAATGTGAAGATTGTCTCAAACCGAATGGTATTCAATGAAAAGGGCTGTCTGGTTTCTTTTAAAGGTAACCAATTCTTTGAAGACATTAACCAATTGTAAGAGGCAAACGAGAATAATATTGTTAGGGGGTAGGGGTATTTTAGCCTGATGAGTAGTGCTTAACTTCATGATCTTTAGAATCATAGCTCGGGCTCAGCCTTTCTTTCTTATGCCAGTATTTGTTTTTATTTATTCATTATTAAGTGATAGAAGATTTAGAGGGAGTTCATGTTTTTTGTTTCCACTAATTTTTCGTACAGGGAAGACAATTCACACTTTAAATAAGAATGAACACGCACTTGAAATGGCTGCTCCTCTCCACAAAGAACTGGGTGATGTAGATGAACCAACTTCTGACAATTCATCAGTAAAGACAAGAACCAATGTGTTGCTTCTTGGTGATCACCTTGGAGACCTGGGAATGTCTGATGGTTTGAACTATGTGACCAGAATTTCTGTGGGATTTCTGTGAGTAAATTCTGTCAATTCTTTTTACTTAGCTATTAAATTTGTTTCTTTAACAGTAGCTTGCATTATGTTTTACTCTTTTACAGAGTTAAAGTTTGTATTGTGAGATTATCAATCAGTTAAAGTTTATATTCATTACTCAACATATTTCCAGTGTTCCATAAAAAAAAACATATTTCCAGTTTTTATTTAGTTTTTGAAGCTGTATTTGTACTGTGTAGTTTCAATGACTAATTATTTGAATAAGATTGCAAAATAAAAACAATTTTTATTTCATTCATTTGTTTGGTTGCATTTTAAAGCTGGAATGACTTTTCTATCATTTTGGTGGAATAACTATTTCACTTTAAAATGGAAAGAAAAACTATTCCAATGGAAGATAAGAAAAAATTTAATGCAATTTTTTTATGCATTTTAAATTTGATTTTATTCCATTCATATTCTTGTGTTTTCATTCCTTCCAAGTTCCAACCTAATGGCACCTAAATTTATTCTTCTAGAAGGGTTAACAGCACCCTCTTGGATCTTATAATAAGATTCCTTGACTTCTCTATTGTGACAAAGCTGTGTTATGTCTGCTACATTACCCTTTTAAGAATTTCAACAAATGAGAGCTACTTTGTACTTCTACCTAACTTTGATTCTTAGAAAATTCATTGATGATTCCTGTTGGTGTTTCAGGAATGATAACGTTGAAAGCTCGCTCGATGCCTACCGCAATGCCTTTGATGTTGTTTACTTGGTAAGTCAAACATCATTGCTTAGATCATTTGCTTATGTTGTAACAACCTGATAAACTTTTATGCAATTGTTTATAAGGTTAGCATTTATCTTATCTTTGAAAGCAACTTATGGTCCAGTGCTTATTTTTCTACTCTGGTACACAATTGTCAGATGCAACTTCTAATTTTATGTATGCTTTGACTGCAGAATGATGCTCCGATGTCTGGGGTTGTCAAACTTGTTTCTCAGCTGTGGTAAACTGATGGTGGACAAGCTCCAACCCTATGACCCCATAGTGAAATAGTTCCTACCTACCCAATAACACTAGCTTTACAGCTGTGGTAATTTTGGCTTTGCCCTAACCAATCAGAAAGTTTGGATAAATATTATTGATAGTAATCTTTTAATTATACAAGTTCAGTTCAGCAACTATTTTCTATTTTCATAAGGTAAGCACCGTAAAAAAAATGTTAAAGAGAACCAAAGTTGCAAAAACAAAATCAGCAATGAAAGCTAATTTTAGTAAAACACGAAACCTTCTCTTCATGACATGGTTATGGAGTTTAAGGAAATTAATGAACATGGTTAATGGGAGTTAACAGAAATTAACGATCAGAAACCTTTTAGTTTAAGTTATAAAACCACATCAAAAGAGAACCAATTAACAAAAACCAAACTACGCTATATACCTAAACTAAAAAAGTAAAGAAAGGCTTACACTTCTTCCCATTCTCACAAACAGAAATGGGAAAGCTGCCCTATACACTTGCTCAAAAATATGCTTCTCAATATTGACTCAATTTCCTCAAGACAACCGGACAAACAGAGAAACATAGGAATTAGGATTATAATGCAGAGTTATTTACCAATGAGTGAAAGGGTCCACCCTATGCAACAATCATTGGCATTGATATTACTGGTGCTTCAGCTGTGACTTCATTTGCAGAATATTCAGCTGTGCCATGTTGTAACTCCGTGTAGTGAAATTCAATCTGTAACCGGTGATGAATCGGCGTTGATGCCATTAGACCCTTTTGGAGATCAACCTGCAATTCCCTTATTGGAATAGCAGCCAAGAAGCTCTTGATATATTCCTTACATGACTCTTTGCCTCTGCATACAACTTCAGCTTCAACTTTATTGTCATTCTCCACCTCATTCAGGCTCTTCGGCTGACTCTTTTCAACTTTAGCTTCCTTTGAGTTTTTTGAGTGTCTCTTTTCAACTTTACCTCTGCCAGTTTTTTCATCTAATTGCTTCTTCTCTTGAGGTAATCTTTCAATGATTGTGTCTTTATCAAATTTCAGAACATAAGCCTGATTACACCCCTCAAAAAGCCTCTCACCCAAAGTGTCAATTATGTAGTAAGCGTCACGCTCTACCTTCAGGACAAAGAAATGGTCATTCCAGCTTATGATATAGATGGAAGAAGATTCACCGTTGCACGGCAAGTCTGATGCCAAGCGACTAATCTCATCCCACATGCTATCAAAGGACATAACACCATTAAGGAAGTCAAGTTCCCCTTCTTTGAGTCCTTCAGGATGGAAGAAACCAATAAAAGATTTCTCTGGAACAACCGTGAGAGGGCGGACTTTAGCTTGCAGGACTGTCTCAAGATCAAAGTGTCTGTCTGGGAACCGTTCTATGTATTCCTTGTTCTTACAAAGATTTCTCCATTCTGATGATCCATCTCTAATCAAGCTATTGAAATCAGACTTAATGGGCATTTCATCTTGGTTGGACTGCAACCAATCAGCAATGACAGCAACCAGGGCTGTGCACGCACTCTCTCCTGCAGCACGTTCACTTCTTTGATCAATTGAAGCAAAAAAGACTTGTGCCTGAAGCTTCATTAGCCCATCACGGCTAGTTACTTCCTTGCTCTCCCAACAGCCCACAGCAAAAGTATCCTCCCCAAATTCAGAAAATGATGATCGACTAGTTGTAGAACCACCTTCTGTTTGATACCACTGCAAAAAAGTTGTCATAAACATATCAGAATCCTAGGAACATGTTATTTTGAAAGTCAAACAGCAAAAACAGCACACGAACTACAAAAAGAAAAGACAAGCTACAGTTGTTATTTACCCCTAAACTGGATTCATCAGAGCTCAGCTGCCTGCGATCAAAATCAATATCATCCCCACCCTCTTCTCCATAATGCTTTTTCAAAAGAGGCTCTCCTTTGGCTTTAGGAGTAAGGCTCATTTTCCTCTTCTTCCAAGGCAGGATTCTACGCTTTGAACTACCCTGTGATATCTGCTCAGAGACTGGTGTACTAGAGCTTTCCATACATGAGCGATAGATATCAGGCTTACGGTTACTATAGTAGATCAAACACTCATCTTCACTACTGACATTAGTATTAGAATAAAATGATACTTGAGCACAGTTTGCAAGAGCCAGTGTTTCATAACTGACCGACTGCCTTACACCGAAATCCTCACTCTCCTCTGTCTCTCCCCCAGCATCATCATCAAAAGAATCTGTGTCAAATGGAGAATGGCTAGCACTAGCAGTATCTTCGCTTCTAATAGAGCTCCTGCCATCACTCCCATCTTCCTCATGACGCGTCTTTTTAGCTCTTCCAACAGACACATATTCTTTAAAGGTTTTCACCTTTCGCAGACCTGCCTTAAAAGCAGAATACTCATCTTTTGTTGTTGAGAAATTTTCCAAAGATCGGGGAGACGTAGGAAGAGGTGATGTTGGTCCTTGCACTGACACTGAAAGGTCTTGAGCAGTTCCTAATTCTAGTAGCACAAGAGATAGCTGCATTGTGGATGAACTTACGATCAGACAAACACATAAGGAAAAGCTTAACAGATAGTAAAATCTAAACGAAAAAGACACTGTAACTTACAGTCACTGAGGGACTAGACTCAGAGGTGCAACCAGGGGCATTGAGGGGTATTTTGAGCCCAAACTCCTTTCCCTCATTCATAGAAACGTAATCTGCAAGGTTCAGTGATGAAGTTCCAAGAACAAGGGCCCTATTTTTCAGTCCTTGGTTCACACCCTGTTTTATTATAAAAACAAATAAGTGATACTATCAAAGAAAGTAATAGAGACAAATAAGTGATCTACCATTCCTATTAAACAAAAAGATTGAACAGGTCCATTAGAACATTAAAAGAAGTTTACAATCGACAAGAGGCTTATTAAAGCAAAGAATATGCCAACCGTTACTCTCTCAAACAGGGCAGAAAAGTATAGAAAATATAAATAAAATAATTAACTGCAGGAAGCATTGACCAATTACAGATAGCTATTTTAAACATAACCCCGAGTGTAAAGTTTGTATTTAAGGTAAAAATTTAACAAGAAAAGGTCCTTGTTTGATTACAACACTCTTTAAAAAGTCTAATTCATACACTGAAAACAAGAAAGATAGAATTTTACTATTTGAGAGAAGAGAGAAAATTAATATTAAAATCTTTTTAACTCTGTTAAATCACCACTGCAGTGAATAAAACATAGGAAACGTTTTACAGAATCATATTCCAACCATATCTCTAATCATCTTGATATGTAACCCAAAGCTACCCTGCTCAAAATTTTCTATGAAAAAGAAAAAGAAAAAAACAAAGACATCTCATCATCCATAGCTAATATCATGACTATATCAGACGAAAAATAGATAATAAGAACAATCATATATGGGCAATAAATCAGAAAGATCATATCAGAAAACCCAGTAGCTTAGTGAAAAAAAAAAAGATAAAAATTCAATCACTCACGCGTATATGTTGAAAAATCAAATAAAACAAAAATATGTCGTCATGTATTGTATGATTTTCAATATAGGGACTCACGTTGAAGAGAGTTAATGCGAGCTCCCATGGATGAAACGCACCCTCTTTAGGACCCGAAAAGTTACAGACAGACCGAAATTCTTCATCAAATTCCACGACTCCATTGTCACTAACAGAGCTTTCTTTACTCAAATTCTTCTTCGTTGAGCGCCTCAGAGACCCCAAAGCCGTACCCTTTTGACCCTTCCATTGAACCTCAACGAATACCCTTTTCTCTTCGCCATCCAACTTCACCAAATCAAGCCCTTCAATCCGGCGAAACGACACCACTACTTCAAATTTCTTGGACCAAACAACCGGTGGCCATGGCGGCCATTTCATCATCCTCACCACCATTTTTTTGCTAAAAGGAGAAAAATCCCACACAGAAGAAGAAAACCAAAAACTTCTCCAATCTAATCTTAAATAATAAAAGTAACAACTTTGTAGAAACGAATGAACGAGATTCAAGGATTCTGGTTTAACAGAAATCAGATTCCGAAATATGAAAACGGGTTTCTCATAGATAATAATGTTTCTGAAACAGAAATGAAAAGAGATATAGATGGAGTCAAAGAAGTTGATATATGAATGAGAGTGTATTATATGTGTATATATAGTATGGATTATACCGTTCAGTGAGAAAGAAACAAGGAAACTTTTAAAGAGATGAAAGAGAAAGAGAGAAAGAAAGGCCGGCATTAAAATAGCACCTAATTAACCAACGTCTCTTTCTCTCTCTTAGAATTGGAGTGCTTTTTTTCTTTGTTTTGCAGTTTAGTCCTTTAAGTATTGTTTATTTATTATTTACCTCCCTAAAATTCTCAACCCTCTTCACTCGGCGAAGAAATTTGTTATATGTGCATATGTATGACCCACAATTGTTTTGAATCAGTGAAAAATGCCCTTCAATTCATGATTCACTAATATTGTTTGGATTAGAACCTTTTAACACTTTTTTGTAGCATCTCAAACAAGTTACAATACGTACAATCTTCCTCTCCAATTTTTTTTATATAACATGCATAAGATCTGATTCACTCTATAAATAGTGAAAAAGTTAATTAGTGAAAGAATCTGATTTTTTATTATTGAAAATTAATTTGGTACATTCATATTCAATGTTTTTTGATGCATTTTTTGCATTGAATTAAGATGCATATGTCTAAATTCAGTAATTCATTTTGATAAATTTCATAAGTTTTTTTTTAATGGGTAAATTACATAAGTTTTGAGTCTTTTGACAATAAAATATATTAATAATAATAATGCACGCGATCAAATCAGTAGGCACTTGTTATTTCTATTTTTTTTTTATATATAAACAATGTTAATTTTAGAGTTAAATCATAGGAGAACATGAATTCAATGAGAAATGATATCTAATATCTAATATTTAAAACACAAGAGAATAATATCTAAAGGTTCTCTTGAATTTGGAAATTATATCAATTGTTTTACCAATTAAAACTAACAATAGCACACCACAGTCCACACTAGTGATGAGTATTTAATACTAGGTTATTATTATTGTTATGTGATTAGTTATATTTTTAGTTTTTATTTTTGTTATGTGTAGTTTTAAAATTATATAAATTAAAAGAAATTAATTAATTTTTTAATTATATTTCTTTTTTAAAAAAATAATATTTAAAGTTTTAAAAATTTAAAGAGAATAAATATAAAGTTTAAGAGTATTAAAATTGAAAATACTCTCAATATTAAAAATAACAATAAAAAAATAGTAATATCTATAAATAATATATTAATATTTATATATATTTAAATTAATTTAAAATTAGTATAAGTTTAATTAATTTAAAACAATATACATTTAAATTGATCTAAAATAAATAATAATAATATTTATATATAAAAAATTAATTCTACTAACACAATTAAATTTAACAAAATATTCTTGTATTTTAAAATATTCCGTTTAAAAAAATAACCACATATAAAAATAAAGATTTAAGATCAATAATTCTTTATTTTTTTTACAAAAAGAAAGGGATCTTATCATGGTTAAAAAGAAAAAAATAATACCTTTTTATCATTTTTATAACCACATATTTTTTTGTTAAGGACCTAATTAAATCACATTAAAGCATGAGATTTTTTTTTTCCTTTCACAAAGATTATTTGTTTTCAGTGGTAACAGCCTGTCAATGTTATAATTTTCTCTCCCAAGATTTTTATGTGGATTGATCAGTGGATTTCTTTTTCATAAGAATTTTATATTTAGTAATTCTATATAGGTATAATCACCAGATGTAAAACAACTCTTGTGGAGCTCTAATGTTATTTTTAGTTAAATAGTTTGGGATTGAATTTTTATTATTATGGCTAATGAGTAATTTAATGAGCTAATCTTATGATACCTACAAAAAATTATACTAAAACTTAAACTCCCTTTTTTTAAAAAAAACAAAAAAACTTAAACTCCCCCATTTTGCGTGATTTTCATTCATGTTCATATTTTTGGGAAAATATAACTGTAATATATTCATCAAATCTTTACATACTCAAATAATTCCATATTGTATACTTTTTTTTTTTTTGAAACAATGCCATATTATATTTAAAAAATAAATAAACCACACCGAATAAAAAGGAATAACTCAACTGAAATAAAATGAAATCATCATTTAATTTAGGGGAAAAAATATGTAAGAAGATATTGAAAAACTTGCGTTTGTAATATAATTATAGGGTGACATATTATTTTGATGTTTTTTTTTTTTTTTTGAAACAGTTATATTATTTTGATGTTCACATGAAAATATTATTTCATATTTTGGGCACAAAATATATAAATTAAAATTTTATTGTATTTAAAGAGAGTGGTGGTGGTGCGTGTGGCGTGGGGTAGAGTAAATGGATACGAGTTACACGTGCACAACACTGAGAGTTGACCGAATTTTATGATGAACGCGTAAGCGAAGAATGTGAAAACAAAACAAAACTTCTCTCATATATCATATTATCATCATCATCAAGAAGAATAATAATAAAAGTTATTTGTTCAAAAAAATATACATAATATGGTAAACTAAAGGTTCCAAAAACTTGTGTGGCTATAATTCTGTCAGCCAAAAAAATCCATCGAACTCCCCTAAATTGTCCTCTCCTCCACGCACCACTTTCTAAAAGTTTCATAACATTTCAATGTGGTAAATTTGACTTAGCTCAATCCATTTATTTCAACCTCTGCTTTAAAATTCTCAATTTTGCTAACACCAATAACCAAATGTGGAAAGTGAGTCATAATATATGTACGTAATATTATAAATCTTGATAAGCATTACGTGGTTGATTTATTCTTTTTAGATAAAATTCAATTTTTAAGTATATTTTTATTTAATAAAAGAAATCGATCTTAAAAAGTTGTTATTTTTAAAAATACAAAGTTAAAAAAATGATTATTTTTTAATTTATTCTTTTGAATCTGACTTGTTAAACTTATACCGTATATACGGAATTTTTTCATATAAAAAAAATCATACAAGTCATCGGCTGTATAATAAATAGTTTCTATAGTTTAATGATTTATGATTAAGCAAACTACTTACTTATTTTTAGGAATTAAGGTACGTAACTCAAAATGTATTATGAATTTAAAATTATTGGCTTGGATTTTATAATTATCTAATTGTTATTTTATATATTATTAGTAAAATTTATACTGAAAAATTAATTAAATAAAATTACAATAATGAAAAAACGACGGGGTGATTATAATAATATATTAGATAGGTTAAATTGACCTTAGACAGTTTTTTCTTTCATTTTTAACCCATAGAACCCTGTTTGAATTTTTGTTTTCCATCTTAAATACTTTAAATATTTTCACTTTTTTTAAAAAAAAAAAATAATTTAAATATTTTCACTTTGCCCATCTCTTTTTTTTTTTTAAAAAAAAAAAGTTAATATTGATTATCCAAAAATAAAAAATTTCTTATTATCTATGTATGTACATCTCTTTTTCAAGGTGTCTCTATTACTCCTCACCCATTTATTCTTTATACAAAAACACATGCAAAATATTATTGGTAAATATCATCTTGAAAAGTGCATGACTAACACACTGTGAGTCTGTGATTATATAAAGTGACAGCCAAGTCTGTGACCACACAGAAATAAGAATTAATGTGTGGCTAATTTTCATCAAATAATTTTTTGCGTGTTAATCCACCCCACTCAAAATTCTTGCAGTTTAACCCCTCTAAGTCCCTTTTTCTTCTTCAAACCACTCATAAAGAAAACAAAAAACACATATAACAGCTATGATTTAATCATCAAACGAAATTTCAATATGATTAGTTTTTTCTGAAAGCCAAAACAAATTTCGTACGAAAATCGTTTATTTATTTTAATAGAAAGTTAATCCCATCAAGATTATCATGTAATTGTAAGTTGTTACATTACATACGTACCCTCAAATGAAAATCCAAAACTACTTAGCCTATACTTCCTCATGATTTACATATATAATAATAAAATAATAATAATAATAATAACAATCAAGCTAATTAAGCATATACTTATAATTGAGTGTGAATCTCTCATACAAAACACAAGCAACCCCATCCACATAATCAAACCACTTGCTAATTAATTTCGTTTATGAAACCAACTTTATTATTATGGTTGAGATTAGACTTAGTAGCATTTCTTTGGTCTTTTTTTCTTTTTTAATGTGCAACTATATTTAAAATACTAATAAGAAAAAGTCTTAGAATTTTTATAATGGTTATTTCTTCATTAAATTTGTCATGAATTGCAAGTCATTCTTTTTTTAGTGATTTTATTGGGTTAAGGGTGTTTTTTTTTTTTTTTTTTTGATGATAATCGGATTAATGAGTATTTGTTTTGTGTTTATTTTTGCACAAGTTTAAATACATTTTTCCTAATGCATTTATCTATGTAAATATGATTTAATTTGTCTTAGTTATATCTTTTTTCACTTATATATCGAAAAATTTTCTGAATTATAATGAATTAATTGGTGGTGTCCATAATATTACTATTTTTTAAAAGGTAATATATATTTATTTAGCTAGAACTCATATTTATTTTTTCTTTTTAATTTCTTCTTTTGGTTGAGCAAAAAGAAAAGTATAGTCTATAATAGGCCACCCTTAAAGTGGTGATCTAGAACAAGGAGAGTTAACTAACACTGGTAGTATACTCAAGGCTAGGCCTTGTGTTGTGTTCCCTTCTTTGTTTTTAATAAGAAGTTCAATCAATGTATATATATTTTTTCTTGATTAATGAAAATGGCATCTTTTAGAACAATTTTTTTAAAAAGTTTAATGTCGGTTCTGTAACTATGTGGCTTATAGATAACGTCATATAATGATTCATGAAATCAATAATGTATAGTTACAATCATTTTTGTTTAGGCCAAGTTCTATATATATAAGGGGATGTATCTTCATAATGTATAGGATAGGAGTACAAGAAACCACTTCAGCAACAACCTAACTCTTAAAGTTGGAATACGTTTATTTTGATCACTTTATAACTTTCTTTCATTAATTAAATAAAAATAATAACGTCAGTAGTTAATAATTTTTTATATTAAATATTAAATTACACAAATAGTTAGTATTATAACCCATCTTAAGACTTTATTAATAAACTTAATACATATGCCTTTTTTATTTTTGATAAATAAAGGATAATCAAACAATGTTACATTACATGATTATATGTATTGTTTGTTTTTAACTAAATTAAGAACCTTTGACTAATAATTATGAAAAACTATTTTCCAGTAATTAATTTGGTATTATATTTTTAAATCAGTTTTTTTAGACGATAAATTCAAGTCGCTTTTAAGAAAGAAAACTACATTACTTTATAGTATTTAGTACAAAAATGTTTCTTTCCCAATTTGAATTGCACCATCTCCAATGAATATTATATAATTTGAATTAAATTTGGCTAAAAATAAGTTAATGTTACATTTAGTCTAAATTTTACAATAGTACTCCAACACACTAAAAGTGAAATTTACCTTTCTTTGATAAAAATGTGTAAAAAAATCAAATAAAAACATTAAAATTTTATTAAAAGTCTATAAAAAAATTATTAAATATAAAAATAATTAATAATTGCATTAATAAGTGTCAAAAAAAAATATAAAAAAAAAATATTTAATATGGTATAAAATTTAATTCATGTTATATTTTGTGCTAAATTTAACACAAATTTTAACCTTTATTAAATTTAAATCATTTTATAAACTACCATTAAAATTTACTTGTATGAAAAATAAATTAAAATATGTATATACATTACATCTGGAAATGCACTATATACCAATCGTCAGCTTTAATATGATTTTTTTTTCAATTAACTTGATAACAAACTTTCAACCTACTTTCCCATGAATTTGTTTAAATTAATCTAAACAGGACGTCCTATAAATAGTCAAATAAATTATTTATCTTTTAGTGTATCTATAAACTCCTTTATATGTTTATGTTTGTTACTATTTTTATTTTTATTAAATAAAAAATCACTCAAAAATTAGAACTAGATATATGTCAACTCCATGACTAACTAGTAACAGATTTTACTACTACCAGGACGGTACGACCCTTCGTAAAACACAAAATATTGGCAAGTCAAATAAAAAACTTTCTCGATATTTTTCCACGGTAGCATATTTCTATCCAATTTTTCCGACAATCGAATAGGCGTCGCTCTTAATGACTGACGGAATATTATACCCGACTAAAAACCTAATTTTGTAATAGTGAACTGTAGCTAAGTACCAACAAAATTTAGATCTTTGTTTTTATTTGGTGAAATAAAAATTAATTTTGTAAACAAACTATGTAAGACATAAAAGTAAACAAATATAGAGGTTTCAATCAATAAACAAGAAATTAGGGAAAATAACTTTAATTACTTTAACTACCAATTCATTAATACTAATTGTTATTCATATTTTTAGAGAAAGGACACGTGGTATAAAAGTGAGTAGCACCGGGTTAAAGGTTCACTCATTAAGTTCCCTTAATTAGTCAGGATCGCTTAGAAGTTATACAGGTTCGGGAAAAGACTAAGCCTGAAATCTACCTGGAGACTTGTCCTGCAGCATACCACCATCCGGGAGCCAGAGGTCTTACTGCTTCTCCATAATTCGGAGAAGACCAAGCTCAACATATGTTCAAGAGACATCTTGAAGGCATTCGAAGAGTCTCACGCGGACACCAACCGCTTAGAAGAAGTTGAACGTCTACCATGAAGAGACCTCAACCTATAGTTTAATATAATTTAATTCTCAAATTCTAATTCTCATGCGATAGCAGATTTACTAAAGAAACGTATATTCAAGTTAGGACTTATAAATCATAACTTATATGCAAACTTTCTAATCTCGTGATAAATTTAAATAAATAAGATGCATTAAGCATAAAAATCATGAATACCACACAAACCATATATTAACTCTCGTCCTATATCGAAATTTATGTTTATTTCACCATAGTATAATCAATACTTACTTCTCAGATTTTGTATTGAAATCATAAAATATTTAATTGGTGATAGGCAATGAAAAAAAATTAAGTACGAATGAGATAGATACACATAAAAAATTGGAAAAAAAAATTACATTAAAACTAAAATAAAGTGTCAAACAATTTCTATTAACATTTTAATAATAAAATAGATTTATATATCTGAGAAGACTATAAATTACTTGAGTAAACCTACTATTGCATAGAATTTGGTAATAAGAATTGAATCATGTTAGACCATAATGGATAGATACAATTGAAATCATATCCCTAATTTCACATTCATTGTTAAACCTCTTATTTGTTTGTTTTATTTATTTTTGCTTAATTTATCTAGTTTCAAAATTTATCTATTCGATTGCTAAATAGAAACAAAAATTCAATATTGATTGTTACTTAGCTACAGTCATCGTGGGAACGATCTCACTTACCTGAGTGTTACCTGCGTGTTGAAAATATACCACAACAACTCTCTGTCAGGTTGTGTCACGGCGCCATTAGCCTCCGTCGCTGTGCAAATTCCAAATTACATTGAAAAATGCGCTTTCAACTCCAATTTAGTACCAACTCTTGCTTTTTCACTTCTGTTATCTAAAATGAGTGTATAAACCTGAAATCAACAAAAATAAGTATAATTCTGCTCAAAAAACGCATATTAAAATACTTAAAAAGTATACTAAAACTAGCCTAACAATGGTCACATGGCCTTGTGTGTTGACTCTTGTAATAGCTGAAGCCTGTGGCCATTTTATATGGTATTAGACTTTGTGTTTCAGCTTAGTTATGCTCATGTTAAGGTGGAATCAGATTGTCTCAGTGTCATCAATATTGCTCTCAAAAATCATTAGGTGAATCATTCATATATATTGTATTAATTATTAAAAATACTTTAATTTATTATCTGTGATTTCTCTTTTGCTTATTGTCTTAGGATTATTGTTGCCCACTCAAGGACAAAATTAGCACTTTTTTCAGATGATTATTTTGGTTGGTAGCTTCGCTACCTTAGTTATATTAGCACCTCTTTGCAGCTGATATTTATTGATTAATGATTTTTTTGGGACACTTTTTTCTATCATGAGGTATGTCTTACTCGTTTTACTCATGAGATTTTAATAAGGCTAGTTTAAAATAAATACTAAAGAAAAATAAGGACTTAATTTAAATAAGTTGATAAAAAATGAATGAGGCACAGCTCAAAATAATCGTAAGAGAAACTATTTGGAAGAGAATGCGGTCATATGAATTAAGCCAGTGAACATGTCACGTTTGTAATTACTCGCCGCCACAATCTTCATTGAAATTTAAAATAGACCATATATATACTCCAAAAAATGAGTTTGTTAGATGTTTATACTTTATACATAAATTAAATCCCCAACCCAACCAATGAGAAAGAACCTTTCAAATGCATGTATACCCATATATTTTTATGTACTGATTACTGTACATGTTTACATATGATATAGCACATAAAATATTGTTTTATTTTTTAGTAGCCCAATAATTACGCCATAATAATTAATATATATTTTTATTTAATGTATAAAGTATATATAAATTTTTAAATAAATTAAAAAATATATTAATTACGCTATATAATAAAAATACATTAAATTAGGGGTGTTCATAAAATAGCCGATCCAATCCAGTCCGCAAAGTGCGGATTGGATTGGATTGAAAAATTCAAAATCCGCACTTGTGCGGATTGGATGTTGATTGACATGTAAAAGTAACCGATCCAATCCAATCCACACATATTTATAACAAAATTAAAAAAATTATATATACAAATAATATTTTAATGTAAAAAAAATAATAATTTAAAAGTCTAATACATATAATACAATTATATTACAAAACTTAATAGATAAAATGTATATGCTATTCTTATATATTTTTTTTCTACATACAATTTAAAATTAAATTAATTTTTTTTATATGTATACAATTTTTTTTCTTCTTTTGAATTTGTCAATTGTTATTTTATTTATTTAATGTGTTGTTGGAGACATAAAATAACTATAATTTGTTTTATTTTATTGCTTGTTATGTGAAAAAAAAATATTTTTTTTATAAATATTAAATAATTTAATAATAAAAAGTAACCAATCCAAAGTAATCGATCCAATCCGCACTTTTGCGAATTGGATTAGATTGGATTTGAGCTATTGTGCGGATTTGATTGGATTCAAAAAATGAAATCCGCACTTAGTGCGAATTAGATGTTGTTTGACCAAAAAAATGCGAATTAGATCGGATGAACAGTCCTACATTAAATAATAAAGTAAATATATAATTTTGTTATTAAATTATTCTATGACGCCATTTCAAATGTATATATATATATATTCTATGACGACTCTCATTTGATATGATTGAATTTTATAGTGCTAATTGTATAATTTGTATTGCTAAAGTATTTACAATAAGAAATCAATATATAAATTAGTTTAAAAAAAAAAAATTCAATATAAATTGCATGTCAAACTATACATATATATATAAGAAAAAACGTACATACTCATATCACCTAAATATATACAACTATATATAACTTCATTTACATATATATATATCAAATCATTTCTTTTAAACTTTTTAGATTGCTAAAAATTTTACCAAATTATTAAAATTATTAGATTTAAAGATTCTTGTCTAATTTTACTAACGGAAGCTTGACATAGATGAAAGTTCAGAAATACATATGTTAAAGTTCAAAACATAATTTAGTAGATATCAAAATTTAAAGGCATAATTTAATTAGTACATAAACAATCGTCACCTTAATATAAATTAAACAAAATTGAACAAAAATCTTTAAATTTAATAATCTCAATATTTTAAAAAAAATTTCAATAGCTTGTCAATTTCGAGATGACATAATTTAGTGCGTACATTAAAATTCAAGTAGCAACAACTTTAATTAGTCTCTCTCCTTAAATTACTTGAAAGCAAAATCTTTCAACTCTCAATATATGCTAAAAACCTAATCCAATCATAGATTTAAGGCAATCTAATTGAGTGTGAAAATAAATAAATAATATGTAAAGTGATATAACCTAAAATCTGATGAAGACAAACAAAGTACAATGTAATAAACAAGCCAGTTAGGTAGATTTTTGATTTGGCGTTAAGTAATAAAGCTTGGTCTACATTTTAATCCCTTTATATAAATTATTATATATATTAGCAACAATATTGATGATATATGCAAAGAAATTAAGAATAATTGAGTGCATGAATATAAAATAATTAATAACCACCTAATCTTTGGTCGAGCCTCCAAAAGAATGACAGTTTGCCACATAATATTGTAAATTCATTATAGTAGGCCTTAATAATTTATATGGAAATTTAGGTAATGATAATGATAATAATGAACAGAAATCAACTGAGCATATGATGATGATGACTACTACGACCAACCCTTAATGGCCACAAATAAATGAATAAATATATAGTAAAAATGAGAACTTTATAATATATTTATAAATTATATATGATATTATGATTATAATACTCACATGCTTGCTTTGGTCGACTTTAGAGTTGTGTGACCAAAAATATACATTCTTTAAGGGAATTCATTTTTCTCCTATACTTTATAATATAATGCATTAATTCAGACCAAGTAATAGTACTGCACTACAATATTGAGGCTAAAGAAACGAGTCTGAAAAAGATTATTTTAAATAAAAATAAATAAATAAAAACATAAATCTTGTGGCAAATGTGGCTTGAAATTTTTTTTTTCTTTGGTAGTATTATTGTTTTTATTGAACTTTGTTGCGTTGAATTTTATTAAGGTTAATATCCTATTAATCGATATCTTCTATATATTGGCTATAGGAAGCTACTTAAATTTTCATAAATTAGGTTTGGCTAGAGTCTCCAGCACTAACAAAAAGTTATGAGTTTTTTCTTTTTTTTTTTAAGGTCAATATATAAGATAATGGAATGTAGTGTGTAGGACGAATTTTGTTGTATATATATTTCATTGGCTCTAGAGTTACAATTTTAATTGTTTTTCATTGATATATTATTTATATGCATATAGTGTGATATAGGACATTGTATTAGTTTTTAAATTTACAATGGAATTTATAAGTATAAGAGCTGGTTATTTTTTTTTTTCAGGTAGGAATAAATGTTCTGCATGAAAATTATTATATTTAATACTTATTAATACTATTATTAAATTATTAATTAGGTTATGTGGTGAGAGGCAAAAGTTATAGTAAAAATTGTATCTGGTTCGTGATTGAAATAAAAATAATTAATATATTTAGGAAAAAGATGGTTTATTTTGTTATTCTATACTAATATTTTGTTTTTCTAGCGAATTTTTTAATTATACAGTAATTTATATAATGAGTATTGAGTAATCATATATGTCAAAATTACACACAAAGTTGACACAAATCTATGAATGATATATTTGTCTAGTCTTTTTTGGTGCAAATATATATCCTTAAAAAATTATTAGAAACTTCAATTTCCAAAATAATAAAGACAATTGTTTTGAATTAGTATATTTATGAAACGCGTTATTGATTATGTAACATCATGATCTAGCCTGTTGTAATTAAATTCTACATCTAAAAGGTATAAATTTGTTCTGTAAAAGAAAGTACAAATTTGATCTCACGATCAATTGCAACATTTATTTATCTATTGAGGTTTCTAATGCTACACAAAATCTGTGTCGTATAATTAGTAAACTCGAGTCTAATTGGTCATACTTTAAGAAAATGATCAGATAATATCCATGCACATGTGTTGTTAAAGAGTTTTACATTGATAATGCATTGAAATTAAATAACATATATAAGATATATGAGCTACTTATCTTATTGTCAATTAATTTTGAGATAAAACTTCATGCATCTTACCGTACACTCACCTATTCTACTAATTTAACCATACACTTACGCATTCTAACAAAAACGGACAATCACCTATAGACCTACACATACTAACATTTTAAAAAGAAAAAAAAATTACATGAAAAATAAAATTAAGAGTAAATTATTATTATTATTATTATTATTATTATTATTATTATTATTATTATTATTATTATTATCACATAAAAAGTACCTAAGATCCAGAATGCATTAAAAGATCAACAGAAATAATAATAATAATTTTCTGATAATATTCAGAAGAAAAAAAATCTAAACAACAGAAATAAAGAAGCAAAAAAGTAAGTTAAAAGAAGAGAGTGAAGATCAAAAACAAGTCAATTTGGCAGAAATAGTAAATAGAAATAACCATTTTTTTTAATAAAACGACCAAATATTTCATTGATGAGAAAAGTCAAAAGTATATTAGTCATATCAATACAAGGAAGGAAATTATGCGAATTATTTTTGGTGTAAAAATTTCATAAAAATAACCATTAATTTTGAAAGAAAAAAAAATAGACATAGTGTGAAACTATTTTACAATATCATTGACGACACGATATCACTTTTCTTTTTCTTTTTCTTACTCAATTAATTTCTAATTTAGAATTAGAAATGAACTCCTACATGGGATGCGTGAACACATTATTTCAATAACTTATTAAATAATAAAATTGATAAATAATAACAATAGTCTTCTTATCCCTTGTGCGTGAACCTGGCAAACCTTCATCATCTAACTGGAATTTTTTTGTTATTATTTTTAATAAATAGTTGGAATTTTCCCTCAATTATTAATTATATCAACAGGGACCAAATGAGCCATACTGCAAATGTCCCTCCCAAGCAAAATTATAACCAAAGTCTCATCATTTTTTTAATTTTATTTTATTATATTTTTCAATGGACTTTGTATTGAGTCTGCAAACAAAAGGGTTATATATTATAATAGTCAACTACTTTAAAATCAATATTTGAGTTCAAAATCCTTCATAATTAAACCAAAAAAAAAGTAGGTCCACTCTCGTGAAGAGATGGGTCTCATAGTATGGTCCATACATTAAGGAGGTTGTGCATTGTCTCTCCATTTCTTCTTTTCAAAGTCTATGGATGTGAACCTCTAATACATGGCCTTTTCTTTTCTTTTCTTTTTTTCAAACAAAAGAATGCAAATTAAAAAGAAAAAAAAAAAGCTAAAAGCAAATGGATTGGAAACAAAGACGTTCTCAAACTTCATAATGGTTTTTTTAAGCATATGTCAAATCTTAGAACCCTTTTAGTTGACATGCAATGATGATAGAATAGAGAGGCTAATTAATAAATTTAAGCTTATATATAATGAGATACATTGCTTTAGGGAATAGATTGAAGCCACTCCTTAAGACAGGTATCTATCACTCTTGCTCTTTTTTTCATGTGCTACTTATTATTGTGTTGTGTATAAAAGAAAATGCTTGTGGTACTTGTTCCAACTATGAAACCTTATTTCTCAATAAACAAAAACAAAATCTAGTACTCTTTTGTGTGGACCTGTCATCAAGATTTTTCTTTCTTTTCTTTGTTTTAAATAAACAAATAAAATAGTGATGAGGAACTTGAGAAATTCATCCACTTGCCCAATCAATTGAAAATGAGGTAGACAAGTTTTTCTCCTTTCACAGTCCCTACCCTATAATATGATCTTCATTTAGCAATGTCACTAGGCCCAGTCATAAGCACCATCTGTCAGCCCATCAAAAAGCAGGCATGACAACTATGTAGATAGATACATAGTTAAATTTTATAGAACTAACCATAGACTTGGAACACTCTAAACTAAGAATTATTCAAGCTAATATAATTGTAATTAATAGCATAATATCAATTAGTAAATTATGTCTTGGCTGAGGCAGACTTGATACCTAATACCCACTGGTGGACTTAGAAATTTTTGCCAACCGAAGCAAAATTTTAAATATATTTTTTATTTAATATATTAGATCTTAAATATAGTAAAAGAGTTCTTCCTTACCCTCAACCGTCAAAAATTCAAACTTTTCTCTTCAAAATCTGAAATAAAATATGTCAATGATAAAATTTGAATCCTAAATTTTTTTTAAGAAGAAAAATAGATAAATTTATTATCACACGAATTTATATATATGTGGGTTCTAAAAATATAAAAATCTGACACTTTGGTTAACATGAATAGGATTACATCTCACAATCAATTGAAAAATGTGATTATGTATTTTATATGGGAAATTTGATTTTATATACTTAAAAAATTAAAAAATTTTATTATTAAACTAAAAATTTAAACCCTAAAAAAACTATACATTTTTTTTCAAAACCCCAAAAATACCCCCCTCACAATTCTCTCTCTCTGCATCATCTCTCTCTCTCTCTATCTCACCCCAACCGCCCACCCTCACCACCACCTCCGACCTCCATCCTCCGACCTCCGACCCTCACCGCCACCTCCGACCACCCGCACCAACACCCCGACCCAGCCCCACTCTCTCGGACCGCCCAAAAGTCGCACCCCGAAAACCCACTCTCTCTTCCTCTCTCTCTGAAATCGCAGAAAAAAAAAAATGGTCCAGGTCCGATGGTCCGACCATCGGACCTGGGACAATTTTTCTCTCTAAAAACGCAAAAAAAAATAAATAAAAAAAAAAATTGTCCCAGGTCCGATGGTCGGACCATGGGTTCGATGGGTCCAATTGGTCGGACCCCATCGGACCCATGGTCCGACCATCGGACCTGGACCAATTTTTTTTTTTTTCTGCGATTTCAGAGAGAGAGGAAGAGAGAGTGGATTTTCGGGGTGCGACTTTTGGGCGGTCCGAGAGAGTGGGGCTGGATCGGGGTGTTGGTGCGAGTGGTCGGAGGTGGCGGTGAGGGTCGGAGGTCGGAGGTGGTGGTGAGGGTGGGCGGTTGGGATGTGAGATAGAGAGAGAGATGATGCAGAGAGAGAGAATTGTGAGGGGGGTATTTTTGGAGTCTTAAAAAAAATAATTTTTTTATGGTTTAAGTTTTTGGTTTAATAATAAAATTTTTTAATTTTTTAAGTATATAAAATCAAAATTCATATTAAATTTTTACACAGTGGCACTTTCTAATAAATAAATAAATACTCATAACCTTGCTTGCTATATTTGCTCTTGGAGAAGATTCTAATATTGTTTGGAGGGCTATTATGCTTGAGCTTATACATGCTATTGTTGTAATCGAACTTTTCATTAACATACAATAGCGGTTTTTCTCAACCAAAAAAAATACAAAGAAAAAAAAAATAGTTTGATTTTATGTAATTTTTTATTAACAAAACAGAAAGCAGGTAATTTTCACAATTTTAAAAGTACACGACAGCTACATTAAAGATTTATACATAATAAATATTAACATAAAAATTAATAATTTACAAGAAAGTACCTTATCACAAACAATTCACAAGTAACCCAAAAGACAAATGTAAAACAAAAAAATGCAACAGTAAAGTTTTAGTGAGTGCATGCCGGCTGATTGTCGCCCACCAAGAAATTCCTCCACCACGTTTGGTCGGTCATCCTCCACCACGTGCTTCCTCTCCTTCCATCCCTCATAGTTTTTTCTTTTTTATTTATTTACTACTATTATTATTATTATTATTTGATACCGACGACCACAATTTAAAATTTTGAAGCAAATAAATTATATAATAACAAGCTATTGTTTATAAAAAGTTACTGTAGAATAAATTCTTTAGTGTTGTTTGTGTATTTATTTTATAAAAATTGTTCTTTAGTATAATCTATATAATCTGGACATAATTATGTATACTCCAAAAGGCCCAAACATGGGACCATCCGACCATGTATTAGTCCCAAAGACCGAATAAGCGACAAGCCCCTTCTTCTCTACTGCTTATGCTTATACAGTGAGAAACTTACAAAAATACTAGAATTTGAGTTAATTTTTACAAAAATACTGTCACACAGACATTTTTTTAAAAATACTGTGTTTATAAAACAACAGTAGACCAACTAAAAACAACAGTGGAACAACTAAAAAACAACCGTAAAACAACAGTGAAAACTTAACATAGTACACAGTATAAAACTTATACAGTATTTTTGAAAAAAATTCTGCCTCACTGTATAAAAGTAAAAAAATTAAAAATTTTAGTATGTGGTGTAATTATCCCAATAGTACTACACCACATGGTGCGCTATGTGACCCAAATATCACTGAAGTAAATTTAAATCTATTAGCACCAGAAATGACAAGAACTCGCCTCCAAGACCAATACCATTAACAGGAATGTTTTTGCTTAGACAACAAAATGACAAATGGTTGTCTGAATTTTCATAACAAAGACTAATTAATGGTCGGCAAGTATTAGCTTGGTGCCTGAATTACTCTGCCAAACAAAATATGCAACAACAAAGAAAAGAAACCTTTACTCACCAGCAACCGAATTGTAGAGACGCCATTGAGTATTAAGGAATCTAGTATAAGATTTGACACACCTATATCCTAAACTATTTTATAAAACTAAGCTTCTTTAGTTGACTTGTTTTCGGTTATGAATGTTCCCACTGATTTGAACCACCGCATAAGGTTTCTGTGATCTTTTACATAGAGCCATGCTTGAAGAAATAGAAAGAGACTATCATTTACACCTCGCTCCTCTATGTAGCCATGGAATGCATCTCTCATCCTCTCATCAATGTCTCTGTAAGAGTTTATGAAATCAAATTAGATACGGATTCTTTACCGTGTAAATAAAATTGAAAGAAACAAAACTGAAGAAATTTCTATGAAGAAGTTCAGTGTTTTGTGAAATTACATTCTAAACATCACACCTAAAATAAACTACTTAGGCATTCGGAGTTTATATCTTTCTAATTCAGGCTCATACAATTCAACTGAAGCATCAGAAGTTAGAAGTTCGTCCTTTTCTAATTCAAGTAAACAGTACAAGTGAAGACTTAGAAACTGTAGACAGTAAACCTTTTTCCCAACTAAATACAGCAAAAAAATTTCAAGAGATGAATGAAAAAGGAAAAATACTTTAGAAAAATAACTGAGCCTATTGGTTAAGTTTAGTTTTATGCTTACTTATGTTCATAAAAAAATTAAGCAATGGTGGTACACTATATAATCTGGGAAAAAGGAGGAATCACCTATTCTTCCATCCAGTTGTAACATTCAGTGTCGTCTTATTATTGACTAGATTACGAAAATATACAGTTGATATGGCAAATTGAAGGCAACCCAATTGATCCCTAATAAGAATTACTTTAGTACTCCAACTCCAAAAGAATGACTTAACGTATAGTATATAGGAGGCGTTTGGTTGGGAGGAATGAAAATATAGGAATAGGAATGGGAATGGGAATAAGAATAGGAATGGAATAAAATTTAAAATGCATAAAAAAAAATTGATAAAAAAATAATTAAATGCAACCAAACAAAGGAATGGAATGAAAATTGTTTCCTTTCCATTTCATTACCTCCAACCAAACGCCACCATAATTCCTAGGCGCTAGCTCCTAAAATTCAATGTAATCCTTTATTTTCTCTTATACAATTCTAAAACACCATACAACATTCTGCAAAAGAGGAGATCCCAAACCAATCCATTCCATCCAGCAGCATCACAAATCCTATGTTCTTAAATCTCCACAGAACACTTGCCTAAGAGAATAAACAACAAGCCACTCTCCCCACCCCAATAAACTTCTAGAAAACCATCTCACAAAAGGTGGCGTTTGGTTGGAGGTAATGAAATGGAATGGAATGGAAAGAAAATAATTTTCATTCCATTCCTTTGTTTGGTTGCATTTTAAAATATTGGAATGGCATTCCAATGGATTGCTCTTTCCACCATTTTGGTGGAATGACTATTCCATTTTAAAATAGAAGGAATGACCATTCCAATGTAACAAGAAAAAAAATTTAATTATTTTTTTATCAATTTTTTTTATGCATTTTAAATTTTATTCCATTCCATTCCTATTCTTATTATCATTCCCATTCCTATTCCTATATTTTCATTCCTCCCAACCAAACGCAAGTCCATTGACTATTTTTCCGGCTATGAACTTTATCCATAGATACCCAAATAAGCTTAAACTTCCCCATTTCAAAAGTTCTGAGTGTTTAACTTCAAACAAGTATAAGACCCCATTATCTAAAAAACAATCCAACACATGGAAATGCAAACAATCCAGATTCAAACGAAAAATAACAAAAATGGAACCCAAACGCAAACGTAATAACAAAATGATCACTTACTCGAAAACAGGGCCGTTGTAAGTGGAAGGAACTGTCATAGAAACTGAAGCAAAATTCTCGTCCTTGGGTCTCATGGAAACAGAGTGAATCCCCAAAGCATCGGGATACAACCCACAAAGAAAATGCAGAGAATCCGACTGTCCGGGCTTCGAAATATCGACGTGAATAAACAATTGATTGATATCTTCATCGTCAACGTCACCATCATCGTCTTTATCGGCACGGGGGATAATGTTGGCCATTCTCATTACAGATATACTGATCTCCTCTTCACCGTAGCTTTTCCTCAGGACCGGACCGTTCCCGTCCAACGCTCCCTTCAGGATCGTGAACGAGGATGGAGGATTCACTTTCTGAAAAAAAAAAATTAAATTAAAGAAGCACACCCATTCAATTCAACACAGAAACAAGATCTTCAGATAAATCAGCTGAAAATACACATATATTTATTGAGAGAGAGAGATGCGGATACGGACAGGGGGAGGGCTCATTTTGGAGACTTCGTGATAGTGTTCTTTGAGAGAACGGAGAATCATGGAGTTGACAGCGGAGGAGACGCTGGTTGAGCTCCTAGTTGGTAGCATCCTCCATGGGTGGTTCTGGATTACGGAGCTAATCACCTTCTTCCACATTTTCACTTCCTTTCTCTTAAACCCTTTTTTTTTCTCTATTTCAGGGTTTAGGAATAATAAGAGAAGACGGAGGGGAAGAAAGGAGGATGCGCTGAACGGGTCGGGTCGGGTCGGGTTCGGCTCGAACTTCCAATCCAAATACCGTCGCTTTTCTCCTTTGAAAAAAATAATTAAAAATGTGATGTGATCAAACCGATCACAATGTCCAAATATCAAGAACAATCTGATTAATCTAAGTCTATGACAGATTGGCAAAAACTCAGCACACAAAGATTGTAAGTAAAAACAGTAAAAGAAACTGAATTAAACAAGAGAGAATGAAATCAAGATTCAGCCATTAGACTACTTTCCATTAAACATGTATGCAAAGAATACATTGTACATCAATTGGTGATTCAAACTAGAGAATGAGTGAGAGGAATTGAACTCAAAACTGAGCACACCAGGAACTGGTTTCTCAACACCAGTCCTCAACAATCTCACAGCCTCTCTCTCTCTCTCTCTCTCTCTCTCTCTCTCTCTCTCTCTCTCTCTCTCTCTCTCTCTCTCTCTCTCTCTCTCTCTCTCTCTCTCTCTCTCTCTCTCTCTCTCTATTATTTCTGTAAATTGAAATGTGAACCACACGTAAGCTAAGAGTTAGTTGAGTCTATTTATAGACAAACCAACCTAACTAACTTAACCATAAAACCGGTAAATCAGTTAAAAAACTTAAAGAATATTCTGCCAAGTCTTAGTTTCTAGGCCATATTACAACAATTCCACCTTGGCATAGACACTTAGACTTAGAGAACCAGAGTATAACAGGCGGAACTTTGATGGGAGATGAGAAACTCATCCAATTTCCTTGATGTTGACCAAGTTTAGACAGTGTCTAAACTTGGCTTGAGTGACACATTTTGTAAAAGTGTCTGCAGGGTTGTGGTCAGTGCAGATTTTCTTCACTTGAACCTCTCCATTGGCAATGATCTCTCTGATGAAATGTAGTTTGATGTCGATATGCTTTGACCTATCATGGAACATAGGATTTTTCATTAAGTGCAATGCACTTTGATTGTCACAGTGGACAGTCATGTCCTTAGAGTTGAACCCGAGTTCTTTTGAGAGACCTTTTAGCCATAGTGCCTCTTTTATTGCCTCAGTTGCAGCCATGTACTCAGCCTCTGTGGATGACAGGGCTACAACTTTCTGCAGGTTTGACTTCCAGCTGATGCATCCACCTAAAGCTGAGAAGATATAACCTGTCAATGATCTCCTTGTGTCAATGCATCCAGCATAATCAGAGTCGACAAATCCTTCAACCTCACATTCACTTTTCTCTGTAGTTTTGTAGATCAAACCCATGTTCAGAGATCCTTTAACATACCTCATGACCCATTTTACTGCATCCCAGTGCAGGTTTCCAGGATTAGCAACAAATCGACTCACTATGCTCATGGCATAGGCCAAGTCAGGCCTTGTGCATACCATGGCATACATCAAGCAGCCTACACAGTTTGCATATGGTATGCCATCCATGCTTCTTCTTTCTTCCTCAGTTTGTGGAGCCTGCTCCTTAGTGAGCTTAAAATGTTGAGCCAATGGTGTCATCACAGGTTTGGCTTCATTCATGTTGAACTTCAATAGAACTTTCTTCAAGTATCCCTGCTGTGTTAGCATGATGAAACCAGGTCTATTTCTCCTGATTTCAATTCCAAGAATTTTCTTGGCTTCTCCCATATCCTTCATCTCAAATTCACCTTTGAGTTGGCACTTTAACTCACTGATTTTGTGTTTGTCCTTGCCTACTATTAGCATGTCATCAACATACAATAGAAGGTAGGTTTCCTTGTCAAAATAAACACATGGATCATATTTGCTCTTGGTGAATTTTATTCTTGACATGAACTTGTCAAATCTGATATTCCATTGTCTAGGTGCTTGCTTTAGGCCATAGAGGGATTTGTGTAGCAAGCATACCTGGTTAGGATTACCATTGTCAAATCCCTCAGGTTGCTTCATGTAGATTTTCTCATCCAAAGTGCCATGTAAGAAAGCTGTCCTCACATCCATTTGATCTATTTCTAGATCTTGAGCAGCAGCTTTTGCCATAATGGCTCTAATGGAAGCTTGTTTCACCACAGGTGCAAATATATCATTGAAATCAACACATTCTCTCTGAGTAAATCCTTTTGCCACAAGCCTTGCCTTGAATCTTACTGAATTTTCATTAACTCCCTCTTTCTGTCTAAACAGCCACTTACTATCGATCAATCTTTGCCCTGGTGGTCTGTTCACAACAGACCATGTTTTGTTTCTGATCAATGACACTTTCTCTTCATTGATTGCCCTCAACCAGTGTTCCCTGTTTTTGCATTTCAGTGCCTCCTTGTATGTAGTGGGTTCAGAGTTTTCGAGTTCATCGGGCAAAGAAATAGTGCAAATGCAGAGAAATCTGCATAACCAAGTCTTGAAGGAGGTCTGATGTCTCTTCTTTCCCTGTCTCTGGCCAAGAGGTAATCATCAAGCTCTCCTTGTGTTTCATGAGATTGTTCTTCAATCTCTTGAGCTTGATTCTCATCTGCTTCTGAGTCTTTGTCTGTGCATAGTGACCGATCCACCTCAAGATTGACTCTGCTATATGGCTCTTCAGTCTGCAGTGTTGGATTTGGTAATGGTTTCATGGCCATTTCTTCTTCTCTGAAAGTGACATCTCTGCTGATGATGCACTTTTTGAATCCTGATTCAAGACACCAAAGTTTATATCCCTTAACACCTTCAGGATATCCCAAAAACATACATTTCACTGCCCTAGGCTTCAGTTTGTCTTGCCTTACATGAGCATAAGCAGTGCACCCAAAAACCTTTAGATGGTCATAGGTTTGAGCTTCTCCAGTCCACTTTTCTTGTGGTGTCATGAAATTGATACCAGTGGAGGGGCATCTATTTATTAGATAGCATGCTGTGTTCAGAGCTTCACCCCAGAATTTTCTTTCTAAACCAGCTCCTTTAAGCATGCATCTAACCCTTTCAAGCAGTGTCCTATTCATCCTCTCTGCCAGACCATTTTGTTGAGGAGTGTCTCTAATCGTCAAGTGCCCTGCCATCCTTCTTTGCCGCAACTCCTTGAACTGGTTTGAGCAGAATTCCCATCCATTATCTGTCCTAATCTTCTTGAGTTTCTTACCAGTTTGATTCTCAAGGAGTTTTCTCCAATTGACAAATGTGTTGAAAGCCTCATCTTTGGTTTTCAAGAGATAAACCCACACCTTTCTTGAGTAATCATCAATGATACTCATGAAATAGTAAGCACCACCAAGTGTAGGAATTCTTGAAGGGCCCCAAAGATCTGAGTGCACATAAGCCAACTGTTCTTTGGTTGTGTGCTTTGCTGGTGTGAACTTCTGTCTGCAGCTTTTGCCATATATGCACTCCTCACAGAAATCCATCTTGCATGACACCTTTCGATTGAGAATTCCTTGCTTCTTCAATTCCATCAAGCCTCTTTCACTCACATGTCCCAGTCTCAAATGCCACATTCTTGTCAAGTCATCATCACCTGTACCTGTAACATTTGAAGCTAGGCCAGTAACTGATTTTCCATTAAGAAAATACAAGCCATTTCTATATATTCCTTTCATTACAGTAGTGGAACCTTTAATTACACTAAGTGAGTTTTCATCAATTTTGATTTTACATCCTTTTGAGGCTAAAACACCAATTGACAAGAGATTCCTCTTGAGTTCAGGAACATACCTGACATCAGTGATGATTCTTTGAGCACCATCATTCATCTGCATCACAATAGATCCAGTCCCTTGAATTGTGCATGCCTTGTTGTCACCCAAATAAACAAAGACTTCGTTTTCTTCTCAAGATTGCGAGAACATTTCTTCACAAGGACACATGTGAAAAGAACAACCAATCGAGTATCCATTCTTGTCCGTAATGCAGTGTTTGACACCACCAGAACACCAGCTGAGTCATAACCATCAGCAACATCAGCTTGTCCCTTTTCTTTGTTCTTTTCTTTCTTCAGTTTGTTCTTCAAAGCAAGGCATTCATCTCTGAAATGTCCTTCTTTCTTGCAATAGAAACACTTCTTGTCAGTTGTGTTTCTTGAACCTGTCTTTGCTTTCTGGTTCCCTCGATCACCACCATGTTTGTAGTTCTTGTGTCCTTTCTTGTCATGTCTTCCTTTAACAAATAGACCTTCTCCATTGTGCTCTGTCTTGTCATCTGATTTGCTTTGAATTTCCTTAGAATTCAAGGCTGCTTTCACCTCAGATATAGTAAGAGTATCTTTGCCATAAAGAATTGTATCAACAAAGTGTTCATACAATTTTGGCAAAGAACTCAGTAGGATTATAGCTTGGTCCTCTTCATCTAGCTTCACACCAATATTGTTCAAGTCAAGAACAATCTTGTTAAAGTCATCTAGGTGTCTTCTAAGCTCCTTGCCATCTTCCATCCTCAAGGTGTACAGTTTCTTCTTCAAGTACAGCTTGTTTGCAAGGGACTTCTTCATGTAGATCGTAGCAAGCTTTTCCCACAGTCCAAGAGCCTTCTCCTCATCTGCAACTTCTCTCAGCACTTCATCTCCTAGACTGAGTAGAATTACAGAGTGTGCCTTGGTCTCGATTTCTTGTTTCTTCTTCACATCTTCAATTGCTTTCAATGCATCCACATTAATGGCTTCAACAATGCCTTGATGAACCAACAAGGCTCTCATCTTGATTCTCCAAAGGCTGAAGTCATTGGCTCCTGTAAACTTGTCAACCTCATACTTAGTTGATGCCATTTCTTGATTTCAATCTTGCTGCAGTAAGACTTTAACCAAACACTTCTTGATCTTCTTGATTGAACCTAAGCTCTGATACCATTTGATGTGATCAAACCGATCACAATGTCCAAATATCAAGAACAATCTGATTAATCTAAGTCTATGACAGATTGGCAAAAACTCAACACACAAAGATTGTAAGTAAAAACAGTAAAAGAAACTGAATTAAACAAGAGAGAATGAAATCAAGATTTAGCCATTAGACTACTTTCCATTAAACATGTATGCAAAGAATACATTGTACATCAATTGGTGATTCAAACTAGAGAATGAGTGAGAGGAATTGAACTCAAAACTGAGCACACCAGGAACTGGTTTCTCAACACCAGTCCTCAACAATCTCACAGCCTCTCTCTCTCTCTCTCTCTATTATTTCTGTAAATTGAAATGTCAACCACACGTAAGCTAAGAGTTAGTTGAGTCTATTTATAGACAAACCAACCTAACTAACTTAACCATAAAACCGGTAAAGCAGTTAAAAAACTTAAAGAATATTCTGCCAAGTCTTAGTTTCTAGGCCATATTACAACAATATGAAACTTTACCAAAACACCTCTTTAATTATCCAAAAATAAACTTAAATCACAAGTACCCCACTCAAATTATATAAATCATAAGAGTATTTGTGTTTAGAATAGTGGTAAGTCATTTTAATAAATAGAACTCATCTTAAATAAAAATAATTAGGTGAAATTACGTAAATTATGTGTGAACACATATCATTACAAACATATATGATGTGACAAAAGTATTTTACAAATATATTACATAATGTTAATAGAGGCAATTATATTAAATTGCTTTCAATGGTTTTGTCAAAAAATGCCTCTATATCAATAAACGGTACAAAATACAAAAGTAAAAAAGAGGAATGCATATTGCATATTCAAAGTGTGTTGAGCAAAAGACTCTTTTCATTAACAAATACGCATACCAATTACTTTTATGTTACAAATACAGAGTACACTTAATAAGAGAGAAGAGTCTAATAGTACAATTGCCCAAACAGGAATAACTTGATCTACTTGCACTACAAAGTACAAAGCAACAGAAACATAATCGTCCTTAAGGCTACAAATGATACAAAATTGTGACAACTTATGCCTGCATTGCGACCATAATTTTCCCTTACAACCCAAAAATAGAACAAATGAAAAAAGACTAAAAATTTTCCAAAGCAGATTTTCAGCTGTTCCGTTCTGAACTTTTAAGGGGTTGATGATCCTTATCACAACGTTTTAAGAGGACCAGCCAACCCAGCAACCTTCTGCTCCCTGATCTTGTACAGAAACATTTATTTGCCAATTGCAATTTTCCTAAGAGCTTCAATAGGAGAACAAAATAGACATAATCTTTTCACTTCTTCCGTTGCTTGCTTTTAACTTTTATATATTTTCTGTTGGACTTGTCAACTCCACTGCCCCCGCTACCCAGCGAGAAGTTGCTTCCATCAGCCATTAGACCTAGATTACCAGGAGCCTGAAATGGAGAAGGGTTCTGTGGGTTAGACGGATTTGGTTGGCCCCCAAATTGAAACGGATTAACAACTGAGGGAGCTGGCGCTGAAGCAAATGCAAAGGCCGAAGGAGCTGGGGTAACATTTTGTTGCCCAAATCCTGGGACTGCAGGAGCTGATGCCTGAACAGTGTCCTCGGCCATGCTGTCTTCCATACTCATTTGATCATTGTGACCTGCCGAAGCACCAAAAGCAAATGTAGGACTGGCATTTCCAAAAACAGTCTGTGTCGATGCAGGACCTGAAGAGGAATTAAATAAGAAAGGAGAACTTGAGGATGCACCATTAGATGATGCAAACATGCCAGGCGCACCATTGGTGGCAGCAGGCGTTGATGCTCCAAATATAGACGGTGAACTGTTTGTGGTAGTGCTAGCAGCTGAAGTTGCTCCAAAGGCAAATGTGCTTGGAGTAGAGTTGAAATTGAATACAGGTGGAGATTTTGAAGGTTGCCAACTGGAACCAAACACACTAGGTGTACTGGTACTGCTGGAGCTAACCAAGTTGGCTTCAGACGAAGAAGAACCAAGTCCAGGAGTACTTCCTGAACTAAATGGTTTAATAGAAGTTGTTGAGCCGAAAGGAGAACTGCCAGAAGAGAAAGTGGTACTTCCAGATAGCCCAAATATTGGGGAGGATCCTGAAGAAGAACCAAATTGGAAAGGATTGCTCTGAGAAAATGTTGCAAGTCCAGTCCCGGTAGGGGAAGCCTGAGAACTGGGCACTGATGAAATCCCAGCACCAAAAGAAAGACCCAGAGATTGGGTGGTAGAAGTTGAAGAGGTGGCAGCAGCAGAAATCCCAAAGAGTGTACTCCCAGAGCTTGCATTGGTAGAAGGTGTGGCACCAACACCTGCACTGCTCTCATTACCAACAGATGAAACCTGCTCTGTCTTAATGGCCCCACGAGTGACATCAAAAGAAGATCCAGAAACTGGTGGAGCTGCAGGTGAGGCTGTAGAAAATTTAAATACAGATGCAGCTGGTACAGAAGAGGTTTCTGAAACTTGTGCAACTCCAGTTGATGTATAGCCAAATTTAGTTGCAGGGGAAACTGGTATTGAAGAAGTTTCAGAGGCTGGTGCAACTGCAGTTGAGTCAGTAGATGATCCAAATTTAAATACAGATGGAGCAGGTACTGAAGAATTTTCTGTAACTGGTGCAACTAAGGATGAAGCCTTTGATGACCCAAAAGGAGATACAGGTACTGCTGGAGCTGGTGTTGAGGTGGAGAGACTGCCACTGCCAGTGCCAAATGTAGTGGTGCTTGGAGTGGGAACATTGCTAGTACTATTTCCAAAAAGTGATCCATTTGATGTGTTTTGACTTGTACTGGAAACTACAGGAGTAGAAGATATCGAAGCAGAAAATCCATTATTAAGACCATCCCTGGGTGTTGTTCCAAAGGCAAATATATTTGCACTTGATGATGAAGCTGCAGATGGAAGTGCAGTCTCAGGTGTCCTAAAAGAAACTCCTACATTTGAATTATTCTTATCTGCTTCAGGTGACATTGGAACAGAATCTATTGCACCGGTTGCTGTTGTGGACAAGCTGTAAAGAGATAAGCAAACATAAAATGTTCAGAACAATTTCAAAATCACATAATAATTCAGCAGTCCCAAACTCAATCAGGGGAATAAAATGAGATGGCAAAGAATAAAAAAGAAAAAAAATCACTCCTCCATCTTCTAATTAAGTCTCAAGAAGTTGGACCCTACTAGCTATTACATGTGAATCAAACATTTCACATCTTACGATCTCACAAATTCATTTCACACCCAAATTTCTGCATCATGCATTGGCATTGGATCAACTGTCTAGACTATATAGCAATTCAACCACCCAGCAAGAAAAGAAAAAGGGGTAAAAGTCTACACCTTGTACACAGCACAAGTCCGTTTGCAACGACCAACAGTTTTAAAAACATGGCAAACAAAACAAGAAATACAGGGAAAAGGCCTACAAACAGAAGTTGTTGTTAAAGAATGACTGGTGCAACGTTTATCACAACAAATATAACTTCTATCCATAAATTTTGACGTTGCAGGTTCTGAGACATAATTAGAGTCTCTCAAAACAACACTACTAAGTAAAATACGGTCACATTCATGCAGACAGAAAATCATAGAAAGCCCCAAAGAGACAACCAACAAATTTATTAATTCAAATCTAGGTTCCCCAACTATCCCTACCTACAATATTCGTGAATCATAAAACTATAGCAATTACTGTGTAGGTGTCCAAAAGGACTGGAACCTCAATCATAGTCAAAGCAGACTACATGTCAGATCATTCAGCTACCCCCTCTTGAAAACAAAAGCCACATTCATAAATATAAAAACAACATCATTTTAATAAAAAACAATACTTACTTGCTTGAGGTTGCAGGCTTTGAGTCTAAAGCAACACCAAAGTTAACATTCTCAGATCCACTCGCAGAAGATGAGGAAAACAAAAATGGTGAATTTGAAACTTTATCAGCACTTTTGAGGCCAAAGTTGAAGGATGGAGCGGCAGCGTCTGTATCTCTTGATGATGCAATCTTACCCCCAAAGTTAAACATGGAAGTAGAAACGTTTGATTCCATCAGCGGAGTAGCACTATCAGTTATTAAGAATGGTACAGCTTTAGAATCAGTAGGTGGGGCTGTTGTGCAGGGAGATGTACTTGGGAGCACAATGTTGGCACTCTTTTCAGCAGTCATAGACCCAGCAAGAGTTCCTTTATCAGTTTTCTTATTAAATTCAGGTCCTGCAGGTTTACTTTCAGTCAAAGCTGAAGTTTTCTCAGGTATAGCATCTTCAGTTGCAATGCTTGTCCTCTCTATCAAAGAGGAATTCTCCTTTACTCTACCCTCACCCAATGAATTAGATGTACACCCATTCGAATGGATATCATCATCCAAGTCAACAAAATCCTGCAAAAAGTATTCATAAAGTTCAATAAAACTTTAAGCCATTTAAAGGTAAAAATGTACATGCGTAGCACAAGAAAAATGCAATCCATATTATAAGCATGTGGTTGATAAAGAAAAGGAGCCATAGTAAAAATTGGCGAGTATATATACGCTTGCAACTAGGCTCCTTGGTTAACCCTATAATATTTGGGGGACTGATTACTATAGTGATTGCTTTGTAGGTTTCTGAGAGAAACTCGAACCTCAAAAACTATGGGAGCAAACCACAAAGTAGGGGGAAAAACACAGATTTTTTCTAATAAAAGATTAAATACCAAGAATCAAATAAAGTATAAATAAGATAATACCTCATGGGCACTCATCCGAAATGTCTTTCTCTTATGTTGAGGATATGCAGCGGAGTTTAATGCAGCAGGTACTGAAGTTACACTACTAGGCACAGAATCTTTTCTAGGCACAATAGAATTTGCACCATTAACTTCTGAGGCAGTACAATCTCTATCATTCATTTTAGAAGTGGATTGGCCATAAGGAAAATCATGCTTAAAACCATTTTCTTTAGCCTTGTCTAGCCTTTGAGAAGTAAACTCCTGAGCATCAGGTATTCTCATATCATGTGAATTATCCAAAGACTTGTTATTTTGGATATCACTGAAAATTTTTGATGAGTCTACATCATCAAGGCTTTTCAAAGCCTGTCCACGTAGCATAGATGGTGACAGTTTACTAGGTAATTTATCCATTGAAGCATGTACCTTGGACTGAGATGATTTTTCCTTAGGTGAGACCAACTTATCAATTTGCTGCAATATTTTTGAGGCCATCTCACTGGATTTAAAGGGAACAGTTGTATTAGACACAACATTTTCCCCATTATCAGTTGATGGTTTAAAGAAGTTACGCCTAGGTTCACCAAATGATGGCTTCAGTGCTGAAGATGATGAGTTTTGACTTCCAGCTGAACCAAAAGGGCTACCGGAGACAGGTAAACTCAAGCCTCTTGGAGATAAAAGGTTTGGCTTCTGACGAATTTTACGTATAGCACCATAGGATCCAATGTCATTGTCCAAAACTGAACTTCTGCGTTTTGAAGACTGCATAGAATTTAATTTAAAAAATAAGTATCTTCTTAAAACTGTAAACAAAAGACATAATCGTAATTAAGTCAAGAAATGGTACCCCCTGTTTGGATCTAGAAAGCAGATTTTGATCAGGAGCAACTTGAGAAGATGATGACGGACCAGTATAAACATCAACTGCATTCTCGACATTCTGGTATGCAAACAGACTGGTGTAAGGTCCTCAATCACAAGTATTTGTAAATTTCAAAAACAATATTTACAAAAAATATACTAACCTTGAGGCTAGTGGTCTGATAAATCCGAGAATAAGGCGTCCGGGCCATACTATAAATAGCAGATCTTCCTCTAGACCTTGGGGTTATAAAACCATTTTCCCGAGCTTCAACATGGCCTGAAGTTCTTGGGACAAGCGGTGTAACAGGTAATTTCAAAGGAGAAGTTAGATTACGGGTGTACATAGCAGATGAATTCTCCTTTCCTGCTTGACTTTGAAATCCTGACATTAATGGAGATATTGGCCTTTTATGCATGTAAGACTTTGCAAGCTCTACCACATCAGTAGGAGAAGTAGCATCCCCTTCAAGGACCTGTCAACATTATTACATCTAACGCAATAAGGGTGATGTAAAAAAATAAATTTAGATGTTTTCTAAATTGCACAAAAGAAAAAATTAAACATAATTTAATTATCATACAGTTGAATTGACAACAGGAGTTGAAACAAACTGGCTTCCTGTCATATTTTCGAGCAACGCAGTTTTTGGCAATCCCTCGCTCTCTATCATATTTCCTCGGACAGAAGTTGTAGTAAATGCCTCCTGTCTATCAGCAGATCCCACTTCTTTCAAAGGAATCACTTCTGGCTTTTTCTCCTTATTTTCAACTGCCAAACCAACAGTTCTTGAATGTAGTAGAGCTGTCAGATGATCAATCTCAGATCTGCATGGCAATTAACATTTAATGACGTCAACATCACAATAAGGTCAGTTCAAGTGAAAATAAATACAAAAATAAGCACTCGTGGTAGTGGAAAAGGAGGCAATAACAATATCCTAACAACAAGACATACTGTTAACCAAGGCATGCAATAGTATAATAAAAGAAACAATAAAGATAAGTAGTCACAACATTAAACTCTACTAATAAATTGATAATATCAAAGGTGTCGTCAAGTGAGGCTGTATTGTACAAGGTAAAAAAACAGTACATTCAGCACAATAGTAACAACAATTTTAAAAATTTATTAATTTAATAAGAGGAAAATAAAAAAGTAAATGTGTGCCACAGAACACAACACAACAAACTTGCCTGGTAAAGGTTTTTTGCTGTAGAATTTGCTCAAGCTCAGTCAACTCCTCTCTACTAGAGTTATTACTTGGTCCATCGCTTTGGTCAATGGCTCCTTTTTGTGCTCCAGAAGAATCCTGTTCTCAATTGAAAAAAAAAAAACAGAATATGAACAAAAACTAATCAAAACAATAATCAAAATGAGATTACCCAGAAGTCTGATGTCTTGAGTAAATTACAGTAAAGTGTCTAATGATATGAAACAAGAAGTCTTTTAAAACTTGTCACTGACCAGGAGATGAAATGAGAAAACAAACTTAATAATATGCTCACGTTATTTTGGAACAACTTTCTATAAACATCTTACAGAATGTTCTGTTTACTAGTAAGAAAGCAAATAAGAAAACATATCAAGACCACATCCTCTCAAGTCTCAAGAGAAACGTACTCTCAAGTCACGATTTCAAACAGATAATCAATAAAGAGCTTTCAAGATAGTTCTGCCCCTTTTCTTAAGTCCTGTCTCTGACTCAGACCTAACTCAATAAGCACTAGATAAAATAAATGAAAATACCATGCTAAGAATGGTAATTTGAACATACAAAAGGCTAAAGAAAATGCTGGACCTACCTAACCTAAGCTTAAGTGAAGAAAAAACATACCCAAATAATGGAATATAAACTAACTGAACTTCATAGGCATACTTACTATACTGCTTTGTTTAGATTATAGAAATTTCACATATGCATAACTATAGATGTTAACAAATTGCAGAAGTATTCAAACTTACTGTGGCAACCGTTTCTTGATGCGTATTCCGTGCTTCACAGTTTGCCTCTGTATAATTTCGTTTAAAGTAAATAGAAAGTGGTTAGAAATCAGTGACTAATCCAAGCACGCAAAATTATGCCTGCAGCAAACTCTACTGCTAAAAGAGGAATAACTTGGACACAAGCACTAAGCAGAATGCGAAGAATGTGAATAAAGTAATTTTTATATGAAAATTACTGTGAATGCAAAAAATCTTGCTACTTGCTATTCAAGATGGTAATTAGACAATAGCCTGGCTGTAGATTTGTGAAGTGCGTAAACTTTCTTTTCTCTAAACTAGGCTCCCCACACCTAACTCTACAAACTCAAACCTCAAAACTTGTGCGAGCAAACCATATTCCAAACCATTTGACATTTGACCCATTCCTCTTGAGTCAGGCAGCAATAAACTTTAATTTACTACAAAGCCAGTTGAAAAATTACAACCGAACAAATCAAAGTATTTTGACTTCACGAACAAATTTTCTAAATTTTTTACTACCAATATAATTTCATACATAATTGGCATTTGATAATAATTAAAAATGCAGTTCTCCTGAGCAAAAGACTTAGCTCCTACAATTGTATCGCCAAACAGATTTGGCTCAATTTAATCAGCCTACTTCCGCAACATATTAATGTAAAGTGTTTTTCTTTTTTTTGTTTTAACAATATATTAATGTAAAGGTAAGCCAATCCGTCAAGAAAGAATCATCTTTCTACAACCACCCATCTGTTAGACCAAAAATCCCCAAAACCCTAATCTCGAATTAAACCCTAAAATCACCAACAAAGATATCGACAAACACACACACCGCTCAAGATTACATTACCCACATAAAGAAATATAAATAAATAACCTGGCCGTAACGGGGATGATGGAGGCTGAGGCTGCGGCTGCGGCTGAGTAATGCGTTTTCTGAAAACAGTGGAGAAAAGGCGGTGGGCGCTAGAACTAATGAGGCGGTGAGCCGGATCGACGAGCTTCGAGAGCCAACCTCCTCCATTGTTAGGGTTACGAAACACCGTGGGAGGGCGATCGTATGGCGTCGAATGAGTGGTCTTCCTAAAAGGCTTCTTCCGAAACTTACCTCCTGCCCCTAATCCTCCGCCTTCGTACGGTTGCTGCTGCTGCTGCTCCCGCCCCGTCGCCATGAGAGTGATAAAGATAGCAAATTTGAAAGCTTTAGGGTTTGAGTTCCGAGGGGTAGAGAGAGAAAACGGTGCAGAGAGAGAGAGAAAGTGCGGCAATAACAAAATTAGGGTTTTTAATTACAGAAAGAGAAGGGGGGAAATGAAAAATATAATAATAAAATATTTGGAAATGAAAATGAAAAAACAAAACAAGTGCGAATGTGGGGTGAGACAAAAGAAAATATTCTCAATATCATGTTCTACCTTTGCTCAAAATTAAAAATTAAAAATCTATCAGTTTCAAAAATATATATTTTTCTAAAAAATTTCTAAAGTATATTAATTAGTTAGGTGAAACCAAATAAAATACTTTTTAACATTTTGTCCCATTTAGGGTCTGTTTAGAAACAGCTGTGTAATTACTATGCAGTATAATTACTAGAGTAGTAATTACACTGTATAGTAATTACAAGGTGTGTTTGGATGTCAAGTGGTAATTAAATGTGAATTCCTAATATCATGTTTGACATGATAGTTAGTAATTACGCAATAAATTAATATTATAATATTTAAAAGTAAATTTCATCAATTAATAATATATAAATAAATAATAACCTCTTCATAAAATAAAGTCAAAACTATAACAATTTAGTAGCAAATATTTTAAATAATTTTTTTTAAGACTATCTAATTGCTCTTGCGTTCCATATATTTTGAGCTATTGTATCTCTAAAATTAAACATATATTGCTTGTCATCATCTGTTGGCCCGTCACCAAGTTCTTCATCTGAATCTGAATCAAAATCAATATTGTTCAAACTTTCACAATTTCCTATTTCATTTTCCATGTCCTCTTCGAAAAATTCATCATCCCAATTCCACTTGCGAATAAAGTTGTGAAGTACACAACATGCTAATACAATCCAACCTTGTTTTTTGATGATTGATAGAAAAAGGGAAAGTCAATACATTAAAAATAATTAAACATCATATCAATTAATTAAAATAATTTGAATTTATTTTTGGTATGTAATTACATTGTGTAACTACACCCAATTCTCATGGGGGGTATGAGAATTGGAGAGAGTAATTGAGGCCTCCCAATTACCTCTAATTACACAGTTACTATGTAATTACATGGCCACACAAACACTTCAAACTATGTAATTATCTCCAATTACATTCAATTCCAATTCCCAGGTGGCTTTCCAAACGCGCCCTTAACTTTCTTTTAAAAAAATGGTGCAAAAAAAACTTTCTTTTAAAAAAAAAATTAAGAAAATAGTTTCTATAATAACTAAAATAATGAAATTAATATTAAGGTGGCACTTTATCTTATGTCTAGAAATACAAGAAGTTGCTTATTATTTTATTTCTTTTTTGGCATTATTAACAGTGCATTTTGATTTAGGCTCTATATATTTTTATTTAATATATAATAAAAAAAATATTAAGTATACTATGTATTATTATTGTGGGATAACCCATTACTATGCTTATTGATAAACAATCTTACAATTACACCTCTTAATGTTGTTAATTAGACCATCTCTACTAGTGTAAATATATTTTCTTAGATTTAAATACTATATTGTCCATTATGCAAAACTAAAAAATAATAATATATTGTTAAGGATATAGTGGTACAATTTTTTATTATTTTATTAGACCGTACTAAATTGAGTAAGACCTCAAACCTCATCACAAATTCAGTGTAGTACAATATGGTGGAGGCCATTTACATGTACCATCAAATAATTCAACAAATTTATAAATTAAAACATTAATTAAAGTTTATAGCCAAAAATTCAACAGCAAACTATTAACAGCTATGTTACATGCTTCTTCAACTGAGATTTTGAGCTGGATACGTAAAATTTAAATGTAGTGATTGAATCGGATTGTCAAGTGTTAGTCAATGTAGCTTGTGGTGTGTTACAAATGACCTATTCTTTTAGTTTAATTATTTGAGATAGCAAAATGCTTATTCATGCTTCATTTATTTTTATCTAACGATATAGTAACACAATCACTGCTTATTTATTACTAGGTCGTAGTTATAGTAGGAGGGTGGCTTCTTCCTTTTGAGTTGCAAACTATACTTTTAGCTAATTTGCAAATATATATATATATATATATACTAGGTGAATGTACGTGCCGAACCACGTATTGCTAGTTTTATTTAAGATTTTGGTCTTTTTAAGATTGTGAATGTATTTTATTTTTAAAGATTACAAATTTTTTGTTTGAAAAAATTAAATATTTATATTTGAAATATTATTTAATAATATATTAAAAATAATATTAGTGTAATTATAAAATTGTAAATAAATTTATTATTGGAGTAGTAGATTATTCTATTTAGTTCTTTTTTTAACATAGCATTGTAATGTAAGTTTATATCTATAAATATTCTGTAAAGTGTTAATATTATATGAACATCTCCATTTATAAAGCTAAAAAGTGGGTCAATGACATAAGTGGTATATCTGCAATCACACAAAGATAGAAGTGGTATTTCTGCTTCTTATGCTTATCCAGAGAAAACATTAGATAACGTGAGGTTAACTTTAATATATAAAGATTTTCCTTTTTTAAAAAATAAAAAAAAATTATTAATATTCTGGTTTGTTAGAGATATATGTGGCTAAGATGATTTTTTTAATTTAAAAAGAAATTATTAATATTTAAAAGATTGTTTAATTTTTTATTGGGTTTATTTATTAACGTGAGATGAATATTCTTTTACTTTTAAGTATATTCTGTTAAACCAAGAAATGCCGTTTTTATTGGGTTTATTTATTAACGTGAGATCAAAGTTAAATTTAACAGAATATTCTTTTACTTTTAAGTACATTCTGTTAAACCAAGAAATGCCGTTAGATAGGCACTTTTAATATATAAAGATAAGAGTGTGTTTCGATGAGAGTAATGAAATAAAAATAAATGATGTTTCATTCATTTTTATTTTTTTTATTTATTGTATTTTAATAGAATATTTTTTTTACTATTTTGGGGAATAATTTTTTCATTTGAAAATAAGAAGAAAGATTATTTCAATTCATTGCAAGGTGAAGAAATATACATATTTTTATCCATATTATATTTTACATTGTTATTTTTCTTTTGAAAAAAATTAAAAAAATAAAATATCAACTATATTTATATGGCAGGTTAGACTAGAGTGAACGAAAAGAATAAGATAAAAAAAAAATACATTTTTAAAATTATTTTTAATTAAATTATAATTTAGACCAATTAAAAAACTAACAATTAATAAATCAATTAAAATTACGACTAACGAACTTAAGTATCGTTGATGCTATTTTTCGAATGGTAATGCTGCAAATTTCTCATATTATTATACCCTAACACAATATAGTATAAGATTATATTTTGTTGGATGGAAAGGAGACCATATGATGAGAAGAAAGGGTCCAAATACTCCAATGCTAATGGAGTGGAATAGGTGCAAAACAATCACTTTCTTCTATTGTTTTGTGCTTTCACTTGTATTTTAACTAAACTACATAAAAAACCTCACTTTATATACTGAACTCGAGTATTAACCGGTGGACCTACTTCTTCTCTTCTGTTTCACAATATGATTGGAATGAACTGAATCCAATGTAAAGAAAAGTTGAAAGACTTGATTCTTTTTTCTTTTAACAAACAAAATTTTAACATATTTGATAGAAAAACACAATTAATTTATATATCTAATATTATTTGAGATTTTCAAGATATTGAAAAGACCTCTGCACAATATTAGAATCTCACGAAACTATAACCATTGTTATTTAAGTACAAGGAGATTACCCCAACGTAAGATTTTAAAAGAACAAACCACTTGACTATTTGTGACATGAAATAAATAGTAAAATATTAAACTATAGGCTCGTTTGGAACGTCTGAAGTTGTATTGTATTATATTGAATTGAATTATATATCATATTTTTATATAATACTATTTTAAACTTTAATTTATATTAAAATATTATATATTTAAGTGTATTAAAATATTATATATTTAAGTGTTCATAAAAGTTAATACCACATATAATTTTACATAAAATACAATACAATACGACCTAATACGGAATTCCAAACGAGCCATATATAAAATATAAACTACTCCATTTATAACTAATTAATTTTAAGATAGAACTCCATAATCCTGGACAATTTGAACCATAAGTCGTATCAGGTTCGTCCACATAGCGATCAAACATTCAACAAAATAATTGAATTGATTGGAGGGGCATTAATCATTAAAACTAAGACTAGAGTACATTATATAAAATCTACATATCATAACTTATTTAATTTTTTAATGAAAAGATGACAATCCAAAATCCATTTCAAAAGATGTGTACTATGATTAAATATAAAATTTTAATGAGAGAAATGACACAAACAGACTTCATTTCAATTAACAAATTTGTAATCTAATAAATAATTATTACTTCTTTCATCGTATTAGCAAATTTCTTTTTTTAAGAGGCAGAATAGTTGTCACTGAAACACAACAAAATTATGTGAAAAATACTTTCATCCACTTTGATTCCAAGAAACAATTATGAGAAGAATAGTAAAGAATGAAGAGAAAATGATACAAAACCAAAGGAAGAAACTCAGAAACCAATTCGTTTAGAAAATTGGGTTGTTGATAAAATGTAGGTTCTGTGAAGAGAAGAGCATAATATATTTTCAATGAGTTTCATAAATTAAAGTAAAAGGTAAAGAAATCATTTTTTTTCTCTCATTGTGTACAAAATATAGTATGGCTGCAAAGGTCATTGCAAACACAAAAGAGATCTCCATGAATTCAAAGAAGAGCATAAATGAGCCCCGGCTATACCTTAGGCCAGCATTTAAGCTTCTTACTGTACAATCTTGATCTCTCAAGAAACTCTTATAAAAAAAATATCAAAAAAAAAAAAATACAAAGGAAGAAAGAAATAAGAACCTTGTTGCCAATTACGTAACTAAAGTTTGCGACCCTCTCTAAAAGCAATGCTGAAGGAATTTTGTAGGCCCTTCTTAGCAGGGCCACCAATAGTTCCTTTCTGCATCATGGCCACAAACTCGTTATAATCTATGCGTCCATCCTGCACGAAAATAAAACATGGGAGAAACAGTGAGGTTTTGGATGTGAAACGAACTGAAATGAAAGCCATATCGAATTAAAAACCATAAATTGCAGAAAACAATGCAAGCCTTAAGAGAGTGCATGCTTCATTTGAGTAGAGACTAAGATGTTTAAGGTAAATTCAACCACGGAACCAATTTAAATCTCTGAATTTTAATTTATAGCCATTCAATTAGTGCAGTAATAGTATAATCATCAGTTAAATACTTACATTATCCTGATCAACTTCTTGCATCATCTCTTCTAGGCGGACGTCCTCTACCCCAAACTCCTCGCAAGCATGTTGAAGCTCATCTTGAGTAATGTAGCCACTTCCGTCTTTATCAAAGTAGGAAAATGCCGCAAACAAATGATCTTCTCTCTCAATTTTGTTTAAATGCAAAGTGGCTGCTACAAACTCTCCGTAATCAATTGTTCCACTGTTATCTACATCTGCCTGCAATTCAGGAAGTAAAGTTAAACTAAGAATATCCAATGTAATATTCTCCAAACAATATATGAATGAAATATTTATCTATCATATCCTTGAGAGCTCACCATAATTAAAGAAGAGAATATCAAATTAAAAGGCAAGTAATATACTTACTTAGATTGCTTACCCTAAACGATATATTCTTAAGTGTAGGATATCAAAAGGAGAGCTTCTCAATAGTTTAGGTTTAGAATCATCTTTTAATATACTTACTTTTAGCTCTGAGAAAAGCTCAGTTTTTTCAGCCTCTTTATTTGGCATCTTAATAAAAAGAGCAAGGATATCCATTTTTCTAATAGTTTAGGTGCACAAAATCATCTTTATATGTATAGGAACTTACTGCTTGCATTAAATCATAAATTTCGGATTCCTTAAGATTAGCTCCAAATCTTTTCAGACCAGCCTTAAGTTCTTCAAAAGTGATTGAACCACTGTTGTCAGTGTCTATCATTTTGAACATTTCTTTTAGGCCAGCAATTTCTTCTTCAGATAAGCTCTCTGCAATAACCTGCCAAATGAGGGTTTTAAAATAATTACAATTCATCTATTCATTTAATTAAGGTATATAACAATTCATTTATCAAAAACATCCAGTGACTTACTCTAATAGCCATTTTCTTAAGCTTGTTCATTGCAGAGAATTGTTTCAACCGACTTAATATTGCAGAATCGAGAGGCTTGTCAGGAGCCACACCACCAACTTGAACCCAGGGATGGCCTGCAAGATATATAAACAGAAAATTATCAGTACAAACAGAATGTTGTGCCTAAAAACACCTTAATATAACATACTATATACACCGAAAATGATGACAAGAATTATTGATAAAGCAGCTGAAGTGAACAACTGGCACTCTTCAAAAAGAATTACAAACCCTTAAATTTCAGTAGTAAAATGTACAACACGTAGGAATCTATGCGCCAAGATCGGATAACCAATAAAACCTGTAATTATGAAAACAAGCCAATGAAAGAAACTCACACAAAACATCATGTGCAGATATCCGCCTCCTAGGGTCTCGAATAAGCATTTTCCTCACTAAATCTTTGGCACCTTCAGAAATACTAGGCCACGGTTCTGTTGAAAAATCGAGGTCACCATGCAACACTTCTTCAAATATCCCTTGCTCACTTTCTATGCAAAAACAAGGTGAAAGAAACAAGGTCATATAAAGACACATAAATGAAACATCAATACTAAATACATAAATGACTAACAAGAAAAATCAACTTTGAAAATCCTACCAGCCCAAAATGGAGGCACTCCACTTAACAGAATGTAAAGAATCACTCCAGCACTCCAAACATCTGCTTCTGGACCATACCGCTTGCGCAAGACTTCTGGTGCAACGTAATATGGGCTGCCAACCACATCACTAAATCTCTCTCCTGCAAATGGGAAATTAAAAATAAGAACACATTTCTTTTCATTAAAACTCTCATAAAAAGTATGCAACAGATCTAGCTCTATACTATCACACAGCCTGAAAAGTAAAGTGTAAAATATCATCTTAGAAACGTATACTTTTGTCTTGAACATCACATAGGTACTAGAATAATATACCTGGCTTGAAGAAAACAGATAAACCAAAGTCAATAGTTTTGAGAAGTGCATCCTCCTGCTGGTTGACAAAAAGAAAATTCTCAGGCTTAAGGTCTCGATGCATAACCCCCAATGAATGGCAGGCTTCCAAAACTCCAACAATAGTCCTAGTAAGGTCAGCAGCTTTCCTCTCTGTGTAATGCCCGCGTTGGATAATCCTGTCGAACAACTCGCCACCAGCGCATAACTCCATCACAACATGGACTGCCACAGCATCCTCATATGCACCTTTAATAGATATCACATTGGGGTGCCCAGCCAAATGGTGCATTATCTGAATCTCCCTCCTTACATCTTCCACATCATCATCTGTGACTAACTTCCTTTTCGCAATGGATTTGCAAGCATACTCTTTCCCTGTTGCCTTCTCCACACACAGAAATGTTGTCCCGAATTGCCCTTGGCCTAGTTTCTTCCCAAAAGTGTAGAACTCTTTTAATTTACCAGTTTTTGTTTGCAACACCGAACCAGCTCGAAGTCCAGCACTGGACACCCTCTTCATATGTGGGGACTTGTCGGCTTTTGGGGATTGTGGATCCTTCACAGGTTCAGGTTTCGGAATTATCACAGGTTCTGGTGGTTTGCTTTGGACTGGCAAAGGTGATTCAGGCTCCTTGGATGCCACATCATGAACACTTTCTCCATTAGTATGTTCTGAAACAGAGTCATCTGGCGATCTGCTCCGCCACATTGCAGCTGAAACGGATTGAAAGAATCCATTCTTGTTGATGGTAGGACCAACACAAGTATTCCCCATTTAATCCAACTCTTTAGTTCTTCCTTAACAATCTTAGTTTAAGTCCAAGATCTAATCCAATTTAAACTCTTCACACAGTACATACGATCCACTCTTCAGCATATTCAAGTCAAACCCCTTTTCACACCAAAGTTCAAAACTTTACAAGACGAACCATAACTGCTATTAGATAAAAAAGAAGGAAGAGAGCAATTGGTCAATTACGAGTAAAATTTCAAGAGTTCAAGCACAATTCTGTTCAAATCCATGATTTACACACCTAAATTGGTATAAAAATCAAGACATGAAAAACAAATAAATAAAACCCAACAAAGAAATATCAATGCTTATATTTATCAACGATTTAATCTACAATCACTAAGCAAAGAGCACCCGTCTTATAACTTTTGGGATCCCAGAACCAGTCAGTTAAAAATGCAAAAGATCATGTATAAGTACCAAAGATGAGAAAGTCAACAAACGGCAGCAAAAACAAATGTAGACCAAATAAACAAATCAAGTAAAAGCTCACCAAGCTTGATCAAATCAAAGAGAAGCAAAGCCACCCCATATGGATAAAAGAAAAGAAAAAACGAAAACAGAAAAAGGGTATATGGTAATGGAGAAATAGAGAGAGGAAAAATGGGTCTTGAGCAGTTTTGGTTTTTTTTTGAAGAATAGTAAAAGAAAGAGAAAGAAAAAGATATAGTGGGGTTTGGAGTTTGGAGAGGTTTGTCTGTACTGTGGGGGTGTGTGTATATTTCCTTTGGTTCTATCTCTCTATTAAATTAATGGGAAAAAGTTTTAGTGCTTGGAAACTTGGCGAAGTAAACGCGTTTGGTCGGACACTTCAATCCCGGAGCTGGACAGAACTACTTGGTTGATAGATTCAGGCAAGACTTCCCTGACCTTTTCAATTTTATTGGCCCACTTTTACTCCCCAATTTCCTAATATTTTTTTTTATTTTTTTATTTTGGAAAGTCTTTTTTATTTCTTTTTTTAGTCCAATTCACCCTCCTAAGTTCCCAACAATAAACTTGTTACTCATTTTATATTTTTGCCGATTTATTACTAATTAATTGTTCATTTATTATAAGACTAGGGAAAAGGGAATTGATATTTCATTCCAAAATTAAATTGAAATGAGACCTATACATACTTGCTGGAGCATTGCTATTAGCACCAGTGGTGCTTAGTACTTTCTCGATATGTCGCGTAATAATTGGCTAGCGATATTCTTTAAAAGCTATTATATTAAATTATATGGGACTCGATACTTAGTTGAACCAATAGCGATATTGACACATAAGAGGGTGTTAGGCACCACTAGTACTCTTTAGCATTTCTCATACTTGCTGCTATGTTAAGTTTGGTGTAATATGAAATAAATAATTGGCTAGAGTAGTATGTGTCACATTAATCTGTTTGGAACAATTCTTGAGCATTTAAGAATAAGAAACGTGATCGAAGCTGAAGCGATAGTTGTTGCCTAAGTCAAAGCAATAGACGAAGATGACATGATCGGTCGAAAAAAATTCAAGAATCGATCAATGAAAAATTAGAGAAAACGATTACTCTAATACCATATTTTAAAATATAAATAGGAGAATTATGAATTTTTATTAACTGAGAGTTTGTTACAAGTAGTTACATAATTAGTGAGAGTAGTAGTAGAGTATAATTAACTAATTAACAATTGTAAGTAGATGTATTTCTAACTAACTACTAACACGATTAATATTTTATCTCTTAACAATCTCATTTAACAAATCTCATAATATTTATGAACTCATGTATTTTAAAATTGTCGAGTCAAATATATATTATACGATTGAGAAGATACTGATAAATTCGCGAATAATCTAACAACGATCATATAATGCATTTATAGCATAAAAGATAAAAAATAAAATAATAATAAAAAAAAACATGTAAATCAATTGAAAAAGATATTACTCTATATATGGGTTGACCAAATTGTTGTCTAATGAAGGTAGTTGTTTTCCACTTAATATTTTTACAGCTTAAATTATCGGCTTCTTTCTTCCCTTTTAATATTTTTTACCTTATTTTAGTAAATTTTTATTGTTATTCCTTCACAATGTTTTCATATAATTTTGGAATTTTTACATAAAGTAGTTAAAGTTGCACTTTTTTTTTTCTTTTTTACATTTTTTATATTTTTTTAAGAATTTTTACTTGTACTTTTTTAAGAAAAATAATATTATTTATATGTTATTTTTATTACTAATAATGTGAAAATAACTGAAAACCAACTATTTGTCTTTTTGTAAACCTTTTGTTAGTTTTTGGTGTTTATGAAAATATTGCTAAATTTTTTATATATTTTATTCTTGAAATTTGATTTTTCTTGGTTTTTGTTGAATCTATGAGTCTAAGGCAATTCTACCAAGATTGCTCTATGATCCAAAGTAAAACAGTCGAGATGATTTGTAATAATTGGTTGGAAAATTGATGCCCAATGATCATTGACAAAACACCAATCAAATCATTTTTTTATTGTGTAAATTAAATATTTGCTTTTTGCCCAAGTAAAAAGATCCCAAATATATGGTTATAAAATGAATAGTGATCAAGAACAGTTCGAAAAAGTTTCATTTGAGCATTATTCCTTAAAAGTCCTCTTTGTTTGTCTTGGTTGGATAAGATCTTGTTGAAATCTCTAATGGCTAATCATAGTAGCAGTGGAGAGAGATTTTTTAAACGTTTCGAAAGAGTCCAAGTATGCATTATTTGCTGTGTTTGTGGTGCGTCGTAAAAAGTAGTAAAGTGCTAACTTTTTTTTGATTTAAGCGTTTATATACTACAACCATATTTTACTTGGGACTCGAACCCAGGATCTCCAAGACACACACACCCACCTATGGCCACTTGAGTTAGCCTCAAGTGGTTCAGTAAAATGCTAACTTAATCCCACATTAAAAGTCATGTAACAATCAAAAATATTTGCATTAAAGATGAAACGAGTTACATCGACATCATCCTTCCATAACAACAACATAAGACCTCTACTTAAGCCTACTCGAGAGACTTCAAATCCGTTATTAAAATATAAATTTTGGCAAAAACAAAAAAATATATTACTACTGAGTTTAGTCTCCATTTAAAATGAAACATGAGGAGAGTGCTCTTTGACAAGCAACCAAAGATGACGGAAAGCACTCGGGTTGCCCAAACTCTGAGCATTTCAACTAATGATTTTTATAGTTGAGCGCGAGACTGAAGACAAGCCACCACAAATTTGTCTTGAGAGCCAGCCAAATCAATGTCATCATCGGAGACGGTCAGTTGGTATTCAACTTTAGTAAATAAATTTGAATTGAATGTTGATGTATTTGTACCTCGAAAAAAAAAAGTCACTTTCAAAATTTATTTAAATAATTTTTTTTAATAATACTCTATTTGTATTTCTATCATTAATATTTTAGAACCCAAATCCAGACGTGGACTTGGAACCAGACTTAGAACTCGAACCCAAACATGGACCCGGACACGAACTCAGAACTCAAACCCTGACCCAAACTCAAACTCGAATCTCGACTCGGACCTTGACCTACACCCGAGACCCAACCACTTTCTCTAAACTCAATTTCTTATTGGGCAAATACCATTTTGGACTAGGGGTGTACGTCGGTCGGTTTGGTCGGTTTATGCTATATTTTATTCAACCCAATATAAAGATCGGGTTACAAAAATCTAAGTGCACCCCCCCCCCCCCCCCAATTAAGAAAAAAAAGAAAATAGTAATCTGTCCAATGAAATTGGTCAGTTTGGTCGGGTTAACCAGCCTAAACCGACCACTAATATTTTTTTTTTAATTTTTTTTTATTTTACATTCAATTGTTATATTTTAGTTAATTGTAATAATAATACAAATATATATATATATGTGCACTCTTAATGGGTATTACCATGAATGAGTAAAATTAGAAAAAAAAATGAGTTTTTATGCTTAATTTTTCTATCTAAATAGAAAAATCTCTCACTTTTACATCATATGGGCTGAGATTGTTCCATCGGTTGAAAAAAAATTAAAAAAAAAAAGATAAGTAAAAGTTGAGTTTCACTTAAATATTTTTATATGAACATATTTTTGATATAGTATAAAAAGTGATATTTTTTTTAATTAAGCAGTTAAACTAAGTATAGAAATTCAAATTTCTTTTTTATTATTCGTTATTAGATCAAAATTTGATGATTTAATATTAAAATTAATATTTATAGTTAAATTTGTTTAATAACCATTCATGGGTAATACCCATTAAGAAATGATCTATATATATATATTGAATTTAAAGTTCAAATCAACTGCTATAAAAAAAACATATTTGTTTCAACTTTATATTTTTTAAATAGTCATATAAATTATATGATATATAAATATATATACTAATAATATATAAATATATATATAAAAAAAATATTCTTAATCGGGTTGGTCGGGTTAGTTCGGGTTGATTGGGTGGGTTGGTATTATTTTTAACCTACCCAATATAAAGATTGGGTGGGGTTATATTTTTTTCGGGTTTTTCAGTTTGTATCTTTCGTCGGGTTATCTTGGTTTGGTTTGGGCGTATTATTTAGGTTGGTTTACAAAAGTTTATGTAGAGTCCTATTTTGGACCATGTGTTTAGTAAAAGTTACTAATTTGACCATTTGTTTTGCTAAATGATAAAATGGATCGTGTATTTTTCAAAATAGTACAAATAAGACCATGAACTAATTTTTTTGTCAAAATAAAACTTAATAATAACCCAATATTATGACAAAACTGATTGTATTTTTTGCATATGTTCGTGCTAGAAATTATTTTCCAGTTGGTTGGTTATATTATAAAAAATATTGAGAATTAAGCTCAGGGTTATATTTTTACCATTTTGAAAAACACAGGATCTATTTTGTCATTTAACAAAATAGGGAGGTATAACTTTTACAAAAACAGAGTTCAAAATGGTATTTATTACCCTTTCTTATTCCATACTAAAATAAAAACAACAATAAATTACAAAACACAATTTTATTTTTGGTTTTTAAAATTAGAAAATAAAAGTGTATAAAATATATTTTTATTTTTTAAGAAATTATTTTTAAAAAACAAAAATGCTACTTTATTTTTTTCATGCACTTCATATGGAGAAAAGAATTTTGTATAGTGTTCTTCATTTTCATTGTAATGTTTCTCTAAGTTCGATTGAAGAAGTTTTTCTCAAAAAAAAAAAAAAAAAATTGAAGAAGTTTTCAAAATTCTGAGAATCCATTTAATTTTTCTTTCTTTTTAAAACCATATGGGCCAATTTGAAAAGACTTTAAAACCATATGGGCCAATTTATTAATCTTTGAATCTGAAATAATTCACAATAAATAATTTTATTTTTGAGACCTTATTATAAACATCAAATTTGAACTAATTATACTTTCTATTTTGTTTGAATTAAGTCCATTTTGTAGCTACATTAACCCAAATTCACTATAAAATATCTTACTTTTAGTTATAATAAAATTTGTGACTAAAAGTGAAAATGTTGTGACTATAAATCATTATTCTTATGTTATGATTAAAAAGTCGTCTAAAAGTATTAGTCACAAAAATTACAATTTATTGTGACGAAAAATAAATTAGTAACAATTTGTATCTAAATATTATGCTTTAGTCACAATTAATATTTTGTTGTTACTAAAAGTCATATTTAGTCACAAAAAATTTATGTTGTGACTAAATGTAGCAATTTTTTGTAGTGATTAAAAAAAATTATATTTTTCAAACTAGTTAGAAATTTTGCCCCTTGAACTATAATATGTATTATTGTGCTCTTGAATTTTTCAGCCTCTTAAAAATAGTTTCTAAACTATTTACAGTGTTGTAAAATGATCATTTTGTCAAATTTTATCACAAGTGACAAACAGAATTATGATATGAATGTACAGACAATGGCCACATAAGCGTCATGTGTATAATTATTTTAAAAAACTTTAATTTAGTTTTATGTAATTTTTTAATAATTCATTGATTTTTAATTTAATAATTTTTTAAAAAATACAAATTTTAAATTATACACGTAGCGTTGATATGATAGTTATTTAAACAACTATGTCATCATGTTATTTGCCACGAGTGACAAAATCTGATAAAATAACTACTTTACAATAACGTGAATAGTTTATTTTTTTTAATAGGAATTCATTATAAAAAGAGCAATTACACAAGAATTGGTGACTGATCAAGCCGAATGGCATGACTCGCACAAAGGGGGAGAAACCCCTATCCACATAGCACAGACGTTGTTTACCAAAACGTAATTGACTAAACTATGAGCCACTTTATTGGCTTCTCTAAAAATAAATTTTACATCAGAAACTAATTGTGGATGTTGCAGCAGAGTTCTTATATCTTGCACAAGGCCATCCACCTCCCTGCAATTTTCAGACTGCTCATTAACTGACTCAAACGACGCTGTATTCCAGCTTTTAAACCTTCCTTGATGGCCCAAAGTTCAGCACCAAGCGATTCACAGTTGTGATCAGTTTAATGATTATTTTTGATGGACTGAAAAATTCAAGGAATAAAATAATACATAAATCATAATTCAAAAGAACAAAAATTCTAAATATCATCAAGAAAATTATCAACTGTTTTCATGAAATAAAGCTATTTTTTTTTTGTAAGGATGAAATAAAACTATATTTTTATTGTTTTATTTGTAAATTAATTATAGAGAATTCATACACACGCTACTATAGTCCAGTAGTCCGTGCCGTTTGGTGCCGGCGCTTCTGAACATCCAAAGTATCATTTGACTAAAATACACATAAAATCTAACTTATCAACACTTTCACCCATAATTTATGCACTTTCTTTTGTCATTTCATTCTATAAAATTTCTCTTTATTTTTTTTATTTTTTCTGACACTACCCCTTCTTCTTGATGTAAACGTATTTATATTTATATATATGTTAGTCAAACACAATGGGGACTTTTTCCATCTTCGTAATATTTCAATTTTTTTTTTTAGTTTTTTGCTGAGAGGGAGAGAAAGAGCGTTATTCAAATTAATGATTTGAAACTCTGTTGTTTTTAATTGAATTTTATATAATGCGAATGGATAATATAATGATGAATTTTATATTATACGATGCATATTTTCTGTGTCTTTGTACAACAAAATATTCATTCCTTGACCAAGTCTTAGTGACTGTAGTTGTAGCTAAGCTTAAATAATTGTTGATGGTGCGCAACTTGTCATTACTTCTTAATATATTAGTTAATTAATTAAATTTAGGAGAGAAATTGCCTAAATAATTAGATGTAGGTAGGTATGTAAAGCACAATTAATAATATTAAAAGGAAGGCCATTATTATTATTATGGGTCGTGCGAAATAGTGACATAAATAAGCTACATTATTATATATGAAAATATATACTAGTTGTGATTGTGAATAAAATAAAATAAAAATAATAGCAACGTATATAAAATGAAGGTTGTTAGGCATGCAGGGGTCCCATTAATTTTCTACGTTATTCAACATCTGCATGTTAAAATATGGCCAAGAATGAATAAATGTGAATTAATGGCATAACACACATACACATGTATATATTTTGGACCATTTTTTATGATTTTAAGTCAAATATAAAGGCTCATGTCGTCTTTATATCCTATGCTTGCGCAGTTAATTAAGTATGAAATATGTTTTTGAGACTGATATGAGTGATCACAACTTCTTTCTCTCAAAAACTAGAACCTCATGAAAACATGTATAGATTTAAAATTACTAAAATAAATATTCTTGAGAGTTTGTTGATATAAAATTACTAAAATAAATAATGTTTTAAATATTTGGAAAGCACTGTAATTAGAATGAGAGGTCAAGTTTAATAAAATATTAAGTTTTGATATATTTTGCGTCTATATTATATATACTAAAATATTGCAAGATATATCTTTACTTGCATTTGCGTCTAGAGGGTGAGCTTGAAGCCGTGCGATTTGGGCTCGATATGGCTACGTTGTTGGAGGTTGATGTTGACACCCTTTTCTCGGATAGTAGAGGAAAGAGCTCCTACTTGGTATTTGCATTTCTCTTTTCTTAACGTTTTAAGGTCTGTTGTGTCAAGAAATGTTGCTTTTTGTTGGGTCTCGCGGATGAATAATATGGCAGCCTATGCTCTTGTTAGATGGGGTTTGTCTCATAGTTGTAATGATTTGCTTAGTTTTTGGGAAGTGAGTCCCCATGTGCTCACTAAACTTTTGGCTCCTCTTTAATGAAATTTATTTCTTTAACAAAAAAAAAATGGTACAAAAATAACTGAATCCATTTGATTTATTTCATAAAACTTAAGTTTTGATCAGCCGTTCACCAACACAAAAACAAACATGGAACTCTTCTTTCATTTTTTTTTTCTCTTTTTTTCTGGATTGAACTCATATTAGTTAGCGTGAAAAATACAGCTGACATGGAGAGTAAAATAGTGAAAATATAAACTAATTATGTATATTAAGTGCATGTTTGGCATCATAACTAAAAAACTGTTTTTTGTTTTTAAAAACAGAAAATTGTTTTTAAAAACAATTTGGCTTGTTTGGCCTTATTTTTTAAAAACAGTTTTCAGAAAACAAAGTTACAAAAAACAAGAATTTTGAAAACAACAAAATGTTGTTTTCTGTTCTAAAAACCAATTCACCTTTGGTCAATATTGTTTTTAAAAATCACTAACCAAACATGACTAGTGTTTTAAAAACTTCAAAAACTATTTTTTGTTCTCATTTCTAAAAACAATTTTTTAAAACAAAAAACAGAAAACAATACCAAACATGCTCTAAGCCACCGAGACTAGATCTGTGTGATGAGGGACAAATGTGGGAAAAAGGGAAAGAGTATGAGTGAGAACTCAAAACTCTAAATTATTAATAAATAATAATCCATACCAATACGCTAAAAAATATATGTTTATAAATGACCTCTAAAAGAAAGATCAATATAGTATATTAAAATTGAGATTTTTTTTTAATGTTGACTTAGATTTTCAATAAAATATATAATAATATGAAAATAAAGGTAATTGGATAAATACTATGCAGAGTTAAACTTTATTGTGTCTTAGAAATTTTTTTTACCCTTATTTAGAAAAATATATTATTTTCAAAATCAGTAAGAAAAATTATGTAAATTTTTAGAAGATTTTTTTTTTTTTTTTGGATCTCTAAGGCTAGATGAGCTCTAGCAGGCCTAATCTACCTTAACATAGGGCCAGTCTTTTGGTGTGGTGTTTATTAAATAAATAAATAAAAATAAGGTACATAATGCGGAATTGAAGAGGGAATTTGAATAATCTTTTCATTAAGTCTAAATGAGAACAGAGGAGGTATATATACAAAGGGGGCTGAACCAAAGTCAACACCAAACCAGTAGAGAACGACCTTAACTAACTCTAACCATCCTAACTAACATTCTGACACAATGCATAAGAATAGGAAAAGTAGGATCAAGAGTAACCGAATATTAACAGTAAGGAAAAACCAAACATAGACAAACATAGACTCAGAATATAATACTTAATATCCCCCCCTCAAGATGGATGGTATACATCGTATACACCCATTTTGCTGATGTGAGAAGTGAGGATGGTGGAAGCCAGGGGCTTGGTGAAGACATCTGCAAGCTGGTTGTTGCTGCTAACAGGGCTGAGTCTGAGTTTAGACTTGTTGATTTTGTCACGAATAAAATGACAGTCGAGTTCGATGTGTTTCGTTCTTTCGTGAAAAGTGGGGTTGTTGGCGATATGAATTGCTGACTGGTTGTCACAGTAAATAAAAGCAGGCTGGTTTTGAGGAATTTGGAGGTCTTGAAGAAGGTATTGCAGCCAAGTGAGTTCACTACCCGTGGCTGCAAGTGCTCTATATTCGGCCTCAGCTGAACTTCGAGAAATGGTAGGTTGTTTCTTGGTACGCCAAGAAATCAAGCAATCCCCAATGAAAATGCAAAATCCAGTAGTTGATCGACGAGTAATGGGGCAAGAAGCCCAATCCGAGTCCGAGAAACCTCTAAGGTGAAGAGAGGATGAAGTAGAGTACAATAATCCTTGTCCCGGGCTGCCTTTCAAGTAACGGAGAAGGTGATTTGCAGCTTGCATGTGAGGAGTGCGTGGTGATGTCATGAATTGGCTGAGAATGTTTACAGCAAATGTTATATCTGGTCTAGATAAAGTAAGATATAGCAATTTGCCTACAAGTTGCCGATAGGAGGAAGGATTCTCAAGGGCTTCTCCTTGTTGATCATCTAGTTTGATTCTTGGGTCCATAGGAGTTTTGGCAGGTTTACTCCCTATATAGCCATTATCTTCTAAGAGTTGCAAAGTATATTTTCTTTGGGAGAGGACTAAGCCTTCTTTGGCACGAGCTATCTCAAATCCTAAAAAATATTTGAGTGTGCCAAGAGCTTTTAGGGAGAATTTTTCATTTAATGAAGATTGCAGCTGGTGTAATAACGACAGATTTGGACCAGTGAGGATGATATCATCCACATAAACCAATAGAGCTATGAAAGTATCATGAGAACCTTTAGTGAATAAGGTGTAGTCGGCCTGAGATTGCACAAATCCATCTTGAATTAAAGCATCAGACAATTTCTTGTACCATTGTCGGGATGATTGTTTGAGACCATATATTGATTTGTTCAATTTGCAGACGATGTTAGGTTCAGTAGAAATTTCAGAGGGAAGAACTAAGCCTTTTGGAAGTTGCATGTAAACTTCCTCATTGAGGTCGCCATTAAGAAAGGCGTTGTTGACGTCAAGTTGTAATGTATGCCATTGTTTGATAGTGGAAATGGCCAATAATAATTTGAAAGTGACCATTTTCGCAACAGGAGAGAACGTATCAAAAAAGTCCAACCCTTCTTGTTGAGTATACCCTTGTGCAACTAGACGAGCTTTGTGCCTTTCTACAGAACCGTCACTGTTAAGTTTGATTTTGTATACCCAACGACAGCCTATGGCCTTCTTGTTTGGAGGCAAACGAACATAAGTCCAAGTCTTGTTTTTGAGTAAGGCAAACAATTCCTGCTGCATTGCTTGATTCCATATCCGTAGCTGCGCTGCTTGGCTATAATTGGTAGGTTCAAAGAGAGCTGTAATGACAGAAATAAAGGCTTTATGAGTGTTAGACAATTTATCATAAGATAGAAATTTATCAAGGTTGTGAGGAGTAGAATTTTTGTCTTGAAGGACTGAGTGACATTCATAATCACGCAAATATGCGGGAGTTTTAGAGATTCTGCTGGTGCGTCTAGGTGCTGGTGGTGTTTCTTCTTGCTGAATGGAAACATTTTCTTTGTCTGTAGGCTGCTCTTGTATAGGTCTAAGTGTTGGTGGTGTTTCTTCTTGTTGAATGGGAACATCGTGGGTCTCTGTAGGTGGTTCTTGTATATGTTGATCATTGTTAATGGCTATGTCTGGATCTATATTTGTGTCCTGAGGAAAATCGTTAGTGCAGGGATGATTATATGTAATTTCAGGAAAATCAACAACCATAGATTCAGAAAGGTTGGCAGAAGGAAGAACCATATTAGCAAAAGGATCAATACTATCTTTAGTGTCATTTAGGCGATGAAAAGGGTATATCTTTTCATGAAAAATAACATTTCGAGAGATAAAGAATTCTTTAGTATTTATATCATATAATTTGTACCCTTTTATGCCTTGCGGATACCCAATAAAGACACAAGTTCTAGCTCTTGGTGTGAATTTATTTCGATGAGCAGTAAGCGTGCTAGCGAAGGCAAGACATCCGAAACTTCGAAGTTGATCATACTTAGGAAAATCATCAAAAAGAATTTCATATGGACTCTTATTTTCAAGATTAGGAGTAGGAGTGCGATTTATAAGATATGCTGCGGTGAGAATACATTCAGTCCAAAAAAGAATGGGCATTTTGGCTTGAAAATAAAGAGCCCGAGCAACATTTAGTAGGTGTTGATGCTTCCTTTCTGCTATGGCATTTTGTTCAGGAGTTTCAACGCAAGTGAACTCATGCAAAATACCGTATTTGGCGAAGAGATCTTTAAAGGTTAACTCAGGTGCATTATCAGACCTGAAACACTTGAAAACACACTTGAATTGGGTTTGAACATAAGCTAAAAAATCAGGAATAATCTTTATTGCATCAGATTTTTGTTTCATTAAAAATATCCAAGTAAATCTACTTTTATCATCAACTAATGTGAGAAAATATTTGTGATTAGTGTGAGAAGGAATATGGTAAGGTCCCCAAGTATCACAATGGATTAAATCGAATTTAGATTTAGCAAAACCAATGTGTTTAGAAAAAGGAATTTTCTTTTGTTTAGCCAAAGGACAAACATAGCAAGGAGATTGTTTATGGATATTGTCAAGATTACAATGTACTTTATTACAAAGTAAAGCTAATCGTTTATTGGAAGGGTGTCCCAATCGACAATGCCAAATATCTGCAGTGACAGCAATGTTACACGTATGACTGTGAGCATCATCCAAAATGTATAGGCCATTCCATTCTTTACCTTTGCCAATCACATTCTTGGTTTCCTTTTCCTGAATACAAAAACTATTAGTATGAAATTTGACTGCAATAGAATCGGTTTTGGTTAAGCAACTAACAGAAATTATATTGAATTTGAAATTGGAAACAAATAAAACATTATTAAGGATTAGATGTTTAGAGATGGCAACAGTACCACTTTGTTTTACCATAAGAACTTCATTATTTGGTAAAATTAACTTGGTGGCAGGGACATGAGAGATGCTTTGAAACAGTTTGGGGTTATTGCAGATGTGCCTTGTGGCACCCGAATCAATTATCCAAGATGTATCAAAGAAATTAGATGAAGAACAGGTTAAGATTATACCTGAATTACCTGTCGAGGTACTAGGATCAGAAGTTCTCACGCTGGTTTGTTGATTGGCAAGGAGATTAAGTAATTGTTGGTACTGACTTGCACTTAATTGAGGCAGGAGAGTGTGTGAGTCCTCGGCTTTACCTCTATTTTCTTCGCTGGTTTGGAACTGATTTGCCATGCTTTCCTTCTGTTTGTTTGATTTGAAACCAGGTGGGTATCCGTGAATCTTGTAACACCTTTCGATGGTATGTCCATGAATGTTACAATGGGTACAAAAGGGTCTTCCTTTCTTGGGAGGTTGAGATTTTTGTCCTTGATTATCAGATTTGTTTCCTTTGTCACCTTGAAAAGCAAAAGCATGGCTATTATTTGGATCGTTTCCAGGAGTGCTGTTAGCCTTTTGATTTTCCTCTTGAGTTACAAGATGGAACACACGATTAGCATCTGGAAGAGGGTCCATCAAAAGAATACTTCCTCTGACTTGAGAAAAGTTGTCTGAAAGTCCCATAAGGAATGACATGATGTATTCCATATGGTAATGCTCCTGCAACTTCTTTACTCCTCCACAAATGCATCCATTGCAGGTGCAATTTGGCCTATAGTTGGCCAATTCTTCCCAAATTGTCTTCAATTTGGTGAAATACATACTAATGGTTTGAGCATCTTGTTTCAGATTCATTAGATTCTTTCTAAGATTGTAAATGTGTGGTCCATTTCTTTGATGGAAACGGACCTTTAGATCAGTCCAAATATTAGCAGCGGATTCATCATACAAGATGCTTGATGAAATCTCTTTGGAAACAGAATTCAAGATCCAAGAGATAACAATATTATTATTCCTAATCCATGCGTTATACAGAATATAGTCAGTAGGCATAGGTTTTGGAATAGAACCATCCAAGAATCCAAGCTTATTTTTTACAGAAATGGAGAGTTGCATTGCTCTACTCCAAGAAGCATAGTTATCTTGCCCAGTGAGAAGCTGTGAGACAAGGACGTTACCTGGATTATCGCCATGGTGGAGGTAATACGGATTTGTAGGGTCTTCGAGTGGATTCTTTGAACTGATAAAATGTAGATCTTGATTTCCATGACCAGTTGAAGCCGATGGACTATCTGCTGATTTTGAATTTGGATCTTCACTTTCCATTTGAGTTGTGGAAGGATTTTCATTCGACATGAATAAAAAACAGAAAAACAGAGACAAGAACACAGTACGCAGCACGTCGGAGAGGAACTGAGGAACACGACGCCTGAACCGGAGAAGAGGACCGAAGGACCGAAGGAGAAAGGATCGATTCAGGGAAAGTATATCTTTCCCTGCTCTGATACCATAATGCGGAATTGAAGAGGGAATTTGAATAATCTTTTCATTAAGTCTAAATGAGAACAGAGGAGGTATATATACAAAGGGGGCTGAACCAAAGTCAACACCAAACCAGTAGAGAACGACCTTAACTAACTCTAACCATCCTAACTAACATTCTGACACAATGCATAAGAATAGGAAAAGTAGGATCAAGAGTAACCGAATATTAACAGTAAGGAAAAACCAAACATAGACAAACATAGACTCAGAATATAATACTTAATAGTACAATCTAATTTATTAGGCAATTAATTTAATTTAATTTAGCTGTCTTTTTTTTTTTAACTAATTTAATTGTCTTTCATTAAATTCAAAATAACCTGACCAAGCAAAAAGATAAATAGCATGACTAAAATTAGCTTGAAAATGAAGCTCATTTTAACGGTAAAACACGACATAAAAACAGATTCTAATAAAAAAGATCTACATAAGATTCTAACAAAAAAAAAAAATCTACATAAGAGAGGTAAATATAGAACATATTAAAGCTGAGATTTTTTGTATGTCAATTTTGATTTTTTTTCATTAAAATAGATAATAACTAATAAAAAAAAAGTTACAATCTCAATAAATGAAATAAGACATCTAATTTTCTTTCATTAAAGTCAATTTTTACAATTCTTCAAAACAACTTTCCAAATTTATATGAAGGAATTATTATTTAAATTACAACAATTTTATTATGCAATAAATACAAATCTCATTAATAGACTCACATGGTTTACCATTCAATTGAAAAAGAAATGTATATTGCATAATTTATTTTTTCCTAACAAATCAAAATTAAATATAAGAAGCCACTTGTAAAAATCCTCACCAAATCCTTATTCAAAAAAATCCATAAACAAATAAATAATAATTGGAAAAAAAGAGAGAGAAAAAAAAATAAATAAAAGGAAAGAAGGAAGAAGATGAAACAGATCGTTTTTATGGTTTTTGTTTACCTTTGACATCGTACTTATCTATCTAATGTTACAATACATAGAGAGAGATTCATATTGAAGCCAAAGTTGAACGCCATTAGTTCTACCAAGAAGAAAAAAGAGACCTTTCAACAACTGATTCACCAAACTCCATTGGTCAAATTCCCTCTTCTTTCCCTCTCTAGGGAACCTCTTTTGGAAGGTAGTGATGGCGGCAGTTACGGCGGTCACAGCGGGAGGTGGCGACGTATGGAAGGCTCATGCTGCCATGGCGCTGATTCAGCTCTTCAATGGAGGTTACCATGTAATTACCAAAGTAGCTCTCAACGTTGGAGTCAATCAGCTCGTCTTCTGCGTCTACCGTGACCTCCTTGCTCTTTCGATTCTAGCTCCCGTCGCCTATTTCAGAGAAAAGTATCACTTTCTTTCTTTCTTTCTTTCTGGTTTTGTTTTCTTTTTTTTTTTTTGTAATTTGTTTTCTCGCTTCAGACAGTGAATCAGTCTTTCGATTTTGATTAGGGTAAATTCAATTCAAGATTCCCTCTTTTGACGTTTGATTATTGGTCAGTTTGGTAATTGTTTTGTTTATTCATTCACTGTGGATCGGTTTTGTTTCTAATTCGATAAATTGGAGCCAGAAATCCGTGTTTCAGATACGTATTTTTGTAGACGTTGATTGTCTTTATGGGTTTATTTTGGGGATATTTGCTGAACTAGTTTGAAATGGCTAATTATAGCTATGTTATTGTTGTTTTAGATTTGCTTCTGAAGTGTTCAATATTGAGCAAAGTCATATATATAAATATCTATATATGTCAAAGTCCAAAGTGATGAAATAACTTTATAGTTAAATATTCCTTGGAATACAACTACTTTAAACATTTTCCTATTTTTTTTTGTGGTGAGATTAGGACAGCTTTATGTGTTAGTGCACTACTTATAGTGAGACATTGTTTGTGAATTCTCTCCGTGGAATGTGTTTTGAAGGATTCATTTAAGTTGCTCTCAGTATGTGGGATCATTTCCAGCCTTCTACCAATCTATATTTGCCTAAGTGACTAGTCTTCCAGTCTATATTGCTTGCTAGTTGCTTGTGCTTGGTAGCCAACGAGATCAATGAAGCGTGTCCTGAAGTGTTTTTTAATAGTTCTTCCATGTTAACATTTTGCAAGTTGCAAGTTTTCTTACTATATTATTTTCATTGGTCAATTTATTCCATGTTGCATATGTAATATTTCATGTCTCCTCTGTGTAGGCGTACTCGACCACCATTGAATAAACATCTTCTTTTGACGTTCTTTTTTCTTGGGTTAACTGGGTAAGTCACTGTATTCTAATCTCATTTCCCGTGTTTATATATAAATTCTCACAGCATGGATTATTTGTTGCTTCATATATGTGGTACTTTATCGATCCATTATTCTGTTTTTCTAATTTTTTTTCCTTCCAGGATATTTGGAAACCAGCTTTTATTTCTCATTGGTCTTGGATACACAAATCCTACTTATGCTGCTGCTATACAACCTACCATTCCAGTGTTTACATTCATCTTGGCAGTCCTAATGGGGTCAGTTTGAGATTCTACTTTTTTTAATCTTTATTTTATTTAGAATTTTTTCAGATTGTATCTATCTAGAATGACAGGAGTTACTCGCACTTGTGTTTGAATGGATGTTGTTTACCTTGGTGTCTAATAGCATACCATATGTAAATGTTATTTATGCAGTACAGAACGAGTGAACTTGCTCAGGACTGAAGGTCAGGCGAAGATTGGAGGCACATTCATTTGTGTTTCTGGTGCTGTATTAATGTGTTTCTACCGTGGTTGGGCTTTGTTAGGAAATATGGAGCCTGATTATTCAGCACAAAGTGAAATAATTGCAAGAGGTCAACCCGAGCCTGTTGGATGGCTAATGTCCAGTTTTTCAGAGTTTGGGCTTGATCATTTTCACCTTGGAGTTTTGTGCTTAATTGGAAACTGCATGTGCATGGCTGCATTTCTGGCCATTCAGGTACATGACTATAATTTATTGGTTGAAATTAAGAAATGAGACAAAGTAGTTAGTGTTGAATTTCTAAGTAAATCTGTAGTGGAAGGGAATCCTCTTGTATGTTCTCTGCTAAAGACTGTTTTGCTGAGAAGTACTTACTTTTTTTCTCTTCTTTCTTTAAAGAGGTAATGAAGAATCTTTTGAAAAGCCAAAATTAAGCATAATTGTAGTAGGTTTTCACAATATAAAGTTGCAGAACAATTTTTAAAGGTTATGAAATCAAGTGTTTAATGGGTTTTCATTCATTTGACGTGTGCTTGAAGGTTTTGGTAGAAATTTTTGTTTACTTTGATTCCTCAAAATGTGTACAATCTGGAGACCTTAAATTGTGATGTCTTAACTTCCTGTTCTGTAAAACTTCCAGGCTCCACTTTTGAAAAAGTATCCTGCAAACATATCAGTCACTGCATATTCATACTTCTTTGGTGCTTTGTTGATGGTGTCGACATCATTCTTTTTGACAAATGAATCAACAGACTGGGTTCTAACACGGTCTGAGGTCCTAGCTGTAATATATGCTGTAAGTTTCCTATCGACATTTTTGTTTCTGTTTTATTCCTTTTGTTTTTACAGAATTATCTGGATCTTGAGCTCATTTGTAATTTACTTTCCTCCTTCCATTTAGGGACACATCAATTATGTTTTAGAATAGAAGAAAAGCATAAGCATAGTCAACAAAACAAAACTTGCAGTTAAACTGACTCTTTTAGAATATTTCCCTTCAACTTGAATGAATGATTGAGAGAGGAAAGTGAGGTCTATGAATTACGATGTTCTCTCTTTTGCAAAATTATTACAAAAATCTCTTCGAGGTTTGTGTTTTGTTATATGTGCACATGTTGTTTTGGTGCTAGCAGATCTACAGATGATATGTCTGTAAATGAAAATATTTAGAATTATCAGTTTGTTGTGTTCTTGAATTCATTTAGTCAGGAACAGAAAAAGATGCAAAGTGAAATAATTGCTTTGTGACTCCATTTCAGGGTACGATTGCTTCTGCACTTAATTATGGACTTCTGACATGGTGCAATAAGATCTTGGGGCCTGCTTTGGTTGCTACATACAATCCACTTCAACCTGCTGCTTCTGCCTTTTTGTCAAGAATTTTCCTTGGGAGCCCTATCTATTTGGGAAGGTTTTGGTCCTCTCACTCTCATTATTTATTCACTAGATTATTCTGTTAGTTGATAATTGACACAATGCCATCTAAGATGCCTTATTTTATAAATCATTACATGAAATATACTAGTACTATGATTTGTATTTACGGGCTTGACTGGATATTATCTTTACTCCATTTGAAATATTATTTTGAGAGAAAGAAAACTGAAATTTGTTTACTTAGATTCCAAGGTACAAAAATCAGGCATTTCTTTTTAAAATAAAATTGAATCTAACTTGGTGTTTTTAATATGTGGACACAGCGTATTAGGTGGTATTCTGATCATTGCTGGTCTTTACATCGTCACTTGGGCGGCTTTCAAAGAGAAACAGGCAGTTCTGGGGATTACACATCATGTAAGTCGACCTTCTGAACTTCTCATCCACAAAGATATGTCGGTTAACAGGTTACCGTACCAGAGAGGACACATTTTCTCAGGATTATCCAACATATTATCAAAACCCTCAGATTAAGCAGAGAATATAGAACATCATAATGTAAAAAAGCAACTCTTTCTTCTGTTACTGCTACAGAAATTTTTGTTGAGATGCCATACCTTTTCTTTAATGGGGGTTTTATCAAATTCTTTTAATGGTTTTTTGAGAATTCAATTTAGGAAATACTGTTAGACATACTGTGAAATTCAAAATGCAATGCACATGTTATTTTTCTTGTGCACACAGGCACAGCCACATAATGCAAAAAAGTTTTCAATTTCAGGACTATACTCGGGTTTCTTCTTCATCGTCGATTAACTCAAAAAAGTGAGTGGAATTGGGCAATGGCATTTTTTTTTCTGTTGTCCTATCCTAGAGTAAGATCGCTCAAGGGTATATTTGTTGTGTTTCGTCTATATTCCTTTGCCCTTGCCCTCCATAATGAATAGCTTGGTCCCCATAGTACTAAGCGTTTTGGTGGAATAAGTTCAAAAGTGGATCTTGGATGATTATAAGCTCTACTGCATTTTTCCTCGACTAGTCTCTCTCTGTGTCTCTAGTGTAGCCTTGTGTCAAGGGGTTTGGACCTACAATATCTGACCTCATTGTCGTTTTACACTTGCTTGCTTAATTTTCATGTTACACACTGTTGCAATGAAATTGTTGCAATATATGTAAAGTTGTATAATATTAAACACACAACTATCTCTGTATAGATCGCTTGAAATAAATTGGACTCACTATTCATTTCCTCGCAAGGGATTTGCTATTATTAAAAATAGAACTTTATGGAGAATAATATATATCATTACAAGCATTATATCTAATCTTAAGACCATCAAGCATTATATAATTATGCTCTAATACATTGGGTGTAAATTAATTTAAAAAATTCAACTTTATTATTTATTTATTATTAATGCTTCATAAAGAATTAGTAAATATAAGATATGAAAGTAAAATAATATATTTTTCTTAAAAAAAAGTAAAATGATATTTACACAAATGTGACCTCACTATAATCCAAACCCACCCAAAGTAACAAGCAAGATCACCACGTCCACCACTGTGGCTGTACGAATGTTTTGAAAAGAAAAAAGTTTTTCTTATAAAAAAAAAAATAACAGAAAAGGCAAAAAAAAAAAAAAGTCATCCATCTTCTGTATCAAATTATCAATTTCTTACGAAAACCTAACCACGTCCGTCCTCCACATAGTGTATTAGTCAGAAGGGAACAAAAATCTCTGGTAAAAATCTTTCAAAATAACTTGAGGTTTTCTTGTTTGACTGGCTCATGGGAGGTAATTAATTTGTTCTTTTTTTATCTATGATTCATTTTTGTTTTCTACGATCATTTAAACTTATCTGGAAATTTGAAGGCAAGGAATCATGCTATGTATTAGATAGGGGAAGAAGTTACTTTTTTTTTTCTGTGAAAAAGTTATTAAACCCTTTGTCCATTTAATTAAACATCAAACGATCTAGATAACAAAGAAAAAAACAAAAAAAAGTGTTTGGTAGTTTAAAGAACAGAAAACATGTTAAGCTGAGGAGTATGTCTGTAACATTATTATGGGTGTGAACGCAGCAGTGTGATAATCAAAAATCTTTTGGTGTTAATATATAGTTTATTATTTTACCAAAGAAAAATATAGTTTATTATTTTACAATCTTGTGTGCTGACAAATTTACTGCCACATCTCTGTGTATGTATAATAATATTTTGCGCTGTCACGACTCACGGGAACTTGAAGGCACCACCTTTTTTAAGGGAACATAAATAAATTGATAAAAAGGGGTGAATGAAAACATTGAAGTTGGATAATTTCTTTCGTGTAACTTTTGTTTTGTTCATTCTAGACATTATATTTGTTGACTGACTCGATTATATATGGCATAGATAAAGCAAAAGAGACATCTAATGGGAATGTTGGTCGGTTAAGCTGGACCATCAGTAACTTTTCCAAGCTTGATATTAAGAAGCTCTATTCAGATATTTTCTATGCAGGAGGATACAAATGGTAACTAAATCTTTGTTATGCCTTACTTTTGGGATTATTATTATTGAGTCAGTTTTAATTAAAATGTGCAGGAGAATAGCAATTTTTCCAAAAGGGAACGAAGTGGATCATTTGTCCATTTATCTAGACTTTGCTGATTCGAAAACTCCCGGTTGGACTGTAAATGTCCCCTTTTTTAGCATGTCGATTATCAATCAAAATCCTATATTAACAGTTACAAAAGGTAGGCTAGCTACTTATTCCTTGAGTTTATAAACTATTAGAATTCTCATTTTAGCCAAGGTTATCAAAACATGTTGATTCAATGTTTCATGTTTTGCAGTATGTATTTATTATATCATTTTTTGGACCAGCAGTTGGAACTTATGTGCCCTTATATGAAACATAGTTTATAAACTATTCAGTGTTTAACGGTTTGATGGGCATTTTATTTTATAAATCTATGAACCAAAAAACCATTAATTTTTAACTTTATGTTACCAAATGGTTGTAGTACTTTAGGGGCTAACATTGTAAGGAGATGATGTTCGTACGAAGAAGGGAATGTCTGTTGAATAACACACAACAAAACTGGGTACTGGCTTTTAAATTTCTGTTGTCTGCTATTATTGTGTTCTTTTACTATTTACAGAATCACAACATGTTTTCAACGCCACCGAGCAAGATTGGGGTTTCACTTCATTCATTCCTCTTAGTAAATTAAATGATCCCAGCGAAGGTTTTCTTGTGAGAGACGTTTGCACTATCAAAGCAGAGGTTTGTGTGTGTTTAATTATTGCTTAAGAAACTTTGGAGCTAAGAACCCATTTAGAAATTCATCATGTTAATGACAGGAACTAACTTCTGAACTTTTTATTTTACTAGTTCATAGTTAAGAAACTACTTAACTACTCTGTTTTTCTTTGGTCAAGAAAATTAAACATTTATGTGCTTTTGGAATCACATTGCAGGTAAAGTTGAATATTGAAGAAGACGACAAAGACAAACATGAACTGTCTGATCAGGTGAACACTGATATGCATATTGCTTATTAGCTTCTTGGTGGTATATTTATAACTGTGTATATTATATATATGTGTATATTATATATATCTACATTAGCCATCTAATCCTTTCGTTACATTGTTTCAGAATTCTGCATTTGTAAAAGCAGATACAAGTACATCCCTTTCTTTTTCTGAATATGATGCATTGTTTATCGGCATTCAAAAACAACTCGAAGGAGAGAGTTTTAAGTCAGACAACATTACAAGCAGTGGCTGCCCTCCTTCCTGGACCGTAGAAGAGATTGCCTATGCAAAAAAAATCTTAAAACAATGCTTGGATATTGATCTTGATAATGTCATCCAATTGGGTAGAGATTTCGAGCTCAAGAAATCACTTTCAATCCTACTAAGTAGCAATGCCTTTCCGGAGAAGATGAGATAACCAAGTATGTGGCTAACTTTGTCCAAAGTTGTGAGCAATATGAAGTTGCCAAACAAGACCTAAGGGAGGTCCAAGAGAACGAAAAATCAATAGAAAATCTTAAAACTGATATGAAGAATATATCTTCTGAATACTTTCCATTAAGAAATCAAGCTGAAGTTGTTGATAATGAAATAGCCGAGCTCGAAATACAGTTGTCCGAAAGGAAGATGAAGAAGAAACGACTTAGTAAGATGCTTGAAGTTTTAGCTGGTCGGGCAACCACTTCTAAACAAGCACTGGTCAGTGCTGAACAGGATCATGAGAAGCTTTCCGTGCTAAAGAAAGTAGAGGCAGAGAAGGTGATTGGTGACATGAAAAGGTCATGGGAGTCTCTAAAGCTTGGCTATTCTAATATGCTTGTGTAAGTTTTTAGATGATGTTGTTAAGTCTTTTGAAGTAGTTTACTAGTTTTTCTTCTTTAGCATCTGCGCATTCACACTTTTGGAGACTAGACTGTGGTTGTACGGAAGGTTCCCAAGTGGATAAACACTTTCTTTTCAATGCTTGTGTACTGTACAGTGCATTCCGAAGCATTACTTGGTTTGTGTAATGGACAACTTCTTATACTTCAACTTCTGTCTTACCAGTTACCACAATTTATTTGGATCAGCATCTCGTATAATTTAATATGGGATTATAGGTATAGAGAAATGCTAAAGGGTACCAGTGGTGTTTAACACTCTTTTATGTATCAATATCGCTATTGGTCCAACTAAGTATCGGGTCCCATATAATTTAATATAATAGCTTTTAGGGAGTATCGCAACGTGACATGTCGAAAAGGTGCTAAGTATCACTGGTGCCTAATAACAATGCTCATACATATAATATTTTAATTTAATATAAAAGATAAGATTCGATACGGCTTAAATGCAGCTACCAATACCAATGTGGGTAGTAATTCTCGATAAAAATAAAATTAAAAATAGATTTAGTCTATAAACTAAACTACTGACCTCAAACCATTAGAAAAAAAGAAAATATACTTCTATTGTAGCGAGCATTTTTTATGTTTGAAAGTTGAAACTAGTTGAAGAGACTTTCTTAAAAAAAACTCTTAATTTGCAGTATTAAATTTGGATTCTGCTACTGTAAATAGGGAAACTTTCCAAAAAATACTAAAATCAAGATTTGGTCTTTAACCGGAATAAAGATTATTTGATTTGCTATATACATAACAAAATTGAAATTAACATTTAGAGAAAAAGAAAGTTAAGCTTTTTAAAATTAGGCAACTTTTTTTTTAAAAAAAAAAATCCTAAACAAAAGATACCAAATGCAAATAAAATTTTCAGAATAATCAAAGACACCAAATTAACATAAGAAAATCAATTTAACTATACAATAAATAGGGAAACTTTCCAAAAAGTACTAAAATTAAGATTTGGTCTTTAACTGGAATAAAAATTATTTGATTTGCTATATAAATAACAAAATTGAAATTAACATTTAGAGAAAAAGAAAGTTAAATTTTTTAAAATTCGGCAACTTTTTATTTTTTTTAAAAAAAATCCTAAACAAAAGATACCAAATGCAAATAAAATTTTCAGAATAATCAAAGACACCAAATTAACATAAGAAAATCAATTTAACTATACAATAAATAGGGAAACTTTCCAAAAAGTACTAAAATTAAGATTTGGTCTTTAACTGGAATAAAAATTATTTAATTTGCTATATACATAACAAAATTGAAATTAACGTTTAGAGAAAAAGAAAGTTAAGTTTTTTAAAATTCGGCAACTTTTTATTTTTAAAAAAAAAAATTAGCAAAAGATACCAAATGCAAATAAAATTTTCAGAATAATCAAAGACACCAAATTAACATAAGAAAATCAATTAAACTATACAATAAAAATTAAATAATATTTTTACAACTAAATTATCAAAACAAAAAATAACTAACAGGTGTAATCTAAAATTTAACTATGTATTTTATATATAATAAGAGCATTATGTCGTGTTGCGATTGGCTAGCGATACTCTCTAAAAATTATTATATTAAATTATATGAGACTCGATAATTAGTTTAACCAATAATGATATTAATACATAAGAATGCTAAGTGGTGCCCTTTAGCATTTCTCATAAATATTAATAGATATTACTTTGTGACCGTACAATAATCGGTTGAAAAAAAAAAACTACGGTCGTTTCGATTTCCCCCAGCAAATATAGAGAAGTAGCTTATTTTGTAAATGATTATATTTTATTGAAGATGGCGCATGGGTAATTGCCGATTAAGATTTCGAAACTGCCTTATTTACTCATTTATTAGAAAACTCCACTCCTTTCCTTTTTCTCCCAATTAAACACTGCCCATAATAGATATTAGATAGATTTAGATAGTTTTTTTTTTGTTAGACTGGCAAATGGAAGAGGGTAACTAAACTAACTTACTGCTGCTTTACTTTTATAATTTACTTATGTTATTTTGAATTATGTTTATGTTTTATGAATTGATTTTGTTTATTTTTTTCCTCCTCTCAAAATTGAGTAGTTTTGTTTGATTAAGAAAAGTCATTAGCTTCTTCCTGTGTGCATGTTCTTTCATCCCTTACATACCACATCATTTGTTTTTGAAAAAAAAAAACGACTGTTCAGTGTTTATAAAATCAAAACATAATATATCTATAGCACTATTTTGGTGGCAATTATATCTATTTTTTAAAAAATAAAAATAAATTGTGTTCTTGCTAATACCATTATATATATTTTCAGTCAAATTAAACATTATATATATACATATTTATATATTCGTTAACTGACACATGATGATATTAGTAGCTCAAGCAAAAGATACATCTACTGGGAATAGTGCTCCGCCTATGGATTATGCTCGGTTAAGATGTACCATAGAAAACTTTTCGAAGCTTGATTGCAATAACCATTATTCAGATATTTTCTATGCAGGAGGATACAAATGGTATATAAATATATCTATATATATATATATATCTGAACCTCTTCTTATCTATTAACACTGCTCTTCTAAGCACGCTTAATATATATGATTTATATATAAATGAGATTCAATTTGAATGTGCAGGAAGATACAAATTGTCCCAAAAGGCAACTATGTGGATTTTTTGTCGATGTATTTAGTAGTGGCGGATTCCAAAACTTTGCCTCTTGGATGGAGTATATGCGTTAAGTTTTTCACCTTATCAGTTATTAATCAAAATCCTGAATTAACAGTTGAAAATGAAGGTATTATATATTCTCCTTTACAGCACTCTTTATTTGAATAATACCATTTGTTAAGTAAATAATATACACGTAAAATTGCAAAATAGCTTTCATTTCAATTTTGTTTAAATGTATGGTCTTTTTAAAGGATCAAATGTGTACGTTTTACTGGTTGTCATTTTTCACATTGTTGAAATTTTATAACCTTATTATATGTGTATAAATATTTCGTCACAAACGTGTACAATATGATGGTATGTACGTCCTTATAAAAACACTAATTTGATTGTGTTTGTGTGAATAAATGAGTTTTGTTGCATATTAACATATTAATCAACATGCAGTCTCTTCCTATAATTGTTTTTCTTCACAATTTGCAGCAAAAAATCACGTGTTCAATGATAATGGTGAGAGTTGGGGCTTCCATACAGTCATTCCTTTGAGTGAATTAAATGATCCTAGCAAAGGTTTTCTTGTAAGAGATGCGTGCACAGTCGAAGCAGAGGTTTTCTTCATCTTAATTATTATGTTAAATAAAACTATTATTGTTGTCAAGATCGATATTAAGAAATATTAATGGGGTTTTGGAATTACGTTGCAGGTAAGGGTGAATAGTGAAGAACATGTCAAAAGAGAAAATAGAGAAGCTGATCAGGTGATTATGCCTGATGTTTACTAACTAATAGTTTCTTTACAATAATAATACAACTAGAGATATATAAAAATATATATTTTTTTGTTTATATTAAGTCATGCATCTATAATTCTTAAGTTACATTTTATCGATCAGAAGTCAACTTCCTCAGAAACAAAAAGAACTACTTCAAAATTTGACCCTTTGTTTGTTGAAATTCAAAGTATAATAGAAGGAGGGAGTTTTAAGCCAGACAAGTTTGTAAGCAGCTTTGGCACTTCATTGACAATTGAGGAGATTATCTATTCAAAAGATATCTTCAAACAATGCCTAGATATTGATCTTGATAATGTCATCCAATTGGGTAGAGATTTTGAGCTCAAGAAATCACTTTCAATTTTGCTAAGTAGCAATGCCTTTCCAAAGAACATGGTGGATGAGATAACTAAGTTTGTGGCTAACTTTGTTCAAAGTTGTGAGCAATATGAAGTTGCCAAACAAGACCTAAGAGAGGTCCTGGAGAAGGAGAAGTCAATAGATGATCAGAAAAAAGCTATGAAGGAATTATCTTCTAATAAGTTCTTGCCAGTAAGGAAACAAGCAGAGTGTGTTGATCGAGAAGTAGACGAGCTTGAAAGTCAGCTGACTGAAAGGAAGGCGAAGAAGGCAAGACTTAGTAAGGTGCTTGAAGTTTTGGCTGATCAAGCAAATGCTTTAAAACAGTCACTTGTTAGAGATGAAGAGGATCATGTGAAGTTTTGTGTGCTTAAAAAAAACAAGGCAGAGAAGGTAATTGGTGACATTAAAAAGTCGTGGGAGTCTTTGAAACTTGGTTGTTCTAATATGCGTTTGTAAACCATTCAAACAAATATTAGTTCTTTTGTTGTTTTCTAGTTTTTTCTCATAGTTAGAATCTACTTTCACACAATTTGTTGATTGAACTATATGGTTGTGCTTAATATCCCCAAGTGGACAACATTTGCATTTTAATACATTGTCTTTTTTCATTACAAAACTCCATCTTTGTAATTAGTTAAAGAAAGGCTCTAAGAAATCCATCAATACACATGGGATGTGTGAACAATGAAAATTGTGTGCCATACTAATCTATTTTTTCTGTAAATCCTGAGATATTATTGCAGTAAGAGATGGTCAAACTCAAAGGTTATGTTTCAACCAACTTGTACCATTATTTGCATGGCCGCACAAAATTTTTTCTTCTTCTTGAGACTACTTATAAAGCAATTTCATGACAAAATGTTTTGTAAAAATAACATGAAAACTTTTATTAGCAAAATATGTTTACAAAAAAAAATTATTAACAAAATAACCTTCTATGATCGCAAAAACAACCATGAGTTATATTGTGCAACCATAAAAGGATATTATAGTCGCAAAAAGACAATTATGGTCGCAAAACAACCATGGATTTACACTGTGTCTATCATAGTGGTATAGAGTAAATTAAGTGTGATTATTTTGTAAATTTAATATGTCAAATGGTTAGTTTGGCAAATTTTCCTTCATAAGATCACTTAGGAACTAACTAGTACAAGGCATATCAACAATTACTTGGGTCTTAATTACTTTTAATGTGTGAATTGGCCTTTTTCTCTCTTCAAATCCTTTTTTCAAACTTGGCAATTCCCTTTTAAGTTCTTCTACTTGATCTAAATCTAACCAGGAAGGTGTTTGGATTTCTTCTTTCTCCAAGAGTCTTTACCGGAATAGCAATTGAACTCTGCATAATTTCATCAACTTGTTCCTCAACATGCTCCATCTTTGCATTAACCAACAAAGGATCATCATCTACCTAATGCATCATATCATATGCTCAGTTTGAACAAGTGTCTCTCATTCAGTAAAATTTGTGTTAATTTTTTCTTTACAGTACTACTATAAAGCAATTTAATAAATAAAAGGGGGTACTTACATAATTAAAGATGGACTTGAACGAAAATACAATATGATTTTTAACATTTTTAATGAAGAAATGCTTGCATTTGTGGTATCAGACAATTAATCTTTGTGATTCACTATGACTGATTAATTCTGAAATTACTATGTGACCAGGAAACAAATCATACAAAGTGAATATTAACAAAAAAAAGGAGCCTCAACTTCTAATTCACAAGCTTCTCTCCATGTAGTTACCTCTGCTTCAGTTTCCTTAATTTCCAACAGGAATTCCTCCAACCTTATTTAGCCATAGAAAATGAGAAACTAGTATAGTATAGTATAGTATAGAAAATAACCATAACATATTTTGATCAGTCAAGGAACTAAACTACATTTTGAGTCAGCAACGTCTCTCTTTCCTCCAACTCCTTGTATAACATCCTCAAATGCCAATCATCTAGTTACAGTTTAAGACTATGACCATTCTTAATTAATTAACTTTCAGTAAGGTAATCTGTCTTTGTACATACCAGGCTAACAACCTCTCTTCACACTCACTACTATCTGAGTTTGTTCCTAAAAAATTCAAAACCAATTCGCTGCAAACTTCGTTCTGCAATCTGCAAAAGGGCAAAACTCTCTTCTTCAACCTCTTCTCCACAGCTTCCTTCTCCAACAAGTACAAGGCATATCAACAATTACTATGGGTCTTAATTACTTTAATGTGTCAAATAGCTTTTTTCTCTCTTCCATCCATTTTTCAAGCTTGGTAATTCGATTTTTAAGTTGTTCTACTTGATCTAAATCAAACCCAGAACGTGTTCGGATTTCTTCTTTCTCCAAGGCAGTCTTTACAGGAATAGCAATTGAACTCTGCATAAATTCATCAACTTGTTCCTCAACAGGTTTTATCTTTGCAGTAACCAACAAAGGATCATCATCTCTCGGAATCTCTCCATTAGCACTTTCATCAGTCTCTACACCATTAAACATTTCCTTGAGTGTTAAGTTGTCTTCTGGATCAGATTCTCTACCTTTAACATTACCACATTTGGGAGGAAAACCAGGAGGCCAAGATAGATCATTCTCTTCTCTCCATTTACTTGGCTTTTCAATACTCTTCACATCATCTTTCCCACCGAGTTTCAACGTATCATTCCACCAGTTGAAGTATCTTAACGTAACACATGAATTATAAGACATAGATGGGATGTATAGCTTTCTAAAGTCAATTGGCTTATTATATTGTTTCCAAGCAGTACTAGGAGTCTCATTGAACCGAGCAACATTACCTGGCAAATCTTGATCCATGCCAAACTGCCTAGCTACACGATGTGGGAGATATTTCTCAATACAATAACCATCAAAATGTTTTCCCACCAACTCAGTTGGCCTCAAATACTTAACAAGTGACAATAGTTGTTCACTTGAATCTGAATCAACTGAAACCCAATCTGCTTTTTCTCCATAAATCTGGCTTAGAGCACAGATACTATCCATGGTTGTGGCATATGGACGCCATGAAAAGGTTCCTCCATCATAATCAAAAGGAGATGGTGGTTTTTTCACTTTATGCCACTGAGCCAACCTTTGCTGGCCGACTTGAACTAAATTTCGTTTTGGCTGGAACGATGAGAATCTCTCCCAAACCCAAACAAGGACTAGTTGAAAAGGAGCCCAGAGAATAAGTTCTCCTTCGGACTCACTTAAATCTACCATTTTTCTTTTCAACAAAGTTAAATCCCTATAAATAGTTGCCAAAACAGCAGGAGCCAGAGCCACTCTAGTTCCGTTTGCTAGAAGAATAGCAAGTGGGAAAAGGTGTTTTGATATGGTAGTTCGTGAAGGACTAGGTAAAACAAACCTGGATAGCCATAGAGAAATAAAAGCCACATGCTCCAAATCGCTCTTTTCCCCCATGAAACGCGTCATCCATGCCGATTGACAAGCTTTCTTAGCTTTCGACCTGACGATTTCCAAACGAGCTTCCTTTAGCATTTCCTCCATTTCTTCCATATATGATGACTCGAGAGGACTGAAAACAGGGCACCCCAAAACTGAGTAACCCCCACAGAGAGCTATATCTTCTAAGGTAACCGTTGCTTCACCCCAAAGGAACAAGAAAGTGTTGGTCTCAGGGCACCATTTTTTCGCTAGCTCTAAAACCACTTCTGGGTATTTGTTTATTTTGTACGTGGACCCCATAATCGCATCAAAAATTCCAGCTTTTTCCCATATTTGTCTGTGCTTGAAACTCAAACTTCTGACCCACTCCTTCCATTTATCTTGTGGGAAAAGCCACCCATCGAATGCCACCTCGAATGGTAAGTTCCCCCATTTCGTAGTGGTGATCGAAGAGTGACTATGGGTGTCTTTATGGAGGAGCTTAAAGGAAGGATCTTTAATGGAGGTTACAGTGGGTTTGAGAAAATGGGCTGTTTTTAGAAATGGGCCATTTCCATTGGATGAAATCATAAGCTCTTCTCTTGCTTCAACAATGGATTTTTCTAAATCATCCATTTTGAAGAAAAATGACTCAGCTAAGGATTGTATGTTTGTCTTTTTTAGTTTAAAATGTAGTCGTTTTGGTTCCCTTCTTTAATAGAAAATTAGAGCACCATGATCACCTCCGTCTCAGGATTTTTTGTTATATGGGAAAATATTCAGCAAAATATATATACAAATATGTGAAAATGGAAAATAATAATAATAAATAATAAATAAACATGTGCGATCAAGTAGACTATACTAGTTTTGTCAAAAAAAATAAATAAATAATAGTAATAAAAAAGAAAGTATACTATAATACGGGGGCACTGCATTGTAGTTGCTTCTTTTGATTCTATACTGGTTCACGTTTTATTTTCATATTCACTGTGTAGAGGTTCTAATCAGTAACAGTGTGTACCTTCAAGAGTAAATAATAATAATAATAATAATAATAATAATAATAATAATAATAATAATAAATAACAGTGTGTACCTTCAAAAGAAAAAAAATTCAAAATTCATGATAAAGATATGCTAAAAATTTGACAACAAAAAATAAGTAAATGATATATTTAGTCAACTCGTTCAAAAAACAAAAGAAAAAAAGATATATTTAGTCAACTTTTACAATTTTAATTCATAACCTTTAACATATTAAATGCTAACATTTTTATTATTATCAAAAAATATAATATTTTATTTTACATTATTTTTAAAAAATTTTACATCAAAAATTCAATTTACTCAATTTATTACAAAAAAACCCTTATACGCTTACATCATCATTTTTACCTTTCCTCTTTCTTTTATTACAATTATACCACTTACACATCAATTCCATGCATGCAGCCACGTCATTGATTGATGACTTATATCAATCACACCTTACATCATTCACTTATCTTTTTCTCTTCTTCCTTTTTTTTTTATTATTTTCAATTTCTTTTCAGTTTTTTTTTAAATAAAATCTCCATAGCTGAACTATTCTCCTCCCCCTTTGCCAAAGAAAAGTTCTAAAATGGGGTTGAAATCTGTAGCTAATAGGAATAAGACGATGACTCAGATTTTGCTTCTCAACTATCGAAACGTGAGCGAGCTCCTCCTAAAAAAAATCAAAGGTTGCTGCCCAGGAAAAAATTCATCAAGATAATGCTCAAAAAATGATTAAGATGGAGCTGGTCTTCGATCTCAGGTTTGTTTTCGGTTTCTTTTTCGTTTCCTCCCTTTTTGAAATTTTTTTCGTATTTGACATTAGTGTGTTTTGTGTTTATCGATTTTACTATTTTAGGTTTTTCATTTTAACATTTCTTTTAGTTTTGTTTGGTTTTTTAGGGCTTCTATTTTTTTAGTTTAATTTATTTGTTCTTTTTATGAGTTTTTCATTTTTGTTTGTTTAGTCTTAATTTCTGTTTTATTTTGTTATTTTTTTTTCTGTTTTTGTTTTTTGAGATGTTTTATTGTTTTTCATTTCAGTTTCTTCATTTGATTATTTCTCATTTTGTAATAGTTTTTTCATAGTTTTTTAATAGTGTAAACTGTTGGGTTTTATGCCCTAAATAAAACTCATTTCATATAATCAGATTTACTTATTAATAAAGATCAGAAATAACATTTTATGTTGCATGGTTCACATGATTTATTTCATGATTATATGTCTATAATGTATGAATTTTTTTTTAAGTCCAGAACATATGAGTTTGTTAAAGATTATAGTGTTGTCAGCACAGTGGAATATAATCTTTATTATATGTTCAAAAGTTTATTCCCTGATTTGTCAGAACACTGGATTTAGACTGACATGATATAATCAGCGATAGGTATTCTTACACCTTGGAAAAGTGTTATGTCCTTTCCAGGACATTGGCAAAGTTTACCAGTATCGGATGTATGGAGTATACATCGGAAGGGACCGATATTGAACTTTGATTAGATATATTAAAACTTACCGTAATATCTATTCAATTCAATATCACCTGTTGATCCTAGATCAAATGATCTTAATCCTGATATGGTTAGGTTCAATCTCAAGAGTGTTATTCGTGTTCTTTGATTTGTTAGTTAAGCCTAATTTTGTGTCAGGATGATACGTACATTTTGGGAACACGGTAGTACAATTGAGTGGGAGCGCTAACATAAATATGGAATCTATAGCTTCTATCTGGCAAATAGAAGTAAAGGATGATTTCCTTCGAGCTTAACCAAACGAAGATAAATGGTGGAGATCTCATTTCACTTAGGTGAAATATCATTTATACAGGGTTAAGTGTTTTAAGGATAAAATACATTGAAGGTGTAGCGGTAACAGTAGTGCCTTTTCAATGTAGATCATCTATATAGAGGATCATTGATCACATTAGGGTTATAACAATGGATAACTAATGACGTGTCTATATCGTGGAACATATAGAGCGTTCTATATGACTGAGAGTGCAATTCCAAGTTCTAAGTGTGGATTCAATGAGGAATTAATAAGTTAGGGAATTTACTTGGTAAATTCGGTTCGACTTATTGGAAGCTCGGTTATATAGACCCATGGTCCCCATACTAGTTGAGACCATACTGCTTGTAAGACTCAGTTAACTGATTTTAATTAATCAATTATAATTCTAAAAGTTAGACTATGTCTACTTTATGAATTCTCACAGTTTAAGGATGAAATTGTAAAGAAAAGGGTTTCTAGGTTTAATTATTAATTGAGAGACTTTGCATGTCTAAATTAATAATTATTTTAAATGACAATATTATTTAATAATCTATTTTAGTTATTAAATAATTAGTTTTGGCATTTAAATGATTAGAATTGGAAAAATTGCATTTTTGGAGAAATAGAAATAAAATTGAGGAAACTGCAAAATCCAAGTGAGGCCCATTTCCCTCTATGGCCGGCCACTCCCTTTGCTTGTTTCCCAATTATTATTTTCAATTTTAATTGCCATGTAATTGCTAATCAAAGCCTAGCAATAATAGGAAAGTGGTGGATCACACTAAATAAGGCAGTTAATCAATTACACAGTAAAAGAGGAAACTGTTTATTTGGAAAGTTGTGCTCTCCCTTTTCCCTATATAAAGCAACCTTGTTCTCTTCTCTTGTAAGCATCATAAGCCACGAAATTAAGAGAGAAAAGAGAGAAAATTTTGAAATCCTTGTGAGATGAGTAGTGCCCACACACATCAAGTGGTATCTCAATCATAGTATGTAAGACTATGGAATTTCTGCATCAAAGAAGGAGAAAAGAAGATCCAGGTTCAGATCTTGGTGATGCTCTGCTACAGAAAGGAATCAAGGGCTAGAGATCTGAACGGAAGGAGTCATATTATTCCGCTGCACCCACTGTAAGGTTTTCTAACTTTATATGTGTTTATTTTCATTGTTTTAGAATTCATATTAGGATGTTAATCCAACATACTTGTTAGTAAATCTAGATCCTGGTAAAATAATTTCCAACATAAACACCTTCTGTATGTATTTTTTTTTAATATGTTTTTTGTCTAGTTGTTTCCTGTCCATTTTTATATCATCAATGGGTAACAATGAGATTTATCATGGATGTTGATGTTCAAAGAGTTTTTCCTGTATTTTAGTTTGTATACAGTTATTTTGTAGTTTTATTATAGTTTTGCTACTTGCATATGTTATTTCATTATAAAATTAATATGCAACTATTTTGCACAAAACTTACTATGTATAACTACTATTTCTTAGTCCCTGTCAAATTAAATTCCTGCATAATATATAAACTAACATAAAACGATAATGCAACTATAAGGCAACCAAAACAAAAACAAACTGACTTATATGTACCTTAATTCGAATTTACTCTTCTTTTTGTGTTTCTAAAAAAATATATATATTGGAAACCAGTAATCAATCAAAATGCAACTGTATATAACGTAGATGTATTATTCATGAGATTTTTTTTAAATTTTTCACATCATACATTGTTTTGGATTTGGTGGGAGCTCCAGATCTGTTTGTTACAGATCTACATTTCATGAATATAGATTTCGATATTAGGGGGAGTTATTTTGATCGAATAAAATAGAAAACAAATGTGTAATTTCAGTTTCTTCACAGTTTTTCTGATTTTTTTTTCGTCATTTTATATTTAGATCATTGCAGGTCTTCTTTTCCAGCTGATTTCGCCAGAATTAATAGTTGTATTTTTATCATTTTGGTTGTTTTGCGGTTTTGAAACGATCGCGGTATTTTCACCTTCATGGTTCGCTCTGTACAGCTGAAGGCTTAGTGAATGTGGTATTTTTGTAAATATTTGTATGTGGACTGTATAAATGTTTAATGGGCCGGCCCAAAGTATTTTTGTAATTTTTTTTTCTTTTTTGTATTTTTCTGTTTTTCCCTTATTTTTAACACTTTTATTTCTAAAAATAATTCAATAGTATAACATTCATCAAAAATATTATTATAAATTTATTATTTGTTTTAATTATAATTTGTTTAACTTTATTTACTTTAATTTTCTATTAAAAAAAGATAGCATCAATAGTATTGTATGACATTAATACAAATTCCTAAAATGGTATTCATTTCTCTCCAATAATATATCAACCACATATTTTATTAACTAAGGTGGTCTTTGGTAACACTTTTTTAATCAGTTTTTTGTTTTTAAAATTGGAAAAGTAAAAATATTTTTTAAAAACATATTCTATAAAAATATTTTCATTTTTTAATTTTTTAATTAAGAATCAAAATTTTAAAAACAAAACAAAATCACTTTTAATATTTTTGTAAACAGCTTTTTTTTTTCTTAATTAATATTTTAGATTCTGACCAGATTCAGACCTAAATCCCTCCCCATGGCCCTGGCGCAGAACTCGATCTCTGACCCGAACCCAAATCTGACCCCAGACCTAGACCCGACTTAAACAAAAAATAAAAAAAAAATAAACTTTACATAACACATTTTTATTTTTTGTTTTTAAAATTGAAAAACAAAAATGGTTACAGAATGTATTTTTATTTTTCAAAAATAAAATTTTTTAAAACAAAAATTTTACTTTTATTTTATGATTAAAAAATTAAAAAATAAAAGTGTTACCAAACGGCACCTAAGTTATTCACCTCAACAAGCATCCTCTAAAATTTAACCATTAGAGATGTTAATTAATAAATGAAATAATTATGGCATAAGTACCTAAATTTTTTTTTTTTCTGATAACTTTATTTAAAACAATTCTTGTGCAATTACATCACTAATGTTATTTGGAACAGTGTCCACCGAATAACTACGCTCAGCATATAACCATGAGACTCGGGCAAGACCATGAGCCACACGGTTAGCAGAACGTTTAACAAAACGTAAACAAACATGATTCAAATCTGAAATTATTCTCTTGCATTCTGCAATGCAACAACCGAAAGGAGAATTAGTATTCACCGGGCTCCGGAAAGCTTGAACTATTATGAGGCTATCCCATTCCACATTGACATGATAAAGCTTTGACTCCTTTATCCAACTTAGTACCTCTTTCACACCAAAAGCCTCAGCAAGGGCCGGATTAACACAACCATTCCAAGACTAGTACCTAAAATTTTAAGTTTGTAACCGACATAAACTTAACATTTTTTGAATAAATATGATTTATCCTCCTGAACTATGACTCCTGTAGAGTTTCGCCCCCAAACTTTTCTGTGTTTCGAAAACTCCTCCTGAATTATAAAAATCACTGCAAAATATCCCTTACAAATGCATTCTACTCATTTTTTAAAATAATTTATTGATAAAACACTAATAACATTAATTTAGCTCGATTATAGAGTCCATACAAAAAATAAATACATAATGTTGCTTATAATTTCTCCCAAAATACGTGACAGTTCAGGAACAAGTCAGGTGACAATGGACTCCGCACTACGAGATAAGCCATCTTAATTACTCCAAGAGCTTATTGTTTCAAATGAATAATAACCTACTTGTTTTCTCCGGGAGGGTCTATCTGGACGATGGGTATTTCTTGTATTTTCCTCTCCGCGAGTGAACTCGACCTGAAGAAGGATATGGAAGGACATGCGGAGTGTAGCACACTGCTTGAGGTCAAATCATTGTATACGCATTTAATGCAGCATGAGAAAGATCACTTAACACCATACGTTGCACAGACGTGCTCGAGGGTTTAAATCCATAATTATTTGATTTCATGATGCCCCATACATCGATTGACGGCTATAATACATTATCAAATCACGAACAAGAGACAAATTAAATCTCACTAAACACCTATAACCAGCCCAAATACAACATGAAAAGTAGACAATCATGCCCTAAGATCAAATTTGAAAAATTGTGCAAATCATGGTTCATACAAACACAACAATAGTGACCTTTTACTACTATTACGAACCAATAAATACCCCAATGAAGCATAGAAAAAGGGATTAGAAAATTCTTTGCAATAAATATTCCTATTAATAACAGTGACTCGTGGATTAAAACTCATTAATTCCCAAACTACGTAAAAATTCTCTTCTCGAATACTCATTTATTGCTTCACACAACTTTAATTAATAGTGTCAAAAATCTCAATCAACACATAAATAACAGTCTAATAATGAATTGTGAGAGCATGTATGTGCATTATTAAAGTTACTGTCATGTATGTTTAATATCAACAAACTGGATTTTAGGTACCTTAAAGCTATTAAATGCCCTTTTACTATAATTATTCTTGCAACTTATAGCAACATAAGAAAATTGTTTTAAAAGATGAGCAAAAAATAACTAGAGGGGGATATTTGTAACGATTTACATAATTTAGGAAAAAGCCACTAAGACTAACTTAGTGGTGAGGGAGGGATGAGAAAAAGGGAGAGGTCATAGGTTCTAACCCAAGACCTTTAAACTATTAAGCTAATATATGATTATAAAATACTATTACGCTACACTAAAAAAAAAATACATAATTTAGGAAAAATTTTCGCATCAAAGAAAAGTTCATAAGACAAAATTCTATAAGGATCATAATTTAAAGAAAAAAAAAATCATATTTATTCTATTTTTTAAGTGGCATACCAAATGTTAATATACTATAATTTTTGTATTAAAAGTAATTGATACATTTTTCTTTTCAGACTTAGTGATTAAGAAGTTGATCCTTATATTACACGTGTATACTGACGAAAATTATAATTTTACAAATATGAGATACTTATGTCGCTATAAAAAATTAGTTGATTTATACTGTTTATAATTCAAAATTTTAATTATTTATGCCACTATTTATTCATAATAAATTAAATATATTATTTTAAAAGAATATTATATATAAAAAAAGTATTAAAATCAGTTTTAATATTAAATAACAAGGTTATATTTTAGATAAAATAAAAAATGTATAGTGATACGTTAACTTTAGCTCAATATTATTGCTAGATTAGATCCCTATATGCCACTAGTCTATATATTTTAAATTTTTTTTATTCTATTTTTAAAATTTTGTAAAGTTTTTCTATTTTGTTTAGAAAATAACTACAAAAATACATGAACTAAATATCCCACATTGTTTATAAATGATGTAGGCATTATCTATGTAGCTTATAAATATTATTCTTTTTATGTCATATTAATTCATTCAAAAGTATTTTTATTTATGGGTAGTTGATTAATTTCTTACCCTATGAATTTTTATTATTTTATTTTTAAAATCTTATAATTTTTTATCTTTCATCTAATATACATTTTATTATTTATATTTTTTAAAGTAATTATTTAATAAATATTTGTTTTATACGTTTTTTTATATTTGATGTAATATATAATAATAATATACAATTTTATTAAATTTTATTTTAAGATTTTATATATATAATTCAATATTTTTATTAGCCCAAAAAAATTCGAACTAAATTATTTTAAATGAAATTAAACATTATTGTTTTTCTCAATATATAAAGAAAAATATAAATCAAATGAGATGTCATGAACATTTTTTTACTATTTATAAGTAATATATATATTTTGTAATAGTTTCACATTATTTACAAACTATGTGAGTATTATACTTATTAACTACAAGTAAACATAATAGGAAAATTCTACAATGCACCCCCTTAAAATGGATATATTGATGCACCCCTATCTGTTTTAGCATCCGAAATAAATTTTTGGTCAAATTTTTTCTCATAGTCATGTACGTTATAGTCATTTAAGACAACCTGCAAAATTTTAAGAAATTCAGAAAAGTTTAACACGCCGAAAACTAAGTTCAAACAGTGTGTTGCACGCGTGACTATTTTATTTTATACGCGTGTAAAATAGACTGTTTAAACATTATTTTCTATATTGTAAATTATTCCGAATTTTTTAAAATTTTGTAGGATATCTTAAATAGATATAACGTTCATGAATATGAAAAAAAATTAGACTAAAAAAATTCTTCTAGATGCCGAAACAAGTTAAGGGTGCATCAATACATCCATTTTAAGGGGGTGCATTGTAGAATCACCCTATATTATATTTCATTAAAAAATACTATATTTCTTCATTCACACCGATTTGTCCAAAAATTAACATTGTTTCTCTTTGTAGAGGCAATTGAATACTTATTTATATATAAATATATATTCGATTGATTAACTTTATATAAATATCTAAAAATTAATTTTTTTCTATAGATTTGATTATTTTTATTTCAAAATTACTTTGATTATGTATTTTAATTAGTTATATACATCTTAATTGAGTTTAAAAAATGTGGCACTAGGAAAGAGAAGAGACAAAAATATTCATCAATTAAAATGATAATATTAGTCTAACTTAAAAAATTGATACAAATAATTAATATTATAAATAATAATAGTAATAAAAAAGATAACAAATCATGATTCATTAATTTAATGAATTGTTGTAACAAAAAATTAATAAATAATATTTTAAAATATCTACCTCTCATTCAATAAAAACGTTAAAAATTTACAATGTTTAAATTATTAATACTTAAATTAATATTGTTATATAAATAAAAAAAACTATAAAAAATATTTAATTTAAATATATATGAACAAAAAATTAAGTTTTGCTATAAATGAATAAATAAAAAATTGATAATTTTTTTAATTACAGAAAAATTTATACCATTATAACATATGATTCATTTAAAAGAATTATTTTTCTAATAGCTTTTAATTATTATAAATAACTTTATTCGAAATGTGCTTTTATTTTTATTGTGTTATGATTAATATTTGTGCTAATCACAAATAAAAGAAATTTTACATAAATATATTATATAATTTAATATTATTCTTAAATAAATATAAAATAGTATTAGACTGAATTGAGATTTTATTCGTAACTAAAAATTAATTTTTTTAATGTAAAATTTTTAAAAAAATTATTAAAACCGCGCGGATCTATTCCCTAGTTAATTATAAGAGAAGAATAATTAAAATTACAACAAAGGCTCGTGAATTAGTGATAACTCTAGGAATTAAAGAGCTTGTTTGGGTGTGTTTTTAGTTTTCAGTTTTTAAAATTGTATTTTTAAAAATGAGAATAGAAAACAGTTTTTTGTCATTTTAAAAATTTAATGGTGTTTGACACAAATTTTTAAAAACTATTTTTAGATTTTTTCTATTTTTTCTTAGGAAAAAAAATTAATATTTTAACACCATACCATGACATTAACCCATTCGGGTTTAAGTTCGGGTATAATTTTGGGACTAGGATCCGAGTATGTGAGCAAAATATAAAATATAATATGTTAGAAAAAAAAATTGTTTTTAAAAATTGAAAACAACATTTTGATGTTTTATGTTTTCTAATTTTTTAAAACTCAATTTTTAAAAAACTGTTTTTAAAAATTTTTGCCAAATGACTCCTATTAATTTTTAAAAACTGTTTTCAATTTTAAAAAATCGAAAACAGTTTTTAAACTGTTAAGCCAAACAGCCTCAAAGTTTTCACATTTTTTAAATCTAAAATTACAACAAAAATAAATTATATCTAAATATTATAACAAAAAAAATTGAAATAAAAAATTAAATGAAATTTTATTAAAAATATATAAAAAAAAATATACATTATTTTGAAAAATTATGAAAATAAGTATTGAAATTAACACAAATTAATGTGAGAAAAAAATTCTTTTAAAAAATTAAGAGTAATTTTTAAAAATTATTTTAAGCTTAATTTTTTAAAAAAATTATTAGAGTGTATTTATTATTACTCGCCTAAATTTAACACCAATTTCACATAAGTGTTTTTACTTCTATGCAAAATTACTAAAATAAGCATTGTACTATAAATTTTGGTGCTCCATTTAAAGATGTTTTTAGTTAAACTATTTGTTAACCTGTTGCTTAGTTACAAATTTTACACTGTATAAAAGTTAAAAATAAATAAAGTATCAGTTAAATCAAATAGTTGACAGAGTGATGAGTTAAAAAAGTGATTATCTCAAATCATTAAAAAAAAAATTGCACTTTCAATTTTATTTGTAGAGAGGGTTTTTGTATGTTATCGAAACTAGTTGAAGAAACTCAAAATTTAACATATGCATTTATATTGTGACTGTACAATAATCCATAAAAAGATTTTAAATGGAACGGTGGTTTCGTTTCCATTTCCACGTAGCAAATATATGAGAACTAGCTACAGCTAAGCTAGCTTTGGCAATATTTTATTGAGTATTGCTATTAAACACTAAATTAGTAGTAATTAGTAGTGCTTACTACTGAGTACTTTTTCAACATGTCGTGTTGCGATTAGCTAGTGATATTTTTTAAAAACTATTATATTAAACTGTATGGACCTGATACATAATTTGATTATTAAGGATATTAACACGTAAGAGAGTATTAAATACCACTAATATCCTTTAGTATTCTTTTAGTATTCTTTATTTTATTGAAGACGTTTAAAAATGTAATTAAGCATATATGGTAATTGTCGATTAAGATTTCGAAATAATTGGCTTATTTAGTCATCATTTATTTGTAAACTCGTGCATGCGTTGTCTAATCTTGGAAACAGATAAATATATTTACTCTCTTCTATTCTATCACCCTTCTTTTCTTATGATACGTGGAGCACGAAAAGCCAACCCTATCACACAAACCAAAATATTGATATTTGATATCTTTATGACACGATGACTGTATTTTCAATAGTTAAATTTTGAAAGATGATTGCTTGGTAAAATACAAGTATGGAGTTAAATATGTACTTTCATAAAAAAAAAGAAATATGTTGATGTCACTGCATACATTGATGTTATCTATTTTTTTTTAAAAAAATAAAAGCAAATAAGTAGTGTGATAATATTTATAATTAAAATAAGAGTAAATAGTGATATAAATATCTAAAGTTTTAAGTTTGTAAGTGGTATAATCTTAATAATTGTTTTTAGCGGCATAAGTACCCAATATTTATAAAATTGTAATTTTTTTTCTAATTTCGTAAGTATAAACTCTGTTATTTTCTTAAATAGACCACATATAAGATCTAGATTCTAGATCATTAGGTTTATGCAGAAATATATAGTATCAGTTACTTCCAAATGTTCCTTTAATAAATTCAAAAAAAAGTTTGTACTGACAAAACTATAGGAAAATTACAGTATTACAAACAGATACTTATGCCGCTAAAAATAAACTTTGGATTTATGCCGCTTATAAACTTAAAATTTTCGGTACTTATGCCGCTATTTAGCTTAAAATAAATAATATACTAATAAATAATGTGTGAGATTATAATTATAGTATTCTTGAAGAGTGTTATAACATTTAAGTATTTTTAGAATTAAGAGTGTCAAAAATGATGTGGAAAAAAATATTATATTTTTAGATGATGTTGAAATTTTTAGTATCTTTAAAAAAAACCACTGGAGATGCTCTTATAATTGTTATGGGACACCAAAGTATCTATCACCTTTATGACATGTCATCTTATAATTGATTAGTGATTATTTATCATTTTTATTAAATTAAAATAAGTGAGACCCGATATTAAATTACACCAATATATTTTTTTTTTTTTGACAAAGTGATTAAAATCACTCATGAATTTACGATGCCCACGTCCGCCACCGGCGCTGGAACCTCCTCGAACCAGTATAGCTCATCGTCTAACCGCAGAGCATGCTTTGCCAACCATAGGCCGCTAAAAACTTAGAGCGAGCCCCATGGGACAAAACTGCCCCCGGAAATTTAGACAATAAAGCTATAACATCTTCCAACAACGCTCTCAACTCAATAAAAACTGAAGTTCCACCTGAAAAAATATCAAAAAAATAGAATAAAACTTTAATTAGAAAATTATTCAAACTGAATAGAATCAACTAACTGCCAAGACTAAGCAACTAGATCTCCCTATAAAATACTAGAACTAGCCAAAGGGTACTAGGGAGTACCCTTTGGCTAGTAATAACTAAATTATAGCACTCTACTTCATAACCTTCCTAGGATCCCTATTCCTTACCTTTACCCTTTTAAAAACAAACATAAATAAAATTTTCCTTTTAATACCCATTATTCCTTAAATATTCAAAATATTATATACTAATTCTTTCATTTATTTCTTAAAAGTATTACTTATTTTTAGACTAAAACATGTCAAAATTCTTAATAAGTCAAATTGTTTATTGTTTTATTTATAGCGTAAAACATGGTATCTATAATCTTTATTCAACCTAAATTAAACCAAAATTGTATTAATATCCTTAAAACTTAAGTTTGTACTCTTCACATTCAAAAATACCTTTTTCCTAATACCTCTTAATTATACATTTAATTAATAATATTAAATTAATATTAATTAATCCAATTCGGTATTATGACATAATGCTTCCTTATTTATTATTTAAAAAGATGACCTCCTAATTATTATACCATTCAAATTATTATAAAAACCATTAATATTAGTATCTTCCTATACAACTAATAAGGCAATAATCTCAATACTTCATTAGCGTTTACTTTCCATTAATTTTAATATCTTTCCAAAAATAAAAATAAAATAAAACAAAATATTCTCAATTCACAATAAATGTTCCTACCTCCAATTAATTACAAAATCCCACATTTATAATTTATATACCAAAATTAATATTATGTTATTTATAATATTATGTTATCTATAATAAACTCATATTTATAATTTATCTAGCCAAAATTAATATTATTTTATCCATAATAAGCTAATAAGGCAATAATCTCATAATTACATACCATAATTGTTAGCTATTAAATTTTATAATATTTTTATAATTAATGATATCTTGTAATTTGAACCAAATTACCCTAAATAATTACGGGCCAGCCATAAATCAAGGGTGAAAACCTTGAAAGGCACCAAAGCCATAATAATGGCGCAGCTCATCCATCAAATTTGTACTTCTATTTCTTCCATAAAAAAAGCTAATACCACTCATCCAGAAATTATTTAAAAATACAAATAATGTAATAATTTTGGTGCATTCCCATAATATTGATAACAAACCAAAATTCCATAATAATTTGACTTCCCAAGTATATCTGAAGCAATATATTCTCATTAGACCATTGGTATTACCACCTCCCTTTATTACAAGATCCTCAAGATTCTTATTCTTTAATTTATTTAATTAATTATAATATTAAAATCTGAATACTAAAATTTCAAACACGAAAATTCCTAAAAAAATATAAACCAAAATATAGCTAATAGGAATTAGCATTTAAAGTAAACCCTCTTAAACCTTATTTCAGTTTAAAATATTCTTTAATTCATACCTTAACCCAAATAATCCTTTTATTCCGACTAATAAATCTGTATAGTGCATAACTTTAACTTTAAAATATTATTCTGTCAAAATTTTCTTATACATTCAATACCGGAAATCGTGAAAATTTAAACAAACTACCCTAAATAATTAGGGGCCCAACCATATAATAGGTGCTAAAGCCTTGTAAGGCGCCAAAGCCATAAATAATGGCACAAAATAGAACAAAATCAATATAAACAAACCTATAACAAAATTACCACTATATCCTATTATATCAGCTCACCCAAAAAAGAACAAAATCAATAACAAACAACAAGATGAAATCAACTATCCACCATTTCAGCCTTCAACCCAACACGACACTGACCGAGATCTCCCAGGCTCAAAACTAAATTTAAAAAATTTAACTCAAAAACTTCATCACACTGTGCAAACATTTAAGCAAAAATTCTAAAATCTATAGGTCTTTCACTAACTCAAAAAGAACCAAGCATAAATTCTCAAACAAACCAACTACAAACAATCTTAATGAATCTAAAACTAAAGGACTAGTGTTATCTAGATTCACATACTGTATGTATATACAATCTGTGGCACAAAAATGAAAAATGAAATAATATAAACTAGAGGAATAGTGTTACTATGTTTTAGAAATCCGTCTCCTATGGAGAAATTGGGGTCTCACGGGCCAAGAAAATTTAGGGTATTAAAGATTTTGGGTTCGAAAAGATATTTCTAAAATTCATAACTCATATGAATATCTAAAAAGAATGAAAGATTTAATTCAAAACAAAAAAAAAAACTCACCTCATAATCGAGTTTTCAGTCCAATCCAAAAGAGGATCTGAGATATCATTCAGATATGATCTATCTTTTGTTTTCACAGAGTAATATAGAGAGAGATTGAACATATAGTATTATATATTGATTTTATTTTATTTATATAAAGCTTATTTGATTTGATAGAAAGGTTATATATTACTGTATATCTGTTCTTTTGCCGTGGTAACTGGCAAGGGCCTCTCTCAAAAGAGGAACATTTATAAAGTATTGTATTTGTAATCAGAGAAGATATCAAGTTCACTACTGAGGTTAATTTAATAAGTCAATACAGCAGATATTACATATATAATATTATATGAATACCTGAGCATCCACACATTTCATGTTGATGATTGTTGATCCTTTCTTTTGGGCGGTCTCTAAATTTCTGGATGCGCCTGTGTTTATTGAGGCTGATATTTCAGCTTCCTTTTCCAAGTCAATTAGAGGAGCCATGATGGAGACGAATTGATCCAGAGTGATATTTCAGCTTCCTTTGTTGGAAATTTGAACAACCCTGAAAGATTATAAAAACTTTTTGTATGGTATGGGCACATAGTACTTTAAATTACACCAATATTGATATTACTTATTACACATTATAAGGGTGCTAGGCACCATGGTTGTCAATTATCATTTCTCTTGGTAAAAATATATCTTAAGTTTTTTTGTTTGACTAACTGTACTGTTGTTAACTCAGAATTTCGTTAAAAATCTTTTTATGAAGTATTATAATAACTTTTTAATTAAAGAGTTAAAGTATTAATAAATTATAATAATAAGGTTGACGCAAAGTATATACATAATTTTGTAGTTAAATTTACATAGTCCACACATTTTTATTATTTTTGAGTGTTTTGTGTTACTAAGTAGAGAATTCAATAAATACAAGCATTAAAAGATGAATTTCTTGTAGGGTGATCCCTAGATTATTTTTTTTTGGCCCCTTATACTATAGGTTTTATCCCTATTTATAGAATTTCTCATTTGGCAGTTATTCCATTTGGCCTTATCTAATTAATAGTTAATGAAGCGTGGATTATTCCCACGTTTTATATTTACAACATGAGAAATAAATGAATTAATTATTGGTAACTGTTTTTTATTCTTATCTCCAATGGTTATTTTGTCTGTCGAGAAGATATACTTGTTGTTTGCCTCGCGCATTATGGTGACGAGACGACTTATACGAGACAATGTTGGATCATTCTTCTCCCTTTGGTCGTCCATGATGAAGCTTGAACTTCTTGTATAAGCTATAAGCTTTTAAGATTGTATCGTTTGTGCTCTTTAGCTTGGGAACCTTCACACTATCTCATTTAAACCGCGTATCATCTTGTCTTGATTACTCTGTACTCTGTGTTTCCTGAGATTTACATCTTCTGTTAGTTGTTTAATCTCTCTAGTTTGTTTAAGGAAAGACTTAAACACACATGTAACTAATATTCTCTGAGATAAGTATTCTTTAAACTGCGAATGGATTATTATCTAATCTTTTTTACACGTGTCGTGGCTATATTGCTGCTTGAAATATGACATAACAACTACTTATGTTATTTGAATTATGTTTATGTGTTTTATGAATTGAGTCTTTTGTTTGACTAAAATAAAGTATTGATTACATTCTTACTGGGTAAGCCACTGAGACTAGCTTAATGGTGAGAGAGAGATGGGAAAAAGAGAGAGGTCATGGGTTCGTACTTAAGACCCTTAAGATATTAGTAAATTGTAATACCACTACGCTACACTAAAAAGAAAAGCTTCTTATTGGGTGCGTGTCGTTTCATCCTTTTGATAAATTGAAAAAAGATAAAATGACTATACAAGGCTTCTCAGTCGTGGGGATTAAAGAGAGGAGTGTGTTATTCAGTTGAGAATGGATATTTTCTGTTTCAAAGAACAACAACACAATTTTCGAGATCTCCTCACCAATACTAGTCTAAAGAGCCTTGAATTTTTTTTAGTTGAAGGCATTAGAGTCTGGACTTTTTAAATCACGAATACTAAATAAAGTTTTGTTGATATCAGAACTAGTAAAAGGCTTAATCAAATGCATCTATTTTTTAACATTGATAGTAGTACTCATGATAAAATAATCCTTCATGATATCTCTTTTGGCGGAATTTGGACTACCCATAAAACCTTTAAAGTTGTTTAAGTTATGGAAGACCACCTCATCATAGTTATCCACCAAATTATCATGTTGGTCAGCAAAAGAGGCTATATGATTGGCTTCCTTGTGTTTAATATTAGCATGAAAATAAGTTATACTTTCATCTCAAATCTGCAACCAAATAATTTTGCTTTTTTGTCTTAGATAGCTTTCCATCATTTTAGAACAAGAATTTGAGGTCACCTTTGTCTTGTTCTCTTCATTAAATAACTCCACAATCAAAGTTGGAGCTGATCAAAAAGAGTCTTAGCTAAAGTATAAGCTTGTTGGACATCCCCTATCAAAGTTTTATTAAACTCCCCAAGCACTTTCCTCACTTTGGTTACCTTGACCATAGTTTGAAATAATCCAGTACAACGAGCAAGCTGCTACCAATTTTCTAACACAGTCTGTTTAACATCTTGGTGCTCTGTCCACATATTGAAGAGTTTAAAAGGCCGAAACCCCAAATTCCCAACCTGCAAACTTTTAACAATACACAGGCAGTAGTCTGAAATAAGACCCCATTGATAAAAAGCTTCGGTAGAGGGATACAAATCAAGCCAATCTTTATTCTTAAAAACCCAATCAATTCTAGAATAAATTCTTCCATTGTCATGCTTGTTATTTCAAGTAAACACATAACCAAAACTCTTCAATTCATCAACTAAACTAAGAGATAACCAATTGCAAGAATCATCAAGCTGATCAGTGGACGATACAAGTCGACCACCAACTTGATCCTCCACATCAAAGACATCATTAAAATTACCCATTATGAGCCAAGGATCAACGACAAAAGGATGAGAAGCAAGATTCTTCCATAATCCCTTTCTCTCAATGATAGAGTTCAATCAATAGACCACATTAAGACATACTCATTTTTGATCTCAAAGTGTTTAACCAAACAATGCAAATATTGCTTATCTTCAAGTAAAATAGTAATATTTACATACTCAACCAAAAGAGCAAAATTCTACCTTTAACAGTATAACTTTGAGTGAAAATTCCAACCACAAATATTAAAATTTATCATAAAATCAATTTTATTACCACCAACTATAATTTTTAACAAAGTCTCTAGTCCCACTTTATTCAACTTGCAGAGAGTACTAAGAGTATCTCCAATGGTAATATTTTGGAGAATGCTTGATGAGGTGAAAAACTTATGTGACAAAATATAAGGATGCTATACCATTGGAAATAAAAGAATGTTATTCTTGAAATTTGCATTGATGCCACACAACATTGATGCTATGTTTTTTTTAAACAATAAAAAATTAAAAGTACAATATATAAATAATAGTTTAATAAAGAAAAAAAATTATATATATATAATAATGTGTGATATCATAATTATAGTATTTTTAAAAAATATTATACCATTGGAGTGTTTTTAGAAGTAAAAGTGCCAAAAATGATATGGAAGAAAAATAAAATAAAATATTATATTTAGGATGATGTGGAGATACAGAGCATCTTCAAAGAATGCTACCATTAGAGATGCTCTAATATCGTTATGTTTATTTCCTTTATTAATATACCCCTAACATTTTAATAAAGTAGATTACAACAATCCATTAAGAATGATGATGTGCAATACCCCTACCCTTCTTATTAATTCTAGAAGGACTCCTAAAATATGCTGGTAGCTTCCCTTAATTTTTCCTTTTAGGTATCTTCTCAATTGAAGCCTCAAGCCAGCAATGAAGATAATGATGAAATTTCTGTAATTGTATTAATTTCAAAATAGATGCTCCTTAATTTCACCATGTCAAAACTAATATTTATTTTTCTGAATGAAATTTATTCTTTTTTTTTTTAAATAACAAAAATGTGGGTAGTTTTGATAAAAAGGTGGTATGTTGTATTGAAGCCCAATTATTTATAATTTTACCAATAAAAGTGAGAGCCCAATAGCTCAACTTCTTGGCCCTCTCCGTTTCTCAATCTCTCTCTCTCTCTCTCAATCTTCGGTTCTGTGTGACTAACTCATCGGACCAACGGTACCCTAGAAACTTTATCAACCTCGTTAACTAACTTATCGGAGATCGGAGATGGGAGACCGGAGAGCAGGAATTCCGTTTCACTCACAACAGGTACTCTACTTACGCTTTTAAGGCTGCTAATGAGGATTAAATACAGAGAGACGATGCAAACTTTGTTTGTATAGAGTTCTACTTTCGTATTCGACAAGGATATGATTTTAGCTATTATTTAATTCTCTTTTCTTTTGTTCTTCTTTTTAATAATAGTTAGGTTTTCCTTTATAATGGTCAGTAGTTCTAAGATTGAGAAATTGGGTATATTATTATCATTTGAAACGCTATAATAATATGAATATTGTGTTCTTAATAATCATAAGAGAGTTTGTTCTAATATGGATGGAAAGATTTGAAACGTTAGGGCCAGGGCCAGGGCCAAAGAAACTTCCATAATTTTCTGATTTTGGTTTGATAAAAAAAATTCTTTTTCTTTCATGTGAGTCCCATTAGTATAGTATCTGTTCCAAAATATATTTTATTTCAGTACTGTGTTTGAGTTTGGGATAATTCTACATCTTGGTATTGATTAAGTGTTTGGTGACATTGAGAAACTTCTCTTCAAATAAAATCTAATGTATGGTGTTTCTTGTCAATTTGAATTGTAATTATTTTAACTATATATTCATTTGCATCTCTTCATCATTGTTGTTAGGTAGGCGTTTATTCTATACGTGATATATATATATATATATATATATATATATATATATTTATATGCCCTCGCACATACATAGACACTAATTATTGTTGGGTGATTGCAGGCGACTCTGGCGGATTCTTTTCTTGCTGACCTTGATGACCTATCTGACAATGAAGAAGAAGTTGTTGTGAGTAGAAGGTTTTTATTTTTTACGTTCATCAAGCCTAAATATGTCGACTTTGTGTTATTAATTATGGTATGTGTGGTTTATTTTCCAGGATGAAGATAATGCTGAAGCTGGACACATGGAAGAAGATATTGATGGAGACTTGGCAGACATAGAAACTCTTAATTATGATGATTTGGACAGTGTTTCAAAATTGCAAAACTCACAGAGATATTCCGATATAATGCAGGTTTGTTCCTTAAATGTTCTTGTTAAATATATATGATATGTAGTTTCAATGAAATACACTAAACATTGTCTTACATGATCAAGTTGGATTGGATTAAATTAATGCAAATGGTTGAAATTAAAATAAATTGTAATAAAATTGTTCTGCACACGTATATAATGGTGTTGAAATACATGTTAATTAGAGTCATTTTTAACTCATACTTATTTTTTATGCATAAAAATATGTAACCATTGAATATTGGTTTGTTTATATACATAGATACATATATAGTATTATAATGTGTGAGAACTGTATTATGGAATGTCATTACAAATGTCTTAAAAACTATACTCCTGGTAAAGAGTGTACACTGCATCTATAGATATCCTGATTCATTAGAAATATGCTGTATTGTTTGCAGAAAGTGGAGGAGGCACTACTGAAGGGTTCTGATGAATCTGACCAGGGAATGGTATTAGAAGATGATCCCGAATATCAGCTGATAGTGGACTGTAATTCATTGTCTGTTGATATTGAAAATGAGATTGTTATAATTCATAATTTTATTCGGGACAAGTACCGACTGAAATTCCCAGAGCTTGAATCCCTTGTGCATCACCCTATTGACTACGCTCGGGTTGTGAAGAAGATTGGGAATGAAATGGATCTCACCCTAGTTGATCTAGAGGGGCTTTTGCCATCAGCAATTATCATGGTGGTGTCTGTTACGGCATCTACAACAAGTGGCAAGCCACTTCCAGAGGAAGTTCTTCAGAAGACAATTGATGCTTGCGATCGAGCCCTTGCTCTAGATTCTGCAAAGAAAAAGGTTCTTGATTTTGTAGAAAGTAGAATGGGGTATATTGCTCCAAATCTGTCTGCTATTGTTGGGAGTGCTGTTGCAGCTAAACTTATGGGGACTGCTGGTGGTTTGTCATCACTGGCAAAGATGCCTTCTTGTAATGTTCAGCTTCTTGGTGCCAAGAAAAAAAATCTTGCTGGGTTTTCTACTGCGACATCGCAATTCCGTATAGGTTATATTGAGCAGACAGAAATATTTCAAACCACACCCCCTCCTTTGAAAATGCGAGCAAGTCGACTCCTAGCTTCAAAGGCAACTCTTGCAGCACGAGTAGATTCTATAAGAGGAGATCCATCTGGGAACACTGGGAGGGTGTTACGGGAGGAGATACGTAAGAAAATTGAGAAATGGCAAGAGCCCCCTCCTGCAAAACAACCTAAACCACTTCCAGTGCCTGACTCTGAACCTAAAAAGAAGAGAGGTGGTCGTCGATTGAGGAAGATGAAGGAAAGGTATGAAAGTTTAGGGCTTGTTTGGAAGTAATTTTAATTACTAGACATTGTAATTACACTATTATAAAATACAAAATGTGTTTAGATGTCAAGTAGTAATTACATTTAAATTCTTATTTTATGTTTGGCAAATGAGTTTTAATTACATAGAAAATTATATTGTAAGAGGGATAGCTCAAATGGTTGTGGTTTGCTTCCACATGGTTTGAGGTTAGAGTCCCTCCTAGGTATCTACTTAGTTATTTCTGTAGTTTTCCGGTTCCCAAAATTTTTTAGGGCTAGGCGGGGTTCTTAGCTTCAAAAAAATAAAATAATTCTTATGTTGATATACAGATATGCAGTAACAGACATGCGGAAGCTGGCCAATCGGATGCAATTTGGCATTCCTGAAGAGAGTTCCTTGGGTAAGCTTTTGTCTCTAGCTTCTAAGTAACATTATTTGCATCTTGCTTGAGTTCTTTTCTCTTTTAGGGTCTAGCTACATTATTATATTTTTAGGGTCTTTTCTCTTTTCTAACTGTTTACAACAAATAAAAAATTATTTGCATCTTGCTTGAGTTCTTAGATGGTATCCTCTTACTAACCTTGAATTGAAACAGTTTAGGATATCTTTTTTTTTTTTTGAACCAACTAAGTAGTTAAATAAACCATTTTGCTTTAAAATTATTACAGTAAAAGTATATTGCTTTACAATTATTTACAGATGAAGCTTAAATTCATGCATGTCTTAAATTTTCTAACTTAACCCTTGACAATAGGTGATGGACTTGGGGAAGGTTATGGAATGCTTGGTCAGGCTGGAAGCGGTAAGCTGCGGGTGTCAATTGGTCAGAACAAACTTGCTGCCAAAGTTGCTAAGAAGTGAGTGTTCCTTCTGCTTTTGGTTTATATTCTATTTTAAATAAGCTTTCTTTGTTTATGGCAAGGAAGCTCTCTTAGCTTTTGAATATTGTATCATGTATTTATGTCATCTATTATACAGGTTTAAAGAAAAGCAATATGGAAGTAGTGGTGCTACATCTGGACTCACTTCAAGTTTAGCATTTACACCAGTGCAGGTCTCATATTTCTTTCTTATGCACAGGCTATCTTGTTTTATGTTATTACTAGTTTGATTTGATTAAGGCAATTAGTTACTGAAAAGTAAAAAATCTATGGAAAATTAGGTGGTGGCATATTTTCGCATGAACACAATTATGGTTCATCTCTTGCTTTATCATTCATTGTATTGACCTGGATTTCCAGACCTGTTTAAGTGATTGCTCATTTTTTTTTTTCAAAGTGCAAAAAGGAAAGCTTCCATTGATACTTTTAGTCATTCGCTGTTTTGGCTTGTTTATCATTTATGGCATATGGAAGCTGGAGAGATTATCCTTTGGCTTGTGTTATACTTGATCTTTTCAGCAATTTAAGTTTCACTTTCATTGCCATTCCTTTACTTTTCAACTAAAACTTGAAAGAAATATTAAGTGCCCATGTTTTCATTACTTATCTTGCAGGGCATTGAGCTTGCAAATCCACAGGCACACCAGTTTGGCAGTGGAACACAAAGCACCTATTTTTCAGAAATAGGGACATTTTCAAAGATCAAGAGGACCTGAACCATGTAGGGTTAGGGTTTGTGTTGCACATTCACTTGTCATGAACCATGGTCACATTGGGTGAGTGACAAAGTGTGGGGTTTAAGTCCCTTAAATGTGAAAAATCACTTCATGATTTTGCTAAGTATATTGTGATTATAATAGCATTAATAATCGTGCCTGGACACTGTTGTGATAATATTTTCCAGTTTGAGAGTGGGCTCGACTCAGTGTACACTGCTCTGATTATTACTGCTTACTGAATTTTGTATTTTATTTTGAAATATGGAAAAAAAAGAGAAAAGAATAGAATTGAAATCAAGTGTTGGAGGCTGGAGCAGGTGATAAATTCTTTTCTCTCATTATTAATTTACCATTAAAATTAGTATTTGAGGCTACAAACTTGATTTTTTTTAAACATTAGAAAGTAATGTTGAGGATATTTGGTCACATTTTGAAGTTGCTTCTTTAACTCCAGAAATCTAGTTAAAAAAAACTTAAAAAACTGTTAATTGTTGTGTGACTCTCACTTATATTTTCTACCCTCATTTCATTATGGTTACAAAATAATTTGGGATTATCGAAATTCCTTTTAAAAAAAAAAGAAATCAACATTTTATTTATTCCGAAAAGATTTTTTGTTTCCATAAAAATTCAAACTGGAAGAGGTTTTGTCAAGTGACAAAAATTATCTTTCGTAATGCATCCGGCAAAACTCTATCTATAAAAGATGCATTCAAAAATAAAAGGAATGGTGAAGGAAATTAATCAATAGTCAATTAAGAAAAATCAAAGTTTTCTTATTAAATAATAAATAATATTATGTTTGGATAAAACAATGTATTGTATTAATTATTACGATCAAAATTTTTAATAAAATGTATGTTGTATTATTTAAAACATAATAAATGGTCCGTATTAACTTGTATTATAATATTTACAAACGATTCGGGGTCAACTCCAATCTCCGATCCGGACTCGAACCTGAACCCGAACCCGGGACCCATACCTAGTCTCGGACCCGCGACTCGGGCTTAGACTCTGACACGGGACCAGACCCGGGACCCAAACCCGGACCGGGACTTGGACCTGAGCCGTAGTCGGTGTTGGGATAGAGTGTATTGAAAATATATCATAACTTTATACAATCTATTAATACAAGTCGATACCAAACATAGTATTGTATTAAATAATACTAATACAATACAATATAATACGATAAAATATAATGTGGCGTACCTAACGAGCTTTTATTGATGTACTTTACCAACTCGCATTAATAAAGGAGATAGTATTTTATGGAGTAATTTGTGGCATAAATACCTAAGTTTAACTTTCAATTGTAAATAAATACCTAAGTTTAATTTTTGGAGGTAATAATACTTAAGTTATATTTTTGGAACTTTATAGGTTCCTAACCGTTAAATTTAAGCCATTAAATCCACGTATCATTTTCTTACTGCTATATATTTGAAGATATTTATTTGTAACTGGAAGTTAAAATTAAGTATTTATGTCGCAAATTACTCTATTTTATATGTGTTTTTTTTTTTTATCACATAAGATCATTATTTAAACAAAAAAATAGTAACACATTACTAGTATTACTATTTGGGAAAGAGTTCTTTAACCAACACTACCAAACGACAGTAGTAAGTATTTCACTATCAGTAGTCCCTGCATATGAACTCAATTTTAGTTGAAGTTGAAGTATAGTAATTTTTTTATTATTTTTTTTATGAACGTTTAAAGTATAGTATCACAATATTCTACGCATGTAAATCTGCATATGATGAACTCAATCACATTAGTTCTTTGTTAGTTTGTTGTGTAGAATGTTTCCTTCTTTTGTGAGGAAAAATATATTATCACATAAAATCGTTACATAATTTTGCTGCACATCTAGCATTTATTTATGTTTTTATAAAAAAAAGGGAATTTCCATGTATGCATTTTCCATTTTTTTTATATATATATTTTTTATTTTTATAAAAGTTGTTTACATTTTGAGGTTATGTTGTTTTCGTCTTGAGGTTATACTGTTTTTATTTTATAAAAATTATTTTTATTTTGAGGTTATGTTTTCCATTTCGAGATAGGATTTTTTTTCATAAATATCGAAAAATGTAGTAGAGTTTACTTTTATATATCATAAATAAATAATGCCAAAAAAAAAAATGATTAAAAAATAATCAAAGTTTAATATATGGGAAAAAAAACAATAAATAAATTTGATATAACTTGTAATAATAAGGTTCGCTGGAAAAGTTGTCGGTGTCGGAAAGTTAGTGTCGACGGAAAAGTTGCCGAAAAAATCATCGTCCCCGGAAAAATCACTGTCGTTGGAAAAAGTCACCAGAAGTAAATGTCTCAAATATAAATAAAAAATAGAACTGGTTCTATAACATAATGAATAAAAACAAATAATGCAAACTGATTATAATTGAAATATAACTGGTTCTGTAACATAATAAATAAAAAAATAACACAAAATAATTCAAATCAGTTATAATTAAAATAGAATCGGTTCTATAACAGTGCTATAATGAATAAAAACAAATAACACGAAATAACTCAAACTGGTTATAACTAAAATAGAATCGGTTATATATAACATAATGAATATAAACAAGTAACACGCAACAACTCAAACCGATTATAATTAAAAATAAAGAGAAAAACAGTTCCTAAAACACTGAAACATAAATTAAAAACAAAACTAGTTTCATAACAAAATACTTCATAACACATAAGACCTCAAAAAACCGAATATAATTTTTTTTTTAAAAAATAAGAATCGATTCTAAAAAATATGAAGGCATAAATATAAAAAGAACCAGTTCCATAACAAAATAAATAAACACAAATAATAATACATAATAACTCAAATATAATATAAAGAAACCGACTATATTTATCAACTAGTTAAAAATTTAAGACAAAATAATTGGTTCCGTAAAGCAACTAAGATAAAAACTCACACATAAAAACGAGTTAAATATAATAACTCAAACAAAAACATACATTCAACTATTAGAATATTTCTAATTAAGGAAATAAAATAATATTATTGATTCTGATAAATGAATATTTTATATTCATTGAATCTGGATAGAATCAATTACGTAATATTCTATATATGGTCAGATTTCTATATTCATTACCTGATTTGATTTCCTGAATTAATTGTCAAAATATTCTGACAATTAATGTGGCACAGATACTGATGGAGTATCTCACCTATAAATATAGGGTCTCGGTCCCCGAGCTCCTCACTCATTACGATTTCATAACAGCAAATTCCATCTAAAGAGAGTTGAGAGAGCGAGGAAGCCCGATTACCCATGGTAGTCAATTTCCTTTGCAGATCAAAGCTTATGTGGGTTTGAAGCTCAAGATTCAATGGCTGGAGGTATTTCGATCCTTATTCATAGTGTATATATGTTTGATTAATTCCGCACTTAATACTTAAACATATACATTTCAGTTTATATATATAAATGTCTAACAGTTGGTATCAGAGCGGATTATATATCTCTGCCTTGATTTATTTTGAGTTTCATATATATATATATATATATACTCGTATATACAGTGTTTATATATATATATTTAATTCAGTGTTGATATATATATTTATTTTCGTTTGTGTATATATTTATATATTCATATTCATTCAATCCCAATTATATATATACATATATATTTTCATACATATATACTTGTTTATTCATTCAGTTCATATATATATATTCATATACATATATATATATATTCTTCATTTCATTACGTATATATGTTGTGTATATATATTGTTTATATACCTAAATGCTATATACAAATATATACATATATACATTTCATGTTTATATATATACATACAGTATTTTTATTTTTCTGTATATATATGTATATATATTTATATATATATTGTATATGTATTAATACATTCATATATTAATATAGATTGTTCTAAGCATGAAAATCCACTTTGAAAAAACAAAGAAATCTCAAAATTATTTTTCAGAAAATTTTGGTGATTTTTAATAAGTCTTTGTTTTATGTATTTTCGATGCATAAAATCTATATGAATGTCTTAATTTTTGCATTTAGATTCATTTGGAATTGATTTCATGATTTTTGGAAGTTTAAGGAAATTTTATCATGTCGTTTATGGCAGTGTATTTTTCAAAAAAAAAAAAAAAAAAAAAAGGGAAAAAATTTCGATTTTTTTTTTATATATTTTTTATTTATTTGGAAATATAAATTATTCTCCTATTGTTAATTTAGTCAATAAATTACATCCATTAATTTCCATTTTTAATTTAATACATATATTTAGAATTAATATGTTATTTAGTATAAACTGAAAATGGAAATTTGTTTTAATATGGTAATTAATTACATGATTTATTTAGGCATGTAATAATTGTGCAATTTGTATAATTGTGCATTTAATTATTTATTACCAAATTTATGTAATTTATTGTTTAAATTAATAAAATTTGAAAAATCTGCCATTAAGTATAGTCTTTAATTTTGCATTTAATTCATTCCATATAATTAATTGTACTAATTTGTATAATTACCTTATTTATACAAATTAATTATTAGTATAAATATTTAAGATATTATATGGTCATAAATGCATAATTAATTATATATTATGGAATTAAGCATTTAATTTATTATCATACAATAATTGTATTAATTTGTATTTATTTGGCAAATTTATGTTTAATGCAATTAATTTAGATTTGTATGATTTAAATGCTATACATAAATTCTTTTATAGTGCTAGATATATTTAGAAATATTCAAACATTAAGATAGGTTGAATATTTTATATAGCACATTAAGTTTCATAAAACTTCATAAAATATTCATAAAACTTCCTAAAATGAATAAAATATGAATAAAATGTAAGTAATTTTGTGGTTTGACATAAGAAAACATGAATTTGGGACAAATGCTCATATCTAGAACGGTTTTTAATGATCTTCGGACGACCACACTAGGAGCATTAATCTCAGTGATTGTCTACTATGTTAATAACGAAATTACTTTTAGGTAGAGCCCAATACCTAATGTCAAAGTGAAAATATAATTTTATATAATTAGGGAGTAGCCACAGCATCCTTATTTGTATAAAATTATATATTAATTAAAATTCACCTTAATGGACATAACTTGTAATTAATTATATAGGTATAATAATTTTACCCCACAGGGATTTTATTATATTTGTATAATTAATTAGGATAATATGTTAAATTAAATTCTCTTAATTTACCCCACAGGGAGTTATGGGGATTTAATTTAATAGTGTTATCACAAATTTAATTAAAGATAGATAATAAACCTTCATTTTCCAAAACTAATTGTTTAATTAAATCTATCATAAAGTTCATCTAATTTTATTAAATTTAAAATTTAGCCCACATGCAATTTTGGATTTAGTAAAATTTTAATCTTCAGTTTATACTTTGGTGTCTAGTGAACCACATAATTTTAAATAATTAGGGAGTAGCCACAGCATCCTTAATTATATAAAATTATATATATTAAGTGGATTAAGATCACATAATGGACATGAATTATGTAAACATAATAATCTTACCCTACAGGGATTTTATTATATTCACATGATTAATATGTTAAATTAAATTCTCTTAATTTATCCCACAGGAAATTATGTAGATTTAATTTAATAATTTTATCATAAAGTATAAAATTTTGAAACATTTATAAATAATTAAGCGTTTCATACCTTTCATTAAGATAGAAATATTAAACTTTAAGTTTTTCATAAATTGTGTAAATCTATCATAATCTACATCTAAATCTAATCTTATTAAATTAAAAATTTAGCCCACAGGCAATTTTTGTTTAATAAGATTTCATATTTAAGCATGTTTATTCATTGGTAAAAACATGATTCATTTAAACCTCAAAACTATATATGTAATTTTATTACATCACTATTCATAAATTTCTTCCATACCAGTAGAAATTTCCAAAAAAATTTATTCTGATAACTTAATCTAAAATGTACAGTTTTTACTGTATAATTAAGAAAAATAAATCACACTTTATTATCACCAATAAATTTTAATTTATTGTGTATGAATTCATTCTAATATAGTTAATGTGATTATTAACACATAGTGGATTATTTTAGATTGTTATTCCACATTCATAATTTCTTGCAAGGTTTACAAATAAACCTAAGAAAGTCAGTAACTGTGAGCAAATCTTATCCACAGACAAGATAACTTCTCACATTTAGAAGTTTAAGGAACAAGCAATATAGTAGTGGCTTTGTTTTAAAATTGGCAAAGATCTTTATGTTCCAAGATTCTATTGAAACTTGATTTAGACACATTTAGAGGTCTTTACTACAAATGATGTCACTCATAAAGATATGCAAGTTCAATCTGACAATAAGAAATGTGTTATTAATAAGAATTCTTCTACATTATAGCACCAAAAATTATGGAACATATCTCCATAAATAGAATAAATGTTAGTAAATGGTGGGGATCTTCATTACACTTGATTTTACTAACTTTATTTAGAACTTGTGTGAATTTCATTAAGAATATGTATTCCAACAAGTCAAAATCGGTGCATACTAGAATTCTATCATATTAGAAATCATACAAGTCAATTAATTTTGAAGACATGGACTCAAATTTTGCATCTCTTTTTTAACGATTACTCACATAAATAATTTTTCTACAAAAGTATGGATTTATATGTTTCAAAGACATTTAAATCTTAAGTAGAGAAATGGTGCATTTTGCATATTAAGATAGTGAGATCAAATATAAAATGGAGAATACTACATCAAAATTCGTGAGTATGGATAAACTCCCAGTGTATTTGTAAAGTTTCTTTAAAAGCATGGGTTCATTGCCCGATACATATGCTTGGTACACCCAAATTATAGTGTGTAACAGATTTAAGAAACTAAGCATTTTTTGGACATGGGGTGGAGCCTACATAGCAAACTCCAATCTTTCCTAAATCTTTGTCTATTGATACTCAACAATGGGGTGTATATATCGAATCGTGTTCTAACCAAAGTTGTTTCTCAAACATATTTTGAGTTGTGATAAGGTTGAAAACCGACTTGATGACATGTACACATTTTATAAATACCCATATATAGTTAGAGTACAATTGTCAAAGAAAAGATCTGGGCCCTAAACCATAAATGAGCATATTTCATTTGAAAAGCTATAAGGTTTAAGGGTTACATATTTTATTATCCATCTCACAACACTACAATTGTGGAATTAAGAATTGACTTGATCAGTGGGAGTGATCAATCTAGGAACCTAGTTTACGAGAAAGATCATTCATATTTTCTCAAACTTCCACCTCAAGTGTTAGATTAATTATGATTCACAACAACCCTTAAGATTACTGGTTATTGAGAATTCATAACTAATCATTAATAATATACAAGTCATTGGTAAAATTCTAATAAGTTATGTTATTTAGTAATTGCTTACAATTTCTAAAATAACATGCTATTGAACCATTTGCTCTTTTAAGAGTTTGTTGGTCCATCCTTAAGATGACTTATTAGAACAATAAGATCAATGTTTTCTAGTGATTACATTTTGTACAATAAGAGTTCAACTACAATATTAATTTGAGACACAAATTAAATTATAGAATGATAAAGAATTGAAGTTGTAGTACAATATGCCATGAATGAAGAAATGAATATCTTAGATAGCAATAAAGTTTATCTTTAGTAAAGTTGTCTAATGGGGTGGAGAACATTAATTAAGCATAGGTTTTTTCACCAATAACATTCATTAGGCAACATTGAGAAACATAAAGATATAAAAGAATATTCATTGCTAAGAAGTTCATTTTGAAATAAGAATCAATAACAAAGGAGATTTACATTCTCACTTGTTTTTATAAAAGATTCTATTATAGACCTTGGCATTTGTTGCTTGTTTCAATTCATTAATCAATTCCAAATAGTGAACTAGAGGAGAAGGTATATAGACTGCCATAAAGATTTTCCTCTAATAGTGGTGAACATATGCAAGCTTAAAGTGTCTACCTATAGATTAAAACAAACATCTCACAAATTGGTATTATATCATCTTTTCCTTTAGGTTTGAAAAGAGAATTATGGAAATAATTATATACCAGAAAGTTAGTGGGAGTAATATTTGTTTTATACGTCGACAATATGTTACTTGCAAATGATGATAAAAGTTTTCTATATAAGTTGAAATCATTCATATCTTAAATTATTATTTTGAGATAAGGAATATAAATAATATATATAATTTTAATTAATTAGAGAGTAGCCACAGCATCTCTGATTAAATAAAATTATGTATTATTCATCTGATATAACTTTTATCTTTAAGTGTGATAAATTCAACTCGAACCAGCATCTGAAAAATGATCTGGAGTGAGAATAAATTAAGAACATTCATTCGCTTCTATTTTAGAAGCCTAATGTATGCCTAAGAGTCTGAATAAGACTTTGCATTACATTTGTTTCAGGATCGTTAAGTAGTATCAGAATAACTAAAGTTAAGACCACTTTATTTTTCATATAAAGTGATGAGGTATCTTTAAGATACTAAAAATTATATTCATACATATTTTAAGATGAATTGACCATCTGGAAATATAGTTAACCAATTAGATTCTAATGTACTTCACTGGTTGTATTGATTCACATAAATCAATATTTTATTACGTCCTTAAGATTACCAGTAAGTTATATTGTAGAGAATCTTGATTGTTATTTCCACTATAGAAGTCAGATTCATTTATTGTTTTGAGGATACATCTCGTATGATGTATTATAGAGTTTCATAGTAGGCCTAGAGTTCAGAATTACAGTTTCATTAGGCCATTAAAGAAATTTTTGCGATAAATTCAGCTACAATATTTATGGCTAATAACTCTAAGAGTACTGGTCGAAGCTAGCATATCGACATTAAGTATTTAGCCATAAAAAGGCGTGATAAGTGGTCATTAATCACGCAAACTGAATTGGGTGATCGCATAGATCCTTGACTAAAGGCATGCCGCAACACAAATTCAAGGATCATAAAGTAAATATGGGATTCAGTTAACCCATATGCAGTTTTTTTATTTGTACAACCAAAAATTATTTAATGAAACTCTAATTTCGATATTTTCTCATATTTATGTGCACCTTAATTTCATCTGAGAAAATTATCGTAAGAGGACCTGAATAAACATAAGGGTTAGGGTTTATTCGCTTAAGTACATTGCCACATAAAGTACATTGTTATATAATAAATATATCGTAATACATGGAAGATAATACTCGACTTATAATGAGGACATGTCGCTATGATTCGTATGTTTATTATATAATGAGGAACGTTTGGGTTTGAATGTTTTAGTTTAAATGCTGACCAAGTGGGAGAATATTAGAATATTTCTAATTAAGGAAATAAAATAATATTATTGATTCTGATAAATGAATATTTTATATTCATTGAATCTGGATAGAATCAATTACGTAATATTCTATATATGGTCAGATTTCTATATTCATTACCTGATTTGATTTCCTGAATTAATTGTCAAAATATTCTGACAATTAATGTGGCACAGATACTGATGGAGTATCTCACCTATAAATATAGGGTCTCGGTCCCCGAGCTCCTCACTCATTCTGTTCATAACAGCAAATTCCATCTAAAGAGAGTTGAGAGAGCGAGGAAGCCCGATTACCCATGGTAGTCAATTTCCTTTGCAGATCAAAGCTTATGTGGGTTTGAAGCTCAAGATTCAATGGCTGGAGGTATTTCGATCCTTATTCATAGTGTATATATGTTTGATTAATTCCGCACTTAATACTTAAACATATACATTTCAGTTTATATATATAAATGTCTAACATAATGAATATAAACAAGTAACACGCAACAACTCAAACCGATTATAATTAAAAATAAAGAGAAAAACAGTTCCTAAAACACTGAAACATAAATTAAAAACAAAACTAGTTTCATAACAAAATACTTCATAACACATAAGACCTCAAAAAACCGAATATAATTTTTTTTTTTAAAAAATAAGAATCGATTCTAAAAAATATGAAGGCATAAATATAAAAAGAACCAGTTCCATAACAAAATAAATAAACACAAATAATAATACATAATAACTCAAATATAATATAAAGAAACCGACTATATTTATCAACTAGTTAAAAATTTAAGACAAAATAATTGGTTCCGTAAAGCAACTAAGATAAAAACTCACACATAAAAACGAGTTAAATATAATAACTCAAACAAAAACATACATTCAACATGCTCCAACCCACCAAATAATTACACTCATACCATAACTACCAAAAAATACTCATTCATTATGTTATATAGCAGGTTCTATTTTAGTTATATCCAGTTTGCGTTATTTTGTGTTATTTGTTTTTATTCATTATAATAATGTTATAGAATCAGTTCTACTTTAATTATAACTAATTTGAGTTATTTTGTGTTATTTATTTTTATATATTATGTTACAGTTTCGGTTATATTTCAATTATAACCGGTTTTAGTTATTTTGTATTATTTGTTTTTATTCATTATGTTATAGAACTGGTTCTATTTTTGTTTATAGCCGAGACATCTACTTTTGGTGACTTTTCCAGCAACAGTGATTTTCCATTAACTTTTTCGGTGATTTTTTTGACGACACTAATTTTTTCGGTGACTTTTTCGGTAAAATTTATTATTGTTTTAAAAATATGAGTTTTTTTTTTCTTTCAAAAATATGGCATAAAAAAGTACATATAAATATAAAAAAAATAAAAAAACCCATAACCTCATGGTATTATTTATTTATACCATAAAAAAATAAAGTTTTATAATTTTTTCATATATTGTGTAATTTTTAATTTCGAGATTATGTTGTTTCTATTTTTATAAATTGCCATTAAAATAATGTACTCTTATAATTTTTTTTTGTATATTGTTTCATTTTTACTTTCGAAATTATGTTAGTTTCTATTTTTATAAATTAATGAATAAAAAGTTTATAAAAGTATAAGTGAATAAAAAGTATAAATGGGAAAAAAAAAATGTAACATAAATATCAAAATATAACCTATTCAAGAATTTAACACATCCCTTCGAAAAAGAAAAGCTATACTCAAAAACTGTTATACCTCCAACATTTATGGGAGATTCTCTTTTTATCAATTAAACCTCCCTAACAAAAAACAAATTGTAGTTACCAAAAAAAAAAACAACCCTTATTTCATTTTTATTCTCTTCTATATTTCTTCTCTAGCCGCCTCCAAAATTTTTACTCACTACCAATAACCATTTCCGGCCATTCACTACACTGCTCGCCTCTATTGTCGCCGCCGGTCAAAGATCTACTTCAGGTTTCTCTATTGTTTTTGTGTTTTTCTTTTAATTATGTTTTATTTGCTTGATTGTCATTATTGTTTATTGTCTCTTTTTCTTGAATGTTTTTATGATAATCTTGTGTTGTGTGTTTTTTCTTTTCTTATTTGGACTTTAATTTAGCTTTATGGCTTTATTTTTTGTTGTTAAAGTAACTTATCAATGCTGAATAGCGTCTGCAAATCCATAGAAATGCTTAATTTATAGCCATTGCACAGGAATAGAAACCCACCTTTAGAGGATTGAACAGTAATTGAAATGTGGCAATAGTTTATGTTCATTGGTAGAAACTGAAATTTAGGTCTTCTTACCAACCACATTTTCACTGTTATTATGGGCCTGTAAATAATCACATGAACATCATTAGTTTTAGAGTAAATTTAGGACCAAATGCTACCTGATTAAATGCATGTTGAAAGAGCCTATTTGGGAAGTCACAGACATGGACTTTTTTTTCCCTCTTTTATATATATGTAAGAGATATTAGTGAAGTGATGGAGTATCGAAAGTACTATTAGTGTGATACACATCAAATAAAATAAACTTCATACATTAGGTATCTTATTGTTGAAGTGTGGTGCTTTATGAAATTGACTATATCATTTTACCATCTTTATTGGACCTTAGCTATATAATTAACATTATTGCTGAATACATGTACGTGCACTAGTAAACTAGAGTACATGTAAATATTGCCAAATACCATTATGAAATAAAAATATTGTTACATGAATTTATATTTACATTTACAAAATTCTTTTTTGTAGAGATACCAATGCTGTGAAGTTTTGCATTTGAAGAATTCGATCAAATTTAGAGCAAACGTTAGATAGGATTATCATGAGCACTACTGCTACAGGAGAGCATGAAACCTTATTTGAGCAACTCAAGAGTACTGATGAGTCAGTGACGCTTGATAAATTTTCTGACGAGAGAAATAACAAGAGATCAATTAAACGACTTGAGAAACAAATAAAAAAAATGAAAAGAAAAAATCAAACGAAGGAACAAGAATTTGTAAAATTACTTGAAGTAATTGTTCGTCTTGTTGAGGTCGTGGAGTTTGGAAGTAGAAGTAATGACATATCTAATGTGGATAGGGAAACTCCAAATTCTAGTATACCAGATGTTATTAAAGTGTTAAATTCCTTACCTGGAATTGAGATTGGGAGCAATTTATATTTCTTTGCAACTCGCTTGTTTATAGTGAAAGAAAAAAGAGAGATATTTCTTTCACTTGAAAATCCCAATCTCAAGCTTGACTGGCTCAAGTATGAGCAAAAGATGTTTATTTCATCAAAAAATCATGAACTCAACTCAAGCTTAATTGGCTAAGTATGAACATCATGTTACAGCTATACGTCTACCGCTCTAGTATAAGTATGATGCTTAAATTTATAGTATTTGTTTTTAAACCTTGTGTTATGACTATTTAATGTATGTTTTCCATATTATTATGAGTACTAGTATTTGTTTTATCAACTTCGTGTTATATTGTTTATGGCTCTTTAGTACACATGGTTTGTTATATCATTACGAGTAATATTTGCGTTTATAATTTTGTATTCTTATATGGGTGGTTGTATATGTGTCTTGATAGAAATTAATTAATCTATTTTTTTTCCTCCTTTTAAATTGACAATCAAATTAAAGTCAGTAGGTTTTCAAACAAGAAAAAAATGGTAGATAGTGATAAGGAGATTGAGTTACAACTTACAATGGGATGTTTATGGTGGAGAAGATGTTTACGTTGAATTATAAGACAGTAGGGTTCAAGTAGAATATTTGCTCTTGAAATATAATAAAGTAGAATATTATCTTATTAAAACACTAGCGATTTCAACATTACAGATGGTTGATATTTTAATTAGGGGTGACAAATCTTCCGCGTATTTTATTCAGGTCTTAAATTTATTGAAAAATTACCTACACAAATACGATTTGCATAAATTTTGTATCGTGTTGAACCTGTAAAAATTGCTGATCAAACACGACTTGTATAATTTTTTTTTTTGGACATAGTAAGATTTGAAGTTGGACTCCTTAATGTTATGTGAAGATCTCTCTTCTGTGAATAGAAAGAGATGTTGTACCATTTTACTTTTGGTATAGCAAACTTTGAAAATTGTATTTGCAACTCCGGATTGTTATTTTTCTTTTTTACAAAAAATTTGAACTTTCTGCAAGAAAAAACTACTTGATTTGAAGGGGTTTTTTATTTTATTTCTTCTTCTTCTTCTTCTTATTATTTGGTGAACAATTTGATTTAAATATAATTTTTAACTTGGTCTACATGTCTAATATGAGGAAAGTGTTAAGGGATAATTAATTAATTATGTGTGCTAAATTACAATGCTTGGTAGTATGAGGACTTTGACAGTCAAAGTTTTGACTGTGGATTAATTTGAGTGTGCTTTTCTTAATTATTGTACTAGAGCATTGTTATTGGGCATCAGTGGTGCCTAGCACCCTTAAGACGTCTCGCCTTGCGATTGGCTAGCGATACTCCCTAAAAATTATTATATTAAACTATATGAAACCCGATATTTAATTAGATTAATAGCAATATTGACACGTAAGAGGGTGCTTGACACCACTAGTGCCTTTTAGCATTTCTTTTTTTTTTTTGAAGTATTCGTATTCCATTACCTTAACATTGAAGTGGATGAGAAATTTGATGGTTTATTTTCCATTGTATTTGTACTGATTATTTCAATACTATATTGATCATTGTTATTTTTTTTAATATATTTTAACTCAAGTTGAATATATGTTTATCTAATTGCTTTGTTCTACAAATTGAGGTTTTTATTTTCCTTTACTTTTTTTTTTTAAAAACAAAAATTAAAAAAAAGCTTCAAAGGTTTAAGTAGATCATTTAGTTTTCTATATTATGTAAAATGTTAAAGATGGGGAAATTTCTATTATCTATTGTTTGAGGCCGAAAGCCAACTTTGGGTAACAATGTCTCTTAAAAAAAAGGGAAATTATAGTAAATGGCCCCAAATTATAGAAGTATGTTAGTTTATGTCATCTTTTCAAAAAAATATAGTAAATGGCCCTAAATCATAAGACTATGTTAGTAAATGTCCTTATTTTAATTTTTTTTTTTATTATTTTTTTTAGAATTAGAAGCAAATTATTTATACATTATGGTATATCTATATTAGTTTTGTTAAAATCTTTTTTATTTTAAAGTTATGTCAATTTTTTTAATTTTTTATGAGTTGTTTTGGGTTGTTGGTATATAGATTTTGTTGTACGGTATATTTCTATTTTGTTGTATGGTATATTATTATTCTGAGATGATATTTATTTTTTATTATGATATGTATAATAGTGGTATATAATTTTATTAGCATAATAAAAATATTTTAATGTATGTATATAATTTTATTGCCATGCTACATATATTTAATTATTATTTTTATATTTTTTGATTGTATGATTATTTATTTTAAATAATATTTTATTAGTTTTATTTTATTATATACAATGGTCATGGTATATATATTTTAATTGTGGTATATAATTTGGTTAGCATAGTATACATACATATATATATGTATTAGTAATCTATATTTTTATTATTATTATTTTTTGTATATATATTTTGGTGTATGGTATATGTATTTTTTGTTATATGGTATATAATTTTTTTTAAATAATATTTAAGTTTTATTTTCTATTGTACTTTTGTTGACATTATATATAATTTTATTAGCATCCTATATATTTTTATTTTTATTTGTTGTTATTATTATATATATTTTTATTGTAAGGTATATATTTTATGCTATATGGTATATAAGTTTTATTGTATAGTATATCATTTTATTTTAGATGATGCATGTTTAGTTTTTATTTTAGTATACATAAATGTGATACATAATTTTGTTAGTATGATATATATAATTTTTTTAATAATATTATATTATTTTGTTTTATTTTTTATTGTAAGTATATACGTTTTATTGTATGGTATATGATTTTTGTTGTCTATAATATATTATTTATATTTAATATGATATTTAGTTTCTATTTTATTGTATATAAATTTTTTGGTATGTATTCATATTTTAATGGTGATATATATAATTTTGTTAGCATGATATATATATTTTTTGAGTATTAATTTAGTATTGTTATAATTTCGTTGTGGTATATAATTTTATTACTACGGTATATTAATTTTCTGTACTACGATATATCTAATACTGCTGTATATATTTAAATGATTTAATATATTTATTTATTTTTGTTACAATATAATAATATGCAATACTAAAAAAACTTATGTAACTTAATTTTGTTATTATATATATTTTTTTAAAAAATAATAAAATTAAGTTACATAATTTTTTTTAGCATTGCATATTATTATATTGTAACAAAAATAAATAAATATATTTTGTTATTATTATATATATAATAACAAAATTAAGTTACATAATTTTTTTTAGTATTGCATATTATTATATATATATATTTTAAAAAAATATGTGATAAATCTATTTTTATAATTTTTATTAATTAATTTATTAGATTTGGCCGTTTTCTTAATTTTTTTAAAAAATGGATATTTACTAACTTAGTTACCAAATTTAGGACCATTTTGCATCTCAACCCTAAAAAAAAGAAAAAGAAACACTCAATAATCCCATTTAAGAAGCCCTAATATATATATATCTATGCCTATATAACAGAATTCTTGGTTTTTTGAGAAATTTATGGGTCACTTACTTTTTATTTATATTAAAATTTGTTGGTTTAACTATTTTTTTTTACTTTCCTCTTTTTAGACGGAAGGCTAACCATTCCGTTAACCATTCTTCTCTTTCACGCTATTTTCAATTGGTCCCAATTAGAATTTTACTCTCAATTCCAATCGAGTTAAACTCAGGATTTGGCGATCGATTAAACTCAGAATTTTACCTTTTTCTTCTATTTTTATGCATCTTTTTCTCACTACTGGCACTATCAACCCACTATTTTATCGTCCTGCTCCATAGGCGGCAACTTTATTGATTTCGGCACCAATAACTTTCTTGGAAGGGTTTCGCGAGTCGATCACCTTGCCTATGGCTGAGATTTCGACAACCGGCGCCCACCGACCGGTTGTTAAATGGAAGAATCCCAGTTGATTATTTTGGTGAGTTGATAGTCTCTTGATTATTTTCTATTTAGTTAGTGAGAATAATGGTAAAAAAATGTTAATTTTTATCTATCAGAAACGATGCATTTTTCTTCTTTTTTTTGCTATTTCTTTTTCTCTTCAATAATATATGTCCCTTATAAACTCAATGTTGCAGAAGGATGGTTCTCTGAAGCTTCTATAAACAGGCAGGATAATATATATCATATATAATTGTATATGAAGAATTTAGATAAATGGGTTTTATTTAAAATTCCATTAGGTAGATAATGAGGTTTTGAGAGCTTCCATCTTGGGCAATGGCACCTTTAGATTTCACTCATAATGCGATTCTTAACTATCTTAAGCACATAAGAAGAAACTGGCTTGCCTCTGCCTCCAAGTAACTATCTTTCTCTACACATTATGCATTTTAAATTAACATGTTTTGACATAATTTTAGAGTTTATAATTTAGAAAACAATGAATCTTGGCATCCATACAATATATGTGTTTTTGTTTGTATTTATGTCATGCAACAACTCTATCGTTTCACTGTTTGCTTACCCTTTTTATCCGGTAAGTGATCTCGCTCTAGCTTTTTCTCTCTCATTCCATTTGTTTGTTACTTTACTAGCTTCTTATCTTGTGGCTTTGGTATCATTTATAGTGGAGTCAAAGTCCTAGAAAGAGTGTTCTTATTTTGATTCAAACAGTGACTAATTGCTTGTTGCAAGTGAAAGAAAAGATATTGCAACTTGGACAACCATGGTTGCTCTGCTCGGTGTGCTTTCCTTTGTAATGGGTCCTGTTCAAATCATTAAGCTAAATGTTGTTCTCTACCGGCTGCTTTTTCTTTTCTTTATGGTTAATACAGTTGCTTTTACTTTGGAAGAAAATTTCTCTTGTTTTTCAATTCTGATACCTTTCAAATACAAATTTGTCATGTGGTTGGACTTGGTCACTTACTTGCATCACTATGTGGCCACGAGGACAAACTTCCATGGTTATTGAAAATGAATACACATACATAAATAATATACATTTTGTTTTAGTACGAAACTACCTCTCTGATTATCAATGTGTTGCTTAGGTACTTAGGTTTATTAATTTTTTGTTTGAGCAAAAAATAGTTATATATATTGTAGGTGGTATATGATTTCCATTAGTATAATATAAATAGTCAATCAATATGAATATATAAATTTTTACTACTGCTAATTTTATCTAAGTTCAATCTAAACAATAAAAAATGTTGAGCAATTCAATCGACTCTTTCAACTGAGGTTGAAAAAGAAAGGTAGAGTGAAATGTAGTAGAGGAAAAGGGATGGTGTTGGCCCATTCAATGGGTAAGATGCCTTCTGGTAATATCTTAACTTTCACTTTGTTATTTAGTATTTATAGGTATTATATTGCTTTTTTTCTTTTTTGTTCTAAAAATCTCAACTTAATGCTCGATTTGAGTTTGTTAGTGAAAAGGCTTATTTCCTTAATCTAATTTCTTAACTTCTCTTAATTTAGTTGACGATTCACTCAAATGGTTGTTTTTATGTGTTTCTTAATTTGTATTGACTTTGAACTAAACATAACATCACTTACAAATTGTATCATTTCTTAATCAGAATTAGGGAGTGACTACTTACTGATTGTTTTTGAGTTATTATCAATTGTCACTCTGTAGATAGCCACTGGTTGAGATTCCATTATATCTTAGATATAGTTTTTAATATCTTTATTGAATTAATGCTTGGTAATCACTCCCACTTGTTGCGGAAATGGGTCCAAGAGCTTTCTTATTGATGAAAAAGTATAATCTTATTTTTCTTATAAGCATCTCAACGATTATACCAAGTTTTATAAAAAGAATTTAAAATACATACATTTGAACTGTTTTTGGTTCTTAATTTTCATCTTTATTTTTGATACTGGGTGAAATTTTGTTAGTTTAGATCTCCATCTCTGTGTACTACTCTGTATTCTTTGATTAAGAATGTGAAAGTACATTTGATTTAATTCATCTATTATTTTTTTGCTGAGAAATTCAATTAATCTATTATTACTTTTACTTTTATTTTTTATTGTTTGAAAATTTAAGGTTTTAATTTCATTGTAGAAGTTAAAGAGATGATAAAACGAAGAATATGCAAAGAATGAGGACCTTCAAAAGATTAAACTGACATCATCACTGCTATTTTTGGGACACTGTAAGTTTGAAATAACCCACTTGAATTTGGTCATGATTTTGATTACTGCCTTTTTGGAATCCCATATCTGATACAAATTTCAATTGACTTTCTTAGTGATTATTATTTGGCTCTTGAGTAAATTTTTAGTGGCAAGTGGTCCGAGAAGGCAAGTGTTTATAGTTTTAGAATTCTTGTCTTTTAAGTAGTATGTGGAAGAAAGAACAATTCTTCCAATAAAAGTCCAAACCCCTGTTGTGCAGATGGTAAGCTCTTTGTTTCAAACATAGGTTAAAGACGGTCATAAATAATGTGATAAAGACCATTATGTAAAGGTTTGGAGCCATTATGGAAGCAGTACACTTGGTGAATTAGTTGATCCAAGCCTAGGAGGTAATTTTCAAGCCGAGGAGCATCTTGGTTGCTCCAAATTGGGCTAATTAGTGTACAAGCCTCTGTTGAGCTACGACCATGCATTTATTGTGGATCTGCTTACCGAAAATCATGAGATTCCGTAGCCAACACAACCACCTTTTTTTGAGCTCAATCTCCACAGAAATTGGCCATGGCATCTCTTCTAACTAATACTATTCTTCTAGGCGTGAATCTAACACGCAGTCCTCTGGGAACAAGATGAAATGATCATTTATTTTCTTCTTTCTAAATCACTTTGTGTATTGCTTCCACATTCTATACATACAAGGCTCCATTGGATCAGTATTTATATAATAAAAAAGTTATATAATATTAAATTTTTAACATACATAACTCATAACATTGATCAGGTATATAAACTTAAATAAATATCGATAATTTCTTTTATGATATAATATTGAATTTTTTAACATACGTAACTCATATTTTAAAATGATATTAAAAAATCTCAATCAGGCTTTCTATAACATGTTATGATTCATGTAATACGAAAATTATATTCTACAATGACAATGAAGAAAATGAATGTGAGAATCGAAATTGCGGAAAAAGATGTCTTCTTACACCACGGTAAAAGCATTATATTTAAATTGACATTTGAACTTAAGTTACATTCATACCAACGTTTACATATTCTGTATGGATCATTAGTGCAAAGACATATGTTCAACTCGACAATGGTACTTAAAAACTAGATGCTGTGATGTTCGGAGATGTTGCAGAAAATATATTATCATGTATTGCAGTTCAATTAAAATCGTATTCAACTAAACTGCTGAGCCCATAGAAGATTAAGATAACGTTTCATTATGCTTAGTTTTATTTTTCATAAGGTTTTCTATATTGAAACTTTAACTAATAATTCTTTTTCCTTATTTTAAGATGACATTTTTTCATTCATTTCATTACATAATATTTTCTTTAAATTTTCCAAAATACATATATTGATCCTTTTAATTTTCTCGAAACCAAGAGTAAATGTTAAAGTCATGTGCTGATATGACTTATCATAAATTATTTCATCACATTAAGGATAATTATTATATGAGTATGAATATATTGAGATAAATTTACTGGTTATTATTAATAACAATATGTATATCATAGGTTTATATACACAATTATGGCATTCTTAACAACCTTACTTTTATAAAACAAATCGTTTAAAAAATAATTTACAATTAGTTACCGAATTCTTAAACAAAAACATCTTAAATAAAACTAATATTTACGTGGCTCGCCACGTAACTTTCATCTAGTATATATATATATAAAAGTTAATTAGGAATTTTGTCCCCAAACTTAGATCGATATGTACTAAATTATGTTCACTGAACGTTTGTTGAAAATTTCCTTCGAACTATTGAAATTGTTGGATTTAAATTTTTTTATTCATATAGATGAAAATTTAGGAGTCATGATTTAGTACATATCAAAGTTCAGGGGCACAATACGATAAATATCAAAGTTTGGGAGGCACATGGTCGATAGATGGACAATTGACACGTTAGTCAAATTGAATGAAATTAGAGAGAATTCTTTAAATCCAACAATCTCAATAATTCAATAGAAATTTTTTAACAACCTAAAAAATTAAGGTGTGATTTAATACATGTTAAAGTTTGGAGGCAAAAATTCTAATTAACCTATATAAAATTTTCTCAAGGTTAGCTGCATAAACAACCCAACAACTCCTCTCAAACTCTCTCGTACTCTCTCTCATCTCTTTCTCCGCCAGCCCCTGCCACCTCCCCGACCACCAGCATCCAGCATCCAGCACCCCTTCTCGCGTTCTCAACGATGACAACCTCTCTTGCACTCTCTTTCTCATTCTCGATGGCAACGACGTCATTCTCGACACCAAAGGTGGGTAGCGCCTCTCACACTCTAATAAATCTTTCATTCTCGAAGGCATGGGAGAACTCTCTTCTCGACAACGACCTAGTTGATGAGAGCCATGTTGATAATGTTTGATGCATATTGTTATTAATTTCACGACCTAGTCTTTGTGTCATCATAGGTATATCAGGTGAAAGACCTAGAATCTGTACAAGAAGTGAATTAAATTTGAGCCCTGGTATTATGGTGGTTATCAAGTGCGACTACTCGGTTTCGGATGTTGTCTTCTATGAATGGTATTGAGAGCTAGGGGTCTAGTGGACGGTGTGATATGCATTTGACGCTTGATTTTGTGATTCTTTGTGGTCTCTCTACTTTGTTTATACATTTTGATAATAGTGATTAGATATTTTATTTTTAAAAGCTAAACATGCAGAAATTTTTATTAAACCAAGGGTCATTTGATATTAGTTGTTTTCATACTGAACTTTATAAGCTCACCCCCTATTTTCTCACTTTCCAAGAACTCAATTTGATGCTAGTGGATGAGAATGGTACTGTTGAGGAAGAAAATCATTATTAGTTTAGTCTTATTCTACTACAAGGGTCAAAGTGTGACATTTGACCACCCAAGTTATGAATATTACATATCTGCCACGGCCTAGGGCTTGGGTCGTGACACAAATTGAAAGTCCTAATTTCTACCAGTTCATATTGATGATTCTTAGCAGATTAATTCTATGTTATGAATTAGAATTTAAAAACAATGAACACAGAATTTACAAGCTTCCTCTGCATTGGAAACGCATTCCAACCGAGTAGTGCTTGGGTTCCCTTGAACCGGGTACAGTAACTTTCACTAAACAATCAATTCAATTACAATATCCAGTTCTGATTCTTCAAATCAAACAAAGTAATCTAAATTGACTTTTATACAAAGTTACCTAATGCTTGAACAACCTCAAGCTTTGAGATCTAAACACATTTAGATCTCAAACACAAGAAACACACAGCTGAACAACCTTCAGCAAAGAATCTGAACTCCCTTCAGATCAAGCAGATTTGAACTTCATCTTCAACCTCAGGAAGATCTCTCGAACTTCAATCTGCACAAACAAGAACAAAAACAGAAAATATGTTGCCCTAGCAGAGCAAGAATCAAGAAGAAGATTCTAACAGAAGAGAGTTAGTTAGTACAACGGTTTTGATCGAATTTATATACTAAAGATAATAAACCAGACTAACTAACCAACCAGCAAAGTACAGCTGGCACACTCTAACAAACTAGCAGAAAGCTGACATGGCACTAAAATGATATTAGTGAAAAACAGATGCAACTAACTCCAGAACAGATGTTAGAGACAACAAATACTGAACAAAAGCAATATCTAATTTGCCACACAAAACATGACACTTACAATCTCCCCCTTGGCAAATTATGATCAACGACAAACCACATTGAAATCATCAACAGTTTAGACATACGCAATACTAAAACACAGCCAGTATCCACAATATTAACACAAACCCCAAAAAAAACTGTGTACAATGTTTATATCAAAAGGTAAGAACAAAGTTTATATCAAAAGGTAAAATAACTCCCCCTCGATGATCATAATCAATCACTGCTGGAATATGAGACCAGAGGAGCACCAAGAATCCTTGAGTCACCACCATCTGGAGCAGAGACCGGAGCCACATTGGAAGGCTCCCCCTGAACAGCTGCCACATTTGAGGGCTCCCCCTGGACTACAGCAGTGTGTGACGACTCCCCCTGAATACCAGTCCCAATATCCTCGCCTTGTTGAAACCAGGAATCAATCTCTTTGTCAATGCCAGCTGATGAAGAGACACCCTGAGCACCTTGAACATCAGCAGAGAAAGGGACGGGAGTGGCTGCAGACATTTGTGGCTGACTTTGTCCAGCAGATGGGTCTATGGCGGCAGGAGATGGAGAGAGACCAGGAGCAGGCTGATGCTGGTCAGATTCATCTGCAGAAGAGCTAGACACAATCCCCTGAGTATGAACAGCTGGAGAAGCTTCAGATTCCTTGAGTACATTGGCCATAGCAGTGAGAACATCAATGACCGATTTTTCAAAGCGACGTTGCCTGAGTTGGTCACGAGCATAGGAGGTGGCCAGATCAGTGACTGTGGCGAGCAACTGAGAATGCCAATTAGTGGAAGCAGCCCCATCTCGTGAAGAGGAAGGAACAGTTGTTGCAGCAGGTGAATCTTCCATTAGTGAAGCCCCAACAGCAGAAACATCCATGACTGATAGTGGAAGTGGTTTGCTATGCACAGGATTAAAGGATTTACCAATGGATGGAACCGGAAGAAGTTTGTCTTGCTCATAAACAACTGGAGAACCTCTTTTAACCACTCTGTTGATCAAGCTGGGATAAGGTAGGGTATGTTTGATACTTTTGGCAGAGGCAGAACTCATAATTCGATCATACATGAGTGTTGGAAGATCAATGCTGACCCCAGTACCTAAGGCATACAGAAATCTAGCTGTATTGTAGTTGATTGTGGAAATGTGAGAGGGGGCGGAGACGAGTCAGACTCAGTGGGAGGCATGGGGGAAGTGGTGGATGAGGGGGGAGCCTTAGTCGAGGCAAAGGGAATGGACATTGACCTAGTAAACCTTCTCGGAAGACTTACAGAGGAAGAAGGCTTACCTGGGATTGGTGTGCATGGAGGCGATTCTGACCTAGTGGGAGACGAGTGTGGTTGCACCGGTGGTGAGAGAGACGACGAGCCATCGCCAGTTAACGCAGACGTTTTCACGAGACGCCCTGCCTTTTTGCCCATTGTTGCACAACCAAGGCACCCCAGAAACAGTAAAATCCACAGAGAAGTTGAACTGAGCTTAAGAAGATGAATAGTTTGAGTTGACAAGTTTGGTGAAAGCAAATGATGGTAAAAACAGATATTTATTACCATTTATGGAAAAAGACCAAACTGCACTGATCATTATATAGAATGAAGCCCAAGCCCATTAACAAAAGAACAAAAAAAAACAACAGCCCAACTTGAGATAGGCAATACGTACCAAAAAAAAAACGACTTAGAGAAAAAAAAATTGTGAAAATTACCACATGTGAAAACAGACACTCAATTTGTTAAAACAATATAGCTCTTCAGAAACAAACACCCATGCTTTGAAAGACAATCTGTAAAAAGAACACCTACACAGGACAACAGCACTTAGAGCACAGGTAAGTTAGTCAATAAGATTTGAGAACAACAGGGATCAATATCATATGCATGAGAGGATAACAATTGACATATGAGCAAGGATGAATCACCCAACTACCATTTGTGTGTGAAGTGACCTCATGTGAAGCACCAAGAAGTTGATCAAGGCACTTCACTCATCTCAAACAAGACACTCAAAAGAAAAGAGAGTTGACTTGCCCCAGTTTTTTGTTTATTTTTTTAAAAAAATTCCTTTCCCTTTTTCTAATGATTGATAGACACACACACTCTGGGTTTTGCCAACCAGTTGAGGCTTTCACTCTTTCAGGGAGATGTAGCCGTCATCCTTTAAATTTTTCTCTGAGAGTGACTCGAAAAGGAGCAAACTTTCCTAGGCACTCAAAGGTACAAGGATAGCTCTTCCCATTTCATCCAAGAAAGGTAGCCTTTGCAACTGGGGTAGTGAATGATTCTTCCCTAGACACAGCCAATTAATAATCCAAACACCATGTGAACTCCCTAGACTTAGAATATTGACCAACTTACCATAGCCAGAGGTTGTTGACTCATGTAAGATGCAACTTCCACAAGATCAGATAGTGCAAACTCCAATGGAGTTGCGAAGATGAGCAAAGGTGTGAGAATCCAGAGCCTTGGTGAATAAATCAGCAAGTTGAGCACCTGTGGACACATGAGTAATAGTCAACAATTTAGATTCAACCATATGTCGAATGAAATGATAACGTATGTCTATATGTTTTGTACGTGAGTGCTGAACTGGGTTTTTAGAAATGTTAATGGCACTTGTACTATCACAATATAGGACCAATGAGTTCTGTGGAAACCCATAATCAGTAACCATTTTATTAAGCCAGATCAGTTGAGTACAACAGCTTCCAGCTGCGATATACTCAGCTTCTGCAGTGGAGAGGGAAATGGAGTTTTGTTTTTTGCTTAACCATGACACAAGGTTATTTCCCAAGTAAAAACACCCTCCCGACGTACTTTTCCTATCATCTAAGCTCCCAGCCCAATCGGAGTCACTGTATCCAACAATAGACATGTTGGTATCTCTGGAGTACCACAAGCCAAACTCTGAAGTGCCAGATAGGTATTTAAAGATACGCTTAACAGCAGACAGATGAGACTGTTTGGGATTAGCTTGATAACGAGCACACAAGCCTACACTAAAGCAAATGTCAGGTCTACTGGCTGTCAAATATAGAAGACTACCTATCATTCCTCTATATAGGGTGGGATCAACAGACTCACCAGACTCATCTCGGCTAAGTTTGGTAGTAGTACTTAAAGGGGTAGGGGCATGTTTAGTGTGATCTAAGCCAAACTTCTCAAGCATTTTTCTAACATATTTGGACTGTGAGATAAAAATACCTTGATCAGTTTGCTTAATCTGTAGACCTAAAAAGAAACTCAGATCCCCTATAAGACTCATTTCAAATTCACTAGTCATGAGATCAACAAATTTGACAACTTCCTTTTCACAAGTAGACCCAAAAATGATGTCATCAACATAAATTTGAGCTACAAAAATACCTGGTTGCAAGAGCTTAATAAAAAGAGTGTTATCAGCAGTACCTCTGGCAAACCCATTTGCAAGAAGGAAGGAGGTTAACCTGTCATACCATGCTCTAGGAGCTTGTTTAAGCCCATATAGAGCTTTCTTGAGTTTATAGACATGCTCTGGGAACTTCGGGTCCTCAAATCCTTTGGGCTGTTTCACATAGACCTCCTCCTGTAGGACTCCATTGAGAAAGGCACTTTTGACATCCATTTGGTGAAGTTTGAATTTCAAGAAGCATGCCACAACTAACAGTAACCGAATAGACTCAAGTCTAGCCACGGGTGCAAAAGTTTCTTCAAAATCAACCCCTTCCACTTGATTGTAGCCTTGAGCAACTAACCTGGCCTTATTTCGAACCACTGTCCCGAACTCATCAGATTTGTTCTTGAAGAGCCATTTGGTTCCTATAATGTTTACTCCATCAGGTTTAGGAACTAGGATCCACACTCGGTTTCTTTTGAACTGCCCCATTTCATCCTGCATTGCATTGTTCCAGAATTCATCCAGAAGAGCCTCAGTTACATTTTGAGGTTCTACCAGAGACACATAGCAAGCAAATGCAATAACATTTAGCACCTTGCGACGAGTGACCATAGTTGCATTTGGGTCCCCAATGACAATTGTGGGAGGATGAGCTTTTTGAATCCAAGACGGGGGACCCTTCTTATATAATCGAGAGTGAGGTGAGGACATTGCATCCTTGCTGATGGGCTGAGGTGCTGAGATGGCGTCATCTCCCATAGAATCAACAGATGAGGTGCCATCATTTGCAGATGAGACTGGTTGGCTGTCAGATGGTGTTATCTCTGGTGTTTCTTGATTAAGTGTAACCAGAGGGAGTGATGGGATACATGGGTCATGGGAATCGTCCTCTCCAGATCCAAACCCATTGTCTGACACCTCCAAGTCGTCAAACTTTACATTCATTGACTCCATGACTGTAAAAGTTCGTTTGTTGTACACCCTATACGCACGGCTGTTAGTCGAGTATCCAAGGAAAATTCCTTCATCACTCCGAGCATCAAATTTTCCAAGATGATCACGATCATTGAGTATGTAACAGGTACACCCAAATATATGTACATGGCTCAGATTAGGAGTCTTGCCTTTCCACAGTTCGTAAGGAGTTTGAGATGCACCAGTTCGCAGATGAACTCGATTACATATATAACATGCAGTATTGACAGCTTCGGCCCAAAACCGGATAGCCACACCCTTTGCACACAGCATGACCCGAGCCATCTCCTGAAGAGTTCTATTTTTGCGTTCTACGATCCCATTCTGCTGTGGAGTCTTAGGTGCAGAGAACTCATGGCTAATACCCATTTTATTACAGAATTGAGCAAATATGTCGTTTTCAAATTCCTTCCCATGATCGCTTCTGACCCGATAAACCTTGCCAATGGTGACACCCTTTTCATTTTGCAGCTGCAGACACAGAGAGGAGAAGGCTCCAAAGGTATCTGATTTTTCTTTGAGGAAGTTTACCCAAGTGTATCTTGAGAAGTCATCTACACACACCATCACATACCGTTTCCCCGCAATGCTTGCAGTTTGCATTGGACCCATTAGATCAACATGAACTAATTCCAGTACTTTGGAAGTAAGGAGGGCATTTATAGGAGGATGAGAGGACTTAATTTGTTTACCTTGTTGGCAGGGACCACACACCCTATCTCCACCCAATCTGAATTCAGGAATCCCACGGACAGCTTTGATGGAAACAATCTTCTTTAAGTCTCTGTAGTTTAGGTGCCCCAGTCTGTAGTGCCATAAATCAGGTTTATCCAAGAACACCCTGTGGCATTTTACTTGATTGGTCAGAACATAGCAGTGATCAGCCGTTCTGTTCCCTGTGAGAACTGTTTTCCCATCAGATGAGACTAAGCATTGTGTCTTGGTGAAGTTCACATCATAGTTAGCATCACATAGTTGACTGATGCTAATTAAGTTTGCTTTCAGTCCTTTCACGAATAGCACGCCTGTCAGAGAGAAGACATCCAAGAGATCTAGATCACCCTGCCCCATAATCTCCCCTTTATTTCCATCACCAAAGGTGACAAAACCTTCTTTGGATGAATGAAAGTTCTTAAGATCATTGCAGGAACCTGTCATGTGTCGTGAGCATCCGCTATCAAAGTACCAGCAGTTATCTTTCATAGCTGACAGGGAGGTGTGAGCAACAAGAGCCAGATTTTCACGTTTGGATTTCCTCTTCTTCTTAGTTCCGTGTTGTGGGGCAAAAGAGAAATTACCGTGGCCAGATTTCCTATTGATAAGGTTTGTCAAGTAAGTTCGGAGTTTGTAACATCTTGGCCTGATGTGTCCTCTTTTATTGCAGAAGTGACACGTTGGAACAAATCGATCAACCTGTTTGTCTCTTGATTTTTCACTCATAGGACCTCTTTTGACAGAGTTGGGCTTAGATTCATCAGGTTTTTTCTCTGGTTGATCATCCTTGATGGTAGTAGAGGCAGATACAAACTTTATTTTATCACCAGAGGATGAAGCTGAGTTATCTTCAATAGTCAAATCATTCCCTTGATTGTATAACAGTTTGTATCCAATAGATGTTCTGTCTCCATACGGCTTCTGATTTTGGAGAGCTTGATTCAGTGCAGCAGTGCCCGAGGGAACATGAGAAAGGGACTGCTTTGCTCTCACAAGTTCAGAAGTCAATTTGTATATCTCACTGTCTTTGGAACACAACTCCAATGTCATCTTCTTGAGCTTATCTTCTAGTTCACATTTACTATCATCAAGAGCTTTGTTCAGATCTTGTAGTTCCTTCACTCTCTTAGCCATATAGCCCCATTGGGCAAACATTTCCTCATAAGCCTTATTTTTCTCATCAGCTGTTGATTCAGAATCAGACAATGAGTCATCTCCCTCAACTTCTTCAGGGACAGATTCCCTGACCATAAATGCCATTACAGACTTATCATCCTTCGATTCATCACTAGCCTCTTCTTCTTCACTATCACTCCATGTGACAGCCAAGGCCTTCTTTTTCTTAAGTGTATTTGCACATTCTGCCTGTATGTGACCAAAACCTGAGCATTCGTGACACTGAATCCCTTTTCCTTTCTTTTCTGGTTGTTGGGATTGTCGGTTAGGACCAGGGAAGTTCCTTCCAGTAGAATTTTCCTTATTACCAGAATTAGATTTCTTGAAGTTCTTTTTTAAGAATCGGGCATAATTCTTTGCCAGGAGGGCCAGATTCGCATCTGTAAAAGATTCAGACAAATCAACTTCCTTAGAGTTTTCTTCCTTATGGATGAAAGCAACTCCCATTTCGATCTTCTCCTTCTCAGAACTCTTGGTTTTCTTCCCTTTCTCCCATCTCTCAAGAGTTAACTCATAATTTTGGAGTGACCCAATCAATTCGTCTAGATCAAGTGCTTCAATATCTCTGCTTTCTTCAATAGACGTTACTTTGGACATGAATCTTTTTGGAAGAACACCTAGTAGCTTTCTCACCAATTTCTTGTTGGAGTAAGTTTTGCCAAGAGCATAGGATTCATTGGAAATGTCACACAGCTTAGCATGAAATTCTGAGACGGATTCATCTTCCTCCATTGACAGATTCTCAAAGGATTTTGCTAGAGATCGAAGTCGAGCCTTTTTAACAGCATCAGTTCCCTCATTCTTGATTTTCAGCTTTTCCCACGCATCTTTGGCAACTTCACAGTTCGAAATAACTTTCAGTTGATTAGTCGAGACAGCATTGAAGAGGGCATGAAGAGCTTTGGAATTGAAATTAGCTCGTTCCATTTCGTCAGTAGTCCATTCACTGGATTTTTTGATCTTGTCCCCTTCTTCATCAGTAACAGTAGGAGGTGACCAACCTTCAAGAATCGCCATCCGTACTCGTTCATCCACAAATTTCTTCAAGAAAGCTCTCATCTTTGTCTTCCAATAAGGATAGTTAGAACCTTCCAAAGACGGGGTCTCAAGTTGATCCTCCTTCTCTGAACATTTCCATTTCAGGTAGATCTGCACACACTCAGCAAAGAACTTTGTTGCACAACGAGATGAGACTCGTGGTGGGTTAGTTTTCCAGAAAATTACAGGATAAAGATTGACAGAGAAACTTAAGGATGTGCAGACAATAGGACAAATCCAAGATCGCAATTTCTTTACTTGAAAAAGTAGGCTCTGATACCAATTGAAAGTCCTAATTTCTACCAGTTCATATTGATGATTCTTAGCAGATTAATTCTATGTTATGAATTAGAAATTAAAAACAATGAACACAGAATTTACAAGCTTCCTCTGCATTGGAAACGCATTCCAACCGAGTAGTGCTTGGGTTCCCTTGAACCGGGTACAGTAACTTTCACTAAACAATCAATTCAATTACAATATCCAGTTCTGATTCTTCAAATCAAACAAAGTAATCTAAATTGACTTTTATACAAAGTTACCTAATGCTTGAACAACCTCAAGCTTTGAGATCTAAACACATTTAGATCTCAAACACAAGAAACACACAGCTGAACAACCTTCAGCAAAGAATCTGAACTCCCTTCAGATCAAGCAGATTTGAACTTCATCTTCAACCTCAGGAAGATCTCTCGAACTTCAATCTGCACAAACAAGAACAAAAACAGAAAATATGTTGCCCTAGCAGAGCAAGAATCAAGAAGAAGATTCTAACAGAAGAGAGTTAGTTAGTACAACGGTTTTGATCGAATTTATATACTAAAGATAATAAACCAGACTAACTAACCAACCAGCAAAGTACAGCTGGCACACTCTAACAAACTAGCAGAAAGCTGACATGGCACTAAAATGATATTAGTGAAAAACAGATGCAACTAACTCCAGAACAGATGTTAGAGACAACAAATACTGAACAAAAGCAATATCTAATTTGCCACACAAGACATGACACTTACACAAATCATCCTAAAATATATATTTTTTTTTATCTTCTCTCTCATCTACATAAAATTTATCATATTCTCTTAAGAAAATACTCCAATAGTTAACAACTTTAAAAATTGTCCATCATATAGTCCCATATCAAATTAAATTAATGAATTGTTAGGTCAAAAACAACTTTTTCCTAATAAAAAAATTTAAAAAAAAATCATGTGATCATTATCTATATTAAACAACACACTTTTTATAAAATTCTTAAAATTAAGAGCAAATTGCATATTGTGTTTAATGGGCAACTCAGTTGGAGATGCTCTAAAGACATAATACGGTGATGATCAATATTCGATACAAATATAATAATTTTGATCATGATACTACAATCAATGATCCATATATAATTTAATAATGGTGGGTCGTTTCCATTTCCCACGGCAATTATAGGAAAACTAGGTTAGCCACTTCCCATAGCCAACATAGGAAAACTAGTTTTTAATTTAGTCGGCAAAATGATCATGATCATAATATTTTATTGAAGATGGTGAAAGGAAGTAATTATATTGCCCGTTCAGTTATCCAAATTGTTATTTTTCTGTTTCGTAATTAATTTTATTTATGAACCCGTGCCTTCTCAGTTCTCAGATCTCTCCCAAGTAAATTTTCGAAAGAAACATGTATTTATATAGCGTACTCAAACAAAATCGGAGATCAGTAATATAATAGCTAGTACGTACTGTTTTCTGTTTCACTGCCTCATATATATAAATGGAAGGTACGTAAGTTGTATTGGTATTTATTAATAATTCATCCATATTAATTAATTTTCTGAATCTTGTATTGTAATTTAAAAATATGTACAGTTTTACAACCAGGAATATCAACATGTATTATATATAGGTTTGGAAGAGTATTTAAAGTCTTTTTTATTTAGTTGACAATAGTTAATCTATTGGTAATTTCTCGATTATAACTAGCAGTAGCAGTATTATGGGTGCGTACGAGCTAGTCTAATTTTCAAAATTTTCATGTTATATATATATGGCTATTGTTAATTACTATAGAAATATATAATTTACTATCGGGAGAAGTATTTGATAGAACGATATAATGGGTTACTTCATTATTTATTTATTTATTTTTTTTTTTTTGTAAAGACGTCTGTAAGAGTATTGCTTTCAATCAAAAACTTACAACCTAAGCACAAGTGATCACCACACTGCAAAGATTATTACATTTAAAAAATGGTAAAACCAATTCACCCCTTTCAAACTATAGTACGAATCCTGCTACACACCTCTTTTAATTTTATCTACAATGTGATGTATTGGCCTGAGAGATATATAGGTTTTTGGCGTAGGATTTGAGTGTCAGAGATTAATATTGACTTTTATATCCTCTAGGGTATAACCGAGACTAAGAGCTTCTCGGTTTATAATCTCTTAAGTCTGGATTCTAAAATCAAGATCAAGTAAGTGTTTTGTTTTTAAAATTTCTCTTTTAATTATTTTTAAGTCTCTGTTTTGGCTTTAGTGTCATTTTACTAACATTATTTGTTTTTATAGGCCCATAACATTCTATTTTTAATATTTTTTTTATAGGTCCCAAAATTCAATTCGTCTTAGGCTCATATATTTTCATGGCCGGCCCGGCAGACAACGTTCAAAACTGGAAAAAACAAGACGAAGAGCAAAATAAAAAAACTGATCAGGTGATCAAATGCATATTAATATTAAAAATTGATATTTATTTTGCTTTTGATATCTATAATACTGATCAGGTTATGAATAAGCATTTTAGATATTTATTATTGTTTTTTATTAGTCATCTGATTCTTTTGTTATACATATTTTATCAGAAACCAATAAAAAATTCCGGAGAAACAGAATTTACTACTAAATACGACAATTTGTTTGTTGACATCCAAAATATATTGGAAGGAGAGAGGTTTAAGGAGGAGAACTATGTGAGCAGCTTCGGCCCTCCTTCATGGACACCAGAGGAGATTGACTCTGCCAAAATTATCTTCAAACAATGCCTTGATATTGATCTTGATAATGTCATCCAATCGGGTAGGGATTTCGAGCTCAAGAAATCGCTTTCAATTTTGCTAAGTAGCAATGTCTTTCCCGAGAATTCTGTAGATGAGGTAACCAAATTTGTGGATGACTTTGTTCAAAGTTGCGAGCAATATGAAATGGCCAAACAAGACTTGAGAGAAATCCAAGAGAAGGAAAAGTCCATAGATGATCAGAAAACAGCTATGAAGCAATTATCTTCAAAGTTCTTGCCAATAAGGAAACAAGCAGAGGCTGTTGATCATGAAATTGCCGAACTAGAAAGACAGCTAACCGAAAGGAAAGCAAAGAAGACACGTCTAGGTAAGATGCTTCAAGTTTTGGCTGATCAAGCAACTACTTCAAAACAGTCACTTGTTAGAGATGAAGAGGATCATGTTAAGTTTTGTGAGCTCAAGAAAGAACAAGCAGAGAAAGTGATTAATGATGTGAAAACTTCGTGGGACACTTTAAAAAGTATTGGTTATTATAAGATTATGCTTTTGTAAATATAATTTCGAAGCAAGAATACTATCACTTTGTTTACAGGTTTTCTTAGATGAATGAACTTTTGTTGTGTGCCTAGTGATTCCCCAAGTGAACAAATTAACACATTTGCTTTTTGGATATTAAAAGTTTGGATTTAAATTTGAGTCTAAAATGGTGTCCTATTTTGGTTCCACATAATCTTTGAAATGTATAATAATAGTTGTATTTAATGATTTTTCCTTTTAACAAAATAAAATTAGTTAAGATTAAAATTTATTAGAGTAGATTGCTAATGTATTGAAAATAAATTATCATTATATAATTATATAGAAGATAAATAGATTAATCCTCTAATTCTCAATTGATTTTGTGAGATAAAACCTATTAATTTTAGCTCATTCCAAATTCTACAAAATTTAACCACAAATATTAATGCATTAATTTTTTATTAACTCCAAAATTTTCTTTTAGAAAAATCAAAATTATTTCTTTAAAATTAATTTTTAAACTTAAAATATGTTACTGCTGGTCCTGCACAGTAGGTGTTCGAGTGGGACAATAAAGTATAATATTAATTAAGTAGTAATGCTGTTAAGTTAATGATATCGTTTCATTACTTTTCCCTCGTAAGCCGTAACTCATTAATTATTGTTTGGAAAATTGGTATATTACATATCGTCGGTTCAGATTACAAATTAGCTAGGATGGTTTATTGGTCTTCAAAATTTAAATTGACTGGTTTATTTATAAACCTGTGTGTCTTCTCACTTATCAGTTCTATCTAAATATAAGTATTGCGGATGAAATTCATTAATCTGTCTTGATTAAAATCAATAATACAGAGGGAGTGGTTTATATATATAAACCAGCTGGAAAAGAAGGATACAACTGTTATCCTACAATTAAGGAAAAGGTTATAACAAATATAACCGACATTGACACATAACAAACAGCTAACCAATTGGGAAGGAAATCTGAAACCTATTACCCCCCCCTCAAGATGGATGGTAGATATCATGGACAGACATCTTGGTTAAGTGTGTGGTGAGTGTAGTAGAAGCTAAAGGTTTAGTAAAGATGTCAGCGAGTTGAAGTGTGCTGCTAATAGGGATAAGCCGAACAGTGTTGTTGTTGATCTTCTCACGAATGAAATGACAGTCGATCTCAATGTGTTTTGTTCGTTCGTGATAGGTGGGATTGTTGGCAATGTGGATTGCAGAATGGTTGTCACAGTAGATGAAGGCAGGGCTGGTTTGTTGAATGTGTAGATCGTGTAGAAGATAGCGAATCCAAGTGAGTTCACTGGTGGTGGCGGCTAAGGCGCGGTATTCTGCTTCAGCAGAGCTTTTAGAGATGGTGGGCTGCTTTTTAGTTCTCCATGAGATGAGGTTGTCTCCCAAAAAAATGCAGAAGCCCGTGACAGAACGCCTAGTGATTGGACAAGAGGCCCAATCGGAGTCCGAGAAACCCCTCAAGTGTAGAGATGATGATGCTGAATAAAGAATTCCTTGTCCAGGTGAGTTCTTAAGATATCGAAGCAAGTGATGAAGGGCTTGGAGGTGTGTTGTACGCGGTTGAGCCATGAATTGGCTGAGATTGTTGACAGCGAAAGTAATATCTGGCCGAGAGTGTGTGAGATATAGGAGTCGCCCAATAAGTTGCCTGTAGGAAGATGGGTGCTGAAGTATATCTCCTTGATGATCATCAAGCTTGGTGCGGGGATCCATTGGTGTTTTAGCAGGCTTACTGCCAATGAATCCGGTGTCTTCAAGAAGCTGCAGCGTATATTTCCGTTGAGAGAGGAAAAGACTATCTTTGGTGCGGGCAAATTCGAAACCCAAAAAATATTTGAGTGGACCAAGTGCTTTGAGTTTGAACTTTTGATGTAGCGTGTGTTGTAATTGATGAAGAGCAGTGAGATTGGGGCCAGTAATTACAATATCATCAACATAGACTAAAAGAGCGATGAAAGAGCTTGCTGATCCTTTAGTGAAGAGTGTGTAATCGGCTTGAGATTGGAGAAATCCTTCTTCAAGCAAGGCTTCGGAGAGCTTTGTGTACCATTGGCGAGAAGATTGGCGAAGACCATAAATCGATTTGTGTAGTTTGCAAACCAAGGGTGTACCTGCAGCAGAAGAAGAAGAAGGAGTGAAACCGAGAGGCAATTGCATATAAACTTCCTCATGGAGATCTCCATTGAGGAAGGCGTTGTTAATATCAAGTTGTAATATGTGCCAATGGTTAATAGTAGAGATAGCAAGAAGCAATTTAAAAGTGACCATCTTGGCCACGGGGGAAAAGGTGTCAAAAAAATCGAGGCCCTCTTGTTGAGTGAAGCCTTGAGCAACGAGTCTTGCTTTATAGCGCTCTACACTGCCATCTTTATTGAACTTGATCTTATAGACCCAACGACATCCAATTGCCTTTTTATCTGGAGGAAGTCGAACCACAGTCCAAGTCTTGTTATGTATTAGTGCAATGAGTTCAACATTCATTGCTTGAAGCCAATGTTTAAAATGGATGGCTTGATAATAATTTTGTGGTTCTTTTTCTGCAGAAATAGCAAAAATAAAGGCATTATGTAAAGTGGACAACTTATCATAAGATAAAACTTTAGTAAGAGAATGAGGAGTTGAGAGTTTGGTATGTATATGAGAGTAACACTCATAGTCTTGTAAATATCTTGGGGTTTTGGTTGGTCTGCTGGTGCGCCGAGTAGGGGCTGCTGGTATGGTGGGAGATGATGTGTTCGTGGTGGAAATAGTAGGTGCATGAGGACATTCTTCTTGCTGATCTGGGGACAGCAAGGAAGAAGTGGAAGTGGCATTTGTATTGTCCTGTGGAAAATCATCAGTTGTGGAAATAGATGGATAATCTGCAATAGGTGTATTAGTGACAGCAGTAGAAGGTAAAACTGAGATAATAAAGGGATTTAAACAAGCAGTAGCTGTGTTGATTTTAGAAAAAGGAAAAATATGTTCATGGAAAACTACATTCCGTGAAATAAAAAATTGTTTGGTGTTTAAATCATATAGTCTGTATCCTTTAACACCTTGGGGATATCCCATGAAAACACATGGTGTAGCTCTTGCTGCAAACTTGGTCCTGTGGGCAGTGATAGTAGAAGCAAAAGCTAGGCATCCAAACACTTTAAGGTTAGTGTAATCAGGTTGCTTACCATATAATTTTTCATAAGGAGTTAGATTACCAAGGTTGGGAGTGGGGGTTCTATTTATTAAAAAAACAGATGTCATTATACATTCAGTCCAAAAATGAAGAGGAATGTGGGCTTGAAAACATAATGCTCGAGCAACATTGAGGAGATGCTGATGCTTTCTTTCAGCGATAGCATTTTGTTCAGGTGTTTCAATGCAAGTATAATCATGTAAAATGCCATGTTTGAGAAAGAGATCTTTAAAAACCAATTCAGGGGCATTATCAGAACGAAAGCATTTAAAAACACACTTAAATTGAGTTTGAACATAAGATAAAAATTGAGGGATAATAAAAGTAACATCAGATTTTTGTTTGAGCAAATATATCCATGTAAAACGAGAATGGTCATCAACTAAAGTTAAAAAATATCGATGATTAGAGTGAGATGTAACATGATATGGTCCCCAAATATCACAATGAATGAGATCAAACACATGTTCAGAAAAGGTAGTGTTATTAGGAAATGGCAATCTTTTTTGTTTTGCCAAGGGACATATGTAACAAGGTTCATTCTTGTGAGCAGTTTTAACAGTACATTGCAGATTATTACTAAGAAGATTTAAATGCTTTTGAGACAAATGGCCAAGCCTAGAGTGCCATGTCTCAGCAGAAACAGCAAAAACGTGAGAAGGAGGATGTGTGAGATCCAAGATGTACAGCCCATTAATGGAATCACCTCTGCCAATCATCTTCTGGCTGGTGTGTTCCTGTATGTGAAAACTGTTAGAATGAAAAAGAACTTGAAGAGAGGTATGATTAGTGAGGCTGCTTACAGATATAATATTATATTTGAAGGTGGGTACATACAAGACATTTGTAAGAGTTAACTCAGAACAGAGAGAAACTGTGCCACTATAACTAACATGAAGACAATCATTATTAGGTAAAATAAGTTTAGTTGAAGCAATTGGACTAACAGATTGAAAAAGTTTAATGTTAGAACATATATGTCTTGTGGCGCCTGAGTCAATTATCCAAGAATTGAATTTAGGTAAAATAGAATTGCATGAAGAAACAATACCAATGTTACCTCCTGAAGTACTAGGATCCAAGACAATATTGCTAGACTGTTGTGTTGCCAAGAGATTTAGCAATTGTTGGTATTGAGTAGCAGAAAGCTGAGGAAGAAAAGTATTGTTGTCGACAGGAGCAGTGACTTTTTCTTGTTCAGTTTCCACTTGATTTGCTGCTGCCTCTTTGGACTTAGCCGATTTGTTGTATCCCGGAGGATACCCGTGTATCTTGTAACACTTGTCTATGGTATGGCCATGAATATTACAATGGGTACAAAATGGTCTATTTCTCTTAGGAGGATTGTTTCTTGGAGGTTGAACATCAGATTTATTGTTGGGTGTTTTGGTTCCTTGAAAGGCAAAGGCAAGATTAGGATTGGGATCAGCAGTAGAGGTGGTGTTTCCTCTCTGGTTTTCTTCTTGAGAAACAAGATGAAAGACCCTATTCACTTCGGGTAAAGGATCCATAAGGAGAATGCTGCTTTTCACTTGCGAGTAAAAATCGGATAAACCCATAAGGAATGACATAATATATTCCATATGGTAGTGTTCTTGTAATTTCTTGACACCTCCACACGTGCAGCCATTGCAGGTGCAAGTCGGCCTGTAATTGGAGAGTTGTTCCCATATAGTTTTCAACCTTGTAAAGTACATACTCACACTCTGATTGTCTTGCCTGAGATTCATAAGATCTTTCCTGAGGTTGTAAATGTGAGGACCATTTCGTTGATGAAAACGGACCTTTAAGTCAGTCCATATTGCGGCAGCAGATTCATCATATAATATGCTAGACGAAATTTCCTTAGACACGGAGTTGAGAATCCAAGAAATCACAATATTGTTATTACGAATCCAAGCGTTATACAAAATATGATCAGAAAGAGGAGGTTTAGAGATAGAACCGTCGAGGAAACCGAGTTTATTTTTGACAGAAATGGCAAGTTGCATAGCGCGACTCCATGCGATGTAGTTGTCTTGTCCAGTTAAAGGTTGAGAAACCAAAACATTCCCTGGGTTGTCTCCATGATGCAAGTAATAAGGATCGGCAGGGTCTTCAAGAGGATTACGAGCCCGTATATTGATTCCTTGATTGTGCTGACCTCGGGTATCTGGAGGATCGTTCATGGAGGAATTGGTTGGAACATTGTCTCCAGTTCTTGAGGATTGATCTTCCGTCGACATGATGAAAGAAAAGGATGATTGCGAAACAAAGCAATCGAAAAAAAAAAAGGAGAAAAGAAACAGAAGGATGAAAGGTTCCTTCGATATCGATCTTGAAAGACAAGATCAAGGATAACGTCGCCGGAGAAGAAGGCACGGCGAGAGGACAAAGCGAGAAGAAAGGGCTAGAATCGAGGGAGAGGACTACTCTCCCGCTCTGATACCATATTGCGGATGAAATTCATTAATCTGTCTTGATTAAAATCAATAATACAGAGGGAGTGGTTTATATATATAAACCAGCTGGAAAAGAAGGATACAACTGTTATCCTACAATTAAGGAAAAGGTTATAACAAATATAACCGACATTGACACATAACAAACAGCTAACCAATTGGGAAGGAAATCTGAAACCTATTAATAAGCACACACAAACCCTCATCTAGTAGCCAAAAAGTAAAGAAAGAACTTTTGTGACAGAGCAAATTTTGCCGATAAGCTAAAGTCGTACTTGTTTGTTTAGGCTATGGAAGGTAATGTAAACACATTGAAGCTAGAGTCGTACTTGTTTTTTTTTTTTGTTTTTGTTTTTGCTTTTTGCAGTTGTTTAATTAACGGATTTCTTATTCTTTTTTTCTACTTAATTATGGAGTAACATATATATACATGTTATTCATTAAAAATGGTTTCTTAATAGAAATTATACGTATAAATAGTCAGTCAACAATTATAAAGTCTTTAATTTGTAAAGTTATAAAATTTATCAATTGCTTCATTTGAAGTACTGCTCGTATATGAAGAACTATTCCCTAACTCAGCTTCAACATTCCATGTTTTTTTGGCGGCCGCTAACCAAAGGGATTTAAAAAATTATACATTCAATATAAAACTAAATAATAATAATAATTAAAAGCAGGAGAACTCTTTAAAATGATATAATCTGCAAAACAGAATAAAAAGCACGTATAATTTCATGTTCCCGAATGATGCATGGTAGTATGTATATATTTTAGCTATGATAATACTCGATTCATAATGAGGACATGTCGCTATGATTCGTATGTTTATTATATAATGAGGAACGTTGGGTTTGAATATTTTAGTTTAAATGCTGACCAAGTGGGAGAATATTAGAATATTTTTATTCTTGAAAATTATTTTCTAATTAAGGAAATGATTTTCTATTTAAGAAAATAAATAAATAATTGATTTTCTGATAAATGAATATTTTATATTCATTGAATCTGAACAAAATCAATTATGTAATATTCTATATATGGTCAGATTTCTATATTCATTACCTGATTTGATTTCCTGAATTAATTGTCAGAATATTCTGACAATTAATGTGGCGCAGATACTGATGGAGTATCTCACCTATAAATATAGGGTCTCGGTCCCCGAGCTTCTCACTGATTCTGAATTCATTCAGCAAATTCCATCTAAAGAGAGTTGAGAGAGCGAGGAAGCCCGAACTCCAATACCGAAGCTATCGCAGGGATTGAAGCTCAAAGATCAATGGCTGGAGGTACATCGATCCTTTCATTGCATATATTATTGATATGATTAAAGTTTATTTTCCGCATTTCATATCATTGTATATGCTATATTACATACACTATATATATAGTCTAACAGTTGGTATCAGAGCGGATTTATCTCTGCCTTGATTTTATTTGAGTTTCATATATATATATACATACATATACTGTTCATATATATACATATTTGTTTCGGTTCTGTATATATATATATTTATATTCATACCATTTATATTATATATACATTTTAATCAGTATATACATATATATATATCTTTTATTGTTCATATATACATATATATTATATACTCATACATTCATAATTTCATACTCGTACGTGTATATATATATATTTTATATGTATATATGTTTATATATATATCGTATATTATATATATGTTTTGTCACATAATAATAATCATAATATTCATTTTTTTATTATGTGATATATACATGCATATATATATATACATGCGTATATATAATCACGATCGGTCCATGGTTTTGTTTTTTCCTTTTTTCATTTTTCGGTGTTTATTTTGAATTCTATATACATTACTATATTCGTATAGTATTATAGATCGATCTAAGCATTGAAAATCCATTGAAAAACTTAGAGATGGAAAAAATTTTCAGTTAAATCTTTTTCGGACCCGATTAGTTTCGTGATATTAAAGTATATATTTTTTCGTGTTTTCGTGCATAAAATCTATGTGGATCTCTTTATTATTTGATTTAGAACATTTTAGATTTGAAAACACGCAATTTGGTCGTCGGAAACGCAATTTCCGATCGGGTTTGGGTCGGGTTCGACGGACCCGCGTGCAGAAAAACGGGTCAAATTCGACCCGGTTTGGCTGGAGAAGACGACACAAACGACATGTCGTTTGTCAAAAAACGACGTGTCGTTTGTCAAAAAACGACGTGTCGTTTGCCCAAAAACGACGTGTCGTTTTCCAAAAAACGACGTGTCGTTTTTCCAAAACGACGTGTCGTTTTTCAAAAACGACGTGTCGTTTGAAAGGCTTCATTTTCAGCTGTCGTTTGAAAAAACGACATGTCGTTTTTCACAGTGTGAAAAACGACGTGTCGTTTGCATTCATTTTCAGCCCTTCAAATTTTGGAAAAACGACGTGTCGTTTCGCTTTTTGCAAAAACGACATGTCGTTTGGCGCATGGATTTTTCAAAAAAAAAAAAAAAAAAAAAAAAGAAAAGGGAAAAATTCCGAATTTTTTTATAAATTTTTATTTATTTGGAATATTAATTATTTTCCCATTTCAGTGTTAATTTAGTCAATAAATTGCATTTAGTTAATTTTCCATTTTTGTTTAATACATATATATAGTATAAATTGAAAATGGAAATTTGTTTAAATTTGGTAATTTATTACATGATTTATTTAGGTATGTAAAAATTGTGCTAATTTGTGCATTTAATTATATATTACCAAATTTCTGCAATTTATTGTCTAAATTAATTTTGAAAAATCTGCCATTAATTTCATATTAAGGAATTAGCATTTAATTAATGATCATACATTAATTGTATTATTTTGTATTTAATTGACAAATTTATGTTTAATGCAATTAATTTAGATTTGTATGATTTAAATGCTCTACATAAATTCCTTTTATAGTGCTAGATATATTTAGAAATATTCAAACATTAAGATAGGTTGAATATTTTATTTAGCAATTAAGTTTCATAAAACTTCATAAAATTATTCATAAAATATTCATAAAACTTTATAAAATGAATAAGATATGAATAAAACGTAAGTAATTTTGTGGTTTGACATAAGAAAACATGAACCTGGGACAAATGCTCATATCTAGAACGGTTTTTAATGATCTTCGGACGACCACACTAGGAGCACTAATCTCAGTGATTGTCTATTATGTTAATAACGAAATTACTTTTAGGTAGAGCCCAATACCTAATGTCTAAAGTGAAAATATAATTTTTTATAATTAGGGAGTAGCCACAGCATCTTTAATTATATAAAATTATATATTAATTAAAATTCACCTTAATGGACAAAACTTGTAATTAATTATTTGGATATAATAATTTTACCCCACAGGGATTTTATTATATTTTTATAATTAATTAGGATAATATATTAAGTTAAATTCTCTTAATTTACCCCACAGGGAGTTATGAGGATTTGATTTAATAGTGTTATCACAAATTTTATTTAAAAGATAGATTTCATTCCTCCATTAATCTAAATTAAATATTTCATTAAATCTATCATAAAGTTCATATAATTTTATTAGATTTAAAATTTAGCCCACAGGCAATTTTAGATTTAATAAAATTTTCATCTTCATCATGTTTCTACATTGGTAAAACATGAATTCATTAAAGCCTCAATTCTTTTAAACATCTAAATTTTTTTGTAATCCTACTCTTGCAGCTATTTCATCCACCTCTAAATATGCTGAAATCACTAGTGAAATCCCTGAGCTTAGGAGTGACAACTTCAAAATCTGGAAGGAACGAGTTCTTCTCCACCTAGCTTGCACTGACATGGATTATGCAATAAGAAAAGATGAACCAGCTGCTATCACTGATACTAGCACTGCTGCTGAGATTGCACTACGTGAAAAGTGGGAGCAATCTAATCGTCTTTGCATCATGTTCATTATGTCCAGAATTCCTATGGGAATGCGTGGATCGGTGGAGCCACCTGAGAAGGTGAAAGACTTTATCAAAGTTATGGATGAACAGTTTGACACTTCAGATAAATCCTTGTTCATCAACCTCATCCAAGAGTTCTCGTCCACAAAACTCACCGGTGTTAAAGGAGTTCGAGAACATATTTCTAAAATGAGGGACATCACTGCTCATTTGAAGAAACTCGACGTTATCATTCCTGATACCTTCCTGGTTCATTACATCCTTCACAATCTTCCTCCACAGTATGGGCCTTTCAAAATTTCCTACAACACACATAAAGAAAAATGGACTATCAATGAATTGATGACCATGTGTGTTCAAGAGGAAGCCAGGCTCCTACAGGAGCAAGGAGAAAGTGTTCACCTGACCACTCAACCTAAGAAACGCAAGCCATTCAAAAAGAACAAAGGGAAAAAGCCCATGGCTCCCAAGGTTGCCATAAAGAAAGATTCCATCAAATGTTTCTTTTGTAAACAAAAGGGACATGCTAAAAGGGAGTGCAGCCAGTTCAAGAAATGGATGGATGACAAAGGTAATCCAATTTCCTTAGTATGTTATGAATCTAATATGGCTAATGTTAATCTTAACACATGGTGGATTGATTCCGGTTCAACAATTCACATAACAAATTCCTTGCAGGATATTCAAAATCTAAGGAAGCCAGTGGCAAGTGAGCAAAGCATCTTATCTGGAAACAAGATGGGCTCACATGTGGAAGCTATTGGAACATGCAATTTAGTTTTAAGTAATGGTTTTATTTTAAAGTTAGAAAAGACCTTTTATGTACCAAGTTTCTCTAGAAACTTGATTTCAGATTCAAGACTTATACCCTTTGGTTTTTCCTTTACATTTTCAGACAAATATTTTAATTTATATTATAAATCTGAATGTGTTGGAAATGGTATTTTGTCTGATGGTCTTTACTGCCTTAATTTACAAAATAATACCACTAATAATGTTATGCATGTTCACGCTGGCACTAAAAGATGTGTTATGAAAGAGGATTCCTGTACATTGTGGCACCGGAGATTGGGACATATCTCCATTGATAGAATTAAAAGGTTGGTAAAAGATGGGGTACTCAATACCTTAGATTTTACTGACTTTGATACTTGTGTGGATTGCATTAAGGGAAAGCAAACCTCCAAGTCTGTCAAAACTGGTGTCCATAGGAGTTCTGAAATATTAGAAATCATACATACTGATATATGTAGTCCAGATATGGAGTCACATGGTCAGAAATACTTCATCTCATTCATAGATGATTACTCACGCTACATGTATATCTACTTACTTCATAATAAAAGTGAAGCATTAGATGTCTTTAAGATATTTAAAGTCAAGTAGAGAAACAATGCAACAAGCAAATTAAGATAGTGAGATCGATAGAGGAGGTGAGTATTATGGTAGATACACAGAAGATGGACAAGCACCTGGTGCATTTGCGAAGTTTCTTGAAGAAAATGGGATTGTTGCCCATTACACCTTGCCCGGTACACCCGAGCAAAATGGTGTTGCAAAAAGAAGAAACCGAACATTAATGGACATGGTGCGGAGTATGCTTAGTAGCAACTCTAACCTTCCTAAATCCTTGTGGACTGAAGCATTAAAGACATCCGTGTACATATTAAACCGAGTTCCAACAAAGGCAGTCTCAAAAACTCCTTTTGAATTATGGAAAGGTTGGAAACCAAGTTTGAATCATGTACGCATTTGGGGATGTCCATCTGAAGTCAGAATATATAATCCACAAGAGAAGAAATTGGACCCAAGGACCATAAGCGGATTCTTTATAGGGTACGCTCGAAAAGTCTAAAGGTTACAAGTTTTATTGTCCATCTCATAGCACAAGAATTGTGGAATCAAGGAATGCAAAATTTCTTGAGAATGCCTTGATCAGTGGGAGTGATCAATCAAAGGACTTAGGTCCTGAGAAAGATCCTTCAGAACCTTCCACTTCAAAGGCAAGATTGATAATGGTTAACACTCCTGTCGTTCAAACGAATGTTGAACAACCATTACCAATCACTGAAGATCCACAAGTTGGTAATGATAATCCAGTAGATCAAAATGTTCAAGAGTTGCCTGCAACTGTTGAACAACCTGCTGAACTCCGCCGTCGCTCCCCAAGAGCCTCGTTGGTGAAGTCTTAAGAAGATCTACTAGACCTATCAAACCAAGGATTTATAAAGACTATGTTGTGTATTTATTAGAATCGATATTGGAATTGGAAATGATCCGTAAACGTTTTTACAAGCTATGAACAAGTAGAGAATCAAAATTGTGGTACAATGCTATGGATGATGAAATGAATTCTATGAGGTGCAACAGAAGTCCGGGAACTTGTAAAGTTGCCTAATGGGGCGAGAGCCATTGGCTGTAAATGGGTCTATAAAACTAAGAAAGACTCATTAGGCAACACTGAGAGGTACAAAGCGAGACTTGTTGCTAAAGGATTCACTCAAGAGGAAGGAATTGACTATACGGAAACTTTTTCTCCTGTATCAAAGAAAGATTCCCTCAGAGTCATCTTGGCATTAGTTGCTCATTTTGATTTAGAGCTGGAGCAGATGGATGTAAAAACTGCTTTTCTGAATGGTGATCTAGAGGAGGAGGTATACATGAAACAACCAGAAGGATTCTCCTCTAGTGAAGGTCGTGATTTGGTATGCAAGCTCAAGAAGTCCATCTATGGATTAAAACAAGCATCCCGTCAATGGTATTTAAAATTTCATGATGTCATCTCTTCCTTTGGATTTGAAGAGAATGTCATGGATCAATGCATATACCTGAAGGAAAGTGGGAGTAAGATCTGTTTTCTTGTTTTATATGTGGACGATATTCTTCTTGCATCCAATGATAAAGGGTTGCTACGTGAAGTAAAACAATTTCTTTCAAAGAACTTTGAGATGAAAGACATGGGTGAAGCATCCTATGTCATAGGCATTAAGATTCATAGAGATAGATACCGAGGTATCTTAGGTTTATCTCAAGAAGCCTACATCAACAGAGTTTTAGAAAGGTTTCATATGAAAGATTGTTCACCGAGCGTTGCTCCAATTATGAAGGGTGATAAATTAAATTTGAGCCGTTGCCCAAAGAATGATTTTGAAAGAGAACAAATGAAGAACATTCCTTATGCTTCGCCGTCGGAAGCCTAATGTATGCTCAGTGTGTGCACAAGACCCGACATTGCTTATTCCGTCGAATGTTAGGAAGATTTCGTAGTAACCTGTGGATAAACCACCGGAAAGCCGCAAAGAAAGTAATGAGGTATCTTCAGGGTACTAAGGATTACAAACAGATGTTCAAACAAACTGACAATCTAGAAGTAGTTGGCTACTCAGACTCAGAATTTGCTGGTTGTACTGATTAACGTAAATCTACATCTGGTTACGTGTTTATGTTTGCTGGTGGAGCTGTGTCCTGGTGGAGTAACAAATAAACTTTGACTGCTACTTCTAGTATGGAGGTTGAGTTCGTTTCTTGTTTTGAGGCTACATCACATGGTGTATGGCTAAAGAGTTTCATTTCAGGCCTTAGAGTGGTTGATTCCATTGCAAGGCCGCTAAAGATGTTCTGTGACAATTCAACTGCTGTTTTCATGGCTAAGAACAACAAAAGTGGAAGTCGAAGCAAGCACATCGACATTAAGTACTTAGCTATTAGAGAACGTGTTAAGGAAAATAAAGTGGTCATTCAACACATTAGCACTGAATTGATGATTGCCGATCCTATGACAAAAGGCTTGCCACCTCATAAATTCAAGGATCATGTAGAGAACATGGGACTTGGTTCCCTTATGTAATTTGTACAAATAAAGTTATTATTAATGAAACTCTTATTTTGATTTTTCTCATATTTATGCGCATCTTAATGTTACATTTGAGAAAAATTTCAGAGGACCTGAATAAACATAAGGTTTAGGGTTTATTCACTTAAGTACATTGCCACATAAAGTACATTGTTATATAATAAATGTATTGTAATACATGGAAGATAATACTCGATTCATAATGAGGACATGTCGCTATGATTCGTATGTTTATTATATAATGAGGAACGTTGGGTTTGAATATTTTAGTTTAAATGCTGACCAAGTGGGAGAATATTAGAATATTTTTATTCTTGGAAATTATTTTCTAATTAAGGAAATGATTTTCTATTTAAGGAAATAAATAAATAATTGATTTTCTGATAAATGAATATTTTATATTCATTGAATCTGAACAAAATCAATTATGTAATATTCTATATATGGTCAGATTTCTATATTCATTACCTGATTTGATTTCCTGAATTAATTGTCAGAATATTCTGACAATTAATGTGGCGCAGATACTGATGGAGTATCTCACCTATAAATATAGGGTCTCGGTCCCCGAGCTTCTCACTGATTCTGAATTCATTCAGCAAATTCCATCTAAAGAGAGTTGAGAGAGCGAGGAAGCCCGAACTCCAATACCGAAGCTATCGCAGGGATTGAAGCTCAAAGATCAATGGCTGGAGGTACATCGATCCTTTCATTGCATATATTATTGATATGATTAAAGTTTATTTTCCGCATTTCATATCATTGTATATGCTATATTACATACACTATATATATAGTCTAACAGGACCATCCAAAACTTTTCCAAGCTTGTTGATAACAAGATGCACTATTCTGATATTTTCTATGCAGGAGGTTACAAATGGTAACTACATCATTATATATGCTTTAATTTTTGTATTATATATTATATATTATCACTGGATAATATGAGCTGATTTAATAATCATGTGTAGGAGGATGTCAATTTCCACACGCGGGAAATATCTTTCGATGTATCTACACATTGCTGATCGTTTGGATTCTTTGGAAACGCCTCCTGGGCCTGGCCCTGTGTCGACTAAAAATCTCCTCTGGAGCATCTCTGTTATCAATCAAAATCCTAAATTTACAGTTAAAATTGGTAGGTTTTACTACTTTATTAGAAGTCTCATTTTAGTTAGTCAAGGTTGGAACTTTTGAATATTGTCTAATTTTTTCTCATGTTCCCGAATGATGCATGGTAGTATGTATATATTTTAGCTAGGGACTAACAATGTAATTAATTAGTAGAAGATAAGATATTGTTACTATGAAGAAGTGCTTTTGAATAACATAACAAAACTTTATTATACGAAATTACTGTTATTATAGTGTGCTCTTTATTTTAATTTACTCTTTGCATAATCAAACGTCCTTGTGCTCGACGCTCATGAGAGTGATTGGATCTTTCCTGTTACATTAATTGGGTTGAAAGATGCTACCAAAGGTTTTCTTGTGAAAGACGTTTGCACAATAGAAGCACATGTTTCCTTTTTGAATTTAGAACTAAATAATCAACTAAAATTCAAACTCTTCTTTTTTTTAAAAAAAAATTGTAAGCGTTATTGAGATCTCAGACTATTACATTAATTGCAGGTAAAGTTGACCACTGAAGAAGGAGAAGGAGAAGAAGAAGAAGGAGAAGAAGAAGTAGAAGAAGAAGAAGGAGAAGAAGAAGAAGATGAAGATGATGAAGGAGAAGAAGAAGAAGAAGATGATGATGATGATGATGATGATGATGATGATGAAGGAGAAGAAGAAGAAGAAGATGATGATGAAGGAGAAGAAGAAGAAGAAGATGATGATGAAGGAGAAGAAGAAGCAGGAGAAGAAGAAGAAGAAGAAGATGATGATGATGAAGGAGAAGAAGAAGCAGGAGAAGAAGAAGATGATGATGAAGGAGAAGAAGAAGAAGAAGGAGAAGAAGATGATGATGAAGAAGAAGATGATGATGAAGAAGAAGAAGGAGGAGAAGAAGGAGGAGAAGAAGAAGATGATGAAGAAGAAGAAGAAGAAGAAGAAGAAAGAGAAGCAGAAGAAGAAGTTGATGAGGTGACATTCTTAGCTAGTTAAATATATTTTGCATTAATTTTATGACAAACTGATTTTTATGCCTTCTATAATTACCTTATTACCCATATATATATATATATAAAGGATAGGATAAATCATTTTAACCATACCTAAGAGGTTGAACAAATCTATAATTACCCATTAAGAATTCTAAAATGTAACCAACTACGGAAAATAAAAACATATAAGCATTCTCTAAAACAAATTAACACAAATAATTCTTTCATTACACTGCTTCAGGTAATGTTATATACTGAAGAAGAATACGAAAAGAAAAACGAACAAGCTGATCAGGTGATATTGCTTAGTCAAGTATGTATATATATGTGTATGTTTAATATATATATCTACAAATACTTATTTTTTTTTTATTCTTTTCATATATATGTTAATTATCATTTTTTTATGACATTGTTTCATCAGAAGTCGACATTGGTAGAATCAGAAGAAACTATTTTTTCTAAATACGACAATTTGTTTGTTGACATTCAAAATCAATTGGATGGGAAGAATTTTATAACTAAGTCGGCTAACCTTATAAACTGCATCCGACCCGTTGAGGAAATTACTTATGCAAGAAATATCTTAAAACAATGCCTAGATATTGATCTTGATAATGTCATCCAATTAGGTAGAGATTTCGAGCTCATTAAATCACTTTCAATTCTGCTTAGTAGCAATGCCTTTCCTGAAGAGATGGTTGATGAGATAACCAAGTTTGTGGCAAACTTTATTCAAAGTTGTGAGCAATATGAATTAGCCAAAAAAGACTTAAGGGGGGTCCAATTGAACGAAAAGAAAATCGATGATCTAAAAACAGATATGAAGCAAATATATTCTGACTTCTTGCCAATAAGGACACAAGGTGAGGCTGTTGATCATGAAATAACTGTCCTTGAAAGACAGCTAACCGAAAGGAAGACGAAGAAGGCGCGTCTGAGTAAGATGCTTGAAGATTTGGCTGGCCGAGCAGCTACATCAAAACAGGCACTGGTCACTGCTGAACAGGATCAAGTGATCAAGGTTTGTGTGTTAAAGAAAGAACAGGCAGAGAAGGTGATTTGTGACGTGAAAAAGTCATGGGAGTCTTTGAAACTTGGTTATGCAAACATGGTTTTGTGAACATTTTGAACAAGATTATAGCTCTTTTGAATATGAACGGCGTGGTTGTGCCAACCGGTTTCTCTGCAACGTTATACTACTATATGAATATGTTATTTTGAAGATTATAATTAATAAGTTGTTGAATATTGAACTGCTACTAGGAAATGATTTTATGTTTTGAGTCTTGAGAATGCTTTTTGGTGGCTCTTGTGTACTGTATCTTATCTTTGAAATCTATTTTATTAAGGGAAGTTTACACTAAGGTTTTAATTTTTTTTACTTAAATGTGACAGTTTTTTATGGTATCTTTTTAAAATTATTTTATGATATTAAATTTAATTTTTAAAATCCATATTTAATCTTTACATAAATTTCTCCTCAAAGATCCTTCATCAAGAAATTAGTTTTTTCATATTTTATTTTATTACGAAACTAGTTTATTCATTGAGAAACTGATTTTGAATATAAAAATAAAATTTGTATACTAATTTTTAAGTTTTTTGTCCATATCCAGCAACGATCGGTTAGAGCGAAACTCGCAAAAAACCATTCATCAAGAAAATCACTTTTTCATGAAAAAAAAAACTAGTGTTTGATTATAAATCCCATATTTTTATTTTTTTTTTAAAACAAAATGTACAATTAAGTTTACATGTCATATATATATACTAGTAAAAAACTACGTGCGAGGCACGTATACTAAATTTTATGCTAGTTTTTTTCTATACTATTTGAAAGTGATATACAATTAAAAATTAAAGAAAAAATATTATTAGTCATGAGATTATTATTATGTGTATAGGAAGAATCACAAATTAATTAATTTTATAATCTTAACTTTAATCAAATAGGGTTCTAGATATATGAACAATAAATTACACGTAAAAATTAAAAATAATTATTTGAATAAAGAATTCAATATACACAATTATATATATGAATCATATTAATCAAAAATAATTATTTGAAATTATTTTACTAGGATCTTAGATCTACTCACAAGTATGTTGATTAACACCTTAAATACGAACTTTCTAAAACGATGAAATAAACACATATAAAGTATGAGAAACCTTATCAATATCTAGCCCTTGATTCCTTTCTGTAGCAGAGCATTATCAATATCTGAACCTAGATCTCTTTCTCTGATTCTTTAGTGCTGAAACTCCTTCTTGCTGAAAGTCTTTCTTCACGATCTTCCTCATTATGATTGAGGTATCATTTGCTATGTGTGGGCAGTACTCTAACACTAAGAATTTCGAAATCTCAAGGAGGAAGAGAGAGAGGGAGTGGTCGGCCAAAGATAGGGAGAGAGAGAGGCTCAGTTTTTTCTGAAGGAAAAAGTAGAAAATTTAGTGTAAATTTCCTAAAGCCTTCACTATCTATTTATAGCATTCCACTAGGGTTAGGTTTGAATTATTTGGCATTAAAATAATGAAAATATCAGAGGTAAAACCCTACAAAAGTGGTCGGCCCTATCTGTATGGATTTGGGCCTCACTTTTTGCAATTTTGCAGTTTTATCTTTTCTGCATCTGATTTTCTCAAAAACGCCAATTTTCTAATTCAACCATTTAAATGCGAATTCTAATTATTTAATAACTATAAATAATTATTAAATAATATTGTCATTTATCATATTTATTAATTGAACCATACAAAGTATCATAATTAACAAATATGCCCCTAAAACTCTTTCTTTACAATTTCGCCCTTACTTAGTGAAAAATTCACAAATAGACATAGTCTAATTTGAGAATTATAATTGATTAATCAAAACCAATTATATGAGTCTTACAAGCAATATTATCTCAACTAGTGGGGGGACCATGGGTCTATATAACCGAGCTTCCAATAAGCAGATCAAGAATTTATAACCTAAATTCACTGACTTATTAATTCTTCGTTGAATCCACGCATAGAACTTAGAATTGCACTCTCAGTATATAGAATGCTCTATATGTTCCTATTGGAAATTATTTTACTAGGATCTTAGATCTACTCACAAGTATATTGTTTAAACACCCTAAATATGAACTTTCTAAAAACGATAAATTAAACACATATAAAGTTAAGAAAACCTTACATTGATGCAGCGGAATTAATGTCTCCTTCCACTCAGATCTCTAACCCTTGTATCCTTTCTATAGCAGAGTATAATCAAGATCTGAGCCCGAATGTCCTTCTTCTTCAAGTTTGATCCTTCACAGTCTTCCAATCTATGATTGAGTTACTGCTTGCTGTGTGTGGGCACTTACTCTTTCACTAGGGTCGAAAAAGATAAAGGAGAAAAGAGGAGAGAGGGTTTCGGCCAGGTATAGAAAGTGGGGAAGGCTCAGTTTTTCTGAAGAGAGAAATTTCTGTCAGATTACTAATGAAAGCATGTTTTGTGACTGAGCCATCACTTTCTATTTATAGGCAACTACTAGGTTTAGGTTAGGAATTATTTGGCATTAAAATAATGAAAATATTAATTTGAAAAACCAACTTAAGTGGCCGGCCATGGTGTAGTATTGGGCCTCACTTAATTTTGCAGTTTTATCAAATTTTATCTCTATTTTCTCAAAAACGCCAATTTTCCAATTCTAACATTTTAAATGCCAAAACTAATTATTTAATAACTAAAATAGATTATTAAATAATATTGTCATTTAATTTAATTATTAATTAGACATATAAAGTCCATTAATAAATAAATAAACCTAGAAACTCTTTTCTTTACAATTTCACCCCTGCTTAGTGAAAATTCATAAAATTAGACATAGTCTAACTTTAGAATTATAATTGATCAATCACGAATCAATTAATGAGTCTTACAAGCAGAATGTTCTCAACTAGAATGGGGACCATGGATCTATATGCTGAGCTTCCAATAAGTGAACCAAATTTACCAAGTAAATTCCTACTTATTAATTCTTCGTTGAATCCACTCTTGGAACTTAGAATTGCACTCTCAGACTTATATAGAGCATATTGTATGTTCCACGATATCAATATACTATCTCATTTAACCATTGTTATAATCTTATTGTGATTTAAAGATCCTCTATATAGATGATCTACATCGAGATGGGATTTCTTTACCGTTCTCACCCCTCAATGTATTTTGCCCCTTAAAACACTTAGCTACCTGTAAATGGTGTTTAGTGATCTAATAATTAGTCAGTTAAACAAGAGCTCATCCATTTACTTCTATTTGCTAAGCTCGAAGGGAATCATCACTTGACTTCTACATACCAGTAGAAGCTATAGATTCCATATTTATGTTCAGCACTCCCACTCAATCATACTATCATGTTCCCAAAATATACGTATCACCCTGACCCAAAAGTAGGCTTAACTAATAAATCAAAGAACATGAATAACACTCCTGAGTTGAGCCCAAGCATATCAGGATTTAGATTCTTTTAATCTTAAGATCAACTACTGATATTGACTTGGAAAGATATGTATAACGGTAAGTTTGTAATATCTTAACTTAGTTGCAATATCGGTCCAGTCCAATGTATACTCCATACATTCGAAACTAGTATACTTTACTAATGTCCTGGAAAGAACATAACACTTACTCCAAGTGTAAGTACACATCATCGCTGATTATCACATCAGTGTAAATCCAATAACACTGATGAAACAGGGACCAAAACTTTTGATTCATATGATCACAATCACATTCCACTGTGTTGACGATACTGTAATTGTGAATAAACATATGATCTGGATTTAACTGATTTTGTGTGTATGAATGTAATAAACATATTAAACCATCAGCATGTAAAATTCATGCAAACATCAATCACTTCAAATTTCTTATATTGATAACTAATCAGATTGTAAAGAGTTTTATTTAGGGCATAAAACCCAACAGTTCCACCATATAGACACATCATTAGTTATCCATTGTTATAATCCTAATTTGATCAATGATCCTCTATATGAATGATCTACACTGTAAAGGGATTAGATTACCGTTACACCCTACAATGTATTTAATCCTTAAAACACTTAACCCCGTATAAATGATATTTCAGCTTATGTGAAATGAGATCTCCACCATTTATTTTCGTTTGGTCAAGCTCGGAGGAGATCATCCTTTACTTACTATTTGCCAGATAGAAGCTATAGATTCCATGTTTATGTTAGCGCTCCCACTCAATTGCACTACCGTGTTCCCAAAATGTACGTATCACCCTGACCTAAAAGTAGGCTTAACTAACAAATCGAAGAACACGAATAGCCTCTTGAGATTGAGCCTAATCATAACAGGATTAAGATCATTTGATCTAGGATCAACTAGGCGATATTGACTTGAATAGATATTACGGTAAGTTTAATAAATCTAAGTCAAAGTTCAATATCGGTCCCTTCCGATGCATACTCCATGCATCCAACCTGAGCTTTACTTTAACCAATGCTCTGGAAAGAACATAACATTTCTCCAAATCCAAGCAAACTCTGTTGTAGATTATCATATCAGTAAAACCCTGTGTCTGATAAATCTAGGAAACTTTATTCACATAGTCATGTTTACTTTCCAATATGTTGACAACACAATAAACAGGATCAAGTATGTGAAAATGATTTTAGATGAATTCATACATTATGTACATACAATCATGAAATAAATCATGTGAACCATGCAACATTAAATGTTATTTCTGATCTATATTAATAATCCTAATAAAATGAAACTCCAAACTAAAATTTTCTTTTATGTGTGTCTCAAAAGTTAAAATATATAATTGATAAAAAAAAAATGTGCAGCAAATTTGTACTACTAAAAGACAATAAAAAAAATGCCCATCAAAACGATACTATTATAAGACTAAAAAAAAAATAGGGAACTTTTTATCCCGATTCTTACTTTAAAAATTGGGATAAAAATTCACACATGAAATACTAAGGCAACATTTGAAAAATACATAAAAAATAGTCCTTACAATACTGTTTTTGTCTATTTGCCAAACAAGGTCCTTGTTCCAAATGTAAAAGTGGAATTAAAAGTTACAGGATACCTTTCATCTTACTTTTTATTTTTTCATGTATAAAAAATGGGTTAAAAAATTTCTTTTGTCGTAGTTGTTGTTGCCCACAATCTTGCTGAGTATATTTTATTTGTGGGAACTGGTAAAATTTGGTGGTCAAGTTATACAAATTGTATTCAGACTAATTCAACATGGTTGATGACATGAATTTCTAATGATATTCGCATTTTTCTTTTTTTTTTTAGAGCTATTACTTTTTATTAGGGTGGAGTTTTGATTTTCTTCTAAATATATGTAAAAGGTTGGACATTCGATCTAATTTAATATTTTTCCTCTCATTCGATCTAATCTAATTAGTAATTGGATTTAGAAAATAATCATGTGTTCCGATTTAATTAGACCTCAAAATCTAATCTAATCTAAATATTAATTGGATTGGATCGATTTTGTGATAAAAATTCAACTACACACCAAATTTTTTATATAAATTTAAAAACATGAAGAAAATTACACAAAACCTAATTGATATTGAAAACGGGAAAATGAATGAGCTATTACGTTTTAGGGATTTAAGATTATACACGTGTTTAGAAAAATACAATAAGTCACGCGTGATATTCTTTTAGTTTTAGGTGGAGTTTAATTATTATAATTTGTTAGTCGTTTGTAATTGGATCAGATGATATAATTAGATTAGATCGATTTATGACGTTTATATAAGGAGTGTTCATCCAATCTAATTCGGACTATTTTGCTCATAGTACATCCTGCACTAAGTGTGGATTTTAAATTTTGGATCCAATCCAATCCAATCCATGCAATAGTTCAAATCTAATTCAATCTAATCGGCAAAAGTATGGATTGGATCGGTTATTTTAGATTGATTACTTTTTAATATTTATGAAAAAAATTATTTTTTTTACATAACTAACAATAAAATAAAATAAATTATTGTTATTTTATGTATCTAATAACAAATTTAAATAATGAAAGAAAAATTGTATGTATAAAGAAATATTTAATTTTATTTTAAATTGTATGTTTTAAAAAAAAATTATGTATAATAATAGAATATACATGTGATTTTTTAAGTTTTGAAATATAGTTGTATTATATGCATTAGATTTTTAAATTATTATTTTTTTTTACAATTTAATTATATATATAATTTTTTAATTTTTTTAATAAATACGTGTGGATTGGATTGTAGTTACTTTTATATGTCAATCAACAACACGTGCAGATATCCGCAGCGAATTGAATTATATTGGATGGTACGATTGGATCGAATATTTTATGAATAACGATAGTTTAAATAGTTGAAAATAAGAATATTGTATTGTTAAATTTTAAAAGATAGAGAAGAGAAACTGAAGATAGTGGTAAAGAGACAAAACGTGTCCGTACTGCCATCGTTTTCTTCCATAGAAAACTTTTGTTGCATTGATCATGGTCATGGATGCTAACGCATTCGAAGGTAAATCACTTTGTTTATTTATTATATCATTTAATCGGTAATTGAACCCCTGTTCTTACTCAACAAACTCACAGTTGAGTAGAGCTAGCCCTAGTCCCCAACCGACTGAATATATAAATTAATTCATTCATCTATTCTTCATTCCTACTTCCTTACATTCTGTCTTCATAGAAAAAATCTACATACATACCCATTTTATGATCATAACATGCTTTTTATGTCATCGTTACGGAATATTCATTCTTTAGTCTGGTCTTGATTTTCATTTCTTGATTTTTTTTTTTCTACAAATATATCAAGAATTATGACTTTTCTTGTTGTTGTTCGTTTTATACTATTGTATAATTGTTAAATTCTAAACAAAACAAGGTAAAGCAAAAAACACGAAGGTTGAGTCTCGGTCGAGGAATGGTTCTTCATCAGTACAGTTCACATGGGAAATTTACAATTTTTCTAAACTTAGAGTGAAGAGGCTCTATTCTCATATATTCAATGTAGGAGACTTCAAATGGTACTAAAATACTAGTTTTATTTGCTACTACTGTTCACGGGTTTGTAATTATTTGACCCTTTTGGTAATAATTTGAAGATATTTAAATTGAAAATTTTGTAGGAGGATTCTTGTTTTTCCTGAAGGCAACAACGTGGATTATTTATCAGTATATCTAGATGTTGCTGATCCTGTAACCGTGCCTCATGAGTGCTGTAGAAATGCTTTGTTTAGTTTATCTGTTATCAACCAAATTCATTCTGAACACACAATTACAAAAGGTATTCTTTCTAGGTTTGTACTAAGTGAGTGTTCTGTTTCATATTCATTTGCCCATGCTAATATCTTTCCTTTGCACTTTGCAGCAATAGAACATGAGTTTAAAGCAGGTGAGAAGGACTGTGGCTTCACATCATTTGTTCCTCTTATAGATTTATATGACTCTAGCAAAGGTTATCTTGTCAACGACATTTGCATAGTTAAAGCAGAGGTTAGTGTGCATAGAGTTATTCCTTACCTGTTCACATGAACTAATATGGAAAATCATTAACCACTCATGAGGAAGATGAACTCAAATGGTATTTGGATACCACTAGTGCCTAATAACAATGATCCATACAAAAAAAAAAAAAAAAAAAAGCATTAAGTTCTTTGCTACTAAGGAACAACAATTTAACAATTTTCCATACTAGTTATTAAATTAAAGTATGTAGTTCTGATATTAAATTATATTAATAGGCGGAATTGATAGCGGCATGATGTTATTGAACATCAATGGTGCCCTTTAACAATTCTCTTATTTCCATCTCATAAATTTTTGATCATAGTGCTGTTACTTACCTTAGAGAAAGTCAAAGAAGTTTATTTAAGTTTTGTAGTCAACACTGCATCTGTTGGTTTAACTTGCATTGCAGGTAACATTGAAGAAAAAGCAGGATGTAAAGAAAAAGGTAATGCTAATTTTTTGCTGCTGGCCACCCATAGGATTTTCGTAAGTTTGATTCTATCATAACTCACAGGGATGTGATCTCGTACTTTTTTTTTTTTTTTAATTCAGTGAGACCAGTAATAATCTTAATTAAAGTCTATTGCTGTCATCTTAGTCCTAATTCCTATCAGGCCAAGAGTTTGTGTTGTAAGTCCAAACTGCAAAACAATTGGAAGTTTATGGTCCATTTGGGATTAATTTTAAGAATACAAGTGTCATGATTTTTTAAAATACAGGAAAAAAACAAATATGCTTTGAAGATTCATTATTTGGCAACCTGATTTTGAATGCTAGTTTAGAAATCTAGGGGCTGTTTGGAATAAATACTCAAGAACTGTTTTTTTTTTTCCGCAGCAATTGAGCTATATTGTAGAACATGTTACATGGTTTCAAACTTTTCTTTTCATGACTTCTGTCTAAACTCCCTGATTCCAATCAACCCAGAAATCTGTTTTTGCTCCACAGCTTTGAACCTATCAAACACTATTCTACAAGTCTGAACAATTCTTACAAAAGCACAATTTCTAAATTAGAAACTTTAAGTTACTTTATGTAGCAATGCTGAGAGTAAAGATTAAAAAATTTACCAACTACAATACATTGTTCTAACTATTTTAACCACCAGGTGTCTATCTGGAACCAAACAAAACAGTTTGGTTAAGGCGAAACGAGTATGAGTACAACAGTTACCTAACTCAAGTTAGAAATGTTTCAAGGTCAATTTAAACGTTATGTTGTTTCAATAATTTAACTGAGGCTCTTCACAATGTTTCTACGGTTTCACTTCTTTCTTTGATTTTCAAAATATTTGGTCTTGCTAGGCCAAGATACTTGGAAACATCACGGTTTAGATGAGTATGTCAGAAGCAAAAGAACCTGCTAAGGTTTTTCTTTCTTTTTTTACTCAAGATAATTGATCAATGGTCCAAACATATACACAATTTCACAAGATATGATTTCTGTTTGCACTCTAGGTAGTTTTTTTTCGGTTGATCAAACTTTTCTGGTTGTTTTGGCATATACAATTGACATTTTAACTATTGCTGGAATACCCTGTTGAATCTCAGCAAGAACCTACACATGTTGATCTGCAACCTGCTGAAGCTCTTCCTGAACCTACACTTGTTGGTATGCAACCTGCCGAAGCTCAGGTAAAACCTAAGCCTATTGATTCACCAACTATCATTCCAGATGCTCTTCGGAGTGTGCTCCCAACAACAACAGAGAATCATATATTCATGAGCAAATAGCACAGACAATTATGCTCAAGCGATTAATGCTGCTACTTTCTTAATTGAGTCCTTACAATGGATTCAACAAATTGCACTTTTGTTTTGTGAACAGGTTGAAGCTAAAATAGCGTCCATCCCATTGGCTCCGTTTATTGTTGGTCAACGAACTGTTCAGCTTCCTCAGGTGAACTTAGACTTCACTTTGTCGTATTTTATATGTGATCACTGAGTCATTCTAACTATTTTGTTTTGTTTCAGCAGCCAACAGAAGCAGAGGCTGAAATAAGACCCTCTTACTTATCTCAATTGGATGTCTTATTTGGTGACATTGAAACTCTAATAGGTAGAAAGAATTCCAATTCAAAGACTTTGAGCAGCTTCTTCCTTTGTCGTGCATGCAGCGAAGAGGAGATTTATGCACACAACATCTTCAAAGAATGCCTCAACATGAAGCTTGCCAGTGTCATTGAAGAAGGTCGAGAAATTGAACTCAAGAAATCACTTTCTATCATGATAACTGGCAATGAATGTCCTGATAACATGGTAAGTTTTACAACCAAGTTTATAGAGAACTTAGATCAATACATAGGTGCACAGAAAGACTTAAGGGAGGTTCAAGATAAGGAAAAATCAATAGAGAAGCTGGAGACTATCGCGAAGCAATTAGCCTCTGAGTTCATGCCTCTGAGGAATCAAGCTGAGGCTGTTGATCAAGAAATATTTGATTTAGAGAGACAACTAAGAGAAAAGAAGGTAAAGAAGGTATGTCTTAGAAAGAGTATTGAAGATTTAGCTGATCGAGCTACTGCTTCAAAACAAGGATTGATCGATGCTCATGAGGTCATGTCACTGTTGAGAATCAAGAAGAAAATAGCGGAGAAGATGATTAGTGAAATGGAATGTTCATGGGAGTTTTTAAAGTCTACAATTCCTTAACTTGATTGACTATTTGGAACTGAACAGTTGTGCAGCCTCTGAAGTTAACTATATTAGGTCAGTTCTTACCCAAAAAAAAACTATGTGTGGTCAGTTAGCTAAACATTCTTCGTGTAGGCAAATACTTTTTTGTATAGTCCTTTTAAAAGCTAAACTAGGGCAAAAGCAAAGACTAATTTCAGAGAAAAGAGTCTTAACAGATGATTTGCCAAAAAAACCTTTAGTCTCTCTTGTTATCCTAGCTTTATTTATACTGTAATTAGTGTTACAAGAAAGTCATGATAACAGCTCACCTATTGACAGTTAAAGCATAACAAACAACTAACATTTTTTAACTATCTTAGCTAAAGAGAATAACGAACTAACTATATTGGTTTATAGTCCTCTGCTAGCTTTTCATTCATTTTTTGTGCCTGGGCTTAAGGTAGTATAGTATAATTGTACTCTCTAAGCAAAGCTACCAACTCTAAATTAGACTAGCAGTGGGGGGTGGCTGGCCTCTATCTTGCTCTTCTTTATTTTGCTTCTTAGTAATCTCAGAAGGGCTCTTGGAGTCTCTGCATAATTAATGCGTTTCAATTTCCATGCTATATAGGAATAATCTTTCTACTAAGATTTTAAAAAAATGGGATAAACATGTTGAGCTTCTGGTTTTATAAAAAAAATGGCCCTTGGTTTTGGCAAAGAAGGTTTAAATTCGTGCGTGGGTATTGTTCTCATAATTATATCGTATATCCATGAAGAGAAATGCTAAAAGTTACGTATACAATTAAATATTAAGTTTAATATAATTTAATATAATAATTTTTATAAAATATCGTTAACCATTAGTTATTATAATTGTTTGTCATATAAAGTGGTTCTTTTGTAAAAGTGGTGGTACTACATTATAGTCGTTTTGATGTAAAAGATATTATAGAGTCGTTTCCATTTCCCACAATAAATTATTCAGTCCATAATTGCAGGTTTTCATAACTTGTTATGAAGATTGATTATTTTCTAGGTGAGATAGTGATCATTCATATTAAGTTGGAATTTAACTCTATCCGTTTCAGTTTGACTAGTTTTGCCTCGTAACTCTTTACATAATGTAAATTTAGTATTTTATATGGGTAATATTGTCGGTTCAGATATCGAAACATGTGTGTGCCTTCTCAGTTCTCTCCCAATATATTCATTTAAAAAAGGTCCCCTAAATAAATATACACACACATATAGAAACACAATACTTCCTCAAAGCACGTAGTTACCAGAAAAAAACTAAACAATTTGGTAACAAAGCAATATTAGAGATTTCCTTGATTGATTTGCTCATGGAAGGTAACCAACTGTGTTATTTTTATTTATAAATTATGTATGTTTTATGAATTATTTACTGTCATTTTATAAATTATATACCAGATTCAGGATTGCGTATTGAAAATTGTAAAATTGAATTTTATATGAATATTTTGTAATCTTTTTCGAGTGATTATTTGGAGAAAAAGTTGAGTACCATATGGGTTCCAATAGTTTAATTTTCAAAACTTATTGATAGATTTCATACATCCATATTCCATTAGATACATCTATCTTAATATTTTATATTGTTATCTTACAATAATCTTGAATGTTATTTAATTTAATATGATGATAAGGAAAACAAATATTTAATTATTTCAAAAGGAGAAAATGAAAACACTGATCATGAAGTGGGTTACTTTTGGTTAATTAGTTGTTATCTTTTAGTGATTTCTTTAATTATGCTAACAATTATATTGCTCAAGCAATTGAGGCTAACAATTATGGACGGTTAAGCTGGACCATCAACAACTTTTCCAAGCTCCATATCAACATCAACAAGCTCTATTCAGATATTTTTAATGTCGGAGGATATAAATGGTACAAAAACTCAGTTAATAATACCTTTGGTTTTTATGCACGTATTTTAATTTATTGGTGCTTATTATTATTGATTCATATTCAATTAAAATATGCAGGAGGATACTAATTTTCCCGAAAGGGGACAACGTTGAATATTTGTCGATATATCTAGAATTGGCTGAGTCCGAAACATTTCTTCCTGGATGGAGTAAAAGTGTCCAGTTTTATTATAGCTTATCAGTTATCAATGAAAATCCTCAACTAACTGTTAAAAAAGGTATTATTAATTGTGCAAAAGTTTCATTCTTGTTAGTATTACAAATTATAATCTTCCTATGGCTAAACTTGTGTTGCGTTATGTATTTACTGTTATTAATTTGCAGAAGCAAAGAATGTGTTCTATGCTAATAACAAGGTTTGGGGTTTCCCTACATTCATTCCTTTAACCAAACTAAATTACCCTTGCAATGGTTTTCTTGTGAGCGACGTTTGCACGGTTGAAGCAGAGGTTTTTGTTTTATTGATTATTGAAAATTTCTCTTACCACTTCACATAGAACTTTACTTTAGCATTATTATTAACCTTAATTGCAGGTAAGGTTTTATATTGAAGAACTAGATGACAAAAAGAAATCTAAAGAAGCTAATAAGGTTTTATACAAAATGCTAATTAATTATTAGTTATGTATTTTAATTAGTCTACATTATTATAAGGCATCTAATTAGTATTCATTTCTTTTAAATTCGTTTCAGAAGCCAACACACGTAAAAACTACGTCTACTTTATCTGAATATGACACCTTGTTTGTTGGTATTCAAAATCTTTTGGAAGGAGATACTTTTGATTCAGACAAATTCATAAGCAGCTTTAGCTTAAGTTCTTCTTGCAGCGTTAGAGAAATTGCCAAAGCAAAACATACCTGGAAAGAATACCTTGAGCTTGATCTTGATGATATCATCCAGTTAGAGAAATATTTCAAGCTCAAGAATTCATTTTCAATCTTGCTAAGTACCAATTCCTTAGGTTATAAGGAGCAGAAGGTGGATGAGGTAACAGAGTTTATGGCTAATTTTGATAGAAATTGTGAGCAGTATGAAATTGCAAAAGAAGAGATGAAAGAGGTCAAAGAGAAGGAAAAATCAATAGATGATCTTAAAACTTGTATGAGGCAAATATGTTCGGATTTCTTGCGATTTAGAAAACAAGCTGAGGTTCATGATAATGAAATAGTCAAGCTGGAGAGGCAATTAGCCGAAAGAAAGGCGAATAAGGAAAGACATAAAAAGAGGCTTGAAGATATGGCTATTCGAGTGAGTTCTTTGAAACAAGCTTTGCTCACTACTGAAGAGGATTATGTGAAGCTGTCTGTGCCCAAGAAAGAACAAGCCAAGAAAGTCATTGTTGACATGAGAAACTCGTGGAAGAGTTTTAAGGTATAATAATTTTTATCACTTAATTAATTCTCATTATTTAATTCTAAAAATGCTAAAAGGTACTAGAAGTGTAAAATTAAGTATGTGTTGATATAATTTAATGTAATAATTTCAGTATCGTCAACCATTCGCAAGAGGTGCTAGACACCAATAGCAATGGCTCTTTGTAGAATTATTATGACAAAATCTAATTCCAATGTTAATTGAAGCAATCTGTATAAATGTGAGGATGAGGGGTGTGCAGCTTCAGAGGTCATACACCCAAAACTCACTGCTACTAATTCTTCTTCTTCCTCTGGTAAATCAAAACGTCAGCGTACGCAACCTCGGGCTTATTCCAATAATCAACTTTAAACAGTTTTTTGAGAAAAATATTCCGAAAATGTACAAGGAGAATGGGAAGTGCAGCGGTAAGAATAACCGGTGTTTTTGGATCGACGGAGAAGAATTCATAATGGCAGTGGCCATGGCTGTGGTTGCATAGTCGTCGAATGATGATGAGAATGGAGAGTCTACTATAGCATAGCTGCATAGGTAGTTTTTAGAATTTTTTTCTTTTGACCACGAGACAGTTAAGTTTTTTTTTTTGCTTGATCGAGACGTCGAGACAGATATTTTAATTTATTTTCCTATTTTGAAACCCAATTTTAGAATGAGTAATTCAAGTTGTTTAATTTCCATTAAGTGGGAGAATTCTATTCATATTTGTTTCCATTAAAGGGTGATCGTAGAGTCTGTCTTTTAGCTGATTATGAATAAAAATTCTATATTTTCTTTTGAAGAAAATGGTAGTATTCTCATTAGTACCTATTAGGGCTCAATAGTACGATATATTATGTCGTATTATAATGTATTGTATTATATTTAATTGAAATATATATTATATTTTTTATATAATACTATGTTAAATTTTAATTTATATTAAAATATTATATATTTAAGTGTCCATAAAAATCATTATCACATATAGTTTTACATAAAAATATTACATGAAATACAATTTAATACAATATTATATAATACAATGTAATAAGTCATAATAATTGAGCTCGAGAAAGTGTTCATAAAACCGTCCAAAACTCATAAATCACATGTGTCTCATCATATCATATAAAAATACAGTTTGGAATACTTCACAGTGCGATTGTAGTTTGTGTTGCGATTTAAGAATTGGAATTTATTATGCAAGTCAAAACTTGAAGGACGTATGGGATTTAGATCCTTTATCCATTTCAACCAAGTTCTTTTGGCCAACCAAACTTGGCGAATTTTCGAAATGCCTAACTCCTTACTTAAGCAAGTTGCTCAAGCACAAATATTTTTCTCAATCTACATTTTTGGATGCCAATCTTGGTCATTCGCCATCTCTAATTTGGTAAGGAATTTGCTAGGGACGTGAATTACTCATCAAAGGACTTAGATATAAAATTGGGAATAGTTTTTAAGTTTCTGCTGCAACAGACTCGTGGATACTTGCATGTTCAAACTTTTACCCAATAAATTTTGTTGGTCCAGTCACGCTGCTTGTCTCATATTTCATCACAGAGACAAGAGAATGGAATCTATCTTTGTTAAAGACTCATTTCGGTGAAATAGATGTGGATAGAATCTTGTCCATCCCTTTGAGTTTTTTTCGTACTCAAGATAGGTTAATTTGGCATTACACAACTGCTGGAACATATTCAGTGAACTCAGGTTTCCATCTAGCTTCGGAATTAGATGATAAAGAGATGGACTCCTCTTCTCACTCACATAGAGAATGGTGGAAGTTTTTTTGAAACCTCAAATTGCCCTCAAAGATTAAAATCTTGGCTTGGAGAGTGATTCATAATGCTCTACCCGTGGCAACTGCTCTGTTCCAAAAAAAAGTTCTGAGTTCAACGGCATGCTCGTTGTGTACACAAACTTGAGAGTCGATTGGCCTCGCCTTATTCTGTTGTAGGCATGCGAAAGAAGTATGGAAACAATTTCATTTCCCTATTGATTATGGAAAGGCACTTAACAATTGGTAGATGGTGATTATCTTTTCTATATTGCAAATCTGCTTAGCAAGGAGGAGTTTGAAATGATGATATGCATCATGTGGGTGATATGGACTGACCGAAATAAATTCATACATGGAAAAAAGAGTAAGGATGGTTATGCTTTTACAAATTATATGAACAATTACAATAAAGCTAACAATAATCAATCCCTTACTACTGCTCTATCTTCACCTACGGCTGCAACCTCATTACACACTGCTGCAACTCCCATAAACACTGCTGCAACAAACACTCGACCAATAGAAGGAGTTTCATGGAAGCCACCGTTACCACACAAGCTGAAACTTAATGTCGATGCAGCCGTCAATACAGCAGGAAAAGTACTAGGCATTGGAGCAATTGTTAGGAACCATGATGGCCAGGTCATTGCAGCTTTATCTAAGCCAGTTCAAGAATGCTTTAGATCAGATGAAATGGAGGCAAAAACTCTCTTTCATGCGCTAAATTGGATTATACAGCTCTCGCTGAAAATTGACTATGTGGAGGCTGATGCTCTTCGCTTTTCATCAGCAATTAATAATGCATCCTTAGATTTATCTTCTTTTTCTGATTTAATTTTAGATGTCCGTTGTCTTCTTTTATTTTTCCCAGGTATAGTTGTTTCTCATGTTAGGAGAAATGCTAATCAAGCTGCTCATGGTTTAGCAAAATATGCTCTTGGGTTGGATGTAGACACTTGTTGGAGAGGAGAATTTCTCCTATCTGTTATTGTAAACGATGGTTAATTATAATAACAATGAAACTTTCTCATAAAAAAAAACTACAACGCTAATTTTTGTAAATTTATAAAATAACTCACATATTTATAAAATAAATTTTAATTTAAGTTGTAAAATATATTGATTTAAGTCTTGAATAAGTAATTACTATTGAGTTGTATGTATATAATGTAAGAGTTCAACATTATTTTCATTTCATCTTTTCTAAAAAAAAAAAAAAACATTTTTTTTAATTCTATTTAAAAAAAAAAAACATTATCTTTTAATTTTTTATGATCTAAAAAAAATTATGTGTATATATAATATAATAATCGACTTTGGTTTTTTTTTTAAAAAAACAACTTTAGTAAGGTTTAAAACTAGTATTCTGTTTTAGTTTTTTTTTTTTTTATTTTAAATTGGTGTATTGTTGAAATTTTAATAATATGTGTATTTTATTATTTATTTATTTGATGATAATATAAACCGTCATACTGTATCTTATTGCACTATTTTTATAGTGTGATTTTTGCGGTTTTAAAATCTTACAATGCACTCGCAATTTGAAAAATTGCAAAAACAGATGTACAATTTGGTTTGAAAAAAATAGTCAAAATCATCGGCGAAAACCTCAAAAAATTGGTATGTTTATTTCTCTGTTTAAATTGCAAAACAAGAATGGTTTTATTAAATTATATATTTGTAAACATATTCTTTTCTCAAAGTTATATTTGTAAAGGGAAATTTGAGTTTTGATGCTAAATTTTATCTTTGTTTCAATTTTACACTTGGCCTTTTTAAAGGTTCTCTTTTCTGCTCTCTTGGTAATCATTTGAAGAGGGAAATTTAAAATTCTATACTTACAATACTCTAAAATTTTATCCCTAAATGCATAGTTATTAAAATTGGTCATATATGACCACATTCCTAATTTCTCAAAAATACCCTCACATTTGAAATCCCTAATCTCATCAGCCTCTCTCTTCCTCTCTCTCAACACACTCTCGGCTCAACCCACCCAATCCCACCCCAACCCCAGTTGACCCACGATGACGGTGACGGCGGCTCAATCGACCCACAGTGACGGACGCAGTCGACCCACGGTGACCGACCCAGTCGACGGCGCAAATTTTTTCGACCCACGCTGGATCCACGCTGACACCTAACCGAGATTTTGAAGGTATGTTTAAATTTTTTTGGTGGATTCGGATCTGAGAAACCATTGGGGAAGAAGGGGGTCCGATGGGTCCGATGGTCCCGATGCATGGGTCCGATGGTCCAATGGGTTGGGTCTGATGGTCACGTTGGGTTGGGTCCGATAGTCTGATGGTCTGATTCGTGGAGGTCCGATTGGACCGATAAGGTCCGATGGCTACCATATTGGGCCAATCAGACCCATCGGACCCGAGGAGTTTTTTTTTTATTCTGTCGTATGCGGTGGAGATCGTCGGGTCGTAGGCGGTGGTGAGGGGGTGACGTCGCGGTGGTGTGTTGGGGTTTGAATGGTGAGGGTTCGATTAGGTTGAGATAAAAGCTAGAGAGATAGAGGAAGAGAGAGAGTTGGGTGTTAGTTATGTGAGGGTTATTCTTGGATTTTTCATAAAAGTGTCATATATTTTTTATTTTGAAATGTATTGGTTTAGGAATAAAATATTAAGATTTTTAATGTATTGTTTTTCAAATTTACCATATCTAAATTGAAAAATGTGTTGGAGGATTCAATTGACATTTAAAGGTTCTCCCTAAAAGGCAACAATAGAACATTTATCAATATATCGAAAATCATTGAAAAAGGCAAGGGAAATTTGATTTTCTATACTTATATATACCTAATATTTTTTCTCTAAACACATAACATTTAATATTTGTGGGATATGACACATTTTAGAATATCCTTAAAATATCCCCATTTACATTACTGCCTCCTCTCTCTCTTCTTCTCTCTTTGTTATAAACAAAAAAAAAATTAAAAAAAAAATTAAAGTGGGCATCGGGCCCTACATCGGGCCCATCGGGCCAATCATCTGACCATCAGGCCCTACATCGGGCCCATCGGGCCAATCCTATAAAATGAAAAAAAATAAATAAATAAAATAAAGTGGGCATCTGACCATCGGGCCCATCGGGCCAGTCCTATAAATAGAATTTTTTTAAAAAAAATCCAAAATGGGCATCAGACCATTGGGCCCTACATCAGGCCCTACATCGGGCCATGCATCGGGCCTTCATCTTCAAGCTCATATCAAACCAGAAAATCGGATTTTCTTGCCCAGAAAGATCACAGACCCTAGATCTAATCAAGAATGCACATATCCAACCTAAATCTATCAACTAACAACATTTTCACCATAATCAATAAGAAAAAAAATTAAAAAACCGAAACGGGAAAGGCTCGTCGCGTGCTCAGTGGATGGGTTCCCTCCGTGGGGTGGTGGGTTCGGTGGGTTCTTCGTTCGAGTGGGGATTCGTGGGTGGTGCGATTTCAAATGCTAGAGAGAGAGAGAGAGAGAGAGAGAGAGAGAGAGAGAGAGAGAGAGAGAGAGAGAGAGAGAGAGAGAGAGAGAGAGAGAGAGAGAGAGAGAGAGAGAGAGAGAGAGAGAGAGAGAGAGAGAGAGAGAGAGAGAGAGAGAGAGTTTAGAAATGAGGGGGGTAAAATTGGTTTTAAGTAAAAGTTATCCCATTTTACAAATTATGTATAGTTTTAGATTAGGATACCAATTTTAGTTCCTAATATGCATATAATTTCAAATTTTCCAAAGGCAATCCAATAACAATTAGAAATTTTTTAAATGATTTTCTAATTGTTCTTAAGTTGATTTTTTTTTTTTTTTTTTTTTTGATGATTTTCTATATCATTGAAAATATTGAGATGTATCATCCTTAACCTCATGTTAAAGTTGTTATTGAAAAAGTACTAAAATATACCAAAAATTTATACCAGAAAGCACATAAAATTCAAAAAAATATAGATTCAACCTTTTTTTGTTGGTCGACAGGGAAGGTGATGGTTTCGTGTCGGTCGACAGGGATGGGTTCATGGTGGAGGACGGTGGACGAGGGTAATTTCAACGGTGGGGAGCTCGGGTTTTGGGTTTGGTTGCGAGAGGTTAACCGAAAGAGAAAGAGAGAGAAATAAAGTTAGAATGCCAAAGCTAAAATGAAAAATTTGTCAAACTAATTATTTTAAATACTAAATTTTTTAAAATAATCTCACTTAATTTATTCTATATGATTATGATTTCACGATTATAATTATCATGTATGGTCGCACATTATAATTTATGCTCATTTTTGTAATTAGTTTTTTAACAAAAAATAAAGATTATAAATTTCTAGTCTTTATTATTAGGAGAATTAATTTGCTATCAAATTAAAAGAGAAAAGTGATGCTTTATATGATGAATTTTTATTTTAACTTTATCTTTTTGCCATAACTATTTCTATTGGGAATTTTGATTATATATACTTAAAAAATAAAAAAAAATTATTATTAAACCAAAAACTTAAAACCTAAAAAAACTATACATTTTTTTTCAAAACCCCAAAAATACCCCCTTCTCTCTCTGCATCATCTCTCTCTCTATCTCACATCCCAGCCGCCACCCTTACCACCACCTCCATTCTCCGACCTCCGACCCTCACCACCACCTCCGACCACCCGCACCAACACCCCGACCCAGCCCCACTCTCTCAGACCGCCCAAAATTGCACCCCGAAAGTCGCAGAAAAAAAAAAAAAAATTGGTCCCGTCCGATGGTCGGACCATGGGACGGGACCAATTTTTTTTTTTTTTCTGCGATTTCAGAGAGAAAAATTGGTCCCGTCCGATGGTCGGACCATGGGTCCGATGGGGTCCGATTTTTTTTTTTTTCTGCGACTTTCGGGGTGCAATTTTGGGCGGTCTGAGAGAGTGAGGCTGGGTCGGGGTGTTGGTGCGGGTGGTCGGAGGTGGCGGTGAGGGTCGGAGGTCGGAGAATGGAGGTGGTGGTGAGGGTGGCGGCCGGGATGTGAGATAGAGAGAGAGATGATGCAGAGAGAGAAAAGGGGGTATTTTTGGGGTTTTAAAAAAAAAAAGTATAGTTTTTTTAGGGTTTAAGTTTTAGGTTTAATAATAAAATTTTTTTATTTTTTAAATATATAAAATCAAAATTCCCTTTCTATTGGGAATTTTGATTATATATACTTAAAAAATAAAAAAAAATTATAAAACCCATTGACCATCCATGATGACTATTCGCCTTTCTTCCGTGGATACTTTTCGTTCTTCTGATCATGGAAGCTAATGCATTCCAAGGTAAATCAATTAATTGATTCATTTTGTTTCAATCCTTTATTCATTTATGATCATAGCATGCTTTTTATTTCATCATTATCACTTTAAAGTCTTCTCATTTTTGAGTTTTTCCACTAATATTCTAAGAATTTGTTGATTTGTATTTAATTTTAAAATTTCACAAGCTAAAGCTGAAAATACAAAGGTTGAAGCTCAGTCGGAGAATGGTTCTTCATCTGGGCAGTTCACATGGGAAATTGATAATTTTTCTAAACTTAATGTGAAGGGGATATATTCGGATACATTCCATGTAGGAGGCTACAAATGGTACTAAAATATTCATTTTGTTTGTTACTACTGTTCATGGGTTTTTAATTTGACCCTTTTGGTAATAATTTGATGATATTTAAATTGAAAAATGTGTAGGAGGATTCTAGTTTTTCCTAAAGGGAACAACGTGGAACATTTATCAGTATATCTAGCTGTTGCTGATTCAGTAACTTTGTCTCATGGGTGGAGTATATATGCCATGTTTAGCTTATCTGTTATCAACCAACTTGATCATAGAAACACAGTTACAAGAGGTATTCTTTCCAGTTTTTGTACTCAACTCAAGTCCCTCAAAGTAAGTTAACTGTCTCGTAATCATTTTCCCATGAAACAAACAAGTTTTTCTCAGTGCACTTTGCACTTTGCAGAATTGGAACATGAGTTTAAAGCAGGTGAGAAGAACTGGGGTATCCCATCATTTCTTGCTCTTGGGGAACTACATGACCCTAACAAAGGTTTTCTTGTGAACGACTCTTGCATAGTTAAAGCAGAGGTTAGTGTGCATAGAACCCTCAAAAAAAAAAAAAAACAAGTTAATTTTTGGCCCGAGGAGCAATGTGTTTCATGCATTTAATCCTGTCTTGTAATTTTTCACATGGAGAGAATCAAATGAATGGAATTTTTCGCGTTTTATAGTCAATAAGGGACATTCTGCTGTTTTAACTTACGTTGCAGGTAACATTGAAGAAAGAGGAAGATGAAAAGGAGCTAGAGATAGAGGAAAAGGTAATGCCAAATATTTATTTATCGCCCTGGTGTTTTGATTTTTGTCACTAATTTTTTGTGTAGAGTTTTGCTCTGGCAAATTGTCAATATTGTGATTATAATTTTTATTCTGACACAGCTCACAAGAATGTTTTATCTATTATGATTTTAACGAGACCAGAAATGACCATGAGAAAATTGCTTTGTGGTTATTTTACTCATCATTCTTATCATACCATGTGTTTGTGCTGTAAACACAATCTGCATGACAATTTGGAATTTTAGAGTCCATTTAGAATTTGTGCTGTAAACTCATCATTTGGGATTTGTTTAACAAACCAATATTATGATTTTTCAAATACAAAATAAATGCTTTGAAGAATCTGTATGAGCCAGCTTGATTTTGAATACTGGTTTAGAGTTCTAGCCTTCATCCATCTTTCCAAACTTCCTTTTTCTACTTTTGCTTTTATAACTTAAATCACTGAAAACAACTTAGGAAACATTATATTGTTATTTGTTAGCTTAAATCAATATTTCTAATTCACGTATGATCTTGTGAAATACATGTTTTTTCAATAAGATAACTTTGGTTCTTCAAAATGTTGTTCTGGTATCACCTTTTTCTTTGATATTCATCTTCTTCTCCATTTATGTCAAGATAACTGACCAATAGTCCAAACTTCTACACAACTCCACCAGATGTGATTCTGTCTGCACTTGGCATGTTTTCACAATTGATCTTTTATTGCAGGAAGACCCTATTGAATCTCAGCCAGAACCTAAGTCTCTTGATTCACAAACTATCATTCCAGATGCTCATCTAAGTAATCTCCGTACAACACCAGAGAATCTCATTCCTGAGCAAATAACACAAGTGGCAATTCCCTCGAAAGTTAATGGAGAAAATCTTGTGGAGAAAACAAGCACTTCTCATGCTCAAGCCATTACTGCTGCTACTCTCTTAATTGAATCCTTACAACAGAATCAACAGGTTGCTCTTATAACCAAGGATGTGCAGGAAGAAGCTAAAACGACAACCATCCCATCGTCCCCGCCTATTGTTGATTCACCATCTGTTCAGCTTGCTCAGGTGAACTCAGACTTCATGCTCTCCTATTTCATATTAGATCATCGAGCCATTCTAACTATGTTACTTTCTTTCAGCAGCCAACTCTTGTAGAGGCTGAAATAAGTCCCTCTTATTTGTCTGAATTAGATGCCTTATTTGGAGACATTCAAAATCTATTAGGAGTAAAGAATTCCAACTCAAACACATTGAGCAGCTCCACCCCTCCTCCTAGCAAAGAGGAGATTTCCCATGCAAAAAACGTTTTCAAAGAATGCCTTAATATGAAGCTTGCCAATATCATCAAAGAAGGTCGAGAAATTGAGCTCAAGAATTCACTTTCCATCATGATTACTGGCAATGCGTGTCCTAATCACATGGTAAGTTTTACAACCAAGTTTATAGACAACTTTGAGCAATACGCAGGTGCGCGGCAAGACTTGAGGGAGGTTCAAGATAAGGAAAAATCAATAGATGAACTGGAGACCACCGCGAAGCAATTTGCTTCTGAGTTCACGACTCTAAGGAATCAAGCTGAGACTGTTGATCAAGATATTGCTGAACTAGAGAGACAGTTGAGCGAAAAGAAGGCAAATAAGGTTTTGCTTAGAAAGAGTTTTGAAGATTTAGCCGATCGAGCAGCTACTTCAAAACAAGCATTGATCGATGCTCATGAGGTCATGTCGTTGTTGAGAATCAAGAAGAAACAAGCAGAGAAGATGGTTACTGAAATGGAATGTTCATGGGAGTTTTTAAAGACTACAATTCCCTGATTCTGAAGCCAACTACCTCAAATTGTCAACTCAGCTAAATAATTATAATTATTCATTGATTGTGCTTGTCCTAGGTAGCATAGTCTAATGGTGGTAGGTAGTTCACCTCATAAATTGACTGATATAATGGGGTTGGCTGGCCTCTATCTATGCTATGCTCTTCTTTGTTTTGCTTAGTGATCTCAAAAGGCTAGATCTTGAGGCTCCCTCAATTTTAAAGTCTCTGCATAATTAATGGTGTCCAAATTCCGTGGTATAAAATAATTTTTTTCTCATTAGCTATAAAGATTAATATGATTAAAATAAATAAACATCACATATTAAGCTTATGGTTCAACATCATGGCAAAAATAATGGATATTTACATTTAGAGCATTGTGGAATATAATTTTAGCATTGGGGAACCAACAAGCAAGTTGGGTTTTCTTTTTCTTTTGTGAAACCGACAAAGTTTAAAATAATAAAAATAACAATGTTAAGTAATAGAAGAGGATTTTTTTCTATATATAAAAGTTCATTGCCTATGTTAAAGACATACATAGATATCTAAGGAGAAAAAAATTTTGAGCTGATTACATTTATGTGTTCCATTTGTTTTAATTATCTGTAATTTAGCTCGATTATTTTGATTGTTCTTATGAGACTGGCAAAGCATGAGTTTTCACAGTTATGAATATGAGAACCACCATGGAAGTTGGAAAATTGGCAAATCGATATGCAACCCAGTTGCAGTTTTGCCGCCTCCAAAACCCCATTTCAGATTCTCTAGCTCGACACGTACATGCCCACATGATTGCTTCTGGGTTTCGTCCACGTGGCCATATTCTCAACCGTTTGATGGACATCTACTGCAAATCATCAAATTTGACTTATGGTCGCAAACTGTTCGACCAAATTCCTGAACCAGATATTGTTTCGAGAACGACAATGATTGCTGCCTACTCTGCTGCTGGGAGTCTTAAGTTAGCAAGGGATATATTCTTTGCAACTCCATTGAGCATGAGAGATACTGTTTTCTACAATGCCATGATCACTTGTTGCTCTCATAACAATGATGGCTTTGCTGCTATTCAAACCTTTCATGACATGAGGCGGGCTGGTGTTGGGCCTGATGATTTTACTTTATCCAGTGTTCTCAGTGCTTTGGGGCTTATAGTTGACGATGAAAAGCAGTGTCAACAAATGCATTGTGCAGTTGTGAAGATTGGGTTGGGTTTTGTTACTTCGGTTTTGAATTCATTGATATCTGTTTATGTCAAGTGTGCATCGTCGTCAATGGCCTCGTCATCATCGGCTTCAGTGATGACTTCAGCTAGGATTTTGTTTGATGACATGTTGGAAAAGGATGAGTTATCATGGACAACGATAATTACCGGGTACGTGAAGTGCAACAACTTGGCTGCAGCTACGGAATTTCTTGATGGGATGACTGAAAAGTTGGGAATTGTTTGGAATGCCATAATTTCGGGTTACGTGCACCATGGCCGTTTTCAAGAAGCAGTGCAAATTTACAGGAAGATGCTTTTGAAGGGTGTTTCTCAGGACGATTTCACTTACACGCATGTCATCAGTGCATGTGCAAATGGGGGTTTCTTTCAACTTGGAAGACAGCTACATGCTTATATTTTAAGAACAGAAGCAAAGTCCACTCCAGAATTCTCACTGCCAGTGAGTAATGCATTGGTTACGTTATATTATAAATGTGGTAAGATGGATACAGCAAGGAAGATTTTCAATAAGATGTCTGTAAGAGATGTTGTTTCATGGAATGCTATCTTATCAGGGTATGTAGATGCAAGGCAAATCGAGGATGCCAAATCATTTTTCAGTGAAATTCCAGAGAGAAATCTTCTAACATGGACCATAATGATATCTGCTTTAGCACAAAATGGATATGGAGAAGAAGCTATAAAGATTTTTAACCAAATGAGAACAGAAGGTTTCGAACCCTGTGATTATGCATTCGCTGGAGTGGTTATATCCTGTGCTGTTCTTGGGGCATTGGAGAATGGACGCCAACTCCATGCTCAAGTAATCCATTTGGGGCATGATAGTAGCCTATCAGCTGGAAATGCACTTGTTACCATGTATGCGAAATGTGGAGATTTTGACTCTGCGGAGCTGGCCTTCCTTACTATGCCTTATGTAGATTCAGTTTCTTGGAATGCTCTAATTGCTGCGTTGGCACAGCACGGTCGCGGTCGTCAAGCACTAGAACTTTTTGAACAGATGTTGAAAGAAGATATCCAACCAGATAGAATAACATTTCTCACAATTCTTTCAGCTTGCAGCCACTCTGGTTTGATCAAAGAAGGACAACACTATTTTGATTCTATGTTGAGCACTTATGGCATTTCCCCAGGTGAAGATCATTATGCCCGGATGATTGACTTGCTGTGTCGAGCTGGGAATTTCTCAGAAGCAAGAAACTTGATTGATTCAATGCCATTCGAGCCAGGTGTGGCAGTCTGGGAATCTCTTCTTTCTGGTTGTCGGACGCATGGGAATATGGATTTAGGAATCGAAGCTGCTGAACGACTGTTTGAGCTGAGACCCCAGCATGATGGAACCTACGTGCTTTTGTCAAACATGTATGCCAATGTTGGAAAGTGGGATAATGTGGCAAAAATTCGGCAACTAATGAGAGGACGAGGGATCAAGAAGGAACCCGGTTGTAGTTGGATTGAAGTTGAGAACAAAGTACATGTTTTCTTGGTTGATGACACTGCACATCCCAGGGTTCAAGCCGTGTACAAATATTTAGAGAAACTGGGATTGGAAATTAGGAAGTTGGGATATATCCCTGATACAAAATTTGTGTTACATGACACTGAGTGTGAGGAGCATAAAGAGTACGCTTTGTCTACTCACAGTGAGAAGCTTGCTGTTGCATTTGGACTCTTGAATATTCCACAAGGAGCCACAGTTAGGGTCTTCAAAAATCTTAGGATTTGTGGAGATTGCCATAACTTTTTTAAGTTCCTATCAAGAGTGGTGGAGAGGGAACTTGTTGTCAGAGATGGGAAGAGGTTTCATCATTTTAGAAACGGTGAATGTTCTTGTGGCAATTATTGGTAGACTAACAGTTTTCTCCACATTTATTTATTTTTTTAAAAAATGGGCCATTTGATTCAAAAACTAATTTTATTAAGATAGGAAAAACATCAAATGTTATAAAGAGATATAGGATTTTGGCTTATGACAGTCATGGCATCAGCCTGCAAAACAAGGAATCATACTTTTTTACTATTATGTAAACTTTTTACTATAGAGAGACTCAAAGGAATTGAATTTTCCATGTTTTGAAGATGGTAGTCAAGGAGACACATTTTGCTGTTTTAACATTCGTATACAAATTCTCTTATTAATCCCAAGAAAAGTAAAGAATATGCCTAATCTTGGGCACAGTTGGAAATGTGAAACTACTTTTTTTTTTCTTCCAAAAGGATACATGTGGATGAACTGGAATTTAAAGAAGTGGGTATTGATATTGTTAGTTTTATTCTACACAATGAGGAAGTGGTCCAAAGTGTGTTAAAACAATTATATCGGTTGAAAAACTTGTATGGATTAAGGTCCTCTTGTTTTTATCAAGGCCTTTGGAAATCATGTCTACAGTTCTCTTGAATTGATGGATTAAGGTTATATATTGTTCATCATGGCTAAAGGAGTTCATGACAACTCCCCCTGATAACTAGCAATTATTTGTTTCAAATATTGAAGATTGAGCTAATGTATTTCTTTCTTTATTATGATTAGACATTTATTACAACAACAATCATTGCTTTACATTAAAACAAAATAAAGTACTCGAACAACCTAATACATATATTACTCAGAAAACAAGTAGCAAAGCTAGCTAAATATGTGAGCAAACCTATTTCCGGAAACTCATGGAAATAGTAAACTAGCTTAGTTAATAACTTAATACAAACTTAACCCGGGAGCTCCCTTGCGGCTGCAGCTTATACAAAACACTGCAAAAGTCACACCAAGTTCCCTCCTTAACAAATGGACTTGTATCTAAATATAGCATCCCATATTGTACCAAGCAACCATTTAGGCAGCTAACCACTAGAAAGCAACTATCCTCATTAATCGTCATGATCTTCGAGTGCAGTTAGGATCATCCTGCAACATATTGCACAAAGGAAGATAATTAGTGTCACAGTAAATCATATCATTCGAAACATGGTTTTTTTGCAATAGCAAGCAAAGTTTTTCTCTGTCACAATACCAAAATATGCAAAGAAACAGTTGGATAATGAGATAAAAGAGTTTGAAAAGCCTTTGCTTCTTTTCTTTATGAAGCATGTTGAATATCTCAGTAACATCTACCAGGTGCTGCTTCCGCGCATATCTGATCAGAACCAATAAAAAGATTACACCTTTTAGCGTTTAGCTTTCAAAATCTAAATAATGACATAACCCAATTGCACTTTATGAAGTGCTGCATAGCAACATGTAGGATGAATGAGAACTTACAGTTGCACGTTATAATAGAGATACGGACCACACAATAATGACATAACCCAATGCCCTGATAGAAAGAAGAAGACACACAGCAGTCCTTGTGTAATGAACTCGGGCAAAATCACTCTATTTACCCTTGCTGAAGAGTCGTAGGGGTTGATATAATCAAATTCTAGATCAGCAAGACACATAAGCTGCAATTAAATTAAGTGTTAGAGCAAAATATATCACTTCGTTTAGAAGAAAGAATCAGTAACATTACTCCAAAATCTAGTCTTTAAACTGTTATTACATCCAAGCCCAGAGCACGCTTAATGCCAATTTTCATAATGGACGCTTTCAGTTAAGTTAACAGCTGTATAATGCTATCTAACTTCTGACTTGCTAATTGTATCAATGGTTATTTGTGTACAAAATAATGATGTTCAAACCTACAAGTCGAACAATTTCAAGACCAGACTATTCCTAGGAAGTTGAAAACACAAATCTTTTGAGAGCAAAAATTTCCAAAACTAATCTTGAGCTTATTAAAATTATGTTCTTAGATTCATGGACCCGATTGAAATCAGTGATATCTTTCATTCACATCTTCATTCCATCAAGAACATTTTATAAAACTTTTGGACTCCCGAATTTAGTGCATTTTACTTTCACGCAATTCACATTTACAGTCATAATATACTACATGTGATTATAATAAAATCCAACATAAAATAGTCAAGAACTGCAAAAACAATGACACACACAAGGAAAGTCAAAAGGCTTGTAAGCAAATCACATGCCCCAACAAGCAGAAAGTTCTACGAATGCAAAGTTCATGGTTCAAACATCAATATACATGTATACACATATATATATTAAGAAAACTCTGCTCTCCTCTAAGATTTCCCACAGAGGTAGCTGCGAATACTTTCCTCATTCTAATGACAAATGATTAAGAAAGAAAAACCCTTTTTCAGTTTAAAACACCCTATGAGCACAAACCATCAGAAAAGGCCCTTAGATGGTCCATTTTATTTAACAAGTGAGAAAAGGAAAGTAATTGCAACACTATACAAGAAAGCAAATTTTTAGCCTTGTTCAAATACCCCAACTTTCAAAACCCTTTGTTGTTGCAAACCATGATATTGAATCCAAATAAACAAGTTTGTCCATCCCAAAAATTCAATGCTCTGACACACCCAACAATTATATGTATGTATATGCATACATAACAATAAATTAAAGTGGATTAGAAATTAACCTGGTAAACAATAAGGATGAGTAGAGCAATGAGGATGAAGAAAGATATGAGCCACACATAAAGATCCCCCATGGCCCTTCTCTTTGGGCAAGCTTTGAGTCTTAAAACAGCAATAGAGTAAAGCTGTACAGGTATGTGTGCAATTCAAAAGTGAAAGAGAATGACTTAAGAAGCTTACCAACTGAAAAGTGAAAGAGAATGACTTAAAAAGCTTACCGACTGAAAAGTGTGTTGTCTTGTTGCTGTTGGATAGCCAGCAATACTGCCGGTCCCTCTATATTGAGCTCCTCATCAAACTCTGATTGATTCAATATTGAAAAACTATGATTTAAAAAAGGGTGTTCTGAAACTCAGAAACTGAAATATGTTTATGAAAATTTAATTGGTAAAGAAACACTATCTATTATATAATACTTGCATCTCAACATGAGATAAAGATAGTTGCTCATCATGTTTGTGGTGGATTGAGCACCATTTATTGTATCTAATATTGACAAAACCAAAATAATATGTTGGAAACAACTTGCCATTGACAACTGCACTAAACTTGATAGAACTACCAAGGGCATGACAGGACAACTTTTGTTCTTAACTCATATATCAACACTTAAAACATTTGACAGGTTTAAACCCAATAAGTAAAGCAAACTAATAGCTTAGATCATAACTTGATAAAGGTAAGTTACATAATTCTTTCGAGAAGCAAAAGACTAATGAACTAAACCAACACTTAGCTAAGAGTCACACTAGAATATACTTGAAGTTTAATATACACAAAGAAAAGAACAATTACTATGACAAGAGAATAAGAATTAGAAGAAAACCAATATGTTAGAAACCACATGCAAATGACAGACTACCAATTAAATCAAAGTCTTTTTGAAAAGGTGCTGGACGGACACCTAGAAGCATGTAAACAAGTAACCTAATAAATCCATTCCAAAGGCCAAAAAAAATCAAGTTTTTATCTTAGAAGAAGAAGAAGACAGAAGCTTAGAGCTGGCCTAGAACAAATATCAAACATACAGACAAAGTAATTGGTGAAAGACCAATAGGGACGGAACGGAAAGATGAAAAAAAAAACCCAACTTTAAGCCAAACTCTACAAAAATTGAATTTTCAGACAACACAATCAATCACAAGTCTAAGAGATTCTGTTCATCAAGCGATTATTATTACATCGAGAGAAGACAAAAAGAATTAAACAAACCTGTGCACCACAGATTTTTCAAATTTGCGGAGGAGGAGCAACATGCAACCTGAAAGAGTACCGATCTGTGATTGTGAAGAATGTAAAAGGCTGGCTGGAAGGAGAAGGCGAAAGCATTCGGGTAGAGGAGAAAAGCGCAGTAGATTCAGATTGACTGAAAACGAACGATTATAATACGTTTTCTATTTTCATGGTATTTTGAGTTCTTTTGTACTTGTTTATTGGTAGTTGAAAAAAGATGACTTTTTTTTTTTGCTTCATATGTGTCCTCCTCCTCCCATCTCGGTAATTGACTCACCTTTTAAACAAAGCTGGTATTATTGATGTTTCAATGGAGTCTTGGTAAAGTTAAGGCGTCTGTGTTGATAAATTTTCCCATATACTTACCAATGAAATATACAATCAATATGTTCTTGTAATTAAGGTCATGCTAAAGATAGTCAAAGATAGATGTGAAGAGTTCAAATGTGTTAAAATAATGGGCTTTTGAAAACAAGTGTAAGAGCATAGTGATCCAGCTGTCCGATTCAATGGTGGCTTTCGAAAACAAGCAAAAATGTCCCCTACCAATTGAATACTTGGGTCTATTTGATGATGAAAATCACACGTGATTAACAACGCGGCACTCTATAATTGGTGGGGGCACTTTCTCGAACCATGATAGCTCATCGTCTAATCGAAAGACATGCTTTGCCAAGCCATGAGCGGCAGAAATTCATATCGCAAGCCACATAGAACAAAACTGTCCATAGAAATTTAGACAATAAAATTCTAACATCCTCAAACACCATCCCAAGCTCATTAAAACACTCATCCTTGGTTGATAGCTGAAAAAACAAACAACACCAAGCAACAACAGTTATTAGAAGAGACAATCTTTGAATTAATCTTATCGGCAAAGTCTTTGTAGTCGTAAGCTCTCCACAAAACTGACCTACAAAACAAAAATAAATAAAATTCTATTACTACATAATTTAATGAAAAATTAATAGCTAAAATGAAAGAAAAATGTAAAATAATCCATATTATAATATAAAACAATCTATATATATAAAGAATACTTATTTGTTAAAACTGAAAAATCGTTGATGTATAAGCCAATAACACAAAATGAATTACTTCTCTTATTCATTGAGTGTACCACAACACTATCCTAAATAATTAGGGTCAAGCCATAAAAAATAGCACGAAAGCTGAAAAAGACACAAAATTAAAAATACCCATAAAAACCATTGTTGACCGAGGTTTTCGGCAACTATCAAAATATAATTATAATAAAGAGCTGTAAGAAAGTGAGATGGAGGTTTTTTACGTGGTTGGGGCGTTAATGAGCCTTAGTCCACGAGTCTCTGTTATTAATGGATATATTTAATATAGATTCCACACTTGAGAGAATGTCTTTCTCATAAATACAGAGAATGTTCTTGGTGAGTATTTACTCTTCTTGCTCTTTTGCAACCCAAGATTCTCGACCCCATTAAATGAGCTTTGAGGGGGTATTTATAGTGTTTTGGTGGGGGAATCCCTAGAATTGTTCTTACACATGTATCTGTAAGTATCCATAAAGTTGGGCATTTCCAATGAATATACCATGGGTGATGCATGGTCAAATCCCTAGGTGCTGTAGGGTTTTTATGGAGAATGTCCTTTTTGCCTTGTGATTGACGTGACTCTTCGCAGAGTAGCCGTCGCTAGACTTAAATGATCATTACTGTAGCGCTGCTGTTTGGGGGTTGTGCCGTCAGACTTTATTGCGTGTTACAGTCCCAACACGCTTCCTCCCATGCAGCATTAAATGCGACTTGATTGCTCGGGAGAGACCTGACACATCCCGGAGAGCCTTCACGCTATGCACGCTTCCTGGAGTACCTTGTACTCCGGGAGCCTCCTCCGGGACCCATGCTAACAGCGCTTCCTTGTGGCGCGCAAAGACTTAGCAAATGTTTACAAGTTATCTGATCCACGTGTCCCCTCTCGACTGGTCCACGTATTTTGGGCGAATTCTGGAGCAACATTTACCCCCAAGCCTTGTTTACTTAGTAAAAATAAACCAAGGCTTGTTCAAGTGCCTCCGGTCGACTCCTCGTTTCCCTGGCTCAAGCCTCGAGCGCGTGGGGGCACATTTAATGATGACATTTAATGCAGCGATTCTCCTTCTGCAGGAATGTCTCCAGCCGCCTCCTCGGTCTTCTGACACGAGCTTGGGGCGCGTGAAGGCGTGTCTAATGATGGCATTGAATGCAGCGATTCGCTTTTGCAGAGGTCGATTCGTTTCACGCCCTTTGATTGATGCGGCGCATTAATGGTGTCAGACGGATACTCAAATGTTTCCACCGCCTTTATGGCAGATTGATCCGATCCGTTGATTTTCGGGAATTCGAATCGTGCATCTCCCCCACCGTGCGGTTGGTAGGTGATGACGCCCGTTCCTCATGCGTTTTTGCCTATAAAAGCCACCACCTTTCCTTCATTTCGGTTACTTTCCATTCCTTGCCATTTCTGCTCGAATTTCCCAGAGAGAAAATTCCTCAAAGTAGCACGAACTGTCTTAATACTTAGACACTTCTTTCAGTTTTCCAGTATTCGACTTCGCCAGTTCTTCTCAACTTTCACTCAACCACATTCAGTACCCCCAGTTCAACGATCTACTGTAAGTTTCTTGCATCCTTATTAACATGCTTTCATTTACTTCGTTCGCTTTCTGGGTTCGTATTTTGAGACTTCTGGGTGTGTGAGTGTTTGAGTTCTTCGAGTTCCGCTTTATGTTTACTGCGTTAGTTGTAGAATCGCCATTATCATGCCTTTGATGTAATCATACAGCTTTGTTTGAAGAGAGCCATGCGTTTTTCGTTTAACAGTTACTTAGGGCATAGGATGGTTTTTCTTTTTTTTCTTTTCTTTTTGCGAAACCACTTTCTGTGATTTCACTGCACCCGACACTTGTTCAGGAATTTTCTTCCGAGTTTCTCATGTGACACGTGTCCGGAGGGGGCCTCTTTCCAGCGGTTAGGGGACCCCCACTCCCTTTTTCTTGATTTAGGGTTTGGTATGGGACCTAACTGCTGGACTTTTCTTTTTCCCTTTTTTGTTTTTCTCAGAACACAAAATGTCTGCTTCTGGCTCAAAATCTTCGAAGAAGAAAGGAAAAGATATGGCCACGCTGGAGGAGGTTTCTCTGGGACCCGTTGCCCAGGAGGGGTATAAATCCCGTGCGACTGGTTGGGAAGCGGCCGAGCTTCGATCCACCCTGACTTGTCCTCACCAGCTGGAGAACATTATTAATGTTGCTGGGATCAAACCCTCCACCTCAAGGACCTTTCACCGGCCTCCTCGTGACTCGGAGACGCCTAACCATAACTATGACGGCTTCGGGGCTTGGAGTCAGACCCATTTGATGGCCGGTGCCATGCTCCCGCTTCAAGATTACTTTGTTAATTTTCTTGTATTTGTCGGCCTTGCGCCATACCAACTTATTCCTCAAGCTTACCGCCTGCTCTCAGGCTTATTTATTTTTTACACCGCCCGTGGCTGGGGGTCTCCTAGCCCGGCGGAAATTTTATATTTTTATGAACTTGTATCCGTCCCCAAGAAAGGGGACAAACTTAAGGATGATTTTTATGGGTTCCGGATCCACCCTGCTAACGAGGGGGTGGTTCCGTATAATAGGCAGACTCACGTTAAGGAGTACCGCCACCGCTTTTTCTTTTCTTCCGGGTTCAGGGCCGTGGACCACCCGGAGCTTCTCACGGAGTGGGTGCGGATCCCACCTTACCAGCGGACGCTTCCCACTCAGGCTTTCCTTCGAAGGGCCCAAGCCTTCGCCTCCTATGACCACGCCGATCTTGATGCTCGGGGCACGGTCACCACGGAGAATTGTAGAAAGGCCAAACTTATCCTTTCTCACCAATCCGTGGATGACTCCAACCTCTCACGGGTCATCTGCCCCAATGTGAGGGCGCCGGTTGCGGAGAAGGCCTTCCGGGATGAGCTTATTGCCACGGCAGAGAAGAAGTACCAAGATTATCTCTACGTAAGGCCCAGGAGAAGGCGTACTCTAAGGCCCAGGCTGCCTCTGGGAGAGGGCTTCGCGTGGGGAGTCCGGTGGTGCGAAGGAGCCAAGCCATTGGCGGGAAGTCCGAAGCTAAATTTTTTGACAAGATACTTCAAGAAGAGATTGGGGATCGTCCTGCCGGGAGGCCCCTCTGTATTGAAGATTCTTCCGAGAAGCAGACTTCCCGGCCACAGCCTTCAGCCCCCGAACCAAACTCGGGTGCTCCGTGCTAGCACCTCCGGTGCGGCGGTAAGTCTCCCTTGATAATTCGCTATGTTCCTTCCGTTGATGAATACACCAGTCATAGGCCCGTAGGGTTCGACGAGCGTCTTCGTAGATTTAAGATGCCGTTGACCCGGTGGGGGGATCGTTTGAAGGAATTTTATTTTACGAACTTAGGAGATTACCTAGGTCGGTCCGGATGGGCTGCGGCCCTCCGAACCTATTCCCTTAGGTCCATCAGCTTACATAACGTCCAGCTGGTTTCGGCCCTCGGACAGTTATCTCGGAGATGACGCCGCCAGCATTAAAGTACAGGACTTTGCTAGGGCCGAATTAGGAAGTTCGGGTAGGAGTAGCTTATTTGCTGTATCTTGTATAAGCGGTTCCTCACGGACTTCTAACACTTGCTTATTTTTTGAAACAGATATCTCCATGGATGCCATCCTGGAACAGCTCGCCGGGGTTCATACTCCCGTGGCTCCTCCGGCCTTCACCCCTTCTCCCCTGGCCCCTTCCTTGAAGGTTTCTTCCAGCGCTCCCCCCGAAACTATTGACTTAGTGGATGACGAGGAGGTGCTTCCGGGAGAAGGCCAAGGGAAAAGGTGGGACTTCTCGGAGGAAGCCGTTGAGGGTGCAGGAGAGCCTCAAGCCCTTCCGGAGGTAGCAGAGGAGGACGAGGAGGAGCCTGAAGCGGCTATGATTCGCAAGCGTAAGGGCAAGATGGTTGCCCAGGATGAGCCGAAGAGGCCTCGGAGAGCCGACACTCCTGCCCATGGCCTAGACGGCGGGGTCTCCCCGATGGAGGAAAATCCTGCTCCTCCCCACATCGAGCTTACCCCGATTCCGGGGGACGAGGTGAGGCAGGAGCTTCGCATAGCCAAACACAACTATGCTATGGATGAGTACTCCCGGGGGTATGCTGAAGTGGAGGCCCTTAGGAGGATTCTGCGAGCTGAGGTTGAGGCGAGCATCAACCACCCGGAATACCAGGATCCGTGAGACCTTAATCTGGACCCCTTATCGGACTGGTTCCGTCGCTTCCTAGGGCCTACCTTGGCTCCTTTTGCCGCGGAGATGACCGGCGAGTTCGCTTCTCAGCTCACACGTTGCGCGCCCAAGCGGTTTGCCACTTGCGCTTCCCTGAACTCCATCTTCCAGGTCCAGGACCTCAGCCATTCTCTCACGGTGGTAAGTACTTTGCAATTTTTGCGTTTCCTTTTATTGCTTGTATTTTGTTTTCTTCCTTTGAGAAATTTTTCCTTATACTTCGTTATGGTTCAGCTTGCTGCTGAGGCTGGCCGCCTCTCCAAGAACATCATAAACCATGGCTTCACTCTGTCCGACTTTGGGGACATGAATGACGTCAGGAAGGTCCTTCAGGACCTCACAGCGGAGAGGCAGATCTACCAGGAGGCTGCCGAGCGCCAGGAGGCAGCGGCCAAGGCCAAGGAAGAGGAGGCCAAACGGAGGGAGGCTCAGGCGGAGGCCATGATTCGGGACGAGGCTCAGCAGAGAGACAGGATGGAGGCCCATCACCAGGAGGAACTAAGGGCTCAAACCGAGGCTGCTGAGAAGGCCAGGCGAGATCTCCGGGAGGCCAGGGAGGCTTTGGATGAAATGGTCGCCAAGGTGAGATCTTTAGAGGAGACTCACCAGTCGGACATTGAGTCTAAGGCCGCTCTAGCTGCGGAGTTGAAGGAGCTTAGGGATTTCAAAGAACAATCCACCAAGAAGGCCAAGAGGGCCGAGCTCCTTTCTCCTGTTTCCTGCGCCCGGTGCCCGAAGCGTTTTGATGATGGTGTCTATATGGCTTGGGCCACCAATGATCAAAGTATCAAGCTTACTTTTTATCCCAAACCCGAGGAGATGATTGCCAGATTTTGGGAAAAGAAGAAGAAGCTTGATGCCGCGCTTGAGGCACGGATTGGACCTCGTCTTCCTCCGCGGGCTGACTGAGCTGCCGTATTATTGACCCAGATAACTCTTCTTTTTTTTTTTTGTTTGTATATATTTGCTGCTGCCTTAGAACAATTTACATATAGGTGGCAGCTTTCATTTGAAGGGGAGACAATTATATTTTAAGGCCTGTCCCCGGGCCATTTATATGTAAATGACCTGCCCTTTGGGCTAGGATATTTTTTATGCGATCTTTATTTGTCACACTTATATATTTTAACCTGTCCTTTGGCTCAGGGTTTTTATACTTATGCTTTTTATTTTTGTGCATACTTTTTGACCTGCCCTTTGGGTCAGGATATTTTACTTAGTTTGTTTTTTGTTTGTCCGTGCGGTATACCCTAGTACCCCCCTGAGTGGCATAGAAACTTTGTTTTTAAGGCACTCAGTTTTATTTAATACAGAGGAGGTATACATTTGGACGGTACAAACTCTTTGAACAAAATCTAAGTTTAATTCGCTACTGGTAATATTTTCTGAGGTGATCGGCATTCCAGGCTCTTGGGACGGTGGTTCCGTCCATTCTTTTTAGTTTGTAAGTGCCAGAACCGATTTCGTCCTCGATCTCATATGGTCCTTCCCAATTTGGTCCAAGTACCCCCACTCCGGGTTCTTGGGTGGCTGGAAAAACCCTTCTTAGGACCATATCCCCAATAGCAAATTTTCTATTTTTAACCTTGGAGTTAAAATACTTGGTCACCTTCTTTTGATAAGCAGCCATCCGTATTTGAGACTCATCCCGGAGTTCTTCGATTTGATCCAAAGCCTCTTGGAGCAGTGCCTGATTGGTGGCCGGATCATAAGTCGTCCTCCTGTGGGATGGGAATAATGTTTCCACCGGGACCATTGCTTCACAACCGTACGCCATTGAGAATGGCGAGTGACCGGTTGTGGTTCTGGGGGTCGTCCGGTAGGCCCACAATACCCTTGGCAATTCTTCAGGCCAGTAGCTTCTTTTTCAAGGTGACCTTTAGGATTTTATTGACTGCTTCCGCCTGGCCGTTTGTTTGAGGCCGGGCTACCGCGGAGAAGCTTTTTACCACTCCGTGTTGGTTGCAAAAGTCAGTAAATTCCTCGCAATCAAATTGCTTTCCATTGTCTGAGACTATTTTGTGAGGCAAGCCGTATCGACACACTATATTTTTGATAACAAAGTCCAATGCCTTCTTAGCAGTTATTGTCTTCATGGGCTCAGCCTCTGTCCACTTGGTGAAGTAGTCCACTGCTACTATTGCATACTTTACCCCTCCTTTTCCCGTAGGTAGAGACCCGATGAGATCTATTCCCCAGACCGCGAAGGGCCAGGGGCTGGTCACCAAAGTGATCTCATTTGGAGGAGCTCTCGGTATGTTCGCGTACCTTTGGCACGAGTCACACTTTTGGACGTAGTCTATACAATCTTTTTTCATTGTTGGCCAGAAGTACCCTTGCCTCAATATTTTCTTTGAGAGGCTGGGTCCTCCCGTATGATCTCCACAGAACCCTTCATGGACCTCCAGCATGATTTGTCTAGCTTCAGGGTCCGATACACGCCTTAAATAAGGCATGCTGAGTCCTCTCCGGTAGAGAATTTGGTCCATCATTACATAACGATGAGCTTGATACTGAATCTTTCGAGACAGTGCCCTCTCTTGGGGCAACTCACCTGTGGTTATGTATTTTATGATGGGGACCATCCAGCTGGGTTCTTGCCCAACCGTTAGTGTGGTCTCTTTTATTTTGATGCTTGGCTCTGCCAAGCGTTCCACTGGTACTACCCCCAGTTCTTCGATTTCACTGTCTGAGGCTAACTTAGTCAGACAGTCCGCATGAGCGTTCTTCTCTCGGGGGATTCTTTCTATTTTATAGTCCGTGAACTCGTGGAGCAGTTCTCGGACTATTGTTACGTACGCGGCCATCCGTTCGCCGCGAGTTTGGTATTCTCCGGAGACCTGGTTTACGACCAGCTGAGAGTCACTGTAGATTTCCACTCTCTTGGCTCCTACAGCTTTAGCCAATTTTAGCCCTGCTATCAGGGCCTCATATTCGGCTTCATTATTCGAAGCTGTGAAGTTGAATCGGAGTGCAGCCTGGAGCCGCAATCCAGTAGGTGATATCATAGCCACTCCGGCTCCTGAACCATTCTCATTAGAAGCTCCGTCTACAAATACTCTCCAAGTAGGGATTGGTGGTTCCGGTGTATTGGCTGTTGCCTCGGCTTCATTGCATTCGGTGATGAAGTCTGCCAAGGCTTGGCCTTTTACGGAAATCTGGGGCACGTAATGTAAGTCGAATTGACTTAGCTCCATCGCCCACTTGAGGAGTCTTCCGGATGCTTCAGGCTTTTGGAGAACTTGCCGGAGCGGATGATTGGTCAGGATTCTGATCGGATGGGCTTGGAAGTACGGTCTCAACTTCCTTGATGCCATCAGGAGGCAGAATACTAATTTTTCAATGACCGGGTACCTTGTCTCGGCCCCTATCATGCGCTTACTAACATAGTACACGGGGTGCTGAATTTTTTCTTCCTCCCGGACCAGTGCAGCGCTGACCGCGTGTTCAGAGACGGCCAAGTAAAGGAACAAGTCTTCTCCAATGACGGGTTTTGATAGGATAGGAGGTTTGGCCATGTGGTCTTTTAACCTTTTGAATGCCTCCTCGCATTCATCTGACCATTCGAACTTTTGGCATTTCTTCAGTATGTTGAAGAAGGGTATGCACTTGTCCGTGGATCGTGAGATAAAGCGGCTCAGTGCGGCTACCTTTCCGGTCAAGCTCTGCACGTCTTTATGTTTCTTGGGAGATGGCATGTCCAGGAGAGCTTGGATTTTCTCCGGGTTCGCTTCGATCCCCCTTTGGCTGACTATGAAGCCCAGGAATTTTCCCGACTTGACCCCGAAGGTGCATTTTTTCGGGTTGAGCTTCATGCCGTATCTCCGGGCAACTTCGAAACATTCTTCTAAGTCGCTTGCATGGCTGTTGCATGCTTTGGATTTGACGAGCATGTCGTCTACATATACCTCCATGTTTCGTCCCAGGAGGCTTTTAAACATCCGGTTAACCATTCTTTGATAGGTTGCTCCGGCGTTTTTCAGTCCGAAAGGCATGACTAGGTAGCAGTATACCCCCTTATCGGTCCTGAAGCTAGTGCACTCTTGGTCTGCCGTATGCATTTTTATTTGGTTGTACCCAGCATAGGCATCCATGAAAGACAGCAGCTTAAATCCGGACGTGGCGTCTACCATCTGGTCGATCTTGGGTAGCGGAAAGTAGTCCTTTGGGCAGGCTTTGTTTAGATCTGTGAAGTCTATACAAACCCGCCAAGTCCCGTTCGGCTTGGGCACCAGGACTGGATTGGCCAGCCATTCCGGATAGTACACGTCGCGGATCATGCCATTGGACAAGAGTTTGTCCACCTCTTTCTCTAAGGCTTCGGCTTTCACCGAGTCGAGCGGGCGTCTCTTTTGCTGTACAGGGGGCATGTCCGGGTTGACATTGAGTACATGGGTGATGACATGAGGGCTGATGCCGGTCATGTCTTCTTGGCGCCATGCAAAGATGTCGATGGCGCCCTTCAGTGTTTTTATTATTTTATCTTTTTCCTCCGGATCCAGGCTCTTCCCTATACGGAGTACTTTGGTGGAGTCGTCGTCGCACACTGGTATTTCTTCGACGTCCTCCATTGGTTCCACGACCCTTTCGGACCCTATGCGAGGATCCAACTCATCCTCTTCAGCCTTCTCTATCTCAGGGGGCCCTCGAACCATGAGTACTGGTAAGTGGGTGGCAACATTGTAACATTGCCTGGCCTCTCCCTGATTTCCCCTCACCGTTCCGACTCCGGCTTCCTGGGTAGGGAATTTCAGGCATAGATGTCGGATTGAAGTAATCGCACCAAAGTCGACGAGGGCCGGTCGGCCTAGAATCGCGTTGTAGGCTGTTGGACAGTCTACCACCACGAAGGTGCAATACTTAAATGTGCTCTGAGGGGGTATCCGGGCACAGGGTAACTGGGAGCCTGACTTTTCCCATCGGGATTAGCGTCGTCCCGTTAAACCCTGTGAGCTGTGATCCACTAGGCGAGAGGTCCCGGTCGGTCAACCCTATTGCAGTGAAGGCTTCTTTGAAGAGCAAGTTTACGGAACTCCCATTGTCAATCAGGACCCTTGCGACCACTTTATTTGCGATGGGGGTCTCTATGACCAACGGGTCGTGGTGAGGAAAACGCACCGTCTTGGCGTCTTCTTCCGTGAACGTTATGGGCTGGTCCATTAGTCGAGGCCTTTGAGCCGGGAGTTGAGTAACCTCCCACACCTCACTGTGTTTTGCGGCCTCGGCATATCTTTTTCGCTCCTTGCGAGTGTTTCCTCCGATATGGGGACCTCCGGAGATCATGGCTACCCGTCCATTAGGCCGGGGCGGTAGCCCGGGGATATGCCGGGTGTCACTCGCGGGAGCAAATGGAGGCAATACTCTGCCGTACCCCCTGGCGTTCCCGGAGGCATACCCCCTGCCACCTGCCCTGGATTAAGGTGGGGCAACCTATTTTTGATCCACTCATAGAGGTGGCCCAAGCGGATCAAATTTTCAATCTCGTCTTTGAGATTTTTACACTCGTTGGTGCTATGACCAATGTCGTTGTGGTACTCGCATCTTTTACTCGGATCTCTCCGGGAGCTATCTTTGTACAACTACGGGTCTCCGGTAGTGCGTATTTTGCCTAGTGGCAAAATATACACGTTCCTGAGAGTCCGTGAGCTCTGTGTACTGAGTATATTGGGGTGTGTACCCCTTCTTTTGGCGCTTCTCTCCCGTTCGGGTGCTGCCCTTGGAGGACCTTTTGCTCCTCGACCCCTGGGTAGGGCCTGTTAAGCTAGCAGTCGGGGCAGCCCGCGAAGGAGTTCGTCCATTCACCCCGGACGGGTTGCCGTAATGGGAAGATGCCGGTGCCAAAGCTTGGCCACACGGCCGTATCCGGAGTAGCGGAGAACCGTATGCCACTTACTTGTGGAGTTGCGGTCGGGACAAGTGCCGAGGGCGACACTCACGGCATGTATCCTGCTATCCCGGTGGGATAGTAGCCCCCGTAAGCCACGATCTGGGCTTCTTCGAGGTTAATATATTTTTGGACTCGCTTCGGAAGTCCCGAAGGCTAGCCGCCTTCTTGCCGCCACTCGTTCCGGAGGGAGTCCCAGTGCGGATTCCTGCTTGGAGAAGCGCAAGCTGTTGTCCGTCGTCGACCTTCTTGGTCTTCGAGGCTTCCTCTCGGAACCTCTTGATGTAATTCTTCAAGGTCTCGGTGGGCAGTTGCTTGATGTTGGTCAAGTCACTAACCTCCAAGTTAACCTTCCTGGCGGCGACAAATTGTCTCCGGAAGTTGGTTTGGAGTTTGTTCCAGCAACCCACCGATCCTGGTTCCAGTTTTTTGAACCATTCCTCTGCTGATCCGCTCAGAGTGAGGGGGAAGCACAAGCATTTGGCGTCATTGCTGACCCGCATGACTGTCATGACACGGTTGAACCGTGACAAGTGATCACCGGGTCGGAGTTCCCGCATATGCCGCCATTTCGGGCATCTTGAAGTTTTTAGGGAGCTCCGCCTCCAGGATATGTTTGGCACAAGGCTCCCGATCCTCACTGTCCGAGTCGGAGTCGTCTCCCTTCTGCCTCCGGGAGACTCGAGCAATATCTTTTCGAAGTATGGCAAGTTCCGCCATAATCCCTTCGTTTACAGTACCCGAGGAGACCACGGGCCTGTATCTTTTTTGGTCAAGGTGATCCCGGAGGTCACCTTGATTCCCATTGATTTGATTTCTCAGATCAATGGGAGGACATCTCTGTCCTCTTCTTCCTCTACCCCCTGGTTCCTGGTGCACGGAAACGCTTTTCCGGTCCCCTCGATCCTGAGGGCCAAGACTCCCTCTTTGGGGCTTGCCCCTCTGCGGACCTTTCCCTTTAGGGAAATCTGAGCGGATCCTGCGCCTTTTTCTTTCGCCTAGGGGTAGAAGTAGGGTTTTTTGTTTGGTTTTCCTCAGCAGGGTGCCTTATAGGGCTAGGTTCCCTAGGTCTTTGCTGCTGGGAATTAGGCGAAGACGTCGCTGGCTCCCCGTCGAGCCCAGCGGCCATCGCCTTGGGATGCACGTGAATACCAGCTGCCTCCATGGCTTTCTGCATGGCTAGCATCACTTCCTGCATTTTTTGATTTTGCGCTTTCTGAGCTTCGATCTCAGCTTCATGATCGATAGCTTTTTGTCTAAGGAGCACCAACTCCGAGTAGCTTCCTCCGTCATAGGCATACTCGTCGAGGTTTTCCTCGTAGTTCTCGTCGGGAACTATCTCTTCTTCTTCTTCCTCGGACTCCTCTGCTGCTCTTGAGGCTACATCTTCCTCATTGGGATCTTGAGCGTCTTCCAGAGGGCGAGGATGACGTGTACTTCTTGTCTCCACCATTGTTGTGAAGTCAAATGCTTGTTATGTAGCAGCTTTCCTCAGCTCTCAATGAAAGCACCAAAATGTTGACCGAGGTTTTCGGCAACTATCAAAATATGATTATAATAAAGAGCTGTAAGAAAGTGAGATGGAGGTTTTTTACGTGGTTGGGGCGTTAATGAGCCTTAGTCCACGAGTCTCTGTTATTAATGGATATATTTAATACAGATTCCACACTTGAGAGAATGTCTTTCTCATAAATACAGAGAATGTTCTTGGTGAGTATTTACTCTTCTTGCTCTTTTGCAACCCAAGATTCTCGACCCCATTAAATGAGCTTTGAGGGGGTATTTATAGTGTTTTGGTGGGGGAATCCCTAGAATTGTTCTTACACATGTATCTGTAAGTATCCATAAAGTTGGGCATTTCCAATGAATATACCATGGGTGATGCATGGTCAAATCCCTAGGTGCTGTAGGGTTTTTATGGAGAATGTCCTTTTTGCCTTGTGATTGACGTGACTCTTCGCAGAGTAGTCGTCGCTAGACTTAAATGATCATTACTGTAGCGCTGCTGTTTGGGGGTTGTGCCGTCAGACTTTATTGCGTGTTACAGTCCCAACACGCTTCCTCCCATACAGCATTAAATGCGACTTGATTGCTCGGGAGAGACCTGACACATCCCGGAGAGCCTTCACGCTATGCACGCTTCCTGGAGTACCTTGTACTCCGGGAGCCTCCTCCGGGACCCATGCTAACAGCGCTTCCTTGTGGCGCGCAAAGACTTAGCAAATGTTTACAAGTTATCTGATCCACGTGTCCCCTCTCGACTGGTCCACGTATTTTTGGCGAATTCTGGAGCAACAACCATCAAAACATAATGAAGATTGCTTATTTATGATGTTGTATCTTAAAGAAAAACAATTTCAGCATGAAAAATGCTAATGTCACCTTAAAGTTTTATTAAGGCATTTTAATTTCGAGTCGTATACAATTTAATTTAATAAACTCAGTCTTAAATTACATATATCAATTTGATACTCTCATTCTAAATTGAAATCTATGTTTATTCAATTTTAACATATTCAAATCTCATATCTTATTTGAATTCATAAATAGCATGTAAAAGCTGCGTAGTCAGTCATATACACAATAATCACAAATTGAATATATCTTATATGAAGAAGAAATAGTATGTCAAAAAACAAAAAATAAGAAATAAAAATCTTGCATTAATTCATAATAAAGTTTCAAGAAATTCAATTAAAAACTCTAAATAGAATTTAATTTATAATCATAATAAAAACATCTATGATAATATTTTTAGAAAGCATATTAAAACTAGAAATTAAAATATGAGTGAAAGAAAATAAAGTAGATAGAGTTGTCTTACTTCAATCTTCATCTCCAATCCTCTCCTTCTTCTTTTCTTTTTGTTCTCTAATGTCCTCTATCGTTAATTGCTTGAAAAATCCTCTCAAATTTGACCTATTTACTCCTAAATTCATAAGTAAAAGGTCTAGCCCACACAGACCCGCATTTACGTGTAAAAGACTCGCGCTCGCAAATTGCTTGTTGTCCAGGTATTCTTTTGCTCCAATCTCTCTCTCTCAATAAAACTCGTATAACTTTTGCATACTAACTCTAAATTAGTTGATTCAAGATGTGTTTGAAAGATGAGAAAGATATCTAAAATTTCTATGTTTTGATTTTTTTCAATATATAATCAGAACATAGTTAAATTTAGGTTTGAAATTTCAACTTAATTTTTCTTATAAAGTTTTTCTACAAAAACATCAAAATAACAAATTAATACTAAAACTAAACAAAATGAATAAAACAAACAAAACATAAAAAAAAAAATAAATAAACCTAAAAGATTATAAATTAACACAAATTCAAAAGATTAATGATGAAAAATAACTCAATTTCATAGAGTTAACACGTGTCAAATTCATGTTTAGCGAGTCATATCGTGTTTAACCCGTTTTTATTTCGTGTCGATCTGTTTTCGACCTACATCATATTTTACCGACCCTAACCCGTAACATTCGTGTCGTGTTCGTGTTCGTATACTGTGTCGAAATTCGTTTTGCCACTCCTATAGTGGTGCCTAGCACCATCTAGAAGTAGTGCCTTACGATTAGTTCACAATATTCCTTAAAGGTTATAATCGGGACACAATACTTAATTGCGCTAATAGAGATATTACACCAAGGGGGTGCTAGATACAACTGGCGCCTTTTAACACTTTTCTTTAATAAATAAAATGATGTGACATGTCAGTATGGTGTTGGGCAACTTAGAGCACTCTCAACAACTTTTTTATTCTATCATTTAAAATAAATTACCAAAACTCTACTTTATCTATTTTCATTTTTACACTTCAAAACAGTTTTTTTTTTTTTTTTATTTACATTTTTACAGAATTTTACATAAAAACCCTATTGCAACTAGCGCTGCAACCTAAATTACAACAAAAAATCGTATAGAAACCCCTATTGCAATTAGCGCTGCAACCACTTTAGAAACCCAATTGTAAATTTAAAAAAAAAAAGTTAAAAAAAAAAGTATATGAGATAATTCTCCTCTAATTTAAATGTTATATTTTTAATATATTTTATTTATTTAATCTATGTATTTATAAAGAGAGTAAATTAAGGCTAAACCCTTAATAGTTTCAGTTTTCTAGCACTTAACTCGTAAATCCATTTTTTCGTAAAAAACTTTCCAAATGTTCTGGTAACAATTCACTACTTTTATCTATTTTTAGTTGTTAATTACTAAGATGGATTGTCAATGATAATTATATATAACACAAATTTTTATAAATTTTTTATATTTTTACGTTTAATTTTTTTTAGGGACTTTTTTTTCTTTACACTTGAAAACAGCTTTTTTTTTTTTTTTTTTTTTTTTTTTTACATTTTTACGAAATTCTACATCGAAACCCCTATTGCAACTAGCGCTGCAACCTAATTTGCAACAAAAAATCGTATAGAAATCCCTATTGCAACTAGCGCTGTAACCACTTTAGAAACCCAAACCTTAAATTTGAAAAAAAAAAAAGTTAAAAAAATGGTATATGAGGTAATTCTTTTTTTTTTATTATATTTTTACAGTATTTTATAAAAACATAAAAAATAATAAATAAATTACATGAAAGTAACAAAAAAAATATTAAGATAATATATAAATAATAGAAAATTAATAATAAAATAAAAAAAAATATAACATAAAAATATACTAAAAAATTGTATTTTATGTAAATAAAATCTAAAAGCACAATCATAAATTAATTTAAGTGGCGTTTAGTAACATTTTTTAATCAGTTTGTTGTTTTTAAAATTGGAAAAGTAAAAATATTTTTTTAAAACATGTTCTATAAAATTATTTTGACTTTTCAATTTTTTAATTGAGAATCAAAATTTTGAAAAAAAAACTACTTTCAATATTTTTTTAAGTAGTTTTTTTTTTCTTAATCAATATTTTAAACTCTGACTAGACCCGAACCCAAATCCCTTCTACGGTCTTGGCGTTGAACCCGGCCTCTGACTCGAATTCGAATCTGATCCCGGACCTAAACCAAACTTAAATAAAATCAAAAAAATAAAAATAAAAATAAACTTTAAAGATAACAATTTATTTTTTGTTTTTTTAATGCAAATTGGAATTTTATTAATTTGCTAAATCAGCCAAAAGACAAGACTGTAATTCAGTAGGAACATCCCTCCCACTAAAAACTCGATATGGAAAAGAATATGACACTCTAGCAAAGCTGTGCGCAGTCATATTAGCAGATCATTTAATAAAAAAAATAAAGAAACATGGTTTGAAAATAGATAGAAGCTTTCGACAGTCCATCGCCACTCCCCCAAGAGGCGAAACCATGGTGATGTTACTTCGAATAGCTTGGACAATTGAGAGACAATCGGACTCGAGCTTGACATTATGCCATTCATGATCCTTGATCCAACTTAACGCCTCTTTAATGGCGAAAACTTCAGCCATGTTTGGTGCCATTGTACAACTGTTAAAGAACCAAAAGAAGAAAAAAACAGAGCACTGGAAACTGAAAACATGGGCTAGCAGATCACTCAAAACTAGGGGTGTTCACGGATTGGTTTGGTCTGGATTTTCATAATTTTTGAACCAAACCAGTATAACGGTTTTTTGAATATTAGAAACCAAACCGGACCAAAAAAATTGCTCAAACCAAACCATTAAGAACGGTTTGGTTTGGTTTGAAACTACAGTTTAAGTTAATTTATAATTATTCATATTTTTTAAGTAATTGTACTATTTTTACTAAGTTTTTAATTTTATTTTTCAAAATATATATTTAACATGATAAGTAACAGATCTATAACCTATAAATAACGATATAAAAATATTCTCAAAAGTTATACATAACATAAAAATCTAAAATTCATGCAATAAAAAATTTGGCACACAAAAAAGTTCAAAGTTATACATATAGTCATATATAAAATATATATAAATTAATTATATATTATAAACGGTCCGGTCCGGTTTAACCGTTAACTATTTATTACGAACCGCAACCGAACCAAACGATCAAAAATGGTTTCCCGATTACGGTTTACAGTGGTTCGAATTGTAGTGGTCCGAATTTAAACCACGATTTTTCGGTTTATATGAACAACCCTACTCAAAACCAATACGAACTTTGCATGTCAAAAGACAAGATACCATGACTTACAATCTATACTTTAGGTCATTTAATTACAATAGGAATAATCTCACTATTTTATTAATAATACCCAAACGAGAAACTTTCTTTTCTTTGTTTTTATTTTTTGTTTTTAAAATTAAAAAATAAAAATAATTATAGAAGGTAGTTTTATTTTTCAAAAATAAAAATAAAACAAAATTGTTACTATGCCAACTTAATTGTTCTAATAAATTATTTACAATTTATTTGGAAAAAATGTAGACGGAGTAGTTAGCTAACCAAATAACAGAAGAGGCTAACACCAAACAAGCGCCGGCCAAACGAAATGGGATATTCCATGCCGTTGCACCTTAACCTTTCTTCTTCCACTTCAACCATAATCTCTCCAATGGCTGCTACACTTCTTCCTCATCCTCACTCCTTCTCTTCCTCTCGTCTTCCCCTATCCCATCTTTCTTTTCCAGCTTCTGCTTCACTCCTCACTTTCCGCTCCAACCGCCACCGTTCTTCCCTTTCCGTCTCCGCCTCCCTATCCACCGCAGAATCTCAGACCACCTCCGGTTCCTATGGCGACAAAAAACTCCTCCTCGAAGTCAAAGATTTGACTGCCGTTATTGCCGAATCGAAGCAGGAGATTCTCAAGGGTGTTAACCTCACCGTCTATGAAGGAGAGGTCAGTCAATTTTCTCTTATACAATATTCCAATTTCAAAACTTTTACCCTTGAAGACCATAATTGCGTTACCAACTTCCGTTTTACTTGGTTTTTGGATGGGTTTAGATTCATGCTGTGATGGGGAAAAACGGTTCTGGGAAGAGCACGTTTGCTAAGGTAAGTGATTTTGTGAGAAATTAATTGTATCTGGTTTTACTATTGCTAAATTCTGTAGAATTTTTTGATTATTTTTTGGGTTCCGATGGAAATTGAAAATGTAATTATGTCTGCCTGAATACTTTGGTTGGTAGGTTCTTGTAGGTCATCCAGACTATGAAGTTACAGGGGGTAGTATGGTTTTTAAAGGGGAAAACTTGTTGGAAATGGAGCCAGAGGACCGCTCCGTTGCTGGCCTTTTTATGAGTTTCCAATCCCCAGTTGAGATTCCGGGTGTGAGCAATATTGACTTTCTGAACATGGCTTACAATGCTCGAAGGAGAAAACTTGGTCTGCCGGAGCTTGGACCAATCGAGGTATATAACTATTGGCAACTTCATTATCTTTTGTTTTTCATCCAGTATTTTGACAATCTAGAAGAAGACATCGTCCTTGCTGAATAATCTTTTTTTGACTTGATTTCAGTTATTTACTTCTTAATGTGAGTGCATACTAAATCTAATCTTATGTATATGAGGTAAAAATGAAGGAGTTGGGCTAAGTAGTACTTCTTGATATCATGAAATGGAATTGGAAGTGTCAATTAGTTGTAGGCGTCTTGATCATCATTTTTGGTGAGAAATAACACTGGGTGGGAATAAATAGATGAAACTGTGTTCTTGTACTTTGGTAGAAGAAGATGACCAGAACTCATTGTAATCTATAATGTCTACCTTAGGTGCTATAACTTAGGTAATTCTCATGATCTTTTGTTTTTTGACCCGAGGATCATTACTTGGATATTCTTCTTTCCTACTTTGTGTAAAGTGAATTTTCTTTGAAAGAAACAAGATTGTTTGATTGGCTAACTTTCATTGATACTTAAAACATATTATTGCTTTCTGTGATAAGTTGCTGTTCTGTCCTTGCAGTTCTATGCTTACATATTTCCTAAACTTGACCTTGTCAACATGAAGACGGACTTTCTCAATAGAAATGTTAATGAAGGATTTAGTGGTGGTGAAAAGAAGCGGAATGAGATTTTACAACTTGCGGTATGGTAATCATTGTTAATGATTTTTCATGTATGTCATCTGACAGAAATTTTCATATACTATGTTCTATATATTTATGCTCTTGCTTTCTAGAGAAGGTCCTTGTTGCTGCTATGCTTCACTGCCATATCAGTTTGAAGTTTTGATAGTGTACTTTACTTGATGAGAAAAATTAAAAATATTTAAAAGACTGACACTGTCCAGTAAACAATGTCTTAAGCATCAAACTCTTGGTGATGCAGTACAGTTCTTACTACTTACTTTAACCTATTCTAGTAGCCTCTCCATTATACTGTGATTATGTATCATCTCAGAACAGTGAAGCCAAGTTATCTAAAGCTATTGTATATGCCAAAAAAAAAAGACTGATATTGTCAAGTCAAGCTTTTGATGTTTATCTATATTGTTGGGAAGGAGGGGCAACTGTCTTTAGAAGTAATATGAAGTGTACACGTACTTAGTTAGTTTTAATGAGTACCTTCCTATACGTTTTTGAAATTCTTTTAGTGTTTGGGTAATGAATTCAACTTTTTCTTTTCTTTTGATGGACCTGTTTCCTGACTTTCAAATATAGCTGTTTTCTATGATATATATTCATGACATTGATCATATCATTTATGGGGCTGTTTATGGACACTTATGCATGTTTTCAGGTTTTGGGGGCTGACATGTCTATATTAGATGAAATAGATTCTGGATTGGATGTTGACGCACTTCGCGATGTGGCAAAAGCAGTAAACAGTTTACTGACTCCAAAAAATTCTGTGTTGATGATTACTCATTATCTGCGACTGTTGGAATTCATAAAGCCTTCATATATTCATGTTATGGTAAGTCAGTTTAAATTATTCAATACTTTAAGGTAGGATTTGATTGTCTTATGAAATAAAAAATGTAAAAGTTTAATTTTAAAAACAAGGAATCTCTTTTGACATGTCAAGAGCTGCATAGCATAGGCTGGAAGTGAACTTTTGGTGTGTTGCATATGAACTGGTGACGACTTCTTGTATCGCAGTTTGTCTCTTTTTCATTCAAAGTCAAAGATTTTTTTTAATTTTTTTTTTCAGTTTCTGTCTCAAGAATATGTTATTCCCGATTCAAAGTTGTTTGTCCATTTTGCTTCCATTTTTTTTTTTAATTTCTATTTGAGTGAAGGTTACTTGGTTTGATTATTATAGTCACAATTTCTCGGAAGATACTTGTTTGGGAGAAAACAAACTTAAGAAATCCATATATGGTATTTCTAGTATATTGAAACAGCTAGACTTTGATGGTATCTTGGCATGTTAACTTACGATTTTTTAACTTTTGGATGTAAACTGAAAATTATTAAAGATAAGTAGTTGTTAGTGATCAAATTAAAATTATAGAAAAAAGCTATTGTCATTGGAATATGATGTTCTGCTAATGTAGTTGTTCTCCTTTCACTATGGTGTTGTTATTATTACAAAGCAGTTATAAACAAGTTATTGAAATTTATCACTCCATTGCAATGTCATTATTTGCTTCTTTGGACAATAGGAGGATGGAAAAATTGTGAAGACAGGAGACATCAACATAGCCAAAATTCTTGAGAAAGAAGGATATAAAGGAATTTCTGATGCATAACTGCCAAGAATAGGTATTCATGCTCTTTCAGTGCACCGAGTCGAAATATTGCAAGTGTTGCTGTTTAGTTTTTAAAGCCTAAAGCTTCTTCTAAGATATCTTATTTTTTTTAGATTGTGATATTGCTTGGGTTAGAATGTAGAATTTTTTTATATATATCACTGTCTTGTTGTTTATTCTTTCTTCAGCATTTTGATTCAACATAAATAGCTGTGTGTGTCTTTTGCTTTTACTCTTTTCAAACACCATTTTCTCTAATTTCCTATTAGCGGCACTTAAGAAACAGTGATGACGTTACCTAAAAGAGAACGTATCTCCTAATGCTAACTCATACCTGTAGATCAACTTCACTTGGATAATCTGCATACTCATTAGTCATTACCTACCTTACAAGGAATCACCATTAACTCTACCTTTCGATTGTCAGGTCTCACTATGTAGTTTAGTTGGGGATGATAGAATTAGTTTTAGCCTTTTAGGGTATTTGTTATATTCAACTTTACTTTCAGTTCCGACCCTACAAACGAACTTGTTTTTTCCTAGTTCTGTTTCTATAAATGTATACTACTAAGCTTTATTTGATGTTTGTATAGATCCTCATCCTGTAAAAGAATGTCCGCCTATGCAGCGCAGCACGAGGATTTTACTGGATATTGCAACCATAAGGTATGGTGAGGCTTCGTTGGTGACTCTTTCTTCAAAACATGGTGTTGCTATGCAAATGGTATTGAGTTTATTTTTGTCTCTTTAATGCAGAAAGTTGTCTTAAGACAGGAAGATGCCAGGAAAACCTAGGAATTGGTAGTAATACATTTCTCAGGCTGGTAGAACTAATTTATTTTTACTTCTTTTTCTTACCCTAAACTCGAAAGTCAATAAATATTTTTTGATGAGTCTAGTCTGATTCGCAATAGGTATAGTATCTTTCAACAATTGAAACAAATGTGATGTTTTGATACTTTAGAAGTTGATTGAAAGGTTTAGATTGTGTTCCTTGTACTTGTATGTAACTTACACTCTTGGGTGTTGTTTGAAGAGTAAAACAATAAACATTATTTATGATATTCAAATTGGATGTTAAAAATGGATTGTAAGTTCTGTTTTTTTTTTTTTTTAACAAATAAGTTATTATTATATATATATTGAGCAATAAGTTATGTTATATACATTTCTTTTGGTGGCAAATTTGGTCCCTTTTTAGTGAGAAACTAAAAATTAAATAGAAGGAAGTAATTGATACCGGATCTGAAATGAAAAGGAAATACTTATTTTCTTTTCTTTTTTAATTAAAAAAAAATCCAATACAATGAGGTATTAAACATTTAATGAAAGAATATTTTTCGATAAATTCAATATTTATATTAATTTTTGAGCTGACTCATTGCATTGGTAAGAATTATTTTCTCTATGATTTGTGTTCAATCCCCACGTTGCTCAACTGTCATTTGTGTTTTTGCTTATAACTATTGAAATATACATTTTTTTTAAAAAAACTATTGTAATGTACAAATATTATTTTAGCAATTTCATAGAACATCACGTAAACTATTGAGAATTGTAAAATTCGAATAAGTACAACTAACATTTAATCATGAAGCTCTAGCCAAATAGTGAAAGCAACACGATTAGCAAATCACTTGACAAAAATAAAAAATACAATATTTAAATTTGAAATAATTAGTCTGCACTCTGAAATGCAGAATAACAAAAATCATTTAATGACCTTTGGATAGCTTGGATCGTGACCAAATTGTTCGATTCCACCACCACATCATATTGTCCTGTTTATTTCAACTAGCTCAACACTTCTTTAACTCCGATAGCTTTAGTAAGAACAGGATCAACCATTCCCATTTAGCTTACTGTCCAAGTCATAATAATCTGACTAGAAGAGTTCCGCACCACCCAACCATACCCATACTTATTGTGATGGCTAAAGATAGTTACATTGACATTGATTTTAATCATATTACCAACCGGGTGTAATTCAATACTCATGAAGCAAAATAAAAGAAAATAGAGCAAAACAGTAGCAACAATAGGAAATAGCTAGTATATTGATATTAGAGTGACAAAGAGAACAAGTTTGCTGGGTATTCGAGAGACCCAGCTCTCTCCCAAGAGCTATAAGCTCACTTAACTAAATCATTCCCCCCTCAAACCCTTCTATTACTCTCCTATTTATACAATCTCAACACTCCAATTACAATTACCTAATTACCCTCTTTATTAATTACCCTAAGGCCTAACAATACCGGCCGCCCGAAATTCACCTTGTCCTCAAGGTGAAGAACACAAGCCTCCACAACAATTTTTGGCTCGTCCTCTGTCGAAGAACCAAGCCAGCAAATGTATGATGTTCAAGCTAGGGGAGAGACATCTCTCCTTAGTGAGTCGACCTCGATCGAAAAACCAGCTGAGTAAATTGATAGTGTCGCCCTTCGCGTGCAGAAAAAATGGTAGGACAGTCGCTGTTGTGGCTGCAAAGGGTGCTCCTGAAAGCCGGTCGAGAAGAGAAGGACAAAAAACTGAGTTTGCCAAAAATTGATTATGTTCAGGATTCATTTTCTTGCCCCGGTCAAAAACCCAGCAACAATGAGGCCCCAAGAATGAAAGAGAAACATTACACACCAAAAATTGATAGTTGTACTTCCATAAAGCAACTTCAATGTATAATTCATCTAGTTGGTGTTTTCGCTCCCACCCCTCCCAGGAATAAGATGCAAAAGAGAGAGAAAATTCAGCAATCATTGTTGGGAGGATAGAGTTTTGATCTTGCGCTAAAAGTTTAATTGAATCATGTTGCAATTCCTTAACCCTTTCAAGTATTCCCGAGAACACCAAGTAATTGGTTGGCACATTCCCACACAAGTATTCCATAGCATCTCCTTTAGTTAAGAATTCACAACAGAATTTCTTTGTGTGACAGAAATAAAATTCAGTGAACCCAATCAAAGGTTGAGAGCTTACCTCATTTAATATGACATAAGAGAGCTTTTCCAATAGCATCAATGAAAACACCCTCTCCAACATGAAGTAGAGTGATTCCCTACCGTCCATGGCATGGTAATTGGCAACACTTTGCCTTGGCAATTGAGAAGTTGACCGCCAATAGACAGAGTATACATAAGGAAAAAATATTTTCATAGTGTCCTTATATGTATAATCTGATATTCTCGTAGGCTTTGGAAAAAATGGGTTTTGTTTAAATTGAACATGCCCTTTGGGGAAAGGTCCAGGTCCTATTGGGATAGAAAATTTAGGAAAGTAGGCCTCACTATCAAGATTCCAAGAAATCAGCCCATGAACTAAAATTATTAAACCCATCCTTAACTGTGGATCCAATAACTTGGGCTCATGACCTCCAATGATAAGTGGGCCCATGTTTGTATTTGATTGGGCCATAATTTGGGTTGGGTCAAAAGTAAATATTCTAACAAAAGAGCCTTTTTCCATAACACGTGAAAGGAAACTTACCCCGCTCTTCATCTTCTCAGGCGACTCCACCAAGAAAACCAAGAAAACCAGATCTGATGGGATTAGGCCTCTCCGATTGCCCTTCTTCACTGGCGGCTCCACCTTTAAGCCGCGACGTGTCTCACCCCTCCAACTAAGAATCTCCGACCAACATAAACCGAGTAAGGAAAAGAAGATACCGATGTTAGGATCCTTTAGTTGAGCGCCTATCATCTCCTTTAGCTCCGAAGAGCTGCGGTTCGTCTTCGACGGCGTATCTCGAAGAGCCATCTCGTGGTGTTTAGCTGGAAGCATTCGCAAGGCGCTTCTCAGATTTGAAACCGACATTACTTCATTTTTAACGGCGTCGATGACTAGTTGGTCGTGTTTTCCACGATCAAAGAGCTTGTGAGCCTCCATTGCCATAGGCAAAAGATGGCGTTCAAGCTGCGTCGCCTTCCCTTGCCAAGCTTGACGAATTTTTGGAGGAATATTCTAGCTCGGCTTCTCCTTGTACAACACCGGTATCATCTCCCAATAGCACAACCAGTGTCGTCTCCAGCACTCCGGCATCATCTCCAGCACCGGTGTCGTCTCCATCTCTTCTTTCCTCGGTGTCGTTCCCCGCTGCGTTTTCTTCTCTGACCTTATGTCATTTTCATCGTCGGTGACGTCCGAAGGGACATCCCCTTCTGACTTGAAGGGCGTAGTTGATTCGTCTACGGTCTTCACAACCTCAGCCGAAAATCCAGGCTGGTTGACTCCACCATTATTGAAATTTCTTGCCATCTTCATTTGTTCTTCCACTATGAGCGCTTTAGCAATGACCTCTGTCAATGTTTTAGGCCTATATTCGTGCACCCCTATTGCAATCTCAACAGGCAGATTACTAAAGAATATATCCCGAAGAAAAGTTACCGGAATATCAGGGAGTTGGTTTGCTGTTGTCTCAAATCGATTACGAAACTCTGTCACAGAACCTTCATACCGTAGTGCCATCAACTTATCATATGGATCATCTTTGATTCGACTGCAACAATTGAACATGGCTATACGAAACTCCAACCAGTTTCTGATTGGATCTTGTTCTTCTACAGCTTGAAACCATCGCCAAGCAACTCCTCTCAGACAAGTTGTGGCAACAGAGACCTTCATGCTCTCACGAATTCGATGATGTCGAAAATACTCTTCAATGCTAGTGACCCAAGAAAACGGATCATCGCCGTGAAAAATGAGTTTCGAATTCTCCATAGTCGTCGGATCAACGTGCTCTGATACCATTTAGTAGGAATTTCCTATCATTTTGGTACAAACAGAAGCAAAATAAAAGAAAATAGAGCAAAACAGTAGCAACAATAGGAAATAGCTAGTATATTGATATTAGAGTGACAAAGAGAACAAGTTTGCTGGGTATTCGAGAGACCCAGCTCTCTCCCAAGAGCTATAAGCTCACTTAACTAAATCATTCCCCCCTCAAACCCTTCTATTACTCTCCTATTTATACAATCTCAACACTCTAATTACAATTACCTAATTACCCTCTTTATTAATTACCCTAAGGCCTAACATTACATTGACATTGATTTTAATCATATTACCAACCGGGTGTAATTCAATACTCATGCCCTTCGCCGTCTTGTTAAAAAACAACATGGAACTAAATTTTTTATCTTGGAGCACAAATTGATCTAAACTATCCTAAAAATGAACAATGAAAAAGGAAAAGCCTAAAAAAATCTTAAAAGGTCTTAGGGATACTTATATATAATACTATTTTTTGTAAAATTTTACATTTTTATATTTAAAGATTTTTTTTTACAATTTTACGGGTTTCTATAAAAATAATACGAAAATAATAAAAAAATTACATAGAAGTAATAAAAAAATAATATTTAAACAACAACAAAAAATAACATACAAATAAAATAAAAATTAACAGGTGTACAACATAAAAGTACATTAAAAGACTATATTTTTTTGTAAATAAAATCATAAAAAATATAAAAATATTTAAAATTCGGTATAACCGTATTTTTGTAAACCTTTTTTTGTATATCTGTAAAATAGTCCCAAGGTTTTATGTCCCCCTAAAGTATGTGTGGAAGCCCAACTGAAGAGAGTTGGGTTGGGCCTGTGTTCTGGTACATTCAGAAGCAATGGGAAAACGGTGAGAGAGAATAAGAGAGAAAGAGTCGTCTTGGTCAGGGGTCTTTGCAATCTCTCCTTTTCTCGTCTTCTCCTCCATCCATTCTCAAAATTACTATTCTGCCCTTTCTCGAACTAAACCCAGCAACCCCCTTCTTTCCTTCTACGTCCTCAGTTGCAGACTCTCTCTCTCCCTCTCCCTCCTTCCCTCTTTCTATTTCTCTCTCCTAGATTCGACGATCGAACGGCACCCAATCTCCACCCATGACTCTGATGACTCCTCCACCGCTCGATGTAATTTCCAATTTCCCACTCAACCTCATACTCTTCTTTCTTTTCTTTTATTTCCATTTCAATTCAATTGTGCGATCCGTAAACCGACTTGGTTTGTTGCATCGGTAGTGTTTTAGGGTTTCGTTGGCAGATCCGACTTCTCATATAAGCTTTGGGTTTTGTCTTTGATTGTTTGTTTGTAGCAGCAGCAGCAACAGGAGGACGACGAGATGCTGGTCCCACACACCGACTTCGCCCACGGTCCTCAGCCAATGGAAGGTCACTATTGCTTCTCTCTCTTTCTTCTCACTTCTATAGTTTTCTTTGGTCACAGCTCACTTAATTTTTTTTTCTTGGAGAAGAAAATTTGAGCTAATTTTAATCGCTCATTATTGTGTATTGAATTGTGTGCTTTTCTACATTTTGAATCAATATTCCGTTAGGTTCTTGGAAAAAAGTGCAAAAGTTGTGCTGTAATTTGAGGTATTTACGCTTGTAGAGTAGAAGGTTTGCATTTAGCTCCACCAAGAGCGTTGATTTACAAATGGCCCATAAGTTGGAGTAGGCTTTTTAGTCATTTTTGTTTTGAGGAACGGCGTTAGTTAATGTTTTTGTAAGTTCATTTGATTTTCGTTAGGTTGATAAGAAATATATGGAATTCGAATAATGTTTCTTAAATATGTTGGATTTGTTTTGTTAATGAGTGCCATTTTGGTTCTTCCGTTTCCGAATACAATTTAATTCTTTTATTTACTAAAAATTTTATTGTAAGTACGGACTGTTGATTTATGAATAACTATTTTTTAGTAGCTCAACCGGAAAATACAAACGCAGTGGAGGCTCAGCCAGTGGATGATCCACCATCAGCGAGGTTTACGTGGACAATTGATAACTTTACGAGGCTTAATACCAAGAAACTATATTCTGACGTATTTTTTGTTGGCGGCCACAAATGGTAATTTAATTAATCTCAAGCTTATTTGTTACTGTTCGTATATGAGTAATAGTAAAGCCACATATTAAATCATTAAAAAATTACAATTTGCATTGTATACAATATTGAAATGTGCAGGAGGATACTAATATTCCCCAAAGGAAACAATGTAGATCACTTGTCAATGTATTTAGATGTTGCTGATTCGACAGCTCTACCTTATGGGTGGAGTAGATATGCCCAGTTCAGCTTAAGTGTTGTCAATCAACTTCAGAGTAAATATTCAGTAAGAAAAGGTATTGTCTCTGCTATTGATGTTGCTAGTTAGTAATTAGCTTCGTTTGGTAATCATTACTTTATGAGTATAAGATTTTAAAAGTATTAATGCATCTTCCTCGCTCACGACTTTGTAAATATTTTTGAAAATTTATGATGCATGCATCGCTTTTATCTGCTTTTGTGACTTACTTGTATGTATATGGTGAAAAAAAGAGCTTTGATGTTAGTGTATGTCTGTAGAACCAATTAGTAGAGGCACGGAGTGGTAGAAGGGAGAAGGAAGAACTTGATGAATGAATGAAAGTATTATGACTATCTGCTGGTCTATTTGGTTGAAAATTAATAGGAGAATCTTTGAAGACATGAGGGGTTATTTGAATTTAGTTTGGGACAAGGTCCTGTTGTGTATTGTGTTGGTATTGGATTTAGGATAATAAAATTTGTAAGAATTGTTTGTTTTCAAATTTAGTTATAAGTTTGAACTCTTCTTTGTATACTATGATATCTTATGTCATCTTTCTGGATTTTCCACATATTGATATATATAAAAAAACAATTCTCCTCTTTTATTTAAAATGAATAAGTCAATTGCAGTATTTGAATTTTGAAGTGAAAATATAAAAGAAATAAGTCAATTAAACTCTTTTATATATAATTCTTTCACGAAGTGAAGTTAAGCTATTCATAATTCTACAATGGTATTGCAATCTCCATTCTAAGATAGCAATGCGACTTTGATATTTTTAGTTGAAAATTTTAATCAATCATAACTGTACTGTATTTTGCAGAAACACAACATCAGTTCAATGCACGCGAGAGTGATTGGGGTTTCACTTCATTCATGCCTCTGGGTGAATTATATGATCCTGGTCGAGGTTATCTTGTGAATGACACCTGCATAGTTGAAGCTGATGTTGCTGTACGTAGAGTTGTTGATTATTGGTCACATGACTCGAAAAAAGAAACTGGTTATGTTGGGCTTAAGAACCAAGGAGCTACATGTTATATGAATTCTCTCCTCCAAACTCTGTACCATATCCCTTACTTTAGAAAGGTTAAGCATATATACTTATTAATTTTTATTTTCAAATTGTCTGATTCATGCTCTTTTTAATAAAGCATACTTTGTATTATTATTTCAGGCTGTGTATCACATGCCAACAACTGAGAATGATAATCCATCAGGAAGTATTCCTCTGGCTTTGCAGAGTTTATTTTACAAGCTTCAGTATAGTGACACTAGTGTAGCAACAAAAGAGCTTACCAAGTCTTTTGGATGGGATACATATGATTCATTTATGCAACATGATGTCCAAGAACTAAATAGGGTTCTCTGCGAAAAGCTTGAGGACAAGATGAAGGTATAGAAAAGGTTTTAACAATAGTTAACTAGGCTGAAAAAATTCTGACATTGTTCTAATATATGTTTTGTCTTGCTTTATTGCTCAGGGAACTGTTGTGGAGGGTACCATACAACAGTTATTTGAAGGGCATCATATGAACTATATAGAATGCATCAACGTGGACTACAAATCAACAAGAAAAGAATCATTTTATGGTAAATGAATTGGGGTTGCTCTATTAATTTATTGTTACCATTTGTTTATGGACCTTATGGTTTCTTATTTATTTAAATGTAGATCTTCAGCTTGATGTTAAGGGCTGTAGGGATGTTTATGCTTCTTTTGACAAATACGTGGAAGTTGAGCGTCTTGAAGGTGACAACAAGTATCACGCTGAACAATATGGTTTACAGGTAGATTTGGTCAAACTAGCAGAGAACTAATTTGATTTAGTATTAGCATTGAAATTTGTTGACTTGGGTTGAGACCCTCTTTTTATATAGAAATATGTTCTTAACTGTTTAAGGATGTTTATTATATATATATATATATGTATTTATGTATGTATATTTGCTGTTTGTATTTAGAAATGCTCTTCGTTGTTTAAAGATGTTCATTCTTTCCTGTCTTTTTTTTAGGATGCTAAGAAAGGTGTTCTATTCATTGATTTTCCTCCAGTCCTTCAACTTCAGCTAAAGCGGTTTGAGTATGATTTTATACGAGATACCATGGTGAAGGTTAGCAACTGATAGATATAAATTCTTAACCTATATTGTGTTACATTTTTTTTTGTTTTATTTTTCATTTTGTTTTTCTGTCTTTCTATTATTATTATTTTTACTATTATTATTATTATTATTATTATTAGTTGTTCATACATGTTTTTTTTTCTTTAGTAGTTAGTAATTTCAATAACAAACTGTTATAAAATTAGTAGAGACTCCTAAAGTGACCCAACTCCTAAGCTTCCAAACCACAACGAAAGATAACTCCAGATGGGCCAATACGACAAATACTTTGCTACCTTACTTGGGGTTGGGGCAACTAAAAATCTGCTGTTACTTTTACCGGTTTAGATTTTAGAGTTGGCTGAGTCTCAAGCAATTCCTTCAATTGGCTTTGCTGTTCAGTTCTTGCGGATATTATGCAGCCTGATATGTGCCTTATTTACCAAGTCATTGTATTAGTTGGATGATTTTTTCCTGAAATAAATTGTGCACTGACTTCCAACAGATAAATGACCGCTATGAGTTCCCTTTGCAACTTGATCTTGATAGGGAGGATGGGAAATATCTATCACCTGATGCTGACAGAAGCATCCGCAATCTTTACACTCTTCACGGGTATTGACATTTTCATTTCTTTTTCTCTCATATTATGTTCACGAATTTTTATCTGTGTTGGATCGTATATAAAGTTGTAGTGAAATACAGCAAATGCTTAAAAAATTGATAGTTGCATTGGTCATTTCATTTCTCATATTTTATATAAAATGGAGGTGTAACGCCTTTTTTTGAACTATTTTTAATTGGTGTAACCAAATTGGGAAGCACCTTTAGCTACTTACAGTTTCTATCTGTCATATGTTTCTCTAGATAATATTTTGATGTCGTGAAACTCCAACTTCTGCATTATTTATGTTAAGCATTTCTTATTTGGGTAAATACTCATTTGGTACCCTGTGTTTTATCAAAATACAAATGTACCCTACCTTTTTTTTCTTATATACACTTCTCTGTAATCTGAAATCATACATATTTGGTATCCTGAACCCAAATTTGATCAATATGATCAAACTGCCGCCCTTAGGTATTTGGGTTTTAAATTCAATTTTAATTACTAAATTTCAATTTTATCAATGCATTTTGAGCCTCTTGTTTTTACTCATTGTAAAATTACCATTTCCTGTTAATTTTAAAAGCAAGATGCTTGTATTGGCCTTTCTATTTTTTGAACAAAAAAGGAAAAAGCATGCTTACTTATATCATATCATTGTTTATCTGCAGTGTCTTGGTGCACAGTGGTGGGGTGCATGGTGGACACTACTATGCTTATATAAGGCCAACTCTATCTGATCAGTGGTATGTATGGTGCACTTTTCTTGTTGTGGTGTATTGACTTTTGATTGTTAAGACTTGGGACTTTTTTGTCTAGTTATTTGTTTGTATTTTTTTAATGAGACATTGTCAATTTTTCAGATACAATTTGCAGTAAATTTTTTTCATTAAGAACTATTTACATAAAGAATAAAGCAAATCTAATTAGAGTCATTCGTCTTGCAAGTTATCTTGAAATAATCTTCAGTTGTCGTATTTGGTCCTGATTTTTGTAGTATGTCTTAATTTTAGGTTGTGGTTTTTTGATCCTCCATTTTATATTCTTATGCACATCTTTTTTTTTTTCCAACTTTGATAAAGTTTTGTTTCTTATTATTAAAGAGGAAATAGTGTTTTAGTTTCAATTATCCAACATCGCTTAGGTTTTCAAAATGAACTGTCTTTGAGGACAAACCGTTTACATTAAATGCCTTAAATCAGTTTTCAACATATATTGTCATTTTTGCTTTAAGGTTTAAATTTGATGATGAACGGGTGACCAAGGAAGATGTTAAACGGGCGTTAGAGGAGCAGTATGGTGGTGAGGAGGAGGTAAATTTTTCTACGGATCAGTCTTATTTTCTGTTTCTGTTTGTTATTTTACTCCCTTTATTTTATGGTGATATTTAACCTTTTACTTTCAACAGTTACCGCAAGCAAATCCTGGCTTCAACAATGCTCCATTTAAATTTACAAAATATTCAAATGCTTATATGCTTGTTTATATACGTGAAAGTGACAAGGAGAAAATAATTTGTAATGTTGATGAGAAAGACATTGCCGAACACCTGAGGGTAAGTATAAAATATATATATCTATGGGCTTGAATTGTGATTTTGTGGAACCTAGTTTTTGAGATAGCAATGAACTTCTCTGTCTTATTCTTTATACAGATAAGGTTGAAGAAGGAACAAGAAGAAAAGGAACTAAAGAGAAAGGAAAAAGCTGAAGCACACCTTTATACTATCATAAAGGTAACCTTGCAGAAGTTGTATCATTTTGTCACCTCAACTTGTTATTGTTTTCACATTTCCTTCTCTGTTTGGATATCTATTGGGCAATTATCTGATGACTCATGATGTATGTGTATGTTTGTGGGGACTTCTAGGTTGCACGAAACGAGGATCTACTTGAACAGATAGGAAAAGATATATACTTTGACCTCGTGGATCATGACAAAGTTCGAAGTTTTCGTATTCAGAAACAGATGCCCTTTAATCTGTTCAAGGTAATGTTTGTTTCCCCACATTTTATTTTTTACAAGTTTGCAAATTGATTAGAAATCTATTTATTCTTATTTGCATGACCCTCAGGGGGGGTATTTTCTTACAAGTTGCATCTGTTTTGTGAATAAGATTAATAAGAAATTTCATGTAGAAATTTTTCGCCCCATTTCTTCTGCAGGTTTCAAATTTCAGTTGTATCTTCTAAATGTTCTAGTTCCTTTTGTACCACCCAGTATATTACTAAAATCACTTTTCATGTAACATACCCATCTTATTTGCACTTGTCTTGCATATGTATGTTTTCATGCACAAATATACATTATTATAAACTGTATTCATGTATACATCTATATGTATTTCTATATGTTGTTACTGATGAAGTATACGTGACACATAAAAATTTTCAGTTTCTTATATACGTAAAAAAAAGAAAAGAAAACATATATAAATAAAGATAAAAAAAGAAAACACACCACATTTTGTACTGCTTTTGCCCAGACATGCATCCACTTGTTTTCATTCTTAACATACATGGATTAGCTATCTAATTGGCTTCATTTGGAACTTTGAATTGAGAAACTATATCTAGATATTATGTTATATGCTTTGTTGTGATTTTGATCAAAAGGTTACCTTCAGGAAGAGGTTGCCAAAGAATTTGGCGTACCAGTACAATTTCAACGATACTGGCTGTGGGCAAAGCGCCAAAACCATACATATCGGCCAAATCGACCACTGACACATATGGAGGAAGCACAATCTGTAAGAGCTCGTGTACCTACCTTCATATTCTGCGCATTTTGATCCAGCATAATTTTTTTTTTTTAGTGTGAATTCTGTGCATTTCCAAGGCATTGTTATGCCTCACTTCTTAGCCCTATTTTTAACCCACCCTATTTATTTTGATCAACAATATATTAAAAATGTCAACTTGACAATCTTGGAATGCTTAAAAGGCTGAAACACATTGACTGAACAAGAAATCCTTGAATGATATTTTTATAAATGTTAATGAGCTAGGTCTAAGGACAAGTTAATGTGCTCTGCAGTTGAATTAAAAACACATTAGTTACAAGATGGTGATGCCAACATGTGTGTGAGTGTGTAATTTACTTGCTAATTGTGATATGTGTGTACCGTCCTGTTAATGACAAGAATCTGACTATTGCAGGTTGGACAGCTAAGAGAAGTTTCAAATAAGGCAAATAATGCAGAGCTAAAGCTGTTTCTGGAAGTAGAGGTTGGTCTGGTAAATGTTCTTTCAGTCGTACACTTGATTCTGACATACTGCATCTGAGTGGTTTGATGAACTTTTCAACTCTTTATTAACAGCATGACTCACTGTACTCTTCTCTGTTTCACATTTTTTGCAGGATCAGCGACCTGTTGCTCCTCCAGAAAAGACTAAAGAGGAAATTCTCATCTTCTTTAAGCTTTATGACCCTTTGAAAGAAGAAATGCGGTACTCTCTCACCCCCTCCCTCCCTCCCTCCGTCCCTCCCTCCCTCTTTCTAGCCTTAAAATTGGATTAGTATGCATAATCACTTGTTGTCTATGAATCAGGTACCTAGGGAGGCTTTTTGTAAAGGCAAGCGGAAAGCCTGCTGAGATATTGACCAAGTTAAACGAAATGGCTGGCTTTGGTGCTGATGAAGAAATTGAACTTTTCGAGGTTGGTTAAAATTTTGGTAGTTTGTTGTTCTGGAAAATTTTATTTCATTGTTGTTCTTTCCTCTTTCCCTCTTGTTTAGTTAGATAAGGTATTCTTGTTCTTTCCCCTTTCCCTATTGTTTAGATAAGGTACAGCTTATCATCTGCTTACATTACATTTCTTTTCTTTCTACTCAGGAAATAAAGTTTGAGCCTAATGTTATGTGTGAACACATTGACAAGAAGGCCACTTTTCGTGCTAGTCAGGTACCTTAGTGATCAGTTTTTACTCATATTTTTTTTTTGTTTGTACACATATACTTTACGGTTTCATTCATTTAGGTTTCTTTCAGTGTACTTGTGGTTGAGCTTGGGTGCTCGCAATTTCACACTATTCATTTATGGCTCAGTTTTATATTAACTTTATGTTCTTAAATTCTAACAACAATAACTTTCTCTTCCTCTCCAGCTCGAAGATGGAGACATCATTTGCTTCCAGAAGGCTGCTCCAGTGAGTGAACAGTGTCGCTATCCTGATGTTCCTTCATTCTTAGAGTACGTCCGAAATCGTCAGGTAAGTGATCCATTGTTTTGATAACACTGTTGCGATGATGTAATTGCATGGATTCACATGCTTATTTGATTTGTACATGTTAATTTAAGGTTCCATTTTCTCTGGTTTATTTCGTTTTGCGTTTTTGAGGATATGGTTGTACTCTGGTTAGTTTCAGGATACTGAGATATGCATTGAATTGGTAAATGCTACTATAAGATAACATCATCAGTAAACAAAATATCTAATAATACTAATTTAAGAGAGAATCTTGTAGTAGTGCATTAGATTCAATTTTTTTTAGTGAATTCTAGTATAAAGGATAACAAAACCTTCCAGTGTGAAGCAAAGTGTTTATTATGTCTGTGACTGAGATGGAGTGTAAATTTTACATTTGAGTTGGGGAAAATACGGTTTTGTGACATCCTTAGCGCTCGATGATAGATTTATAATAATCGAATTGTTGTTTTTCATCTGTTTCTTAGGTGGTTCGCTTTCGCTCTCTGGAGAAACCAAAAGAGGATGAGTTCTGTCTCGAGCTGTAAGTTCCCCATTACCAGTATTTGCAAATATGTCCTTTTGATTTTCTTACATTTTTGATTCTTCAATGCTCTTTCCTTTGTTTAGGTCAAAGCTCTATACCTATGATGACGTCGTTGAGAAAGTTGCTCACCACCTAGGGTTGAACGATCCCTCAAAAATCAGGCTCACGTCGCATAACTGTTACTCCCAACAACCTAAACCCCAACCTATCAAGTACAGAGGAGTAGACCATTTGTCTGACATGCTGCTGCATTACAATCAGGTCTTCCTTTCTTTTTGAATGTAAACTAAATTTACAGTTTTTTTCTTCTTCCCTCTCTCTCTCTCTCTCTCTCTCTCTCTCTCTCTCTCTCTCTCTCTCTCTCTCTCTCTCTCTCTCTCTCATATGTATACATGTATAAATAGATATCTCATTTTAAATGATTAAATTAGGAACAACAAAGAGATTTTTCGATATGTTAAGAGATTGGGAATGCTTGATATATCTATTTTAAGTTTTGTCAGTTTTATGGGTTAGTGTTATATTAGTTTTGGGGTTTTTCCTTAGCTAATCTCTTTGGTAATAATTTTTCATTTGAATGCTTTCCCTCTTTCATCTGTGTCCTGATTTCTCTCAAAATGCTGTCTTTATTTTTTAGACTTCCGATATTCTCTATTATGAAATACTGGATATCCCTCTACCGGAATTGCAAGGTCTCAAAACGTTGAAGGTTGCTTTCCATCATTCGACCAAGGATGAAGTGAGTGCTGATGAATCTTGATCTTGTGCATTTATAATTAGTTTTTTTGAAAAGCATTTATAATTAGTTGCAAGTCAATATTTGTATTTTCTTGTTATTATATACTTATCTTCATGTTCTCAGGTTGTCATTCATACTGTTAGATTGCCAAAGCAGAGCACTGTAGGGGATGTAATTAATGATCTTAAAACAAAGGTAATAAATATTTACTATATCCGTGTGTATATTTTTAATAAGAAACAATAAACCTTGTTAAAAGAGGTACTTCATTAGGAACTTCAAATAGAGCACTTGAAAAAGGAACAAAAGACGGGCAAGTGTTTTTTCAAGTGTGATATATGTGTATTATGTATATACACACAAAATATTGACAAAAATATATGCATCAAAACATTAGTGTCAAATTCTCAATAAATAATATTTATTTAAGGTAGGACCCACTGTGTAATGTATGGGTGTATATTTATTGTTACTCCTATATATATATAAATATCTTTTTATATATTATATTGAAGGCTTTTGTTTTGTTTTTGCCAAATTTGTAGGTAATATGAAATTACAAATTGATTTGATAAATTTTGTTTCATTTTATAATTGAAACAGGTAGAATTGTCTCATCCCGCCGCAGAGATTAGATTGCTTGAGGTTTTCTATCACAAGATTTATAAGGTACCATAAAGAATTTATGGCAATTGGTAGTCATGGATTTCATATGTCCTTAAATTAAATTTGGCTGTGTTGCTTATTTTTGAGGCTTTTCCCATGCTCTAAAGTGAACACAGTGGCGCTTTTATATATACCGTGGAATGGTTGGATACTCATAGTTCTTTGTAGAGTCATTACTTCTCCCATTGCAATTTCTACCAAGTCATGTAATTCTTCAACTGTCTGCCTGCAGATTTTTCCGCTTAATGAAAAAATTGAGAATATTAATGATCAGTACTGGACATTACGTGCTGAAGAGGTAGGCTTAGCTGTTGCCAAATGGAGTTTCTTGGGCTCTCTCTCTCTCTCTCTCTCTCTCTCTCTCTCTCTCTCTCTCTCTCTTATTAATTTATTCTTATGCAGATCCCCGAAGAAGAGAAGAACTTTGGTCCTCATGACCGCATAATCCATGTCTATCATTTTATGAAGGACACAGCTCAGAACCAGGTGGGTTGACCTACCTTTTCTTTTGTAGTAGATTATTTAAAAGAATGGTCCTTGTATGTGACTATCTTTTTGTACGTATTGAAATTTGAAAATGGCAGCAAGTTCAAAATTTTGGGGAACCTTTTTTCTTGGTAATTAGAGAGGATGAGACTTTAGCTGAGGTTAAAGTGAGAATACAGAAGAAGTTGCAAGTCCCTGATGAGGAGTTCGCAAAGGTATGACTATTATCTCATCTCCCAAGTAGATATTTATCATACTGACTACTGAAACAAAGAAACACAGGTTGTCTATGATCATTTTCTGCACATTGCGTTGCAGTTTGATTTTTAAAAGCATAATAACTTTCTTTATATTCTGTTGTTTTCGTTTTTCAGTGGAAGTTTGCATTTTTGTCACTTGGTCGTCCCGAGTACCTTCAAGACAGTGATGTTGTGGCCAGTCGGTTTCAGGTGCTGAGTTTCTCTCTCTCTCTCTCTCTCTCTATATATATATATTCATCTCTCTAATACCCACACACAAAAGTAAATATGAAATAATTTACAAGTGATCGATCACTCTGGATGTTAAATTTTATTTTTATTTTATTTATCAGAGGAGGGATGTTTATGGCGCTTGGGAGCAATATCTGGGATTGGAACACACCGACACTGCTCCCAAAAGGTCTTACAATGCCAATCAGGTATATAACTTCCCTGTCCTTGCCACAGCTTTTAGATTCATAAATACATCATGCATACCTGTACACTGGCTGATGGATGATGTAGAAATGGTTTTAGGTGATGCTCATTTTAGTATAGTGGATCATCTTTTCAGCTAATTAGCACACCCATCTTAATAGCAACGCCCCCAAATAAGCCTCAGCCTTTTTTTTTGTCTTTGAAAAGAAGGCAATTATTCCGCCTAATCAAACTAAGTTTAGTGTACAACCCAACTTTTGACTTAGCCTATGATAAAAGTTCAAGGAGGACAGGAGGCAATTTCACATTGAAATGGAGTTCAACAGAAATTGAGTCCTTGATTATCTATTGCGAATTTTCATATTCCCACCTTTTTTGGACCACATTTTTTTATGGTCTCATTTTTCTCAGCTGACCTTGCCTCATGAATAAAGATGAACTTTTTCTTACTTAGATTAGAGCATTGTCAACTTTACCTTACTTTGAACTAACCATAGCCAATTCATGTCAATAAATGACTTGTGAAGATGGATTTTTGGGTAGTGTTTGGAAAACTAACCAATATGGAATAGATTGGAGTTGATTATAATTAATTAATTGGAGTCTTGTCATTTTAAAGGTGTGATTTGCGAGTATGAGATACTGACTAGTGCTTTGGGAGCTGCTTTTTAAACTTGTCTTAGTATATAGACTCATTTAAAGTTTTAGAATCAATACAAAACAGGTGCTCTGAAGTCTGAATGAAACAAAATATATGGTAGTGTCAAAGTTAATTTACTAGCTTGTACCTAATTTTCATTTGGAATCTTTCCTCAATTTTGCAGAATCGTCACGCATATGAGAAGCCGGTGAAAATTTATAACTAGGAAAAAGGCGAGGGTGAAGAAAACAGAACTACTCCAGCTCACTTGATTCAGTCAATTTATAGTAGCCTGCGCGTTTTCTGCACAGAGAAAGTGAGAGGGGGCTGAGGATGCTTGCGCTGTTTGGCTTAATAATTCACACTGCTCTTGTTGTTGTGTGTAGTTCTTTCTGTGGTAGAAGTGATTGGTTCACATTTATAGTGTTAAAAAGAAATGGTATTCTTACACATGTGGGTGGGTGAGTAGGTGCGTGCTTAAGATGAGGTAGGTGAGAACTTTTGTCTTCGATTCGTTTGTAATTTTAGTACATAAGATTTTGGATTAGCGAATGTATAGAGTATAGGTGGTTGTTTCTTCTTCCCTGTTGTTATATTTTCATATGATTCTCCCATATCATTAGGGGATGGGGCTTTGTGTATAATGTTCTATCATCTGAGTTTACAGCTCCTCCCGCTTTACTTCTTTTTCTGTAAGTTTACTATCCCCTCCTTACTTTCGGAGGGAATGATTAGTTTCTCGATTTTGACAAAAAGTAATGAACTATTTTTTTTTTTCTGCTTTTTAATTTCATTTTCATGTCGATTTTGCTTCAAAAACTTCATACTTTTAATTGTTTCGAGTGTCAATTTGAATTCTTGATGTGTCAGTTGATGGCAGAAGGTTAAAAGTCTAAGCATGATTAGGAAACCAATTAGGAGTTTATTGTTTTGGTAAGGATATCATATTTTATTTGTAAAGTCTCCGAAACCTTCATCTAATATACATTAATGTTTTTTTTTTCAAATAAAGAATATATATGTATATCTATTCTATATAAAGTGTGCCTATATAACTGAATTTCTTGGTTTATGAGAAATTCATGGGTGACTTTTTATTTATATTTAATAAAATAATAAAATATTATTTATATATAATAAAATAAAAATAAAACAAATCTCATTAATATTTGAATTGATATTTGATGCTAATTATTCGAGAGTCACAACCCTCTATCATCAATAGGTACGTGCCGAGGCATTAATATAGCCATTAATATTGCCCAATAGGTACTAACCACACAAAAAATCGGTTTTGGGTTTGTAATTTGTTTCTGATTTAATTTTTATATATATATATGCAAAAATAACATAAATAGACTATATATATTTAATAAACACACATAATATTCACGTACTTAATTAATATATTAATTACTTGATATAAATTAATATCATTTATTTAATTAATTTATTCTTTTAGAAGCTATATATCAAATAATTAAATTAAATCGGACAAATATATTATCATTTATGGAAAAATTAATTGTTCAATATGACAATGAGCATAGTTTTTTCTTTAAATTGTCGATATTAATTGCTAAAGAATCTTTTTAAATATTTAATTAATTTTTTTAAAAAAATATATGATCAAACCATGGACTCTCTAAATTAATATAGGTAAGTTTTGATTATATAGCTATTAATATTTGAACTGATATTATTTATCTTTTTATTAAAATTTCTTTAAACTAGAATTCTAAATTGCATTACTGAGAACAAAAAAAAATAATTTTAAGCTTTAAGCTGTAATACATATAAAAGTGTATAAGATTTTTTCTAAACCTAAAATTTTTAATTTCATAATAATTAATAATCATTTATCTGTTTTTATTTTTAAAAAAATACTTTAGCTTACCAAAATCTATAAGAACAAAACCAATGAAGAAAATTTTAGCAAAAAAAATGAACGAAGAAAAAAAGTGTCATAAACATTATTGAATAATGGCAATTGCCAACACAAGAATTTCAGCACAAAAAATTATACTTGACCCCTAGACAAGATTATCATGATCTTCCAATCCTAATAATATAAATAATGAACAACACCTCATTAGTTATTCTAGGAGAATGATGCATGGTAATGTCAAAAAAATCATGAGATGATAATAATATTTCTCTAACAATGATACCCTAAGTAAGAACTAAGAAGTATTGTAGCGTTTTATTTTTAAGAGCATGAATAATATTAAGACAATTGGATTCCACAATCAAGCTCTTATTCTCCTATTAAAAAAAACACATTAATATACATGTAAATGATTCTTAGTTTTTACAATAATAAATTATTAATAAACTCACAATTTCATAAAATTATAAAGTAGTAATTTCAATTAATTTTTAAAAATAATTTATAATTTTTTCAAAATATTAGTTATAATTATTATTTCCAATTTTATAAAAAATAAATATATTTTTTTTTTAAAAAAATAATTATTAGAAACTTGCCATAAAAGGTTATTAGATTGTTATCTTATTAATTTTTTTAGTGCCCATCTATGGGTATTACCCATTTAGAAGTGTTCCATATATATATATAAAGTATTTTAACTAAAACATTTCACATTATAATTTGTGAAAAAAAGATTTTTTATCTACAACTTTTAGATAGATGTTATCTTCAATTGTTAATAATTTAGAGATTGATTTTTAATTTTTATTTTTATTTCACACACATTTAAGTTGTGTTTTCTTTAGTATTTTAACATGAATTTTTAGTTTATTTTTAGATTTTAAAATTCATTCAGTGATTTGGATTGGAGTTGATGTTTGCCATCTCAATCTTCAATTCATAAAACATTTTGTATTCCACATGGAGGAGGTGGTCCTATTGGTGTGAAGAAACACTTAGGCACCATATTTTCATTCTCATCCAGTGGTAATTATAACATTTTTCCATTGAGAATATTCTGTTTTTTTCTGGTCACAATTTTTAACGAGCTTAGTTTTTATAATAAAGGTACTTACCTGTGGCATTCCATTTAAAATATTCAGTTTTACCTCTCAGAACCATTTCTGCTACACCTCGTTGGGTTGAACTTTATTACATCCAGTATTTACTTTTAATTGTCAAAATTATAAATTACATTATTTAGATATACATAATAATAATCTCACCTATTAAGTAATAATATTTTTTTCTTTAATTGTTAATTATATTTTTTAAATAAAATAAAAAATACCTAACATAAAATTAGTATACGTGCATCGCACGTAAATTTTTACTAGTATACATTAATGTTGCGTACATACCTTTTTGCCACATTTATTTTATGAGGTGAATACTATTAACTTTATTTATGGCACTTCTAATGATGAAATTCACATCAAGCATTTTATTTTATAAGATCTGGAAAATACCGTCTATCTCAGTGTGTAACATCCTCAAGATGGTTCTTGGCAATGGTGTCGTAATATCAAGAGTTACTAACAATAGCATCTAAATTGACTTTTGAAACAACGACACACTGTCTCTACTTTATTTTCTAAAATATTTCACTAAAATTTTACTTTATTTTTTTTTTATTTTACCGTATATTAAGTTTTCTATCTTTCTTGATAACATTTAGATGTCATAATTTTATTTATATTATTTATTCTTTTAAAATATAGAATAATAAGAAAAGACGAGAAATTGAGATATAAGACTATAAGAGTTAAGAGATTATTTTTTTTTTTTTAAAAAAAGAGAAATATTGTTAAAATAATTTTGAAAAATGAATAGTATGCTCAAGATGTAAAAATTGAGTTAAAATACACAGAGTAAATCATTCGAAACTTTTGTGTAAATTTTTTTTAGTTTAGCTATTATGAGAAGGCTATTGAGCTAAGAGTGCTCAAGAGGAGTATTAGACGAACATCAATGGCGAAATCATACAATGTAATTTAAAGAATATTAAATTTAAGATTGCAGGCAGTTTATGTCTTAATCCTTACTAAACATGTCTGGTTTGAATCATGGTTTTAATTCAAGCCAGTATATGGAGAGGAATAAGGATGGTTATTTTGATCAATTGCTTATAAATGCTTTTTTGCTTTTTGTTTTAAAATCAAAATCGATTATCTATTTCAAATTTGTTAAAACGATTCGTATCTTATTTTTTATTACTGAAAATCTTAAAAGAATTAATTCTAATGAAAAAAAAAGGTTATATTCTTATTAGTTTTATTTATTTGAACAATTCTTACTTTATTATTAAACTCATAAAACTATTTGAGTAAAAAGAAAGATCATAACTATTAGTAAACTTGGGAAGCAAGAATTTGGAAAGTTTGAAGGATTAATTAGATTTGATTTTTGATCAGCAAGCAAATAAACTTGAGCATCAAGCCATCAAGTTATGTAGCAATTTCATTTTTCTGACAGCACAAGAAAATGAACACAAGCCTGGCCCATTGCAAAAAATAGCCCATGAGGCCCAATTACTATCACGTTATCTTCTCAAATCCCCATAATCCCCATAATCCTTAGCTGGTGGCTCAGAACGCATAACAGAGAAGCTTACTCTTTTTCTCTCTTTTGAGCCTTCCTTCTCAGGTTTTCTTCTCCTTTTCGTTTATCATAAACTCTTTTCTGTTTTATATCTTCATCACTTCGGATTATATTATAATGTGTGTTTGTGATACTATTTTTGTGCGTGTTTGTTCATGGATCTAATCAAAGTTTAACCATTTTGCTTTTGCTTTCTTGGTAGTCTGATCTAGGCTCTTGACATATAGAATTTTACTTTATTATTTGATGTGGTGACCATTTATTTTGGAGCTCTTTATTTTGTAGCTAAAGTGAGTTTATTTAATTGAATATATGTTTCTTTACTGAGTAATTGATGTGTAAATTTATGATTTTTACAATGGTGTAGTAGATATGTTGCTATTTTCATCTAATGACTAAATGTTGGAATGTCGTGAGCATTTTATTGCTTAGGTTTATTCTAAAGGTATATGATATATAATTATCTGTGTAATTTAATATTTTTTTTTTGGTGTCTGCATATTGCAGGTGTAATACTTTCGTTGGTGATACTCAAAAACTAGTCAAGATGGTAAGATGTTTTTTTAATTTAGTGATCTTGAAGGAATTATTTGCTCTATGCTTGAGAATAATGGACAAAAATATTATTGTTTGTGCAGGTGAAATTCACAGCAGAGGAATTGAGAAGAATTATGGACAACAAGCACAATATACGGAATATGTCCGTTATTGCCCATGTTGATCATGGTATGTTTATGTTTTACTCAATTTTTCCAAGCCCTTTCTAAGAAATTGTTAAAACTAGTGTAGATGTATAATGACGTTAGATTTTTATGGGTCTGTGGTTGAATAGCATAGTATTGGTCATTTAGTAATAATCTAGCATTTCAAGTTACATAGTGGAATTTACTCTTCATTTGAGCTTTACTTGATTTGCTTACTTATCTGAAATGTAATTTCAGGAAAATCAACTCTTACCGATTCTCTGGTGGCTGCTGCTGGTATCATTGCTCAAGAAGTTGCTGGTGATGTCCGGATGACTGATACTCGTCAGGATGAGGCAGAACGTGGCATTACAATTAAGTCTACTGGTATCTCTCTCTATTATGAGATGTCTGATGAATCTCTGAAGAGTTACGAAGGAAAGCGACAAGGGAATGAGTACCTCATCAATCTCATTGACTCACCTGGGCATGTTGACTTTTCATCAGAAGTCACTGCTGCTCTTCGTATCACTGATGGTGCACTTGTGGTTGTTGATTGTATTGAGGGTGTCTGTGTCCAAACAGAGACTGTGCTTCGTCAAGCCCTTGGTGAAAGGATTAGGCCTGTGTTAACTGTTAACAAGATGGACAGGTGTTTTCTTGAGCTGCAAGTTGATGGGGAAGAAGCTTACCAAACTTTCCAAAGAGTTATTGAGAATGCTAATGTGATTATGGCTACCTATGAAGATCCTCTTCTTGGTGATGTTCAGGTCTATCCTGAGAAAGGCACTGTAGCTTTCTCTGCTGGTTTGCATGGTTGGGCTTTTACTCTGACTAACTTTGCCAAGATGTATGCCTCCAAGTTTGGTGTTGATGAGTCAAAGATGATGGAGCGTCTCTGGGGTGAAAACTTCTTTGATCCCGCTACTAAAAAATGGACCACCAAGAATACTGGATCTCCTACTTGCAAGCGTGGTTTTGTTTTGTTCTGTTATGAACCTATCAAGCAGATTATTAGCTCTTGTATGAATGACCAAAAGGATAAGTTGTGGCCAATGCTACAGAAGCTTAATGTCACCATGAAGTCTGATGAGAAAGAACTGTTGGGAAAGGCATTGATGAAGCGTGTCATGCAAACATGGCTTCCTGCCAGTGCTGCTCTCTTGGAAATGATGATCTTTCATCTTCCTTCCCCTGCAACGGCTCAGAAATATCGTGTTGAGAACCTGTATGAAGGTCCTCTTGATGATGTTTACGCAACAGCTATCAGGAACTGTGATCCAAATGGACCCCTTATGCTCTATGTATCAAAGATGATTCCAGCATCTGATAAGGGTAGGTTCTTTGCCTTTGGTCGTGTCTTTGCAGGCAAGGTCTCTACTGGTATGAAGGTTAGGATTATGGGTCCAAACTATGTTCCTGGAGAGAAGAAAGATTTGTATGTGAAGAGTGTTCAGAGAACTGTCATTTGGATGGGAAAGAGACAAGAAACAGTTGAGGATGTTCCTTGTGGTAATACAGTTGCTATGGTTGGTTTGGATCAGTTCATTACCAAGAATGCAACTTTGACAAATGAAAAGGAAGTTGATGCTCATCCTATCCGAGCCATGAAATTTTCAGTCTCCCCTGTTGTGCGTGTGGCCGTGCAATGCAAAGTTGCATCTGACCTTCCCAAACTTGTTGAAGGTCTGAAACGTCTGGCCAAGTCAGATCCTATGGTGGTATGTTCTATTGAAGAATCTGGGGAGCACATTGTTGCTGGTGCTGGTGAACTTCATCTTGAGATTTGCTTGAAGGATCTGCAAGAGGACTTCATGGGTGGAGCTGAAATTGTAAAATCTGATCCAGTTGTCTCATTCCGTGAGACTGTTCTTGAGAAGTCAAGCCGCACAGTGATGAGCAAGTCGCCCAACAAGCACAACCGTTTGTACATGGAGGCAAGACCTTTGGAGGATGGGCTTGCTGAGGCCATTGATGACGGTCGTATTGGTCCAAGAGATGATCCTAAAGTTCGTTCCAAGATATTATCTGAGGAGTTTGGTTGGGACAAGGATCTTGCTAAGAAGATTTGGTGCTTTGGCCCTGAAACCACTGGTCCAAATATGGTTGTGGACATGTGTAAGGGAGTCCAATACCTTAATGAAATCAAGGACTCTGTTGTTGCTGGATTCCAGTGGGCCTCCAAGGAAGGAGCCTTGTCTGAAGAAAACATGAGAGGTATTTGCTTTGAAATTTGTGATGTTGTTCTCCATGCTGATACTATCCACAGAGGTGGAGGTCAACTTATCCCAACTGCCCGGAGGGTTATCTATGCTTCTCAGATCACAGCCAAACCAAGGCTTCTTGAACCAGTTTACCTGGTTGAAATCCAAGCTCCAGAACAAGCTCTTGGTGGTATCTACAGTGTCCTCAACCAGAAACGTGGGCATGTGTTTGAAGAAATGCAGAGGCCTGGTACTCCACTCTACAACATCAAGGCATACCTACCAGTTATCGAGTCATTCGGTTTCTCAAGTACTCTAAGAGCTGCAACATCTGGACAGGCTTTCCCTCAGTGTGTGTTCGACCACTGGGATATGATGATGTCTGACCCTTTGGAGCCTGGAACTCAGGCAGCCGCACTGGTTGCTGATATTCGCAAGAGAAAGGGCTTGAAGGAGCAAATGACTCCACTTTCTGAGTATGAAGACAAGCTGTGAGTTCAATTTCACATCCATTAAAAGCCTCAAAGAGCAGATTAATATGCTTGAGGATAAACTATAAGATTAAGTCAATAATATCTGGAATAGTAGCCAGTGTGTATTTTTTATGGTGTCATCGTGTCCTTGGTAGTTAGTTTATTTAAGTTGCATTGGTTTTAAGGAGTTGTTATCTTTGGATTTGGTGTTATAAACTGCGTACGTCTTGCATGGTTTATGGATTTGGTGTCAGCTTTGGCGAAATATGTATTCTCCTCAGCTAATTATGGGCTATGTTATATCTATCGTATTAATAAATAAAATTGTTTAAGGTAAGTTATTATTTAAGATTGTTTATCAATTATGTTTAACATCACTTCTAACTTTTCACCTTGACAAATTTATGCTTTTATAGCATTATCATATATGATAGAAATAGAATTGTTTTAATTTATTGGAATTTATTTTCTTTTTTTCACCCTTAAAATCTAATTCCAAATTAGAGGAAGATGGTCGTAAAACACACAAAATCTTCTTCTTCTTCTCGTAGGAGTGTGGAAAGGTATCAAAGTCCGATTTCTAGATTAATGGTCATTAAATCAATTCATGTGGATGCTTCTTTTGGATAGTTGTTAGGGAATTGGCATTGTCTAAGTTTCAACAGGTGAGTGATTGCCTTTTGTTTATGGATTTCATTAACAGACTAGATGTTGTGTATGCAGTATGCTTTATAGAGTAAAGCCTCTGACTTAGTGGATTCTATTCCTGCCCGTAAAGTTGTTTTTTCCTAAACAAAACTTCCAAACTTAACAGCTCTTCACTTTCTCCCACCCACCTACGCCTAATTCCTAATGAGAAACTTACTGCAGATAGGAGCCACTTTGATACTTTTCACAATTACTCAAATGTCATTGTTGATTTGATTTATATATATATATATATGTAATAACAATGAGTTATTAAGTACGGGACAATTCCACTCAATAAATTATTCTTCTTCACACATCTTTAGGTAGGGGTGTTCATTAGATCACATCCAATGGATTTGGACCCATCCAATCCAATCCAATTATTTATTAAATATTGGATTTTGCCATCCGATCCAATCCAATTGAATTGAGTCATCCGATCCGATCCGATCTAATGGATGTATTGGATTGGATCGGTTCCATCTATTGGACGCTTTAACTGGTTTTTTATTGGATTGGATTGGATCCATCCAATGGATCTAATGGATGAATCCAATTCATTTTAGCCACTATTTAGGCTGATTTCATTAAAAAGAAAAAATATAATGTAAAACCTAATAATCCAATAATAAACAATAGTTCACTCTAAATCCAACCTAATTTTTATGATCCCATAATAAAACTTAATAAGCAAAAGTCTTAATAAACAAGTCCAATAAATATTATATAAAATATTAAATCAATGTGTGCAAGTGTACAGTAAAACATATTAATAATTAATATATATTTTCTTAAAACAAAATAATTAAATATATAAGATTATAAATATTAAATATGATTAGATGGACATTGGATGATATTGGATTGGATCGGTTCGGTTATCCATTGGATCGGATGTCTCATCCAACATCCGATCCGATCCAATTGGATTTTTAAAATTTGCATCCAATCCGATCCAATTATGATTGGATATCCGATTCTATTAGATCAGATCGGTTGGGATTGAATCAGTCGGTTGGAATTGGATCGGATGACTTTCTGCACACCCTTAATTGTAATTAGTAGTTTGATTCAGCAATAACCTTTTTTTATTCCTTTCTCCGCATATACTAATCATTAATCAGTACAAAAGTAAAAAATCACTACATTTATTTATTTCACAAATTCTAGCCATTGTTGAGGTTGAATCTCTTGGAAAACAAAGTCGTAATTGTCGTATCTTTAATCGAATATTCTTCTTTAACTATAGAAAGAATTTTTTTAACGGAGTTTAAGCATTTTCTAATAAAAATGAATAAATAAAAGACAGGAAAAAAAAAAATCCGACCTACCGGATTCGAACCAGTGACCTAAGGATATCTTTTTGGGATTACCAACTACAGTCCTCCGCTCTGCCAACTGAGCTAAGGTCGGTTTGTGCTAGTTATTCTCATAACAAATTAATATAATAAGTCAAAAATACAGGTCTTCCTTTACTGAAAGGTACATGTTTTTTTTTGAAAGGTACATGTTAATACCTCTCTTTTTTTTTTTGATTTGATGTTAATACCTCTCATTTTACAAATTTTCTTATATATAGGTTTTCCCACTGGTACGGAGGGAGGCAGCATACGTATATAAAGAGGGATGTACTCGTCCCTTCTTAAAATCAAGGCTTATTAGCTGTTCTGCACTCAAAAACCTCAACCTGCTCCTTCTTTGACACTAAGGTCCCCAATCTCTATATTTTTGCATTTAAGCCCCTAACTCAATTAGTTATTAGCATCAGTGATATCATCTAGCTAGTTAACCTTTCAATTGCAAACACAAATAACACGGTCCTTTAAAAGATCTAAATTACTTTCATTTTGGGGGGTTTTTAATTTTTTTGGAGAGAATCAAAAGAGAGTGAAACATATACTTGAAAAATGGGTGAGTCCTTGTTTTCAAGAGTGATGATGGAAACACCACCTTCTATTTACATCAAGGGCTTATCATTGGTGACCTTAATGGCAATGGCCCTGTTGGGGTTGCTTGAAGTGGCTGGAAATCATTTAGGGTATTCTAAATTTTCCGACTTCAGCTCACAAAAGCGACCCAAGATGTCGAGCAGAGCCGGTATGTTGTTGCTCTACACGCCTGCCTTTCTCGCCGGCCTTGCTTCCTTGATTCTCCTTGTGCCCCATACTAACGATCTAAGGTTCCTTTTCCTCACCTTAGCTCTCACCATTCATTTCTTCAAGAGGGTTTTCGAGGTAATTAAACATATTATTATTATTATACAAAATAAATCTTTTTTTTCTTTTCTTTTCTGAATCGTTATTACATTTTCTTTTCCTAAATTAATTTTTGCTTTGAGTTGAAATTCTAACAAGGCTAACATTGAAATTGTGTTTTTTTAAATATGAAAAAATAGTTGTTCTCAAAAAAAATGAAAAAAATGGAAAAGAATAAGAAGCTACATATTTAATATAGGTAGATGACATTAATTAATGCGTTGCACATGTATATATGGATACGATCATACGAGTAACGATATCTGTAAATAGGAACGTTGACTAGTTATGTTATGTACATTGGTTACTGTACTGTACATATCGGGCAACTTCCATCATAAAACTTAAATTAACCAACACTAACATTAAAAAAAAAAGAAAATTCAGCACCAAATATTATTTTATTCTAACAATAACACTAAAAAATTATTTTGTTTATCATTATTTTATATTTTTAATATAATAAGAATATTAATTTCATATTAAACAAAAATAATATATATTAAACTTACTGTAAACACATTTTTTTGTCCCACCTCCTTATAAGTCGGACACTTTTAAAATATTTTTTTCGCTAGTGGGACACTATAAAAAAATTATTTACACTTCAAAAATTCAAAAATTTATAAAGACACTTTATTTTAATGATTTTTATTTTATATAAAATTTACATTTTTAATTGTATTAAATTTTTTTTTTCATTTTTTTTTCTAATTCACATTCTTAAAAAATATATCTATTAAATAAAAATAAATTATTTTTTAAATATTATGATAAAAAAATTAATATAAAAATTATATAAAATTTTCTTTATAAAATAGAAAAATATATACATAATTTAGAAGAAAAAAAATATAAAAACAAAATCAAAATAAGTATTGAAATTAACATAAAATACTGTGAGTAAAAAATTTAAAAAAATATATTAAGAATAATTTTTAAAAATGATTTAAATTTATTTTTTTTAATAATAAAATATTATTAGTATTATTATTATTTTATGAGGTGCAAACTCAAATAGGAGATAAGATAAGTTTTGTCGTGTCATTGGAGTTGGCATAAGGTATAAACATAGCGGGGTTGATTTTTATTATTTTCATGAAAAATTGTAGTTATAAATTATAATAGCTAAATCTTTTATTTATTAATTGGGTATTAATAGCAAAATATGACAAGCAATGGAATAATTACATAAGGCACTATTTTTTTGTAAAATATTTATATTTTTACGTTTGTTTTTTTACATTTTTACGGTTTTCCAAATAATAACACGAAAACAACATAAAATCAACAAGAAAACTACTTAAAAGTAACATGAAAATAACAACAAAAAATAACATACAGATAACAAAAAATTAACAACAAATGAACAAGATTTCAACATAAAAAAACCACATTTTATGTAAATAAAATAAAAAAAAAATCGTAAAAATGTTTAAAATTCCGTAAAACCTTATTTTTGTAATTTTTTTGTTGTTCTTATGTTTTTGTGAAATAATCCCTATTGTTTTACTAAATTACAAATTTTATGGGTTTTTAAACTTTTTTTGCAAAAATATAGCTTTTTTTTCAAAATCATTATTTTATGAGAAAATTGAAGAAAATTTTGACAAAATCGTGTAAGGGTAACCAGAAGGATAACTAGTTTTCATAAGGGAGTAATTCGGTACCTTATGTTTTTTTTTTTTTATAAATTTTAATTTTTTTTAAAAAAAATTCTCATAAAATAATTTTTTTTTTTTACAAATTATACTTTAAAAATTTCCCATATTATTTTTTCATATGTCCAGATCTATATAAAATCAATATGATTAGTTGTAAAAAGTTACCACCTCTAATAAAAATGTAAATAATTAATGTAAATTTAAAATATATTTCATTTGATAAAAATATGCTCCAATTGTCAAAAAAAAATGATGCAAATTTGACAGATATAACAAATAAAGTGTCACAACATTTGCTATGATGAAAGATTTGCATTACTATAAATATAATACTTTTTTTAATTTATTTTTATGCTTTTTTTATTTTTTTTTATTTAGTATACTTAAATGATGAACAATTTATACATAATTTTTATTATAATTTTACATAATAAAATTAATAATAAAGTTACTATTTTTTAAACTTTTATTAAAAATATTAATTTTGCACCATGTTTTGTAATTGTGCTTAGAGTAGAATACTAAAAACTAATGCAAATACATTACAATTTTTTTTTATTTGTCATAAATAATACAATTTTGAAGATGGTATAATAGGTTAGTGTGAAAATAATGACTTGAAAGTTGAAAACCACGTATCTATATAGTCTATCTTCAAAAATAATACAATAATATTGTGTTGTTTTGGAGTTGTAGGTTTTGTTCATTCACAAGTACAGTGGTAAAATGGTGATTGATAGTGCAATTTTGATAAGCTTCAGTTACGTTTTCTCCACAGTCAACATGATTTATTGTAACTATAAACTGTACCCCAACATTATTCAAGGCCGTACTACTAATAATATTGACAATGACCAATATTATTCAACTACCCCAACATTTATTGATATGAAATACTTTGGAGCTCTCCTATTTTTGGTAGGCACAAGTGGGAACTTCTACCACCATTGCCTTCTTTCCCAACTTAGGAAGAAAGGAGATACTAAAGAATCATCATCATCATCCTACAAGATTCCCAAGGGAGGCCTCTTTGGCTTGGTCATTTGTCCTCACTACCTCTTTGAGATTTTAGGCTATGTGGGAATTTCACTCATTTCTCAAACTTTATATGCTTACTCTTTCACATTAGGCACTATTTTCTACTTGGTGGGAAGAAGTTATGCCACCAGGAATTGGTACCTTTCCAAATTTGAAGACTTCCCTAAACACGTCAAGGCTCTCGTTCCATTTATTTTCTAATAAGCTTAGTTTATGATTGATACGAGTACTCATATTGCTATTATATACCACTGTGGCACTGTATTGGACTATATTTAATTCATTTAAGTGAGTGTGACTTGTAACCTGTTGTGTGTTATAATATTATCGGTAGAACTTCTACTTAATTATTTGTCATATAATAGTATAGTATAATTATTTGTCATATATTATTTGTCATATAATTGTCATATAGGAAGTTGTAAAAGATTGTAGGTGTTTTTATAATAGAATATTAACCCGATGCCTCTTGATTTTAAACATAATAATCATCAACTTGATTTATTCGAAATTCGAATAGGAATTCCGAAGATAAAGATTGATGTCACGAGGTTCAAATAAGTCCCTATGTAATTCCAAATCCTAACCTCTTTCAGTTGTAATCATAAGCTGATTAACAGTACTTCAAGGAGAAATAACCAAAGGATTTTCATTGTTAGGCAACTAATAAGGTGTATCCAAAACATTAATTTTTGTACCATTGCCCACACACTACTGGGTCCTTTTTCGAACAATTTGTTGAGCTTCCCAAACACTCCATACATAAAATTTGGATTATTTCCAAGTTGGGCAGTAAGAAAAGAACCTAAAAGGATGTACCTTGACTTAAATATTTTTGAGGCTAGCGAATGAGGTCTTGTGAGTAGGACTAGGTGCACATTTATATTATGGATTCAATCCAATTTGCATAGTAATTCAAATCTAATTTAATCCAATCTATAAAAGTGTGGATTGAATCGGTTATTTCGGATTAGTTATTTTTTAATATTAAATTATTTAATATTTTATTAATTTTTTTTTTCACATAATTAACGACAAAATAAAATAAATTAATGTTGTTTTATGTCTCTAACAATAAATTAAAGTAAAATAACAAATTCAAAACAAAAGGAAAAAATTGTATGAATAAAGAAAAATTTAACATTGTTTTAGATTATATTTTTCTTATAAATAAGAATAAAATATACATTTGATCTATTATATTTTAAAATATATTTGTATCGGATGTATTAAAATTTTTAAATTGCTATTTTTTACATTAAAATATTAATTGTATATATATAATTTTGAGTGATTCTACAATGCACCCCCTTAAAAGGGATGTACTGATACAACCTTGACTTGTTTCGGCATCCAGAAAAAAATTTGAGTCTAATTTTTTTTCATATTCATGTACATTATAACTATTTAAGATAACCTACAAAATTTTGAGAAATTCTGAATAATTTACAATATAGAAAACAATGTTCAAACAATCTATTTTGCACGCGTATAAAATAAAATAGTCACGCGTGCAATACACTATTTGAACGTAGTTTTCGGCGTGTTAAAACTTTTTCAAATTTCTTAAAATTTTACAGGATGTCTTAAATAACTATAACGTACATGACCATGAGAAAAAATTTGACTACAAAATTATTTCGGGTGCTAAAATAGATAAAAGTACATCAATGTATCTATTTTAAGAGAGTGTATTGTAGAATTTTCCTATAAGTTTTTTTAAAATATGAATATGAACAATTTTACTACTTTTCCATTGTTTAGAGAAGAGAACTATTAAGGATTTGTTCAAGAGAGAGAGAGAAAGTGGATTTGTTGGAGCCCTCCACTCTGCCAACATTCTCATATACAAATTATAAGAAAAAACAAAATATAAGGACCTGAATTATAATTAGAGCACCATGACTCGTTAAACATATGTATAAGCCATGCAAAATAGAAGGAAATTAAATTAAAGAGTTCAAAAATAAAATAGAATTAGAAGAGAATGATAATTAGACTACTTTTATACAATAATATAAGCTACCTAACAATTGTGCTTACTTACACCGTGGAAGCTGGTGGCCAAACTGGCCACGGTAGATAACACCGTTGATGAATTTGGTAGCCACCTTTTTTTAGTTTTTTTTTTTTTTTATAATTTAATTCAGCTTTGTACTCAACATACATTAAACTGCAATAAAAATATGATTAAAATTATATTAAGTGCAAGTGTGAGTTAAAATATATAAAGCTTAATCACGTGTGAATTTCAAAATCAAATATTATACAAGTACAAATGGCCGTGTAAGGCTGTAAAGCATCTCCAACGGCTGGTCTTGCCATATATTTTTAAGATTAATTTTATATGAAAATATAAATAATCATCATATAATATTTGATTAAAAAAAAAATTATTAGAAAAAAAAATATTTTTTACCTACAAAATCATTAATTCAATATAATGTGAAATCATGGTCGGTAAATTTTAGAGTTAAGTTTTTTTTTTTTTTTTTTTTTTTAAAAAGAAGATTATAAATTTTATGTAAATAAAAGAGAAAATAATAAAAAAAAAAATATTTTAAGATGATGTGTGTATTTTGATAAGAAAAATGCTAAAAGATATCTTAGTACCATTTTATGTGTCGATATCGCTATTGGTCTAATTAAATATCTTGTCTCACATATTTTAATATAGAGCATTGCTATTAGGCACCCATAGTTTTTAACACCCTTAAGACGTGTCGCCTTACGATTTGCTAGCGATACTCCCTAAAAATTATTATATTAAACTATATGGGATCCGATACTAAATTATATCAATAGCGAGGGTGTTTTACGCCACTGTGACCTTTTAGTATTTCTCTATAATATAATAATTTTTAAAGAGTATCGCTACATGTTTTTAGAAATATTAGGCACCACTAATAATTTTTTTGATAAGTATAGGTGTAATATTTGTATCCAATAGCAGCATAGTCAAGATTCAAGAAGGGTAGCCAATGAAAAAATAAAAAAGCAGGCCACCATTTAAATTAAAAACACGTACGACACATTTGTCGCCACTAACTCAGTATGTGTTCCAAACTTCGTACACATCTCCCAATAAGATACCCCGCTCACTGTACTCTCTTCACTTTATTTATTTGTAAAGTTTTTTTTTTTTTTTTTTCAAGAATTCATAAAGAGTTGTTGAATGAGAAATTAGAAACATTCATTTTCTAAAACAATACTGAAGAGATCACTATCCATGGAATCCATAATCCTGAAACTTGTCTTTCCACCACCACCTTCTATCTTCCTCAATACATTATCCTTGATTAATATTCCTTCCTTGGCCCTCGGCGGGCTCTCCGAACTCAGAGGCAACAATATGCCTTATTCCAAATTCTTCATCACCAACAACAATAATAATAATAATGTAAATGCTACTAATCTTCAAAAACAGTCTTCATCCCAAGAGAAAAAAACTACTGAAGAGGTCAAGGTGTCTAGTAGATTAGGCATGCTTATATGTTACACTCCAGCTTTCCTAGCCACCTTGGCTTTTTACCTTCTTTTTCCCCAAGAGAGCTACAGCTTGAGAATGCTCTTGCTCAATTTGACTCTGGCTCTTCATTTCTTCAAGAGGATTTTTGAGGTAACCATATAATTATTTATTTGATCTTTTACTCCAAAAAACATAGAAAAGTATGGAAAAGACCCAAAAGGGTGTGTGTTGAATTAAAGCATTCTCAATTTTGAAATGTAGAAGCCATTTTTTTTATTGTAACATGATTGGTCATTCTGTTTTTAGGGGGAAATTATTACATAGATAGGAATAGGATGAATGTCACCTGTGATAATGTTCATATATTTATCAAAAAGTTTTGCACTGCCAACTTAGAATTAGACTCCAAACCATTTTCAATGTTATATCAAGATGCTTGTTTCTCTAATAACAGAAAAGACCGAGTTGCTCACCATGAAAAAATGCTCTTATGACACATCCATCCAAGATCCTAGTATTTGGGATAAACAGATCTTAGACTTTTATCCTTTTTTAACCTGAATTATTCCTCTACTATTAGAGTTAGTCCCACATTGCTTATATGTGTGAAAATAAATTGTCATATATAAGATGAATGGATTACTCTACCCATTACTAATTGATTTTTATATAGAACACATTTACCTTATCTTAAATTCTAACATCTACTCCCTTAAATTGTTGTGAAACTTTCATTTTAATCCATACAGAATTATTTCAAAGTGATCTCTTTATGTCCCAAACTCCAAAAAAAATTAAGACAAAATGTTGCATAGAATATGTGTAAATGTTTTGAAAAAAAGAGATCAATTTTGGGGATATATTACTTTGCTAACATACTAGTCTAATTTCTTTACAGAGACAGAGACTCATTAAAATAACTTTGTTTTATTCATGTACATGTTTGATATTGTTTGTGTAGGTACTATGTGTTCACAAGTACAGTGGCAACATGGGTCTTAAAACTGCAGTAATAATCGGCACAGGTTACTTATCATCCACAGCAAGTATGATTTATGCTCAACACCTTTCACAAGGGCTTGGAGAGCCAACCATTGATCTGAAATATATTGGGTCATTGTTGTTCTTAATTGGGCTAAGTGGGAATTTCTACCACCATTATCTTCTTTCCCAATTAAGAGAAAAGGGTGAGAAGAAGTATAAGATTCCAAAAGGTGGTCTTTTTGGGTTAGTCATATGTCCACATTACATGTTTGAGATCATAGAATTTTTGGGGTTCTTTTTCATTTCTCAAACATTACATTCATTTTCTATAGCCATAGGCACAATGTTTTACTTGGGGGGAAGGAGTGTTGCTACTAGGCAATGGTACCTCACTAAATTTGAGGATTTTCCTCAACATGTTAAGGCTCTCATTCCATATTTATTCTAGATATGAAAAATGTACACTTTCAAATAGTGCAATATGAAGCAGCAACCAAAAGCCAAAACTGTTATAACTCAAAAAATTGTTTTGATTAAGAGGTTTTATAATAAATTTATTTTTACTAAAAATACATTTACTTAGAGCTTCTAATATATTTGAGTTTCTATTTTCTTTTTAATTTTTTTACATGTGATAAAAATATAATTTAAACATAATATAAATTATTTTTATCAAATCCATATAAATTTATACTTTGAAAAATTAAATAACTAAAAATACATAGAAAATAAAAATTTAATATAACATATATTTTTAAATAATTATTATTATAATGAACTAAATGCTTTAACGTTTTTTTTTCTATAGTTATGTTGCAACTGTTTTTTTTCTCACAATATGGTTATAGTTGCTAAATTGGCCTTTATGCCTAACCTAAGCCAAAGAAAATATGTTTTCGTTTGTTTTCCAAACTAAAATAAAGAAAATAATGTGGTAATTCTCTAGTCTACTAATTACTATATTGTTTAAAAATAAGACGTACATATTTGCTATAAAATAAGATCATTTAAACTAAAATAAATATCGTTCATTATTATTAAATACTACTATACAAGATCGAATTAGTTTTATACATCATCACAAGTTTCTATAAAATATAAATAAGGATACCTAATTTCATTGTGATAATTCCTAGATGAGAGTAATGGATGAAGGAATCCATATGATGGTTGTCGGAGTTAAGAGGGAATAACTTTTGGCATTTCTCGGCACGAGCATATTGGGCACTAATAGTGTCAAGCACCTTCTATAAGTGGCGCTTTGTGATTACTTAGCGATATTTTTTAAAGTTATATGAGATCTGATATTTAATTACATCAATATATCGGTAGCACATTGGGTGTTAAGCACCAATAATGTCTTTTAGTATTTCTCTTCTCAAAACTCTGCTCGTCCATGTATATGACATTTTTAGGATGGAGAATAAAAATTTATAGGAAATTTACAAAATACACTTAAAAACGGAATTTTTTTCTTTTACATTTATATGATTTTTTTTATTTACATTTTTTTTTTACAGTTTTGTGTTGTTTCAATGTTGTTTTCATGTTGTCATAATATTATCTTATATTTTCGCAACGTAAGAACAACGTGGTAATGATGATTTTTTTTAACAACGTGTAGACAACGGTTCTGTAAGAAAAAAAAAACCGTAAAAATATAATAAAACTCAAAATTCTGTAAAAAAAAATGTAAATTTTTGGTTGTTTTGGTGTATTTTTGAAATAAACTCAAAATTTATTTTGGTGTAGGCCTTAAATAGCTTAAGACCAATCCCATGAGGATAAGTTGAGGAATATCTTTTTTTTTTCTAACATATATTAATAAAAAATACTCTCATATTAAATTTTATTAAAATGTGCTTACTTTTACGAGTGAGTTGTCTTATATACCTTCACTCTTTACTTAAGTCTAGTACATAATTTACATTAATATAAATGGTATAATAGAGACATCATTTATAAAAGTAGGTATATCTTAAAAAATATAAAAATAAAGGTAAAAATTAAAACAAATAAAGTAAAGTGGGTATATAATATAATTTCCTCAACCAAACCCATGTATGCTTAGAATCAAGTAAAAAAAAGTAATTGAATAAGGAAAACTTACAAAAATACTGACTTTTGGCTTAATCTTTACAAAAATACTGCCACACGGCAGAAATTATTTTTATACTGTCTTGGCCAATTTTTTTTTTCTTTTATACTGTAAAAAAAAAAAAAAATGAGGCCTCCATCTTCCACACCCACGGACAGAGCCACCACAGGAACACTATAACAATCAGAAAACAACCATTAATTCTGATGAGTGAGAAAAAAAAAAGTGAAATCAACGTCAAATAAATAATCATGGCAAAAATAACTGTAAAACAACACTTAAACAAATCAAACAAAAGAAAGAAAAACATGATTAAAAAAAACTAAAAAAATGTTTTGCACAACCTCTATACCAAATGCAATAATAGTTATATTTGCAAGCTCACTCTTAAAAAATCAGAACAAAAAAACTACTAAAACAACACAAAAACAAATGTAAAAAAATAAGGAGATATAATCACTTAGAAAAACATAAAAGAACCACACACCTTAAAACTTTTTTTTTCTAGTGAGCTCGTTAAATGTATTTTTAGGAGAACTAAAATAAAAAATAACCATAAAATAACCATAGAGAAGGAAGAAGAAATATATTTTATAGCCTCTATCTTCCACACCCACAGATAGAACCACCACAGCACCACGAGAACACCCAGAAAACAATCATTAATTCCAGCAAAGTAGAACAAGAACAGTGAAATCGACATTAAAAAAAATAAATTATGGAAAACAACACTAAAACAAACAAAAAAAAAAAAAACTAAAAAATAAACACAGTATATTACAATATGAAACTTATAAAAATACACAGTAAAAAAGTAAAAAATACCGCCTAACAGTATTTTTGTAAAAAAAATGGCAAAAGTCATTATACCATGTAAATTTCCCTTCTATTTTGGTTTTGTGAAAATTACATCAAATATGGGATTTCATAACAAAGTTAGAAAAATATGACATTTTTAGGTTTGCCACTTTTCTATGGCATTTTTGCACATTTAAGTTTTTTATGGTATTTGATATGCCATATTTTTATAAACTTATTATCTAATCCCATATTTTATGTTTTTGTTTTTAGCTTAATTAGTTTTATTTATTTTTTTAATTTATTTTACACTTACATTTTAGGGTTTCTTTTTATTTGAAAAATTTACACCAAATACTACATTTTTTTTCAAACATTACATTTTTAATTTGACAAGAACATTTTACTTTTATACTTTTATTAATTTTTTTTTTCTTTTTTACTTATTGAAACTTCAAAAAGTTTTTTTTTTTGTATTTTTTATATATTTTTTAGTCAATTTTGGCTCTCTTTTTTCTTTTCAACTTTTAAGTCAGTTGCTACTTTTTTTTTTCTTTCTTTCGCTTATCTCTCTCTATTTTTTTTTTTCTAATTTCTCTTTGTGTCTCTCTTTTTTTTTTTCAATTTTTTTCTCAACCTAATTTTTTTCTCTTAATATATATAATAAGTGTACATTTTTATATTTCATTTTTTTTTACAAAAATTAAACTTGTTTTTTTATTTAAACTATTATTCGTTTTTTTTTTTTTTTGTTAAAAACTAATTATTCCATTAAAAACGACGAGAAAAAAAAACCAGTTTCATCAATATCATCCTGAAAAAAAAAAATAATATAAAAAATCATAATCTAAAAAGAATCCAAACTTTAAAAACTAGTTTCATCAACATTGAAAGAAACTAATAATTTCATTTAAAGAATACAAAAAATAGTTTCATCAACAAGATAATGAAAAAAATTACAATCTAAAGACGATACTAACTTTAAAAACCAGTTTCATCAATATTAAAATAAACGAATTATTTCATTAAAAGAGGCAAAAAAAAAATAGTTTCAACAATAACATAATAAAAAATACACAATGCCTAATAACTAAACTTTTACAAATTAACGATACTAAATTTAAAAACCAGTTTCGAACATATAAAATTTATATCAATACCTAATAATCAAACTTCTAACTTCATTCTTTATTTTGGCATTTAATTTTTTATTTGCTTGCTCAAAAATTAGAGTTAATTTAAACATACAATATGCAGCAAATATAACAAAGAGAATCACAAATTAAAATCAAAGAGAAAAAAAAGAAACAAAGAAAATTAAAGAGACAAAAGTGCAATAAAAACCATAAAAGAATAACAAAAAAAAAACAGTGGAATGTGAGAAACCAATTAGTAAAACAACCAAAATAAAAACAAACAAATAAAAACCAGTTTCTTGAGATAAATTAATAAAAAATTGAATAAAACTCAATTATGAACAACAATAAAAAAAATTAATTACTTAAAAAAACCAGTTATGAAAATAATAAAATAATATGTATGTCAGAAACTGATTAATTAAAATAAAATAAAAATTGTTGTTCAAATATCATACAATAATAAAACTGGTTTTATACAAACGAAAAAATATATAATAATATCATAAAAATTGAGCAACCCCATTACAGAATAGTTAAAACATGTGAAACCAGTTTCGACATGTGAAACCAGTTTTGACGTTATAAAAAATCATAACAAAATACAAATGTTAATAATAAAGTTAATTGAAACCAGTTTCATCAAACAATCAAATAAAAATATACACACACACAAATATACAAAAAAAAAAAAATACTAATCACAAATATAATCAAAACAACACATAATGCCTACCAATAATTTAATAACAAAATATAAGTGTAAGTTTCCAACCTAGAAACAAAATAATAAAAAAGTAACTTGAAAAAAAATTCTAATAACATAATGAAACTATTTTTTTTATTCTTTTAATGAAATTAATAGTTTCTTTCAATGTTGATGAACTGATTTTTAAAGTTTATATTATCTTTAGATTATAATTTTTTATATTGTTTTTTCTTCAGGATGATGTTGATGAAACTGGTTTTTTTTTTTTTCTGTTGCTTTTAATGAAATAATTAGTTTTTAACAAAAAAACAAAGAAAAAAAATAGTAGTTTAAATAAAAAAAAAACAAGTTTAATTTCTGTAAAAAAAAAATAATATCTATAGTTGAGATCATTTTTTATTTAATTTAGTATTTTATTTTTTAAAAAAAGAAAAAATAAATAAAAAGAAACACAAATTTTAAGTTTTTTATGGTTACTCAAGACTTTTTCCCATATTTGTAAGTTTTTTTTAAAAAATGCCATATTTAGTGTAATTAAGTTTTTATGCCATATATATCAAAACTTATCTTTATTTTCCCATATTTTTGTAAATAGCCCTTTGGTTTTTACATAAAGGCCCATAATTATAAAATTCTCACTTTAAATTTCCCTAGGAGTTCGTTTAGTACGTTGTATGGTGTTATATTGTATTGTGTTAGATTGTGTTGTATTATATTGTATTGTATTTGTATTATTTAATATAATACTATGTTTGGTATTGACTTGTATTAATATATGGTATTGTATTGTATTAGTATTATATAATCCGAGTCCGAGTCCTGGTCTCGAGTCCGGGTCTTGGTCCTAGATCGGGTCCAAGTCCGGGTCCAGATTTGGGTTTGGGTTCGGGTTAGGGTCGGGATCGGGGTTCGGGGTTCGGGTTTGGGGTTTGGCTCCCGGGTCCGGGTCTGGGTCTAGGGTCGGGGCCGGAGTCCGGGTTTGGGTCCCAGCTCCGAATTGGAGATTGGTATTAACCCCGAATCCTTTGTAAATATTATAATACAAGCTTGCCAATAAGTACAATTTATTATGTATTAAATAATAAAAGTATTAAAAATTTTAGTCCTAATAATTAAAACAATATATTACTTTATTAAAACTTATTAAAAAAAACTGTTGCAATTATGCTTTGACAACGACATGGACGACTCTGATTGAAATTTGAGAAAGGTACACTACACTGGTAGTACCGTAAAAGTGTACACGTGTCTTTTTCTAGCAACATGAAATAGCCTTTTTTCTCGAAATCAGAGGTCAGCGATACCCATCGCCATAGCTTTTCTATGGATCGTCTCAATGGTACTCCGCGTCTTATGATAGTCTCTGATCTTGATTCTACCATGGTACATTTCAACTTCCCTTTCTTCTTCTTCTTCTTCTTCTTTGTTACTCAATTTCGTCGGTCTGCCATTTGCACAGGTCGACCACGACGACCCTCAAAATCTCTCTCTTCTCCGCTTCAACGCTCTATGGGAAGCATATTACCGCCCTGACTCTCTTCTGGTTTTTTCAACTGGAAGATCTCCCGATTCTTACCAACTTTTAAGGGCCGAGAAACCCTTGCTAACCCCTGATATCACTGTTATGTCTGTGGGAACTGAGATTGCCTATGGCGAATCTATGGTGCCCGATGTTGGCTGGGAGCAGTTGCTGAATCAGAGGTGGGACAGAGGTGTTGTTGTGGAGGAAACCTCCAAGTTTCCTGATCTTCTTCCTCAGGTAAGTTTCTTCGTTTGATTAAACATGTCAAAGATTCGTGACCACTATTTCATTGATTACCCATTGTATCGTTGCAACATAAAAATACTTGTTTGAATTTCAGCAATATTTTCTACTTATATGTGGAACTTTTGCAGTCAGAGATTGATCAAAGACCTCATAAGGTTAGCTTTTATGTAGAGAAGGTTAAAGCGCTCAAGATAATTGATGTTCTATCAGAGCGTTTGGAGAAACGAGGGGTAAGCTAAGAGATTCATTTTGTTTCTATAACTTATTACTCTATAGTAATTTACTTTGGAAACTTGGTCCTGGCAATTGGTATGCTGTAATTCTATTTATCTATTCTATTTGTTTCGATTCAGTGTTTTTTTTCTACTGATTTTGATCAATTTTTGGCTTAGTTAGATGTAAAGATAATCTATAGTAGTGGGATAGCTTTGGACGTTTTACCAAAAGGTGCTGGTAAAGGACAGGCCCTTGCATATCTACTAAAGAAATTTGCATTTGATGGAACACTTCCTGCCAATACGCTTGTTTGTGGTGATTCTGGCAATGATGCTGAACTGTTGAGCATTCCTCAAGTCTATGGAGTAATGGTCTGTAAACATACAACCTCGTGTTTCCCGAGTTCAATCCTTATTTTTGTCACAGTTCTAAATTGAATTACTACGATTCAAAGCTTACTTATTTCTTGGGCATGTAGGTCAGTAATGCACAAGAAGAACTGTTGGAGTGGTATTCGGAAAATATGAGAAATAACTCTAATATAATCCATGCTACCGAGAGATGCGCAGCAGGGATTATACAGGGAATTGGTAGTTTCTGTCTGGGTCCAAATGTCTCTCCTAGAGATATCGGTGACTTTCAAAAGTGCAAAGTGGATATCATCAGCCCTGGTTATGAAGTCGTAAAATTTTATTTATTCTACGAGAGATGGCGATGTGCAGATATTCCGAAATCTACACATCATATGCAGAATCTAAAATCAGTTTTTGTAAGTTGTAACTCTTTATCTTTTTTATTCTTATCAAAAGAACAAAGAACTTTTTTTCTTTTACTTTTTGAATCTCTTTGATCTGCCATTTAGTATAGGTCACAAATTTCTAGCCTATAGTCTTTCATGATGTTTCAATCATTTGAGATAAATATGTTGAACACAATAATTGCTATAAAGTTTTGTTAGGTGATGATCACAAAGGAATATAGAAAGCAGAAATGAAAGATATGAAGCTAAGGAGAATCGATGAATAAGTTGAAAACCTTATTATTTTGCTATAGAACATGAAAGATTTCATGAGATTTTAAATTCTAGTCTTATGACTTCAACTTAACAGATATTTTTACTTTATCTAAAAATTGATAGTGATCATTCACATGTTAATGATAACTCTAGTAACTCTACTACAGTAAGGTATAATTCCTCTTGGTATTTCAATCTTTTCAGCACTCCTATTGTACTCTGGTCCATCCCTCGGGAACTGAGCAGCATATTTACCAGTGTGTGGATGAAATGGAAAAGTTGCATGGAGACTGGCAGGGAAGGCAGTTTCAGGTATGGGTAGATCGAGTGTCCTCAGCACAAATTGGCTCAGACCTTTGGCTTGTGAAGTGCGCTAAATGGGAGTCACATGGTAAGAATGTCATAACTAGTTTCACACTGGATGTATGGGTTCAAGTGTTTTTTTTAAATGCACTTTATTTTTAATTGCTGGTTACTTCTTCTGTTAATGATTAGATTTCTGGAACGGATGGTTTACTTGCTACTGATCTAGTATATTTGTGCACCTTATATTTGTGCTCCTTTCTACATTTAAATCTGTTCCGATATGCAATTCATGCACACTTTTATTGGGTGATCTACAGAGGGAAGATAAAAAAAAAGTTTGTGAAGTGAGATATTTATTTATAATTTATGTTAGGTTAGTGAAGTTAATTACAGGAATTATTGTTTTTCTTAGTATGATTTATAATGGACTAGTTTATTGGGACTGAAGCAGAAGCAGTGAAATTCATTGTGGCTACTTGATACATCCTGAAATAGTAGGTTGAATTATAATGCCTCAACTAGCTCCTTTGTGGTCTTGTCTATTTTTGTTGTTGGATAATATTCATTTATGTGGATTCGAACCCTGAATAATTTACCTTTATCAATAAATAAAAAAAAACCTGAGTAAAATTTTTACAATTTTATGTAGGAGAAGAGAAGTATTGCTGTCTGACAACAATCTTAATGAGTTCAAAGGTATAATACAATATTTACTCTATATTAATATAGCTATTTTCCTTGTTGAACTCCCACTTGAGTGGGTACTAATAAACGTTAATTGCATTGTTTTGCAGGCTGAGTTACCAAATGACTTCATATGGTTACACGTGCACCAAACATGGTTGGATGGTTGTGGGGTAAAACAACCAGACACTTGGTTAATTTAAATTTTTATTTCAATAAGGTCAGCATCTAAATATATAAACTTGAATACCTTCAATTCTATATTTGCTGCAACTGCTGCCGTTTATTTATTTATTTATTTTCATTTGATTTTATAAACAGATTTTGTCATCGATTTACCAATGTCATACTTGTTGATGTATTTTATGTCTTATAAATTTGATAGGATTCCTTGAATGAGAAGTAATTATGTACTGCAGTTTGTTTCTGGTCTAAGCTATGTACTTGCAACTCTGCAGAATCAGAAGACGTAATGACTTTTAAGATTGATTTGGACGGGCAAGTCAGTTGACTTATTTCTAGAAGTTTAGTAATGACCACAGTTAATAATTGTACTCTAATAAATTGCAAAAATATTTACGACCATCTAGTGCAGATATGGTCTATTATAGCTTTAAGAGATTCAAAAGTTCCATAACTATAAAGTTTGGGAGAAAAGAAATAGTAATGCGAATGGAATACAAACTAAGGAACAATTTCAGGTTTACATTATTAGTTCACTCTTAACATTTTGACTTTGTTCAGTGTGGCTGCCACTTTTTTCATATCTGTCCTATCTTCTGGTGCTGTGTTGCAGAATAAGCTAGAGCCAATTTCACTATGGCAGATAGACATTCCGTTTTAAGCGCATAGTGTTCCTCTTCTGCCCTATGACTTCAGTTATTGCATGTTGAAATGAATTTTCAATCCTTTGTTTTAAATTCATATATCTCCATTGAACATTTCATGAGTTGCCTTTTTCCAGTGAATGTCTCCAATCTCCATGAGTGTGATACCATAACTATAATTTATATATAGTCTATAAACATCTCCTCTTCTCGAAACCATACCTTCCAGGCCATGCTCTGTATTAAAAATGATTACCCTTTAAGGAGGGTTGGAATATTAAATTATCTAATATTAAATTTATAGATTCACTCCCGCACTACATACATATAAGTGGCTGTTTGGAATGGGTTAATGCTAGCAAGGGAATGATTAAACATTACTTTGTTTGTTTTGAGGGTTTAGCTTTGGGATGTTATTCTCTTAGTAATATAATTATTCCTTAAGGAAGATAATGTTGACACTTTAAAAAATTGCATAATTGAATTATTATCTTCTATTATATTAATTTGAATAGCATTTTTAAATTAATAAATAAATTTAAATACCAATAATATTATCATTTATTATAAATAAAATAGGAAAATTTTGTAGTGCACCCCCTTAAAAGGGATGCATCGTTACATTTCTATCCGTTTTAGTATTTGAAATAATTTTTTAGTCAAATTTATTCTCGTGATGATGTAAATTATAGTTATTTAAGATATTTTACAAAATTTTAAGAAATTCGGATAAGTTTAACATGCTGAAAATTGCATTCAAACAATGTGTTGCACGCGTGATTATTTTATTTTATACATGTGTAAAATACTGTTTGAACATTATTTTCTATATTGTAAATTATTTCGAATTTTTTAAAATTTTGGAGGATATCTTAAATATTTATAATGTACATGAATATGAAAAAAAAAATATACTAAAAAATTCTTTTGAATGTCGAAACAAGTAGATGGTGCATCAGTACATCCCTTTAAAGGGTGCATTGTAGAATCACCCAATAAATTATTGTGATATATATTTAGTCTGTGAGATCAGTTTTTTTTTTCTTAACTGAGTTATATTTATATTATTAGCAATAATATTTAGGGAAATTCTACAATGCACCCCCTTAAAAGGGATACATTGATGTACTTTTATCTGTTTTAGCACCCGAAATAATTTTTTAGTCAAATTTTTTCTCATGGTCATGTACGTTATAGTTATTTAAGACATCCTGCAAAATTTTAACAAATTTGGAAAAGTTTAACACGCCGAAAACTACGTTCACGCGTGACTATTTTATTTTATACGCGTGTAAAATAGACCGTTTGAACATTGTTTTCTATATTGTAAATTATTCGGAATTTCTCAAAATTTTGTAGGTTATCTTAAATAGTTATAACATACATAATATGAAAAAAAAAAATTAGACTAAATTTTTTTTCTAGATGCCAAAACAAGTAAGGGTGTCTCAGTACATCTCTTTTAAGGAGATGCATTGTAGAATCACCCTAATATATAAATTCATTGTACATAAATTTTATGCGGATGGTGTACATAAATGATATAGCGAATAAAAATAAATAATATAGTGATAAAATATATAGAAATGTTCATTTTAATTAAAAAAATACAATAAAATTTAATATTTACTAATTAATAAATATATTTCTTTAATAATAATTATTCTATTTTTATATATAATTAACATTAAATATATATAATAAAAAAATAATTTTATTTTAATTTCTTACAATAATATATAAGATTTATGTACTCAACCAAATAGTGTAATTTAATTAATAAGAATATAATTACATATTATCTTATAGAGGCAAATACAATTTACACATTTTCCTACAATCATATTCTTTTTTATAATATTCTCTATAATCAAATTATTTTGAACACTTCGTACTATACGCCCCTAATAGTTATTTCTTTTCTATAGTCGTGTGTTCGAATGTCCACAGATCAGAGTCATGGTTTGCCTATCGAAAAAAAGAAAAATTTAAACTGCCGTTCTCTTGCAATTAGACGGTTTTTTTTTCTAAAGTTCAATATATAGTTAATATTTTTTGTTGGTTTTTTAATATTTTAAAATATATTCATATATATATAATAATTTTGAAAGAAAAATACAAATATTTACATTATAATTTTTTAAAAAATGATGATTTATAATTGTTTTATCCTTTAAATTTAAATCACGGAAAAGTTAAATAATAAATAACGTCACATGTCTATTTGAATCTTCATTTAAAAGATGAAAAAATTAAAAAATGTAATAATCCTTAAAGGTAACTTAGTCAAAACTAATAAAATCTAAAAAGGAAACTAAATCCTAATCATATTAGTTTAGGAAACTTCTATATCTCCTACTCCTAATACGTTTATTATAAATCTCTCTACTGAAGTTTTATATATAAGAGTGTATTTCCCAATTAAATTCTCATAGTTTCAAATCTCCAACAATAACACTCGATTAAGTTTATTATCATATCACTCTCTATTAGTAGCAAGTTTCATTCAGGTATATTTACTATCTTACATAATGTCAATGCCCTCCCATATTCATTTTTTAAATTCACATTTTTAAATCGGATATTATTTTTATTTTTTTTCTACTAGACTATTTGCTAACATGATTTTTTTAATAGTTTAAAATAATTGTTTTCTTCAGATTTTTTCACATTTTTAATAGTTTTAATTGTGTTTAACCTTCAAAAGAAAATTGTGTTTAAAATAACGTGATTTTTAATGTGATTTTTTTTTTCTTTTTTATATTTTTTTCTTCTAGATTTTTTAATAGTTTAAATAGGGGATTGTTTTCTTTACATTTTTAAATAGGGCAAAATATACGATTATTTTTGTCAGATTTGTTTAAAAAGATAATTTATAATTGTTTTGTCTCTTAATCACGGAAGAGTAAAAGAAATATCTTCATCAAATAAGATTAAAAATTTAAAATATATAAAAACCAAATCCTAATCGTATTAGGATGTTTTAAATTTAACTTTAGTTCTATATAAGACCATCTCGAATTAAATAATTCACAAACAATAGCTTATGATTTTCCTCAATCACACCTTCACCTCTCAATCACACCTTCCTTCACCTCCAATAGAAAGAGATTCTCATTCTTCAGTTAGTGCAAGAATGGCGGTTGTTAGTCGTCGCTACGTGAGGTTGAGTTTTGATGATACTCCTTATATTCCTAATTTTACTCGTCATGATGGTATCAAATTTATAGTCTTTCATGTACGCTTAAGCCACACAATCATCGACTACTCTGAGAATTTATTATTACCAACTACCACTACTACTAAGACACATTACCTTGACCAAAGAAGCTTCTTGATAATGCATGACACCCTCACTCAAATCGTTCTCATGGGGTCGAATTTAGAGCTCCCCTTGATCGATCTCGCTACCCCCCACATATCAACTTTTGCGTTGCGCAATTTAGAAGCCAACCCCAACTCCCTCTATGTCGCTGTATCTATCAATATCCATACCATAACTGCACGCTTTCCTACTCCTCTTCAGCAACAGCAGCAAGACGAGGATGTACTTGACCGTAGCTTCAGAGAGGCGCTTGACACTGTTCAGACTGTCCCTGCCACGCAAGACTCCATTCGCGCCCTTCAAGACTTAAGCGATGATGACGACGGTTTGAGTAGCGAGACTTGCAGTATCTGTTTGGAGAAGATTTCATCTTTTGGTGATTGTAGAAGCAAAGGGGTAGAGATGCCTTGTTCTCATGTGTTTCACAAGGATTGCATTGTTCAATGGCTCGAAATTAGCCACTTGTGCCCTTTGTGCCGCTACCCAATGCCTACCACCACTTCTTCTTCATCTTGATCAATGATGATACTGTTAAATTTACTCCAACTTTACAGATTAATTATCAACTTCCTGTAATAATTTTCTGTTTTATATATATTCAGCAAACTGTAACTTTGTTTTGAGTTGTAATTATTGTTTTCTTTTACCTTTTCTTTCTTTCTTTGTTAGAATGGTATGCACTATTATATCTTTCACAAATATTTCCATAAGAAAACTGTAAAAACATGTCCAACTTAAATAATCATTCCAATATGAGTTAAAAGTTTTTATTATTGTTGTTGTTATTTATTTGGAAATATAGATATATAGTTATAATCTATAAGAAACTAATACATGATTATATATGAAACTCAAGATATATAACAATCAAATTTGCGAGGGAAAAATATGGAGAGCATAGTGTAATAAGAAAAGAAATAACGACTTAAAATGGAAAATAAGAACTAAGAAATATTGTCATAAACTATCTTCAACAAGTTCTTACTACAAAAGTTAAACAAAAGAAAAAGGGTGAAGGGTTGAGGCTGCTTCAAAAGTTAAATATTTAGATTTTTATTTCAATAAGGTCAGCATCTGAATATATAAACTTGAATACTTTCAATGCTATTTTTGCTGCAACTGCTGCCGTTTATATATTTATTTTCATTTGATTTTATAAACAGATTTTGTCATCCATTTACCATGTCATGTTTGTTTATGTATTTTATGCCTTATAATAATTTGTATAGGATTCCTTTGAATAAGAAGTAATTTATATACTGCAGTTTGTTTCTGGTGTTGAATAACCATGGTGAAGATATTCAACAGCTGATGTGCAATCTCTGTAGGAAATTCAAGTGGAGTTCATTCGAGTATGACCACTTCTCAAGGGCATATAGTCTAGTACTAAGGCTTAAAATCAGGTTTACTAGATGAATGTTAATACTCACATTCAGCATCATAAATCTTAAGTCCATTTTCCAATACTTTTACTGCCACATCTTATCCCTCTAAAAGTGTTCCTCTATTTACTGAACTGCAACTCCCAATTCCTTTCTTGTTGCTTTCATTGATTCCACTTGTTACCCTTAAAAAGGTCATTATAGGAGTTGCTTGAGGTAAGAATGTACGTAAGTTTCAGGCTGATAATAAAGTGCTATTATCTTGCAATTAAACGGATTTTCTCTAAAGCGCGATATTTAGTTAATATATTTTTTTTTGGATTTTTTAATATTTTAAAATATATTCATATATAATAATTTTTGAAAGAAAAATACAATTATTTACATTATAATTTTTTTTGTTTAAAAATGATGATTTATAATTGTTTTATCTTTTCAATTTAAATCACAAAAAATAAATAATGTCGCCTGTCTATTTAAATCTTCATTTAAAAAAAGAAAAAAAAAAGGTAATAAATGCTTAAAGGAAACTTAGTAACCAAATCTAAAAAGGAAACTAAATCCTAATCATATTAGTTTAGGAAACTTCTATATCTCCTACTCCTAATACATTTATTATAAATCTCTCTACTGAAGTTTTATATATAAGAGTGTATTTCTCAATTAAATACTCATAGTTTCAAATCTCCAACAATAATACTCGACTAAGTTTATTATCATATCACTCTTTATTAGTAGCAAGTTTCATTCAGGTATATTTACTACTTTACAATGATTTTTTTTTTTTCACATTTCTGTTATGTAGTTCATAATATAATATATATATATATATGTAGCGTTTTTTCTTTTAAAATGCATATAATGTCGCATATATAAAAAAAAAATGTTTCTTTCTTGGATGTAGATATAAGCCTTGAAGAATAATGAAGCCGATAAGGAGAAAAAATAATGTCTCAAGAGAAATCATTATTTCTTGTACAAAGAAAATTCAGAAACAAACCAAGAGTGACCCAAAATTTACAGATGATGAGACTAGTCTTCCAATGAATTCAACAAAGACTATTGATTGGCTTCCCAATGATTTAATTGTGGATATATTAGCTCATGTTGCTACCATATCAATTTCTGATTTTTTCAATGCTAAATTAAGGTAATTATTACATATTTATTTTATTCCCTTAATTAATAAACACGTATCCCTTTCTCATAATATTTGAACCTTATATTTTGTAAATATATATATTTTAATATAAGCAATATAAGACTTGGAGTTTATCAACTTTTTCTTAAAAAAATTTTATATTCAAAAATATTTAATTTGATCAAAATTGAGCCTAAGTAACTATTTTTAATCTTCTATAAAACACAAGGTCCAAATATTATTTCTTTAAAAGCATCGGCTCCAAATGAGTAATAATATTGACACAACATCCAAAAGATAATATATAATAATTTATTATTATTATTATTATAAACTTAATTATCGTCAAGGTAATTTTTATTTCAAATTTAGTATTAGTGTTGCATCTTAAATTATATATATTCTTAACTAAAAATATCATTTTTGTGCAGTTGGAAATTGTTTAATAAATTAGCCAAAGATAATGATCACTATATTTATAATAAACTATCACTTGATGAGCTTTCTTGTCACCCATGGGATTTGTACATGTCCAAGGAAGCAACTACCCTCTTCACGAAATGTCTCAACAGTCAAAATTCAGAAGCCATGTATCGATTAGGGGTGGTAATAATTACATAACTTTTTTAATATCACACAAAATGGTTTATTTTATTTTTAATTATATTTCTAATTTTTTTTCTATATATAATATTTATACAGACTGAATACTTGAATTTTCACAAGAAAAAGAAGTCCGGTATAGAACTGTTAGAAAAAGCTGTCAATGCAGGTCATCTTGGAGCTTCTTATTTTATGGGTATCATCTTAATTTGTAAAGAAGAAGATGAAAGTGATGATGAAACAAAGCAAAGTGGTATTAGGCATGGAATACAATTGTTGGGTCGTGTTAAAACAAGTGCCCAAATGAGAGAATGCCGAGAGAAATTGAAGCATATAGCTCAAAAATTATGGCTTACTCAAAATCATAACTTTCTCATTCCAAAATTATTTCAGTGCCAATTTCCAAACCAGAAACGAAAGTCGTGGCCTTTGTTGGATGATTATTCGCATTCGTTATGTTGCAACACATGCCGATTTAACTATGAAATTGTTTATGTTTGCAATTTAGTAGTTGGTACTTCTTTGTTTTCATGTCAAACTTGTCAACAATAATGGTTTAATATTTATTAATTATTTAAGAGTATTTGTTAAAGTACTCACTATTTGTTATATTAAAAATCTTCACTATTAAAAAAAATTGTAGAATTTTAATATTTTTTTATATAGTATTTATATAAAATTTAATACTTATCTTATTAAAATTATTTTCTTAAAAAAGATAAATAGATGCATTTATTTTCATTGCTTTGTAATCATTTTAATGTTTTTAAGTTTCTTTTTGAAAAATAATAACAAATAATAATTTTTAAATCATATTCCAAGCAAAAAGATTTACCCTAACATTTTCAAAAAAAAAAAAAAAACTCGTTACAAGGTAAGTTAATTTTTGTTTTTTAGAAAAAATAAATAAATGACCTTTTATGTCAAAGAAAAATAAAAAAAACAAATAACCTTTTTAATATATCATGACGTACTTATTCACCTGACATTTATTTTTAAAAAATATTTTTCACTAAAAGTCTCCACTTCATAGCTTCCATTTCTCTCATGTTTGAGAATTCAATAATTTATATTCTATTTAATGATTTTTTATATATATTTTTTTTAAAATGACTTTTTTTTTATTAATTTATTAATAGATTTATACACTACTTATTTATTATAGTGTGGTTTAAGAATATCCCATACCACATAAATAATAAAATAAATATATCAAAAATTAAAATTAATATCCTATTTTTAGTTTTTTTTTTCTTTATTACTGTGATGATATATCATATCACATGTAAACGATATACATTAGAGCAATATGAATATACTGCAAATTTAAATTAATTTCTTATTAAATGAGTTTTTTATTTCACAAATATACAATAACATGCAAAAACCATATATCATTAACCTAAACATGTATACCATAGTAAAAAAAAATAATACCCTTTATGATGTACCATAGCACATAAGAACAAGATATACCCTACCACAAACTTAAACTAATATTCCATAATTTTGTTTTATGTCATTCATTATATACCATAACACATAAAAATAATATAGCCTAATGAAATAAACTATATCTCAAACTTAAACTAATATTTTCCACAACTTTTTTTCTCTCTTTTGTTCATTATATACCACATCATATAAAACTAATATACCACACTATTAAAGTACCGTTTTTAAGATTTTTATTTTTTTCTTAATATACTATAACAGATAAAAAAGATACACCATAGTGTAAAATAAATAACCACACACTTAAAGTAATATTCTTTTCTTTTGTATTTTCTTTTTAATTTCTTTATGATATACCATATCACATACAAATGATATATGTAAGTTAGAGTAATATAAATATACCACAAATTTAAACTAATATTAAGAGTTTTCTTTTTCTTTTTATAATATATAGCATAACATACCAAATTCATATACCACAAACCTTAAGAGATATACCATAGTGAAAACTTAATATATACAAAATCTAGCAGTTAGAAATAAATATACTAAAAAAACAAATAAATTTCTACATTTTTTTCTCTTTCCTTTATGTTATACCATAACAAATAAATTAACACACCACAAAGGAGACAAGAGATTGAGAATGGATAGAAAGCTACAGTAAAACTTTCAAGATTATAATTGTACATTCTTTGTCGAAATTTTAACAGTAAGGCCATTTTGCTAAATATTTGAAAAGGGGATATTTACTTAGTTTTGAGATTTATAGTTATTTTGCATCTCAACTATTTCTTTTTTGTAATTGCTCATAATCTTGCTAAAATAATTTTCTATGAATATGGCAAGAGTTTGGTGGTCGGAATTACTTGAATTTATATAAATTTTTCATTGTGTTTGGTCGATGCCTTATAAAGTGTTTCATCCTATTAAAAAAATAAATAAAGATTTCTTGTTTATTTTTCCCTCCAATTTTATTTATAATATTATTTTTTATTTAAAAAAATACTTATGTAATTATATGTAAAAAAAAAAATTTTAAAAAAAAAGAAATTAAAAATATCTTACATAGTGTCAATGCCCTTCCATCTTCATTTTTTAAAGGGTAATGTGCGTTATAAATACTCAAATTTAACTACTGGTTGTAAATAAATACCTGGCGGTAATAATACGTTTTGGAACTCTGTAGATACATAACCATTAAATATTAAGTCTATAATATCCAGATTAAAATAGTATTTAATTTTTTTTTTCTCTCCTTGGGATATTAATTGTGTGAGGATAATTATCTTATATATTTGTGTTGTTAGTGAGTTGAGATTGTTGCTTAGATTATTGTACCAATTTTTCTAGAGAGAGTTAAATTTATATTAACTACGAAAGTAAAATATTATGGTATTTTTACAAGGTAGGTAATCATTTAATTAAAGCCCAATATGAAAGTTTATTAGGGTTTTATAAATTATTTAGTGGATTTTAATTAATGGTATAAGTGATATTAAATAACATTATTATAGAATTAATGTTAAAAATTCGTAGGTTTGGATAAATTCGAGGATTAAAAACTGTTTTACTAAAACGATCATATCTGGAGTTCTAGAGCTCGGATTGAGGTGATTTCAGTGGCGTTGGAAAGATAATTCAAAGATCTATCAATTATGTAGAAATAGATTTATCGTAATTTTAACTTTATTGGGGTCAAAATTAAGGTACAAAGTGACGACCTGTTAAGTTTAGTATAGAAACCCTAAGTTTTAAAATTCAAATTTAAAACTTATATCTAACAAATAAGATTTTTATTTAATTATTCTATTTAGAGTTAAATTAGTATTAGATTATAGGGATTTTTTATTATTTTCTTTTATAGGTTTAATTAGATTATAAAACCTAAATCTATCACATTCTTGATACGTAATATGCAGAGCCTCTAACCCTGAGAAAAATAAAACTCAATCTCAATCTCTTTCTTTCAGTCTGAATACAATTCTTAGAGAGGACACTCATAAAATCCTATACCCTACAAGTTATCCATCTCGCTATCTATCAAAGATTTATAATTTTCCTTCTTGTTTCATTCTCTTCGCCAAACAACTCATGATTTTCATCAACATAACATTGAGATCATCATCACCATTCTAATAATTTGAGATTTCAAGATCTAGCACTGATTAAGAAGAGTCATCAAGAGGTAGTAGTGACGAGATAACAACTCTTAAGCAACGAGATTTGAGGTAAGGAAATTAGATAGTTTTCTATGTGTTTATCTGCATAAATTTAAATTCTTTATATATTGAAATATGATTTATGATTTGTTATTATGAATATGTATATGGTACTGAGAATGTGTGGTATGGACACAATATGAGTTTGTGAATTGATACATAGATTATGGTTGTATGACTTGTATATGTTGTATGTTGTATTTGTATGTTTCAGGTTGTATGTTGTATGATATATTTGTATGTTGTATGTTGTATGTTGTATGTTGTATGCTAACGTCTCAGGTAAAGTGGGGGACCATGGTGGGGTATGATACGGGATAAGACCGTTGAATGTAGAGATACCCTACCCTGCATTTTACTGAGTCGTGTATGAGTTTGTTATGGTGGGTATGATACAATGATGTTACTGTTGAATATAGAGATACCCTATCCTATAACAATGGTAGGGCTGCATAGGCCCATGTTATTATATGGGCAGATTAGGCCCAGGATATTGTAGGGTCAGGCTAGGCCCGGGTTATGTAAGTAATGGCTATGATATGCCAATGTTGTGATAATGACATTATTATTTATAGTATTGATATGATTATGTTATGAGTATGATATTGGAGTTATGATCTCTGTGTATGTGTACGGTGTGAACAAATAATATAGACTTGTATGATAAAGGTTTCCATATGTACAGTTATTTGGTTATAGTTATAAAAGAGCATGTATGATATTGCTAAAACTTAATAAATACATTAATGGTATGTGTGATATTATATGGTATTGTTTGATAAGCATTTCCTTACTGAGCTTTTAGCTCACCCCCCTTACTTTCCCCCTACAGGTATTAGACAGGGAAGTATGTATAGTGAGCAGGGTCAGTTCTGGTACGTATACTGTGAGCGGCTACGGGCGGACAAACGATCTAGAACGCCAGTGGTGCCTTAGTGTTATGTTAAGCAGTTGATAAATCTAACACAGTGGAAATGCATTATTTAAAATTATTTACTTACGGTATCTTGTTTTACAAATGAACGATCCTTCTCTGTTGCATTTTGATTTTTTTTAAAATCCACTGTTGTATTTAAATTATTTTTTTTATCTTTTCAAATTATGCATGAAAATAGTATTTTTGTAAAATAAGGCAAAATATCGGGGCGTTACAGTTGGTATCAGAGCCGATCGTCCGTTAGCCCGAAGGATACTCACGGTATACATACAGAAGACTGAAAAAGATCCCTCTCACTATTATGTAAGTGTTAGTTTTAATTTTCTTGGTATTGCCATTAATAGTCTTCTATGTGATACATATAATTAGAGCCTCATCTTAGGTGGTACTTAGAGACATCAATAGTACCCTCTATCTCTTATGATTGATTACACTTTTTAGGAAGAAGATGTATAGGTTTATATTTCTTTATTGTCTTGAATTGAACTAGGAAGGACCGTGTTCCTTTCTTGAAAATTTAGAATAAATTATATTAGGAATTCATAAGACTTTATTTGATAAATAGAATATTACTAGTTAAGCTTGACAACATTAAGTTTAGATATGTACATAGAATCTTCTCTTCCAATAATTGAACTCTTTTGTTTCTTTTAAATCAACCTTTCTTGTAAGAGCTCACACATGAAATTAGAAGATCAATTAGAATCAATATGAAAGGAACGACCAATAGAGGTGGGGGCTAAGGATGTGTGTTCCGCTGACCCACAGATGGTTGATGTTCCAGAGAACCCAATAATAGTTAAGGCTAACGATCTAATAGAGGTATTGGAAGGACTACGAGCATGACTAAGACAATTTGTTGAAGAGTTTTCACAGGCTCAACAAAAGATCACCAACACTAGTAGTGGAACTTGAAGCACATAATGAAATGTACCAATAGCCAACTAAGTACCGACGCATATATTTTCACCTATCTATGAATGGTTGAAGAAGCGGTCTCTACACCTAGCCATGAATGGAAGCCCAACATATAGGAAGTAGGGATGACTTAGAATAGTAGACGTTATACCAGACTGGGACAGTATAATTTACGAAACCTCCTTATTAAGAAGGATGAAATAATAGATCTTTAAGGAGAAGGTACTATCTTGTTGGATATTCTATAAGTTACACACTCCTAAGTTAGATGGTAAGAAGTATGAGTACTGTATGCAAAGACATTGGAGATAAGTATGTTATAGAAATGAGTCAGGAGAGGACGATGCCATCATATAGAAAGGAGTGTAGTGTGCTGAATAGAATCCAAAATGAGAAGTTAGAAAGAGATATGATAAAATTACTAGAGGTAATAACTTATGAAGGTATCTTAAACACTAAGAGATAAGCAGAGCATCAACAAATATTAGATTACCGAAGGAAAGTTGTAAACTTTAAACTCAAGGTCATCTACTTGGTGGAGGAGATAATAGAGAAAAATGTGTATGGTTTCGACAGAGACATTTTCAAAGGAGAAAGACAAAAAAGGTCCAGGCACGGCTAACAATTTGGGTACAACATGAATGAGAGACAACTAAGAGGGTGACTACTCGGAATTGATCACAGCTACACAACTAAGAGATTGTGGATGCAGCTTTGTGGCGGGTGTACAACAAACAACTATAGAGAGTAGATCGCAAATTCAAAACTTGAGAAAGAGGAGGAATTAGCATTCAAGGGTGACATCCCTAGATTCCAAATACTCACTGATACAACAACAATGGTGTGGAGTATAGCTCAATGAGAAAATGTTAGGAAAGCCTCACTTAGAGACAGGAAAAAAAAAGTGAGACACAATTAGGACCAAAGTAACATATATTGAAGAATGTCATGGCATGTCAAGGACTATACAAGTTTTGATAAGTGTTGGGATTAGAAAATACACTCATGCAACATAAAGGAATTCAAGGCACAACGTAAGCAAAGGATACTACAATCCAATTACGACTTATATTATGGGCAATAGTATAAGTATGTTGGAGTGTCATCTAATGAGAAACTAAGAGGAAAACTCACAAAGTCCAGCCCTGCTGAAAAGAGATGGTGTTTCTAGGCCCTATAGTGCCCGAGAAGAAAATGACTATGGATTTGTCAAAAGCTAAAATTGTTAAGAGAAAAAAAAAAGAGGAAAATATTAGATATTTTTCTCAATCTAAAAAGCCAGTAATAGAGATCTTTGGAAGGACTCTCTCAAGCTGACAATAACTAACTTATTGCACACTACTAAGTCTTGTCCAATTGAAAGTGCAAAAGTTAGAAGAAGAAAAAAACAAGATAGGTATTGATAATTTTGTGGCGTTTGGATGTAAAATGAGACGCTTGAACGAATTATTGACTTGTGCTTAAAGGTAGTATGGGAAGTAAGAATAAAAAAATCCCTGACTAAGGAATTATAAATAGTGAGTCTCCAGTAATAAATCAAATACAAGTAGGGGTATAGGAGGTATAATAGTGATGGACAGAGTAAGGTCTGTTCGGCATAGTTTGCAAATTATATATATAGTATCCTTACCCTGATAACTTGGATGATCAATACATTATGAGATTGGTATGGTTGACTTATTGTTAAAAGTCAACAAATAATAAATAGTTGGGCTACGATAAGCTATGGTAGGATTGAACTTATTTTAAAGAGGTTATTAGTGTGCTTTCTATGTTTTAATACATATATGTTATAGTCTTAAGTAAATAATCAGTATTGGAATGTATGTTTAAGAGATTTGGAAGATTTAGAGGTACAATTAAGAAGTTGAGATATATATTTTTTTTTTTGGTGAATTAAAGAAGGCTACAATATATATAGGATATGAATATGGCTGGAATAATCAATGTTATGATAAGTATGAAGTTATGTGATACCTCAGATGGCTAGTATATTAGAAGAAGCAATCATTAAACATAACTATCAGAATCTATCGGCATTACAGATTTAAACTTCATCACTATATCGATGTAATACCAAAGTAGATAAAAGTTAGTATAGAAAACTAGCTAATCTCATAATCAAGTCAACTTGATTGAAGGGGGTAATGGAGGACCAAGCACCATAAGAGAGATTAGCAAAGAAAATACAATAGAGTGATACAAAAATCAGACAGCAAAAGGATCCAAAGACGATTATCTTGGAAAATGGGAAGTCATGACAAGTGCAACGAATGCATGGATAAACTAAATTAAGAAGTGAACGTTAGACAAAAAGGTGGTCGGATAGATAGTTAAATATTTATACATAGAAGACCTTTTAAAGAGATTCCATGTTTATTTCCAAGTGCCATGGAAAAAGTATCTATCGATGAGTAACAACTATGAAACTGCAAGAATGACACCGCAGCTTTACAGTGGAAAAAAAAAAAGACAGAGAGAGAGTAAGATTTTAGTCTGTAATAACATTCAACGAGAGAATGGGAATAATTAAAGAGAAGTTTGCATAAGATCTTTTACCCTACTCTTTGTGTTTGTTATTTTGTATTGTTTAATGTGTTCTCAAGTGACATGTAAGGATGTTCATTTAGAGAATAAATACTGTGACTCTTAATGGCATGTAAGGATGCTCATAGAAGAATAAATAATTTCACTCTTAATGGCATGTAAGGATGGTCATAAGAGAAAGAAAAACTTTTCATATATTAGGAGCATGTGATTGCAAAACTTATGTATTCAAAACATGTATATGTAAGTTATTATGATGGAGTATATTTTGGTATTTAAAGTAATGTATAGAGAAATAATAATACTTAATTAAGTTGTGTATATTTTATGTGTTATGGATTGACCGATAAGACATTGGTTAAATGCGTGTTTATTGGGTCCATATATATGGTAGATAATGAGGTAATGCAGTAAGTGGTGAAAGACATGAAGACTCAACACCCCGAGTGTTGGTAAGTTAAATTTCGAGGACGAATTTTTTTTAAGGAGGGTAGAATGTAATATCCAGATTAAAATAGTATTTAATTTTTTTTTTCTCTCCTTGGGATATTAATTGTGTGAGGATAATTATCTTATATATTTGTGTTGTTAGTGAGTTGAGATTGTTGCTTAGATTATTGTACCAATTTTTCTAGAGAGAGTTAAAGTTATATTAACTACGAAAGTAAAATATTATGGTATTTTTACAAGGTAGGTAATCATTTAATTAAAGCCCAATATGAAAGTTTATTAGGGTTTTATAAATTATTTAGTGGATTTTAATTAATGGTATAAGTGATATTAAATAACATTATTATAGAATTAATGTTAAAAATTCGTAGGTTTGGATAAATTCGCAGGATTAAAAACTGTTTTACTAAAACGATCATATCTGGAGTTCTAGAGCTCGGATTGAGGTGATTTCAGTGGCGTTGGAAAGATAATTCAAAGATCTATCAATTATGTAGAAATAGATTTATCGTAATTTTAACTTTATTGGGGTCAAAATTAAGGTACAAAGTGACGACCTGTTAAGTTTAGTATAGAAACCCTAAGTTTTAAAATTCAAATTTAAAACTTATATCTAACAAATAAGATTTTTATTTAATTATTCTATTTAGAGTTAAATTAGTATTAGATTATAGGGATTTTTTTATTATTTTCTTTTATAGGTTTAATTAGATTATAAAACCTAAATCTATCACATTCTTGATACGTAATATGCAGAGCCTCTAACCCTGAGAAAAATAAAACTCAATCTCAATCTCTTTCTTTCAGTCTGAATACAATTCTTAGAGAGGACACTCATAAAATCCTATACCCTACAAGTTATCCATCTCGCTATCTATCAAAGATTTATAATTTTCCTTCTTGTTTCATTCTCTTCGCCAAACAACTCATGATTTTCATCAACATAACATTGAGATCATCATCACCATTCTAATAATTTGAGATTTCAAGATCTAGCACTGATTAAGAAGAGTCATCAAGAGGTAGTAGTGACGAGATAACAACTCTTAAGCAGCGAGATTTGAGGTAAGGAAATTAGATAGTTTTCTATGTGTTTATCTGCATAAATTTAAATTCTTTATATATTGAAATATGATTTATGATTTGTTATTATGAATATGTATATGGTACTGAGAATGTGTGGTATGGACACAATATGAGTTTGTGAATTGATACATAGATTATGGTTGTATGACTTGTATATGTTGTATGTTGTATCTGTATGTTTCAGGTTGTATGTTGTATGATATATTTGTATGTTGTATGTTGTATGTTGTATGTTGTATGCTAACGTCTCAGGTAAAGTGGAGGACCATGGTGGGGTATGATACGGGATAAGGCCGTTGAATGTAGAGATACCCTACCCTGCATTTTACTGGGTCGTGTATCAGTTTATTATGGTGGGTATGATACAGTGATGTTACTGTTGAATATAGAGATACCCTATCCTATAACAATGGTAGGGCTGCATAGGCCCATGTTATTATATGGGCAGATTAGGCCCAGGATATTGTAGGGTCAGGCTAGGCCCGGGTTATGTAAGTAATGGCTATGATATGCCAATGTTGTGATAATGACATTATTATTTATAGTATTGATATGATTATGTTATGAGTATGATATTGGAGTTATGATCTCTGTATATGTGTACGGTGTGAACAAATAATATAGACTTGTATGATAAAGGTTTCCATATGTACATTTATTTGGTTATAGTTATAAAAGAGCATGTATGATATTGCTAAAACTTAATAAATACATTAATGGTATGTGTGATATTATATGGTATTGTTTGATAAGCATTTCCTTACTGAGCTTTTAGCTCACCCCCCTTACTTTCCCCCTACAGGTATTAGACAGGGAAGTATGTATAGTGAGCAGGGTCAGTTCTGGTACGTATACTGTGAGCGGCTACGGGCGGACAAACGATCTAGAACGCCGGTGGTGCCTTAGTTTTATGTTAAGCAGTTGATAAATCTAACACAGTGGAAATGCATTATTTAAAATTATTTACTTACGGTATCTTGTTTTACAAATGAACGATCCTTCTCTGTTGCATTTTGATTTTTTTAAAATCCACTGTTGTATTTAAATTATTTTTTTTTATCTTTTCAAATTATGCATGAAAATAGTATTTTTGTAAAATAAGGCAAAATATCGGGGCGTTACAAAGTCATTATCATTTTCTTATTGGTATATTTAAATTATTTTTTTAAAAATTTAATGACATTTTTCAATCAAGAATTGCCACGTGACAATTTCCATTTAACAGCCACCTACAAAAGTTAGGTATTTATTTGCAACTGAAAGTTAAAGTTAGATATTTATGCCCCAAATTATTTTTTTTTAAAATTCACATTTTTAAATAGGGTATTATATTTATTATTTTTTTCTACTACACTATTTGCTAACATGATTTTTTTAATAGTTTAAAATAATTGTTTTCTTTAGATTTTTTCACATCAATATATCAATCAATCATCAATATCTATATATCTATATATATATATAAAGTAGAAGTATGAACCGGTGATATGACAGTCTAAAAACGCTCGAAAGTACTATTTCTTTTTTCTTATTTTTTCTAATTTTTTTATTAAAATTAATTATTTTTTCTCACTCTAAATAATACTATTTGTTCTCTCCTTAATTTTTTTTTAATATTTTATTAGATTTATAAATATTTATTTATTATTAATTAATAATAGTATATATCAAATATCACTCGAAATCTATAGATGACGTTTTTTTAAAAAAAGAATCAAAAACAAAAAAATCTCTATTATAAAATTCAAAATCACAGTTTTAACTATTTTTAAAACAAAATATCTTAAACTATGCTACATAAATAATGCTATCAAGCCCCACGTATTTAAACAAATTTTATTAATCTAAATCTATATATAAGTGTAATCCTAAGTTGCATATATATAAAAGAGATTTCATCACCTAAGAAAGAAAAGTTTTTTTATCATGTTATTTTTAGTGTATTATGAATAGTATATATTTCCTTTTCTCATTTTTTTTAAAGAAGAATCGTGTAAACATATTTGTATATATATAAGCATACATATATAAACTACATTTTTTGTTTTGAATGATGAAAATTGAATGTTAGTTGGTATATAAATAGTATGTAATTATATAATTTTGGAGTGTGAATTGATCACTACTTGGAGATCAATATTAGTTGTCACAACAAGAATGCAACGAAATTATTTCGGAGATCATTATCAATTGTCACTACAAGAATGCAGGGAAATTATTTACGGCGAAATATACTCAGTACCGCAAAAAGTATTTTTATTTTTATGGGTGGACATCAAATAGCAAGAGTTCGCTAATACTATATATTATTATCGGTCTTTGTGCGGATGTACTTCTATTCATCAATTTACAATCTTTTTCAAGTTATTTCACAGTAATATTATAATTATTTTGTGGAAATTGTAAATACAATAAAGCAATTTTTGTTATTATTTTGTAAAAAAATAAAGTTAATTCATATATTGACGGTTAAATCTTGAGACTTTTTATAAATTATGTTTTATTTTTGAACTATATCATATCATTTATAAACTTAGTTTTCCTAATAAAAGTAGCTTGTAGTACACTAATTTAGTTACGGACCTTAAATTTTTCTAATAAACATTAATATATATAGTCTTAAAAAAGTTAAAACTAACGTGCGAGTCATTAATTATAAGTATATACGAAAGTATACATATCAAAAATTGACATTATAATACCAGTTGAATATTTCTTGATCAATATATGATTATGAATTTATGATCATGATAGAAGCACACAATTATTTATTATTTCAATATTCACAAATTTTTACTTTAAATACTAATTTTTATGATGGTTTCACAATTTTATCCTCGATGTACAATAATAGTTTATAATTTTTTTTCTTACTTTTCTATTGGGATTTTTATTTTATTTTTTTTAATGTAATTAGTTTATTTAATGCAATATATTTTGTTTTTTAGTAAACATCTAGAATTTGTATTTAGTAAATAACTAATTATTTGTTGAAAATAAAAAGTCATTATAAAATTATCAATTAGTTATTTTTCAAATCTTTCTTTTTTTAAAAAAAAAATAGTTATTTTTAATTATTATTTAAATCTTTTATTATTTTATTACTTTTTGGAGATCATTTTATTTATTTATTACTGTGTAACTTTTGTAACATTTTTTTTTTCAATTTATTTTGCTTCCTTATCTTTTTAGTCGATGTAAATTCTTACTTTTTTTTTTAGTAGTTGTTTTCTAACTCGCCTATCCCTCAGAGTCGGCCCTAACTTTAAATAATATAAAGATGATGTATTATAAGGGGAAGAGTGTTTAATTAAATAATAATAATAGCACTCTATTTTTTACTATAACAAGTTATTTATGAATTTTAACCTTTGGGGACTCTAAACTAAGTAAGTTTTTGAAAAAGTATAACACATTTTTATATTAGCGATTTAAAATTCATTTTTCTAACAATTATCAATTATAAAAAAAATATTATATCAATAAATAGTAAATAATAGAATAGGGAACAAAATTTTATCAACCTCATAAATATTAAGAAAAATATAATAATTATAATTAATATTAATAATATGCATGGTCAATATTTTTAAAGATATTCTTAGGAGATTTTTTTAATATAACAAAATTAATAATAATAATATGAAAATAAATAATGCAACTTTAATATTATTAAATATTAAAACGTTTTTAAATTATTATATATTGTATTAGTATGTTTTTTAATATTCTACTAAAAAAATTAAAAGAGCCGTGCGAAGAGCGGCTGTATTAACACATATAAAAATAAAAATTGAACCATAACTGAGTCAAAGTCAAACTCAAATCTGTCTTCTTCTTATTCTTTGGATTGGTCTCCGTTCAAGACCATTAAATTGGGTACCAATAAAATGATAAATTAAATTGTTAAGTTTAAAAATTTGAGAATTTATGCTACTATTTTTTGAATTCCAATTTTTATTAGCAATCAATTTAATATTTTAAGTATTTATGTCACAATTTTTTTAATAGTAAAATTAAAATTTTAAGATAATTTTATTAAGTAATTATTATTAATTAAATTACATAATTTATTTTTACATATAATTTAAAATATTTTACACATCCGCCACGAAGCGCGGGATGTTTACTAGTATATATATAAATGAGAAGTATAAGGCAGTGACATAGCACTCTAAAATCACTCAATTTAACTCTATCTATTTTCTCATTTAAAGTAATAAAATAATACTCTAAAATCACTTAAAATAGTTTTATCTAATTTTTAAATTTTTTATATATACTAATTGAATAATTAACTAAAATATTTATACAATTCAAAAAAATTTCAAACTAACTAAAATTAATACCAATCGTAGCAAAGCAACCAACAAAGATTTATTTTAATTAATTAATTAATTAAAAATATTTTTATACAATTTAAAAAATCAAATCTACAACAAAATATCTATTCCTATACAATATTAATCGGCTAAAAAAATAATCATACACAATCCAAAATATTAAGTTTATATATATTGATTAATTAGTTAATTTAAAAAAATCAGAAAAACACACTACTACAAAAACACCCTTTAGAGGCGGTTTTTAAGCCCTTTCAGCGTCGGTTTTCGTGAAATTCGCTACCGACGCTGATCAGGGCGACGCTAAAGGGTTTATATGAACCGACGCCATATATACCCCTATGGCGTCGGTTATTAGCTAGGAACCGACGCCATAGGGGTATATATGGCGTCGGTTCCTAGCCAATAACCGACGCCATATGTGGCGTAGCAACCGACGCCAAAAGTGAGCAGATTTCAGTTTTTTTCATTTTTTTTAATTTAATTATATAATTTTAATTTTATATTTATTAATTTATATATTATTTTATTTAATTTAAATTACATATTTATTTAAATTTTAAATTACATATTTATTTAATTTAATTATATATTAATTACATTTTAAATTAAATAGTAATTAAATTTGGGTAAAAACATAATTTGATTTCATAAAAGTAATTAAATATTACACAAACATGTAAAATTAGTTAAAAATATTAATAAGTTAATAAATCTAACTACAAGTTAATCTATAAAAATTACATAATGAAGAAAAATTCTTCGACCTTTGAACCTCAATCGTCACCGTGAATCACCGCCATCAATTGTTCGATCCACTTTCGCTGTAGTGGTAACAATTCTATTTTTGGATCGTATTGCTTCTTACCCCCAAACTGTTAAAAAAATTAAAAATTTATATTAGTTTATGTATATGTATATTATATATTTGTTATTATAGAATTTATATACTATAATCAATAATTAAAACTTACAGCTTTTTGATCTTGTATGTAACGGTTGGGGTTGGCACGTGCGACGATGTCAGTGATATATTTCAAAACATAAAAACCGCATTCTTGGCTTTTAGGTTGTCTTGGACAGTTTGCTTGTGAAATTCCTTGCCACGGGCCAAGATACTCATGTGCGTCCCCTATATACATGAATGCCCTGTTTGGGAAAATTATATTAGCATTTCAATTCGTTAGTTAATTTAAATTCGTTACATAAGAAGTCATTAAATTATTACCTTCCGATCATTTGTTCTATTTCTTCGGGAATTGGGCAGCCTTTTACAGGGTTTAAATGGATAATTTTCCTTGGCGCAACCACCACTAGTGTCCAATTAGCACTAAAGAATTTAATAAAGTTTACCCGATATTTCAAGGAATAAAGAACATTTGGTGGTTTTTGTTCATTAATGATAACCAATTAGCCAATCGTCTTGCCGCATCGTCAAAAGACTGACTCTGTTCTTCATCGTTGATCCCATGCACTGTGAGAAGCTCTGGGTCGTAAAACTTGAAAAATTTTCTCAGACCGTTGATGCTCTCCCATATGTGCCTGCCAAAAAAAGTGTTAGTGCCTTATAATAATTTAACTATAATTTGATATAAGGTTAATTAGATTAAAGAAGAGTATACATCATTCCAAACAGCATTCCCTGGTTGCCGATGTAGTCACACGTAGCAACCTGCTGTAAATCCTCTCCAGATAACATGATCTGGTACGCGGTGCAATGAATCCTCGGGGGACAGGAATTGTGATTATATCACGTTTATCTTTGAGCCTTAGGAATTCATGAATCATCCATTTTAGCGAATTAGGGATCAACGCCATCTTCTCTTCCGTGAACAAGTCATCTTCCCGTGCACCACGACCTTGTGGAGAAAGCATCGGAGCTTTCCCCTTTGACGCATCACGTCTTGAGGGCGGTTGAGCGAGTGGACCCTAAACAAAACAGAACATAATATATATATATTTATATATATATATATATATCAAATTTTATCCAAATTCTACCGAAATTTCGGCAGCATAACGGTTGTAATTGAATGACCCCAAAAATTTTGAACATGGCTGTATAACGACAAATAACACATATATAACAGTAGTTTGTTCATCCATCCCACCGCAGCACATATATTCGCAGAACCTACTTCACTACGGATGAATATTGAAGATATTCAAACTCCACTAATCATTAATAATTAATTTGAGTTGAGAAGTTACCTCGGTTGTTAAAATTAAGTGTTTAGGCCAAGGAAGGAACATCTGGTATACGTCCCTAACATATCTGCACTCTTCAATTGGGACTGGGATTTCAGCGTCCTCTTGCAGGATTTCCGAAACCATGATCCGGGCATGTGAATCATCGTACTCCTGGCAGTGAACTTTGATCATACCCACATGCTCGTACAAATACCCTCCGGCCACAATATTGTCGATGTTGTCAGAGCAGAGATGTACTTGCTGATTAAGGGCCGCATGGTCATCAAAATTGTATAGGATACCTTGGTCGTTGAGGGAAATAAACTCCTCAGCATAAATTTGTGGTTGTACCTCATCCTGAGGAGCGTATGATTGTGGAACATACGCCTCACCAGCCACCTTTCCTTCTTCCTCTTGTTCGGCAGCGTTCCTCTGCTGCTTAAGGGATTGGACTTCGGCTTTTAATTTTTCAATCTCCTTCGCTTGCCGAGCCACAACATCAGACACTTCCCTTTTCTTCCTACCGAACAGTTGAGATGCCCTGGTCAGGAACCTACAAATCATAAAATGCAAATTAGCAACGATTTCATTTGTGTAACTAAATAAATAACATTTGAAGTAATAGCATACCCAGCAGCCCTGACACGTCCAGGATGCTCTGGTGTCCCGAGCGCCTGCGTGAGGATATCGTTTTGGCCCTGGACCTGAATTTGTCCCTGACTAAGCTTCTCCTCTAATTGAGCCTAATGCACGCATATATTCAAGCAATTAGTATATGAATTATATACACTAACTCATGAGTAGAACTCAATTAAGGATTAATATATACTTACTATCTTCTCTGCAATTTCCTTGTCGTAATCAGTGACAAGTTTTCTACTCTTGGTGCGAGATTTAATCCAAACACGGTGGCGGGGGGGATCTGCAACTTTGACGTCCTTTTTCTACATAACGTTATAACAATGAAATGAGTACCAATTAAATTGTATAGCACATTATAGCACATTAAATTTTAAGTATTACTTACCACAGCTTCCCGTACGTTCACCATTCCACTCCGACCACTTCGATGTCTGGATTGAATTTTTGAGGAACGTTCACGTTGCACCTTACTCAATTCCTACAATGCCAAAAAAATACATTAGATACATGTACTTGTATTTAAGAGTTTATCTTAGTGTTAATATAATTAGCGTACCAGAAATTCAGGAGTTATTCGACTTTCAACAAATTTGCACCAAACAACCATTAGTTTTTTTATTTTTTTGCGTCTTTCCATACTTAAAATCTACAAGTTGAACTTGTTGGAGAATTTGTTCCCCAGACAGTGGCAAAGGAGCCATATCACCCTCTTCAGTACCATCGAATGCTTTCTTCTTCCGTCTATCAGGATGATTTGCAGGCAAGTACCGTCTGTGACCCATATAACACATCTTGTGTCCATTTGCCAAGCGACGAGCCGATGTGTTAGTGCAACAAATCGGACAACCTTCGTAACCTTTTGTGCTTAAGCCTGATAAATTACTATAAGCAGGGAAATCACTGACAATCCACAACAACACAGCTTTCAGATTAAAAAATTCTTTTTTAAAACCATCATAGACCTGAACCCCGTTCTCATACAATTCTATTAAATCGTCAATCAATGGTTCCAAATATACATCGATATTATGTCCAGGTTGTTGCGGGCCTGATATCATTAAAGAAAGCATGTTAAATTTTCTCTTCATCACTAACGAGGGAGGAAGATTGTACATAACTAGGAAGACAGGCCATGAACTATGACGACTACTTAGAGATCTATGTGGATTTACTCCATCCGCAGACAGACCGAGACGAATGTGTCTTGGTTCAGATTTGAATTCAGGATTTATGTAGTTTACTTTTTTCCAAGCTTGGGAATCTGCAGGATGTCTAAGTTTTCCATCTTTCACTCTCTTGGTCTCATGCCTAATCAAATTTTCAGAATGTTCTGCACTACGATATAATCGTTTCAGTCGCGGAATCAAAGGCATGTACCACATCACTTTTTGGGGGATAAGTTTCCTATTCTCCTTACTCTTGTTTACTTTATGGCGGGATAAACCGCAAGTCGGGCAATAATTCATGTCTGCATATTCCTTACGATATAAAATGCAATCGTTCGGACATGCATGAATTTTTTCATACTTTAATCCTATAGAATTTAACGTTTTTTTCACTTCATAAGTAGATTCCGGGAAGCAGTTGGCAAATGGTAAGATATCTTTAAAAGCAGCTAAAAATTGAGTAAAACATTTATCACTCACTCCATTTTCTGCTTTTATGTTGTAAAACTTTACCATTGTTGGTAATCTTAATTTTTTACAACCATCGAACAGAGGTTTATCAGCATCACTAAGAAAATTATCGAATTTCTCAGGATCATTAAGAAATTCCTCCTGTGCTTCGTTAAGCAAGTCCAATGGATAATCATCGAAATTATTACCCTCGATATCATCTACCCCCCGCTTTCCTAATGGATATGGTCCAATTAGTATAACTTCTATTGAAACCTCGTAAATACACATGGTCATTAATCATTGTAATATTCCCTTTAGATACATTACAACAATCTACACACGGACAATGAATACGATCGTGATTTGTAGAATTCTTTAAGGCAAACTCTAAAAATGCATCGAACCCTACTTGAAATCGCAGTGTGTCTCTCTCCTCACGCATCCATGATTTATCCATAACAAAAATCCTATCCAAAAAAATTCAGTAATTAGTAACTAATTATAGCTAGTTACTAATTACACAATGTAACTAACTAAGTTTCTCACAATTTATTCATATTAATTTATAAATTACTCAAATTCTCGTTTTAGATTAGTTCATATTATTAGGTTGTTTTGTTGATTAGAATGTTGGTAAAATGTTAAATATTTTTAATAAATAAAATTGAGGGGGAAAATTTTTGGTAAAGCAATAAAGGTATTAACTAATATTTTCCCCTTTTAATTAACTTTTGCTCTTTATTTTCTTTGAAAAATAAAAATCCACATTGAACCTCTCAAATGAAAGAAAAAAAAAATAAAAAAAGAAGGATTTTATATGTTTATTTTGTTAATGTATTTAGTAACTAATTATATCTAGTTACTAATTACACAATGTAACTAACTAAGTTTCTCACACAATTTATTCATATTAATTTATAAATTACTCAAATTTTCGTTTTAGATTAGTTCATGTTATTAGGTTGTTTAGTTGATTAGAATGTTGGTAAAATTAAAAAGTTTACATAAATGTGAATATTATTATTTTTTATGTGACCTAACTTCTTATTACTATGTTATAATTAACTAGTTATTTGTATTATGTAAATATTATGAATGGTTTTAGTAAGATTTATCCTAATTCTACCGAAATTTCGGCAGCATAACGGCTGTAATTGGACGTTCCCAAAAATTTTACAAGTGCCTAAAATAACAAACAAAACAGATAAACAATACAAAATTAATCCACCCATCCGACCGCAGTACATGTATTCGCAGAACCTACTTCACTACGGATGAATATTTAAGATATTCAAACTCAACTAACATGCATTGATAATTAATTATATATTAAGAAAAAGTTAGTTAAAGTATATACCTATAATTGCAAGCCCAAATACGCTACACACAAAATTATGCCGAACCCCTATAATATAAAGAAATACAACGAAATTACAAAATTAATTATTTCATAACTTATAACTAGTTATAAAAAATTGTAACAAGTTACTTAGTTACTAAATTATACATACATATATATAATCAATTATATCTCACACTATTATCTCAAAAAAATAAAATTATATCACACACTAATTCAATTTTAAAATTTTTATTTCTAAACTAATGAAATCCCTCCAATGTCATTTTATTCACAATAAATATATATTGCAAAAAATATATAAAATACAATTACAAAATTTATTTCCATAAAAAATATACACACACTATACACACACAATATATACACACATTATATACAAATATTCAATAAAATATACAAATACATATATATACTATACATTGAGGTATAAATTATTACCTAATAACCGCAATCCGACGACCACCGTAAAAAATCCCGGCACTATACACATAAAACACAAAAATATTACTAATAAAATAAAAAAAACTCAAATAATAATTTATAAAAACAAAAAATAAAACAATATACATAATACAATAAGAATAGAAGCAATATTTATACCTTAAACGAGGTTGAGATTCAAAGATTTCTCAAGAAAAATGGGTAGCCGGATTTCACACCCAAACTTTACTATTTGGGTTCGGATGACACTCAAAGAGGGTAAAAAATCAAAACTTTTTAGGTGTATGTTATTAAGTATCGAAAATGGAGGATTTTAAAAAAAAATGGGCTGAAATGGTTGAGAAATGGGGGAGATAGGGTGGGGAGAAGGTGGGTCGGCGAGGGTTTGGGCTGGATGTTTTGCTCTCTGGTTTTTGCTGGGTGGGGAAATGGTTGAGTGAAATGAAGGAGGAAGAGGAAGCCATAGGGTTTATACAGAGGTCGACCCTATGGCGTCGGTTCCTTCATAGGAACCGACGGCATAGGGTACACGTGTCAGGATATCGTGTACCCTATGCCGTCGGTTCCTATGCAGGAACCGACGGCATAGGGTATTTCAGAAAAAAAAAATAAAAATTAATTTCCAACCGCCTCTAAATGGTATAATGCAATTTTATACCTACGGTTTTTATCAAAAAACCGCCTCTAAATGTCAATTTCGAACATAGCGGGTATTTTCACACCCTTTAGCTTCCCTTTTTATAAATGGGGTTGAAAAAACTGCCTTTAACATTGTAGTAGTGACAAAAACAAAATATCTATCCCTACACAATATTAATCGGCTAAGAAAATACTCATATACAATTAAAAATATTAAGTTTATATATATTGATTAATTAGTTAATTTAAAAAAATATCAGTAAAACAAAAGTATCTGAAGGAAGTCTCATAAGTCTCATAAGCTTTACATATATAATTATAAATAATAAATATTTACTATTTCATTCTTCATTCAATGGTTTTTACTTTTGTCAATATATGCTTCTTATTAATGAACATTATAATGAGTATGTGTTATTGGATAGCATTGTTATGCTTAATCTCGTGAGGAGATACCATATCGTATTGTTATGTTTAGTCTCAAAACCACAATTGGTAATATTTACCATTAATATTCTCTTTTTATCTTCAACTCAATCTAACATTTTTACACCAAGCCATGTACAGATTTATTTCAATGATTCACATTAGAGAAAAGAGTGAATTATTTTCTTGTATGTTTAGTTAATAAAATTTTATAATTGATTTAAAATTTCATTTTTTTATGTACTAGTGAGAAAATATTTTATTTATTAAGCATATCTTTTTTCCAAATATGATGATATGTTTTTACTGTATATTCGTTCAATACATGAATCCCAATAATGTTTAAAAATTGCTATAAATCATTTTTTCTACTTATATTTTTATTTATGAGAGTAACCGACAAGAGTATTGTCAATATTAATCATCAATAAATTCTTCGAAACATGTCTAAGTCTATGAGAATGAATTATGCGAGAAGTATTTAAAAAAATAGGTGATGATATATTTTTAGTTAATTTTTTTTTAAAAAAAATAACTTATTATTTATTTATGGGATGTTTTTATTTTTTTTCTTTTCAATTTTATATAAATTTTTTCACTCTTTATTTATTGTTTTAATTAGATTTTTATTATAGTTTTATATAAAATTGAGGTATAATAATAATAATATTGAATGAATGATAATCAATATATATTTATATAAAATTGAAGTATGAGATGGTGACATAAGTTCAAAATTTGGAATAAAATCTAAGAATAAGAATTGAGATTTAGGAAGGAAGGTAGTGAGATACGATTATGAAAATTGGTAAGATTCAATAATGACAACATTTTTTTTATTTTATTTTGAATGACAACAATTTTAAAAGATCGATTATTAAAATAATATATTATGGGGAACTCCAATTTTTCCCTACACCATTTATTTATTTTAGTAATAACAATTTTTTTATTTTTTATTTTTAAAAAACAAAACAATTTATAATTTATGTATACATTGATAATCATATTAATTTTAAACTTTTTAATAAATCATTCTAAATAATAATAATAATTAATAATTTTATCATTACTATATATTAGAATTATTTGTTTATTATCATTCTAAAAAATTAAATTAACGGCGTGAAGAGCGGCTATATTACCTAGTTTTTAATAGTAATTTTAATTGTGTTTAACCATTCAAAAAAATTGTGCTTAAAGTAATGTGATTTTTTTTTTCTTTTTTTCATTTTTTTCTACTAGATTTTTTAATAGTTTAAATAGGGGATTGTTTTCTTCACATTTTTAAATAGGGCAAAATATACGATTTGTTTTGTCAGATTTTTTTAAAAAGATAATTTATAATTGTTTTGTCCCTTAATCACGGAAGAGTAAAATTAATATATCATCTTTCTTCTTTAAAGAAAAGAAAAAAGAGTAAAAGAAATATCTTCATCAAATAAGATTAAAAATTTAAAATATATAAAAACCAAATCCTAATCGTATTAGGATGTTTTAAATTTAACTTTAGTTCTATATAAGACCATAGCTTATGATTTTCCTCAATCACACCTTCACCTCTCAATCACACCTTCCTTCACCTCCAATAGAAAGAGATTCTCATTCTTCAGTTAGTGCAAGAATGGCGGTTGTTAGTCGTCGCTACGTGAGGTTGAGTTTTGATGATACTCCTTATATTCCTAATTTTACTCGTCATGATGGTATCAAATTTATAGTCTTTCATGTACGCTTAAGCCACACAATCATCGACTACTCTGAGAATTTATTATTACCAACTACCACTACTACTAAGACACATTACCTTGACCAAAGAAGCTTCTTGATAATGCATGACACCCTCACTCAAATCGTTCTCATGGGGTCGAATTTAGAGCTCCCCTTCATCGATCTCGCTACCCCCCACATATCAACTTTTGCGTTGCGCAATTTAGAAGCCAACCCCAACTCCCTCTATGTCGCTGTATCTATCAATATCCATACCATAACTGCACGCTTTCCTACTCCTCTTCAGCAACAGCAGCAAGACGAGGATGTACTTGACCGTAGCTTCAGAGAGGCGCTTGACACTGTTCAGACTGTCCCTGCCACGCAAGACTCCATTCGCGCCCTTCAAGACTTAAGCGATGATGACGACGGTTTGAGTAGCGAGACTTGCAGTATCTGTTTGGAGAAGATTTCATCTTTTGGTGATTGTAGAAGCAAAGGGGTAGAGATGCCTTGTTCTCATGTGTTTCACAAGGATTGCATTGTTCAATGGCTCGAAATTAGCCACTTGTGCCCTTTGTGCCGCTACCCAATGCCTACCACCACTTCTTCTTCATCTTGATCAATGATGATACTGTTAAATTTACTCCAACTTTACAGATTAATTATCAACTTCCTGTAATTTTCTGTTTTATATATATTCAGCAAACTGTAACTTTGTTTTGAGTTGTAATTATTGTTTTCTTTTACCTTTTCTTTCTTTCTTTGTTAGAATGGTATGCACTATTATATCTTTCACAAATATTTCCATAAGAAAACTGTAAAAACATGTCCAACTTAAATAATCATTCCAATATGAGTTAAAAGTTTTCAGGCTGATAATAAAGTGCAGCCTATCGAAAAAAGAAAAAAAAAAATTAGTGCCATTCTCTTGCAATTAAACGGATTTTCTCTAAAGAGCGATATTTAGTTCATATATTTTTTTTTGGATTTTTTAATATTTTAAAATATATTCAATATATAATAATTTTTGAAAGAAAAATACAATTATTTACATTATAATTTTTTGTAAAAAAAAATGATGATTTATAATTGTTTTATCTTTTCAATTTAAATCACGAAAAATAAATAATGTTGCCTGCATATTTAAATCTTCATTTAAAAAAAGAAAAAAAAAAAGGTAATAATCCTTAGGAAACTTAGTCAAAACTAATAAAATCTAAAAAGGAAACTAAATCCTAATCATATTAGTTTAGGAAACTTCTATATCTCCTACTCCTAATACGTTTATTATAAATCTCTCTACTGAAGTTTTATATATAAGATCGTATTTCTCAATTAAATACTCATAGTTTCAAATCTCCAACAATAATACTCGACTAAGTTTATTATCATATCACTCTCTATTAGTAGCAAGTTTCATTCAGGTATGTTTACTACTTTACTATGATTTATGTAGTTCATAATATAATATATATATATATGTAGCGTTTTTTCTTTTAAAATGCATATAATGTCGCATATATATATAAAAAAAAATGTTTCTTTCTTGGATGTAGATATAAGGCTTGAAGAATAATGAAGCCGATAAGGAGAAAAAATAATGTCTCAAGAGAAATCAGTATTTCTTGTACAAAGAAAATTCAGAAACAAAGCAAGAGTGACCCAAAATTTACAGATGATGAGACTAGTCTTCCAATAAATTCAACAAAGACTATTGATTGGCTTCCCAATGATTTAATTGTGGATATACTAGCTCATGTTGCTACCATATCAATTTCTGATTTTTTCAATGCTAAATTAAGGTAATTATTACATGTTTATTTTATTCCCTTAATTAATAAACACGTATCCCTTTCCCATAATATTTGAACCTTATATTTTGTAAATATATATATTTTAATATAAGCAATATAAGACTTGGAGTTTATCAACTTTTTCTTAAAAAAATTTTATATTCAAAAATATTTAATTTGATCAAAATTGAGCCTAAGTAACTATTTTTAATCTTCTATAAAACACAAGGTCCAAATATTACTTCTTTAAAAGCAACGGCTCCAAATGAGTAATAATATTAACACATCATCCAAAAGATAATATATAATAATTTATTATTATCATTATTATAAACTTAATTATTGTCAAGTTAATTTTTATTTCAAATTTAGTATTAGTGTTGCATCTTAAATTATTATATATATTCTTAATTAAAAATGTTATTTTTGTGCAGTTGGAAATTGTTTAATAAATTAGCCAAAGATAATGATCACTATATTTATAATAAACTATCACTTGATGAGCTTTCTTGTCACCCATGGGATTTGTACATGTCCGAGGAAGCAACTACCCTCTTCACGAAATGCCTCAACAGTCAAAATTCAGAAGCCATGTATCGATTAGGGGTGGTAATAATTACATAACTTTTTTAATATCACGCATAATTGTTTATTTTATTTTTAATTATATTTCTAATTTTTTTATATATATAATATTTATACAGACTGAATACTTGAATTTTCACAAGAAAAAGAAGTCTGGTATAGAACTGTTAGAAAAAGCTGCCAATGCAGGTCATCTTGGAGCTTCTTATTTTATGGGTATCATCTTAATTTGTAAAGAAGAAGATGAAAGTGATGATGAAACAAAGCAAAGTGGTATTAGGCATGGAATACAATTGTTGGGTCGTGTTAAAACAAGTGCCCAAATGAGAGAATGCCGAGAGAAATTGAAGCATATAGCTCAAAAATTATGGCTTACTCAAAATCATAACTTTCTCATTCCAAAGTTATTTCAGTGCCAATTTCCAAACCGAAAACGAAAGTCGTGGCCTTTGTTGGATGATTATTCGCATTCGTTATGTTGCAACACATGCCGATTTAACTATGAAATTGTTTATGTTTGCAATTTAATAGTTGGTACTTCTTTGTTTTCATGTCAAACTTGTCAACAATAATGGTTTAATATTTATTAATTATTTAAGAGTATTTGTTAAAGTACTCACTATTTGTTATATTAAAAATCTTCACTATTAAAAAAAATTGTAGAATTTTAATATTTTTTTATATAGTATTTATATAAAATTTAATACTTATCTTATTAAAATTATTTTCTTAAAAAAGATAAATAGATGCATTTATTTTCATTGCTTTGTAATCATTTTAATGTTTTTACGTTTCTTTTTGAAAAATAATAACAAATAATAATTTTTAAATCATATTCCAAGCAAAAAGATTTACCCTAACATTTTCAAAAAAAAAAAAAAAACTCGTTACAAGGTAAGTTAATTTTTGTTTTTTAGAAAAAATAAATAAATGACCTTTTATGTCAAAAAAAAAAAAAAAAAAAAAGCAAATAACCATTTTTTTTTTTTTGAATGAAAAGGATGCTTTTATTTAAACTTTAATATCATCCAGTACAATTCTTAGCAAATCATAAGGAGAGGTATCCTTAACAAAAAAACGATCTGACAAATAACAAGAATTACGCGCAAGGAAATGCGCGGCCTTATTAGCAGAACGTTTAACAAAACACAAACTAACATGAGACATCTGTGAAAGCAGGTGTTGACAATCTTGAACCAACATACCAAATGTAGAAGGCAAAGCAACACTGGTATGTATGGCTTGAACCGCCAGTAAGCAGTCGGACTCAAGCACAATTCTGCCCCATGATTTATCCTTGATCCAACTGAGAGCCTCTTTGATGCCAATCAATTCAACAAGCTCAGGAGAAGATGTCCCATTCTTATTAAAAGAACCAGCTTCAATGATCTCTCCATGACAGTCTCGAGCAATGAAACCAAAGCCAAAAGAATGCATTGCCTCAAAGATAGCCCCATCCACATTAATCTTTACCATATTCCTTTCCGGTTTCGTCCAGTGCTCTGCCTCCTTCCCTATCTCGAAATGAGACAAATGAGGCTCCAATTTAGATTGTTGAGCACACTGCCATTGGTAAAGATGAGTTCTTGCAGAAAGAATTACCTCAGCTGCTGTAGTAGATTTTTGATTCCATAGCAAATTGTTTCTTGCATTCCAAATGGCCCAAGCGACCATAAGAGCTTCCTCAAGTTGTTCACCTGAGTTACTACTCATTAAATCTTGGAACCAAGAATAAAAATAATGCTGAGAGAAAGAAATGATGTTGAGAGAAGATCGAACCCAGCAAGACTTAGCAAAGTTACAACTCACTAAAACATGCATTATAGACTCTTCGGCCGTGTTGCAGAAGCTACATAAGTTGTTAACATAGACATGTTTAGAGTTGAGTTCAACTTTAGTAGCAAGTATACCAGACATAGCTCTCCACCCGAAGTGAAGGACCTTCGGTTGCACCTTCAGCTTCCAGAAATTTTTCCATAAACCCGAATCCACACCAGCAGGAATTGACTGGTTTCTTAGCCATCTGTATGCACTTTTAACAGAGTAAAAACCAGTTTTTTCTTTACTCCAAGACCAGCAGTCTTCGTGTACAGTTAAAGGCAATGGAATACTCAAAATTAATCTTTGATCTCTCTCATTAAACAGGTCCTTAATGATGTCCATATCCCATTGTTTATCATTGATACACATTAAAGAAGACACCAACTGGTTTGCAAGTGCAGGGTGATCCGATTGAACAAAAGGACAATCTTCATGAGGCAGCCACGGGACATCAAGAATAGGAGTTTGCAAGCCACTAGCAATACTCTTTCTTACCCCTGCCAACATTAGATTTTTTGTTTCAAACAAGCTTCTCCACACATAGCTTGGGTTGTTTCCCAAAGGGGCAGCCAAGAAAGAACTTTTAGGGAAATACCTTGCTTTGAATACCCTTGTTACTAATGCAGATTCATGCACCAACAACCTCCATGATTGCTTTCCCAATAATGCAATATTATACTGTCTAAGATCTTTAAAACCAAGACCCCCACTATTCTTATGATTGCATAACTTATTCCAGCTCAACCAAGACACCCCACGGCTTTGCTTTTGTGATTGCCACCAGTACTTGCTCATAACACTTTCAATGGCTTTACAAGTCTTCATAGGCAACAGAAAAACAGACATTGCATGATTCGGATTAGCTTGAGCCACTGTTTTAAGAAGAAGTTCTTTACCTGCCTTTGATAAGAACCGTCCTTCCCAACTAAGAATACGCTTACACACTTTGTCCTTCACGAAATCGAATACTGCATTCTTATTTCTTCCAATTGTGCAAGGAAGACCTAAGTACAGGCTGTTCTCCCCTGCTTCCTGAATTCCCATCTTTTGACAAGTGAGAGTACGCATAGCAGGCTGTGTGTTACAGCTGAAGAAGACAGACGATTTCGAAAAGTTTATCTTCTGTCCAGAGGCAATTTCAAAGTCATGAAGAAGAGTTAATATCTTGTCGGAGTCATCATCATTAGCACGACAAAATACATAACTATCATCATATCATGACGTACTTATTCACCTGACATTTATTTTTAAAAAATATTTTTCACTAAAAGTCTCCACTTCATAGCTTCCATTTCTCTCATGTTTCAGAATTCAATAATTTATATTCTATTTAATGAATTTTTTTATATATATTTTTAAAATGACTTTTTTTTTATTAATTTATTAATAGATTTATACACTACTTATTTATTATAGTGTGGTTTAAGAAGGGAAATTTGACAATATATGCTTAAAAATAAATGGTACACTAAAAATATGCTAGCATATTTTACATTATGCAAAATATACTTAAACCATTTTTTCCTTACAATTTTACCCCTAAAACAAATAAAAAATAAAATTCATAACACTTTCTCTCTCTCTATCTCTCGGATTTCTCTCTCTCTCTCTCTCTCTCTCTCTCTCTCTCTCTCTCTCTCTCTCTCTCTCTCTCTCTCTCTCTCTCTCTCTCTCTCTCTCTCTCTCTCTCTCTCTCTCTCTCTCTCTCTCTCTCTCTCTCTCTCTCTCTCTCTCTCTCTCTCTCTAGAATACACACATTGCCACCACCGGAGCTAGTGTTCGACCGCCTTACTCAAAGGGAACTTGAAACCCAACCAAAGCTCTAAGAAAGTCATTCCTTTAAACAATAATGGGTATGTAATTTCTTTAGTAATTATTGTTTGATTTAGATGTATTTATGTTGAAAGTAATAGATCTACACATATCCGTGGTTTTTATGTACCCTTTTGACACCCTTTGTCAATGAAACACGAAATGCAGCAAGTCTGCGTGTTTACTGGTTTTTTTGCAATTTTAGCAATATTTTTCGACATGGTTAGCGACATTTAGCGATTACTAGCTGACAAGAGGTTAGGGATGACATTTAACAACATGTATCGACATGTCGCGACACAAGTCGCGACACATAGAATTATTGTGTTAAATTGTGGATATTTTTATTTTTCTCGACACGTTGGCGACGTTTGTCGACATACTTTTTTTGTAATTGGTTCGCGATAAGTAGCGATAGGTTCGCGATATCTTGCGACATCTTGGTTTTTTATAATTTGTGGTCATTTTGGTTTGCAGATTCAAATGTGTTTGTAGTTGTACTATATGATGGGGCTTGGGCAGTTGAAGGTTTCAACTGGATATTCAATAATCCAAAAAGTAAGATGTTAATGTTTGAGGTTGACACTACTTTAGAAAAGATGAATGATATTTTGTATGAAGAGTTGGATATAGACCCTATTGTGTATAAACTGAAAATAGAGGTGTGTTATATGTACATGAAAGGCAATATGATACCGCCAGAAGTTTTAGTGAAAGATAGTCAAGTAAGATTGTTCTTAAGAATGAAGGCAAAAATGAGTGTGGAGAACTTGCTGCCACTGTTTGTGACTAAGGTTAAAAGGCATGCGCTTTTGGGGCCTACTCCGCCAACTGTCCTCCCAAGAAGTGTTGTTGGGAGTTTTGTCCCAGAAACAGATCCAGCCGTAGGGATGAATGAGCAGGCCCCTACTAATATAGATGAGGATAATAGGGTTGACTATGAATTTGACCAGTTCAATGAGTTTGATGGTGCATTTTACAACAATGATCCTATAGTAGATTTGAACGAGGATGGTGATGCGGAGTTGGAAGTTCATGAACCTATGAGGTACCTTCTTTAAGGTTAGAACTACCTCCACCATCTCCACCACGTCCAAGGGAGCAAAGGAAAGACCAAAAAAGAAAAACCCCTCGGAGTGAAAATCATGAAACACCAGGCACCAGTAGCAGCCGCCCAGGTCCTCCTCATAGTACTGTACCATCTGATTTTGAAGTTTGTACAAAATTCAAACCTATTGTGTGGACAAGGGAAGACATAGAGGAAAATAATGTTTATACAACTTCTCTTACTGGTACACATTCAGGGGAAATATATGTTGGCAAGCTGTATACAAATAAGACTGAATTGAAAAATGTGGTTGGAAGGTTTGCATTGAAAATGAATTTTGAGTTCATGGTGAAGAAGTCTGGGACCGATGTTTTTTATGCAACTTGCAGGGGTTCAGATTGCAAATGGAGAGTGAGGGGGAGGAAGAGGGCACGTTGTGACATGTTTGAGGTTACTGTATTCCACAACGAACACACATGTAGCCTGGATTGTAGACATCCTGATAACCGTCAAGCAGTACCGTGGGTTGTTGGCCACCTCATTAAGAACAAGTTCAAATCAGATGGAACTAAGTATAAAGCTAAAGACATACAAAGGGATATGTTTCAGGAGTATGGGATCAAGATGAGCTATGAGAAGGCTTGGAGGTGCCGAGAGAAGGGACTTATGTATTCGAGGGGTACGCCAGCAGCAGCTTATAGTTAGTTACCTGGTTACTTTTACGTGCTGGAACAGAAGAATCCAGGTACTATTACAGACATTATCACAGAGGATAACAGGTTCAAGTACTGTTTCTGGTCACTGGCTGCTTGTAGGAGGGGATTTAAGTTTTGTCGTCCTGTGATTAGTATCGACGGCACGTTCTTGAAGACAAGGTTTGGGGGCACAATGCTAGTTGCTGTAGCGTACGATGCAAATAACCAATTGTTTCCGATTGCCTTTGCAATTGTTGACAGCGAGAATCATGACTCTTGGAAGTATTTCTTGCAGAAGTTAAAGGAAGCGATTGGGGAGGTTGAAAACTTAGTGTTTGTATCGGATAGGCATCAAAGCATTGAACATGTTGTCGAGGTTATTTTCCCCGAAGCATGCCACTGTGCATGCTACAAACATATTTCTATGAATGTCACCCACAAGTTCAAGACTGATGTATGTAACACGCAAATATGGCTGGCCGCTTACGCATGGTCGAAGAGGGAATGTGATAGACATTTGCAGGTGCTCCGACAGATGGATCCTCACATCGCTGCTTATGTTGACAATATAGGATTAGAAAAATGGGCTCGTCCTTATTGTCTAGGAGACAGGTACAACATCATGACAAACAACGCTGCAGAAAGCCTTAACAACGTGACTGAAGAATTCCGGGCATATCCAATAACTACTCTAGTTGAGTTCATAAGGTTCACACTACAAAATTGGTTTGCTAACCGTCTCGAGAAGGCAAGTAAGTGTGTTACCCCTTTGGCAACTCATTTTGAGGAAGATTTGATAAAGCAACACGAGGATGGTAGACGTAGAAGTGTCCTACGTAACGGTGCATAATTGTTTAATGTTGGAAGAGGTGCTGACGGTTCTGACTTTGAAAAAGGCGGAGATGTGAACTTAGTTGAGAGAACATGCACTTGCGGCATGTTCCAATTGTTGAAAATTCCGTGTCCCCATGCATGTGCCGCAGCGCTTACTCAGAATGTCAGTGTCTACGCTCTGTCATCCCCCTATTACACAAAGGACACGTGGAAGAATACTTACGATGCAACAATTAATCTTGTGGGCGAGGAGGATGAATGGGTGCTTCCAGAACACATGCAGAACATGAGAATCGGTGTACCAGTGGAGAAAAAACCTGTAGGTCGTCCAAGAAAGAGCAATGCAGGAAGACTACGGACTAACCGATTTCCATCGAACGGTCAAAAAGTCAAGGAACCACGCAAATGTTCAAACTGTGGCGCATTGGGACACAACAAAGCTACTTGCAAGGCCAGGGTTTGAGCATCATTTTCGTTTTTAAATTGCATGCTTTATTATTATTATGGTTTATGACATGTTACTTGTATTTTTTTATGTATGACTATGTTTTATCGACATTTTTTCGACATTATTTTCTGTGTATGTGGTTGTTTACTCACACTATCTCAGATTTTTGTATATAACTGTGTATTTCACGACACTTTGCGATATGTAGCGACATTTTCACGATATGTTTGGAAATTTAATTTATTCTGGACAAAGTGCGACTTTCCACGACTACACTAGCGACATGTCGCGATATAGGAAGAACTTTTATTAATTCTGGAAAAATTAAAAAATCGCGACTTTCCACGACTACACTAGCGACATGTTGCGATATAGGAAGAACATTTATTAATTCTGGAAAAATTTAAAAACTGCGACTTTCCACGATTACACTAGCGACATGGTGCGATGTAGGAAGAACTTTTATTAATTCTGGAAAAAATTTAAAAATAGCGACGTTTCACGATTACTTTTGCGACATTTTGCGACATTAATGGAACTTTTATTCATTTAGTGAAAAGTCGATATCTAGCGACGTTTAACGATTACATTAGCGACATGTAGCGACATGTAGCCTTGCAATATTTGCATAGAGATCCAGGCTTCACTTGTTTACCATTTAAATAACCTAACTTGCAGCTACGGCAGCCTTCGGGGAACCCTGGTGGTGGAGCCGGCCATACACCTGTTTTGTTAAATTTTTTTTCAAGTTGTAGAAACCTCCACTCATTCATAAATCGTTCATCTTCAAAACGTTTCATGTCGTCAAGCACTTTTTGCATTTGAGGCGTAATTTCCCCACAATCAGGCTCCTGCTTGATCTCTTCAGGAGTAAGAATCAGGTATTTGCCCTTGTTCCTTCTAGTAGACATTGCTAAGAGAATTATCTTGTAGGGGTAAAAATTAAGAAAATGTGTAACTTATGAGATAGACAATTGGCTTTTATAGACAAAACTAGTAGTTGGGAAGGTGGGATAATAAATGTAAAAATTGAATTACACAATTGTACACATGTTTGTCATGCACAAAGCAATCTAGCAATTTTCGCGACATGTCGCGACACCGGGCGACATGTTATCGACATAGTGAAGTAGTTGGTTAGGCGGGATAATAAATGTCACACATTAATTACCATTTAATGTGGAAACGTCTTTTGTATCGACGTTTCGCGACCTATTTGCGACATGTTAACGACATCAATTGAAGAGCCAAAACATGATTTTACTATCGACATTTTAACGACATGTTCGCGGTGCTTTAGCGACATGAAACCAAACACTCAGAAACTAAATTTTTTCGACATGTTAACGATTTTGTAGCGACATGTAAGTAAAAATTTTAAAATTGAACACTTTTCGATATATAAAAACTGTACAGTACTAAAAAACAACTATGCAACTATGTTTGTACAATTGTAATGGAGTTCTTAAAATACAAAAAAATTACAACCCTTGTACCTATTTTACCACGTTAAGTTCTGATAAAACAAGTCTACACACCACCGATCTCTGAACATTCTCATGTTATCATCTGTAATGTTGTCCAAGGACCGATTCAGCATTAGGTGTTCGATGTACTCAAGTGCATACACCCCGCAATCACCACTGAAAAATTAACAACAAACACATTTAGAGACTGAACTGCATTTAAAGAGTAATGGCAAATGAAATAATAATATACTATATTAACAATTACCTTGTTCTACTTTGGGGAACCACCTCACTCGGCATGCGTCTAGCATGCATTGATCTGAGTTGGCTACTGTCCCCTAAGTCCACATTCAGAATGTTGTTGTTCACTTGATCATAATAGCCAGTAGACCTCAGCAGATGTGGAAACAACTGAGTCCAAGGTAGCATGATGGCATCAAACTGTACGTCGGTGGTGCATGCTAAATCATTATCGTACACCCGAATCTGCCACATATCAATATCTACCTCAACAGCAACCCAATGTTTTTGATGATCGAAGTACAGGACGAAGTATATGAAGTTCAAATCCTTCCAACATGGCATGTAACGGCTCTCCATACCCAGATAGTACTGGTTCACTGCATCTGGCCATTCAAACGTACTTCTGTCACCAGTCTGGCAGCTCCAAATGCCTATGAGGAATTGTGGAAGTGTTGTGTCCAAAATCACACCTGGCTGAGGGTACAACTCTGGAAAATGATGGCGTCTCCTCATCATCAAGTGTGATATGGCATCTATGTGCTGCATAAAAAAAAGAGAAGATTAATCAATGTCGTAAATAAAGTCGCGAAACGCTGCGAACAATGTCATTAGATAAATTTGCCGAGTGTCGCGACAATGTCGTGATAATGTCGCGACATGTCGTTAAACAGAACGTACTAAAAAAATAATGATAATGTCGCGAGAATGTCGTGACAATATCGCGACATGTCGACAAATAAAACAGAAAGAAAAAACTTCTGTATCAGCAACAATGTCGCAAAAATGTCGCGACATTGTCGCTAACACATAGACAATAAAATATATGTTGCAAAAAACATCAAATATACTAATTAATTATTAAATACTTACATTATCGTGAAGCCACTCCGCCTTTAGAAACAATGTTGTGAAGAACTTGACATCGCCAACACCGGTGTGCACATTCTTAGGTCGGGCATTGGGAATGTCTCCAATCAACCACCTCTTGAACGTACGAAGCAATCTACGGTCTGTTGGTCTCTCCGGGTCTACGTTCTCTGGAAGAACTCGCCTCTTTTTCTTTTCCGCAGTGTAGTCGTTCAAGTACTTTGACGGCTTCCTCTTCCTCACAAATGGCACATTTTCTGGGGGTCCAGGTAGAAGTAGGACTTCGTCCTGTGATTGTGTATCACCAATGGCCGTGATAATTGCTTCCAATGGAGTTGACGGTGCCTCGTTATCATCTGCTTCCCAATCTTCTGGGAAGACATCTTCGTTATCACTCTCCACTTGTTCCTCATTTTGCGGTGCAGGTGTGGGCTCTCCAGGTGTGGGAGCTCCTTTTACCATTGCCATCAACTCGTCCATCTTAGCCAGTAGAGTCTCCTTCAGATCTTTCTGACTCTCTGTGAAGGACCGCCTCATACTGAGATGGCTATTTACTAACCCCGTCTGTGCCAACATGACGGCTTCCTGCTGGGACTCAAGCTTCTCCAGCCGGGCCTCAATGCTATCCAACCTCTTTGCAAGGTCAGTGTCCACAGTTTGTCTTGGTTGGAGCGAAGGACACCGCCGAAGTAGATGGCTCGTGTACTTCAGGTGCCGGTGGTGGTGGAACTAAATTTGCCTTTGTCACGGCCTCGTTGATGGTCTTCGCTTGAGTTTCAAACACAGACTCCTGTGTACCATCAACGTCCACCGTTTGTTCCACATCCATCTCAAAGCAAAGAGGAGCTTTACCCTCATTAATACTCTTGAAGTATGCCTCTTCACTGGGCCGGGGAAACAAGCACTTCTTCACCACCAACTGAAACAAAAAAGAAAACACAGAATAATTAAAAACTGTGAAAAGAAATCAAAAATTATGATAATCGCAAAAAGCAGCACAATGTCGCTACATGTCGATAACATGTCGCGACATATGTCGCGATAAGCGATGCAGCAATTTCTTTTGCGACATCGCATAATGTCGCTAACATATCGCGAACAATGTCGCGAATGTTCATTTTCAATAAATTTTTAAAAAAATACAGAACAGTAAAGAAACATACCCGACTGTTGAATAACAGTGCAATGTCGGTTGCCTTGACATCTTGTTTCCGCTGGCCCTCCGGTGTTTTCCAGCTCAACATTCTGGGGAACTTGGTCCCGTTGCAGTGGGCATACTTCTTCCCCAACTTCTCAATTGCTTCGTATGCCCAGTACTGAAAGGCAGGTACATAGCCACTAACAGTGTACTTTGCCTCCTGAGCAATCTTCTTCCCCTTCTTCTTGTCAACATTATCCTTGTAATGTTGCATATTCTTTCCTAATGTCTCCATCAGCTTACGAAAAGCGCGCTCGCCCCACGGATACTTAAAGAAGAATTCGAGATCGATAACAAACTTCAACATCTCAGGCCAAACTTGGACATTGCCCTCCTTTGATACTAATACACCTTCAATGAAAGCGATCAGTCCAAGCTTGTAGGCATCATCTTTATCTTCGCACCTCTCAAGTTGGAGCATAAGGGAGTCCAACTGAACAGAACTCTTCCCTTCAAAATAAGTCCGAACTAGATGGTCGTTGGACTTGGCGTGTATTTCCTCGTCTGTAGGGGCACTACCCATAGGTAAGCCAGTAATGAGTCCAAACTCTATCCGTCCGAATCTCATGTCATTTCTCCCTACATGAAACCAAACCTCATCCTCCTTTTCTGTGTCCACTTTCATTTTTTGTAAGAGGAGGTTGTGGACCAACGCGCCGGAGAAAGTCAACTCTCCAGCTTCCCAAAAGTGTCCGAAAGGACTAGCCTTCACTGTGTCAACCAAATCCATCTCAGTAAACTTGGCCTTGATATATCTGAACCTATCTGTACCCCGATAGGTAAGACGTCCCGTGAAATGCGAGGAAATTGGAAGTTTAAGTTCAAAAAGCATCTGCAAAATTGTCAACAAATTTGTTAGAAGTATGTCGTGAAACATGTCGCAGTATGTCGCTATACATCGTGAAACATAATCCTAATCAAATCGCCAAATATGTCGCTAATATATCGCTAATGAATCGCTAAACACAAAAAGAAGGATGAAAAACTAGTCCTATGTATAACTATTATATATCGCTAATCATGTCACATATGATCGCAAACATGTCGCCAAACACACATACAAGTCGATAAAAATCACGAAACCTACGTACTAAATGCAATATCGCGAATTATGTCGCTAGTATATCGCCAACACGTCGTGAAAACCACGGTTATCATAAAATCCCCAACTTTTCTAGACGATATCGCGTTATGTCGTGAACATAGTCGCGATACGTCGCAAATTTTGCACAAAAACCAGAAAATATACCAAAACAATGAAATTCAAACGAAATCAAACAAATTGAACATAAACTAACTACATTACTTTACAATGAATCACAAACAATTAAAAAGTAATGAAACAACAAAAAAGTTTAGAAAAATACCTTCTTTTATTGTTTTGAATCTGGGTTTCGTTTGGGGGTGTCGCGAATTGGGGTTTCTCGATCTCGTCTCCGGTGGTAGCGATGTCCTCTGCTGGTCGTCTGGGGTTTCACGATTTCTTCTTCGAAGAGTTCGTGATGTCGTCTGAGATTGGTTTCGCGATTTCCTCTGGACGTCTGGGGTCGGGTGGTGAGGGGGTGGTCCGTCAGTGGAGAAGAAATGGGGTGTTGTGGGTGGTCCGGTGAGTGGGGTGAGTGGGGTGTCTGGGTTGCGAGAGAGAGAGAGAGAGAGAGAGAGAGAGAGAGAGAGAGAGAGAGAGAGAGAGAGAGAGAGAGAGAGAGAGAGAGAGAGAGAGAGAGAGAGAGAGAGAGAGAGAGAGAGAGAGAGAGAGAGAGAGAGAGAGAGAGAGAGAGAGAAAGTGAGAGTTAGAGGGAGAGTGAAAGTTTAAAATGGGGAGGGTAATGTTAGGATTAAAATTAATTGGAGAGTATTTTTTTTATTTTTGTTTACCTAGTATATTAAAACAATATATGCTATTCTTAAGCATATATTGTCAAATTTCCCTTTAAGAATATCCCATACCACATAAATAATAAAATAAATATATCAAAAATTGAAATTAATATTCTATTTTTAGTTTTTTTTTTCTTTATTACTTTGATGATATATCATATGACATGTAAACGATATACATTAGAGCAATATGAATATACCGCAAATTTAAATTAATTTCTTATTAAATGAGTTTTTTTTTTCACAAATATACAATAACATACAAAAACCATATATCATTAACCTAAACATGTATACGATAGTAAAAAAAAAATAATATGATGTATCATAGCACATAAGAACAAGATATACCCTACCACAAACTTAAATTAATATTCCATAATTTTTTTTATTTCATTCATTATATACCATAACACATAAAAACAATATAGCCTAATGAAATAAACTATATCTCAAACTTAAACTAATATTCTCCACAACTTTTTTTCTCTCTTTTGTTCATTATATACCACATCATATAAAACTAATATACCACACTCTTAAATTACTGTTTTTAAGATTTTTATTTTTTTCTTAATATACTATAACAGATAAAAAAGATACACTATAGTGTAAAATAAATAACCACACACTTAAAGTAATATTCATTTCTTTTGTAAGTTAGAGTAATATAACCACAAATTTAAACTAATATTAAGAGTTTTCTTTTTCTTTTTATAATATATAGCATAACATACAAAATTCATATACCACAAACCTTAAGAGATATACCATAGTGAAAACTAAATATATACAAAATCTATCAGTTAGAAATAAATATACTAACAACAAATAAATTTCTACATTTTTTTCTCTTTCCTTTATGTTATACCATAACAAATAAATTAACACACCACAAAGGAGACAAGAGATTGAGAATGGATAGAAAGCTACAGTAAAACTTTCAAGATTATAATTGTACATTCTTTGTCGAAATTTTAACAATAAGGACATTTTGCTAAATATTTGAAAAGGGGGACATTTACTTACTTTGAAATTTTAACAATAAGGCCATTTTGCTAAATATTTGAAAAGGGGGACATTTACTTAGTTTTGAGATTTATGATTATTTTCCATCTCAACTATTTCTTTTTTGTAATTGCTCAGTGAATTTAATTGCTCATAATCTTGCTAAAATAATTTTCTATGAATATGGCAAGAGTTTCGTAGTTGGAATTACTTGAATTTGTATAAATTTTTCATTGTGCTTGGTCGATGCCTAATAAAGTGTTTCATCCTATTAAAAAAATAAATAAAGATTTCTTGTTTATTTTTCCCTCCAATTTTATTTTTAATATTATTTTTTATTTTAAAAAATACTTATATAATTACATGTAAAAATTTGTTTTAAAAAGAAAAAGAAATTAAAAATATCTTACATAGTGTCAATGCCCTTCCATCTTCATTTTTTAAAGAGTAATGTGCGTTATAAATACTCAAATTTAACTACCGATTGCAAATAAATACCTGGCGGTAGTAATACGTTTTCGAACTCTGTAGGTACATAACCATTAAATATTAAGTCATTATCATTTTTTTATTGGTATATTTAAATTAATTTTTTAAAAATTTAATGACATTTTTCAATCAAGAATTGCCACGTGACAATTTCCACATAACAGCTACCTACAAAAGTTAGGTATTTATTTGCAACTGAGAGTTAAAGTTAGATATTTATGTCCCAAATTATTTTTTTTTTAAATTCACATTTTTAAATAGAGTATTATATTTATTATTTTTTTCTACTACACTATTTGCTAACATGATTTTTTTAATAGTTTAAAATAATTGTTTTCTTTAGATTTTTTCACATTTTTAATAGTTTTAATTGTGTTTAACCATTCAAAAAAAATTGTGCTTAAAGTAACGTGATTTTTTTTTTTTTTTCATTTTTTTCTACTAGATTTTTTAATAGTTTAAATAGGGGATTGTTTTCTTCACATTTTTAAATAGGGTATACGATGATTTTTGTCAGATTTTTTTAAAAAGATAATTTATAATTGTTTTGTCCCTTAATCACGGAAGAGTAAAAAAAATATATCATCTTTCTTTTTTATAGAAAATAAAAAAAAAAAAAATCTTCATCAAATAAGATTAAAAATTTAAAATATATAAAAACCAAATCCTAATTCTATGAGGATGTTTTAAATTTTAAAATTAATAATAAATCCTAGTAACTTGTTATAAATCTCTCTAACATACTTCTATATAAGAACATCTCGAACTAAATATTCAACTAGACTCTTTTTCTTCCGTTAGTGCAAGAATGGCGGTTGTTAGTCGTCGCTACGTGAGGTTGAGTTTTGATGATACTCCTTATATTCCTAATTTTACTCGTCATGATGGTATCAAATTTATAGTCTTTCATGTACGCTTAAGCCACACAATCATCGACTACTCTGAGAATTTATTATTACCAACTACCACTACTACTAAGACACATTACCTTGACCAAAGAAGCTTCTTGATAATGCATGACACCCTCACTCAAATCGTTCTCATGGGGTCGAATTTAGAGCTCCCCTTCATCGATCTCGCTACCCCCCACATATCAACTTTTGCGTTGCGCAATTTAGAAGCCAACCCCAACTCCCTCTATGTCGCTGTATCTATCAATATCCATACCATAACTGCACGCTTTCCTACTCCTCTTCAGCAACAGCAGCAAGACGAGGATGTACTTGACCGTAGCTTCAGAGAGGCGCTTGACACTGTTCAGACTGTCCCTGCCACGCAAGACTCCATTCGCGCCCTTCAAGACTTAAGCGATGATGACGACGGTTTGAGTAGCGAGACTTGCAGTATCTGTTTGGAGAAGATTTCATCTTTTGGTGATTGTAGAAGCAAAGGGGTAGAGATGCCTTGTTCTCATGTGTTTCACAAGGATTGCATTGTTCAATGGCTCGAAATTAGCCACTTGTGCCCTTTGTGCCGCTACCCAATGCCTACCACCACTTCTTCTTCATCTTGATCAATGATGATACTGTTAAATTTACTCCAACTTTACAGATTAATTATCAACTTCCTGTAATAATTTTCTGTTTTATATATATTCAGCAAACTGTAACTTTGTTTTGAGTTGTAATTATTGTTTTCTTTTACCTTTTCTTTCTTTCTTTGTTAGAATGGTATGCACTATTATATCTTTCACAAATATTTCCATAAGAAAACTGTAAAAACATGTCCAACTTAAATAATCATTCCAATATGAGTTAAAAGTTTTTATTATTGTTGTTGTTATTTATTTGGAAATATAGATATATAGTTATAATCTATAAGAAACTAATACATGATTATATATGAAACTCAAGATATATAACAATCAAATTTGCGAGGGAAAAATATGGAGAGCATAGTGTAATAAGAAAAGAAATAACGACTTAAAATGGAAAATAAGAACTAAGAAATATTGTCATAAACTATCTTCAACAAGTTCTTACTACAAAAGTTAAACAAAAGAAAAAGGGTGAAGGGTTGAGGCTGCTTCAAAAGTTAAATATTTAGATTTTTATTTCAATAAGGTCAGCATCTGAATATATAAACTTGAATACTTTCAATGCTATTTTTGCTGCAACTGCTGCCGTTTATATATTTATTTTCATTTGATTTTATAAACAGATTTTGTCATCCATTTACCATGTCATGTTTGTTTATGTATTTTATGCCTTACAATAATTTGTATAGGATTCCTTTGAATAAGAAGTAATTTATATACTGCAGTTTGTTTCTGGTATAAGCCGTCTACTTGCAACTCTACAGAATCTGAAGACCTAATGACTTTTAAGATTGATTTGGACGGGCAAGTCATTGGACTTTTAACATTTTGACTTTGTTCAATGTGGCTGCCACTTTTTTCATATCTGTCCTATCTTCTGGTGCTGTGTAACAGAATAAGTTAGAGCCGATTTCACTATGGCAGATAGACATTCCGTTCTAAGCGCATAGTGTTCCTCTTCTGTCCTCAGTAAATTGAATTTATGACTTCAGTTTATTGTATGTTGAATTGAATTTTCAATCCTTTGTTTTAAATTCATTTCTCTAGTGAACATTTCATGAGTTGCCTTTTTCCAGTGAATGTCTCCAATCTCCATGAGTGTGATACCATAACTATAAACATCCCCTCTTTCTCGAAACCAAACCTTCCAGTCCATGCTCTGTATTAAAATGATAACCCTTTAAGGAAGACTTGAACATTAAATTATCTAATTTTAAATTTATAGATTCACTCACCCACAACATACATACCTCTAATAGTTATATCTTTCCTATAGCCATGTGTCTGAATGTCCAGAGTCATGGTTTGCCTCATAGAGTCTTCTCTATTTTATGAGCTTTGGAATACCAGTCAGCTACAGAAGCAACCATATCTTGATCTAGTAAAACATTGCTAAGCTTCAAATCAAAATGAAAAATTGGTGTCGAATAACCATGGTGAAGATATTCAACAGCTGATGTGCAATCTCTGTAGGAAACTCAAGTGGAGTTCATTCGAGTATGACCACTTCTCAAGGGCATATAGTCTAGTTCTAAGGCTTAAAATCAGGTTTACTAGATGAATGTTAATACTCACATTCAGCATCATAAATCTTAAGTCCATTTTCCAATACTTTTACTGCCACATCTTATCCCTCTAAAAGTGTTCCTCTATTTACTGAACTGCAACTCCCAATTCCTTTCTTGTTGCTTTCATTGATTCCACTTGTTACCCTTAAAAAGGTCATTATAGGAGTTGCTTGAGGTAAGAATGTACGTAAGTTTCAGGCTGATAATAAAGTGCAGCCTATCGAAAAAAGAAAAAAAAAATTAGTGCCATTCTCTTGCAATTAAACGGATTTTCTCTAAAGAGCGATATTTAGTTCATATATTTTTTTTTGGATTTTTTAATATTTTAAAATATATTCAATATATAATAATTTTTGAAAGAAAAATACAATTATTTACATTATAATTTTTTGTAAAAAAAAATGATGATTTATAATTGTTTTATCTTTTCAATTTAAATCACGAAAAATAAATAATGTTGCCTGCATATTTAAATCTTCATTTAAAAAAAAAAAAAAAAGGTAATAATCCTTAGGAAACTTAGTCAAAACTAATAAAATCTAAAAAGGAAACTAAATCCTAATCATATTAGTTTAGGAAACTTCTATATCTCCTACTCCTAATACGTTTATTATAAATCTCTCTACTGAAGTTTTATATATAAGATCGTATTTCTCAATTAAATACTCATAGTTTCAAATCTCCAACAATAATACTCGACTAAGTTTATTATCATATCACTCTTTATTAGTAGCAAGTTTCATTCAGGTATGTTTACTACTTTACTATGATTTATGTAGTTCATAATATAATATATATATATGTAGCGTTTTTTCTTTTAAAATGCATATAATGTCGCATATATATAAAAAAAAAAATGTTTCTTTCTTGGATGTAGATATAAGGCTTGAAGAATAATGAAGCCGATAAGGAGAAAAAATAATGTCTCAAGAGAAATCAGTATTTCTTGTACAAAGAAAATTCAGAAACAAAGCAAGAGTGACCCAAAATTTACAGATGATGAGACTAGTCTTCCAATAAATTCAACAAAGACTATTGATTGGCTTCCCAATGATTTAATTGTGGATATACTAGCTCATGTTGCTACCATATCAATTTCTGATTTTTTCAATGCTAAATTAAGGTAATTATTACATGTTTATTTTATTCCCTTAATTAATAAACACGTATCCCTTTCCCATAATATTTGAACCTTATATTTTGTAAATATATATATTTTAATATAAGCAATATAAGACTTGGAGTTTATCAACTTTTTCTTAAAAAAATTTTATATTCAAAAATATTTAATTTGATCAAAATTGAGCCTAAGTAACTATTTTTAATCTTCTATAAAACACAAGGTCCAAATATTACTTCTTTAAAAGCAACGGCTCCAAATGAGTAATAATATTAACACATCATCCAAAAGATAATATATAATAATTTATTATTATCATTATTATAAACTTAATTATTGTCAAGTTAATTTTTATTTCAAATTTAGTATTAGTGTTGCATCTTAAATTATTATATATATTCTTAATTAAAAATGTCATTTTTGTGCAGTTGGAAATTGTTTAATAAATTAGCCAAAGATAATGATCACTATATTTATAATAAACTATCACTTGATGAGCTTTCTTGTCACCCATGGGATTTGTACATGTCCGAGGAAGCAACTACCCTCTTCACGAAATGCCTCAACAGTCAAAATTCAGAAGCCATGTATCGATTAGGGGTGGTAATAATTACATAACTTTTTTAATATCACGCATAATTGTTTATTTTATTTTTAATTATATTTCTAATTTTTTTATATATATAATATTTATACAGACTGAATACTTGAATTTTCACAAGAAAAAGAAGTCTGGTATAGAACTGTTAGAAAAAGCTACCAATGCAGGTCATCTTGGAGCTTCTTATTTTATGGGTATCATCTTAATTTGTAAAGAAGAAGATGAAAGTGATGATGAAACAAAGCAAAGTGGTATTAGGCATGGAATACAATTGTTGGGTCGTGTTAAAACAAGTGCCCAAATGAGAGAATGCCGAGAGAAATTGAAGCATATAGCTCAAAAATTATGGCTTACTCAAAATCCTAACTTTCTCATTCCAAAGTTATTTCAGTGCCAATTTCCAAACCGAAAAAGAAAGTCGTGGCCTTTGTTGGATGATTATTCGCATTCGTTATGTTGCAACACATGCCGATTTAACTATGAAATTGTTTATGTTTGCAATTTAGTAGTTGGTACTTCTTTGTTTTCATGTCAAACTTGTCAACAATAATGGTTTAATATTTATTAATTATTTAAGAGTATTTGTTAAAGTACTCACTATTTGTTATATTAAAAATCTTCACTATTAAAAAAAATTGTAGAATTTTAATATTTTTTTATATAGTATTTATATAAAATTTAATACTTATCTTATTAAAATTATTTTCTTAAAAAAGATAAATAGATGCATTTATTTTCATTGCTTTGTAATCATTTTGATGTTTTTAAGTTTCTTTTTGAAAAATAATAACAAATAATAATTTTTAAATCATATTCCAAGCAAAAAGATTTACCCTAACATTTTCAAAAAAAAAAAAAAAACTCGTTACAAGGTAAGTTAATTTTTGTTTTTTTAAAAAAATAAATAAATGACCTTTTATGTCAAAAAAAAAAAAAAAGCAAATAACCTTTTTTTTTTTTTTTTTTGAATGAAAATGATGCTTTTATTTAAACTTTAATATCATCCAGTACAATTCTTAGCAAATCATAAGGAGAGGTATCCTTAACAAAAAAACGATCTGACAAATAACAAGAATTACGCGCAAGGAAATGCGCGGCCTTATTAGCAGAACGTTTAACAAAACACAAACTAACATGAGACATCTGTGAAAGCAGGTGTTGACAATCTTGAACCAACATACCAAATGTAGAAGGCAAAGCAACACTGGTATGTATGGCTTGAACCGCCAGTAAGCAGTCGGACTCAAGCACAATTCTGCCCCATGATTTATCCTTGATCCAACTGAGAGCCTCTTTGATGCCAATCAATTCAACAAGCTCAGGAGAAGATGTCCCATTCTTATTAAAAGAACCAGCTTCAATGATCTCTCCATGACAGTCTCGAGCAATGAAACCAAAGCCAAAAGAATGCATTGCCTCAAAGATAGCCCCATCCACATTAATCTTTACCATATTCCTTTCCGGTTTCGTCCAGTGCTCTGCCTCCTTCCCTATCTCGAAATGAGACAAAGGAGGCTCCAATTTAGATTGTTGAGCACACTGCCATTGGTAAAGATGAGTTCTTGCAGAAAGAATTACCTCAGCTGCTGTAGTAGATTTTTGATTCCATAGCAAATTGTTTCTTGCATTCCAAATGGCCCAAGCGACCATAAGAGCTTCCTCAAGTTGTTCACCTGAGTTACTACTCATTAAATCTTGGAACCAAGAATAAAAATAATGCTGAGAGAAAGAAATGATGTTGAGAGAAGATCGAACCCAGCAAGACTTAGCAAAGTTACAACTCACTAAAACATGCATTATAGACTCTTCGGCCGTGTTGCAGAAGCTACATAAGTTGTTAACATAGACATGTTTAGAGTTGAGTTCAACTTTAGTAGCAAGTATACCAGACATAGCTCTCCACCCGAAGTGAAGGACCTTCGGTTGCACCTTCAGCTTCCAGAAATTTTTTCATAAACCCGAATCCACACCAGCAGGAATTGACTGGTTTCTTAGCCATCTGTATGCACTTTTAACAGAGTAAAAACCAGTTTTTTCTTTACTCCAAGACCAGCAGTCTTCGTGTACAGTTAAAGGCAATGGAATACTCAAAATTAATCTTTGATCTCTCTCATTAAATAGGTCCTTAATGATGTCCATATCCCATTGTTTATCATTGATACACATTAAAGAAGACACCAACTGGTTTGCAAGTGCAGGGTGATCCGATTGAACAAAAGGACAATCTTCATGAGGCAGCCACGGGACATCAAGAATAGGAGTTTGCAAGCCACTAGCAATACTCTTTCTTACCCCTGCCAACATTAGATTTTTTGTTTCAAACAAGCTTCTCCACACATAGCTTGGGTTGTTTCCCAAAGGGGCAGCCAAGAAAGAACTTTTAGGGAAATACCTTGCTTTGAATACCCTTGTTACTAATGCAGATTCATGCACCAACAACCTCCATGATTGCTTTCCCAATAATGCAATATTATACTGTCTAAGATCTTTAAAACCAAGACCCATTCTTATGATTGCATAACTTATTCCAGCTCAACCAAGACACCCCACGGCTTTGCTTTTGTGATTGCCACCAGTACTTGCTCATAACACTTTCAATGGCTTTACAAGTCTTCATAGGCAACAGAAAAACAGACATTGCATGATTCGGAATAGCTTGAGCCACTGTTTTAAGAAGAAGTTCTTTACCTGCCTTTGATAAGAACCGTCCTTCCCAACTAAGAATACGCTTACACACTTTGTCCTTCACGAAATCGAATACCGCATTCTTATTTCTTCCAATGGTGCAAGGAAGACCTAAGTACAGGCTGTTCTCCCCTGCTTCCTGAATTCCCATCTTTTGACAAGTGAGAGTACGCATAGCAGGCTGTGTGTTACAAATTCGAAGAAGACAGACGATTTCGAAAAGTTTATCTTCTGTCCAGAGGCAATTTCAAAGTCATGAAGAAGAGTTAATATCTTGTCGGAGTCATCATCATTAGCACGATAAAATACATAACTATCATCATATCATGACGTACTTATTCACCTGACATTTATTTTTAAAAAATATTTTTCACTAAAAGTCTCCACTTCATAGCTTTCATTTCTCTCATGTTTCAGAATTCAATAATTTATATTCTATTTAATGAATTTTTTTATATATATTTTTAAAATGACTTTTTTTTTATTAATTTATTAATAGATTTATACACTACTTATTTATTATAGTGTGGTTTAAAAAGGGAAATTTGACAATATATGCTTAAAAATAAATGGTACACTAAAAATATGCTAGCATATTTTACATTATGCAAAATATACTTAAACCATTTTTTCCTTACAATTTTACCCCTAAAACAAATAAAAAATAAAATTCATAACACTTTCTCTCTCTCTATCTCTCGCATTTCTCTCTCTCTCTCTCTCTCTCTCTCTCTCTCTCTCTCTCTCTCTCTCTCTCTCTCTCTCTCTCTCTCTCTCTCTCTCTCTCTCTCTCTCTCTCTCTCTCTCTCTCTCTCTCTCTCTCTCTCTCTCTCTCTCTCTAGAATACACACATTGCCACCACCGGAGCTAGTGTTCGGCCGCCTTACTCAAAGGGAACTTGAAACCCAACCAAAGCTCTAAGAAAGTCATTCCTTTAAACAATAATGGGTATGTAATTTCTTTAGTAATTATTGTTTGATTTAGATGTATTTATGTTGAAAGTAATAGATCTACACATATCCGTGGTTTTTATGTACCCTTTTGACACCCTTTGTCAATGAAACACGAAATGCAGCAAGTCTGCGTGTTTACTGGTTTTTTTGTAATTTTAGCAATATTTTTCGACATGGTTAGCGACATTTAGCGATTACTTGACATTTAACAACATGTATCGACATACACATAGAATTATTGTGTTATATTGTGGATATTTTTATTTTTCTCGACACGTTGGCGACGTTTGTCGACATACTTTTTTTGTAATTGGTTCGCGATAAGTAGCGATGGGTTCGCGATATCTTGCGACATCTTGGTTTTTTATAATTTGTGGTCATTTTGGTTTGCAGATTCAAATGTGTTTGTAGTTGTACTATATGATGGGGCTTGGGCAGTTGAAGGTTTCAACTGGATATTCAATAATCCAAAAAGTAAGATGTTAATGTTTGAGGTTGACACTACTTTAGAAAAGATGAATGATATTTTGTATGAAGAGTTCGATATAGACCCTATTGTGTATAAACTGAAAATAGAGGTGTGTTATATGTACATGAAAGGCAATATGATACCGCCAGAAGTTTTAGTGAAAGATAGTCAAGTAAGATTGTTCTTAAGAATGAAGGCAAAAATGAGTGTGGAGAACTTGCTGCCACTATTTGTGACTAAGGTTAAAAGGCATGCGCTTTTGGGGCCTACTCCGCCAACTGTCCTCCCAAGAAGTGTTGTTGGCAGTTTTGTCCCAGAAACAGATCCAGCCGTAGGGATGAATGAGCAGGCCCCTACTAATATAGATGAGGATAATAGGGTTGACTATGGATTTGACCAGTTCAATGAGTTTGATGGTGCATTTTACAACAATGATCCTATAGTAGATTTGAACGAGGATGGTGATGCGGAGTTGGAAGTTCATGAACCTATAGAGGTACCTTCTTTAAGGTTAGAACTACCTCCACCATCTCCACCACGTCCAAGGGAGCAAAGGAAAGACCAAGAAAGAAGAACCCCTCGGAGTGAAAATCATGAAACACCAGGCACCAGTAGCAGCCGCCCAGGTCCTCCTCATAGTACTGTACCATCTGATTTTGAAGTTTGTACAAAATTCAAACATATTGTGTGGACAAGGGAAGACATAGAGGAAAATAATGTTTATACAACTTCTCTTACTGGTACACATTCAGGGGAAATATATGTTGGCAAGCTGTATACAAATAAGACTGAATTGAAAAATGTGGTTGGAAGGTTTGCATTGAAAATGAATTTTGAGTTCATGGTGAAGAAGTCTGGGACCGATGTTTTTTATGCAACTTGCAGGGGTTCAAATTGTAAATGGAGAGTGAGGGGGAGGAAGAGGGCACGTTGTGACATGTTTGAGGTTACTGTATTCCACAACGAACACACATGTAGCCTGGATTGTAGACATGCTGATAACCGTCAAGCAGTACCGTGGGTTGTTGTCCACCTCATTAAGAACAAGTTCAAATCAGATGGAACTAAGTACAAAGCTAAAGACATACAAAGGGATATGTTTCAGGAGTATGGGATCAAGATGAGCTATGAGAAGGCTTGGAGGTGCCGAGAGAAGGGACTTATGTATTCGAGGGGTACGCCAGCAGCAGCTTATAGTTAGTTACCTGGTTACTTTTACGTGCTGGAACAGAAGAATCCAGGTACTATTACAGACATTATCACAGAGGATAACAGGTTCAAGTACTGTTTCTGGTCACTGGCTGCTTGTAGGAGGGGATTTAAGTTTTGTCGTCCTGTGATTAGTATCGACGGCACGTTCTTGAAGACAAGGTTTGGGGGCACAATGCTAGTTGCTGTAGCGTACGATGCAAATAACCAACTGTTTCCGATTGCCTTTGCAATTGTTGACAGCGAGAATCATGACTCTTGGAAGTATTTCTTGCAGAAGTTAAAGGAAGCGATTGGGGAGGTTGAAAACTTAGTGTTTGTATCGGATAGGCATCAAAGCATTGAACATGCTGTCGAGGTTATTTTCCCCGAAGCATGCCACTGTGCATGCTACAAACATATTTCTATGAATGTCACCCACAAGTTTAAGACTGATGTATGTAACACGCAAATATGGCTGGCCGCTTACGCATGGTCGAAGAGGGAATGTGATAGACATTTGCAGGTGCTCCGACAGATGGATCCTCCCATCGCTGCTTATGTTGACAATATAGGATTAGAAAAATAGGCTCGTCCTTATTGTCTAGGAGACAGGTACAACATCATGACAAACAACGCTGCAGAAAGCCTTAACAACGTGACTGAAGAATTCCGGGCATATCCAATAACTACTCTAGTTGAGTTCATAAGGTTCACACTACAAAATTGGTTTGCTAACCGTCTCGAGAAGGCAAGTAAGTGTGTTACCCCTTTGGCAACTCATTTTGAGGAAGATTTGATAAAGCAACACGAGGATGGTAGACGTAGAAGTGTCCTACGTAACGGTGCATAATTGTTTAATGTTGGAAGAGGTGCTGACGGTTCTGACTTTGAAAAAGGCAGAGATGTGAACTTAGTTGAGAAAACATGCACTTGCGGCATGTTCCAATTGTTGAAAATTCCTTGTCCCCATGCATGTGCCGCAGCGCTTACTCAGAATGTCAGTGTCTACGCTCTGTCATCCCCCTATTACACAAAGGACACGTGGAAGAATACTTACGATGCAACAATTAATCTTGTGGGCGAGGAGGATGAATGGGTGCTTCCAGAACACATGCAGAACATGAGAATCGGTGTACCAGTGGAGAAAAAACCTGTAGGTCGTCCAAGAAAGAGCAATGCAGGAAGACTACGGACTAACCGATTTCCATCGAACGGTCAAAAAGTCAAGGAACCACGCAAATGTTCAAACTGTGGTGCATTTGGACACAACAAAGCTACTTGCAAGGCCAGGGTTTGAGCATCATTTTCGTTTTTAAATTGCATGCATTATTATTATTATGGGTTATGACATGTTACTTGTATTTTTTTATGTATGACTATGTTTTATCGACATTTTTTCGACATTATTTTCTGTGTATGTGGTTGTTTACTCTCACTATCTCAGATTTTTGTATATAATTGTGTATTTCACGACACTTTGCGATATGTAGCGACATTTTCACGATATGTTTGGAAATTTAATTTATTCTGGACAAAGTGCGACTTTCCACGACTACACTAGCGACATGTCGCGATATAGGAAGAACTTTTATTAATTCTGGAAAAATTAAAAAATCGCGACTTTCCACGACTACACTAGCGACATGTTGCGATATAGGAAGAACATTTATTAATTCTGGAAAAATTTAAAAACTGCGACTTTCCACGATTACACTAGCGACATGGTGCGATGTAGGAAGAACTTTTATCAATTCTGGAAAAAATTTAAAAATAGCGACGTTTCACGATTACTTTTGCGACATTTTGCGACATTAATGGAACTTTTATTCATTTAGTGAAAAGTCGATATCTAGCGACGTTTAACGATTACATTAGCGACATGTAGCGACATGTAGCCTTGCAATATTTGCATAGAGATCCAGGCTTCACTTGTTTACCATTTAAATAACCTAACTTGCAGCGACGGCAGCCTTCGGGGAACCCTGGTGGTGGAGCCGGCCATACACCTGTTTTGTTAAATTTTTTTTCAAGTTGTAGAAACCTCCACTCATTCATAAATCGTTCATCTTCAAAACGTTTCATGTCGTCAAGCACTTTTTGCATTTGAGGCGTAATTTCCCCACAATCAGGCTCCTGCTTGATCTCTTCAGGAGTAAGAATCAGGTATTTGCCCTTGTTCCTTCTAGTAGACATTGCTAAGAGAATTATCTTGTAGGGGTAAAAATTAAGAAAATGTGTAACTTATGAGATAGACAATTGGCTTTTATAGACAAAACTAGTAGTTGGGAAGGTGGGATAATAAATGTAAAAATTGAATTACACAATTGTACACATGTTTGTCATGCACAAAGCAATCTAGCAATTTTCGCGACATGTCGCGACACCGGGCGACATGTTATCGACATAGTGAAGTAGTTGGTTAGGCGGGATAATAAATGTCACACATTAATTACCATTTAATGTGGAAACGTCTTTTGTATCGACGTTTCGCGACCTATTTGCGACATGGTAACGACATCAACTGAAGAGCCAAAACATGATTTTACTATCGACATTTTAACGACATGTTCGCGGTGCTTTAGCGACATGAAACCAAACACTCAGAAACTAAATTTTTTCGACATGTTAACGATTTTGTAGCGACATGTAAGTAAAAATTTTAAAATTGAACACTTTTCGATATATAAAAACTGTGCAGTACTAAAAAACAACTATGCAACTATGTTTGTACAATTGTAATGGAGTTCTTAAAATACAAAAAAATTACAACCCTTGTACCTATTTTACCACGTTAAGTTCTGATAAAACAAGTCTACACACCACCGATCTCTGAACATTCTCATGTTATCATCTGTAATGTTGTCCAAGGACCGATTCAGCATTAGGTGTTCGATGTACTCAAGTGCATACACCCCGCAATCACCACTGAAAAATTAACAACAAACACATTTAGAGACTGAACTGCATTTAAAGAGTAATGGCAAATGAAATAATAATATACTATATTAACAATTACCTTGTTCTACTTTGGGGAACCACCTCACTCGGCATGCGTCTAGCATGCATTGATCTGAGTTGGCTACTGTCCCCTAAGTCCACATTCAGAATGTTGTTGTTCACTTGATCATAATAGCCAGTAGACCTCAGCAGATGTGGAAACAACTGAGTCCAAGGTAGCATGATGGCATCAAACTGTGCGTCGGTGGTGCATGCTAAATCATTATCGTACACCCGAATCTGCCACATATCAATATCTACCTCAACAGCAACCCAATGTTTTTGATGATCGAAGTACAGGACGAAGTATATGAAGTTCAAATCCTTCCAACATGGCATGTAACGGCTCTCCATACCCAGATAGTACTGGTTCACTGCATCTGGCCATTCAAACGTACTTCTGTCACCAGTCTGGCAACTCCAAATGCTTATGAGGAATTGTGGAAGTGTTGTGTCCAAAATCACACCTGGCTGAGGGTACAACTCTGGAAAATGATGGCGTCTCCTCATCATCAAGTGTGATATGGCATCTATGTGCTGCATAAAAAAAAGAGAAGATTAATCAATGTCGTAAATAAAGTCGCGAAACACTGCGAACAATGTCGTTAGATAAATTTGCCGAGTGTCGCGACAATGTCGTGATAATGTCACGACATGTCGTTAAACAGAACGTACTAAAAAAATAATGATAATGTCGCGAGAATGTCGTGACAATATCGCGACATGTCGACAAATAAAACAGAAAGAAAAAACTTCTGTATCAGCAACAATGTCGCAAAAATGTCGCGACATTGTCGCTAACACATAGACAATAAAATATATGTTGCAAAAAACATCAAATATACTAATTAATTATTAAATACTTACATCATCGTGAAGCCACTCCGCCATTAGAAACAATGTTGTGAAGAACTTGACATCGCCAACACCGGTGTGCACATTCTTAGGTCGGGCATTGGGAATGTCTCCAATCAACCACCTCTTGAACGTACGAAGCAATCTACGGTCTGTTGGTCTCTCCGGGTCTACGTTCTCTGGAAGAACTCGCCTCTTTTTCTTTTCCGCAGTGTAGTCGTTCAAGTACTTTGGCGGCTTCCTCTTCCTCACAAATGGCACATTTTCTGGGGGTCCAGGTAGAAGTAGGACTTCGTCCTGTGATTGTGTATCACCAATGGCCGTGATAATTGCTTCCAATGGAGTTGACGGTGCCTCGTTATCATCTGCTTCCCAATCTTCTGGGAAGACATCTTCGTTATCACTCTCCACTTGTTCCTCATTTTTCGGTGCAGGTGTGGGCTCTCCAGGTGTGGGAGCTCCTTTTACCATTGCCATCAACTCGTCCATCTTAGCCAGTAGAGTCTCCTTCAGATCTTTCTAACTCTCTGTGAAGGACCGCCTCATACTGAGATGGCTATTTACTAACCCCGTCTGTGCCAACATGACGGCTTCCTGCTGGGACTCAAGCTTCTCCAGCCGGGCCTCAATGCTATCCAACCTCTTTGCAAGGTCAGTGTCCACAGTTGTACTGGTTGGAGCAGAAGGACCTGCTGAAGTAGATGGCTCGTGTACTTCAGGTGCCGGTGGTGGTGGAACTAAATTTGCCTTTGTCACGGCCTCGTTGATGGTCTTCGCTTGAGTTTCAAACACAGACTCCTGTGTACCATCAACGTCCACCGTTTGTTCCACATCCATCTCAAAGCAAAGAGGAGCTTTACCCTCATTAATACTCTTGAAGTATGCCTCTTCACTGGGCCGGGGAAACAAGCACTTCTTCACCACCAACTGAAACAAAAAAGAAAACACAGAATAATTAAAAACTGTGAAAAGAAATCAAAAATTATGATAATCGCAAAAAGCAGCACAATGTCGCTACATGTCGATAACATGTCGCGACATATGTCGCGATAAGCGATGCAGCAATTTCTTTTGCGACATCGCATAATGTCGCTAACATATCGCGAACAATGTCGCGAATGTTCATTTTCAATAAATTTTTTTAAAAAAATACAGAACAGTAAAGAAACATACCCGACTGTTGAATAACAGTGCAATGTCGGTTGCCTTGACATCTTGTTTCCGCTGGCCCTCCGGTGTTTTCCAGCTCAACATTCTGGGGAACTTGGTCCCGTTGCAGTGGGCATACTTCTTCCCCAACTTCTCAATTGCTTCGTATGCCCAGTACTGAAAGGCAGGTACATAGCCACTAACAGTGTACTTTGCCTCCTGAGCAATCTTCTTCCCCTTCTTCTTGTCAACATTATCCTTGTAATGTTGCATATTCTTTCCTAATGTCTCCATCAGCTTACGAAAAGCGCGCTCGCCCCACGGATACTTAAAGAAGAATTCGAGATCGTTAACAAACTTCAACATCTCAGGCCAAACTTGGACATTGCCCTCCTTTGATACTAATACACCTTCAATGAAAGCGATCAGTCCAAGCTTGTAGGCATCATCTTTATCTTCGCACCTCTCAAGTTGGAGCATAAGGGAGTCCAACTGAACAGAACTCTTCCCTTCAAAATAAGTCCGAACTAGATGGTCGTTGGACTTAGCGTGTATTTCCTCGTCTGTAGGGCACTACCCATAGGTAAGCCAGTAATGAGTCCAAACTCTATCCGTCCGAATCTCATGTCATTTCTCCCTACATGAAACCAAACCTCATCCTCCTTTTCTGTGTCCACTTTCATTTTTTGTAAGAGGAGGCTGTGGACCAACGCGCCGGAGAAAGTCAACTCTCCAGCTTCCCAAAAGTGTCCGAAAGGACTAGCCTTCACTGTGTCAACCAAATCCATCTCAGTAAACTTGGCCTTGATATATCTGAACCTATCTGTACCCCGATAGGTAAGACGTCCCGTGAAATGCGAGGAAATTGGAAGTTTAAGTTCAAGAGCCATCTGCAAAATTGTCAACAAATTTGTTAGAAGTATGTCGTGAAACATGTCGCAGTATGTCGCTATACATCGTGAAACATAATCCTAATCAAATCGCCAAATATGTCGCTAATATATCACTAATGAATCGCTAAACACAAAAAGAAGGATGAAAAACTAGTCCTATGTATAACTATTATATATCGCTGATCATGTCACATATGATCGCAAACATGTCGCCAAACACACATACAAGTCGATAAAAATCACGAAACCTACGTACTAAATGCAATATCGCGAATTATGTCGCTAGTATATCGCCAACACGTCGTGAAAACCACGGTTATCATAAAATCCCCAACTTTTCTAGACGATATCGCGTTATGTCGTGAACATAGTCGCGATACGTCGCAAATTTTGCACAAAAACCAGAAAATATACCAAAACAATGAAATTCAAACGAAATCAAACAAATTGAACATAAACTAACTACATTACTTTACAATGAATCACAAACAATTAAAAAGTAATGAAACAACAAAAAAGTTTAGAAAAATACCTTCTTTTATTGTTTTGGATCTGGGTTTCGTTTGGGGGTGTCGCGAATTGGGGTTTCTCGATCTCGTCTCCGGTGGTAGCGATGTCCTCTGCTGGTCGTCTGGGGTTTCACGATTTCTTCTTCGAAGAGTTCGCGATGTCGTCTGAGATTGGTTTCGCGATTTCCTCTGGACGTCTGGGGTCGGGTGGTGAGGGGGTGGTCCGTCAGTGGAGAAGAAATGGGGTGCCGTGGGTGGTCCGCTGAGTGAGGGGGTGGTCCGTGAGGTGGTCCGGTGAGTGGGGTGAGTGGGGTGTCTAGGTTGCGTGAGAGAGAGAGAGAGAGAGAGAGAGAGAGAGAGAGAGAGAGAGAGAGAGAGAGAGAGAGAGAGAGAGAGAGAGAGAGAAAGTGAGAGTTAGAGGGAGAGTGAAAGTTTAAAATGGGGAGGGTAATGTTAGGATTAAAATTAATTGGAGAGTATTTTTTTTATTTTTGTTTACCTAGTATATTAAAACAATATATGCTATTTTTAAGCATATATTGTCAAATTTCCCTTTAAGAATATCCCATACCACATAAATAATAAAATAAATATATCAAAAATTGAAATTAATATTCTATTTTTAGTTTGTTTTTTCTTTATTACTTTGATGATATATCATATGACATGTAAACGATATACATTAGAGCAATATGAATATACCGCAAATTTAAATTAATTTCTTATTAAATGAGTTTTTTTTTTCACAAATATACAATAACATACAAAAACCATATATCATTAACCTAAACATGTATACGATAGTAAAAAAAAATAATATGATGTATCATAGCACATAAGAACAAGATATACCCTACCACAAACTTAAATTAATATTCCATAATTTTTTTTATTTCATTCATTATATACCATAACACATAAAAACAATATAGCCTAATGAAATAAACTATATCTCAAACTTAAACTAATATTCTCCACAACTTTTTTTCTCTCTTTTGTTCATTATATACCACATCATATAAAACTAATATACCACACTCTTAAATTACTGTTTTTAAGATTTTTATTTTTTTCTTAATATACTATAACAGATAAAAAAGATACACTATAGTGTAAAATAAATAACCACACACTTAAAGTAATATTCCTTTCTTTTGTAAGTTAGAGTAATATAAATATACCACAAATTTAAACTAATATTAAGAATTTTCTTTTTCTTTTTATAATATATAGCATAACATACAAAATTCATATACCACAAACCTTAAGAGATATACCATAGTGAAAACTAAATATATACAAAATCTATCAGTTAGAAATAAATATACTAAAAATAAATAAATTTCTACATTTTTTCTCTTTCCTTTATGTTATACCATAACAAATAAATTAACACACCACAAAGGAGACAAGAGATTGAGAATAGATAGAAAGCTACAGTAAAACTTTCAAGATTATAATTGTACATTCTTTGTCGAAATTTTAACAATAAGAACATTTTGCTAAATATTTGAAAAGGGGGACATTTACTTACTTTGAAATTTTAACAATAAGGCCATTTTGCTAAATATTTGAAAAGGGGGACATTTACTTAGTTTTGAGATTTATGATTATTTTCCATCTCAACTATTTCTTTTTTGTAATTGCTCAGTGAATTTAATTGCTCATAATCTTGCTAAAATAATTTTCTATGAATATGGCAAGAGTTTCGTGGTTGGAATTACTTGAATTTGTATAAATTTTTCATTGTGCTTGGTCGATGCCTAATAAAGTGTTTCATCCTATTAAAAAAAAATAAAGATTTCTTGTTTATTTTTCCCTCCAATTTTATTTTTAATATTATTTTTTATTTTAAAAAATACTTATATAATTACATGTAAAAATTTGTTTTAAAAAAAAAAAGAAATTAAAAATATCTTACATAGTGTCAATGCCCTTCCATCTTCATTTTTTAAAGAGTAATGTGCGTTATAAATACTCAAATTTAACTACCGATTGCAAATAAATACCTGGCGGTAGTAATACGTTTTCGAACTCTGTAGGTACATAACCATTAAATATTAAGTCATTATCATTTTCTTATTGGTATATTTAAATTAATTTTTTAAAAATTTAATGACATTTTTCAATCAAGAATTGCCACGTGACAATTTCCACATAACAGCTACCTACAAAAGTTAGGTATTTATTTGCAACTGAGAGTTAAAGTTAGATATTTATGTCCCAAATTATTTTTTTTAAAATTCACATTTTTAAATAGAGTATTATATTTATTATTTTTTTCTACTACACTATTTGCTAACATAATTTGTTTAATAGTTTAAAATAATTGTTTTCTTTAGATTTTTTCACATTTTTAATAGTTTTAATTGTGTTTAACCATTCAAAAAAAATTGTGCTTAAAGTAACGTGATTTTTTTTTTTTTTTCATTTTTTTCTACTAGATTTTTTAATAGTTTAAATAGGGGATTGTTTTCTTCACATTTTTAAATAGGGTATACGATGATTTTTGTCAGATTTTTTTAAAAAGATAATTTATAATTGTTTTGTCCCTTAATCACGGAAGAGTAAAAAAAATATATCATCTTTCTTTTTTATAGAAAATAATAAAAAAAAAATCTTCATCAAATAAGATTAAAAATTTAAAATGTATAAAAACCAAATCCTAATTCTATGAGGATGTTTTAAATTTTAAAATTAATAATAAATCCTAGTAACTTGTTATAAATCTCTCCACACTTCTATATAAGAACATCTCGAACTAAATATTCAACTAGACTCTTTTTCTTCCGTTAGTGCAAGAATGGCGGTTGTTAGTCGTCGCTACGTGAGGTTGAGTTTTGATGATACTCCTTATATTCCTAATTTTACTCGTCATGATGGTATCAAATTTATAGTCTTTCATGTACGCTTAAGCCACACAATCATCGACTACTCTGAGAATTTATTATTACCAACTACCACTACTACTAAGACACATTACCTTGACCAAAGAAGCTTCTTGATAATGCATGACACCCTCACTCAAATCGTTCTCATGGGGTCGAATTTAGAGCTCCCCTTCATCGATCTCGCTACCCCCCACATATCAACTTTTGCGTTGCGCAATTTAGAAGCCAACCCCAACTCCCTCTATGTCGCTGTATCTATCAATATCCATACCATAACTGCACGCTTTCCTACTCCTCTTCAGCAACAGCAGCAAGACGAGGATGTACTTGACCGTAGCTTCAGAGAGGCGCTTGACACTGTTCAGACTGTCCCTGCCACGCAAGACTCCATTCGCGCCCTTCAAGACTTAAGCGATGATGACGACGGTTTGAGTAGCGAGACTTGCAGTATCTGTTTGGAGAAGATTTCATCTTTTGGTGATTGTAGAAGCAAAGGGGTAGAGATGCCTTGTTCTCATGTGTTTCACAAGGATTGCATTGTTCAATGGCTCGAAATTAGCCACTTGTGCCCTTTGTGCCGCTACCCAATGCCTACCACCACTTCTTCTTCATCTTGATCAATGATGATACTGTTAAATTTACTCCAACTTTACAGATTAATTATCAACTTCCTGTAATTTTCTGTTTTATATATATTCAGCAAACTGTAACTTTGTTTTGAGTTGTAATTATTGTTTTCTTTTACCTTTTCTTTCTTTCTTTGTTAGAATGGTATGCACTATTATATCTTTCACAAATATTTCCATAAGAAAACTGTAAAAACATGTCCAACTTAAATAATCATTCCAATATGAGTTAAAAGTTTTTATTATTGTTGTTGTTATTTATTTGGAAATATAGATATATAGTTATAATCTATAAGAAACTAATACATGATTATATATGAAACTCAAGATATATAACAATCAAATTTGCGAGGGAAAAATATGGAGAGCATAGTCATGTAATAAGAAAAGAAATAACGACTTAAAATGGAAAATAAGAACTAAGAAATATTGTCATAAACTATCTTCAACAAGTTCTTACTACAAAAGTTAAACAAAAGAAAAAGGGTGAAGGGTTGAGGCTGCTTCAAAAGTTAAATATTTAGATTTTTATTTCAATAAGGTCAGCATCTGAATATATAAACTTGAATACTTTCAATGCTATTTTTGCTGCAACTGCTGCCGTTTATATATTTATTTTCATTTGATTTTATAAACAGATTTTGTCATCCATTTACCATGTCATGTTTGTTTATGTATTTTATGCCTTATAATAATTTGTATAGGATTCCTTTGAATAAGAAGTAATTTATATACTGCAGTTTGTTTCTGGTATAAGCCGTCTACTTGCAACTCTACAGAATCTGAAGACCTAATGACTTTTAAGATTGATTTGGACGGGCAAGTCATTGGACTTTTAACATTTTGACTTTGTTCAATGTGGCTGCCACTTTTTTCATATCTGTCCTATCTTCTGGTGCTGTGTAACAGAATAAGTTAGAGCCGATTTCACTATGGCAGATAGACATTCCGTTCTAAGCGCATAGTGTTCCTCTTCTGTCCTCAGTAAATTGAATTTATGACTTCAGTTTATTGTATGTTGAATTGAATTTTCAATCCTTTGTTTTAAATTCATTTCTCTAGTGAACATTTCATGAGTTGCCTTTTTCCAGTGAATGTCTCCAATCTCCATGAGTGTGATACCATAACTATAAACATCCCCTCTTTCTCGAAACCACACCTTCCAGTCCATGCTCTGTATTAAAAATGATAACCCTTTAAGGAAGACTTGAACATTAAATTATGAGCTTTGTGTCTGAATGTCCAGAGTCATGGTTTGCCTCATTAAATTATCAGCTACAGAAGCAACCATATCTTGATCTAGTAAAATATTGCTAAGCTTCAAATCAAAATGAAAAATTGGTGTCGAATAACCATGGTGAAGATATTCAACAGCTGATGTGCAATCTCTGTAGGAAATTCAAGTGGAGTTCATTCGAGTATGACCACTTCTCAAGGGCATATAGTCTAGTTCTAAGGCTTAAAATCAGGTTTACTAGATGAATGTTAATACTCACATTCAGCATCATAAATCTTAAGTCCATTTTCCAATACTTTTACTGCCACATCTTATCCCTCTAAAAGTGTTCCTCTATTTACTGAACTGCAACTCCCAATTCCTTTCTTGTTGCTTTCATTGATTCCACTTGTTACCCTTAAAAAGGTCATTATAGGAGTTGCTTGAGGTAAGAATGTACGTAAGTTTCAGGCTGATAATAAAGTGCAGCCTATCGAAAAAAGAAAAAAAAAATTAGTGCCATTCTCTTGCAATTAAACGGATTTTCTCTAAAGAGCGATATTTAGTTCATATATTTTTTTTTGGATTTTTTAATATTTTAAAATATATTCAATATATAATAATTTTTGAAAGAAAAATACAATTATTTACATTATAATTTTTTGTAAAAAAAAAATGATGATTTATAATTGTTTTATCTTTTCAATTTAAATCACGAAAAATAAATAATGTTGCCTGCATATTTAAATTTTCATTTAAAAAAAAAAAAAAAAAGGTAATAATTCTGAGGAAACTTAGTCAAAACTAATAAAATCTAAAAAGGAAACTAAATCCTAATCATATTAGTTTAGGAAACTTCTATATCTCCTACTCCTAATACGTTTATTATAAATCTCTCTACTGAAGTTTTATATATAAGATCGTATTTCTCAATTAAATACTCATAGTTTCAAATCTCCAACAATAATACTCGACTAAGTTTATTATCATATCACTCTCTATTAGTAGCAAGTTTCATTCAGGTATATTTACTACTTTACAATGAATTTTTTTTTTTCACATTTCTGTTATGTAGTTCATAATATAATATATATATATATATGTAGCGTTTTTTCTTTTAAAATGCATATAATGTCGCATATATATAAAAAAAAAATGTTTCTTTCTTGGATGTAGATATAAGGCTTGAAGAATAATGAAGCCGATAAGGAGAAAAAATAATGTCTCAAGAGAAATCAGTATTTCTTGTACAAAGAAAATTCAAAAACAAAGCAAGAGTGACCCAAAATTTACAGATGATGAGACTAGTCTTCCAATAAATTCAACAAAGACTATTGATTGGCTTCCCAATGATTTAATTGTGGATATACTAACTCATGTTGCTACCATATCAATTTCTGATTTTTTCAATGCTAAATTAAGGTAATTATTACATGTTTATTTTATTCCCTTAATTAATAAACACGTATCCCTTTCCCATAATATTTGAACCTTATATTTTGTAAATATATATATTTTAATATAAGCAATATAAGACTTGGAGTTTATCAACTTTTTCTTAAAAAAATTTTATATTCAAAAATATTTAATTTGATCAAAATTGAGCCTAAGTAACTATTTTTAATCTTCTATAAAACACAAGGTTCAAATATTACTTCTTTAAAAGCAACGGCTCCAAATGAGTAATAATATTAACACATCATCCAAAAGATAATATATAATAATTTATTATTATCATTATTATAAACGTAATTATTGTCAAGTTAATTTTTATTTCAAATTTAGTATTAGTGTTGCATCTTAAATTATTATATATATTCTTAATTAAAAATGTTATTTTTGTGCAGTTGGAAATTGTTTAATAAATTAGCCAAAGATAATGATCACTATATTTATAATAAACTATCACTTGATGAGCTTTCTTGTCACCCATGGGATTTGTACATGTCCGAGGAAGCAACTACCCTCTTCACGAAATGCCTCAACAGTCAAAATTCAGAAGCCATGTATCGATTAGGGGTGGTAATAATTACATAACTTTTTTAATATCACGCATAATTGTTTATTTTATTTTTAATTATATTTCTAATTTTTTTATATATATAATATTTATACAGACTGAATACTTGAATTTTCACAAGAAAAAGAAGTCTGGTATAGAACTGTTAGAAAAAGCTGCCAATGCAGGTCATCTTGGAGCTTCTTATTTTATGGGTATCATCTTAATTTGTAAAGAAGAAGATGAAAGTGATGATGAAACAAAGCAAAGTGGTATTAGGCATGGAATACAATTGTTGGGTCGTGTTAAAACAAGTGCCCAAATGAGAGAATGCCGAGAAAAATTGAAGCATATAGCTCAAAAATTATGGCTTACTCAAAATCATAACTTTCTCATTCCAAAGTTATTTCAGTGCCAATTTCCAAACCGAAAACGAAAGTCGTGGCCTTTGTTGGATGATTATTCGCATTCGTTATGTTGCAACACATGCCGATTTAACTATGAAATTGTTTATGTTTGCAATTTAATAGCTGGTACTTCTTTGTTTTCATGTCAAACTTGTCAACAATAATAGTTTAATATTTATTAATTATTTAAGAGTATTTGTTAAAGTACTCACTATTTGTTATATTAAAAATCTTCACTATTAAAAAAAATTGTAGAATTTTAATATTTTTTTATATAGTATTTATATAAAATTTAATACTTATCTTATTAAAATTATTTTCTTAAAAAAGATAAATAGATGCATTTATTTTCATTGCTTTGTAATCATTTTAATGTTTTTAAGTTTCTTTTTGAAAAATAATAACAAATAATAATTTTTAAATCATATTCCAAGCAAAAAGATTTACCCTAACATTTTCAAAAAAAAAAAAAAAAAAAAAAAAAACTCGTTACAAGGTAAGTTAATTTTTGTTTTTTAGAAAAAATAAATAAATGACCTTTTATGTCAAAAAAAAAAAAAAAGCAAATAACCATTTTTTTTTTTTGAATGAAAAGGATGCTTTTATTTAAACTTTAATATCATCCTGTACAATTCTTAGCAAATCATAAGGAGAGGTATCCTTAACAAAAAAACGATCTGACAAATAACAAGAATTACGCGCAAGGAAATGCGCGGCCTTATTAGCAGAACGCTTAACAAAACACAAACTAACATGAGACATCTGTGAAAGCAAGTGTTGACAATCTTGAACCAACATACCAAATGTAGAAGGCAAAGCAACACTGGTATGTATGGCTTGAACCGCCAGTAAGCAGTCGGACTCAAGCACAATTCTGCCCCATGATTTATCATTGATCCAACTGAGAGCCTCTTTGATGCCAATCAATTCAACAAGCTCAGGAGAAGATGTCCCATTCTTATTAAAAGAACCAGCTTCAATGATCTCTCCATGACAGTCTCGAGCAATGAAACCAAAGCCAAAAGAATGCATTGCCTCAAAGATAGCCCCATCCACATTAATCTTTACCATATTCCTTTCCGGTTTCGTCCAGTGCTCTACCTCCTTCCCTATCTCGAAATGAGACAAACGAGGCTCCAATTTAGATTGTTGAGCACACTGCCATTGGTAAAGATGAGTTCTTGCAGAAAGAATTACCTCAGCTGCTGTAGTAGATTTTTGATTCCATAGCAAATTGTTTCTTGCATTCCAAATGGCCCAAGCGACCATAAGAGCTTCCTCAAGTTGTTCACCTGAGTTACTACTCATTAAATCTTGGAACCAAGAATAAAAATAATGCTGAGAGAAAGAAATGATGTTGAGAGAAGATCGAACCGAGCAAGACTTAGCAAAGTTACAACTCACTAAAACATGCATTATAGACTCTTCGGCCGTGTTGCAGAAGCTACATAAGTTGTTAACATAGACATGTTTAGAGTTGAGTTCAACTTTAGTAGCAAGTATACCAGACATAGCTCTCCACCCGAAGTGAAGGACCTTCGGTTGCACCTTCAGCTTCCAGAAATTTTTCCATAAACCCGAATCCACACCAGCAGGAATTGACTGGTTTCTTAGCCATCTGTATGCACTTTTAACAGAGTAAAAACCAGTTTTTTCTTTACTCCAAGACCAGCAGTCTTCGTGTACAGTTAAAGGCAATGGAATACTCAAAATTAATCTTTGATCTCTCTCATTAAACAGGTCCTTAATGATGTCCATATCCCATTGTTTATCATTGATACACATTAAAGAAGACACCAACTGGTTTGCAAGTGCAGGGTGATCCGATTGAACAAAAGGACAATCTTCATGAGGCAGCCACGGGACATCAAGAATAGGAGTTTGCAAGCCACTAGCAATACTCTTTCTTACCCCTGCCAACATTAGATTTTTTGTTTCAAACAAGCTTCTCCACACATAGCTTGGGTTGTTTCCCAAAGGGGCAGCCAAGAAAGAACTTTTAGGGAAATACCTTGCTTTGAATACCCTTGTTACTAATGCAGATTCATGCACCAACAACCTCCATGATTGCTTTCCCAATAATGCAATATTATACTGTCTAAGATCTTTAAAACCAAGACCCCCACTATTCTTATGATTGCATAACTTATTCCAGTTCAACCAAGACACCCCACGGCTTTGCTTTTGTGATTGCCACCAGTACTTGCTCATAACACTTTCAATGGCTTTACAAGTCTTCATAGGCAACAGAAAAACAGACATTGCATGATTCGGAATAGCTTGAGCCACTGTTTTAAGAAGAAGTTCTTTACCTGCCTTTGATAAGAACCGTCCTTCCCAACTAAGCATACGCTTACACACTTTGTCCTTCACGAAATCGAATACCGCATTCTTATTTCTTCTAATGGTGCAAGGAAGACCTAAGTACAGGCTGTTCTCCCCTGCTTCCTGAATTCCCATCTTTTGACAAGTGAGAGTACGCATAGCAGGCTGTGTGTCACAGCTGAAGAAGACAGACGATTTCGAAAAGTTTATCTTCTGTCCAGAGGCAATTTCAAAGTCATGAAGAAGAGTTAATATCTTGTCGGAGTCATCATCATTAGCACGACAAAATACATAACTATCATCATATCATGACGTACTTATTCACCTGACATTTATTTTTAAAAAATATTTTTCACTAAAAGTCTCCACTTCATAGCTTCCATTTCTCTCATGTTTCAGAATTCAATAATTTATATTCTATTTAATGAATTTTTTTATATATATTTTTAAAATGACTTTTTTTTTTATTAATTTATTAATAGATTTATACACTACTTATTTATTATAGTGTGGTTTAAGAAGGGAAATTTGACAATATATGCTTAAAAATAAATGGTACACTAAAAATATGCTAGCATATTTTACATTATGCAAAATATACTTAAACCATTTTTTCCTTACAATTTTACCCCTAAAACAAATAAAAAATAAAATTCATAACACTTTCTCTCTCTCTATCTCTCGGATTTCTCGCTCTCTCTCTCTCTCTCTCTCTCTCTCTCTCTCTCTCTCTCTCTCTCTCTCTCTCTCTCTCTCTCTCTCTCTCTCTCTCTCTCTCTCTCTCTCTCTCTCTCTCTCTAGAATACACACATTGCCACCACCGGAGCTAGTGTTCGACCGCCTTACTCAAAGGGAACTTGAAACCCAACCAAAGCTCTAAGAAAGTCATTCCTTTAAACAATAATGGGTATGTAATTTCTTTAGTAATTATTGTTTGATTTAGATGTATTTATGTTGAAAGTAATAGATCTACACATATCCGTGGTTTTTATGTACCCTTTTGACACCCTTTGTCAATGAAACACGAAATGCAGCAAGTCTGCGTGTTTACTGGTTTTTTTGCAATTTTAGCAATATTTTTCGACATGGTTAGCGACATTTAGCGATTACTAGCTGACAAGAGGTTAGGGATGACATTTAACAACATGTATCGACATGTCGCGACACAAGTCGCGACACATAGAATTATTGTGTTATATTGTGGATATTTTTATTTTTCTCGACACGTTGGCGACGTTTGTCGACATACTTTTTTTGTAATTGGTTCGCGATAAGTAGCGATAGGTTCGCGATATCTTGCGACATCTTGGTTTTTTATAATTTGTGGTCATTTTGGTTTGCAGATTCAAATGTGTTTGTAGTTGTACTATATGATGGGGCTTGGGCAGTTGAAGGTTTCAACTGGATATTCAATAATCCAAAAAGTAAGATGTTAATGTTTGAGGTTGACACTACTTTAGAAAAGATGAATGATATTTTGTATGAAGAGTTGGATATAGACCCTATTGTGTATAAACTGAAAATAGAGGTGTGTTATATGTACATGAAAGGCAATATGATACCGCCAGAAGTTTTAGTGAAAGATAATCAAGTAAGATTGTTCTTAAGAATGAAGGCAAAAATGAGTGTGGAGAACTTGCTGCCACTGTTTGTGACTAAGGTTAAAAGGCATGCGCTTTTGGGGCCTACTCCGCCAACTGTCCTCCCAAGAAGTGTTGTTGGGAGTTTTGTCCCAGAAACAGATCCAGCCGTAGGGATGAATGAGCAGGCCCCTACTAATATAGATGAGGATAATAGGGTTGACTATGAATTTGACCAGTTCAATGAGTTTGATGGTGCATTTTACAACAATGATCCTATAGTAGATTTGAACGAGGATGGTGATGCGGAGTTGGAAGTTCATGAACCTATAGAGGTACCTTCTTTAAGGTTAGAACTACCTCCACCATCTCCACCACGTCCAAGGGAGCAAAGGAAAGACCAAGAAAGAAGAACCCCTCGGAGTGAAAATCATGAAACACCAGGCACCAGTAGCAGCCGCCCAGGTCCTCCTCATAGTACTGTACCATCTGATTTTGAAGTTTGTACAAAATTCAAACCTATTGTGTGGACAAGGGAAGACATAGAGGAAAATAATGTTTATACAACTTCTCTTACTGGTACACATTCAGGGGAAATATATGTTGGCAAGCTGTATACAAATAAGACTGAATTGAAAAATGTGGTTGGAAGGTTTGCATTGAAAATGAATTTTGAGTTCATGGTGAAGAAGTCTGGGACCGATGTTTTTTATGCAACTTGCAGGGGTTCAGATTGCAAATGGAGAGTGAGGGGGAGGAAGAGGGCACGTTGTGACATGTTTGAGGTTACTGTATTCCACAACGAACACACATGTAGCCTGGATTGTAGACATCCTGATAACCGTCAAGCAGTACCGTGGGTTGTTGGCCACCTCATTAAGAACAAGTTCAAATCAGATGGAACTAAGTACAAAGCTAAAGACATACAAAGGGATATGTTTCAGGAGTATGGGATCAAGATGAGCTATGAGAAGGCTTGGAGGTGCCGAGAGAAGGGACTTATGTATTCGAGGGGTACGCCAGCAGCAGCTTATAGTTAGTTACCTGGTTACTTTTACGTGCTGGAACAGAAGAATCCAGGTACTATTACAGACATTATCACAAAGGATAACAGGTTCAAGTACTGTTTCTGGTCACCGGTCGCTTGTAGGAGGGGATTTAAGTTTTGTCGTCCTGTGATTAGTATCGACGGCACGTTCTTGAAGACAAGGTTTGGGGGCACAATGCTAGTTGCTGTAGCGTACGATGCAAATAACCAACTGTTTCCGATTGCCTTTGCAATTGTTGACAGCGAGAATCATGACTCTTGGAAGTATTTCTTGCAAAAGTTAAAGGAAGCGATTGGGGAGGTTGAAAACTTAGTGTTTGTATCGGATAGGCATCAAAGCATTGAACATGCTGTCGAGGTTATTTTCCCCGAAGCATGCCACTGTGCATGCTACAAACATATTTCTATGAATGTCACCCACAAGTTCAAGACTGATGTATGTAACACGCAAATATGGCTGGCCGCTTACGCATGGTCGAAGAGGGAATGTGATAGACATTTGCAGGTGCTCCGACAGATGGATCCTCCCATCGCTGCTTATGTTGACAATATATGATTAGAAAAATGGGCTCGTCCTTATTGTCTAGGAGACAGGTACAACATCATGACAAACAACGCTGCAGAAAGCCTTAACAACGTGACTGAAGAATTCCGGGCATATCCAATAACTACTCTAGTTGAGTTCATAAGGTTCACACTACAAAATTGGTTTGCTAACCGTCTCGAGAAGGCAAGTAAGTGTGTTACCCCTTTGGCAACTCATTTTGAGGAAGATTTGATAAAGCAACACGAGGATGGTAGACGTAGAAGTGTCCTACGTAACGGTGCATAATTGTTTAATGTTGGAAGAGGTGCTGACGGTTCTGACTTTGAAAAAGGCGGAGATGTGAACTTAGTTGAGAGAACATGCACTTGCGGCATGTTCCAATTGTTGAAAATTCCTTGTCCCCATGCATGTGCCGCAGCGCTTACTCAGAATGTCAGTGTCTACGCTCTGTCATCCCCCTATTACACAAAGGACACGTGGAAGAATACTTACGATGCAACAATTAATCTTGTGGGCGAGGAGGATGAATGGGTGCTTCCAGAACACATGCAGAACATGAGAATCGGTGTACCAGTGGAGAAAAAACCTGTAGGTCGTCCAAGAAAGAGCAATGCAGGAAGACTACGGACTAACCGATTTCCATCGAACGGTCAAAAAGTTAAGGAACCACGCAAATGTTCAAACTGTGGCGCATTGGGACACAACAAAGCTACTTGCAAGGCCAGGGTTTGAGCATCATTTTTGTTTTTAAATTGCATGCATTATTATTATTATGGTTTATGACATGTTACTTGTATTTTTTTATGTATGACTATGTTTTATCGACATTTTTTCGACATTATTTTCTGTGTATGTGGTTGTTTACTCTCACTATCTCAGATTTTTGTATATAATTGTGTATTTCACGACACTTTGCGATATGTAGCGACATTTTCACGATATGTTTGGAAATTTAATTTATTCTGGACAAAGTGCGACTTTCCACGACTACACTAGCGACATGTCGCGATATAGGAAGAACTTTTATTAATTCTGGAAAAATTAAAAAAATCGCGACTTTCCACGACTACACTAGCGACATGTTGCGATATAGGAAGAACATTTATTAATTCTGGAAAAATTTAAAAACTGCGACTTTCCACGATTACACTAGCGACATGGTGCGATGTAGGAAGAACTTTTATCAATTCTGGAAAAAATTTAAAAATAGCGACGTTTCACGATTACTTTTGCGACATTAATGGAACTTTTATTCATTTAGTGAAAAGTCGATATCTAGCGACGTTTAACGATTACATTAGCGACATGTAGCGACATGTAGCCTTGCAATATTTGCATAGAGATCCAGGCTTCACTTGTTTACCATTTAAATAACCTAACTTGCAGCGACGGCAGCCTTCGGGGAACCCTGGTGGTGGAGCCGGCCATACACCTGTTTTGTTAAAAAAAATTTCAAGTTGTAGAAACCTCCACTCATTCATAAATCGTTCATCTTCAAAACGTTTCATGTCGTCAAGCACTTTTTGCATTTGAGGCGTAATTTCCCCACAATCAGGCTCCTGCTTGATCTCTTCAGGAGTAAGAATCGGGTATTTGCCCTTGTTCCTTCTAGTAGACATTGCTAAGAGAATTATCTTGTAGGGGTAAAAATTAAGAAAATGTGTAACTTATGAGATAGACAATTGGCTTTTATTGACAAAACTAGTAGTTGGGAAGGTGGGATAATAAATGTAAAAATTGAATTACACAATTGTACACATGTTTGTCATGCACAAAGCAATCTGGCAATTTTCGCAACATGTCGCGACACCGGGCGACATGTTATCGACATAGTGAAGTAGTTGGTTAGGTGGGATAATAAATGTCACACATTAATTACCATTTAATGTGGAAACGTCTTTTGTATCGACGTTTCGCGACCTATTTGCGACATGTTAACGACATCAACTGAAGAGCCAAAACATGATTTTACTATCGACATTTTAACGACATGTTCGCGGTGCTTTAGCGACATGAAACCAAACACTCAGAAACTAAATTTTTTCGACATTTAACGACATGTTAACGATTTTGTAGCGACATGTAAGTAAAAATTTTAAAATTGAACACTTTTCGATATATAAAAACTGTACAGTACTAAAAAACAACTATGCAACTATGTTTGTACAATTGTAATGGAGTTCTTAAAATACAAAAAAATTACAACCCTTGTACCTATTTTACCACGTTAAGTTCTGATAAAACAAGTCTACACACCACCGATCTCTGAACATTCTCATGTTATCATCTGTAATGTTGTCCAAGGACCGATTCAGCATTAGGTGTTCGATGTACTCAAGTGCATACACCCCGCAATCACCACTGAAAAATTAACAACAAACACATTTAGAGACTGAACTGCATTTAAAGAGTAATGGCAAATGAAATAATAATATACTATATTAACAATTACCTTGTTCTACTTTGGGGAACCACCTCACTCGGCATGCGTCTAGCATGCATTGATCTGAGTTGGCTACTGTCCCCTAAGTCCACATTCAGAATGTTGTTGTTCACTTGATCATAATAGCCAGTAGACCTCAGCAGATGTGGAAACAACTGAGTCCAAGGTAGCATGATGGCATCAAACTGTGCGTCGGTGGTGCATGCTAAATCATTATCGTACACCCGAATCTGCCACATATCAATATCTACCTCAACAGCAACCCAATGTTTTTGATGATCGAAGTACAGGACGAAGTATATGAAGTTCAAATCCTTCCAACATGGCATGTAACGGCTCTCCATACCCAGATAGTACTGGTTCACTGCATCTGGCCATTCAAACGTACTTCGTCACTGTCTGGCAGCGACTCCAAATGCCTATGAGGAATTGTGGAAGTGTTGTGTCCAAAATCACACCTGGCTGAGGGTACAACTCTGGAAAATGATGGCGTCTCCTCATCATCAAGTGTGATATGGCATCTATGTGCTGCATAAAAAAAAGAGAAGATTAATCAATGTCGTAAATAAAGTCGCGAAACGCTGCGAACAATGTCGTTAGATAAATTTGCCGAGTGTCGCGACAATGTCGTGATAATGTCGCGACATGTCGTTAAACAGAACGTACTAAAAAAATAATGATAATGTCGCGAGAATGTCGTGACAATATCGCGACATGTCGACAAATAAAACAGAAAGAAAAAACTTCTGTATCAGCAACAATGTCGCAAAAATGTCGCGACATTGTCGCTAACACATAGACAATAAAATATATGTTGCAAAAAACATCAAATATACTAATTAATTATTAAATACTTACATTATCGTGAAGCCACTCCGCCTTTAGAAACAATGTTGTGAAGAACTTGACATCGCCAACACCGGTGTGCACATTCTTAGGTCGGGCATTGGGAATGTCTCCAATCAACCACCTCTTGAACGTACGAAGCAATCTACGGTCTGTTGGTCTCTCCGGGTCTACGTTCTCTGGAAGAACTCGCCTCTTTTTCTTTTCCGCAGTGTAGTCGTTCAAGTACTTTGGCGGCTTCCTCTTCCTCACAAATGGCACATTTTCTGGGGTTCCAGGTAGAAGTAGGACTTCGTCCTGTGATTGTGTATCACCAATGGCCGTGATAATTGCTTCCAATGGAGTTGACGGTGCCTCGTTATCATCTGCTTCCCAATCTTCTGGGAAGACATCTTCGTTATCACTCTCCACTTGTTCCTCATTTTGCGGTGCAGGTGTGGGCTCTCCAGGTGTGGGAGCTCCTTTTACCATTGCCATCAACTCGTCCATCTTAGCCAGTAGAGTCTCCTTCGCATCTTTCGACTCTCTCGTGAAGGACCGCCTCATACCGAGATGGCTATTTACTAACCCCGTCCGTGCCAACATGACGGCTTCCGCCGGGACTCAAGCTTCTCCACCGGCCTCAATGCTATCCAACCTCTTTGCAAGGTCGGTGTCCACGGTTATGCTGGTTGGAGCGAAGGACCGAAGTAGATGGCTCGTGTACTTCAGGTGTCGGTGGTGGTGGAACTAAATTTGCCTTTGTCACGGCCTCGTTGATGGTCTTCGCTTGAGTTTCAAACACAGACTCCTGTGTACCATCAACGTCCACCGTTTGTTCCACATCCATCTCAAAGCAAAGAGGAGCTTTACCCTCATTAATACTCTTGAAGTATGCCTCTTCACTGGGCCGGGGAAACAAGCACTTCTTCACCACCAACTGAAACAAAAAAGAAAACACAGAATAATTAAAAACTATGAAAAGAAATCAAAAATTATGATAATCGCAAAAAGCAGCACAATGTCGCTACATGTCGATAACATGTCGCGACATATGTCGCGATAAGCGATGCAGCAATTTCTTTTGCGACATCGCATAATGTCGCTAACATATCGCGAACAATGTCGCGAATGTTCATTTTCAATAAATTTAAAAAAAATACAGAACAGTAAAGAAACATACCCGACTGTTGAATAACAGTGCAATGTCGGTTGCCTTGACATCTTGTTTCCGCCGGCCCTCCGTGTTTTCCACTCAACATTCCGGGAACTTGGTCCCGTTGCAGTGGGCATACTTCTTCCCCAACTTCTCAATTGCTTCGTATGCCCAGTACTGAAAGGCAGGTACATAGCCACTAACAGTGTACTTTGCCTCCTGAGCAATCTTCTTCCCCTTCTTCTTGTCAACATTATCCTTGTAATGTTGCATATTCTTTCCTAATGTCTCCATCAGCTTACGAAAAGCGCGCTCGCCCCACGGATACTTAAAGAAGAATTCGAGATCGTTAACAAACTTCAACATCTCAGGCCAAACTTGGACATTGCCCTCCTTTGATACTAATACACCTTCAATGAAAGCGATCAGTCCAAGCTTGTAGGCATCATCTTTATCTTCGCACCTCTCAAGTTGGAGCATAAGGGAGTCCAACTGAACAGAACTCTTCCCTTCAAAATAAGTCCGAACTAGATGGTCGTTGGACTTGGCGTGTATTTCCTCGTCTGTAGCGGCACTACCCATAGGTAAGCCAGTAATGAGTCCAAACTCTATCCGTCCGAATCTCATGTCATTTCTCCCTACATGAAACCAAACCTCATCCTCCTTTTCTGTGTCCACTTTCATTTTTTGTAAGAGGAGGCTGTGGACCAACGCGCCGGAGAAAGTCAACTCTCCAGCTTCCCAAAAGTGTCCGAAAGGACTAGCCTTCACTGTGTCAACCAAATCCATCTCAGTAAACTTGGCCTTGATATATCTGAACCTATCTGTACCCCGATAGGTAAGACGTCCCGTGAAATGCGAGGAAATTGGAAGTTTAAGTTCAAGAGTCATCTGCAAAATTGTCAACAAATTTGTTAGAAGTATGTCGTGAAACATGTCGCAGTATGTCGTTATACATCGTGAAACATAATCCTAATCAAATCGCCAAATATGTCGCTACTATATCGCTAATGAATCGCTAAACACAAAAAGAAGGATGAAAAACTAGTCCTATGTATAACTATTATATATCGCTAATCATGTCACATATGATCGCAAACATGTCGCCAAACACACATACAAGTCGATAAAAATCACGAAACCTACGTACTAAATGCAATATCGCGAATTATGTCGCTAGTATATCGCCAACACGTCGTGAAAACCACGGTTATCATAAAATCCCCAACTTTTCTAGACGATATCGCGTTATGTCGTGAACATAGTCGCGATACGTCGCAAATTTTGCACAAAAACCAGAAAATATACCAAAACAATGAAATTCAAACGAAATCAAACAAATTGAACATAAACTAACTACATTAATTTACAATGAATCACAAACAATTAAAAAGTAATGAAACAACAAAAAAGTTTAGAAAAATACCTTCTTTTATTGTTTTGGATCTGGGTTTCGTTTGGGGGTGTCGCGAATTGAGGTTTCTCGATCTCGTCTCCGGTGGTAGCGATGTCCTCTGCTGGTCGTCTGGGGTTTCACGATTTCTTCTTCGAAGAGTTCGCGATGTCGTCTGAGATTGGTTTCGCGATTTCCTCTGGACGTCTGGGGTCGAGTGGTGAGGGGGTGGTCCGTCAGTGGAGAAGAAATGGGGTGTCGTGGGTGGTCCGGTGAGTGGGGTGAGTGGGGTGTCTGGGTTGCGAGAGAGAGAGAGAGAGAGAGAGAGAGAGAGAGAGAGAGAGAGAGAGAGAGAGAGAGAGAGAGAGAGAGAGAGAGAGAGAGAGAGAGAGAGAGAGAGAGAGAGAGAGAGAGAGAGAGAGAGAAAAAAAGTGAGAGTTAGAGGGAGAGTGAAAGTTTAAAATAGGGAGGGTAATGTTAGGATTAAAATTAATTGGAGAGTATTTTTTTTTATTTTTGTTTACCTAGTATATTAAAACAATATATGCTATTTTTAAGCATATATTGTCAAATTTCCCTTTAAGAATATCCCATACCACATAAATAATAAAATAAATATATCAAAAATTGAAATTCATATTCTATTTTTAGTTTTTTTTTTCTTTATTACTTTGATGATATATCATATGACATGTAAACGATATACATTACAGCAATATGAATATACCGCAAATTTAAATTAATTTCTTATTAAATGAGTTTTTTTTTCACAAATATACAATAACATACAAAAACCATATATCATTAACCTAAACATGTATACCATAGTAAGAAAAAAAATAATATGATGTATCATAGCACATAAGAACAAGATATACCCTACCACAAACTTAAATTAATATTCCATAATTTTTTTTATTTCATTCATTATATACCATAACACATAAAAACAATATAGCCTAATGAAATAAACTATATCTCAAACTTAAACTAATATTATCCACAACTTTTTTTCTCTCTTTTGTTCATTATATACCACATCATATAAAACTAATATACCACACTCTTAAATTACTGTTTTTAAGATTTTTATTTTTTTCTTAATATACTATAACAGATAAAAAAGATACACTATAGTGTAAAATAAATAACCACACACTTAAAGTAATATTCCTTTCTTTTGTAAGTTAGAGTAATATAAATATACTACAAATTTAAACTAATATTAAGAGTTTTCTTTTTCTTTTTATAATATATAGCATAACATACAAAATTCATATACCACAAACCTTAAGAGATATACCATAGTGAAAACTAAATATATACAAAATCTATCAGTTAGAAATAAATATACTAAAAACAAATAAATTTCTACATTTTTTTCTCTTTCCTTTATGTTATACCATAACAAATAAATTAACACACCACAAAGGAGACAAGAGATTGAGAATGGATAGAAAGCTACAGTAAAACTTTCAAGATTATAATTGTACATTCTTTGTCGAAATTTTAACAATAAGGACATTTTGCTAAATATTTGAAAAGGGGGACATTTACTTACTTTGAAATTTTAACAATAAGGCCATTTTGCTAAATATTTGAAAAGGGGGACATTTACTTAGTTTTGAGATTTATGATTATTTTCCATCTCAACTATTTCTTTTTTGTAATTGCTCAGTGAATTTAATTGCTCATAATCTTGCTAAAATAATTTTCTATGAATATGGCAAAAGTTTCGTAGTTGGAATTACTTGAATTTGTATAAATTTTTCATTGTGCTTGGTCGATGCCTAATAAAGTGTTTCATCCTATTAAAAAAATAAATAAAGATTTCTTGTTTATTTTTCCCTCCAATTTTATTTTTAATATTATTTTTTATTTTAAAAAATACTTATATAATTACATGTAAAAATTTGTTTTAAAAAGAAAAAGAAATTAAAAATATCTTACATAGTGTCAATGCCCTTCCATCTTCATTTTTTAAAGAGTAATGTGCGTTATAAATACTCAAATTTAACTACCGATTGCAAATAAATACCTGGAGGTAGTAATACGTTTTCGAACTCTGTAGGTACATAACCATTAAATATTAAGTCATTATCATTTTCTTATTGGTATATTTAAATTAATTTTTTAAAAATTTAATGACATTTTTCAATCAAGAATTGCCACGTGACAATTTCCACATAACAGCTACCTACAAAAGTTAGGTATTTATTTGCAACTGAGAGTTAAAGTTAGATATTTATGTCCCAAATTATTTTTTTTTAAATTCACATTTTTAAATAGAGTATTATATTTATTATTTTTTTCTACTACACTATTTGCTAACATGATTTTTTTAATAGTTTAAAATAATTGTTTTCTTTAGATTTTTTCACATTTTTAATAGTTTTAATTGTGTTTAACCATTCAAAAAAAATTGTGCTTAAAGTAACGTGATTTTTTTTTTTTTTCATTTTTTTCTACTAGATTTTTTAATAGTTTAAATAGGGGATTGTTTTCTTCACATTTTTAAATAGGGTATACGATGATTTTTGTCAGATTTTTTTAAAAAGATAATTTATAATTGTTTTGTCCCTTAATCACGGAAGAGTAAAAAAAATATATCATCTTTCTTTTTTATAGAAAATAATAAAAAAAAAATCTTCATCAAATAAGATTAAAAATTTAAAATATATAAAAACCAAATCCTAATTCTATGAGGATGTTTTAAATTTTAAAATTAATAATAAATCCTAGTAACTTGTTATAAATCTCTCCACACTTCTATATAAGAACATCTCGAACTAAATATTCAACTAGACTCTTTTTCTTCCGTTAGTGCAAGAATGGCGGTTGTTAGTCGTCGCTACGTGAGGTTGAGTTTTGATGATACTCCTTATATTCCTAATTTTACTCGTCATGATGGTATCAAATTTATAGTCTTTCATGTACGCTTAAGCCACACAATCATCGACTACTCTGAGAATTTATTATTACCAACTACCACTACTACTAAGACACATTACCTTGACCAAAGAAGCTTCTTGATAATGCATGACACCCTCACTCAAATCGTTCTCATGGGGTCGAATTTAGAGCTCCCCTTCATCGATCTCGCTACCCCCCACATATCAACTTTTGCGTTGCGCAATTTAGAAGCCAACCCCAACTCCCTCTATGTCGCTGTATCTATCAATATCCATACCATAACTGCACGCTTTCCTACTCCTCTTCAGCAACAGCAGCAAGACGAGGATGTACTTGACCGTAGCTTCAGAGAGGCGCTTGACACTGTTCAGACTGTCCCTGCCACGCAAGACTCCATTCGCGCCCTTCAAGACTTAAGCGATGATGACGACGGTTTGAGTAGCGAGACTTGCAGTATCTGTTTGGAGAAGATTTCATCTTTTGGTGATTGTAGAAGCAAAGGGGTAGAGATGCCTTGTTCTCATGTGTTTCACAAGGATTGCATTGTTCAATGGCTCGAAATTAGCCACTTGTGCCCTTTGTGCCGCTACCCAATGCCTACCACCACTTCTTCTTCATCTTGATCAATGATGATACTGTTAAATTTACTCCAACTTTACAGATTATCAACTTCCTGTAATTTTCTGTTTTATATATATTCAGCAAACTGTAACTTTGTTTTGAGTTGTAATTATTGTTTTCTTTTACCTTTTCTTTCTTTCTTTGTTAGAATGGTATGCACTATTATATCTTTCACAAATATTTCCATAAGAAAACTGTAAAAACATGTCCAACTTAAATAATCATTCCAATATATATGAGTTAAAAGTTTTTATTATTGTTGTTGTTATTTATTTGGAAATATAGATATATAGTTATAATCTATAAGAAACTAATACATGATTATATATGAAACTCAAGATATATAACAATCAAATTTGCGAGGGAAAAATATGGAGAGCATAGTGTAATAAGAAAAGAAATAACGACTTAAAATGGAAAATAAGAACTAAGAAATATTGTCATAAACTATCTTCAACAAGTTCTTACTACAAAAGTTAAACAAAAGAAAAAGGGTGAAGGGTTGAGGCTGCTTCAAAAGTTAAATATTTAGATTTTTATTTCAATAAGGTCAGCATCTGAATATATAAACTTGAATACTTTCAATGCTATTTTTGCTGCAACTGCTGCCGTTTATATATTTATTTTCATTTGATTTTAGAAACAGATTTTGTCATCCATTTACCATGTCATGTTTGTTTATGTATTTTATGCCTTATAATTTTTATAGGATTCCTTTGAATAAGAAGTAATTTATATACTGCAGTTTGTTTCTGGTGTTGAATAACCATGGTGAAGATATTCAACAGCTGATGTGCAATCTCTGTAGGAAATTCAAGTGGAGTTCATTCGAGTATGACCACTTCTCAAGGGCATATAGTCTAGTTCTAAGGCTTAAAATCAGGTTTACTAGATGAATGTTAATACTCACATTCAGCATCATAAATCTTAAGTCCATTTTCCAATACTTTTACTGCCACATCTTATCCCTCTAAAAGTGTTCCTCTATTTACTGAACTGCAACTCCCAATTCCTATCTTGTTGCTCTCATTGATTCCACTTGTTACCCTTAAAAAGGTCATAATATGAGTTGCTTGAGGTAAGAATGTACGTAAGTTCCAGGCTGATAATAAAGTGCTGCCTATTGAAAAAAGGAAAAAAAAAAAAATTAGTGCCATTCTCTTGCAATTAAACGGATTTTCTCTAAAGCGCGATATTTAGTTAATATATTTTTTTTTTGGACTTTTTAATATCTTAAAATATATTCATATATAATAATTTTTGAAAGAAAAATACAATTATTTACATTATAATTTTTTTAAAAAAAAAATGATGATTTATAATTGTTTTATCTTTTCAATTTAAATCACGAAAAATAAATAATGTTGCCTGCATATTTAAATCTTCATTTAAAAAAAGAAAAAAAGAAGGTAATAATCCTTAAAGGAAACTTAGTCAAAACTAATAAAATCTAAAAAGGAAACTAAATCCTAATCATATTAGTTTAGGAAACTTCTATATCTCTTACTCCTAATACGTTTATTATAAATCTCTCTACTGAAGTTTTATATATGAGTGTATTTCTCAATTAAATACTCATAGTTTCAAATCTCCAACAATAATACTCGACTAAGTTTATTATCATATCACTCTCTATTAGTAGCAAGTTTCATTCAGGTATATTTACTACTTTACAATGATTTTTTTTTTTTTTCACATTTCTGTTATGTAGTTCATAATATAATATATATATATATATATATATATATATATATGTAGCGTTTTTTCTTTTAAAATGCCTATAATGTCGCATATATAAAAAAAAATGTTTCTTTCTTGGATGTAGATATAAGGCTTGAAGAATAATGAAGCCGATAAGGAGAAAAAATAATGTCTCAAGAGAAATCAGTATTTCTTGTACAAAGAAAATTCAGAAACAAAGCAAGAGTGACCCAAAATTTACAGATGATGAGACTAGTCTTCCAATGAATTCAACAAAGACTATTGATTGGCTTCCCAATGATTTAATTGTGGATATATTAGCTCATGTTGCTACCATATCAATTTCTGATTTTTTTCAATGCTAAATTAAGGTAATTATATTACATGTTTATTTTATTCTCTTAATTAATAAACGTATCTCTTTCCCATAATATTTGAACCTTATATTTTGTATATATATATATATATATATTTTAATATAAGCAATATAAGACTTGGAGTTTATCAACTTTTTCTTAAAAAAATTTTATATTCAAAAATATTTAATTTGATCAAAATTGAGCCTAAGTAACTTATTTAATCTTCTATAAAACACAAGGTCCAAATATTACTTCTTTAAAAGCATCGGCTCCAAATGAGTAATAATATTGACACAACATCCAAAAGATAATATATAATAATTTATTATTATTATTATTATAAACTTAATTATCGTCAAGTTAATTTTTATTTCAAATTTAGTATTAGTGTTGCATCTTAAATTATATATATTCTTAATTAAAAATGTCATTTTTGTGCAGTTGGAAATTGTTTAATAAATTAGCCAAAGATAATGATCACTATATTTATAATAAATTATCACTTGATGAGCTTTCTTGTCACCCATGGGATTTGTACATGTCCAAGGAAGCAACTACCCTCTTCACAAAATGCCTCAACAGTCAAAATTCAGAAGCCATGTATCGATTAGGAGTGGTAATAATTACATAACTTTTTTAATATCACGCATAATTGTTTATTTTATTTTTAATTATATTTCTAATTTTTTTTCTATATATAATATTTATACAGACTGAATACTTGAATTTTCACAAGAAAAAGAAGTCTGGTGGACTGAATACTTGAATTTTCACAAGAAAAAGAAGTCTGGTGTGGAACTGTTAGAAAAAGCTGCCAATGCAGGTCATCTTGGAGCTTCTTATTTTATGGGTATCATCTTAATTTGTAAAGAAGAAGATGAAAGTGATGATGAAACAAAGCAAAGTGGTATTAGGCATGGAATACAATTGTTGGGTTGTATTAAAACAAGTGCCCAAATGAGAGAATGTCGTGAGAAATTGAAGCATATAGTTCAAAAATTATGGCTTACTCAAAATCATAACTTTCTCATTCCAAAGTTATTTCAGTGCCAATTTCCAAACCGAAAACCAAATTCGTGGCCTTTGTTGGATGATTATTCGCATACGTTATGTTGCAACACATGCCGATTTAACTATGAAATTGTTTATGTTTGCAATTTAGTAGCTGGTACTTCTTTGTTTTCATGTCAAACTTGTCAAGAATAATGGTTTAATATTTATTAATTATTTAAGAGTATTTGTTAATAAAGTACTCACTATTTGTTATATTAAAAATCTTCACTATTAAAAAAAATTGTAGAATTTTAATATTTTTTTATATAGTATTTATATAAAATTTAATACTTATCTTATTAAAATTATTTTCTTAAAAAAGATAAATAGATGCATTTATTTTCATTGCTTTGTAATCATTTTAATGTTTTTAAGTTTCTTTTTGAAAAATAATAACAAATAATAATTTTTAAATCATATTTCAAGCAAAAAGATTTACCCTAACATTTTCAAAAAAAAAAAAAAACTCGTTACATTTAATTTTGTTTTTTAGAAAAAATAAATAAATGACCTTTTATGTTAAAAAAAGCAAATAACCTTTTTAATATATGATGACGTACTTATTCACCTGACATTTATTTTTAAAAAATATTTTTCACTAAAAGTCTCCACTTCATAGCTTCCATTTCTCTCATGTTTCAGAATTCAATAATTAATATTCTATTTAATGAATTTTTTATATATATTTTTTAAAAATCACTTTTTTTTATTAATTTATTAATAGATTTATACACTACTTATTTATTATAGTGTGGTTTAAGAATATCCCATACCACATAAATAATAAAATAAATATATCAAAATTGAAATTAATATTCTATTTTTAGTTTTTTTTTTTCTTTATTACCTTGATGATATATCATATCACATATAAACGATATACATTAGAGCAATATGAATATACCGCAAATTTAAATTAATTTCTTATTAAATGAGTTTTTTTTTTTCACAAATATACAATAACATGCAAAAACCATATATCATTAACCTAAACATGTATACCATAGTAAAAAAAATAATAATACCCTTTATGATGTACCATAGCACATAAGAATAAGATATACCCTACCACAAACTTAAACTAATATTCCACATTTTTTTTATTTTATTCATTATATACCATAACACATAAAAACAGTATAGCCTAATGAAATAAACTATATCTCAAACTTAAACTAATATTCTCCACAACTTTTTTTCTCTCTTTTGTTCATTATATACCACATCATATAAAACTAATATACCACACTCTTAAAGTACCGTTTTGAAGATTTTTATTTTTTTCTTAAGATACTATAACAGATAAAAAATAATACACCATAGTGTAAAATAAATAACCACACACTTAAAGTAATATTCCTTTCTTTTGTATTTTTTTTTTAATTTCTTTATGATATACTATATCACATACAAATAATATATGTAAATTAGAGTAATATAAATATACCACAAATTTAAACTAATATTAAGAGTTTTCTTTTTCTTTTTATAATATATAGCATAACATACAAATTCATATACCACAAACCTTAAGAGATATACCATAGTGAAAACTTAATGTATACAAAATCTATCAGTTAGAAATAAATATACTAAAAACAAATAAATTTCTACATTTTTTTCTCTTTCCTTTATGTTATACCATAACAAATAAATTAACACACCACAAAGGAGACAAGAGATTGAGAATGGATAAAAAGCTACAGTAAAACTTTCAAGATTATAATTGTACATTCTTTGTCGAAATTTTAACAATAAGGCCATTTTGCTAAATATTTGAAAAGGGGGACATTTACTTAGTTTTGAGATTTATGGTTATTTTGCATCTCAACTATTTCTTTTTTGTAATTGCTCAGTGAATTTAATTGCTCATAATCTTGCTAAAATAATTTTCTATGAATATGGCAAGAGTTTGGTGGTCGGAATTACTTGAATTTGTATAAATTTTTCATTGTGCTTGGTCGATGCCTAATAAAGTGTTTCATCCTATTGAAAAAATAAATAAAGATTTCTTGTTTATTTTTCCCTCCAATTTTATTTATAATATTATTTTTTATTTTAAAAAATACTTATGTAATTACATGTAAAAAAAATTTTTAAAAAAAAAAAAGAAATTAAAAATATCTTACATAGTGTCAATGCCCTTCTATCTTCATTTTTTAAAGAGTAATGTGCGTTATAAATACTCAAATTTAACTACAGATTGCAAATAAATACCTAGCGGTAATAATACTATTTTAAAGGGTAATGTGCGTTATAAATACTCAAATTTAACTACTGGTTGTAAATAAATACCTGGCGGTAATAATACGTTTTGGAACTCTGTAGATACATAACAATTAAATATTAAGTCTGTAATATCCAGATTAAAATAGTATTTAATTATTTTTTTCTCTCCTTGGGATATTAATTGTGTGAGGATAATTATCTTATATATTTGTGTTGTTAGTGAGTTGAGATTGTTGCTTAGATTATTGTACCAATTTTTCTAGAGAGAGTTAAAGTTATATTAACTACGAAAGTAACATATTATGGTATTTTTACAAGGTAGGTAATCATTTAATTAAAGCCCAATATGAAAGTTTATTAGGGTTTTATAAATTATTTAGTGGATTTTAATTAATGGTATAAGTGATATTAAATAACATTATTATAGAATTAATGTTAAAAATTCGTAGGTTTGGATAAATTCGTAGGATTAAAAACTGTTTTACTAAAACGATCATATCTGGAGTTTTAGAGCTCGGATTGAGGTGATTTCAGTGGCGTTGGAAAGATAATTCAAAGATCTATCAATTATGTAGAAATAGATTTATCGTAATTTTAACTTTATTGGGGTCAAAATTAAGGTACAAAGTGACGACTTGTTAAGTTTAGTATAGAAACCCTAAGTTTTAAAATTCAAATTTAAAACTTATATCTAACAAATAAGATTTTTATTTAATTATTCTATTTAGAGTTAAATTAGTATCAGATTATAGGGATTTTTTATTATTTTCTTTTATAGGTTTAATTAGATTATAAAACCTAAATCTATCACATTCTTGATACGTAATATGCAGAGCCTCTAACCCTGAGAAAAATAAAACTCAATCTCAATCTCTTTCTTTCAGCCTGAATACAATTCTTAGAGAGGACACTCATAAAATCCTATACCCTACAAGTTATCCATCTCGCTATCTATCAAAGATTTATAATTTTCCTTCTTGTTTCATTCTCTTCGCCAAATAACTCATGATTTTCATCAACATAACATTGAGATCATCATCACCATTCTAATTATTTGAGATTTCAAGATCTAGCACTGATTAAGAAGAGTCATCAAGAGGTAGTAGTGACGAGATAACAACTCTTAAGCAGCGGGATTTGAGGTAAGGAAATTAGATAGTTTTCTATGTGTTTATCTGCATAAATTTAAATTCTTTATATATTGAAATATGATTTATGATTTGTTATTATGAATATGTATATGGTACTGAGAATGTGTGGTATGGACACAATATGAGTTTGTGAATTGATACATAGATTATGGTTGTATGACTTGTATATGTTGTATGTTGTATTTGTATGTTTCAGGTTGTATGTTGTATGATATATTTGTATGTTGTATGTTGTATGTTGTATGCTAACGCCTCAGGTAAAGTGGGGGACCATGGTGGGGTATGATACGGGATAAGGCCGTTGAATGTAGAGATACCCTACCCTGCATTTTACTGAGTCGTGTATGAGTTTGTTATGGTGGGTATGATACAGTGATGTTACTGTTGAATATAGAGATACCCTATCCTATAACAGTGGTAGGGCTGCATAGGCCCATGTTATTATATGGGCAGATTAGGCCCAGGATATTGTAGGGTCAGGCTAGGCCCGGGTTATGTAAGTAATGGCTATGATATGCCAATGTTGTGATAATGACATTATTATTTATAGTATTGATATGATTATGTTATGAGTATGATATTGGAGTTATGATCTCTGTATATGTGTACGGTGTGAACAAATAATATATACTTGTATGATAAAGGTTTCCATATGTACAATTATTTGGTTATAGTTATAAAAGAGCATGTATGATATTGCTAAAACTTAATAAATACATTAATGGTATGTGTGATATTATATGGTATTGTTTGATAAGCATTTCCTTACTGAGCTTTTAGCTCACCCCCCTTACTTTCCCCCTACAGGTATTAGACAGGGAAGTATGTATAGTGAGCAGGGTCGGTTAAGTACGTATACTGTGAGCGGCTACGGGCGGACAAACGATCTAGAACGCCGGTGGTGCCTTAGTTTTATGTTAAGCAGTTGATAAATCTAACACAGTGGAAATGCATTATTTAAAATTATTTACTTACAGTATCTTGTTTTACAAATGAACGATCCTTCTCTGTTGCATTTTGATTTTTTTAAAATCCACTGTTGTATTTAAATTATTTTTTTTTATCTTTTCAAATTATGCATGAAAATAGTATTTTTGTAAAATAAGGCAAAATATCGGGGCGTTACAAAGTCATTATCATTTTCTTATTGGTATATTTAAATTATTTTTTAAAAAATTTAATGACATTTTTCAATCAAGAATTGCCACGTGACAATTTCCATTTAACAGCCACCTACAAAAGTTAGGTATTTATTTGCAACTGAAAGTTAAAGTTAGATATTTATGCCCCAAATTATTTTTTTTAAAAATTCACATTTTTAAATAGGGTATTATATTTATTATTTTTTTCTACTACACTATTTGCTAACATGATTTTTTTAATAGTTTAAAATAATTGTTTTCTTTAGATTTTTTCACATCAATATATCAATCAATCATCAATATCTATATATCTATATATACTAGCAAAAATTACGTGCGAGGCACGTATACTAAATTTTATGCTAGTTTTTTTCTATGTTATTTGAAAATGATACAATTAAAAATTAAAGAAAAAATATTATTAGTTATTAGGTGAGATTATTATTATGTGTATTTAAATATTATAGTTTATAATGTTGTCAATTAAAAGTGAATACCGAATGTAATATATTTAGTGTTTAAGAAAGCTTGATGATTTAAATATGTTCTTAAGTAATCCAAAAATAAATTAAAAGGTGATGTTCTAATACTTAAAGAAACATTACTTAAATTGGTGTAAGATAGAAAGAAATTAAAAATCAATCTCTAAATTGTTGATAATTGAAGATAGCATTTGTCTAAAAATTGTAGATAAGAAAACTAATGATAGTCATTGGTGGATTTCAATCTTCATTTGCTTCGATAGAGACAATAGTGTAATTTTTGTATTTTGCACTTTTCATTCTAGCCGGGTCCGCATATATCTGGATTGTCCATTTTTTCATTGATAAATTAAATATGGTAGTGTCGACAAAGCGGCGGTGTTCCTACAAATCGTGATGTATTTTCATTTAAAATGATTAGACATGGTGTGCATAGCTTATTTAATTAAAAAAATTAACTTATGAAAGACATGTAAAACTATTTTATTTTTTAAAAATTACACCTTTGCGGTATATTTCATTAGTTGGGCAGCAGTACACGAAAATATTTTTTCCACAATATCTGCGAACATGACAGCAGATAGGCTCTTTGTATTGTCATCAAGTTCAACATATGCTATAGCACTGTAAAATGCATAATAAGATTGTTAGTATCTTTTTTTTATTATTATTTTAACTTAATTTCAATAACATCATATGTTTTTTGTAATATACCGTAGTGCAAGAAATCCTTCCTGGCTGCATGATGGCTTGTCACATATAATTTTTTCATTGCGATTGTATAAATCTATTTTTTTTATGACATGCGTCACATAACATGTAATAAAAACTCTGGACAGTATCAATTATTTTTATTGCCGCCTCAATTCAAAAATATTTTTTCTACATCCAAATTAAAATGGTGTTAATAATAGTAAGATATTGAAACAAAAGTTTTATAAAGTAAATATAAAACTTTAATTGTGCTTCTAAAGTTCTACATCAACTCTGAAATTTGGATGGTAGTCACTATTTCGCTAATATATTTAATTGTGCTTCTGATTTATGAGCACGTGATCAAAAACAGTGCTGTAATGTACTCTCTGATTTGTTTTTTTTTTTTTTTTTTGCATCTAATGCCTCAAGTTTAATTATGATAAGTTTTGGTGGGTTTTAGTAAATGTTTTTCTTTTTCTGGTTTGCATTAATAGCTAGAACATGGAGAAATTAATAAGATTGACATTCTTTTTTGTCGCAGCATGTACAAAGCAGCATAATTATAATAATGCTTCAAGTTGCTATTATTTTTATATAACAGAAAACAAAATTATAAATTTTATGACTTCTTAGTTATACTGTATGTGCTAAAATATAACTTTTTCTTTTAGTGAGTGTTTTTATAGGAAAATGGTAATTCTAGAAGAGAAGAAGAGAAGAAGAAGAGAAGAATCATAAATGTACAACAACAAAAACCCAATCGTATTTTTTTTTAAATTTAATGGGATTTATTTTATTTATTTTATTATATATAAATAAAAAATGACCCATGAATTTTTCATAAATTATTTTATTTTTAATAATAAATCATTTTATTTTTAATATAAAATAAAAAGTCTCCCACGAATTTCTCATAAACCAAGAATTCGGTTATATAGGCACACTTTATATAGAATAGATATAAAGAAGAAGTATGAACCGGTGACATGACAGTCTAAAAACGCTCGAAAGTACTATTTCTTTTTTCTTATTTTTTCTAATTTTTTTATTAAAATTAATTATTTTTTCTCACTCTAAATAATACTATTTGTTCTCTCCTTAATTTTTTTTTAATATTTTATTAGATTTATAAATATTTATTTATTATTAATTAATAATAGTATAAATCAAATATCACTCTAAATCTATAGATGACGTTTTTTTTAAAAAAGAATCAAAAACAAAAAAATCTCTATTATAAAATTCAAAATCACAGTTTTAACTATTTTTAAAACAAAATATCTTAAACTATGCTACATAAATAATGCTATCAAGCCCCACGTATTTAAACAAATTTTATTAATCTAAATCTATATATAAGTGTAATCGTAAGTTGCATATATATAAAAGAGATTTCATCACCTAAGAAAGAAAAGTTTTTTTATCATGTTATTTTTAGTGTATTATGAATAGTATATATTTCCTTTTCTCATTTTTTTTAAAGAAGAATCGTGTAAACATATTTGTATATATATAAGCATACATATATAAACTACATTTTTTGTTTTGAATGATGAAAATTGAATGTTAGTTGGTATATAAATAGTATGTAATTATATAATTTTGGAGTGTGAATTGATCACTACTTGGAGATCAATATTAGTTGTCACAACAAGAATGCAACGAAATTATTTCGGAGATCATTATCAATTGTCACTACAAGAATGCAGGGAAATTATTTACGGCGAAATATACTCAGTACCGCAAAAAGTATTTTTATTTTTATGGGTGGACATCAAATAGCAAGAGTTCGCTAATACTATATATTATTATCGGTCTTTGTGCGGGTGTACTTCTATTCATCAATTTACAATCTTTTTCAAGTTATTTCACAGTAATATTATAATTATTTTGTGGAAATTGTAAATACAATAAAGCAATTTTTGTTATTATTTTGTAAAAAAATAAAGTTAATTCATATATTGACGGTTAAATCTTGAGACTTTTTATAAATTATGTTTTATTTTTGAACTATATCATATCATTTATAAACTTAGTTTTCCTAATAAAAGTAGCTTGTAGTACACTAATTTAGTTACGGACCTTAAATTTTTCTAATAAACATTAATATATATAGTCTTAAAAAAGTTAAAACTAACGTGCGAGTCATTAATTATAAGTATATACGAAAGTATACATATCAAAAATTGACATTATAATACCAGTTGAATATTTCTTGATCAATATATGATTATGAATTTATGATCATGATAGAAGCACACAATTATTTATTATTTCAATATTCACAAATTTTTACTTTAAATACTAATTTTTATGATGGTTTCACAATTTTATCCTCGATGTACAATAATAGTTTATAATTTTTTTTCTTACTTTTCTATTGGGATTTTTATTTTATTTTTTTAATGTAATTAGTTTATTTAATGCAATATATTTTGTTTTTTAGTAAACATCTAGAATTTGTATTTAGTAAATAACTAATTATTTGTTGAAAATAAAAAGTCATTATAAAATTATCAATTAGTTATTTTTCAAATCTTTCTTTTTTTTTAAAAAAAAATAGTTATTTTTAATTATTATTTAAATCTTTTATTATTTTATTACTTTTTGGAGATCATTTTATTTATTTATTACTGTGTAACTTTTGTAACATTTTTTTTTTCAATTTATTTTGCTTCCTTATCTTTTTAGTCGATGTAAATTCTTACTTTTTTTTAGTAGTTGTTTTCTAACTCGCCTATCCCTCAGAGTCGGCCCTAACTTTAAATAATATAAAGATGATGTATTATAAAGGGAAGAGTGTTTAATTAAATAATAATAATAGCACTCTATTTTTTACTATAACAAGTTATTTATGAATTTTAACCTTTGGGGACTCTAAACTAAGTAAGTTTTTGAAAAAGTATAACACATTTTTATATTAGCGATTTAAAATTCATTTTTCTAACAATTATCAATTATAAAAAAAAATATTATATCAATAAATAGTAAATAATAGAATAGGGAACAAAATTTTATCAACCTCATAAATATTAAGAAAAATATAATAATTATAATTAATATTAATAATATGCATGGTCAATATTTTTAAAGATATTCTTAGGAGATTTTTTTAATATAACAAAATTAATAATAATAATATGAAAATAAATAATGCAACTTTAATATTATTAAATATTAAAACGTTTTTAAATTATTATATATTGTATTAGTATGTTTTTTAATATTCTACTAAAAAAATTAAAAGAGCCGCGCAAAAAGCGGCTGTATTAACACATATAAAAATAAAAATTGAACCATAACTGAGTCAAAGTCAAACTCAAATCTGTCTTCTTCTTATTCTTTGGATTGGTCTCCGTTCAAGACCATTAAATTGGGTACCAATAAAATGATAAATTAAATTGTTAAGTTTAAAAATTTGAGAATTTATGCTACTATTTTTTGAATTCCAATTTTTATTAGCAATCAATTTAATATTTTAAGTATTTATGTCACAATTTTTTTAATAGTAAAATTAAAATTTTAAGATAATTTTACTAAGTAATTATTATTAATTAAATTACATAATTTATTTTTACATATAATTTAAAATATTTTACACATCCGCCACGAAGCGCGGGATGTTTACTAGTATATATATAAAGGAGAAGTATAAGGCAGTGACATAGCACTCTAAAATCACTCAATTTAACTCTATCTATTTTCTCATTTAAAGTAATAAAATAATACTCTAAAATCACTTAAAATAGTTTTATCTAATTTTTAAATTTTTTATATATACTAATTGAATAATTAACTAAAATATTTATACAATTCAAAAAAATTTCAAACTAACTAAAATTAATACCAATCGTAGCAAAGCAACCAACAAAAATTTATTTTAATTAATTAATTAATTAAAAATATTTTTATACAATTTAAAAAATCAAATCTACAACAAAATATCTATTCCTATACAATATTAATCGGCTAAAAAAATAATCATACACAATCCAAAATATTAAGTTTATATATATTGATTAATTAGTTAATTTAAAAAAATCAGAAAAACACACTACTACAAAAACACCCTTTAGAGGCGGTTTTTAAGCCCTTTCAGCGTCGGTTTTCGTGAAATTCGCTACCGACGCTGATCAGGGCGACGCTAAAAGGTTTATATGAACCGACGCCATATATACCCCTATGGCGTCGGTTATTAGCTAGGAACCGACGCCATAGGGGTATATATGGCGTCGGTTCCTAGCCAATAACCGACGCCATATGTGGCGTAGCAACCGACGCCAAAAGTGAGCAGATTTCAGTTTTTTTCATTTTTTTTAATTTAATTATATAATTTTAATTTTATATTTATTAATTTATATATTATTTTATTTAATTTAAATTACATATTTATTTAAATTTTAAATTACATATTTATTTAATTTAATTATATATTAATTACATTTTAAATTAAATAGTAATTAAATTTGGGTAAAAACATAATTTGATTTCATAAAAGTAATTAAATATTACACAAACATGTAAAATTAGTTAAAAATATTAATAAGTTAATAAATCTAACTACAAGTTAATCTATAAAAATTACATAATGAAGAAAAATTCTTCGACCTTTGAACCTCAATCGTCACCGTGAATCACCGCCATCAATTGTTCGATCCACTTTCGCTGTAGTGGTAACAATTCTGTTTTTGGATCGTATTGCTTCTTACCCCCAAACTGTTAAAAAAATTAAAAATTTATATTAGTTTATGTATATGTATATTATATATTTGTTATTATAGAATTTATATACTATAATCAATAATTAAAACTTACAGCTTTTTGATCTTGTATGTAACGGTTGGGGTTGGCACGTGCGACGATGTCAGTGATATATTTCAAAACATAAAAACTGCATTCTTGGCTTTTAGGTTGTCTTGGACAGTTTGCTTGTGAAATTCCTTGCCACGGGCCAAGATACTCATGTGCGTCCCCTATATACATGAATGCCCTATTTGGGAAAATTATATTAGCATTTCAATTCGTTAGTTAATTTAAATTCGTTACATAAGAAGTCATTAAATTATTACCTTCCGATCATTTGTTCTATTTCTTCGGGAATTGGGCAGCCTTTTACAGGGTTTAAATGGATAATTTTCCTTGGCGCAACCACCACTAGCGTCCAATTAGCACTAAAGAATTTAATAAAGTTTACCCGATATTCCAAGGAATAAAGAACATTTGGTGGTTGTTGTTCATTAATGATAACCAATTAGCCAATCGTCTTGCCGCATCGTCAAAAGACTGACTATGTTCTTCATCGTTGATCCCATGCACTGTGAGAAGCTCTGGGTCGTAAAACTTGAAAAATTTTCTCAGACCATTGATGCTCTCCCATATGTGCCTGCCAAAAAAAGTGTTAGTGCCTTATAATAATTTAACTATAATTTGATATAAGGTTAATTAGATTAAAGAAGAGTATACATCATTCCAAACAGCATTCCCTGGTTGCCGATGTAGTCACACGTAGCAACCTGCTGCAAATCCTCTCCAGATAACGTGATCTGGGTACGCGGTGCAATGAATCCTCGGGGGACAGGAATTGTGATTATATCACGTTTATCTTTGAGCCTTAGGAATTCATGAATCATCCATTTTAGCGAATTAGGGATCAACGCCATCTTCTCTTCCGTGAACAAGTCATCTTCCCGTGCACCACGGCCTTGTGGAGAAAGCATCGAAGCTTTCCCCTTTGACGCATCACGTCTTGAGGGCGGTTGAGCGAGTGGACCCTAAACAAAACAGAACATAATATATATATATCAAATTTTATCCAAATTCTACCGAAATTTCTAAGTAAAGATAATCTATTGTAATTGAATGACCCCAAAATTTTTGAACATGGCCGTATAACGACAAATAACACATATATAACGGTAGTTTGTTCATCCATCCCACCGCAAAGACATATATTCGCAGAACCTACTTCACTACGGATGAATATTGAAGATATTCAAACTCCACTAATCATTAATAATTAATTTGAGTTGAGAAGTTACCTCGGTTGTTAAAATTAAGTGTTTAGGCCAAGGAAGGAACATCTGGTATACGTCCCTAACATATCTGCACTCTTCAATTGGGATTGGGATTTCAGCGTCCTCTTGCAGGATTTCCGAAACCATGATCCGGGCATGTGAATCATCGTACTCCTGGCAGTGAACTTTGATCATACCCACATGCTCGTACAAATACCCTCGGGCCACAATATTGTCGATGTTGTCAGAGCAGAGATGTACTTGCTGATTAAGGGCCGCATGGTCATTAAAATTGTATAGGATACCTTGGTCGTTGAGGGAAATAAACTCCTCAGCATAAATTTGTGGTTGTACCTCATCCTGAGGAACGTATGGTTGTGGAACATACGCCTCACCAGCCACCTCTCCTTCTTCCTCTTGTTCGGCAGCGTTCCTCTGCTGCTTAAGGGATTGGACTTCGGCTTTTAATTTTTCAATCTCCTTCGCTTGCCGAGCCACAACATCAAACACTTCCCTTTTCTTCCTGCCGAACAGTTGAGATGCCCTGGTCAGGAACCTACAAATCATAAAATGCAAATTAGCAACGATTTCATTTGTGTAACTAAATAAATAACATTTGAAGTAATAGCATACCCAGCAGCCCTGACACGTCCAGGATGCTCTGGTGTCCCGAGCGCCTGCGTGAGGATATCGTTTTGGCCCTGGACCTGAATTTGTCCCTGACTAAGCTTCTCCTCTAATTGAGCCTAATGCACGCATATATTCAAGCAATTAGTATATGAATTATATACACTAACTCATGAGTAGAACTCAATTAAGGATTAATATATACTTACTATCTTCTCTGCAATTTCCTTGTCGTAATCAGTGACAAGTTTTCTACTCTTGGTGCGAGATTTAATCCAAGCACGGTGGCGGGGGGGATCTGCAACTTCGAGGTCCTTTTTCTACATAACGTTATAACAATGAAATGAGTACCAATTAAATTGTATAGCACATTATAGCACATTAAATTTTAAGTATTACTTACCACAGCTTCCCGTACGTTCACCATTCCACTCCGACCACTTCGATGTCTGGATTGAATTTTTGAGGAACGTTCACGTTGCACCTTACTCAATTCCTACAATGCCAAAAAAATACATTAGATACATGTACTTGTATTTAAGAGTTTATCTTAGTGTTAATATAATTAGCGTACCAGAAATTCAGGAGTTAGTCGACTTTCAACAAATTTGCACCAAACAACCATTAGTTTTTTTATTTTTTTGCGTCTTTCCATACTTAAAATCTACAAGTTGAACTTGTTGGAGAATTTGTTCCCCAGACAGTGGCAAAGGAGCCATATCACCCTCTTCAGTACCATCGAATGCTTTCTTCTTTCGTCTATCAGGATGATTTGCAGGCAAGTACCGTCTGTGACCCATATAACACATCTTGTGTCCATTTGCCAAGCGACGAGTCGATGTGTTAGTGCAACAAATCGGACAACCTTCGTAACCTTTTGTGCTTAAGCCTGATAAATTACTATAAGTAGGGAAATCACTGACAGTCCACAACAACACAGCTTTCAGATTAAAAAATTCTTTTTTAAAACCATCATAGACTTGAACCCCGTTCTCATACAATTCTATTAAATCGTCAATCAATGGTTCCAAATATACATCGATATTATGTCCAGGTTGTTGCGGGCCTGATATCATTAAAGAAAGCATGTTAAATTTCCTCTTCATCACTAACCAGGGAGGAAGATTGTACATAACTAGGAAGACAGGCCATGAACTATGACGACTACTTAGAGATCTATGTGGATTTACTCCATCCGCGTACGTACCGAGACGAATGTGTCTTGGTTCAGATTTGAATTCAGGATTTATGTAGTTTACTTTTTTCCAAGCTTGGGAATCTGCAGGATGTCTGAGTTTTCCATCTTTCACTCTCTTGGTCTCATGCCAAATCAAATTTTCAGAATGTTCTGCACTACGATATAATCGTTTCAGTCGCGGAATCAAAGGCATGTACCACATCACTTTTTGGGGGATAAGTTTCCTATTCTCCTTACTCTTGTTTACTTTATGGCGGGATAAACCGCAAGTCGGGCAATAATTCATGTCTGCATATTCCTTACGATATAAAATGCAATCGTTCGGACATGCATGAATTTTTTCATACTTCAATCCTATAGAATTTAACGTTTTTTTCACTTCATAAGTAGATTCCGGGAAGCAGTTGGCAAATGGTAAGATATCTTTAAAAGCAGCTAAAAATTGAGTAAAACATTTATCGCTCACTCCATTTTCTGCTTTTATGTTGTAAAACTTTACCATTGTTGGTAATCTTAGTTTTTTACAACCATCGAACAGAGGTTTATCAGCATCACTAAGAAAATTATCGAATTTCTCAGGGTCATTAAGAAATTCCTCCTGTGCTTCGTTAAGCAAGTCCAATGGATAATCATCGAAATTATTACCCTCGATATCATCTACCCCCCGCTTTCCTAATGGATATGGATCATTAGGTAAATGTTCGCCATGGTAATACCAATTAGTATAACTTCTATTGAAACCTCGTAAATACACATGGTCCTTAATCATTGTAATATTCCCTTTAGATACATTACAACAATCTACACACGGACAATGAATACGATCGTGATTTGTAGAATTCTTTAAGGCAAACTCTAAAAATGCATCGAACCCTACTTGAAATCGCAGTGTGTCTCTCTCCTCACGCATCCATGATTTATCCATAACAAAAATCCTATCCAAAAAAATTCAGTATTTAGTAACTAATTATAGCTAGTTACTAATTACACAATGTAACTAACTAAGTTTCTCACAATTTATTCATATTAATTTATAAATTACTCAAATTCTCGTTTTAGATTAGTTCATATTATTAGGTTGTTTTGTTGATTAGAATGTTGGTAAAATGTTAAATATTTTTAATAAATAAAATTGAGGGGAAAAATTTTTGGTAAAGCAATAAAGGTATTAACTAATATTTTCCCCTTTTAATTAACTTTTTCTCTTTATTTTCTTTGAAAAATAAAAATCCACATTGAACCTCTCAAATGAAAGAAAAAAAAAATAAAAAAAGAAGGATTTTATATGTTTATTTTGTTAATGTATTTAGTAACTAATTATATCTAGTTACTAATTACACAATGTAACTAACTAAGTTTCTCACACAATTTATTCATATTAATTTATAAATTACTCAAATTTTCGTTTTAGATTAGTTCATGTTATTAGGTTGTTTAGTTGATTAGAATGTTGGTAAAATTAAAAAGTTTACATAAATGTGAATATTATTATTTTTTATGTGACCTAACTTCTTATTACTATGTTATAATTAACTAGTTATTTGTATTATGTAAATATTATGAACGGTTTTAGTAAGATTTATCCTAATTCTACCGAAATTTCGGCAGCATAACGGCTGTAATCGGACGTTCCCAAAAATTTTACAAGTGCCTAAAATAACAAACAAAACAGATAAACAATACAAAATTAATCCACCCATCCGACCGCAGTACATGTATTCGCAGAACCTACTTCACTACGGATGAATATTTAAGATATTCAAACTCAACTAACATGCATTGATAATTAATTATATATTAAGAAAAAGTTAGTTAAAGTATATACCTATAATTGCAAGCCCAAATACGCTACACACAAAATTATGCCGAACCCCTATAATATAAAGAAATACAACGAAATTACAAAATTAATTATTTCATAACTTATAACTAGTTATAAAAAATTGTAACAAGTTACTTAGTTACTAAATTATACATACATATATATAATCAATTATATCTCACACTATTATCTCAAAAAAATAAAATTATATCACACACTAATTCAATTTTAAAATTTTTATTTCTAAACTAATGAAATCCCTCCAATGTCATTTTATTCACAATAAATATATATTGCAAAAAATATATAAAATACAATTACAAAATTTATTTCTATAAAAAATATACACACACTATACACACACAATATATACACACATTATATACAAATATTCAATAAAATATACAAATACATATATATACTATACATTGAGGTATAAATTATTACCTAATAACCGCAATCCGACGACCACCGTAAAAAATCCCAGCACTATACACATAAAACACAAAAATATTACTAATAAAATAAAAAAACTCAAATAATAATTTACAAAAACAAAAAATAAAACAATATACATAATACAATAAGAATAGAAGCAATATTTATACCTTAAACGAGGTTGAGATTCAAAGATTTCTCAAGAAAAATGGGTGGCCGGATTTCACACCCAAACTTTACTATTTGGGTTCGGATGACACTCAAAGAGGGTAAAAAATCAAAACTTTTTAGGTGTATGTTATTAAGTATCGAAAATGGAGGATTTTAAAAAAAAAATGGGCTGAAATGGTTGAGAAATGGGGGAGATAGGGTGGGGAGAAGGTGGGTCGGCGAGGGTTTGGGCTGGATGTTTTGCTCTCTGGTTTTTGCTGGGTGGGGAAATGGTTGAGTGAAATGAAGGAGGAAGACGAAGCCATAGGGTTTATACAGAGGTCGACCCTATGGCGTCGGTTCCTTCATAGGAACCGACGGCATAGGGTACACGTGTCAGGATATCGTGTACCCTATGCCGTCGGTTCCTATGCAGGAACCGACGGCATAGGGTATTTCAGAAAAAAAAAAATAAAAATTAATTTCCAACCGCCTCTAAATGGTATAATGCAATTTTATACCTACGGTTTTTATCAAAAAACCGCCTCTAAATGTCAATTTCGAACATAGCGGGTATTTTCACACCCTTTAGCTTCCTTTTTATAAATGGGGTTGAAAAAACTGCCTTTAACATTGTAGTAGTGACAAAAACAAAATATCTATCCCTATACAATATTAATCGGCTAAGAAAATACTCATATACAATTCAAAATATTAAGTTTATATATATTGATTAATTAGTTAATTTAAAAAAATATCAGTAAAACAAAAGTATCTGAAGGAAGTCTCATAAGTCTCATAAGCTTTACATTGTTAAAATTGTGAATGGACCCTACCGCACCAGATGACTCCCTGAATTGGTGTGCTGTCATTTTTGAACTTCTAGATGATTCCCAATCATGAGCTGTCATACAATTCATAAAATCTTGGGATTCCCTTTTTATACTCAACCAATCATTGGACAAGAGAATATTATATTGTTAGGATTAATATTCCTTTTCGTGTACTATATATACCCCTGATTATTTGCTGTAAAAACACTGAGAATTCAATACAGAAATATATACCAAATATATCTTGCTGCAATACTCTGCTCTTTTTATACTCTGCTTCATTATTTTCCTTTTATATCTCAGTATTGTGTTTTAGCTTGGTATCAGAGCGGGAATGGCGTCTCCTGGCGATTCTTCAGTCAATAATGCCAGATCTCAAGCTGTCGAAGCTCCTCCTCAAGCTCCAGCTCCTGCACCAGCTGCTCCTGCACAACCCGTGCCCCTGCTGCAACCCTTGGCCCCCATCAGCATCCGCCTAGACAGAGACAACTATCCATACTGGAGATCACAAGTTGTTCCAGCCATCCGCGCTCACGATCTCGACGGATTTCTCTTTGGCACAAGACCAGTTCCACCTCAGCACATCGAAGTCCAAGACGAGGTAAACCCCGATTTGCAGCAACAGCAGGTAAACCCCCAATTTACTCTTTGGGTTCGCACTGACCAAGCCATTTTGAGCTGGCTTTTAAACTCTATTTCTGAGGCTATGCTTGGCCATGTTTTACGTTGTCGTGTTTCCTATGAGCTCTGGTCTTTGCTAGAAAATCTCTTCACAACTCAATCCCGAGCTCGCATACTTCAACTCCGATTTCAGTTGCAGTCACTCAAAAAGGGATCCATGACCATTCATGACTACATTCTCAAAATGAAGTCTATTGCTGATGGTTTAAACTCAGCTGGCCAAACGTTCAGTGATGATGATCTTATTCTATACATCCTAGGAGGTCTTGGAGCTGAATACGATTCTGTTGTCATCAATCTTACTTCTCGAGCAGATCATTTAACCCTCTCTGAAGTACAGTTTCTTCTACAAAGCCAGGAGATGCGAATCGACCAATTGAACACTGCCTCTACACCAGATCTTGCTGCCCCATCTGCTAATTTTGCGACTCGCGGAAGGAGAAATTTTCCCCCTTCCAACGCTGGCAGATCTAATGGTTCTCGTGGCCGTGGTCGTGGCCGTGGGCGTGGAAACCAGGGGCGTATAATCTGCCAACTGTGCAGCAAGCCTGGGCACTCAGCCAACAAGTGCTACTATCGATTCGATGTTAGTTTTATTCCACCTGCCAACAACAACAACAACCAAAGTCAGAATACTTCTTTTAGCAGCAACAATACTCATCACGGATCCAACCAGCAGGCCTTTGTCGCTAATTCCAGTCAGAATCCTAGAGCCGATGACACTAACTGGTATGTGGACAGCGGAGCTACGAACCATATCACAGACAATGCCAACAACATTCAGACTTCTACTGAATACAATGGTAAGACTCGATTGACAGTAGGTAATGGCCAATCTCTTGCTATTTCTCACACGGGTAACTCAGTCATAAAAACCAGCAATCAATCCAAATCTGTCAAATTAAACAATATTCTTTGTGTTCCTAAGATTGCAAAAAATTTATTAAGTGTTTCACAACTCACCAGAGACAATAATGCCTATGCTAAATTCTATGCTAACTCTTGTGTTTTGAAGGACATGGATTCGAGGAAGGTGCTTCTTCAAGGGAAACTTAGCAATGGTCTTTATCAACTCACAACACCAATATCACAACATGCAAGTCACAGTAGCAGCCATCAACCTACACCTAAGTCACCCAAAAGCAGTCCTAGTACTAAGTTTAATGAGTCTTGTTTTCTAATTTCCGTTAATGAATCAAGTTTGTGGCATCATAGGTTAGGCCATCCTTCCTCTAATGTACTCAAACATGTTTTAATCAATGAAAAGAAGTCTTTACCTTCTCACTTACAATTTTGTCAAAGCTGTCAATTAGGAAAGGCTCATCACAAACCATATCCTGCTGCAATTAAAGAGTCCAAACAACCCCTTGAATTGATACATTCCGATATATGGGGTCCTTCTCCAACCATATCAAGACATGGTTATCGCTACTATATTCATTTTATAGATGACTATAGTCGCTACACTTGGATTTTCCCACTCAAAACCAAAGATGAAGCCCTACCTACATTTAAAAACTTTCAACTACAAGTTGAAAAACAACTCAACACCTCCATTAAAACCGTTCAAACCGATTGGGGAGGTGAATACCGTAAGTTTGAACCATATCTCCAATCCATAGGTGTCAAGTTTAGACATCCATGTCCTCATACCCATCAACAAAATGGGAAAGCCGAAAGAAAACACCGACACATAGTCGAAACTGGTCTTACTCTCTTAGCACACTCTAGTATGCCTCAAAGATTTTGGTGGGAAGCCTTCCAAACAGCCACATTTCTCATTAATCACCTTGCCACACCTGTACTCCAATACAAATGTCCTATTCAAAAACTTTTTGGACTCTCTCCCAACTATAAATTCTTGAAAGTTTTTGGTTGTGCTTGCTACCCCTACCTTAGACCTTACAACACCAATAAACTTCAATTTCGGTCCGCTAAGTGTGTTTTCATAGGCTACAGCCCGAGTCACAAAGGCTACTTGTGTCTCCACAATTCAGGTCGTGTCTACGTTGCTAGTAGTGTGTCCTTTGATGAAAATGATTTTCCTTTTGCTAGTGGTTTTACTTATCCTAGTGCACACACCGATCCTCCACTACAACCTAGTAACTTTCCTCAATGGCTTCCTTACTTATCTACTGTGACTTCAGATTGTGATACTGGTGCATCTGTGAGTAATCAAGATGTTGTCTCTGCTGCCCCAGGAGAAAATCTTTCCTCAAGTCCACTTGCTAATTCATCACATCAGAACCTCTCTCCACTTGAGCACACACCAATGTCAAACAAATCATCACACTCATACTCCACTATTCCCCTACATATGCAGCTTCCAATATCACCTCTTACTCAGCCACGTTCATCAATTCCCTCCCCCCAACCCAATTCGACTTCACCCTCCTCTCTTCCTATGCCACAGCAACCATCCCATCCTATGATCACACGGGCTAAAGCCGGTATCCGTAAACCTCGTGTGTTCAATGCTTTCTTCCCATCTCCCATGGCCTTTATGACTGAGTTTGAACCCGATAGTGCTCTTACTGCAATTCAAAATCCTCGCTGGAAAGCTGCTATGGACACCGAAGTCTTTGCTCTGCGAAAGAATAACACTTGGGTTCTTGTGCCTCGACAACCAGGTATGAGTGTGGTTGATAATAGATGGATTTTTCGAGTGAAACTTAATCGAGATGGGACTGTGCAACGCCTCAAAGCTCGGCTCGTTGCTAAAGGTTTCCAACAGCAGCCTGGTATTGACTTCTTCGAAACCTTCAGCCCAGTTGTAAAAAGTGCCACTATTCGCATCATTCTTGCTCTCGCTGCCACAAATAATTGGGACATTCAGCAAGTCGACATCGACAATGCTTTTCTCAATGGAGTTCTCACTGAAGATGTATACATGGAGCAACCCTTTGGTTATGTTAGCTCCACACACCCCTCATATGTGTGTAAATTACAAAAGGCTTTATACGGACTTCGGCAGGCCCCTCGGGCGTGGTTTGATCGCCTCAAATCTGTGCTTCTCTCTATTGGTTTCTGCAATTCCATCTCAGATTCCTCACTGTTTTATTATAAAAATGCAGGTGCTGAACTCTATCTTATCGTCTATGTTGACGATATACTGCTCACTGGCAACAATAATTCCACAGTCCGCACAATCATCTCTCAACTACAACAGTTTTTCTCCCTCAAAACACTTGGTTCGGTCAACTATTTTCTTGGGTTCGAAATCACTAGAGGGGCGTATGGTATTCATCTCTCACAAGGCAAATACACTACTGATTTACTCACCAAGACCAACATGCTACTCTCTCATGACAGCCCAACTCCTATCTCAGTTGGTGACAAACTTAGTGCCAATGATAGTAAATTGTTCGATCAGCCCACTTTCTTTAGAAGTGTTCTTGGGGGACTTCAATATCTGACACTTAGTCGCCCTGACATTGCATTCACTGTCAATAAGTTGAGTCAATTTATGCACAACCCCACTCAACATCACTGGAATGTTTGCAAGCGGCTGTTAAGATACTTAAAAGGGACGGTTGGACAGGGTATTATGTTCAAACAATCCAAAGAACTTAATGTTGAGTGCTTCAGCGATGCCGATTGGGCTGGCTCTATCGATGACAGAAAATCCACAACCGGCTATTGTGTTTACTTGGGAGGCAACCTCATTACTTGGAGCTCAAAGAAACAAAAAGCAGTCGCAAAATCTTCTACGGAAGCCGAATACAGAGCTTTGTCACAAACAGCCACCGAAGTAGCTTGGCTTCACTCTCTATTCAAAGAACTTGGTATCCCACACAAGCTACCTGCCATAATTTGGTGCGATAATGCAGGAGCAAAACAGCTCTCCTCCAATCCTATTTTTCACAGCAGAACAAAGCACATCGAAGTTGATGTACACTACATTCGTGATCAAGTTAAGCAAGGGAAAATCGAAGTTAGACACCTCCCTACTTCTGAGCAAACGGCTGACATATTCACAAAGGCTATATCCATTCAACAATTCACCTATCTGAAAAACAAACTTGCCGTCGTCACTCAGCCACGCCAAGTTTGAGGGAGCATGTTAAAATTGTGAATGGACCCTACCGCACCAGATGACTCCCTGAATTGGTGTGCTGTCATTTTTGAACTTCTAGATGATTCCCAATCATGAGCTGTCATACAATTCATAAAATCTTGGGATTCCCTTTTTATACTCAACCAATCATTGGACAAGAGAATATTATATTGTTAGGATTAATATTCCTTTTCGTGTACTATATATACCCCTGATTATTTGCTGTAAAAACACTGAGAATTCAATACAGAAATATATACCAAATATATCTTGCTGCAATACTCTGCTCTTTTTATACTCTGCTTCATTATTTTCCTTTTATATCTCAGTATTGTGTTAAAAAACTGCCTTTAACATTGTAGTAGTGACAAAAACAAAATATCTATCCCTATACAATATTAATCGGCTAAGAAAATACTCATATACAATTAAAAATATTAAGTTTATATATATTGATTAATTAGTTAATTTAAAAAAATATCAGTAAAACAAAAGTATCTGAAGGAAGTCTCATAAGTCTCATAAGCTTTACATATATAATTATAAATAATAAATATTTACTATTTCATTCTTCATTCAATGGTTTTTACTTTTGTCAATATATGCTTCTTATTAATGAACATTATAATGAGTATGTGTTATTGGATAGCATTGTTATGCTTAATCTCGTGAGGAGATACCATATCGTATTGTTATGTTTAGTCTCAAAACCACAATTGGTAATATTTACCATTAATATTCTCTTTTTATCTTCAACTCAATCTAACATTTTTACACCAAGCCATGTACAGATTTATTTCAATGATTCACATTAGAGAAAAGAGTGAATTATTTTCTTGTATGTTTAGTTAATAAAATTTTATAATTGATTTAAAATTTCATTTTTTTATGTACTAGTGAGAAAATATTTTATTTATTAAGCATATCTTTTTTCCAAATATGATGATATGTTTTTACTGTATATTCGTTCAATACATGAATCCCAATAATGTTTAAAAATTGCTATAAATCATTTTTTCTACTTATATTTTTATTTATGAGAGTAACCGACAAGAGTATTGTCAATATTAATCATCAATAAATTCTTCGAAACATGTCTAAGTCTATGAGAATGAATTATGCGAGAAGTATTTAAAAAAATAGGCGATGATATATTTTTAGTTAATTTTTTTTTTTAAAAAAATAACTTATTATTTATTTATGGGATGTTTTTATTTTTTTTCTTTTCAATTTTATATAAATTTTTTCACTCTTTATTTATTGTTTTAATTAGATTTTTATTATAGTTTTATATAAAATTGAGGTATAATAATAATAATATTGAATGAATGATAATCAATATATATTTATATAAAATTGAAGTATGAGATGGTGACATAAGTTCAAAATTTGGAATAAAATCTAAGAATAAGAATTGAGATTTAGGAAGGAAGGTAGTGAGATACGATTATGAAAATTGGTAAGATTCAATAATGACAACATTTTTTTATTTTATTTTGAATGACAACAATTTTAAAAGATCGATTATTAAAATAATATATTATGGGGAACTCCAATTTTTCCCTACACCATTTATTTATTTTAGTAATAACAATTTTTTTATTTTTTATTTTTAAAAAACAAAACAATTTATAATTTATGTATACATTGATAATCATATTAATTTTAAACTTTTTAATAAATCATTCTAAATAATAATAATAATTAATAATTTTATCATTACTATATATTAGAATTATTTGTTTATTATCATTCTAAAAAATTAAATTAACGGCGTGAAGAGCGGCTATATTACCTAGTTTTTAATAGTAATTTTAATTGTGTTTAACCATTCAAAAAAATTGTGCTCAAAGTAATGTGATTTTTTTTTTTCTTTTTTTCATTTTTTTCTACTAGATTTTTTAATAGTTTAAATAGGGGATTGTTTTCTTCACATTTTTAAATACGGCAAAATATACGATTTGTTTTGTCAGATTTTTTTAAAAAGATAATTTATAATTGTTTTGTCCCTTAATCACGGAAGAGTAAAATTAATATATCATCTTTCTTCTTTAAAGAAAAGAAAAAAGAGTAAAAGAAATATCTTCATCAAATAAGATTAAAAATTTAAAATATATAAAAACCAAATCCTAATCGTATTAGGATGTTTTAAATTTAACTTTAGTTCTATATAAGACCATAGCTTATGATTTTCCTCAATCACACCTTCACCTCTCAATCACACCTTCCTTCACCTCCAATAGAAAGAGATTCTCATTCTTCAGTTAGTGCAAGAATGGCGGTTGTTAGTCGTCGCTACGTGAGGTTGAGTTTTGATGATACTCCTTATATTCCTAATTTTACTCGTCATGATGGTATCAAATTTATAGTCTTTCATGTACGCTTAAGCCACACAATCATCGACTACTCTGAGAATTTATTATTACCAACTACCACTACTACTAAGACACATTACCTTGACCAAAGAAGCTTCTTGATAATGCATGACACCCTCACTCAAATCGTTCTCATGGGGTCGAATTTAGAGCTCCCCTTGATCGATCTCGCTACCCCCCACATATCAACTTTTGCGTTGCGCAATTTAGAAGCCAACCCCAACTCCCTCTATGTCGCTGTATCTATCAATATCCATACCATAACTGCACGCTTTCCTACTCCTCTTCAGCAACAGCAGCAAGACGAGGATGTACTTGACCGTAGCTTCAGAGAGGCGCTTGACACTGTTCAGACTGTCCCTGCCACGCAAGACTCCATTCGCGCCCTTCAAGACTTAAGCGATGATGACGACGGTTTGAGTAGCGAGACTTGCAGTATCTGTTTGGAGAAGATTTCATCTTTTGGTGATTGTAGAAGCAAAGGGGTAGAGATGCCTTGTTCTCATGTGTTTCACAAGGATTGCATTGTTCAATGGCTCGAAATTAGCCACTTGTGCCCTTTGTGCCGCTACCCAATGCCTACCACCACTTCTTCTTCATCTTGATCAATGATGATACTGTTAAATTTACTCCAACTTTACAGATTAATTATCAACTTCCTGTAATTTTCTGTTTTATATATATTCAGCAAACTGTAACTTTGTTTTGAGTTGTAATTATTGTTTTCTTTTACCTTTTCTTTCTTTCTTTGTTAGAATGGTATGCACTATTATATCTTTCACAAATATTTCCATAAGAAAACTGTAAAAACATGTCCAACTTAAATAATCATTCCAATATATATGAGTTAAAAGTTTTTATTATTGTTGTTGTTATTTATTTGGAAATATAGATATATAGTTATAATCTATAAGAAACTAATACATGATTATATATGAAACTCAAGATATATAACAATCAAATTTGCGAGGGAAAAATATGGAGAGCATAGTGTAATAAGAAAAGAAATAACGACTTAAAATGGAAAATAAGAACTAAGAAATATTGTCATAAACTATCTTCAACAAGTTCTTACTACAAAAGTTAAACAAAAGAAAAAGGGTGAAGGGTTGAGGCTGCTTCAAAAGTTAAATATTTAGATTTTTATTTCAATAAGGTCAGCATCTGAATATATAAACTTGAATACTTTCAATGCTATTTTTGCTGCAACTGCTGCCGTTTATATATTTATTTTCATTTGATTTTAGAAACAGATTTTGTCATCCATTTACCATGTCATGTTTGTTTATGTATTTTATGCCTTATAATTTTTATAGGATTCCTTTGAATAAGAAGTAATTTATATACTGCAGTTTGTTTCTGGTGTTGAATAACCATGGTGAAGATATTCAACAGCTGATGTGCAATCTCTGTAGGAAATTCAAGTGGAGTTCATTCGAGTATGACCACTTCTCAAGGGCATATAGTCTAGTTCTAAGGCTTAAAATCAGGTTTACTAGATGAATGTTAATACTCACATTCAGCATCATAAATCTTAAGTCCATTTTCCAATACTTTTACTGCCACATCTTATCCCTCTAAAAGTGTTCCTCTATTTACTGAACTGCAACTCCCAATTCCTATCTTGTTGCTCTCATTGATTCCACTTGTTACCCTTAAAAAGGTCATAATATGAGTTGCTTGAGGTAAGAATGTACGTAAGTTCCAGGCTGATAATAAAGTGCTGCCTATTGAAAAAAGGAAAAAAAAAAAAATTAGTGCCATTCTCTTGCAATTAAACGGATTTTCTCTAAAGCGCGATATTTAGTTAATATATTTTTTTTTTGGACTTTTTAATATCTTAAAATATATTCATATATAATAATTTTTGAAAGAAAAATACAATTATTTACATTATAATTTTTTTAAAAAAAAAATGATGATTTATAATTGTTTTATCTTTTCAATTTAAATCACGAAAAATAAATAATGTTGCCTGCATATTTAAATCTTCATTTAAAAAAAGAAAAAAAAAAGGTAATAATCCTTAGGAAACTTAGTCAAAACTAATAAAATCTAAAAAGGAAACTAAATCCTAATCATATTAGTTTAGGAAACTTCTATATCTCCTACTCCTAATACGTTTATTATAAATCTCTCTACTGAAGTTTTATATATAAGATCGTATTTCTCAATTAAATACTCATAGTTTCAAATCTCCAACAATAATACTCGACTAAGTTTATTATCATATCACTTTCTATTAGTAGCAAGTTTCATTCAGGTATGTTTACTACTTTACTATGATTTATGTAGTTCATAAGATAATATATATATATGTAGCGTTTTTTCTTTTAAAATGCATATAATGTCGCATATATATAAAAAAAAAAAATGTTTCTTTCTTGGATGTAGATATAAGGCTTGAAGAATAATGAAGCCGATAAGGAGAAAAAATAATGTCTCAAGAGAAATCAGTATTTCTTGTACAAAGAAAATTCAGAAACAAAGCAAGAGTGACCCAAAATTTACAGATGATGAGACTAGTCTTCCAATAAATTCAACAAAGACTATTGATTGGCTTCCCAATGATTTAATTGTGGATATACTAGCTCATGTTGCTACCATATCAATTTCTGATTTTTTCAATGCTAAATTAAGGTAATTATTACATGTTTATTTTATTCCCTTAATTAATAAACATGTATCCCTTTCCCATAATATTTGAACCTTATATTTTGTAAATATATATATTTTAATATAAGCAATATAAGACTTGGAGTTTATCAACTTTTTCTTAAAAAAATTTTATATTCAAAAATATTTAATTTGATCAAAATTGAGCCTAAGTAACTATTTTTAATCTTCTATAAAACACAAGGTCCAAATATTACTTCTTTAAAAGCAACGGCTCCAAATGAGTAATAATATTAACACATCATCCAAAAGATAATATATAATAATTTATTATTATCATTATTATAAACTTAATTATTGTCAAGTTAATTTTTATTTCAAATTTAGTATTAGTGTTGCATCTTAAATTATTATATATATTCTTAATTAAAAATGTCATTTTTGTGCAGTTGGAAATTGTTTAATAAATTAGCCAAAAATAATGATCACTATATTTATAATAAACTATCACTTGATGAGCTTTCTTGTCACCCATGGGATTTGTACATGTCCGAGGAAGCAACTACCCTCTTCACGAAATGCCTCAACAGTCAAAATTCAGAAGCCATGTATCGATTAGGGGTGGTAATAATTACATAACTTTTTTAATATCACGCATAATTGTTTATTTTATTTTTAATTATATTTCTAATTTTTTTATATATATAATATTTATACAGACTGAATACTTGAATTTTCACAAGAAAAAGAAGTCTGGTATAGAACTGTTAGAAAAAGCTACCAATGCAGGTCATCTTGGAGCTTCTTATTTTATGGGTATCATCTTAATTTGTAAAGAAGAAGATGAAAGTGATGATGAAACAAAGCAAAGTGGTATTAGGCATGGAATACAATTGTTGGGTCGTGTTAAAACAAGTTCCCAAATGAGAGAATGCCGAGAGAAATTGAAGCATATAGCTCAAAAATTATGGCTTACTCAAAATCATAACTTTCTCATTCCAAAGTTATTTCAGTGCCAATTTCCAAACCGAAAAAGAAAGTCGTGGCCTTTGTTGGATGATTATTCGCATTCGTTATGTTGCAACACATGCCGATTTAACTATGAAATTGTTTATGTTTGCAATTTAGTAGTTGGTACTTCTTTGTTTTCATGTCAAACTTGTCAACAATAATGGTTTAATATTTATTAATTATTTAAGAGTATTTGTTAAAGTACTCACTATTTGTTATATTAAAAATCTTCACTATTAAAAAAAATTGTAGAATTTTAATATTTTTTTATATAGTATTTATATAAAATTTAATACTTATCTTATTAAAATTATTTTCTTAAAAAAGATAAATAGATGCATTTATTTTCATTGCTTTGTAATCATTTTGATGTTTTTAAGTTTCTTTTTGAAAAATAATAACAAATAATAATTTTTAAATCATATTCCAAGCAAAAAGATTTACCCTAACATTTTCAAAAAAAAAAAAAAAACTCGTTACAAGGTAAGTTAATTTTTGTTTTTTTAAAAAAATAAATAAATGACCTTTTATGTCAAAAAAAAAATAAAAAAAAAAAGCAAATAACCTTTTTTTTTTTTTTGAATGAAATGCGCGGCCTTATTAGCAGAACGCTTAACAAAACACAAACTAACATGAGACATCTGTGAAAGCAAGTGTTGACAATCTTGAACCAACATACCAAATGTAGAAGGCAAAGCAACACTGGTATGTATGGCTTGAACCGCCAGTAAGCAGTCGGACTCAAGCACAATTCTGCCCCATGATTTATCCTTGATCCAACTGAGAGCCTCTTTGTTGCCAATCAATTCAACAAGCTCAGGAGAAGATGTCCCATTCTTATTAAAAGAACCAGCTTCAATGATCTCTCCATGACAGTCTCGAGCAATGAAACCAAAGCCAAAAGAATGCATTGCCTCAAAGATAGCCCCATCCACATTAATCTTTACCATATTCCTTTCCGGTTTCGTCCAGTGCTCTGCCTCCTTCCCTATCTCGAAATGAGACAAAGGAGGCTCCAATTTAGATTGTTGAGCACACTGCCATTGGTAAAGATGAGTTCTTGCAGAAAGAATTACCTCAGCTGCTGTAGTAGATTTTTGATTCCATAGCAAATTGTTTCTTGCATTCCAAATGGCCCAAGCGACCATAAGAGCTTCCTCAAGTTGTTCACCTGAGTTACTACTCATTAAATCTTGGAACCAAGAATAAAAATAATGCTGAGAGAAAGAAATGATGTTGAGAGAAGATCGAACCCAGCAAGACTTAGCAAAGTTACAACTCACTAAAACATGCATTATAGACTCTTCGGCCGTGTTGCAGAAGCTACATAAGTTGTTAACATAGACATGTTTAGAGTTGAGTTCAACTTTAGTAGCAAGTATACCAGACATAGCTCTCCACCCGAAGTGAAGGACCTTCGGTTGCACCTTCAGCTTCCAGAAATTTTTCCATAAACCCGAATCCACACCAGCAGGAATTGACTGGTTTCTTAGCCATCTGTATGCACTTTTAACAGAGTAAAAACCAGTTTTTTCTTTACTCCAAGACCAGCAGTCTTCGTGTACAGTTAAAGGCAATGGAATACTCAAAATTAATCTTTGATCTCTCTCATTAAACAGGTCCTTAATGATGTCCATATCCCATTGTTTATCATTGATACATATTAAAGAAGACACCAACTGGTTTGCAAGTGCAGGGTGATCCGATTGAACAAAAGGACAATCTTCATGAGGCAGCCACGGGACATCAAGAATAGGAGTTTGCAAGCCACTAGCAATACTCTTTCTTACCCCTGCCAACATTAGATTTTTTGTTTCAAACAAGCTTCTCCACACATAGCTTGGGTTGTTTCCCAAAGGGGCAGCCAAGAAAGAACTTTTAGGGAAATACCTTGCTTTGAATACCCTTGTTACTAATGCAGATTCATGCACCAACAACCTCCATGATTGCTTTCCCAATAATGCAATATTATACTGTCTAAGATCTTTAAAACCAAGACCCCCACTATTCTTATGATTGCATAACTTATTCCAGCTCAACCAAGACACCCCACGGCTTTGCTTTTGTGATTGCCACCAGTACTTGCTCATAACACTTTCAATGGCTTTACAAGTCTTCATAGGCAACAGAAAAACAGACATTGCATGATTCGGAATAGCTTGAGCCACTGTTTTAAGAAGAAGTTCTTTACCTGCCTTTGATAAGAACTGTCCTTCCCAACTAAGAATACGCTTACACACTTTGTCCTTCACGAAATCGAATACCGCATTCTTATTTCTTCCAATGGTGCAAGGAAGACCTAAGTACAGGCTGTTCTCCCCTGCTTCCTGAATTCCCATCTTTTGACAAGTGAGAGTACGCATAGCAGGCTGTGTGTTACAGCTGAAGAAGACAGACGATTTTGAAAAGTTTATCTTCTGTCCAGAGGCAATTTCAAAGTCATGAAGAAGAGTTAATATCTTGTCGGAGTCATCATCATTAGCACGACAAAATACATAACTATCATCATATCATGACGTACTTATTCACCTGACATTTATTTTTAAAAAATATTTTTCACTAAAAGTCTCCACTTCATAGCTTCCATTTCTCTCATGTTTCAGAATTCAATAATTTATATTCTATTTAATGAATTTTTTTATATATATTTTTAAAATGACTTTTTTTTTATTAATTTATTAATAGATTTATACACTACTTATTTATTATAGTGTGGTTTAAGAAGGGAAATTTGACAATATATGCTTAAAAATAAATGGTACACTAAAAATATGCTAGCATATTTTACATTATGCAAAATATACTTAAACCATTTTTTCCTTACAATTTTACCCCTAAAACAAATAAAAAATAAAATTCATAACACTTTCTCTCTCTCTATCTCTCGGATTTCTCTCTCTCTCTCTCTCTCTCTCTCTCTCTCTCTCTCTCTCTCTCTCTCTCTCTCTCTCTCTCTCTCTCTCTCTCTCTCTCTCTCTCTCTCTCTCTCTCTCTCTCTCTCTCTCTCTCTCTCTCTCTCTCTCTCTCTCTCTCTCTAGAATACACACATTGCCACCACCGGAGCTAGTGTTCGGCCGCCTTACTCAAAGGGAACTTGAAACCCAACCAAAGCTCTAAGAAAGTCATTCCTTTAAACAATAATGGGTATGTAATTTCTTTAGTAATTATTGTTTGATTTAGATGTATTTATGTTGAAAGTAATAGATCTACACATATCCGTGGTTTTTATGTACCCTTTTGACACCCTTTGTCAATGAAACACGAAATGCAGCAAGTCTGCGTGTTTACTGGTTTTTTTGCAATTTTAGCAATATTTTTCGACATGGTTAGCGACATTTAGCGATTACTAGTTGACAAGAGGTTAGGGATGACATTTAACAACATGTATCGACATGTCGCGACACAAGTCGCGACACAAGTCGCGACACATAGAATTATTGTGTTATATTGTGGATATTTTTATTTTTCTCGACACGTTGGCGACGTTTGTCGACATACTTTTTTTGTAATTGGTTCGCGATAAGTAGCGATAGGTTCGCGATATCTTGCGACATCTTGGTTTTTTATAATTTGTGGTCATTTTGGTTTGCAGATTCAAATGTGTTTGTAGTTGTACTATATGATGGGGCTTGGGCAGTTGAAGGTTTCAACTGGATATTCAATAATCCAAAAAGTAAGATGTTAATGTTTGAGGTTGACACTACTTTAGAAAAGATGAATGATATTTTGTATGAAGAGTTGGATATAGACTCTATTGTGTATAAACTGAAAATAGAGGTGTGTTATATGTACATGAAAGGCAATATGATACCGCCAGAAGTTTTAGTGAAAGATAGTCAAGTAAGATTGTTCTTAAGAATGAAGGCAAAAATGAGTGTGGAGAACTTGCTGCCACTGTTTGTGACTAAGGTTAAAAGGCATGCGCTTTTGGGGCCTACTCCGCCAACTGTCCTCCCAAGAAGTGTTGTTGGGAGTTTTGTCCCGAACGTATCCGGCCGTAGGGATGAATGAGCAGGCCCCTACTAATATAGATGAGGATAATAGGGTTGACTATGGATTTGACCAGTTCAATGAGTTTGATGGTGCATTTTACAACAATGATCCTATAGTAGATTTGAACGAGGATGGTGATGCGGAGTTGGAAGTTCATGAACCTATAGAGGTACCTTCTTTAAGGTTAGAACTACCTCCACCATCTCCACCACGTCCAAGGGAGCAAAGGAAAGACCAAGAAAGAAGAACCCCTCGGAGTGAAAATCATGAAACACTGTGCACCGCAGAAGTACCGCCTGTGTCCTCCTCATAGTACTGTACCATCTGATTTTGAAGTTTGTACAAAATTCAAACCTATTGTGTGGACAAGGGAAGACATAGAGGAAAATAATGTTTATACAACTTCTCTTACTGGTACACATTCAGGGGAAATATATGTTGGCAAGCTGTATACAAATAAGATTTGAATTGAAAAATGTGGTTGGAAGGTTTGCATTGAAAATGAATTTTGAGTTCATGGTGAAGAAGTCTGGGACCGATGTTTTTTATGCAACTTGCAGGGGTTCAGATTGCAAATGGAGAGTGAGGGGGAGGAAGAGGGCACGTTGTGACATGTTTGAGGTTACTGTATTCCACAACGAACACACATGTAGCCTGGATTGTAGACATGCTGATAACCGTCAAGCGCATGCCGTGGGTTGTTGGCCACCTCATTAAGAACAAGTTCAAATCAGATGGAACTAAGTACAAAGCTAAAGACATACAAAGGGATATGTTTCAGGAGTATGGGATCAAGATGAGCTATGAGAAGGCTTGGAGGTGCCGAGAGAAGGGACTTATGTATTCGAGGGGTACGCCGGCGGCGGCTTATAGTTAGTTACACAGTTACTTTTACGTGCTTTGGAACGTAAGAATCCGAGTACTATTACGGACATTATCACGGAGGATAACGGGTTCAAGTCTTGTTTCGGTCACTTTGGCCGCTTGTAGGAGGGGATTTAAGTTTTGTCGTCCTGTGATTAGTATCGACGGCACGTTCTTGAAGACAAGGTTTGGGGGCACAATGCTAGTTGCTGTAGCGTACGATGCAAATAACCAACTGTTTCCGATTGCCTTTGCAATTGTTGACAGCGAGAATCATGACTCTTGGAAGTATTTCTTGCAGAAGTTAAAGGAAGCGATTGGGGAGGTTGAAAACTTAGTGTTTGTATCGGATAGGCATCAAAGCATTGAACATGCTGTCGAGGTTATTTTCCCCGAAGCATGCCACTGTGCATGCTACAAACATATTTCTATGAATGTCACCCACAAGTTCAAGACTGATGTATGTAACACGCAAATATGGCTGGCCGCTTACGCATGGTCGAAGAGGGAATGTGATAGACATTTGCAGGTGCTCCGACAGATGGATCCTCCCATCGCTGCTTATGTTGACAATATAGGATTAGAAAAATGGGCTCGTCCTTATTGTCTAGGAGACAGGTACAACATCATGACAAACAACGCTGCAGAAAGCCTTAACAACGTGACTGAAGAATTCCGGGCATATCCAATAACTACTCTAGTTGAGTTCATAAGGTTCACACTACAAAATTGGTTTGCTAACCGTCTCGAGAAGGCAAGTAAGTGTGTTACCCCTTTGGCAACTCATTTTGAGGAAGATTTGATAAAGCAACACGAGGATGGTAGACGTAGAAGTGTCCTACGTAACGGTGCATAATTGTTTAATGTTGGAAGAGGTGCTGACGGTTCTGACTTTGAAAAAGGCGGAGATGTGAACTTAGTTGAGAGAACATGCACTTGCGGCATGTTCCAATTGTTGAAAATTCCTTGTCCCCATGCATGTGCCGCAGCGCTTACTCAGAATGTCAGTGTCTACGCTCTGTCATCCCCCTATTACACAAAGGACACGTGGAAGAATACTTACGATGCAACAATTAATCTTGTGGGCGAGGAGGATGAATGGGTGCTTCCAGAACACATGCAGAACATGAGAATCGGTGTACCAGTGGAGAAAAAACATGTAGGTCGTCCAAGAAAGAGCAATGCAGGAAGACTACGGACTAACAGATTTCCATCGAACGGTCAAAAAGTCAAGGAACCACGCAAATGTTCAAACTGTGGCGCATTGGGACACAACAAAGCTACTTGCAAGGCCAGGGTTTGAGCATGATTTTCGTTTTTAAATTGCATGCATTATTATTATTATTATGGTTTATGACATGTTACTTGTATTTTTTTATGTATGACTATGTTTTATCGACATTTTTTCGACATTATTTTCTGTGTATGTGGTTGTTTACTCTCACTATCTCAGATTTTTGTATATAATTGTGTATTTCACGACACTTTGCGATATGTAGCGACATTTTCACGATATGTTTGGAAATTTAATTTATTCTGGACAAAGTGCGACTTTCCACGACTACACTAGCGACATGTCGCGATATAGGAAGAACTTTTATTAATTCTGGAAAAATTAAAAAATCGCGACTTTCCACGACTACACTAGCGACATGTTGCGATATAGGAAGAACATTTATTAATTCTGGAAAAATTTAAAAACTGCGACTTTCCACGATTACACTAGCGACATGGTGCGATGTAGGAAGAAGTTTTATCAATTCTGGAAAAAATTTAAAAATAGCGACGTTTCACGATTACTTTTGCGACATTTTGCGACATTTTGCGACATTAATGGAACTTTTATTCATTTAGTGAAAAGTCGATATCTAGCGACGTTTAACGATTACATTAGCGACATGTAGCGACATGTAGCCTTGCAATATTTGCATAGAGATCCAGGCTTCACTTGTTCACCATTTAAATAACCTAACTTGCAGCGACGACAGCCTTCGGGGAACCCTGGTGGTGGAGCTGGCCATACACCTGTTTTGTTAAATTTTTTTTCAAGTTGTAGAAACCTCCACTCATTCATAAATCGTTCATCTTCAAAACGTTTCATGTCGTCAAGCACTTTTTGCATTTGAGGCGTAATTTCCCCACAATCAGGCTCCTGCTTGATCTCTTCAGGAGTAAGAATCGGGTATTTGCCCTTGTTCCTTCTAGTAGACATTGCTAAGAGAATTATCTTGTAGGGGTAAAAATTAAGAAAATGTGTAACTTATGAGATAGACAATTGGCTTTTATAGACAAAACTAGTAGTTGGGAAGGTGGGATAATAAATGTAAAAATTGAATTACACAATTGTACACATGTTTGTCATGCACAAAGCAATCTGGCAATTTTCGCGACATGTCGCGACACCGGGCGACATGTTATCGACATAGTGAAGTAGTTGGTTAGGCGGGATAATAAATGTCACACATTAATTACCATTTAATGTGGAAACGTCTTTTGTATCGACGTTTCGCGACCTATTTGCGACATGTTAACGACATCAACTGAAGAGCCAAAACATGATTTTACTATCGACATTTTAACGACATGTTCGCGGTGCTTTAGCGACATGAAACCAAACACTCAGAAACTAAATTTTTTCGACATTTAACGACATGTTAACGATTTTGTAACGACATGTAAGTAAAAATTTTAAAATTGAACACTTTTCGATATATAAAAACTGTACAGTACTAAAAAACAACTATGCAACTATGTTTGTACAATTGTAATGGAGTTCTTAAAATACAAAAAAATTACAACCCTTGTACCTATTTTACCACGTTAAGTTCTGATAAAACAAGTCTACACACCACCGATCTCTGAACATTCTCATGTTATCATCTGTAATGTTGTCCAAGGACCGATTCAGCATTAGGTGTTCGATGTACTCAAGTGCATACACCCCGCAATCACCACTGAAAAATTAACAACAAACACATTTAGAGACTGAACTGTATTTAAAGAGTAATGGCAAATGAAATAATAATATACTATATTAACAATTACCTTGTTCTACTTTGGGGAACCACCTCACTCGGCATGCGTCTAGCATGCATTGATCTGAGTTGGCTACTGTCCCCTAAGTCCACATTCAGAATGTTGTTGTTCACTTGATCATAATAGCCAGTAGACCTCAGCAGATGTGGAAACAACTGAGTCCAAGGTAGCATGATGGCATCAAACTGTGCGTCGGTGGTGCATGCTAAATCATTATCGTACACCCGAATCTGCCACATATCAATATCTACCTCAACAGCAACCCAATGTTTTTGATGATCGAAGTACAGGACGAAGTATATGAAGTTCAAATCCTTCCAACATGGCATGTAACGGCTCTCCATACCCAGATAGTACTGGTTCACTGCATCTGGCCATTCAAACGTACTTCTGTCACCGTCAGCGGCTCCAAATGCCTATGAGGAATTGTGGAAGTGTTGTGTCCAAAATCACACCTGGCTGAGGGTACAACTCTGGAAAATGATGGCGTCTCCTCATCATCAAGTGTGATATGGCATCTATGTGCTGCATAAAAAAAAAAAAGAAGATTAATCAATGTCGTAAATAAAATCGCGAAACGCTGCGAACAATGTCGTTAGATAAATTTGCCGAGTGTCGCGACAATGTCGTGATAATGTCGCGACATGTCGTTAAACAGAACGTACTAAAAAAATAATGATAATGTCGCGAGAATGTCGTGACAATATCGCGACATGTCGACAAATAAAACAGAAAGAAAAAACTTCTGTATCAGCAACAATGTCGCAAAAATATCGAGACATTGTCGCTAACACATAGACAATAAAATATATGTTGCAAAAAACATCAAATATACTAATTAATTATTAAATACTTACATCATCGTGAAGCCACTCCGCCTTTAGAAACAATGTTGTGAAGAACTTGACATCGCCAACACCGGTGTGCACATTCTTAGGTCGGGCATTGGGAATGTCTCCAATCAACCACCTCTTGAACGTACGAAGCAATCTACGGTCTGTTGGTCTCTCCGGGTCTACGTTCTCTGGAAGAACTCGCCTCTTTTTCTTTTCGGCAGTGTAGTCGTTCAAGTACTTTGGCGGCTTCCTCTTCCTCACAAATGGCACATTTTACGGGGTCCAGTAGAAGTAGGACTTCGTCCTGTGATTGTGTATCACCAATGGCCGTGATAATTGCTTCCAATGGAGTTGACGGTGCCTCGTTATCATCTGCTTCCCAATCTTCTGGGAAGACATCTTCGTTATCACTCTCCACTTGTTCCTCATTTTGCGGTGCAGGTGTGGGCTCTCCAGGTGTGGGAGCTCCTTTTACCATTGCCATCAACTCGTCCATCTTAGCCAGTAGAGTCTCCTTCAGATCTTTCTGACTCTCTGTGAAGGACCGCCTCATACTGAGATGGCTATTTACTAACCCCGTCTGTGCCAACATGACGGCTTCCTGCTGGGACTCAAGCTTCTCCAGCCGGGCCTCAATGCTATCCAAACTCTTTGCAAGGTCAGTGTCCACAGTTGTACTGGTTGGAGCAGAAGGACCTGCTGATGTAGATGGCTCGTGTACTTCAGGTGCCGGTGGTGGTGGAACTAAATTTGCCTTTGTCACGGCCTCGTTGATGGTCTTCGCTTGAGTTTCAAACACAGACTCATGTGTACCATCAACGTCCACCGTTTGTTCCACATCCATCTCAAAGCAAAGAGGAGCTTTACCCTCATTAATACTCTTGAAGTATGCCTCTTCACTGGGCCGGGGAAACAAGCACTTCTTCACCACCAACTGAAACAAAAAAGAAAACTCTGAATAATTAAAAAGCTCGTGAAAAGAAATCAAAAATTATGATAATCGCAAAAAGCAGCACAATGTCGCTACATGTCGATAACATGTCGCGACATATGTCGCGATAACCGATGCAGCAATTTCTTTTGCGACATCGCATAATGTCGCTAACATATCGCGAACAATGTCGCGAATGTTCATTTTCAATAAATTTAAAAAAAATACAGAACAGTAAAGAAACATACCCGACTGTTGAATAACAGTGCAATGTCGGTTGCCTTGACATCTTGTTTCCGCTGGCCCTCCGGTGTTTTCCAGCTCAACATTACGGGAACTTGGTCCCGTTGCAGTGGGCATACTTCTTCCCCAACTTCTCAATTGCTTCGTATGCCCAGTACTGAAAGGCAGGTACATAGCCACTAACAGTGTACTTTGCCTCCTGAGCAATCTTCTTCCCCTTCTTCTTGTCAACATTATCCTTGTAATGTTGCATATTCTTTCCTAATGTCTCCATCAGCTTACGAAAAGCGCGCTCGCCCCACGGATACTTAAAGAAGAATTCGAGATCGTTAACAAACTTCAACATCTCAGGCCAAACTTGGACATTGCCCTCCTTTGATACTAATACACCTTCAATGAAAGCGATCAGTCCAAGCTTGTAGGCATCATCTTTATCTTCGCACCTCTCAAGTTGGAGCATAAGGGAGTCCAACTGAACAGAACTCTTCCCTTCAAAATAAGTCCGAACTAGATGGTCGTTGGACTTGGCGTGTATTTCCTCGTCTGTAGGGGCACTACCCATAGGTAAGCCAGTAATGAGTCCAAACTCTATCCGTCCGAATCTCATGTCATTTCTCCCTACATGAAACCAAACCTCATCCTCCTTTTCTGTGTCCACTTTCATTTTTTGTAAGAGGAGGCTGTGGACCAACGCGCCGGAGAAAGTCAACTCTCCAGCTTCCCAAAAGTGTCCGAAAGGACTAGCCTTCACTGTGTCAACCAAATCCATCTCAGTAAACTTGGCCTTGATATATCTGAACCTATCTGTACCCCGATAGGTAAGACGTCCCGTGAAATGCGAGGAAATTGGAAGTTTAAGTTCAAGAGCCATCTGCAAAATTGTCAACAAATTTGTTAGAAGTATGTCGTGAAACATGTCGCAGTATGTCGCTATACATCGTGAAACATAATCCTAATCAAATCGCCAAATATGTCGCTAATATATCGCTAATGAATCGCTAAACACAAAAAGAAGGATGAAAAACTAGTCCTATGTATAACTATTATATATCGCTAATCATGTCACATATGATCGCAAACATGTCGCCAAACACACATACAAGTCGATAAAAATCACGAAACCTACGTACTAAATGCAATATCGCGAATTATATCGCTAGTATATCACCAACACGTCGTGAAAACCACGGTTATCATAAAATCCCCAACTTTTCTAGACGATATCGCGTTATGTCGTGAACATAGTCGCGATATGTCGCAAATTTTGCACAAAAACCAGAAAATATACCAAAACAATGAAATTCAAACGAAATCAAACAAATTGAACATAAACTAACTACATTACTTTACAATGAATCACAAACAATTAAAAAGTAATGAAACAACAAAAAAGTTTAGAAAAATACCTTCTTTTATTGTTTTGGATCTGGGTTTCGTTTGGGGGTGTCGCGAATTGGGGTTTCTCGATCTCATCTCCGGTGGTAGCGATGTCCTCTGCTGGTCGTCTGGGGTTTCACGATTTCTTCTTCGAAGAGTTCGCGATGTCGTCTGAGATTGGTTTCGCGATTTCCTCTGGACGTCTGGGGTCGGGTGGTGAGGGGGTGGTCCGTCAGTGGAGAAGAAATGGGGTGTCGTGGGTGGTCCGGTGAGTGAGGGGGTGGTCCGGTGAGTGGGGTGAGTGGGGTGTCTGGGTTGCGTGAGAACGAGAGAGAGAGAGAGAGAGAGAGAGAGAGAGAGAGAGAGAGAGAGAGAGAGAGAGAGAGAGAGAGAGAGAGAGAGAGAGAGAGAGAGAGAGAGATAGAGAGAGAGAGGGAGAGTGAAAGTTTAAAATGGGGAGGGTAATGTTAGGATTAAAATTAATTGGAGAGTATTTTTTTTTTATTTTTGTTTACCTAGTATATTAAAACATTATATGCTATTTTTAAGCATATATTGTCAAATTTCCCTTTAAGAATATCCCATACCACATAAATAATAAAATAAATATATCAAAAATTGAAATTAATATTCTATTTTTAGTTTTTTTTTTTCTTTATTACTTTGATGATATATCATATGACATGTAAACGATATACATTAGAGCAATATGAATATACCGCAAATTTAAATTAATTTCTTATTAAATGAGTTTTTTTTTTTCACAAATATACAATAACATACAAAAACCATATATCATTAACCTAAACATGTATACGATAGTAAAAAAAAAATAATATGATGTATCATAGCACATAAGAACAAGATATACCCTACCACAAACTTAAATTAATATTCCATAATTTTTTTTATTTCATTCATTATATACCATAACACATAAAAACAATATAGCCTAATGAAATAAACTATATCTCAAACTTAAACTAATATTCTCCACAACTTTTTTTCTCTCTTTTGTTCATTATATACCACATCATATAAAACTAATATACCACACTCTTAAATTACTGTTTTTAAGATTTTTATTTTTTTCTTAATATACTATAACAGATAAAAAAGATACACTATAGTGTAAAATAAATAACCACACACTTAAAGTAATATTCCTTTCTTTTGTAAGTTAGAGTAATATAAATATACCACAAATTTAAACTAATATTAAGAGTTTTCTTTTTCTTTTTATAATATATAGCATAACATACAAAATTCATATACCACAAACCTTAAGAGATATACCATAGTGAAAACTAAATATATACAAAATCTATCAGTTAGAAATAAATATACTAAAAACAAATAAATTTCTACATTTTTTTCTCTTTCCTTTATGTTATACCATAACAAATAAATTAACACACCACAAAGGAGACAAGAGATTGAGAATGGATAGAAAGCTACAGTAAAACTTTCAAGATTATAATTGTACATTCTTTGTCGAAATTTTAACAATAAGGACATTTTGCTAAATATTTGAAAAGGGGGACATTTACTTACTTTGAAATTTTAACAATAAGGCCATTTTGCTAAATATTTGAAAAGGGGGACATTTACTTAGTTTTGAGATTTATGATTATTTTCCATCTCAACTATTTCTTTTTTGTAATTGCTTAGTGAATTTAATTGCTCATAATCTTGCTAAAATAATTTTCTATGAATATGGCAAGAGTTTCGTGGTTGGAATTACTTGAATTTGTATAAATTTTTCATTGTGCTTGGTCGATGCCTAATAAAGTGTTTCATCCTATTAAAAAAATAAATAAAGATTTCTTGTTTTTTTTTCCCTCCAATTTTATTTTTAATATTATTTTTTATTTTAAAAAATACTTATATAATTACATGTAAAAATTTGTTTTAAAAAAAAAAGAAATTAAAAATATCTTACATAGTGTCAATGTCCTTCCATCTTCATTTTTTAAAGAGTAATGTGCGTTATAAATACTCAAATTTAACTACCGATTGCAAATAAATACCTGGCGGTAGTAATACGTTTTCGAACTCTGTAGGTACATAACCATTAAATATTAAGTCATTATCATTTTCTTATTGGTATATTTAAATTAATTTTTTAAAAATTTAATGACATTTTTCAATCAAGAATTGCCACGTGACAATTTCCACATAACAGCTACCTACAAAAGTTAGGTATTTATTTGCAACTGAGAGTTAAAGTTAGATATTTATGTCCCAAATTATTTTTTTTAAAATTCACATTTTTAAATAGAGTATTATATTTATTATTTTTTTCTACTACACTATTTGCTAACATGATTTTTTTAATAGTTTAAAATAATTGTTTTCTTTAGATTTTTTCACATTTTTAATAGTTTTAATTGTGTTTAACCATTCAAAAAAAATTGTGCTTAAAGTAACGTGATTTTTTTTTTTTTTCATTTTTTTCTACTAGATTTTTTAATAGTTTAAATAGGGGATTGTTTTCTTCACATTTTTAAATAGGGTATACGATGATTTTTGTCAGATTTTTTTAAAAAGATAATTTATAATTGTTTTGTCCCTTAATCACGGAAGAGTAAAAAAAATATATCATCTTTCTTTTTTATAGAAAATAATAAAAAAAAAATCTTCATCAAATAAGATTAAAAATTTAAAATATATAAAAACCAAATCCTAATTCTATGAGGATGTTTTAAATTTTAAAATTAATAATAAATCCTAGTAACTTGTTATAAATCTCTCCACACTTCTATATAAGAACATCTCGAACTAAATATTCAACTAGACTCTTTTTCTTCCGTTAGTGCAAGAATGGCGGTTGTTAGTCGTCGCTACGTGAGGTTGAGTTTTGATGATACTCCTTATATTCCTAATTTTACTCGTCATGATGGTATCAAATTTATAGTCTTTCATGTACGCTTAAGCCACACAATCATCGACTACTCTGAGAATTTATTATTACCAACTACCACTACTACTAAGACACATTACCTTGACCAAAGAAGCTTCTTGATAATGCATGACACCCTCACTCAAATCGTTCTCATGGGGTCGAATTTAGAGCTCCCCTTCATCGATCTCGCTACCCCCCACATATCAACTTTTGCGTTGCGCAATTTAGAAGCCAACCCCAACTCCCTCTATGTCGCTGTATCTATCAATATCCATACCATAACTGCACGCTTTCCTACTCCTCTTCGGCAACAGCGGCAAGACGAGGATGTACTTGACCGTAGCTTCGAGAGGCGCTTGACAACCTGTTCGGAGGCCCGTCACCTGCCACGCAAGACTCCATTCGCGCCCTTCAAGACTTAAGCGATGATGACGACGGTTTGAGTAGCGAGACTTGCGATGCTCGTTTGGAGAAGATTTCATCTTTTGGTGATTGTAGAAGCAAAGGGGTAGAGATGCCTTGTTCTCATGTGTTTCACAAGGATTGCATTGTTCAATGGCTCGAAATTAGCCACTTGTGCCCTTTGTGCCGCTACCCAATGCCTACCACCACTTCTTCTTCATCTTGATCAATGATGATACTGTTAAATTTACTCCAACTTTACGGATTAATTATCAACTTCCTGTAATAATTTTCTGTTTTATATATATTCAGCAAACTGTAACTTTGTTTTGAGTTGTAATTATTGTTTTCTTTTACCTTTTCTTTCTTTCTTTGTTAGAATGGTATGCACTATTATATCTTTCACAAATATTTCCATAAGAAAACTGTAAAAACATGTCCAACTTAAATAATCATTCCAATATGAGTTAAAAGTTTTTATTATTGTTGTTGTTATTTATTTGGAAATATAGATATATAGTTATAATCTATAAGAAACTAATACATGATTATATATGAAACTCAAGATATATAACAATCAAATTTGCGAGGGAAAAATATGGAGAGCATAGTGTAATAAGAAAAGAAATAACGACTTAAAATGGAAAATAAGAACTAAGAAATATTGTCATAAACTATCTTCAACAAGTTCTTACTACAAAAGTTAAACAAAAGAAAAAGGGTGAAGGGTTGAGGCTGCTTCAAAAGTTAAATATTTAGATTTTTATTTCAATAAGGTCAGCATCTGAATATATAAACTTGAATACTTTCAATGCTATTTTTGCTGCAACTGCTGCCGTTTATATATTTATTTTCATTTGATTTTATAAACAGATTTTGTCATCCATTTACCATGTCATGTTTGTTTATGTATTTTATGCCTTACAATAATTTGTATAGGATTCCTTTGAATAAGAAGTAATTTATATACTGCAGTTTGTTTCTGGTATAAGCCGTCTACTTGCAACTCTACAGAATCTGAAGACCTAATGACTTTTAAGATTGATTTGGACGGGCAAGTCATTGGACTTTTAACATTTTGACTTTGTTCAATGTGGCTGCCACTTTTTTCATATCTGTCCTATCTTCTGGTGCTGTGTAACAGAATAAGTTAGAGCCGATTTCACTATGGCAGATAGACATTCCGTTCTAAGCGCATAGTGTTCCTCTTCTGTCCTCAGTAAATTGAATTTATGACTTCAGTTTATTGTATGTTGAATTGAATTTTCAATCCTTTGTTTTAAATTCATTTCTCTAGTGAACATTTCATGAGTTGCCTTTTTCCAGTGAATGTCTCCAATCTCCATGAGTGTGATACCATAACTATAAACATCCCCTCTTTCTCGAAACCAAACCTTCCAGTCCATGCTCTGTATTAAAAATGATAACCCTTTAAGGAAGACTTGAACATTAAATTATCTAATTTTAAATTTATAGATTCACTCACCCACAACATACATACCTCTAATAGTTATATCTTTCCTATAGCCATGTGTCTGAATGTCCAGAGTCATGGTTTGCCTCATAGAGTCTTCTCTATTTTATGAGCTTTGGAATACCAGTCAGCTACAGAAGCAACCATATCTTGATCTAGTAAAACATTGCTAAGCTTCAAATCAAAATGAAAAATTGGTGTCGAATAACCATGGTGAAGATATTCAACAGCTGATGTGCAATCTCTGTAGGAAACTCAAGTGGAGTTCATTCGAGTATGACCACTTCTCAAGGGCATATAGTCTAGTTCTAAGGCTTAAAATCAGGTTTACTAGATGAATGTTAATACTCACATTCAGCATCATAAATCTTAAGTCCATTTTCCAATACTTTTACTGCCACATCTTATCCCTCTAAAAGTGTTCCTCTATTTACTGAACTGCAACTCCCAATTCCTTTCTTGTTGCTTTCATTGATTCCACTTGTTACCCTTAAAAAGGTCATTATAGGAGTTGCTTGAGGTAAGAATGTACGTAAGTTTCAGGCTGATAATAAAGTGCTGCCTATCGAAAAAAGAAAAAAAAATTAGTGCCATTCTCTTGCAATCAAACGGATTTTCTCTAAAGCGCGATATTTAGTTCATATATTTTTTTTTTGGATTTTTTAATATTTTAAAATATATTCATATATAATAATTTTTGAAAGAAAAATACAATTATTTACATTATAATTTTTTGTAAAAAAAATGATGATTTATAATTGTTTTATCTTTTCAATTTAAATCACGAAAAATAAATAATGTTGCCTGCATATTTAAATCTTCATTTAAAAAAAGAAAAAAAAAAGGTAATAATCCTTAGGAAACTTAGTCAAAACTAATAAAATCTAAAAAGGAAACTAAATCCTAATCATATTAGTTTAGGAAACTTCTATATCTCCTACTCCTAATACGTTTATTATAAATCTCTCTACTGAAGTTTTATATATAAGATCGTATTTCTCAATTAAATACTCATAGTTTCAAATCTCCAACAATAATACTCGACTAAGTTTATTATCATATCACTTTCTATTAGTAGCAAGTTTCATTCAGGTATGTTTACTACTTTACTATGATTTATGTAGTTCATAAGATAATATATATATATGTAGCGTTTTTTCTTTTAAAATGCATATAATGTCGCATATATATAAAAAAAAAAAAATGTTTCTTTCTTGGATGTAGATATAAGGCTTGAAGAATAATGAAGCCGATAAGGAGAAAAAATAATGTCTCACGAGAAATCAGTATTTCTTGTACAAAGAAAATTCAGAAACAAAGCAAGAGTGACCCAAAATTTACAGATGATGAGACTAGTCTTCCAATAAATTCAACAAAGACTATTGATTGGCTTCCCAATGATTTAATTGTGGATATACTAGCTCATGTTGCTACCATATCAATTTCTGATTTTTTCAATGCTAAATTAAGGTAATTATTACATGTTTATTTTATTCCCTTAATTAATAAACATGTATCCCTTTCCCATAATATTTGAACCTTATATTTTGTAAATATATATATTTTAATATAAGCAATATAAGACTTGGAGTTTATCAACTTTTTCTTAAAAAAATTTTATATTCAAAAATATTTAATTTGATCAAAATTGAGCCTAAGTAACTATTTTTAATCTTCTATAAAACACAAGGTCCAAATATTACTTCTTTAAAAGCAACGGCTCCAAATGAGTAATAATATTAACACATCATCCAAAAGATAATATATAATAATTTATTATTATCATTATTATAAACTTAATTATTGTCAAGTTAATTTTTATTTCAAATTTAGTATTAGTGTTGCATCTTAAATTATTATATATATTCTTAATTAAAAATGTCATTTTTGTGCAGTTGGAAATTGTTTAATAAATTAGCCAAAAATAATGATCACTATATTTATAATAAACTATCACTTGATGAGCTTTCTTGTCACCCATGGGATTTGTACATGTCCGAGGAAGCAACTACCCTCTTCACGAAATGCCTCAACAGTCAAAATTCAGAAGCCATGTATCGATTAGGGGTGGTAATAATTACATAACTTTTTTAATATCACGCATAATTATTTATTTTAGTTTTAATTATATTTCTAATTTTTTTATATATATAATATTTATACAGACTGAATACTTAAATTTTCACAAGAAAAAGAAGTCTGGTATAGAACTGTTAGAAAAAGCTACCAATGCAGGTCATCTTGGAGCTTCTTATTTTATGGGTATCATCTTAATTTGTAAAGAAGAAGATGAAAGTGATGATGAAACAAAGCAAAGTGGTATTAGGCATGGAATACAATTGTTGGGTCGTGTTAAAACAAGTTCCCAAATGAGAGAATGCCGAGAGAAATTGAAGCATATAGCTCAAAAATTATGGCTTACTCAAAATCATAACTTTCTCATTCCAAAGTTATTTCAGTGCCAATTTCCAAACCGAAAAAGAAAGTCGTGGCCTTTGTTGGATGATTATTCGCATTCGTTATGTTGCAACACATGCCGATTTAACTATGAAATTGTTTATGTTTGCAATTTAGTAGTTGGTACTTCTTTGTTTTCATGTCAAACTTGTCAACAATAATGGTTTAATATTTATTAATTATTTAAGAGTATTTGTTAAAGTACTCACTATTTGTTATATTAAAAATCTTCACTATTAAAAAAAATTGTAGAATTTTAATATTTTTTTATATAGTATTTATATAAAATTTAATACTTATCTTATTAAAATTATTTTCTTAAAAAAGATAAATAGATGCATTTATTTTCATTGCTTTGTAATCATTTTGATGTTTTTAAGTTTCTTTTTGAAAAATAATAACAAATAATAATTTTTAAATCATATTCCAAGCAAAAAGATTTACCCTAACATTTTCAAAAAAAAAAAAAAAAAAAAACTCGTTACAAGGTAAGTTAATTTTTTTTTTTTTAAAAAAATAAATAAATGACCTTTTATGTCAAATAAAAAAAAAAAGCAAATAACCTTTTTTTTTTTTTTTGAATGAAATGCGCGGCCTTATTAGCAGAACGCTTAACAAAACACAAACTAACATGAGACATCTGTGAAAGCAAGTGTTGACAATCTTGAACCAACATACCAAATGTAGAAGGCAAAGCAACACTGGTATGTATGGCTTGAACCGCCAGTAAGCAGTCGGACTCAAGCACAATTCTGCCCCATGATTTATCCTTGATCCAACTGAGAGCCTCTTTGTTGCCAATCAATTCAACAAGCTCGTGAGAAGATGTCCCATTCTTATTAAAAGAACCGGCTTCAATGATCTCTCCATGACAAGCCTCGAGCAATGAAACCAAAGCCAAAAGAATGCATTGCCTCAAAGATAGCCCCATCCACATTAATCTTTACCATATTCCTTTCCGGTTTCGTCCAGTGCTCTGCCTCCTTCCCTATCTCGAAATGAGACAAAGGAGGCTCCAATTTAGATTGTTGAGCACACTGCCATTGGTAAAGATGAGTTCTTGCAGAAAGAATTACCTCAGCTGCTGTAGTAGATTTTTGATTCCATAGCAAATTGTTTCTTGCATTCCAAATGGCCCAAGCGACCATAAGAGCTTCCTCAAGTTGTTCACCTGAGTTACTACTCATTAAATCTTGGAACCAAGAATAAAAATAATGCTGAGAGAAAGAAATGATGTTGAGAGAAGATCGAACCCAGCAAGACTTAGCAAAGTTACAACTCACTAAAACATGCATTATAGACTCTTCTAGTGTTGCGAAGCTACATAAGTTGTTAACATAGACATGTTTAGAGTTGAGTTCAACTTTAGTAGCAAGTATACCGTACATAGCTCTCCACCCGAAGTGAAGGACCTTCGGTTGCACCTTCGGCTTCCGTAAATTTTTCCATAAACCCGAATCCACACCGGCAGAATTGATCGGTTTCTTAGCCATCCGTATGCACTTTTAACGAGTAAAAACCGCTTTTTCTTTACTCCAAGACCAAAGATCTTCGTGTACGAGTTAAAGGCAATGGAATACTCAAAATTAATCTTTGATCTCTCTCATTAAACAGTCCTTAATGATGTCCATATCCCATTGTTTATCATTGATACATATTAAAGAAGACACCAACCGGTTTGCAAGTGCGGGGTGATCCGATTGAACAAAAGGACAATCTTCATGAGGCGGCCACGGGACATCAAGAATAGGAGTTTGCAAGCCACTAGCAATACTCTTTCTTACCCCCGCCAACATTAGATTTTTTGTTTCAAACAAGCTTCTCCACACATAGCTTGGGTTGTTTCCCAAAGGGCAGCCAAGAAAGAACTTTTAGGGAAATACCTTGCTTTGAATACCCTTGTTACTAATGCAGATTCATGCACCAACAACCTCCATGATTGCTTTCCCAATAATGCAATATTATACTGTCTAAGATCTTTAAAACCAAGACCCCCACTATTCTTATGATTGCATAACTTATTCCAGCTCAACCAAGACACCCCACGGCTTTGCTTTTGTGATTGCCACCAGTACTTGCTCATAACACTTTCAATGGCTTTACAAGTCTTCATAGGCAACGAAAAACGTACATTGCATGATTCGAATAGCTTGAGCCACTTTGTTTTAAGAAGAAGTTCTTTACCGCCTTTGATAAGAACTGTCCTTCCCAACTAAGAATACGCTTACACACTTTGTCCTTCACGAAATCGAATACCGCATTCTTATTTCTTCCAATGGTGCAAGGAAGACCTAAGTACAGGCTGTTCTCCCCTGCTTCCTGAATTCCCATCTTTTGACAAGTGAGAGTACGCATAGCAGGCTGTGTGTTACAGCTGAAGAAGACAGACGATTTTGAAAAGTTTATCTTCTGTCCAGAGGCAATTTCAAAGTCATGAAGAAGAGTTAATATCTTGTCGGAGTCATCATCATTAGCACGACAAAATACATAACTATCATCATATCATGACGTACTTATTCACCTGACATTTATTTTTAAAAAATATTTTTCACTAAAAGTCTCCACTTCATAGCTTCCATTTCTCTCATGTTTCAGAATTCAATAATTTATATTCTATTTAATGAATTTTTTTATATATATTTTTAAAATGACTTTTTTTTTATTAATTTATTAATAGATTTATACACTACTTATTTATTATAGTGTGGTTTAAGAAGGGAAATTTGACAATATATGCTTAAAAATAAATGGTACACTAAAAATATGCTAGCATATTTTACATTATGCAAAATATACTTAAACCATTTTTTCCTTACAATTTTACCCCTAAAACAAATAAAAAATAAAATTCATAACACTTTCTCTCTCTCTATCTCTCTCTCTCTCTCTCTCTCTCTCTCTCTCTCTCTCTCTCTCTCTCTCTCTCTCTCTCTCTCTCTCTCTCTCTCTCTCTCTCTCTCTCTCTCTCTCTCTCTCTCTCTCTCTCTCTCTCTCTCTCTCTCTCTCTCTCTAGAATACACACATTGCCACCACCGGAGCTAGTGTTCGGCCGCCTTACTCAAAGGGAACTTGAAACCCAACCAAAGCTCTAAGAAAGTCATTCCTTTAAACAATAATGGGTATGTAATTTCTTTAGTAATTATTGTTTGATTTAGATGTATTTATGTTGAAAGTAATAGATCTACACATATCCGTGGTTTTTATGTACCCTTTTGACACCCTTTGTCAATGAAACACGAAATGCAGCAAGTCTGCGTGTTTACTGGTTTTTTTGCAATTTTAGCAATATTTTTCGACATGGTTAGCGACATTTAGCGATTACTAGTTGACAAGAGGTTAGGGATGACATTTAACAACATGTATCGACATGTCGCGACACAAGTCGCGACACAAGTCGCGACACATAGAATTATTGTGTTATATTGTGGATATTTTTATTTTTCTCGACACGTTGGCGACGTTTGTCGACATACTTTTTTTGTAATTGGTTCGCGATAAGTAGCGATAGGTTCGCGATATCTTGCGACATCTTGGTTTTTTATAATTTGTGGTCATTTTGGTTTGCAGATTCAAATGTGTTTGTAGTTGTACTATATGATGGGGCTTGGGCAGTTGAAGGTTTCAACTGGATATTCAATAATCCAAAAAGTAAGATGTTAATGTTTGAGGTTGACACTACTTTAGAAAAGATGAATGATATTTTGTATGAAGAGTTGGATATAGACTCTATTGTGTATAAACTGAAAATAGAGGTGTGTTATATGTACATGAAAGGCAATATGATACCGCCAGAAGTTTTAGTGAAAGATAGTCAAGTAAGATTGTTCTTAAGAATGAAGGAAAAAATGAGTGTGGAGAACTTGCTGCCACTGTTTGTGACTAAGGTTAAAAGGCATGCGCTTTTGGGGCCTACTCCGCCAACTGTCCTCCCAAGAAGTGTTGTTGGGAGTTTTGTCCCAGAAACAGATCCAGCCGTAGGGATGAATGAGCAGGCCCCTACTAATATAGATGAGGATAATAGGGTTGACTATGGATTTGACCAGTTCAATGAGTTTGATGGTGCATTTTACAACAATGATCCTATAGTAGATTTGAACGAGGATGGTGATGCGGAGTTGGAAGTTCATGAACCTATAGAGGTACCTTCTTTAAGGTTAGAACTACCTCCACCATCTCCACCACGTCCAAGGGAGCAAAGGAAAGACCAAGAAAGAAGAACCCCTCGGAGTGAAAATCATGAAACACTGTGCACCCGGTACGGCCCTGTGTCCTCCTCATAGTACTGTACCATCTGATTTTGAAGTTTGTACAAAATTCAAACCTATTGTGTGGACAAGGGAAGACATAGAGGAAAATAATGTTTATACAACTTCTCTTACTGGTACACATTCAGAGGAAATATATGTTGGCAAGCTGTATACAAATAAGACTGAATTGAAAAATGTGGTTGGAAGGTTTGCATTGAAAATGAATTTTGAGTTCATGGTGAAGAAGTCTGGGACCGATGTTTTTTATGCAACTTGCAGGGGTTCGCATTGCAAATGGAGAGTGAGGGGAGGAAGAGGGCACGTTGTGACATGTTTGAGGTTACCGTATTCCACAACGAACACACATGTAGCCTGGATTGTAGACATGCTGATTACCGTCAAGCGATGCAGTGGGTTGTTGGCCACCTCATTAAGAACAAGTTCAAATCAGATGGAACTAAGTACAAAGCTAAAGACATACAAAGGGATATGTTTCAGGAGTATGGGATCAAGATGAGCTATGAGAAGGCTTGGAGGTGCCGAGAGAAGGGACTTATGTATTCGAGGGGTACGCCAGCAGCAGCTTATAGTTAGTTACCTGGTTACTTTTACGTGCTGGAACAGAAGAATCCGGGTACTATTACAGACATTATCACAGAGGATAACAGGTTCAAGTACTGTTTCGGTCACACGGCCGCTTGTAGGAGGGGATTTAAGTTTTGTCGTCCTGTGATTAGTATCGACGGCACGTTCTTGAAGACAAGGTTTGGGGGCACAATGCTAGTTGCTGTAGCGTACAATGCAAATAACCAACTGTTTCCGATTGCCTTTGCAATTGTTGACAGCGAGAATCATGACTCTTGGAAGTATTTCTTGCAGAAGTTAAAGTAAGCGATTGGGGAGGTTGAAAACTTAGTGTTTGTATCGGATAGGCATCAAAGCATTGAACATGCTGTCGAGGTTATTTTCCCCGAAGCATGCCATTGTGCATGCTACAAACATATTTCTATGAATGTCACCCACAAGTTCAAGACTGATGTATGTAACACGCAAATATGGCTGGCCGCTTACGCATGGTCGAAGAGGGAATGTGATAGACATTTGCAGGTGCTCCGACAGATGGATCCTCCCATCGCTGCTTATGTTGACAATATAGGATTAGAAAAATGGGCTCGTCCTTATTGTCTAGGAGACAGGTACAACATCATGACAAACAACGATGCAGAAAGCCTTAACAACGTGACTGAAGAATTCCGGGCATATCCAATAACTACTCTAGTTGAGTTCATAAGGTTCACACTACAAAATTGGTTTGCTAACCGTCTCGAGAAGGCAAGTAAGTGTGTTACCCCTTTGGCAACTCATTTTGAGGAAGATTTGATAAAGCAACACGAGGATGGTAGACGTAGAAGTGTCCTACGTAACGGTGCATAATTGTTTAATGTTGGAAGAGGTGCTGACGGTTCTGACTTTGAAAAAGGCGGAGATGTGAACTTAGTTGAGAGAACATGCACTTGCGGCATGTTCCAATTGTTGAAAATTCCTTGTCCCCATGCATGTGTCGCAGCGCTTACTCAGAATGTCAGTGTCTACGCTCTGTCATCCCCCTATTACACAAAGGACACGTGGAAAAATACTTACGATGCAACAATTAATCTTGTGGGCGAGGAGGATGAATGGGTGCTTCCTGAACACATGCAAAACATGAGAATCGGTGTACCAGTGGAGAAAAAACCTGTAGGTCGTCCAAGAAAGAGCAATGCAGGAAGTCTACGGACTAACCGATTTCCATCGAACGGTCAAAAAGTCAAGGAACCACGCAAATGTTCAAACTGTGGCGCATTGGGACGCAACAAAGCTACTTGCAAGGCCAGGGTTTGAGCATCATTTTCGTTTTTAAATTGCATGCATTATTATTATTATGGTTTATGACATGTTACTTGTATTTTTTTATGTATGACTATGTTTTATCGACATTTTTTCGACATTATTTTCTGTGTATGTGGTTGTTTACTCTCATTATCTCAGATTTTTGTATATAATTGTGTATTTCACGACACTTTGCGATATGTAGCGACATTTTCACGATATGTTTGGAAATTTAATTTATTATGGACAAAGTGCGACTTTCCACGACTACACTAGCGACATGTCGCGATATAGGAAGAACTTTTATTAATTCTGGAAAAATTAAAAAATCGCGACTTTCCACGACTACACTAGCGACATGTTGCGATAGAGGAAGAACATTTATTAATTCTGGAAAAATTTAAAAACTGCGACTTTCCACGATTACACTAGCGACATGGTGCGATGTAGGAAGAACTTTTATCAATTCTGGAAAAAATTTAAAAATAGCGACGTTTCACGATTACTTTTGCGACATTTTGCGACATTAATGGAACTTTTATTCATTTAGTGAAAAGTCGATATCTAGCGACGTTTAACGATTACATTAGCGACATGTAGCGACATGTAGCCTTGCAATATTTGCATAGAGATCCAGGCTTCACTTGTTTACCATTTAAATAACCTAACTTGCAGCGACGGCAGCCTTCGGGGAACCCTGGTGGTGGAGCCGGCCATACACCTGTTTTGTTAAATTTTTTTTCAAGTTGTAGAAACCTCCACTCATTCATAAATCGTTCATCTTCAAAACGTTTCATGTCGTCAAGCACTTTTTGCATTTGAGGCGTAATTTCCCCACAATCAGGCTCCTGCTTGATCTCTTCAGGAGTAAGAATCGGGTATTTGCCCTTGTTCCTTCTAGTAGACATTGCTAAGAGAATTATCTTGTAGGGGTAAAAATTAAGAAAATGTGTAACTTATGAGATAGACAATTGGCTTTTATAGACAAAACTAGTAGTTGGGAAGGTGGGATAATAAATGTAAAAATTGAATTACACAATTGTACACATGTTTGTCATGCACAAAGCAATCTGGCAATTTTCGCGACATGTCGCGACACCGGGCGACATGTTATCGACATAGTGAAGTAGTTGGTTAGGCGGGATAATAAATGTCACACATTAATTACCATTTAATGTGGAAACGTCTTTTGTATCGACGTTTCGCGACCTATTTGCGACATGTTAACGACATCAACTGAAGAGCCAAAACATGATTTTACTATCGACATTTTAACGACATGTTCGCGGTGCTTTAGCGACATGAAACCAAACACTCAGAAACTAAATTTTTTCGACATTTAACGACATGTTAATGATTTTGTAACGACATGTAAGTAAAAATTTTAAAATTGAACACTTTTCGATATATAAAAACTGTACAGTACTAAAAAACAACTATGCAACTATGTTTGTACAATTGTAATGGAGTTCTTAAAATACAAAAAAATTACAACCCTTGTACCTATTTTACCACGTTAAGTTCTGATAAAACAAGTCTACACACCACCGATCTCTGAACATTCTCATGTTATCATCTGTAATGTTGTCCAAGGACCGATTCAGCATTAGGTGTTCGATGTACTCAAGTGCATACACCCCGCAATCACCACTGAAAAATTAACAACAAACACATTTAGAGACTGAACTGTATTTAAAGAGTAATGGCAAATGAAATAATAATATACTATATTAACAATTACCTTGTTCTACTTTGGGGAACCACCTCACTCGGCATGCGTCTAGCATGCATTGATCTGAGTTGGCTACTGTCCCCTAAGTCCACATTCAGAATGTTGTTGTTCACTTGATCATAATAGCCAGTAGACCTCAGCAGATGTGGAAACAACTGAGTCCAAGGTAGCATGATGGCATCAAACTGTGCGTCGGTGGTGCATGCTAAATCATTATCGTACACCCGAATCTGCCACATATCAATATCTACCTCAACAGCAACCCAATGTTTTTGATGATCGAAGTACAGGACGAAGTATATGAAGTTCAAATCCTTCCAACATGGCATGTAACGGCTCTCCATACCCAGATAGTACTGGTTCACTGCATCTGGCCATTCAAACGTACTTCTGTCACCAGTCTGGCAGCTCCAAATGCCTATGAGGAATTGTGGAAGTGTTGTGTCCAAAATCACACCTGGCTGAGGGTACAACTCTGGAAAATGATGGCGTCTCCTCATCATCAAGTGTGATATGGCATCTATGTGCTGCATAAAAAAAAAAAAAGAAGATTAATCAATGTCGTAAATAAAATCGCGAAACGCTGCGAACAATGTCGTTAGATAAATTTGCCGAGTGTCGCGACAATGTCGTGATAATGTCGCGACATGTCGTTAAACAGAACGTACTAAAAAAATAATGATAATGTCGCGAGAATGTCGTGACAATATCGCGACATGTCGACAAATAAAACAGAAAGAAAAAACTTCTGTATCAGCAACAATGTCGCAAAAATGTCGCGACATTGTCGCTAACACATAGACAATAAAATATATGTTGCAAAAAACATCAAATATACTAATTAATTATTAAATACTTACATCATCGTGAAGCCACTCCGCCTTTAGAAACAATGTTGTGAAGAACTTGACATCGCCAACACCGGTGTGCACATTCTTAGGTCGGGCATTGGGAATGTCTCCAATCAACCACCTCTTGAACGTACGAAGCAATCTACGGTCTGTTGGTCTCTCCGGGTCTACGTTCTCTGGAAGAACTCGCCTCTTTTTCTTTTCGGCAGTGTAGTCGTTCAAGTACTTTGGCGGCTTCCTCTTCCTCACAAATGGCACATTTTCTGGGGGTCCAGGTAGAAGTAGGACTTCGTCCTGTGATTGTGTATCACCAATGGCCGTGATAATTGCTTCCAATGGAGTTGACGGTGCCTCGTTATCATCTGCTTCCCAATCTTCTGGGAAGACATCTTCGTTATCACTCTCCACTTGTTCCTCATTTTGCGGTGCAGGTGAGGGCTCTCCAGGTGTGGGAGCTCCTTTTACCATTGCCATCAACTCGTCCATCTTAGCCAGTAGAGTCTCCTTCAGATCTTTCTGACTCTCTGTGAAGGACCGCCTCATACTGAGATGGCTATTTACTAACCCCGTCTGTGCCAACATGACGGCTTCCTGCTGGGACTCAAGCTTCTCCAGCCGGGCCTCAATGCTATCCAACCTCTTTGCAAGGTCAGTGTCCACAGTTGTACTGGTTGGAGCAGAAGGACCTGCTGATGTAGATGGCTCGTGTACTTCAGGTGCCGGTGGTGGTGGAACTAAATTTGCCTTTGTCACGGCCTCGTTGATGGTCTTCGCTTGAGTTTCAAACACAGACTCATGTGTACCATCAACGTCCACCGTTTGTTACACATCCATCTCAAAGCAAAGAGGAGCTTTACCCTCATTAATACTCTTGAAGTATGCCTCTTACTTTGATGATATATCATATGACATGTAAACGATATACATTAGAGCAATATGAATATACCGCAAATTTAAATTAATTTCTTATTAAATGAGTTTTTTTTTTCACAAATATACAATAACATACAAAAACCATATATCATTAACCTAAACATGTATACGATAGTAAAAAAATAATAATATGATGTATCATAGCACATAAGAACAAGATATACCCTACCACAAACTTAAATTAATATTCCATAATTTTTTTTATTTCATTCATTATATACCATAACACATAAAAACAATATAGCCTAATGAAATAAACTATATCTCAAACTTAAACTAATATTCTCCACAACTTTTTTTCTCTCTTTTGTTCATTATATACCACATCATATAAAACTAATATACCACACTCTTAAATTACTGTTTTTAAGATTTTTATTTTTTTCTTAATATACTATAACAGATAAAAAAGATACACTATAGTGTAAAATAAATAACCACACACTTAAAGTAATATTCCTTTCTTTTGTAAGTTAGAGTAATATAAATATACCACAAATTTAAACTAATATTAAGAGTTTTCTTTTTCTTTTTATAATATATAGCATAACATACAAAATTCATATACCACAAACCTTAAGAGATATACCATAGTGAAAACTAAATATATACAAAATCTATCAGTTAGAAATAAATATACTAAAAACAAATAAATTTCTACATTTTTTTCTCTTTCCTTTATGTTATACCATAACAAATAAATTAACACACCACAAAGGAGACAAGAGATTGAGAATGGATAGAAAGCTACAGTAAAACTTTCAAGATTATAATTGTACATTCTTTGTCGAAATTTTAACAATAAGGACATTTTGCTAAATATTTGAAAAGGGGGACATTTACTTACTTTGAAATTTTAGCAATAAGGCCATTTTGCTAAATATTTGAAAAGGGGGACATTTACTTAGTTTTGAGATTTATGATTATTTTCCATCTCAACTATTTCTTTTTTGTAATTGCTCAGTGAATTTAATTGCTCATAATCTTGCTAAAATAATTTTCTATGAATATGGCAAGAGTTTCGTGGTTGGAATTACTTGAATTTGTATAAATTTTTCATTGTGCTTGGTCGATGCCTAATAAAGTGTTTCATCCTATTAAAAAAATAAATAAAGATTTCTTGTTTATTTTTCCCTCCAATTTTATTTTTAATATTATTTTTTATTTTAAAAAATACTTATATAATTACATGTAAAAATTTGTTTTAAAAAAAAAAGAAATTAAAAATATCTTACATAGTGTCAATGTCCTTCCATCTTCATTTTTTAAAGAGTAATGTGCGTTATAAATACTCAAATTTAACTACCGATTGCAAATAAATACCTGGCGGTAGTAATACGTTTTCGAAATCTGTAGGTACATAACCATTAAATATTAAGTCATTATCATTTTCTTATTGGTATATTTAAATTAATTTTTTAAAAATTTAATGACATTTTTCAATCAAGAATTGCCACGTGACAATTTCCACATAACAGCTACCTACAAAAGTTAGGTATTTATTTACAACTGAGAGTTAAAGTTAGATATTTATGTCCCAAATTATTTTTTTTTAAATTCACATTTTTAAATAGAGTATTATATTTATTATTTTTTTCTACTACACTATTTGCTAACATGATTTTTTTAATAGTTTAAAATAATTGTTTTCTTTAGATTTTTTCACATTTTTAATAGTTTTAATTGTGTTTAACCATTCAAAAAAAATTGTGCTTAAAGTAACGTGATTTTTTTTTTTTTTCATTTTTTTCTACTAGATTTTTTAATAGTTTAAATAGGGGATTGTTTTCTTCACATTTTTAAATAGGGTATACGATGATTTTTGTCAGATTTTTTTAAAAAGATAATTTATAATTGTTTTGTCTCTTAATCACGGAAGAGTAAAAGAAATATCTTCATCAAATAAGATTAAAAATTTAAAATATATAAAAACCAAATCCTAATCGTATTAGGATGTTTTAAATTTAACTTTAGTTCTATATAAGACCATCTCGAATTAAATAATTCACAAACAATAGCTTATGATTTTCCTCAATCACACCTTCACCTCTCAATCACACCTTCCTTCACCTCCAATAGAAAGAGATTCTCATTCTTCAGTTAGTGCAAGAATGGCGGTTGTTAGTCGTCGCTACGTGAGGTTGAGTTTTGATGATACTCCTTATATTCCTAATTTTACTCGTCATGATGGTATCAAATTTATAGTCTTTCATGTACGCTTAAGCCACACAATCATCGACTACTCTGAGAATTTATTATTACCAACTACCACTACTACTAAGACACATTACCTTGACCAAAGAAGCTTCTTGATAATGCATGACACCCTCACTCAAATCGTTCTCATGGGGTCGAATTTAGAGCTCCCCTTCATCGATCTCGCTACCCCCCACATATCAACTTTTGCGTTGCGCAATTTAGAAGCCAACCCCAACTCCCTCTATGTCGCTGTATCTATCAATATCCATACCATAACTGCACGCTTTCCTACTCCTCTTCAGCAACAGCAGCAAGACGAGGATGTACTTGACCGTAGCTTCAGAGAGGCGCTTGACACTGTTCAGACTGTCCCTGCCACGCAAGACTCCATTCGCGCCCTTCAAGACTTAAGCGATGATGACGACGGTTTGAGTAGCGAGACTTGCAGTATCTGTTTGGAGAAGATTTCATCTTTTGGTGATTGTAGAAGCAAAGGGGTAGAGATGCCTTGTTCTCATGTGTTTCACAAGGATTGCATTGTTCAATGGCTCGAAATTAGCCACTTGTGCCCTTTGTGCCGCTACCCAATGCCTACCACCACTTCTTCTTCATCTTGATCAATGATGATACTGTTAAATTTACTCCAACTTTACAGATTAATTATCAACTTCCTGTAATAATTTTCTGTTTTATATATATTCAGCAAACTGTAACTTTGTTTTGAGTTGTAATTATTGTTTTCTTTTACCTTTTCTTTCTTTCTTTGTTAGAATGGTATGCACTATTATATCTTTCACAAATATTTCCATAAGAAAACTGTAAAAACATGTCCAACTTAAATAATCATTCCAATATGAGTTAAAAGTTTTTATTATTGTTGTTGTTATTTATTTGGAAATATAGAAACTAATACATGATTATGAAACTCAAGATATATAACAATCAAATTTGCGAGGGAAAAATATGGAGAGCATAGTGTAATAAGAAAAGAAATAACGACTTAAAATGGAAAATAAGAACTAAGAAATATTGTCATAAACTATCTTCAACAAGTTCTTACTACAAAAGTTAAACAAAAGAAAAAGGGTGAAGGGTTGAGGCTGCTTCAAAAGTTAAATATTTAGATTTTTATTTCAATAAGGTCAGCATCTGAATATATAAACTTGAATACTTTCAATGCTATTTTTGCTGCAACTGCTGCCGTTTATATATTTATTTTCATTTGATTTTATAAACAGATTTTGTCATCCATTTACCATGTCATGTTTGTTTATGTATTTTATGCCTTATAATAATTTGTATAGGATTCCTTTGAATAAGAAGTAATTTATATACTGCAGTTTGTTTCTGGTGTTGAATAACCATGGTGAAGATATTCAACAGCTGATGTGCAATCTCTGTAGGAAATTCAAGTGGAGTTCATTCGAGTATGACCACTTCTCAAGGGCATATAGTCTAGTACTAAGGCTTAAAATCAGGTTTACTAGATGAATGTTAATACTCACATTCAGCATCATAAATCTTAAGTCCATTTTCCAATACTTTTACTGCCACATCTTATCCCTCTAAAAGTGTTCCTCTATTTACTGAACTGCAACTCCCAATTCCTTTCTTGTTGCTTTCATTGATTCCACTTGTTACCCTTAAAAAGGTCATTATAGGAGTTGCTTGAGGTAAGAATGTACGTAAGTTTCAGGCTGATAATAAAGTGCTGCTGCCTATCGAAAAAAGAAAAAAAAAATTAGTGCCACTCTCTTGCAATTAAACGGATTTTCTCTAAAGCGCGATATTTAGTTAATATATTTTTTTCGATTTTTTAATATTTTAAAATATATTCATATATAATAATTTTTGAAAGAAAAATACAATTATTTACATTATAATTTTTTTTTTTTTTAAAATGATGATTTATAATTGTTTTATCTTTTCAATTTAAATCACGAAAAATAAATAATGTTGCCTGCATATTTAAATCTTCATTTAAAAAAAGAAAAAAAAAAGGTAATAATCCTTAGGAAACTTAGTCAAAACTAATAAAATCTAAAAAGGAAACTAAATCCTAATCATATTAGTTTAGGAAACTTCTATATCTCCTACTCCTAATACGTTTATTATAAATCTCTCTATTGAAGTTTTATATATAAGATCGTATTTCTCAATTAAATACTCATAGTTTCAAATCTCCAACAATAATACTCGACTAAGTTTATTATCATATCACTTTCTATTAGTAGCAAGTTTCATTCAGGTATATTTACTACTTTACTATGATTTATGTAGTTCATAATATAATATATATGTAGCATTTTTTTTAAATGTATACAATGTCACATATAAAAAAAAAAAATGTTTCTTTCTTGGATGTAGATATAAGGCTTGATATAATGAAGCCGATAAGGAGAAAGAATAATGTCTCAAGAGAAATCAGTATTTCTTGTACAAAGAAAATTCAAAAACAAAAAAAGAGTGACCCAAAATTTACAGATGATGAGACTAGTCTTCCAATAAATTCAACAAAGACTATTGATTGGCTTCCCAATGATTTAATTGTGGATATACTAGCTCATGTTGCTACCATATCAATTTCTGATTTTTTCAATGCTAAATTAAGGTAATTATTACATGTTCATTTTATTTCCTTAATTAATAAACGTATCCCTTTTCCATAATATTTGAACTTTATATTTTGTAAATATATATATATATATATATATATTTTAATATAAGCAATATAAGACTTGGAGTTTATCAACTTTTTCTTAAAAAATTTTTATATTCAAAAATATTTAATTTGATCAAAATTGAGCCTAAGTAACTATTTTTAATCTTCTATAAAACACAAGATCCAAATATTACTTCTTTAAAAGCATCGGCTCCAAATGAGTAATAATATTGACACAACATCCAAAAGATAATATATAATAATTTATTATTATTATTATAAACTTAATTATCGTCAAGTTAATTTTTATTTCAAATTTAGTATTAGTGTTGCATCTTATATTATATATATTCTTAATTAAAAATGTCATTTTTATGCAGTTGGAAATTGTTTAATAAATTAGCCAAAGATAATGATCACTATATTTATAATAAACTATCACTTGATGAGCTTTCTTGTCACCCATGGGATTTGTACATGTCCAAGGAAGCAACTACCCTCTTCACGAAATGCCTCAACAGTCAAAATTCAGAAGCCATGTATCGAGTAGGAGTGGTAATAATTACATAACTTTTTTAATATCACGCATAATTATTTATTTTATTTTTAATTATGTTTCTAATTTTTTTTTTATATATATAATATTTATATAGACTGAATACTTGAATTTTCACAAGAAAAAGAAGTCCGGTATGGAATTGTTAGAAAAAGCTGCCAATGCAGGTCATCTTGGAGCTTCTTATTTTATGGGTATCATCTTAATTTGTAAAGAAGAAGATGAAAGTGATGATGAAACAAAGCAAAGTGGTATTAGGCATGGAATACAATTGTTGGGTCGTATTAAAACAAGTGCCCAAATGAGAGAATGTCGTGAGAAATTGAAGCATATAGTTCAAAAATTATGGCTTACTCAAAATCATAACTTTCTCATTCCAAAGTTATTTCAGTGCCAATTTCCAAACCGGAAACCAAATTCGTGGCCTTTGTTGGATGATTATTCGCATACGTTATGTTGCAACACATGCCGATTTAACTATGAAATTGTTTATGTTTGCAATTTAGTAGCTGGTACTTCTTTGTTTTCATGTCAAACTTGTCAACAATAATGGTTTAATATTTATTAATTATTTAAGAGTATTTGTTAAAGTACTCACTATTTGTTATATTAAAAATATTCACTATTAAAAAAAATTAGAGAATTTTAATATTTTTTTATATAGTATTTATATAAAATTTAATACTTATCTTATTAAAATTATTTTCTTAAAAAAGATAAATAGATGCATTTATTTTCATTGCTTTGTAATCATTTTAATGTTTTTAAGTTTCTTTTTGAAAAATAATAACAAATAATAATTTTTAAATCATATTCCAAGCAAAAAGATTTACCCTAACATTTTCAAAAAAAAAAAAAAACTCGTTACAAGGTAAGTTAATTTTTTTTTTTAGAAAAAATAAATAAATGACCTTTTATGTCAAAAAAAAAAAATAAAAAAAGCAAATAACCTTTTTAATATATCATGACGTACTTATTCACCTGACATTTATTTTTAAAAAATATTTTTCACTAAAAGTCTCCACTTCATAGCTTCCATTTCTCTCAAGTTTCAGAATTCAATAATTTATATTCTATTTAATGAATTTTTTATATATTTTTTTTAAAATCATTTTTTTTATTATTTTATTAATAGATTTATACACTACTTATTTATTATAGTGTGGTTTAAGAATATCCCATACCACATAAATAATAAAATAAATATATCAAAAATTGAAATTAATATTATATTTTTAATTTTTTTTTCTTTATTACCTTGATGATATATCATATCACATATAAACGATATACATTAGAGTAATATGAATATACCGTAAATTTAAATTAATTTCTTATTAAATGAGTTTTTTTTTTCACAAATATACAATAACATGCAAAAATCATATATCATTAACCTAAACATGTATACCATAGTAAGAAAAAAAAATAATATCCTTTATGATGTACCATAGCACATAAAAACAAGATATACCCTACCACAAACTTAAACTAATATTCCACAATTTTTTTTATTTCATTCACTATATACCATAACACATAAAAACTGTATAGCCTAATGAAATAAACTATATCTCAAACTTAAACTAATATTCTCTACAATTTTTTTTCTCTTTTTTGTTCATTATATACCACATCATATAAAACTAATATACCACACTCTTAAAGTACCGTTTTTAAGATTTTTATTTTTTTCTTAATATACTATAACAGATAAAAAAAATACACCATAGTGTAAAATAAATAACCACACACTTAAAGTAATATTCCTTTCTTTTGTATTTTTTTTTAATTTCTTTATGATATACCATATCACATACAAATGATATATGTAAGTTAGAGTAATATAAATATACCACAAATTTAAACTAATATTAAGAGTTTTACAAATTTAAACTAATATTAAGAGTTTTCTTTTTCTTTTTATAATATATAGCATAACATACAAAATTCATATACCACAAACCTTAAGAGATATACCATAGTGAAAACTTAATATATACAAAATCTATCAGTTAAAAATAAATATACTAAAAACAAATAAATTTCTACATTTTTTTCTCTTTCCTTTATGTTATACCATAACAAATAAATTAACACACCACAAAGGAGACAAGAGATTGAGAATGGATAGAAAGCTACAGTAAAACTTTCAAGATTATAATTGTACATTCTTTGTCGAAATTTTAACAATAAGGCCATTTTGCTAAATATTTGAAAAGGGGGACATTTACTTAGTTTTGAGATTTATGGTTATTTTGCATCTCAACTATTTCTTTTTTGTAATTGCTCAGTGAATTTAATTGCTCGTAATCTTGCTAAAATAATTTTCTATGAATATGGCAAGAGTTTGGTGGTCGGAATTACTTGAATCTGTATAAATTTTTCATTGTGCTTGGTCGATGCCTAATAAAATGTTTCATCCTATTGAAAAAATAAATAAAGATTTCTTGTTTATTTTTCCCTCCAATTTTATTTATAATATTATTTTTTATTTTAAAAAATACTTATGTAATTACATGTAAAAAAAATTTAAAAAAAAAAAAAAGAAATTAAAAATATCTTACATAGTCTCAATGCCCTTCCATCTTCATTTTTTAAAGAGTAATGTGCGTTATAAATACTCAAATTTAACTACCGGTTGCAAATAAACACCTAGCGGTAATAATACGTTTTGGAACTCTGTAGGTACATAACCATTAAATATTAAGTCATTATTATTTTCTTATTGGTATATTTAAATTAATTTTTTAAAAATTTAATGATATTTTTCAATCAAGAATTGCCACGTGACAATTTCCATTTAACAGCCACCTACAAAAGTTAAGTATTTATTTACAACTGAGAGTTAAAGTTAGATATTTATGCCCCAAATTATTTTTTTTTAAATTCACATTTTTAAATAGGGTATTATATTTATTATTTTTTTCTACTACACTATTTGCTAACATGATTTTTTTAATAGTTTAAAATAATTGTTTTCTTTAGATTTTTTCACATTTTTAATAGTTTTAATTGTGTTTAACCATTCAAAAAAATTGTGCTTAAAGTAACGTGATTTTTTTTTTCTTTTTTTCATTTTTTTCTACTAGATTTTTTAATAGTTTAAATAGGGGATTGTTTTCTTCACATTTTTAAATAGGGCAAACTATACGATGATTTTTGTCGGATTTTTTTAAAAAGATAATTTATAATTGTTTTGTCCCTTAATCACGGAAGAGTTAAAAAAATATATCATCTTTCTTTTTTATAGAAAATAATAATAAAAAAAAAATCTTCATCAAATAAGATTAAAAATTTAAAATATATAAAAACCAAATCCTAATCCTATGAGGATGTTTTAAATTTTAAAATTAATAATAAATCCTAATAACTTGTTATAAATCTCTCCACATAATTTCTATATAAGACCATCTCGAACCAAATAATTCACAAACAATCATAGTAAGCAATATTCAACTAAGCTTATCATTTTCCTCAATCACACCTTCACCTCCATTAAATTAGTAGCAATTTTCTTGTATAGAAAGAGATTCTTTTTCTTCAGTTAGTGCAAGAATGGCGGTTGTTACTCGTGGTCGTTGCTACGTGAGGTTGAGTTTTGATGATACTCCTGATATTCCTACTCCTACTCGTCATGATGGTATTAAATTTATAGTCTTTCATGTACGCTTAAGCCACACAATCATCGACTACTCTGAGAACTTATTATTACCAACTACCACTATTTCTACTAAGACACATTACCTTGACCAAAGAAGCTTCTTGATAATGCATGACACCCTCACTCAAATCGTTCTCATGGCGTCGAATTTAGAGCTCCCCTTCATCGATCTTGCTACCCCCCGCATATCAACTTTTGCGTTGCGCAATTTAGAAGCCAACCCCAACTCCCTCTATGTCGCTGTATCTATCAATATCCATACCATAACTACACGCTTTCCTACTCCTCTTCAGCAACAGCAGCAAGACGAGGATGTACTTGACCGTAGCTTCAGAGAGGCGCTTGACACTGTTCAGACTGTCCCTGCCACGCAAGACTCCATTCGCGCCCTTCAAGACTTAAGCGATGATGACGACGGTTTGAGTAGCGAGACTTGCAGTATCTGTTTGGAGAAGATTTCATCTTTTGGTGATTGTAGAAGCAAAGGGGTAGAGATGCCTTGTTCTCATGTGTTTCACAAGGATTGCATTGTTCAATGGCTCGAAATTAGCCACTTGTGCCCTTTGTGCCGCTATCCAATGCCCACCACCACCACCACTTCCTCTTCATCTTCATCTTGATCAATGATGATACTGTTAAATTTACTCCTACTTTACAGATTATCAACTTACTGTAATTTTCTGTTTTATATATATTCAGCAAACTGTAACTTTGTTTTGGGTTGTAATTATTGTTTTCTTTTACCTTTTCTTTTTTTTTCTTTGTTAGAATGGTATGCCACTATTTTATCTTTCACAAATATTTCCATAAGAAAACTGTAAAAAAACATGTCCAACTTAAATAATCTTTTTTATCTGAGTTAAAAGTTTTTATTATTGTTGTTATTTATTTAGAAATATATCTTTCACAAATATTTCCATAAGAAAACTTTAAAAACATGTCCAACTTAAATAATCTTTCCCATCTGAGTTAAAAGTTTTTATTATTGTTGTTGTTATTTATTTGGAAATATAGATATATAGTTATAATCTATAAGAAACTAATACATGATTATGAAACTCAAGATATATAACAATCAAATTTGCGAGGGAAAAATATCGACAGCACAGTGTAATAAGAAAAGAAATAACGAAATGGAAAATAAGAACTAAGAAATATTGTCATAAGCTATCTTCAACAAGTTCTTACTACAAAAGTTAAACAAAAGAAAAAGGGTGAAGGGTTGAGGCTGCTTCAAAGAAATAATGACTAAAATGGTAAGAGCTAAGAAGAAATTATTGTCACAAACTATCTTCAACAAGTTCTTACTACAAAAATAAAAAAAAAAAATAGAAAAAAAAAAATGGTGAAGGGTTGAGGCTGCTTCTATTCTAGCCAATTACTCAAACAATAATTTATAATTTGGAAGGAATATAGTCTAACCTAAATCAACCAACAAGAACCTCAAAAAATCCAAGATGAAGCTGCTCAAAACTTCGTCCCCCTGTTTATTAAACATATCAAGTTAGAAAGGATACGAAATGATCATTAGTGTAATAAGAAATAAGCAATATCCTTTTTAATTAATGCCTGGACCAATTTAAACTATACCTCTCAAAAGAAAATAAACTAATAAATAGAGAAGCCACAATGAGAAGAGCAAATGGCCTTCCAACAACACCAGCTGATGTTGACCTATAGACAGCATAATTAGAGAGTTAGAACTTAGAACCACGGTACTTACTGAAGAGGATATAGATCATTGACAAATAATAGAAACTAAACCGAGTTAAAAGCTTCGACAGGAAACTGACCTAGCCACAAGCTCCTTAACTGACTCGGTTTTGAGCCCAAACCCAAGAGGGAAGAGTGGATCATAGTGCGGATCCCCATAATTCATTGGCAGTTGATCTACTGTCTTGAACCATGTCCTCGGAAGCTTCCCAGTGAATCCATAATCCCCGAAAAGAACATCAGCAACACCTTGTCCTTCAGATCCTGGTAACCATGCTGCCACCAAGGCATCCATTGAAGCAAGGTACGGTTCAATCACAATAGGTCTACCCGAAATCACAACTACCACACACTTAACACCCTGACAGACGTTGTTGATAACATTGGGCCCCGGATCAGCCATTGTGAGAGTTGTGCTGTCCCCTGCAGTTTCGGCATATGGGTGCTCGCCAACAACAACAATGGCGTATGCAAAGTCATTCGACTTGACAAACTCAGCATCAGGGTTCTCACTGTAGATCACCTCTGTGCTCGGATCAACTGTTGATTTTATAGCGTCAGCAATAGTAGTTCCTGCACATGAAAATGATGCTTATCACTATTGTTGTGACCATACTAGTTTCCAGGAATAATTTTTTTTCTTACATATTAAAGATTCATGGACATAAGTCATTGAACATAGGATCAAGCACATGGAACAGTAACAAAAATAATGAATGGAAACATTATTTGGCAGTAATAGCTTTAGATGTGTACTGAAGCCCATGCACACCTGTCTGCTAAGGCTACCTTCACGAAAAAAATCAAGGACTTGCAATTAAACTGACCCCGACCCATTGACATTACATAGACAATAAAAAGAACTAATAACCCAAACTACACCTGCTAAGAACACAAAACAAAGACACCTAATAACTGACCTCATGCATAAAATTTTCATCAGGTTACCACATATGAAATCATTTGATTATTATGTTAAGATAGTAAATACTTGTAGTACCAAACTTAACTGTCTAATGTTTTTAAAAGAAATATCGGCACTGAAATGTGATTCTTTTGGGAGGGTCTAAGTTGATGCAGTATTTCAAGTAAATAACAGTATTTTGTACTGAATTACAAGAATGAAAAAGGAAAAATACCCCTTGTATTTTTGTTTCCACTGAATCCTTGCCATGAAATTGTCCAACCACCACATTGATAACCCAAATTATCAGCATGAGCACCAGCAACAAGGATTTTGTGAACCTTCTTGGAGAGGGGTAATATTTGATTAGTTTCATTTTTTCCATTCTTCAGCAGCACCATTGATTTTCTTACTGCCTCTCTAGCCAAGTCTCTGTGTGCCTAATTAAGTGCCAAATCATCCATGTATAAAAGTTAATACAGAAATAAAGGGTTAGTGGAAGCTGCATTTTGACTTCGAGCATTACATGAAAGACTAGGAGACAAACAGGTACTTTGGAGTTTTATACAAATTCATTCCCTTGGAATTTTGATAATCCCTACCTGGCTTCCAAGCTCGTTTACTAAGCTATAATCAGCCAACGGATTTTCGAAAAGACCCATGGCAAACTTAACAAGCAAAATCCGCTGCACAGCATCATCAATTCTCTCCATGGGGATGATACCACTATTAACCAGGTTCGTAAGATCACTAATGAACTCACTGTAGTTGTAAGGAACCATAACCTGTATTTACAGAACCAAATTTAGAGTTTTATAGACACATTATTCATCCACTGCGCACTTTACTTTGCATAGGAAGAAAAACTAGATAATTCATTTCCTTCATTTCAAATCTGAGTAAATATGTTAACCACTAACCATATCAATGCCAGCTTGAACAGCAGCTTGGACAGAGTATGTGTAGTTAGCATGTGGTGGCGTGGTAATCCTGTCAATTCCTTCCCAATCTGATATAACAAAACCCTGAGTTTTCAACCAAAGCACCAAGTGCAGTTGGCATGAGATACTGTGAGTCAATGCTGGCCAGATAGAAATACAGTCAAGAGAAACAGACAAATCAAATTGATAGTTCATAATGATTAAAAACCAAAAACAGGTCAGAAACATGGAAGCAATTTAATCCTTGTATCTCAACTCCAGATTCTTCACTAACAATAAGAACTCATGTTAAAGCTTGGTATGGTTTGAAGTAAAATCCTTGTCAGAATTTTCCTTCTTTTCCTTTACATACCATTTTATTTTGTGAGCACATAGTAAGGAATATAACAATATACCTAATCTAACTGCAAAATAATTAAGGAGCAAATAAAAAACTATCAATCTCAGTTTAATTATATGAAGATATTTTCTCCCATAAATTATTAGTATACATAGTCAAGGATAGAAGGCTCTTTATCCTTGCATCTCTCAAAAATATGAGAAATGAGAATTCTCTGTAACCCCATTGCTCTTTTAAAGACAAAAGTGAATACAAGTAAGCCTACAATGTTTGTTTGGCAAAACATTCTTTGTTGTATAATTTCAAAATAAAACATTCAAATTGAAAACAAATGTGTTAGCATGGATCGTAAATTGTACTCAACCTTGAATTTAAGGGTATCTTTGAGAAAACCAGTAACTAGCTCACGGTTTGCGTGCATTTTTTCTCCATTCCAACTGGAGTAGGAAATCATAACCGTTGAGACACCCTTGATAACTGAATCAGAATAGGCGGGCATGTGAATGCTGAGCAAGCTATGCATATCAGTTAAAGTGTTGTTCTCGTTGATGCCTTTTGTTGTCCCACCATCACCTACAAAGTGCTTCGCACAAGCAGCAACCTTAGTCCTGCAGATATACAAGATAACACAAGCATATAGGTTGCCAGCATCAATAAGTGTTTGCGTTTCCACAAAAGAAAAGGGGAAAAAAAACAAAGACAACAATAACAGCACTACTAATAATAACATCATAATGCAAAAATTAATGAAAATAAATCAAATTGGTATTGTTTTTCTCTTTGGAGACAAGAAGTCGTACTTTCCACCAACATATGGAACTCCTTTCCGGGAATTGGAAGGAATATCTCCCTGTAAACCTGGAATGATCTCTGTCATTTCTTGCACAATTTTGTGATCCTCACTGTAGCTTTCATAACACCTACCCCATCTCGGATCTCTGCATACCTGCAGCAAAGGTTTCAGTTCACACAAGTTATGATAAAAACCCTTATACAGCAAAAGATGATTATATGTTACCGCAATGCATGGTGCAAAGACATAAGGAATGCCAGTAGCTCTGACTTCTAGAGCAGTGGCAGCACCAATCCTTCGAACCAGATCGGAATCCCTGTTTGCAATAGCTACAGAATATATAAAAGGCAACAAAAACCACCATATCCCAAGTTCTAGATAGTAAAAATACAACCAACTGAAAGTTTAGCAACTCTCAAAAATGGAGCTTATTATGACAAAACAAACAAAGAGTACGAACTTAAATCCACGCCAATTACTACTTGCCTTGTAGCTCCAAGGCCGACATTGTGCGGAAAGATTGTAGCATTATATACATTATTGTGTCCATGCACAGCATCAATACCATAGATCATTGGAATACCCAAACGACTAGAAAGAGCTCCCTTCTGAAATTCGTTTATCATATTAACCCAGTCTTCAGCACTAGCCTCAGGAAGTGGCGTACTACCACCACCACTCAATACACTACCTGCAAAAACAAATGTCACTCATTGATTTTACAAACTGTAAGTTGAAAATTTTGCTCTAAAATGATTGGTAAGGTAAAGATTTAGATTTACCAAAAATAACAAATAAAGAAGCTTGTAAATTAGGAAACTAACACAGATGATATAGAACCATAAACAGAATCATTTATTCTAAAGTAGAGTTTGAAGCAGTTCAGAAAGACATAATCACAAACACATTGGCGTATGCATAAATCACATTAGACTTTTCCCATACCAAAACAGACACAAGCAACTGAGAAGCAGAGTTTTATGTATAGTACCAATGGAGTAAGTTCTCATTGTCAAAACATTAGCTACACTCCTGTCAATCTGAGCCATCTGACCAATTTTCTCTTCTAGAGTCATTCGATTAAGAAGGTCCCTCAACCGAATCGCCACCGGTTGTTTTGGATCTTTGTACCTCACGTACTCTGCCTCCGCCATAGCTACCCACCACCATATCCACACGAACAACAACAACAACGATACTGAAACCCTAGCCATTATCACTCCTTTTCAACAACTTCTTCTACACTGCCAATAACCCAGAAAAAAAACACACACACACACACAATAGTATCAATCACTATAACACTCCCATTTCTGCGTTTGGTCACTAAGAAAAAGCAGGGGAAAAAAAATAAACTTCTACAGAAGCTCCAACTACGATTCAACTACACTACCAAGCTCCAACTACAGATTATTTATTCTGATCATCCAATGAAAACAGTGAAAGAAAGCAAAAACGAGAATCCTTATGTGTAAGTAAAAACACACTAAAAACTAATGAATAAAAATAAAAAAGACGATAAAAGGGAGAGTCTTATTACACTGTGAAAAAGAGAGAAAGAGAGAGCTTTAAGCTTTTGCCTGTGCTATTTGAGTTACAGAAGAGGAAAGAAAAAAAAAGAAAAAAAAAAAAAGCAGTGTTAGTAGTGAGAATCTGACTGCCTTAACTTTCTTTTACACTTTTATTTTGTTTTGTTGCTATTATATTATTGGTGAATAAATAGAGAGAGAGAGAGAGAGAGAGAGAGAGAGAGAGAGAGAGAGAGAGAGAGATGAGATACTATTGAATATTGTTTAGAAATAAAAATAAGAAAAGGGACGGTTTGAATGTGTTTTTTGTTTAAAGCTTTTATTTTTTTTTTTTCTCTGGGAACGTGGATTGGGTTGGGAGGAACAAGGTGGAGTGAGAGTGAGAGTGGGAAATCGTGTGAGTGAGCACTAAAGTAAGCTTAGCTTGGGAGACCCAATCACCCAACGTGGGGAGGGGACTGACACGGTGGTTGCTTCACCTCATCGCCGTGCATTCTCAAATCAAATCTCATTTATTATTATGTCATTTTTTAAGTTAGAAAAAGAAATTACAATCTATTTTTTATTTTTTTTTTTAGCTAATTAGAATTTTTGACATTTAAACTTTAACATATACTAAATTATACCTCTCAATTTTTCTGGCAGTTAAAAATTCCCCTTCAATTATTGAGATTGTTAAATTTAAGAACTTTTGTCCAATTTCATTCAATTTTGTCCAGTAACTTCTTCCACACAAAATGGAACCTTAAACTTTAAACTGTTATTTGAGTGTAAATAAAGTTTAAATTATTATTAAAAACTTAGTTAAGAGGTAAAAATAATGAAAATAGTGCTTCATCAAAATGAACCAGCACTCATATAAATTTTTCTACTCTATTTTTTAAAATATACTATAAAAATTTAATATTTTTTATTTTGCATTAAACTTTTACATTAATTATATTATACATTAATTTCCCTATTAATCTCTACATCACTAAAATATTATATTTATTAATTTTAAAAGTATAATATTAATTCATACACATACACATATAAAACAAGCAAAAATAATAATAAAATAAATTTAGAGCAATAAATAATACTTCCCTACATGTGTAGAGAAAATAAAAATAATCACTATCTATTGCTTGAAAGAAAATGTAAAATAGTCCAGTTATTTTTTAACTATTCTCTTTTTGAAGGAGCTAATGTGAGTGCTATAGTTAAAAAAATTAGCTTATAAATAATGTTTAATTATGAAAGTGCAACTAGTAGATTTTAATGATTCAAATTACCAAGTTATCTATCTTTAGATTGATTAATTTCAAGATATGAATTATGAACATGAATTAAAAGTCAAGCTGTAAATCACACATCAATTTACAAGCTTCATCTGCACTGAGAACACATCTCAGCTGACTAGTGCTTGGGTTCCCCGAACCAGGGTAAGTTCATCCACTAATTCTCAAAGGTTCATATTACAATTTTCAATTCTCTCTAAAGGAATCAAATACAACCTTAACAGCAACTAGTAATGAATTACCAACGACAATCAAGAACACTGATTGTTAACGCACAATCCCTTGTGCAGCAACTGAGCTCTTCTTCAACATGTCTTCAATCTGAAATCCCTTCAGATCTGATGATGAAGATGACACTGAACTCCCTTCAGTTTGAACTCAGCAATTTCAGATTCAGATCATTCCGCCATTGATGAACACTCTCAAGCTCCAAGATCTGACCTGTAATCACAACAACAAGAAACAAGATACGACTCTCTCTTCACAAACAACCGAAATAACTGTCTGAACGATTTAATGGATAACCACTTTACTAACAGAAACCGACTATTTATATATCCACAAAATAAGTCCAGCTGGCACTAACTAAAACTTAAATGAGACTCTCGTAAGCAAACGTTAGTGCAGATATAACAGACTAAAAATCCAGATACGACTAGACATTGAACAGAACAAACACTGTCACAAAATTATAACACTAACAAATTATATGATATTCATTAAGCTATAAATATTGTATTATTTTTTTTTAAAAAAAAAACTTTTTAGAATGTAGGTATGTGTAATATTAGTATATTTATTTTTTTTTAAATGAATAAAATATATTATAAAAAATTATTTTTAAATAATACAAAGATGTATAGAAAAATTAATATATGGTATAATATAAATGTGTGATAAAATAGAAAAAATAAAATTTTAATAGAGTATTAAAAAAAATAGAATAGACTAAGGAAGGTAGAGTAGTTTGGTTGGCTGCTGGTATTTCAGAATGGGGAGTTCTATTTGCATCCTATAAAATGATAAATACACCCTATTATTAAAAAAAAATATATAAACTTAAATAATTTTTAAAAGTTACTCTCAATATTTTTTTTAATGTTTTTCCTCACATTATTTTATATTAATTTCAATACTTATTTATGATTTTATTTTCATAATTTTTCTAACTCATGTATATTTTTTTTTTAAAAAAAAAAAAATCATATAATTTTTTATTTTAATTTTTTTGTCATAATATTTAAAATATAATTGATTTTTATTTAATAAGTATATTTTTTAAGAATATGAATTAGGGGAAAAAAAAAAGTTAAAAAAACTTAATACAATTAAAGATATAAATTTTATATAAAATAAAAATTATTAAAATATGGTGTTTTTAAAAATATTTGGAGTGTAAATAAAATTTAGAATTGAAATCAAGCAAAATTGAAAATCACTATACCATCTTTGCCCGTGATCATTAATAATTTAATAATTGCTCTTAAATAAGTAATAAGTAATTTTTTTTTGTTATCCAACAAAAGAAAAAGTAATAAGCGAAATTTTGGCTTTTTTTTTTTCCGTATTCCTTTTTTTGTGATTTTCTTAAAATTCTTTATTGCATGGTCTGCTTTGGCTTTATAAGACAAAATATGCCCCACAACTTTTAATATTCAAACTCAGCAAATAAAAAAAAAAAAATTATATTCAAAATAATAATGATAAGCAATCCCAGCAATATATTCTTTATAATTAATTGGAGAGGAGAATACAAAATCCAAACTTTGATTAGCTTATTATAAATGGAGAATACAAAATCCAAACTTTAATTTGCTTAAAAAACAACTTGGAAAAGTAAAGCTAGAAAGAAATCTCATAGTCGAATCTTAAACCTGCATCATATTTATTCTTCTATTTAATATATAGTCTGTATCTTTTTCTTTTTCCATTTTCCACCTCTCTCTATCTTTTATATGAGTTATCTTTCTCACCCCTTCTTTCCTTCTTTTTCATCTATTTTCATTTCTACTTTCATAGTTTCATTTTCAATGCCTCACAAGTCTTGTTATTCCTTTTCAAACACTTTATTTCTTTCTCATATTATATGACATTTAGTTAAAAGGAATAAAAGTATACAGTAAGAATGGAATTAAATTTAAAAGGTATAAAAAAATTGATAAAAAATTATTATTTTTTTTATTATTTAGCATTAAAACAGTCTTTTTTCTATTTTAAAATGGAATAGTCAATTCAATAAAATAATGGAAAAATCATTTCATTGGAATGACATTCCAATAGTTTAAAATGCTACCAAAAAATAAAAATTGTTTCTTTTATATTTCATTTTATTTCACTACTTCCAACCAAACGTTACCTAAAGTCTATTTCTTTTATCCCTTTTATTATTTTATTTTTTATATCACACTTACTCCTGAACCAAAATTGTTTACACTGGCCTCAAGTCTCAAAATAAATAAATTATTATTTATTACGAAATTAATTTGTAAACAGAAAAAGAAAAAGAATAATTCTACAATATACTATTTAAAAAGGGTGCACTGATATATATTTATCTGTTTCGGCACCTAGAGAAATTTTTTAGTCTATTTTTTTCATTATCGTATATATTGTTGTTATTTGACATTTTGCAAAATTTTAATAAATCTAAAAAAAATTAAACGCCAAAAATAGAATTCAAATAGTCTATTGCTTACGTGATTCTTTTATAATATACACATGTGAAATAGATTATTTGAATATTATTTTTTATATTATAAATTATTCTAAATTTATTAAAATTTGGCCGATGATGTCTTAAATAAACTATAGCGTACACGACTAAGAAAAAAAAATCTGAATACCGAAACAAATAAGAATTGCATCAGTGTTGTTCTTTTTATGAGGGTGCATTGTAAATCACAAAAATAAAACCTTAAACAAAATTGAGGGAGTAAAAAATATATTTCCCTTTCTTTTTTTTCTCTTTTTTGAATAAACATATTTTTATTTTCATTTTTTTTAACTGGAAATTTTCATTTAACTAGACCAATTCGGTCTCAACAATGACAAAAACATCAATTGAGATATTAGATCTCAAAAAAATGCAATCAACATATAAATGAGAAACTCTAACCACATAACGAGCAACTTAATTAACAGATCGTTTGACAAATTTTAAAGAAACATCACTTACAAAAACAATAATTACAATCGTCAACAACACTTTCAAAGATGGAATGCATGATATTGGGACTATGAACAACCTCCACCAGCACCAGACATTGGACTCAACAACTTTAACCACCAGAAAATCACGCTTCAACCACGACAGCACCTCCTTAAGCGTCATGGCCTATGCAACTTCAGGCAGCACAAGACCCTCCTTCATCCCCAAGATACCAGCCATCAAAAAACTCAGATGATCTCTAATCACACCACCATAACCATACTACGTATCCTCCTCAAACAACTTCAATATTCACTTTAAAGTAAATTACAAAGTAATTTTTTTGCAATAAATTTTAGGTTTTTTTGTTTATATATTGAAGAGATAGATTCGAACATAGAATTATTTTTGTGAAAAGAGATACCTTATGTCTATAATTATTTTGAAGCTTCTTTTTCTTATTGTAACGATTAATACTATTATTTCTTTGAAAAGGAGGTATTCCCCATAATAATGAAAGAGTAGAGGAGAAACTTTATGACACATTAATGCATGGCATAATAAGTTAAAAGATGACTCTTACCATACGGGTAACCCATCTATTTTACACATCCACGCAAAGAACTCAAGTTGGACCTACCAAAAATATATATTGATTGCTTTGAAATAACTTATGACATTAATTATTGCCTAATCATGCTTTGTTTAAAGAAGTTATATTTCCAACCAAAAATGAAAGTCCCTTTTATCAGATTCTTTTCCAAACTTTTGTTAGTTTCCGGCCAAAGATAGATGGACTCAAAAAGTTGAAAACCCAATTTGAAAGCAATTTAGTATTGTTTTTCTATTCTTCAAAATCCTATTCACACTCCGCAACTTAAAAACTTAAATAACAAAGTTTAACGGCAAAACAAAGAACCTTTTAAATTTTTAGTTTTAGGTTTCGCAAAACAAAGACCTTATCTCACTTGAATTGTGGAAAAAGTTATACCACATACAAGACCAAACGACAAACAAAACAGCAAGCCAAAGCTACCAAATGGAATATGTCTCATGCTTATGCAAAAGATATCAAGGCCATTCTCAAATGTCATATATACACACCACGTTTGTTAATTGAACATAACCAATTTTACAACAAAGAGACAACAAACACATTTCAAAATATTAAAAATACCACCAAAACAAGCCCATAGATATGTCTTGGAGAAACAGAACTGGTGGAGCTACCTCTGTTCAGCCGAGAACAACTAACCGTCCCATTTATGAAGATTTCCAGCCACGGATTGAAAATTTCGAACAAGAAGCAGCTCACATTGCAATTGTACATGTTCCTGGTCTGTGTTCTAACCAACTATACCATAAATTAACTTCTGTCTACTTACTTGTTTACAAAATAAATGTTCATTTTGTCATTTATAGCACAATTAAGAATCAATAATTTGGTACGACTCCTCTAAATCTAGGAAACTAAGATATCAAACCATATGCTATTTGATGACCAAATACAATGAAGTTGACTTACAAACAACTGTTACATCATTAAAATTAACAATAATGGTACCATGTTTGTATAATAAATTCATTTCTAATATTTTACTTATTTAACATAATACCATGTCAGACAAGATATAAATCCTACAAAAACAAAATCCAGATAATTAATTAGCATTATCCTTAATTTTAGCATTTTCCTTAATTGACTTACAATATTATTTGGAATTGCCTCAAACTTCTCTTCAGGTTTTGTGAAGGAGCAACTGAAGATCACATACGAGGATGGTAAATTACGAGTCCAAGGACAGCGACCTCTTCTGAACAACAGACGGAGTCGTTTCAGCCAGCTTCTTCCACTCCCAGAAAACTGCAAGGAGGGCAAAATCCATGCCAAATTTCACAATGGAATTCTTACCATTACCATGCCAAAGGAGGTTCCCCAAACAACAACGAACGTGTCTCCTACAGAAGAAAAGCCTCCTGCAGAGAAAAAAACTCAAGCAAATATTAATGACATGACTCCTTCCAAAGCAACTGAAACTAAAGAAACTCCTTCTACTTCTGCCCCTACTCGAAAAGCTGCAGTTGCAGCTGAGGCAAGAGCACAAACGGATCAGAAGAAGAAACTTCCAACAGCTACCAACGACATTAATGCTGAGAAAATATCTCAGAAAACTTCTGCTGCAGAGAAGAAAGCAGAAAAGGGTCAGGAAGGAGTTCCTAAAACAGTTGCTTCAATTGCAGATAAAGATGAAAAACAGAGAATTGAGAAAACGATGGGTGGTATTTTGAGCCCTCAGAAAGAGCCCCTTGAGCCAAAGAAGCAAAAGGATATTCCAGAGGAAATTATTCCTAAACAAAGAGTGGTTGATAGTGAAATACGGGAGGTAGCTTTGATTGATTCTCAAAAACATACTAGTGTGGCAAAATCTCGAAAAGAACAGGAAGTAAGTTCTCCAAAGGAAAGAGAGGAAAAGCAGAAGACCGCAAATGAGAATCTTGGGAAAATAGTAAAATCTGAGAAAACTGCAGACAGGGGTTCGGAGAAGGAAACTGAAAGTACCAAGAAAGCTAAAGAATCATCAGGACCCTTAGCTGGAGCAGTGAATGTGTCCAAGATTTTAAATGATGGAAAGGAAACTTTCCAGAAATTGGTTTCAAGCACTGCAAAAGAAGAAAAGTCCAAGGAGGAAAATAGCAGTTCTACAAATGAAAATAAGATGGGAGTGAAGTATATGGCAGAAACTGCAAAACAGACTGTTACAAATGTAGTAAAGAGGCTAAATGATGACGATAGGCAATTATTAATAAATATTGGTGCTGCAGTTCTGGTAATTGTAGCACTTGGGGCTTATGTTACCTACAGCTACGGGTCCTCTCCAAAACGCGAAAACTAGTCTTCTTAAGTTGTCAATGTAATTGTCTCCATTTATGTTGTAAGTTTAATTTATCCTAGCTTTCAAAATCAAGTATCAGGTGTTCCTAATGTTGTAACATATATGTACATATGTTTGTCTTTTAATAAGGACATGAAATAATATACAAGTGGTTTGCTTTAACTTTTAAAGTCTTGCACCTATTCACTTATGTCAAGGCTTTTAAAGAACACTTTCTCTAAATAGTTATTTTCCAATAGATCAATATTTGACCCGACGAGATCACGGAAAAATGGAGAATGCATTAGGAGAACACATGTGAGTTGGAAATGGAATTGCTATTCCTGTAGATAGGTTCCCCTCCTTTTCAAGCTTATCGACAACACCTGTAACACTAGCATTGACATTGGCATTGCTACCTTAAGTAGTTAGTTGAGTTCTTCTTAAGAGATGGAGCTTTTCTCGAAACCTTCATTTCTTTGGAAATTTCGATGATGAAGAATTTGAAAAGGTGTCAAAGTTAATCAAGGTTTTCAAGTTATGACCCTTCAATCAAGATTCTGACAATTGCAAGACATAGCAAGTAGAAGATTATGGTACCTAACAAGCACCCAATCCTCTTAGTTTCCTTTTATGAGGAAAATTGTGGTCCCATCTAAGGTTTAAGCTTTTAACATACTTTTTTCTATGGGGAATTTAAATACTAATGACAATCTCAAAGAAGAAGACACCTTCCCTTGGCGTTAACCCCATATCGGTACATTCTATGCAAAAAAAGCAACAAGCCCTAGCCTCCCAAGACCATCTTTTCATACACTACTCTTTCTCAAATTTAATTTGGTCCTTCCTTGTTGTTGGGGGCTTTTGGTGTTTTCTAGGTTCGAACCGACCATTGTGAAGATATTTTAGTGCATTGTGGAGGGTTACAGCTGAAGTCCAACAAAAACCTTGGAATGTTGCTTCACAAGCGACTTGTCGTGAGCTTTGGTTAGAAAGAAATAGGAGGCCTATGTTGATTGGGGAAACTTTTTGTATTAATTGTGTTTTAGTTTGTAAAATTAGAGTATGTGTTTCTTTATTTTTCTGTTTCCCCAAATTTCATGTTTTTCCCTGTCACAGGGGAGGGTTCTTAATAAACTTTGGAGGAGGTCACTCATGGACATGTGTGACCTTTGTTACTTTTTCAAAAAAGAAGAAGAAATAAATAAATAAGAAAATCTTTCAAGATTTTGAATTGGGTATCAACTTTCAACTTTGGGATTGTATTACATTTTGGGTGGTTTAGATCTTTAGAACTAAGGATTTTGCATTCTTGTTTCTAATTGATCGTTAACTATTTAAGTATTTAAGCAAAGTATGATTCCAAACAAATAATAGAACAATGAAGTAAACTGAGTAGAAATTGTATACTGAAGCAAGGGAAAAACTATTACACTAATGGCCCCTTGGGACGACAGTGATGCAAAGACATTGATCTTAATTCTTGCATACCCACTCTGTTCCCTTGCTAACTTATTTATGCCATCCTACTTACTACTCAAACTCTCCTCAATACAATGAGTCATACCCGTTTTTATTTGCTACATCCTTCCACATCCTACTAATCCTAGTGTCTAACATAGTTATATTTTATCATCTATTGACATTGTAAATCTATTGGATTTCCTCTACCTATTATACTCTCAGTTTCTTATTAAAAATAATTGGACTACACCACTTCTAGGAGCAGATGATACGAAAATGACTAATTTGACCCTAAATGATGATTTTGTTGCCATTCTCCTCTAGACTACATTGATGTACAAGGGCAAATAAGCAAGTTAAAAATGGAGTCACATGGTTCCTTCGGTCGCACTAAATGTCAAGGGGTTTTAGAAATGTCATTCTAAAATAGAGGAACAACTCTCTTCTAATGAAGTGGTTAAGGCTTTTTCCAAAAGAAGGTGGTACACTATAGTTTGGGGTGGGTGATCAAAAACAAAATTGATCTTAATGAGAATTGATGGGATTAGGGGTGAGAATTGGCACATTGGTGCCCTTGGAAGGCCATTGCATCCTTGTGTGAAAATTATGCAACTTGTTCCTTTCATGGTTGGATCCTTGGAAGATGTAGTAGGGATGGCAAAAGATAGAGTTTGTGTATGCCTATTCCACGATACTGCCCTATTATTTCTAGTTGGTATCTTACAAAAATTACTACACCAGGTACAGGATTAAGTGTACTTATAATTTATATTGATAAAAAGTTTAATTATGTTAGTAGTGTGTGTTTAATTAATTTTATAAGTTTAGATTATGTGTTAACTCCATGCAACATAAAGTATAACAGTATAAGAATATATTTGTATTATAAAATTTAAATACTAATGTAGTAGTATATTTTTTCACAAAAAAAAATTGAGACGGGTCACATGTCCATGAGTGACCCTAACCAAAATTTATTAGACAGCCTCACTTAATAACAATCGAGAAATATAACTATAAAGGAAGACATAAATAATCTTACTAGAACCTTTCCATCTAATCATTCTAATACCTAAGGTATTAGTATATATATATAGTTACATGTTTTCACTAATTATAAAGTTTATTTTATTTATAATTTAATAATAGTCATATTGTATATACTAAGATACTAATTAAATTTAGAAATAAAAGTAATTTTTTTATAATGTAGTTTTTGAAATAAATTTAAATGTTTGAAAGAAAATGTACTTATGAAATAACTAAAAATATGTATGATTATAATAGAGTAGTAGGGTTGGGTCCAAATGTACTCATAACCTAACCGAAACCCGACTTCTAACGTATTCTACCCAATCCTCAAATTCAATTAGTCATAGTTAAGGTATCCACAGGTAAACATTTCTCTAGACAAAACTGTAATCCCTAGAACGATGGCTTTCCCAATTTAGCAGGAATCCTTGGATGGAAAAAATTCAAAATTTGCAAGCAATGAAGTGGATGAACAAGTCTCTAGGAAGTTCCATTTCTAGTGAAAGTTGAATGATAGAGAAATCATTGTTTGAAAGACTTGAGCAATTTGCAGATCTATACAAGGAAAACGGACCTGGTTGGGTGATAAAATAGAATCTTTGAAGATGTAAGAACAAATATTGACTACATTTGATAAGACATCCTAAACAAATTTTAATCTATAATCTATAATTTTCTCAATTTGAATTCTGACCATGCATGAATCCCATGAGAGTACAATATTCGCCAAGCTGACCGTGCAAAATTAAATAAAAGTGCAAGAGACTAGTAAGTTAAATCACCCAAAAGGGATGGAAATTTTTGGACCACAAAAGAAAATCATGTAAGAATTAGAATCTAATGATACTCATCAGAAACATCATCTCCATTAAATCCATTACTAGTATCCTCATCAACTACAGATTTATTTTTAGGTTTTGACGATCTACCGGAAGATTTCAAAGGTTTCCTAACCTTCTCTGCCTGCAGCTCCAATCCCTTCTCTGAAGGTTTCCTTTTTCTTTTTAAGCGTGTTTCCCCAGCATCCTCTGCAAAACAATTATTTACTTTCATTTAAATAAACACTACGCCATTAAAATGAAGACAAAGCAGCATATCCAGGACAGAGTTAGAGGGGCACCACAACAAAAGCCATGTCTATGTCAATGGGCCAGGACTATTAATACCACCCTTCATTATTTTTCTCTTTCCATGTAGTTTGTGTTTATTTAGCTAAAGGTATCTTAATTTAGCATACAGTAACAGTGTGAAGGATATGATTTTAGTTTGAGTTTGGAATTCAGACTATACAAGCCAATAATCAAGGCCAGACAACCAGCGAGTATATAATCTAAAGACCATTTTACTGAAAATATGCATTAAAATATTTTTATGTATATTGTACCTTCAAGTGGACTTGATGCATGATTCATTGCTCCTCCATTTGGCTCACCATCTTCTGAAAGAGGGGATCCAGAATTATTACTGTCCACTAACTTAGACAAGCTCTCTAAGCACTTCTCTGGCTGCTCAGGAACATCAGGAGAAGGAATTGCAGGCAAAAAGCACAATTCCTCTAGTGACATATCTGAATCACTGAAAGCTGAATCTTTCTCCACTGTGACAATATCAACGTCATCATCTTCATTGGCATCAGACTCTTTCACCTGCAAAGAATATATGTGACTTACAGGTCCTAGAACATTAACTATAAAAAAACGTAAAAGGTTAATTTATTCTCACCTTCTCAGTTTCAGGAATCAGATCAAATTCGTCTTCTCGTTCAACATATTCCTCATTTTCCTCAAGCTCTTTAAAATCAGGAGCAAATGCACTCCAGTTCTCGGTATAGTCTTTGGCCCATATATAAACCAGGCCCGTCAAGGAAACAGAGACAATAATAGGGTGAACAGGATGCCATGCTAAATCAATCAAGGCCTCCTTTGGCCCTTCAAGGATTTTAACAAGATGCCCGGCTCTATCCCATATGTAAATCTTGTGCTCTCCTTTGCTTGCAGAGCCACCAATCACCCACTCACCATCACCACTGAAACAAGGCGCTTTCCAGTGCATCTTTGTGATGGAATCTTGAAACTCCCGGAAAAGTGTTAAGCAATTTGAACCAACCCTCTTCAATTTCTCAACCAGATCTTCCTCCTCTATGGTCTCACTTAGGCCATCAAGGGCTTTAAGTCCATCTTTTAATGGAAGAAGGTTTTCATAGATTCTAATTGTTCTATCATTTGAATTTGTAAGCAGATACTGTCCATTTCTGCTGAAAATTATGTTCTTAATGACAGCACCCCCAGAAGTAGGAACCATAGCACGCACTTGGGCACTTTTGTAATCTACCACAAGTATTTCACCTTTGGAATTCCCCACGTAAACCACATCCCCATACTTGTTAAAACAAGCAGCAGTGGGAGTGAACGGGGGTGTTCCATCAGAAAATTTATTCTTTGGTGGAGGAGCAGCTCCATTGCCATTGTCAGAAACAGAAACTGGAAGCACAGTTGTGTTTCCTGTATTCAAATCAACAATCATTGGAGCAGAAGAAAGGGGACACGCCAAACAAAGGGATGGAGTAGAAGAACCAGGATGCAGACGAGCTTGTAGAGGGGTCTGCTGCAGAGTTGTACGTGTTATCTTCTCGCCACTAACAACATCCCATAGTGTCAACGACTTATCAGCAGCAGATACAAGAATACGATGACCGTATTTTGACCAACATACACTTGTAATGGCAGCACTGCAATCTTTATCCTTTAGCTCCTTGGCAATGCCTCTTGTCTCAAAATCCCATATAATGCAACTCCCATCAGAGCATCCAGCTTTTCAAGAATACAAATTCCAAATCAATACATGAAAAAGATAACATTTAAATATCACCAGCAAATAACAAAATCAAAATATAACAAAAGGGGAGAGAGCATGCATCCACTCAACTAAATAATCATGAAAATTTCCTGGTTTCCTGTCCTAGGTCATCCCCAGCATACCAAATCAACAATGCAAATTTGTGCACGGAATGCTACAAACTAGAATCCATATTTGAAGCAAAGGTAAAAAACATTAATCAGAATTAATTCATTTTTCTTAACACAACTAATCCCAAATATATGCCTAAAACTGACAAGTTGAGACAAACAAAGCCACTTTTCACTAACTTGAGCCGTATTTTCAAAGTCAGGTAGAATGAAAAACTTTTTTTTTTGGCAGAGAATTAAAAACTTACACAGACGAAATTCTACATGATGACAAATAAGCGACAGTAAGCTCCACTACAGTAACTAATTTCAAGGCTACCCAGATAGCCACATTATCAAAGGCATGCCAATTTGCACCAACTCGCGAAAACACGCATATATAGTAAACTCTGCACAGTAAAGTACAGAAAAAACATAAGGGAAATAGCTAAAAGTGCGAATATTACCAGCAAGAAGGGTGCCGCGACGATTAAAAGCAATGCACTTCATGACCCCATGTTCCAAATACTCTTCTATAACTTCAGGGAAATCCCCTTGCAAAGGATCTTTACCGAAAAAAAAATAGAAAAAACAGAAAGCACGAAAAAGTTCAGGCAATTATAAAACTTGACTATAAAATGACAAACCCATCATCAGAAATTTGTAAAATTCCATCAAATAAATTAGGAAAGGAGAAAAGCTTACCGATTATAGGGGCGTTCATCGTATATATGTACGAGGTTTGAGAGTCAAAGCTTAGGCTTTATGATGCGAATGGAGGCGGAGTGAATTTGGAATTGAGAATGAAGATATGCGAAACAAAATCTGAAGAAGAAAGGGAATCAAAAACACTTTGTTCTGAGTCTGAGTTGGATTTCAGAGACCAGCTCTGGTTCTCCTTCAGTCACACTCAGTCACTCGCTTCTCTTTTCCCTCTTCTTTTTCACAGAAGCTCTGGCCCCGAATTTGAAGCCCATAAAGTAATCGAACAACAAGTCCAGCCCGATTTTATATATGTTCGTACGAAAAAAAATAAAAAATAAAACAAACTAACAATTTTACAAATACTATTTTGGACTCTGTATTTTACAAAAATTATAGATTAGATCATCTATTTTGTTAAATAACAAAATGGGCCTTGTATTTTCCAAAATGGTAAAAATAGAATCTTGAGCTTATTTTTGACAATTTTTTTTAATATAACCAATTTGAAGACAATTCCTAACACGAACAGATATAGAAAATATAAACAGTTTTATGATAATACATTTAGATCGGATTATTATTAAATTTTATTTTGACAAAAAATTAGTTCAAGGTCTTATTTGTACTATTTTGGAAAATACATGGTCTATTTTGTTATTTAACAAAATAGATGGTCTAATTAGTAACTTTTGCAAAACACAATATCCAAAATAGAATTGACCCTAATTTTTATTTTGGCTTAGGATTTTTGTTCCAAAATTTTAATATTATTATAATCTTTGAATTTTTTAGTATGTTAAAAATAGTCTTTCAACTATTTATAATATTATAAACTAGTTATTCTGTTTGGTTTTATTATACGTAGTAAATAAAATAATAATGTCAACACCGCATGTGTAATTAATTTTTAAAACATATTTCAAAAGTTTTAATTTAGTTTTACATCATTTTTTTAATGATTAATTAATTTTTAATTTAATGATCTTTTAAAAAATACAATTTTCTTTAATTTTAAATTATTCACATCACTTGGTGATGACATGATAATTGCCTAAACAATCTCTTTATTATTCCATTTATTTCAGTTGTCATGTATGATAAAACTTAATAGAAGAACCACTTTATAATACTTTGAGTTGATAATTACCTAAACAGTCTCTTTATTATTCCATTCATTTCAATTGTCATGTATGATAAAACTTAATAGAAGAACCACTTTATAATACTTTGAGTTGTTCGAGTACTATTTTTAACAAGTTAAGAAAAATCCAAGAACACAATAATATATTAGTCATAATTCATGTTATTTTTTAAGTTACCAAAACTTATTATTTTCTACTTAAAAAGTAAATATTATATACACATTTCACAAATCACATGTATTAAATATATCTTCATATAAATATATTTTTTGTTAGATACTAATTAAATTGACATTAAACAATTATATTATATCAAATACATAAATATTTTTTTTTATATTTAATAATAAGGATAATGACATTATAAAATAGTTACAAATATCTTAAAATTGAAGTCGTGAATAAGAAGTACTTTATATATATATACTAGATGAAAGTTACGTGGCGAGCCACGTAAATATTAATTTTATTAAAGTTCTAGTAATTTTTGATTAAGGATTCAGTAATTAATTGTAAATCATTTTTTAAACGATTTGTTTTATAAAAGTAAACTTGTTAAGAATGTCGTATATAAACATATGATATACACATTGTTTTCAATAATAAACAGTAAGTTTATCTCAATATATTTATACTCATATAGTAATTATTCTTAATGTAATAAAGTAATTTATGTGTTCCAATCGATTGGCTGGACTACTTTATATCGTACTTTTTTCTTTGGTTGCTCGTCTTCTTCTATATTAATAGGTGTCTTTCCTCGTTTTTTGCCCCACGTATTTTTAAAAAGACTAAAAATTAGTTTTAAGGAAGAACATAAAACAAACAGAAGAGATTAAATATATTTTGATTACCTTAAGAGCACCATCTATTCTAATTGGTCTCAATGGTACTATTAGCTCTATCAAGCTATCAAAATATGATATCAGCTTGGCATAGTTTGGCTCTTCATCAAACTTCATATTTGTATCAACTTCAAGAAACTGCTTGAATGGTGCTGGACAAAAGCAGCACATCAACTCAGGGGAAATAGCCATCTTTTTCTTACATACCAGAAAGCTTTTGTTCTCACCTTGCAGATCATTTAGAGCAATGTTAGAAAGAGTGTAATCATGTATCAGAAGTTTTAAGCACGTTTCGTAAAGCAACAACTCACCTGATAACCTTGCCAGGGTAACCTTCCTTTTATGAGGAAGACTAACGTGTCTGCTAAGGACTCGATATCATCCCGTGTCAGCATTGAAATGAGACATCTCCTCCCTCTGATCATCTGGTACTTTCTGTTGTGCAAGCAAATCTTCTTCCTTCCTCTATAATTAACACAAACAAAATGTTAGACTATGGCTGGCTAAATGAAATTGAACTTCAAATCAGTGAGAGAGAAAAAAAAGCATAATTGGTTTTTTTTTTGTTTTTTGCTAATTAAGTTTATTTCATGTATACAATTCATAAAAAATAGATTTTTATTGACAAATTATTAAGTGATTAAGAAGAAAAAAGAAAAACCTTTTATAGCCAAACTGGTTAAACCTGATAAGATTTATTTGTGCACACTCACCCGATCAAAAAACAACTTAATGAAGTTACATTAAATTAAAACAACTCAATTTGAGAGCTACATTTCCATATATACATATACAAATACAAATACAACACTGGACTTCCCTTCCCATGTTTAAGAATTACAATAAATAACACAGCCAAAGTGACACTTTTCATGGCTGACAGTGACAAACTCATCATCTTACTTAGATGATGGAAAACTGTAGGAATTAATACCTACACCTCAGCAAGAGAAAAATCAGAAAACCAAGTCAATTAATATCTTTATGACTCAGTCAAACCTTCCTTTTTGACCTGTGCATTAAATTCTAAAACGACAGCCTTAATTTCCTAGCTACACGTCGTTTAAGCCATACCAGAAACCCTAATCTAAATCAGTCATATATATACTCTCATTTCTATTCAACACACACACGCACAACTTAGAAAACCTAGCAGTCGATTTCCTTCTTCACTGTTCTTCTTTGAAGAACATGAAGAACAATAAACACACTACCCAGAAAAACTCAACCAGTAAAATAAAACCCCGAGTCGTGATACACAACAACCCAGAACTTTATATCCCCTCAAACCCGAACACCTTCTTCGTTGTTCTTCACTGAAGAATACGAAGAACAGCCCTTTTACACAACCCAGAACAACCCAGAAATTTCCCTCTCTGCCCAGAAAAATAAACCCAGAAAAATAGCATAAACACAATAGTAATTGCAGAAAAATAAAATGGAGAGAACACACCAAAATTTTATAGAGGTTCCCCTAAAATTGTGCGGGTACGTCCTCTTCGAGCTCGCCTCGTTCCACTATGAATCTTCAGAGTTACAAAGCTTGGATTCCAACTCACAATGGTAAGAGTGGTAATCCGAATATATATACAATATTTTCTTGCTCTCTATTCTCTCTGTTTCTCTCAACAATCACTACTAACAATTGTGTATTTTTCCTTCTTTGTTACATGAACAACACCTTCTTGAGTTGTGGATCTCCAAACCCAAACTAGGGCTTCAAGGCAAAACCTTTGTAAGCCTCAACCACGAACTCCCTCTATTTTGTTGCTCTGTATTGATCTCTAGAAGAATCTGAATATTTGTCTCTGATCTGGTTTTGTAATGTTCAGTCTTTTGTTGTGTTGTCACTGATCTGGATTTTTTCTTCACCTTCTGATGTTGTAATCTTTGGCTTTATATATAGTAGTGGAATACAGGAGAAGAGTTAATAATAAAGTTTTAACAAACTTTATTAATTAACTTATAAACCTGTCTAGGTAAATAGAGGCCTGAGGCCACATAAGATTTTTACTGCCTTTGTAATCTCTATGTAAAAAATCTGGTTTGACAGTGTATAGATAATATGGGATTTACTTCAACAATTTCCACCTAAACCCCATATGAACTGTGCACTGTAGTCTCTGTGTTGTTTGAGTGTAACTGAGGGTCTTAGCTCGAACCCATTAAGGGTTTTACCAACCTGTGTCAATCCCCAATAAGCTTAAGCAAAGCTTAAACTTATTGAGGGACACAACCTTAGTGCCCATGTCTGCTGGATTCACTTCAGTAGGCACTTTGTCTATCCCGATCTGTCCTTGTGAAACTTTATCCCTGATAAAGTGATATTTTATCTCAATGTGTTTTGTCCTATCATGAAAAACTGGGTTTTTGCATAAATAGATGCTGCTCTGACTATCGGAGTAGATTATAGGCTCCTTTTTCATTAACTTCAGCTCCTCCATAAGCCCTTTTAACCATAGAGCCTCTTTAATAGCTTCTGTAGTAGCTATATATTCAGATTCAGTAGTGGACAACGCCACTACTGGCTGTAATTGTACTTTCCAACTAGTACAATTTCCCCCCGTTAAGAAAAAGTAGGCCGAAGTAGATCTTCTAGTGTCCCTGTCCCCCGCATAATCTGCATCAGTGAACCCTTCGATGTTCTGATGTGTTTGGTGACCCTGATAGACCAATCCCAACTTAGATGTACCTTTTAAGTATCTCATAAGCCATTTCATGGCTTTCCAATGCTCCTTTCCAGGACTAGACATGAACCTGCTTAGCACACTGATTGCATAAGCAAGGTCAGGTCTAGTACTAACCATCAAGTACATTATGGACCCCACTGCATTAGAGTAGGGAACATTCGCCATCTCTTCTTGTTCTAACTTGGTCTTAGGGCACATAGATTTAGACATAAGGTATTGGTTGGTAATCGGTTGTGAAACAACCTTCGAATCTTTCATAGAAAACTTTTCTATGATCTTGTTGATATAGTCTTCCTGATGTAGCATGAGTTTCCCTTTGCCTCTATCCCTTTGAATGTTGATCCCCAAAATCTTAGTAGCCACACCTATGTCCTTCATTTCAAATTCCGACTTGAGCAAATCCTTGACCTTGTTGACATTTGACCTCTCCTTGCTAATTATTAGCATATCATCCACATAAAGTAGCAAGTAAGTGACTTTAGTAATTTCCGAACCTTTAAAATACAAACAGTGGTCATAGTAGCTTCTATTGAACCCTTGTTTGGTCATAAAGGTGTCAAACCGTTTGTTCCATTGTCTCGGGGATTGCTTCAATCCATAAAGAGACTTGTCAAGCTTGCAAACATGGTCTTCCTTGCCTTTAACCACAAACCCCTTTGGCTGCTCCATATAGATGTCTTCTTCTAGATCCCCATGTAGAAAAGTTGTGGTCACGTCCATTTGGTCAATCTCCATGTCAAACTGAGTAGCTAGTGCGAGCATCAACCTTATAGTCTTATATTTCACCACTAGTGAGAATATTTCTGTGAAGTCTATCCCTTCTTTCTGTGTGAACCCCTTTGCCACCAATCTCGCTTTGAACCTTACCGGTTCATCCTCGGTTCTCCCTTCCTTGACTTTGAAAAGCCATTTGCAAGATACCACACTCTTGCCATCGGGTCTAAGTACAACTCTCCAAGTTTTATTCTTTATGAGAGAGTACATTTCCTCCTTCATTGCTTTCAACCAAGCCTTGTAGTTTCGGTCTTTGAGTGCTTCTTCATAAGATTGTGGCTCATAGATCTCAGCTTTAAGTTTGCACATATAGGCATAGGCAATACTCTCATCCCACACATTGTAACTGTACTTCTGGTTCGGTTTAAGGACTCTTTTAGCTCTATCTCTTGTAAGCTGATATTCTATGAGGTCTTCCTGATTCCCGTCTTCCTCATCTTGAACTTCATGTTCCACCTGAACTTGTTCCACCTGATTTGGTGCTTCTTGAGGTTCCATTTGAATTTGTTCCACTTGATCTGGATTCGGTTCCACTTCAGTTGGGCCGGTTTGAGAGACTCCAATAGATGTACCAGTAGGGTTAGTTTCTGTGGAACCTGCATCAAGCTCATTAGTATTTTTACAAGGAAAATCATTTTCTTGAAAAATCACATCTCTACTAATGAGAGTTTTGAAACCTCCTTTCCCTTTCACCCACAATCTATAGCCCTTTACACCCTCGGGGTAACCCAGAAACACACATTTTAGAGCCCTAGGCTCTAACTTGCCTACACTTTGATGTGCATAAGCCGCACATCCAAAAACTTTCAAATTAGACAAGTCAGGTGGTTTACCAGTCCACCTTTCTTCAGGGGTTTTACCTTCAATTGCACTAGAGGGACTTCTGTTGATTAGGTATGTTGCAGTTACAACTGCTTCTCCCCAAAATCCATTTGCGAGCCCGGCATTGAAAAGCATGCACCTTGCTTTGTTCAATATGGTTCTATTCATCCTTTCAGCAACACCATTTTGTTGAGGAGTTTTTCTCACGGTCTTATGCCTTTGGATTCCATTGTCTTGACAGTAACCTGTAAACTCATCATTACAAAATTCTAGGCCATTATCTGTTCTTAGGGTTTTCAATTTCCGGTTAGTTAGGTTTTCAACAAGTAATTTCCAATGTACAAATTTTTGAAAAGCCTCATTTTTATGCTTTAACAGATAAACCCAAACCTTCCTAGAATAATCATCAACAATAGACAAGAAATAGGCACTACCCCCAAAAGTTAGGGTTTTCTCAGGACCCCACAAATCCGAATGAACATAATCTAAGATGCCTTGTGATTTGTGTGTGCTAGTTTGAAATTTAAGTCTATGATGCTTTCCTAGTACACAAAATTCACAAAAATCTACCTTGGTTACCTTGTCCTTACCAAGTAGCTTTTGTTCACTCATAAGTTGTAGCCCTCTTTCACTAATGTGTCCCAACCTCCTATGCCATAGGATAGCCTTAGTGTCTTCCGTCACATGCTCCTTGTTGTTGTGGCAGCAAGCTACGGGGCTTCCTTGCAAGTAGTATAGACCACCATTTTTGTGTCCTTTGATGATAGTCATAGAACCTTTTGCCAACTTTATTGTACCTGCCTCAATTTTGCTAACAACACCAAGATCATCAAGTACACTAATAGAAATTAAGTTTCTAGATAAATCAGGAACATATCTAACATTAGTTAAGGTTCTAATAATGCCATCAAACATTTTAAAGTTAATAGAACCTGAACCTTCAATGTTGCAAGTTTGGTCATTCCCAAGAATGACTTTGCCCCCTCTAGATTCCCTATAATTAAACAAATAAGACTTATTGTTAGTCATGTGAAAAGTACAACCCGAATCAATAATCCAATCATCTTTAAAAGATGATGCAGCCACATAGACATCTCCACTATCATAACCATCACTTAGGTTTGCATTTTGATAGTCATTTTTAGTCTTGTTTGATTTGTTTGATTCCTCTTGATGATCTGAATTTTGTTTCCCATTGCTTTTCTTGTAAAAGTAGCATTCTCTCTTGAAATGTCCTAACTTTCCACAATGGTAGCACCCATTTGGATCCTTAGGACCTTTTGAATTTGACCTCCCTTTGTGATGATGATTGCTGCCCTTGTGTGAACCCCTACTAGTGCTTGAACCTCTACTAGTGCTTCTACCCTTATTATGCCATGGTTTCTTTTGTCCAGGCCTTCCCCTACTTAGGTTAACATCCCCATTAGTATGCCCCGGTCTTTCAACCTTCATTTCCAAATCTTTCGATTTCAAAGCTGAGATTACTTCTTCAAGAGTGATCTCAGTTCTCCCATACTTAATGGCTGTCTTAACCTCCATGTAGGATTCCGGTAGTGAATTGAGAATTATAATTGCTTGATTCTCATCACTTAAGGCCTCATTTTCCCCCGAGTTTGCTAACTCAATGTGTAATCTCAAAAACTCATCCAAGTTCTGTTCTAGAGATTTAGATGGACTCATTTTAAAACCAAAGATTCTCTCTTTCAAGTAAATCTTGTTGATCAAAGATTTCTTTTGAAATTGCTCTTCCAACTTGTTCCAAATCTTGGCGGGTGTATCTTCCTTGTCAACCAATCTGATTATAGCATCAGAAAGGTTGAAAATGATCAATCCGATTCTTTGTTTCCAGAACTCTTCTTCTTGGTCTTTGGTTGTATCACTTGACCATTCCACCAGATCTTTAAGAACCTTCAACAGCTTGTGTTGAGCCAATAGAGCCCTAATCTTCTTCCTCCAAATACGATAATCACCTGAACCATCAAACTTATCTATATCAACCTTCATGGAACTCATAATTGTATATGTATAAAGTTATTTCAAAGAAATTATATAGATAATGAGTTTAGAAAAATCCTGGTGTTGTTCTTTGCAATCTTGGTTTTGTGTGTTTGAATTCTTGCTGGTATGAATGTGAATCTTGATGCTTTCTTGATGATTTCTTTATGCTTTCTTTATGCTTTCTTGATTAACCTTTGCTGCAGATTGTGCCTTGTTTGGCTCTGATACCACTGTAGGAATTAATACCTACACCTCAGCAAGAGAAAAATCAGAAAACCAAGTCAATTAATATCTTTATGACTCAGTCAAACCTTCCTTTTTGACCCGTGCATTAAATTCTAAAACGACAGCCTTAATTTCCTAGCTACACGTCGTTTAAGCCATACCAGAAACCCTAATCTAAATCAGTCATATATATACTCTCATTTCTATTCAACACACACATGCACAACTTAGAAAACCTAGCAGCCGATTTCCTTCTTCACTGTTCTTCTTTGAAGAACATGAAGAACAATAAACACACTACCCAGAAAAACTCAACCAGTAAAATAAAACCCCAAGCCGTGATACACAACAACCCAGAACTTTATATCCCCTCAAACCCGAACACCTTCTTCGTTGTTCTTCACTGAAGAACACGAAGAACAACCCTTTTACACAACCCAGAACAACCCAGAATCCCAGAAAAATAAACCCAGAAAAATAGCATAAACACAATAGTAATTGCAGAAAAATAAAATGGAGAGAACACACCAAAATTTTATAGAGGTTCCCCTAAAATTGTGCGGGTACGTCCTCTTCGAGCTCGCCTCGTTCCACAATGAATCTTCAGAGTTACAAAGCTTGGATTCCAACTCACAATGGTAAGAGTGGTAATCCGAATATATATACAATATTTTCTTGCTCTCTATTCTCTCTGTTTCCCTCAACAATCACTACTAACAATTGTGTATTTTTCCTTCTTTGTTACATGAACAACACCTTCTTGAGTTGTGGATCTCCAAACCCAAACTAGGGCTTCAAGGCAAAACCTTTGTAAGCCTCAACCACGAACTCCCTCTCTTTTGCTGCTCTGTATTGATCTCTAGAAGAATCTGAATATTTGTCTCTGATCTGGTTTTGTAATGTTCAGTCTTTTGTTGTGTTGTTATCGATCTGGATTTTTTCTTCACCTTCTGATGTTGTAATCTTTGGCTTTATATATAGTAGTGGAATACAAGAGAAGAGTTAATAATAAAGTTTTAACAAACTTTATTAATTAACTTATAAACCTGTCTAGGTAAATAGAGGCCTGAGGCCACATAAGATTTTTACTGCCTTTGTAATCTCTGTGTAAAAAATCTGGTTTGACAGTGTATAGATAATATGGGGTTTACTTCAACAAAAACTTTCACATTAACAACCTATTCCATTCTAAATGCAGAGACTAAAAACAGATAGATACCTTGATTGATTGATTGATAATTTTCATCCATAGCAGAGAAGAGACCACACCATGTTTTACTTGGCAGTGTACCAGTTTTGTGCACACTTAGCATCAACAACAAGATCAACACTCAGTATATTTCTGCCGTAAAAGGGCATCAACAGCGGAGTATTAATGGTTGCCCTTTCAATATGACCTCTTTGAGAATAAGAAGCACCAACCACTGAAGGAAATTAAACCAGCGCGCTCGTCCTAATAAGGTTCGAACACACCCTTTTTCATGAGCTTCTCTTTTACGTTTTTCTTGCCATCTTAGTACTTCTTTTCTATCTCTGTACCATAGAACAACTGTTTCTTTTGCTTCCTCCACAGAAACCTGAGAAAGACCAATAAATAGCTGCCTTTAGTACATCAACTTTTTTTATTAGTTCTACTTCATCTTATTTTAACTTTTATCTGGTTGTGAAGTAAACAAGATCCTCCGCGCTTATACAGATATATAGAATATTCCATTGATACCTTCCAATCCCGGGAAAGACCAACCGACGCTTTTCCATATGCAATAGAAAAGTTGAGCATTTTAGCCTTTCTTCTTTCAGAAGCAAAGGCATCCTGAAAATATATAAATTACAACTCAATGTCTGGACCTCCTTGATATAATTCTAAAATGTATTCATCGAATGAATCAAAACAGTGAAATGTCTATATATACCTTTAGCAGTTGGCTTTGAAGGCATCCAACATGCTTTCACAGTTGGCAATATGAGCCAAAATCCTAAGTTCCAACTGTGATATGAACGGATATCAATCAACAGATGACATCTTATTACTATTATATTTATTTATTTATTTTATAATTTTTTTTATTAAAGATGAAATCTCACTTTTCAAATTTGTCCACACAAAACTTACCTGTCCATAGTCAGCAACAATGAGGGAATTTCCAGGTGCAGCTATAAATGCCTGACGTATCTTATATCGATCTTTCTCCAGAGCAGGTTGATTCTAATTTTACAAAGTGGGAAAAATATACAGTAAATACCAGCTACAATCCAATATAGTTTGGATACAGTCATCCAATTGGATTGAATGATAATTGATCATTTTGAAAATACATGTAAAAGTAAAAATAACCTACAAATTTGACCGTCTATCACATAAACTTCCAGTTTCTCTTATATAATTTCTCATAATTTATTATTTAATTTCTCAATCTGTTATATATTAGTTCAAATATTAAAATATCAGTTCAAATATTAATGAGATTTGTTTAATTTTTATTTTATTATTTTATTATATATAAATAATATTTTATTATTTTATTAAATATAAATAAAAAACCAATCCATGAATTTCTCATAAACCAAGAATTCAGTTATATAGCCACATTTTATATAGAATAGATATTCATTTCATAAGGTATAATTTTAAAATAATATAACAAGCATAAAATAAAATAGGGAAATTTATGCCTGGTACTGTATTTTCTACTTTTATTTCATTTTTACTGTTGAACGTTATTTATTATATTTTTACTGTGTCTTAACTTTTTGCTAAACAAATTTGTTATTCCATTTTAACTGATACATGTCACACTATAGATTATTTATATTCATTTTTATTATTTTAATGAGTGTAAAAGTTATGATTTGATTGATTAAAGCTGAACAAACTTTCTTTTTCAAGTTTATTATCTCGTGGATTATTTGTATTCATTTTTATTATTTTAATGAGTGTAAAAATTATGATGTGATTAATTTTGTGGCAGTTTTTTTATTTATTTATTAAAAATAATGATTAAAGTTCAACAAACCTTCTTTTACATGTTTATTTGTATTTATTATTTTTATTTTTATTAAATTAAAATTAAAGATGATAAAGATTTGAGTCAGAACGTGTCTTCATTTTACTTTTTGATGAAAGTGAGCCACACTCCATGAAAGTGACAACACACCAGCTCCTATCACACCTGTTATTATATGAGCCATTGCAGTCCATGTCGTCCCTACTCATCACATTCACAACCACAAACAAATTAAACTTTCAGACTAAATATCTACAAATATTTTATCAAACACCTTTCCTTCTAAAATATTTGCAGAACAAGAACAACATGAAGTACCTGTTCTTTTTAGAAGATGGGTGGACTCATCTGATGAACATGAAGATAAGGTGTCATGTAATAGTAATTGCTCATCTTCTGTTCTTCTTCTTCTTCTTCTTCATGGGTCTCTTTCTTTTGTTTTTTTTTTTTCAAAATCTATACACTTATCATCTTTTTTCTCACTATCTTCCTCCTTAAGTTCTCTTACTCTATCCATTAACATATAATTTTTTTTTTTTATTTCTTGTTCAGTTCTTCTTTTTCATCTTCTTCTCATTTTTTTAGTTTTTCTAATTTTTAGTCACACTTTTGGGGGGAAATAAAAGAGTGGTTTTTTTATTTTGATTTTCTAGATCTATTCTTGCAAATATAGGTTCTGGTACTTCAAAGAACACTAAATCAAAAATACCCTCAATCCGTGTTAGAGAACTCTGACTCTGATTTTGAGTTTGAGCCAAAGTTCCAAAATCTCTCAAATCTGATAAGGTTTTTTTCTATTGATCTTGTGTTGTTTTAGGATTTTTTTCAAGTTGATTATATTTCCTATTTTTTTTTTTTTGCATGTTTGTTTTTTGTTTAGTCCTATTTTATAGTTTTCTGTTTGTTTGACTCTGTGTCTTGTTGTTGTTTTGGTTTTATTTTGTTAACTCTTAGGGAAAGGGTAAATAGTAAGTGAAGATTGTTCAATCAACTGATCTGTTTGAAGACATAATTAGGAAAATGGTTGTTGAGGTGTGTCATTTCATTATTTTAGTTTTAATGTTTTTTTATGCTTATTTTTTATGTTCTTTATTTTGTTTTTGTTGTTTTAGTTTTGTTTTAGTAGTGTTTTCTTATGTTTTTTTTTTTTATAAGATTGGGAATCCAAGTACACCCGATCGGAATACTACCATTCCAAAAATTTTTTATGCTTGTTTTTTATGTTCTTTATTTTTTTTTTGGTGTTGTTTTAGTAGTGTTTTCTTATGTTTTTTATAGGATTGTCACATTCTCTTGAAATAATTATGTTCTTTTTCCCATTGTCCATTGCTCTTTCTGAGAACTGGTATAGATTCCATGTCCTGTCATTTTTTATAATATTTCAGTTATGTGGCCTTTTTTTCATATTAAAACAACAGTAAAATAACACTACAAAACAATAATTTGCTGTTGATTTAGTAATTTTTTCTCTTTGCCAGATTTTATAGTTTTTTTCTAGTGTTTCTATGATTCCAGTGTTGATTTGTCTGTCCCCAACCACGAAGGAGAGGTGCCGTTTGTGTTTTATTACTGTTTACAGTATAAAAGTAAATATATTGGGCCTGGGCAGTATAAAAGAAATAAAAATGGGCTTGGACAGTAAAAATGTAAAGTTTGCCGTGTCCCAGTATTTTTGAAAATATTTGATAAAAAAACAGTATTTTTGTAAGTTTCTCAATAAAATATTATAGTGTATGCAAGTTTTACATTAACGTTTGTTATTAAAAAAAAAAACATTATACAAAATAAAAGGCATTAGAGATTTAATATTATTTGTTTTACCATATTAATTTATTTTAAAATATTTTTATTTTTGGTAATAAATAAGTAAATATATTTAGATAATAAATTTTTTTATAAATATCTATTTTAATAAAATTAAGTTGTTGCAACTTTAAATTATGCATATGTTATAAAATAATATAAAGTAGAAGAGAGGAAAGAAGAAGAAAATGAAGAGAGAAAGAGAAAGTGAATGAGAATTTCTGAGGTGTTTATTCCAATGGGGTGAACCCCTATTTATACAAATACAAGAGTGAGATATTAAGAAACTAAGAAAAAGGGAAACTAAGGAAAAGAGGAATGTTGATTACAATTCATGGTAATAAATAAAAGATTTGGACATCCACATAATTATTAATATTTATAACACTCCCCCTTGGATGTCCATAATATAACTGCCTTATTAAAAATCTTGCTGAAAAATTTGGTCAAAGGAAAAAGAGTATAGTGTAAACTAACTCCCTCCCCCTCATTTAGGCATTTGTGGAGATCTTCTAATCGACGAATTTCGATCTTGTCTGCCGTCTTCTCAAATGTTGATGTTGGTAATAGCTTTGTGAATAAGTTTGTAAGATTGACACTTGATTGAATATGTTGAACACCAATATGCATTTTCTTGAAGCGTATAAGAAGAATTTCGTGAAATGTGTTCTAACTCTATCTCCTTCAATGTACCTCCTTTTAGTTGAACGATGCAAGCAGTATTATCCATAGAGAATTGCTTGGGTTGATACTTCTTTATTGAGTGCAATCCATATGTTTCTCGAATATGCTATGCCAATGATCTCACTCACACACATTCTCTACTTGCTTCATAAAATGCAAGTATATTAACATGATTTATAGTTGCCTCGTTAAAAACCTTGCCAGAAAAACCCAGTGGGACAAAATCTGAGCTAGGGAAAAGAGTACAATATGTATTTCATATTCATAATTATTTGCAAGTTGCCTCGTTAAAAACCTTGCCAGGAAAACCCATTGGGACAAAACCTGAACTAAGGGAAAAAGAGTGCAACATGAATATGTCTCCCCCTCATGCACATATGATCCATAATTCTTTTGGTGATAATATATCTCATAAGATTATTGTTATCACTTTTAAAATATCACCATATATAATCTTTGATCATATATTTTCTATAACTCTTACAGAGTATGTATGGACTTCTAAATTATAGATGAGGGGTTCGTGGAACATTAGTCTTTATCCAACTAATTGTATCATTCATGTGTGTACACAACTTTGTTCATACGAAAATTTAAAATTTCAAGTAGATATGAACATAACACATTAATGGTACTATAAATTTTCATTTGTGACAATGATGGTACTCAAAGACCATATATTTATTCCATCTTGTTTTATGATCTTAATTTCCATATTAAATGATCATATATTTATAATTCTTGATACATATGAAGTACTTCAGGACTTCAATACTAATGACAAACTTTATACATTAATATTTCTCGAAATACAAAAGAAATAAAAGTTTGTTCTTCAATTAATCAAAAACTCTTCAAGAGTCTATCACAACGTATAATTTACGTATTTATATTGCATAGACAACCATAGGTATTTTTCAAATAATAATTTACTTACATGTCTTTATTTCATACAAAGATCTTTGTCATATAGTGCGCGCGACTTTGAATTTATATCACTTAAGACATGTATTAAATTCTTCTAGAATTTTTAGATAAGGCTTATTTCAAATTCTCACTATATTAGGAGCTCCAAATAAATAACCTTTTGTTGCAACATTTATGTGACGCTTATAAATCCTCATAAAATATATTCCAGGCTATAATCAAATCATGATTATATTTTCTCAATATTTAAGCCTTACTTCAATCAATCTCATGTCTATGCAAACTTTGTACAGCAATTCATTATGTACAAATACATATATGTAAATTTCTCATTAGAAATATTTATTTGCACACCCTACAGGTCTTACTTCACTTTATGTGAGTAAATTTGCCTGGATTGCGTCATAATATTTTGGCCAAAAATCAAAATGTATGTCGATGATTCTCGACAAATCTAATACCATGATCCTTGCTATCTCATGTTAATTTATTGCATATGCAAACATTCAATATTTATTGTCGACAAAAATTTCAATAAATGATAATTTCCTCCCATATTGACATAACTTATAGAGATCTCTTTAAATTACATATTTTTCAAATATGTTTATCATTTATAGGTACCTATATAGAATCACTTCAGGGATTCAATTATGATCAAATGTGTTATGTCTAACTTCTCTTGGGAGTCTTTTCGAGTACCGTTTTCATCACGGTTATCATTTTAATACTTTATAACATTAAGGTATCTCCATGAGTACCTCTAGATTTAACAACTTCAGGGCAAATCAAATGAACATTTATTAATAATTTCTACATTGTTCATTTACGCTTCAGCCGTTTTCAACTCATTCTATCTCAACTTTGAATAATATTGATTTGCAGTTGGTCTATATCATTTTGAACTATATTGTTCTTATATACTTTGTGCAAGGATCATTTTTCAAAAATTATCATCGATCCCAACTGCTTCTCTCCCCCTGATCGAGAGAATTTTTAAAAATTGTGATATCTAATAATATTAATATACCTGTAGGGATTTCAGTATATCACAATGAATCAATATTTGTTTAAACTCATATATACTATATGACATTGAACTTCGGAGTTCAATAAACTTCGATTTCAAGTTCAATCCTTATGAACTTAATTCATTTCTAAGAATGAGTCATACGTGTATAATTAGAAATACATAAATTTACACATTTTGTAAATGCATGATTATATAATCTTATCACATCGATAAGAAACTATGCAATAAAAATCTAACAATGGCTCAAGATTGTTAAGAAAATATAATTTAAATATTTTCTATGTGGAAATATATGCACATTCTTCTTTTGAGCCTTATAAATAACAATGAGAAGAATCTTCTGGTTCTTCAACAAAATTTAGTCAAATTCTTTGACAATTTATTGCATATTATTGATCATGTCAAAATAATTCAATTCATGAACTTCAGGTTCACTATAATTTGTATTTCAATGAAACTTTCAAAATATAATGTAAATTCATTACAACATAATCATTACAAGTTTCATTTTTATATACACGAATAATATAATTATATTATTCTCCAAAACATATACACTCTTCAGGAATCACTATCATCAATTCAATGATGTGTATAATTTAAAAGATACATGACAACTTCATCATGTTATTGTAATGGTCAAATATATATAACCATAACATATCATTTATTTTTCCTGATATCTTTTTAACAAGTCGTCTAATTTATTAATAGACTATTCATCAGTCTAATTATCATGACTTGATATATTATATATTTAAATGTACAACAAGTACATATAATAAGTTATTTATTATCACTTTCATAACTAGATAAAAGTTACACATCTAGGTACATACAAAGACATTTTACTACTCAAAGTAGCAATTGTATGTAAGGCTTCTTCAGGAAGCTTTTCAACTAATCATTTTGTGATTCTTTATCACTTTGATTATATTGGATCACTAACAAATATTAGTAAATTATATATCCACTTTTGGGAATATGCAAACTGAATTATATGGTAACTATATATTTACATATCATGTACCAACAATAGTTTGAAACTATTGATTTCAAGAAATAATAAAATATGTATATATTAATTTGCTTCTGGCATTACCAATATATGTGAAATCTATATTCTTTGAAATAGAATTTCATGTCTATTCATTCTCTTTAGGGAATGATATTTAAATATTCTAAATGTACAATAAATTTGTACAATTCACATTCTATTCAATAATCAAGTATACTTTTATCTTGATTATAAGTATGTCCGTACTACAGGTACGCGACCACTATTATTCAATTCCACACATGATATATAAATTTCATGCACTTTGATTGTGTGTGGTATCTCATCTTTTGGTTGTTTCCACTTTTTTCTAGAAATATTTGAGTAGTAAATAATGTCATTGATTATTTAAAATCATTACATTCACTTCGGGGAATGACGTTGAACAAGTAGAACATTATTATAAATTTCTTAAAAATTTATTACTTGTTCATCCATAAAAATATAAGAAATTATTCAACAATTTCTTTTACGATCTTTCAAAGAATATATGAATCCAATTTTTGCATAGTCTCCAAGATGTATGTAAAATTTAATCTTTAATATATGTCAGATTCAATAATTTCCAACATTGCAAGTAATAACAATGTATAATAACATGACTAATACGAAGAATCTTTAAAAGTAATTGACTTCAATTCGTATCATTCTCTGCAGGGAATGATAACAATAAATACATGCCTCATGTATTTAAATAACATTAGTCATGCTCATTGTTATTCTTATACTTTGATGTTTCAATGCAATTTTCTCAACATTCTTTTTGGATATTCAAAACCCACTATAAAATTGCATCAATAATAATCATTTTTAATGATTCTTTAGTTGTATTCACATAAATACAATCATTTTTTTCGACAAATATAAAACATTTACTTCAGGAAATGTTTGTCAAAATCTATATCGATATTAGATTACTTTTCATTGTCCTCAAAGAATAGAAGAACATATATATAAATATGTATTCATCTCTTTCATTATATATCCATCAACTATATAATGAATATTACATTTGCATAATCTTCAGGATATATGCAAGATTTTATTGAGGACGCATAATCATCAGGATATATGCAATATTTTATCGAGGATGCATAATCTTCAGGATATATGCAATATTTTATCGATGATGCATAATCTTCAGGATATATGCAATATTTTATCGATGATGCATAATCTTTAGGATATATGCAATATTTTATCGATAATACATAATCTTTTGGATATATGTATAATTTATATAGATTTTCTCTATCATATCATAGGCGCACATATATATTGTAAATATTATGAATGATAAGAACATAATATATATATATGAAATTAATAATAAATATATAAAAACATATACATACATATACAATATATAGATATATAGATAAAAAGAAAAAAGAAAACAAAGGATTCTTGAAATTGTTTCAGTCAGATAAGTATATATATAAATATATATTTAGTGTATCATGACTTTGAAACAATTCAAGAACTTTAACAAAATACTTACATTGGGACATAGCATAGACTCATGCTTGAAGCTTGGGCAGAGACTCGTGCTGATAACGTGTTATAAAATAATATAAAATAATATAAAGTAGAAGAGAGGAAAGAAGAAGAAAATGAAGAGAGAAAGAGAAAGTGAATGAGAATTTCTGAGGTGTTTATTCCAATGGGGTGAACCCCTATTTATACAAATACAAGAGTGAGATATTAAGAAACTAAGAAAAAGGGAAACTAAGGAAAAGAGGAATGTTGATTACAATTCATGGTAATAAATAAAAGATTTTGACATCCACATAATTATTAATATTTATAACAGCATGAAATTTTTTAATTAGATAATTTGTAAAGACATGTTTAGAAGTAACTATGTAATTACTAAGTAGTGTAATTATTAAGATGGTAATCAATATATATATATATATAAATGAAGGTTTAAAGAAATGTGAGGTGGTCCTTTCAAAAAAAAAAAAACAATATGAGGTGGTAATTACACTATATTTTAAAATTATAGGTGTGTTTAGATATGAAATTGTAATTACATATGAATTCATAATATCTTATTTGATAAAATAGTTAGTAATTATATTGGAAAATAATATTTTTTTAGTAGTACCTTACAAAAGAAAAAAAAATATTTTTTAGTAGTTATTAATTAATGTTTAAAATAATTTTATTTAGTAATTAGACAGTGTAATTACACTCAATTCTTATGGAGGGCCGTGAGAATTAGAGAGCGTAATTGGAACCCCTCAAGCTCAACTACTTCTAATTACACAGTTATAGTGTAATTACATAGTCAAATAAATATATTAAATTGTATAATTACTTTCAATTACACGCACAAATCTAATTACATTTTGATTTTCTAAACGCGCCATAAATCTTTACTAAACACTTTTGTTATAACTTTCTTTAGAAAGCATCTTTTAGAACATTAGGTCATGTTTATGAAACTTATTCTTAGTATCCTTTTGAGTGCCCGAGAATAAATATTATTTTTATTGGAGTGAAGAGACAATCTATATGGTATTTATTTAGTGATATTTGCGTACAAGCTTCTACAATATTTTAAAAACAGATGAAGGAATGATGATTATTCTGAATTGTTGCAAAGGCTTTGGTAATTGAAAATTCTCTAAATGATGAAAATTTAGTTTGGAAATCAAGAAAGGGGTGTTTACCTATTATCTATAAGTTGCATCTAAAACATGTTATAGTCTAAAAAGAGCATCTCGTATGTGAAAAATATGAGACTATTTTTCATAGTCTTGTATGTATAAGTGCAACTCTAATGGAATTGCTAGTGAATGTGGCTGTCAGAAAAATGGGACTCATTGTCAAAAAAAATATTCACTTTTCAAATATAAACATTTGAGAGCTGTTGGACAATAGCAGCGATGCTACTGTTATTTATTATTTTTTTTTCTGATTGGTTAGTTTAAAAGTATTATAATTAAAAAATAAGGTCCACCAACGTAGTAAAAAGGTAGCTTGCATTGGATTTGCCCTAATACTCTCCTGCAAGTCGTTGTTTGAACAACATTACCCCAATCGCGCCTATTGGCATAATAAAGTGAGGAGGTAGTAGCTTCATCTAGAATCTTTATTGGCCAATGAAAGAATGCCCAATGGAAGGATGCGTTTGCACCATTACAATTGGTTCCACCAGTGGTGCTAGTTCTTAGGTAAAGTCTTACGAGACTAAGCTCAAGATTAATGTGAATGTTGCCTTGTTCAACATAACTGACCAACACAGGTCTGTTTAGATAGGTGAGGGATCATCACAATCATGTGCTAATGTCTCACACTTGTTGTCGGGATGAGTTGATGGAGCCCTAACTTGTAAAAGCAATTGGCATCAAGGAGGTGTTAAGATGGCTTGAGATTCAATAGTGACAGATGGTGGTGCTCGAGATAGATTGTTTAATTATTGTTCAAGCTCTTCACAATCATCTTTCGATGACTTCTCTACTCACTTTGGTTGTTAATGATCATAAGAAATTGTTTTTTGATGTAATGTGTCTTTAATTTTTGTTTATTATTCTGTTAATAAAGTAGTTCATTGTTTTGCTAGATCTTTATGTAATATTTTAAATTATTTTTAGGAGTAATATTTTTGTCGAATGTATATCTACCATGTTACATAATTGTTCTAATTGATAAAATGATGTTTTTTTTCTTAAAAAAAGTGACATAAGTAAAAAGAAAGATGAAGCCGGACTAAAATGCAACAAATTGAAAGAATGGGGAGTTAAAGTAAAACAAGGTAAACATATACCCAAGTGACATTATACTAATATACAAGTTGGAGCTTTGATATATATCAAATTATATTCTTGAACTTTTAAGGTTGTTAAAAATTCATCACTATTGAGATTGTTAAATTTAATGACTTTTGTTTAATTTTAGTAAAAAAATCGGGTAAATACTATTTTGTAGGGCTGTACAAAAAAATTTGTAAACCGCCTAAACCAAATAACCCGCCCAAACCGAACCGAAAAAACCGATAAAAATTACAAACCGAAATAACCCGAAAAAATTACAAACCGCCCAATCTGTTAATTGGGCGGGTTGAAAATAGGTCCAACCCGCCCAATTAAACCGACCAACCCGACCAACCCGATTTTGCACTTTTTTTTTTTTTTAACTTTTTAATTTTTATTATATATAATATAAATGATTAAATATATAATAATATAAAGTTATATACTTAATTATTAGTTTTAAAGCCATATATATGGTATTGTACTTTGGTGGAATGTGATATTTTTAATTTATTTTTAAATTTTTTGTTAATTTTGACTTTAAAACTTAAAAAAAAAAAAAAATTGGCCGGTTTGGGCGGGTTAACCCGACCAAACCGCCCAAACCGTTGGTCGGTTTATAGAATTTTTTTTTTAAATTGGGCGGGTTGCACTTAAATTTTAGCAACCCGACCTTTAGATTGGGTTAGAAAATATATAGGATAAACCGCCCAAACCGACCGATGTACAACCCTACTATTTTGGACCCTGTGTTTTGCAAAAGTTACAGATTGGACCTTGTGTTTTGTTAAATGACAAAATAGACCCTGTATTTTCTAAAATAGTAAAAATAGGACCCTGAGCTTAATTTTTAACAATTTTTTTTTAATACAACCAACTTGAAGACAATGCTTAATACGAACATATACAAAAAAATGTAAACAATTTTGTCATAACACTTTTAGATCGGATTATGATTATTTATTTTGACAAAAAATCAATTCAGGGTCCTATTTGTATCCATTTTGTCATTTAACAAAACACATGGTCCAATTGGTAACTTTTGTAAAACAGAGGGTCTAAAATGGTATTTATCCAAAAAAATCTAACATAGATGGAAGTTCAAGAAACATGATTTGTTACATGTCAAAATTCAAAAGACATAATTTGGCAGATATCAAAATTTGGAAAGCATAATTTAGTATATAAATAATCACCGAATCAATAAAATTGAATGAAAATGAAAAAAGTCTTTAAACGGATAATTTCAATAATTCAAGATGAATTTTTAATAGTTAAAATATATCAAAATCATAATTTAATACATGTCAAAATTTAAAGAGGCAAAGTCTAAATTATAAAGATTGAGAATGATGGTGTGAGATAATGGGGTTTGAATGAAAAAGATAATTATGTGAAGAGCCTAAATGCAAAAGAAGCATTTTGGTGCAAAGGAGCTTAAACAGCATAATTGTTGATGAGTGTGAGAGTCCAAAACTGATTATGGTGGGCGAAGAAGAGTAGAATATGCACAATTCAAAGGTAGCCATAGCTTTTCTCATACGCCGCACCAAATCATTCTCTTACAATAAACAGTCTTTCCTTCTCTCCTCTTCTTCATTTTGCATTTCTAGGGCAACAAGTAATCTGTTCTCTCTGCTCCCGCCACATTCTTCTTCTTCTTCTTCCGCCGTTTCATATGGTAGTTTTCTAGTCCCGTTGCGTAGCTATCGCGGGTACGCCGCTGAGCAGTTCTCCGATGACGAGTACGACTGCGATTTTGAGAGCCACTCGGTTACTATTCTCTTTCTTATATAATTTCAAAGTTTTTTTATTATTATATGCGTGAAAGTAAGAGCATTGAATGAAGTTGAAGAATTCTGCGTACTTTGATCATTGATTGTTGAGTTGGTAGTTTCATGTGATTGTTACCCTGATGGTTTCTATGATTGGAAATGTTCATTATTGTTATATTTAATCACTCTTCAAGTAGGTTTGGTACATTTGTTTTTCTATGCTCTCAGGATATGTATATCTGTAAAGCCTAACAATTTACATTTTTAAATTTCTATAGTCACAACTTCCTATGATCAAATTAAATTTGTGGATATCTGAGTAAATCTTTTACGAGAATGTTCAATTCTAAGTCAATGTCATGGTTATATAGGCATCATCTTCAGTTGCCAACATTGATGAATGGAAATGGAAACTCAGCCTTCTATTACGCAATGAAAAGGAACAAGAGATTGTTTCCAGAGATAAGAGAGATAGAAGAGACTATGAGCAGATATCTAATCTTGCCAAAAGGATGGGACTTTATAGGTGGAGGATTATTGACCATTATCATAATTTTGGTTATCATCTACATTGGTTCAACTAACATGTGTGCTCTTTGTATTCAGTGAACTTTATGGCAAAGTGGTGGTTGCCAGCAAGGTTCCTCTTCCTAATTACAGGCCAGATTTGGATGACAAGCGGCCACAAAGGGAGGTAGTCATTTCTTGAATTTCTGATTCATATTTACTTAATTTATATAATTGTCAAGTCTAGTATTATGGAGGGTTGAAACTTTGATGCACTACTCTTGCAGGTAGTTATACCACTAGGCTTGCAGAGGAGGGTGGAAGGTTTGCTACAGGAACACCTAGATCGATGTGAGCTAAATTCTGGAAAGGTCACTAACAGTTTGGGTGATGATAAGCCTATAAATCAGGTTGAAGATGTGATTTTGGATGAGAATGCCGACTCTTTCCTTGATCGCTCTGTCATGGAAAAGGTTCTTCAGAGGAAGAGTTTGCGAATGCGTAATATGCAAAGAACTTGGATGGTATCGTTTATTATGAAGTTTATTTAACGCAGACAAGCTTTCTTATATGCTGTCGAACTTTTTCTTCTAATTCTATTATTCTTCCATAGAGTAGAGGATACACAGACTATTATCATCTCTGTTTTCTTATTATATTCTCTTTTGCAAAAGGAATCACCTGAAGGCAAGAAGTTGTTGGAATTTCGGAAATCACTGCCTTCTTTCAAGGAGAAGGATAGGTTGCTTCAGGCAATTGCACAAAATCAGGTTTATATCATTAAGCTTTTGATTTTTTTTTCCTTTTCTTTTTCCTCACTTCATCTACACAATCATGCTTGTGTGTTTCTATGCTATCCTCTTATGAATTGTATTCTAGAATTCTATTACTGCTATTAAATGCCATAATTGTTTTTTTTTTGGTGAAGGGAAGTGGGGGTGGGGTGGAGGTAAAATGATTAATTCTCATAGTTCATTTTTAGGTTGGTCCAAGCTATTGCATTGGGTTTTTTAATGATTGAGTTAAATTGTGTTAAATGTGGCCCTTGCAGATCAATTCATTGCATTTGTTAAAACCTGTAAACAGGACTTAAGAAAGGAAAAAAAAATGTATCTTTATATTTTAAATAATTACAAATTTTGTTTTATATTTATTCACTCTACTATCTCTTATGCTCCCCAAATAATCTTTTTGGGGTTATTAAATTGGCTATTTATAAGGTTATGCAACCGCCTTATTTTTACATGAAATTTTTGTTTACATGTTCTGAAATCACTATAGGCATTATAGTTGTTCATTGTTCCTTTTTCGAAAATGGCTCATCTAAATTCAGATAGAAATCAAGGTTTTTGCTTTGTAAATTCATAGCATATTAATCAAACTAGTTTTTCTTTGAGTAGAAAGTTTTTGTCATTTCTTTTTGTTGTTCTTTTCAAGTTACACTTCTTATTTTTTGTTTGAAGCAGTTTTCTTTAACTTAGATGTGTAGTTGTGGGCCTTTCACACTTCTAACTTAAACTTAATCATAATTTTGGATATAGAAGTATCTCGTTGATTTACTTACTGCTTCCTGCAAGACTCCTTTGATTATAATCTTTATTGACAGTAGACAAGTGACCCCTGTCTCTTTTTTTTTAAAAATAAAATAAAGGACAAGCTGTCATCTGATGTCAAGCTTAGTCAGAAACTTATGGTCTGTTTTTCCTCTGTTTTTGCTAAGGACAGCTTCTTCTTTCAGATTAACTGGACTATGGATATTAAGCTTCCTTTTTTGATTAATGTGCAGCAAATTGACGTGCATTAATATGGAATCACGAACTCAGCATAGATTTTCAAATCGTGCTTTTGAAATATTAGAATCATTGTTTGAATTAGCTATATAAGATGTGCATTATTTTCATTTTGTTCAATCAGATGGTATTTAGCCAAACATATGGTGACTCTTTCAAGGAGTGCTATTGTGTATCTAGGACTTTTTGTATCATTTGATGCTTCTATTTTCATCACAATATTCAAGTATTTCATCCAGTGCCCTATTTTAAATAATACTTTATTGGGCTTCATATTTGATTCTGGTATTATTCTGAACCTTGTGATGGACATGGGCTCTCTGATATTCTTCTGTTTTTATTATAACATTATTAAACGAGTTAATTACTCTTACACTCCTGATCACAATCTGATTAAATTGTAACAATGATAGGTGATAGTTATATCTGGTGAGACTGGGTGTGGGAAGACCACTCAACTTCCTCAGTATGTGCTGGAGTCAGAGATTGAATCTGGACGAGGAGCATTCTGTAGCATCATCTGTACGCAGCCTCGAAGAATTTCTGCTATGACTGTTGCAGAAAGAGTGTCTACAGAGAGAGGAGAACCTCTTGGTGAAACAGTGAGTCATATCTCCCTCAAGCACACAAGAAGCTGCAAATTCAGTTCCCCCTTTTCTGAAAAAATAAATCAAATAATTATTATAATTATGAGGCAAAAAAAGAAAAAGAAAATAAGTAGTGTTTCAAATTTAAGGATTCTTTATGCATGATGATACCACAACAGATATTTTTTGGTAGGTTGGCTATAAAGTTCGATTAGAGGGAATGAGAGGAAAGAACACCCACTTGCTTTTCTGTACAAGTGGTATTTTACTTCGGCGTTTGCTGAGCGATCGCAACCTAAATGGCATAACCCATGTTTTTGTTGATGAGATTCATGAGCGAGGAATGAATGAAGGTGTGCTTCCTGAAAGTTTCAGTTCAGTAGCCATTTTTGCTAAAGCAGGTTATCATTGTTCTAAATTTTTGATTTTGTATAACTTTTCAGACTTCCTATTGATCGTGTTGAAGGATTTACTTCCTCGCCGTCGAGATCTGAGATTAGTTTTAATGAGTGCTACACTAAATGCTGATCTATTTTCTAATTTTTATGAAGGGGCACCAACAATTCATATTCCAGTAAGCTGAACCCTAATTTTTTATCCTGTTTACTTTTATTTATTTATTTATAATTTATATTAGAGTTCATGAGCTCTGACTGTAAGCTGGCTCGTACTTGTTCTCTGTATTTGTTTGCTTGCTGCGGCATTAAAGAGAGACTGTCAGCTATTCTAGCTAGAATACTATTCTATTTGGGATATAGAGCTGATTTCTAGAAGTACATTTGTTCAGCTAAAACATTAAATGCAGTCAAGTAAATTAGGAAAGTCAACTTCATGTAAGTAGTAATTCCTGGGTACCTTGCAGTTTCCAACATGGATATTACTGTTTGTGCACTGAGTGTTGAAGAGTGTTCAGCAAGTAGAGTTCAATAATACCAAATGCGGAAACCACTGAATAGTTGTCATAACATATTGTATTGTACAGATCAGTTTTTCTTTGGAAATCATTACTGTATTTAAGGTCTTTATATGGCTATTTTGTGGTCGATTTAGTTGGAAAGGAATGGAAGAATCTTCCAAGATGTGGTGAGAGATTCAGATGCAGTTTGGGACAGGGTTATGTATTGGGTTGCTACATTGGTTTATGATTTGAAAAACTCACCATTTGTTTTCAGATTTAGTTAGAAGGTGGGGTTCTTTCTTTTAACTTAGGATCATATCTTATCTTTTGGTTTGTTCTACATTAATAAATACTTGTTTAAGCCACTAAAGCTAGCTTAGTTGTGAGGGAGGGGAGGGGTAAGGGGTAGTTATTTAGGTAGTGGTGGCACCATCTGTGCTAAACAATTCAAAATAAATAGTTCTTGTTTTTATTTTTCCTTTTTTTTTTTTTTATTTATTTTTTTTTCTATTTTGGGTCTTACACGACTCTGTAGTGTTGTTTTGTTTAAAGGTAAAGAATAATAGTTTATGTTTCTTAAAAAATAATATATTGATATAAATATTGAAGCTGACATTTTTTAGGGTCTGTTATTCAGGGTTTTACTTACCCAGTAAAAGCACATTTTCTTGAAGATGTACTAGAAATGACTGGATATAAGTTGAGTTCATTCAATCAAGTCGATGATTACGGCCAAGAGAAGCTGTGGAAAACACAGAAGCAGCTAGTTCCCCGGAAAAGGAAAAACCTGATCACTACTCTTGTTGAGGTGTGTTGTGCTTACCTTTTCCTTAAAAGCATGGGTTAGGTGAAGTTTGAGTGCTAAAAATACAATATTAGTTGTTTCTTGCATCTCTTTACATGTGTTTGCAATGGCTGATCATGTGACTTCTGTAGGAAGTGATAGACAATTTTGTAGATAAAAGATAAGAACAATATATTAAAAAATGGAAGAAATAAATTACTATAGAAAACCTTATATTTTGCTGAATTATGACAAAAAATTGAGTATCTTAAGCACTTAGATTCGAGAATATTTTAAAGATTTTTTTAAAAAAACTTAAATTAAAACAAAAATATATTTATTTAATTTTGTTAAAGAATTTTTTTTTCTGAATGTAAATGTAAAGTGTTGTTTATAAATGTAAATCCGAAGTTTTCTTTCTAATTGTTTGCACATGCACGGGTTAATTTGGTAAGATAATTAAATTAGAGTTTTGTTTTCCTTTTGAAATTATTCAACAACAAATAATGTAATTGTAAATTTTCTTTAATATTCGGATATACAGATTTTTTTTAAAAAAAAATTACAATCAAAATTTAACAGAATGTATTTTATGGCTCATATTTATGTTATATTCTGCTTCTGGAACAATATAACTTTAACTTATATAATAATTAAGCATTTTTTTCTTGGCATTTGAAATGTTGTGCAACAACTATAGTCTCTTCTAACTTAACTTTTTGTTTAGGGTCTATCTGGTGTCCGTTTTGATTGAAAGTAACATAAATTGTAAATTAGCTTGATAGAAGCGGCAGATGTAAGCAATCTTCTGTAATAAGCTGCTGAGAGTTGCCTACCTTGTTTCTTTTGAACAGGACGCTCTTAATAAGGCAACATTTGAGACTTATAGCCCAAGGTCACGTGACTCGTTGGCATCTTGGGTGCCTGATTCCATAGGGTTCAATCTAATTGAGGCAGTTTTATGCCATATCTGTAGAAAGGAAAGACCAGGCGCTGTTCTAGTGTTTATGACTGGGTGGGAGGATATCAGCTGCTTGAGGGATCAACTTAAAGCCCATCCCCTTTTGGGTGATCCTAATAGAGTTTTACTTCTAACCTGCCATGGTTCAATGGCGACTTCTGAACAGGTTTGTTAAGTTTTCATATTCAATCTTCCATAAGATTTGTGTGTAGATTAATTTGAGTGGTCCTGTTTATATTTTCCTGACTAAAAAGTGGTATGGTATGTTGTCCTTGAATGCTGTCAATGAGCTAATGCATAATCAATGTTGTTACCAAACAAGATCTTGACATAGCAGTATTTGTTATCATTATGTGGCAAAACGGACTCTTCAATAGATTATAACATAGCATGTGATTTCTAGTAGTTGTGTTGAACTAACCAAATAAACTCCAATAAAGTTCGGTGTGTTTTAACTTAATTACATTTTTATTGTTCTTTTCTTTCTTCAAACCAGAGATCATGTGTAAACAATTATGACTGTGGCATAATTTTTCAAATCAAAGATGGGATATCTACTTGCGTGTTCATAAACTGTTGTCAAAGGCTAAATTGACGTATAAGTGCACGATTATTCATTATCTACTGTGTTGTTGTTGTCACTTCCTGCAGAAACTTATATTCGACAGACCACCTCCTAATGTTCGGAAAGTCATTCTGGCTACAAATATGGCAGAGGCAAGCATTACAATCAATGATATAGTTTTTGTGGTTGATTGTGGGAAGGCAAAAGAGACGACATATGATGCTTTGAATAATACCCCTTGTCTTCTACCTTCCTGGATATCACAAGCATCTGCTCGGCAAGTAAGTTCTTGCCTCTAGGTTCTAGGCTAGTTGTTCCACTTACCCTAGAATATGTACATTGTCTTTTGAACGATCAAAACTTGCTTACTTTTCATTATTAGTTTTTACTTAAATCATATAATAATACCTTCTATGCAATTTGATTGTTGGCCTATTTGTACATACATCTTTGTTTTTTTTTCCCTCCAGATATGTTTTTGAGTTCTTTGTAATGTTTGGTGGCCTTAGATTTGTATTTCTTTGGATAGCCTTAGATACAATAGATGGTGGCACACTTTATTTGAGGCCATTATGATGCCCTTGGCATCTTTACTTTACATTTCTGTATTACGGAAATTCTCCCTCACCTAATATAAATTATGTTGTATTTTATTTTGCTACAGAGAAAAGGTAGGGCTGGCCGTGTGCAGCCGGGAGAATGTTACCACCTGTATCCGAAGTGTGTTTATGAAGCTTTTGCAGAATATCAGCTTCCAGAACTCCTGAGGACTCCTTTAAACTCTCTATGCTTGCAAATAAAAAGCCTGCAGGTTGGAAGTATAGGAGAATTCTTGTCATCTGCCCTGCAGCCACCAGAACCACTTGCTGTAAGTGATGTTGCTTAGTTACATTGTGTTGCTGTTTCAATCCCAATTTGGTTCCATATCTGTGTCATGCATAATTTTCTCAGAAAACCAAATGCAGCAGCTCTATATTTTTGTTGTATAAATTTGGATGATAAGATTTATAGAGGATATACTTGTTTCTCCGATTCCTAATGCACCAGTCCAAACCCAATGAACTTATCTTTTTCTCTGCTCATTCTATTTCAAGGAATGTCATTCATGTAAAGAGTAATGTCTTTGACTGCTTAATTATAGGACATGGATCCACTGATTATATATTGTGCAATTTTCTGATAATTTTATGTGGTGGTTAATTTAACAATCTTTTTTTTTAAGCAAATTAAAAATTCTGTGGATTGTACATATTTAAATTGAATGAATCAACAGGTCCAAAATGCTATTGGCTTTCTGAAGATGATCGGGGCACTTGACGAAAATGAAAATTTAACACCTCTTGGTTAGTCTGTAATACTCTTATGAGAAAGTAAATTAATTATTTTTTATGGTTGCATCTTAGCTATTGTCCTTTTTGTTTTTCCAGGAAAGTTTTTATCAATGCTCCCGGTGGATCCTAAACTAGGGAAAATGCTGATCATGGGTGCCGTCTTTCATTGTTTTGATCCTGTTCTTACAATAGTATCAGGACTCAGTGTGAGGGATCCTTTCTTATTGCCTCAAGATAAGAAAGATGTAAGTACAGAATCCAAGTACTACCTAGTACCTACAGTGCTGTAAAATATACATATATTTTTGTCCTCAGAAGATTAAATTTGGATGCGGAAAGTGCAGAAGGATTAAGTTTCAAGGGGATAATATTTGAAAACCCATTTACATTATAAGTACTACTTCTACTTTGACCAAACATCATTTGCTATTCTTTGTTTGTATTCAGTTGGCAGGAACGGCAAAGTCTAGATTTTCAGCTAAGGATTACAGTGATCATATGGCTCTTGTTCGTGCATACGAAGGATGGAAAGATGCAGAAAGAGAAGGGTCGGCGTATGAGTACTGCTGGAGGAATTTCCTCTCAGCCCAAACACTTCAAGCTATCCATTCTCTGCGGAAGCAATTTAGCTTCATTCTCAGAGATGCTGGGTTGATAGACGTTGATGCAAGCAATAATAACCGACTAAGTCACAACCAATCATTAGTCCGTGCAATAATTTGTTCTGGCCTTTTTCCTGGCATAGCGTCTGTAGTGGTAAATAGCTTGCTACTTAGTGATGGTTCTCATATTACTCTTTCTGGAACTTAAAATTTTGCTGACTTTTATTTTTTCACCATCTGTGCAGCACCGTGAGACATCTATGTCTTTCAAAACAATGGGAGATGGTCAGGTTTTACTATACGCTGTGAGTGCCAATCCCTAAACACTACAATTTTATGAACTCATTATCTGTCACTTGGTTCCTCACAGCCCTTATCATGTCTCAGATTGTTTGGAATTTGACTAGCAAGTTAGACCAGAGAAAATGTAAATTAATTAATAATGAAAGCAGAGAATTGGAAAGATGGGGAAGGTAATTTTGTAGGGGAGATGGAAACAAAAAATTGTTGTACTTACTACTCAATAAGATATCTCTAAAGGAAAATGGAATTACCAAAGAGAATTTTATGAAGAAAAGAAAAGGACTCTACTAGAGCAACTAGATGGTAGGATGGTATCATTGTGAAGAGAGGATACAGAAATTGAATAGCTGTCATACTTTGTAAGAATACTTTCATATCCCAGTATGGTCAATTCTTAGGAGAGAAGATCGTTTGACTAATACTTAAATGCAAGTAGAATGTTGGTAAATTATATAAGGATAAATGAGACTCGAGCTAGATCTAGCACAATCTCTCCATCCACGAGATTTGACAGTTGTTTGGGGCATGATCTGAAGTTTCTAAGTTGAGGCTTCTATGTATAGAATATTTTTATCAGGTTCTCCTTTCACTTCCAAGGTCAAAAGTCTAATTTAATAACTCTGTTACTTGTAGTTTTAATACTGTGCTTTGATATTACTTTTGTTGAGAACTCGTGAAAGTTCATCTTGGGAATTGTTATAATGTGTGATCTTTTATAAATGATTTTATATTTGCCTCTTTTTAATTGTATCCATGATTTTTCTATAAGTTACTAAAGCTTGACTGACTAGTTCTGATATTGAAGCACAGTCATTAACTGATACTGGTATTTTATTTATTTCAGAATTCTGTTAATGCACGTTACCAAACAATTCCCTACCCATGGTTGGTTTTCGGTGAAAAAGTAAAGGTCAATACTGTTTTCATACGTGATTCTACTGGTGTCTCTGATTCAATACTGATTCTTTTTGGTGGTGCTTTACATCAAGGAGTGCAGGTAGTGTTTCTGATGGTATATAAATCTACATCTTGTAAAAAAATTGAATTGCTGTGAATCTATACTAACTTTATATTTTCAATGGTCTTCTAGGCTGGTCATTTGAAAATGTTGGATGGTTACGTTGACTTTTTCATGGATCCTAGTTTAGCTGAGTGCTTTTTAAAGCTTAAAGAAGAACTTAATATGCTTATTGAAGGGAAGGTAAGCTAGTAAAGCCATTTGGGTACTGTCTTGGTTATTTTCCTCCTTCCATTGCCTTTTTATCTTGCATTCATAAGCTCTCATATTTCAATCATGTTACTTATATCTTTTCGTAGAACTTGACAATATTCTGTGTGTTTGTCCAACCATGTATATCAACTGCATGGATGAGATAGTCCTGTGAGGACTTGTGTCCACTTGTAACTAAAGGAAATTTTCATGGATAAAAGTACACTAGTGAATTGGATATAACGAGGGATGCAATTGCCCAAACTAAATGATACAATTTTCGTCAATTTATTTCTTTTGGCTTTAGCCAAATTAATCGATAGACTCTTGATTTGTTAATAGCTCTTTTGCTTCTTGGTTGCAAAAGAAGAAAATTGTTATTGTGGAAAAAGAATAAGTCAATTAAATTAGTAATATCTTCATCTGGTACATGATTTGATCTTTTTATAAATTAGTAATATCTTCATGAAAGCCAAAACAAAAATATATAGGTAGGAAATAAGACGATATACTAACCTTGAGTTTATATTAGGTATGCCTTGGTCTTTTCTTAATCTGTCATTTCACTCAAGTCCAAGTTTTATATAGGTACCAAGTATTAAGATATCTCAGCAGTGGGGTGGTTTTGCCTGAGAAACCTTTCCCTGCACGGGAGATCTAGTATATTTTCCTTTATAACACAGTCTGTGCTGCATAAGTATAGCATGCTAGATTTCTTTTAATAATCTGTTTTCATTCTATTTTTAAATGAACTGAGAAGAAAATTAAATATTGGTTAACTAATGGTTCTGCGACACTGCAGCTTCAAGATCCGAGCCTGGATATTCACAGGGAAGGGAAGTACCTTTTGCTTGCAGCACAAGAGCTGGTATCTGGAGATCAATGTGAAGGAAGATTTGTATTTGGTCGGGAAAGCAAGAGGCCTAGGGAGTCTAATGACAACAGCAGATTTACAAAAGATGGAACAAATCCAAAGAGCTTGCTTCAGACTTTGTTGATGAGGGCAGGTCACTCACCTCCAAAATACAAGACCAAGCATCTCAAAACTAATGAGTTCAGGGCGCTTGTGGAGTTCAAGGGTATGCAATTTGTTGGGAAACCCAAGCGAAATAAGCAGCTTGCTGAGAGGGATGCTGCTGTAGAGGCATTGGCATGGCTGACTCACACTTCAGATAACAGCCGTGACGAGGATGATAACACCCCACCTGATGTCACTGATAACATGCTGAAACTTCTTGGGAAGCGTAGAAGATCTAAAGGTCGGTAAGGTTAATGATGAATGCCGGTAATTGGTATATAAGCTGTTGCCATCCTGCCCCCGGTGAGTTCATTTTGGGGTTTGAGTTGATCGCTGCTGCTTTGTTTGACTAGTAATATGGAGATGAATTGAAAGGTTAGCAAGCTGAGAAGGTAGCAGTTCCATTATTGGTATTTATGAAAACTTCCCTTTAGTAAATTAGATACAGTTAAATTTTTGGGAACAATGGCTTCTTTCAATGAGAGATATATGCAAGTCAAAGATGGGAAGGATTTTCATCAAATTTTGAGAGCTGATCAGAGTCAGAGTAGGCGTAGTAGTGAATATATGACTCGGGAGAGTCATAATACAATATTGAAATTTTGGTTGACAACAAGATCTTAGGGAAAAGAAAATGGATAGATAGCAATTCTAAAATAATCAAATTTGATGTTTATTTAAGGGGAAAAAAAGAAGAAATGAATTACGTTATTGATATTGTGATCAATTGTTAAAGCTAGTACAATTGGGGAAATTCCTTGTAATATTTATGTAAATTGATTCAAGTCCTTGTTTTCTATCTGATATAAAGTATAAATACTACAAGAGTTATTTATTGCTTCTCATTTATTTTCATATCTCATGTAAGACCCTGAGCATTTTCGCGTCATGCGAAGCACAAACTGCCGATTATCCTGCTGCCACAGAAAATAGAAAAGGAAATACTGAATAAAACAACTCAAGTTTTGTAATTTGTAGTACTCCAAGTCTCCAAGACCAATAAAATGCCCAAAACTATCTCATTAAATAAATTATCTTTTGAAGTAGTGAAAGTCACTTCGGCCAAAAACTCAAAAAATCACACATTTTCATTCGAATCGGATGGGTAATGAGTAATTAATGACAAGGTAACACTGCAGTATCGATTTCTTTTCGGTGGTTCTAAAGTGCACCTCAAAACTATTGTATCCCTTTTACATTTTTAGCAATGAAAAAATTATAATCCAAATTGGTTTTATATAAAGTAATTAAAAGAGAGTGCATTTTTTTTAGAATTTCATAATAAATCCTGTTTTACATGTGTATAACAAAATGCCCACAATAAATAAATTGTTTAAATCTTTATTTTTGACATGTACATCCACATTAAAAATAATTAGGAATATAGAGATATCCCTTTATGAGGCACCCTAGAATTTATTTATTTTTTTATGAAAACCAAATTTAAATTGAAAAGTGAACAAATTTCAACAATTATAAAGAAGAATGATTCATTGCTGCACAAAAAAATTGCTTTCTCCTAGTGCTTCAAGAGTTATCCTGAAAAATAAAATGCACAGCAAAAAGCAATCATACAAAGTACAAACATATATGCCAAGTACCTAGAAAGGTGCTACTTAATAGCTACTCATTGTCTCCTTCGTCCACCTTTCTCTATTTCATTAGGAAAAAATGGTATGTGCATTGCTAACTCTATTCTCTCCATAGAGACACTACTCATCAAACAGTGAGAGAAGCCCCATTATCTGCTGCTGTAAGATTCAAAATCATTGCAGCTGCCTTTAGTGCCCAAGATTCAGGTGTCTGGTACAATCCGGCGGAAGTGCCAAAGCATGAAGCAAGCATATCAGTATTTATCACACCAGGATTGAGAGCAACAGTTGCCATTCCCTCAGGCAACTCCTTAGCAACAGACCTTGTTAAGCCCTCAACAGCCCATTTCGATGCACAGTAAGGTGCAACCAGTGCTGCTCCTGATCTTCCCCATCCAGATGACATATTCACTATAATTCCTTGTTTGCTAGCAAGCATTAGCGGGATGAAGTGACGCAACATGTTTGCTACACCTTTCACATTTGTCTCGATAACAGTATCAAACTCTTCTTCCGGAACCTCCCAAATTTTGTTGTTCTTGTTGATTGTCCCTGCATTGTTTACTATGATATCGGGAACGCCCTTCTTTGCCATCACCGTCCGTGCCAATTCTTCAACACTGCTATTCAACCTAACATCAGCATTGATCAGCAAGTGTCTGTCAGATGATGAAGAGATAGGTTGTGAAGCAGGAGAACCAGTAGCAGAGTTGAGCTCTAATTGAAGGGAGTTGAGCTTTTCCTGGGCCCGAGAGCACCCGATTATTGTGTGACCTTGCTTTGCCAGTTCCAAAGCTAGGGCTTTCCCAAGTCCTTTACTCACCCCTGTTATTAATATGGTCCTAGGATTGACCCCCCCAGCCATTGCTCTGCTTCCAAGCGCATTCATCTGGCTATCGCACAGGCTCTCTTGTTCAAAGCTCTATGTTCCCTCTAACCCTACAGTTCTGTATCTGCAATATCCATTTCATTGCTTGTTAATATTGTATGGTTGTATGATAAGACCAGAAAACTCCAAACTCAAGAGAACAATAAAACAGTAGCCAAACAGTAGCAAAACACTAAAAAATTATATAATAAGATGAGAAAAGATTACAAGCAAGATGGGAGCTCTTAGGCTCCTTTGATGCAAAGAGTGACTACTCAATACATTGCATAACTCTCTATTCTCTTACTCACATATATAGTAATTTTTCACTCAAAACTACTCTCCCAAACAAAGACTCAAATAACTTTGTATTTAATATATGCTAGCACACCATACTAATCCTAGGGCCTAACATTGCAATTTACTTAAATACTATAAATAAATAGTCAATTTGATAAAAACAATTAGCTTGTGAATCATCATAATCAACTTTGGACTCATCAAATAGCGAAAGCACTAAGGGAAGAACTTATAAAAACAAAACAAACAGTTCAAATAACACCAAGCCCAAGAAAAGTTATCTCAAATGGTGCATCTAAATAGCAATTGTTATAATTTCTTAATCCTGAAATTTTGTAGTATTTCAGGTATGCATTATAGCTAGGCATCAAACGAAATTCAATATATATAATTATATACATATATATATTTTTACTATTAGCCTCGTCCAAGAACAGAACCAGCATTAATTCACAGACCACTCCCGAATCACTTACTATCACTTGAAAAATGAAAATATTAGAACATTATAATCTACCCTACGATAAAAATAGAAAAGGTAAAATTGCCTTCAATACCTAAAGAAATTATTCTATTTCGTTCTCCAAACAAACCAAAGAGAAAGCAATAATAGGTGTTAGGAAGGTATACCTGGAATGGAAGGTTCGAGGTTAAGAAAGACAAGAATATTGCGGTACGTGAGAAATGCAGGGCGAAACGAAGAGATGAGATTACCAATTTGACGATCAACGTTAAACCAGCTCAGCCTTCCACTTGGATAATAGAGAGAATAGAGATGGAGGTCTCTGGAATTCTGGAGAGAGATAAGAGAGAGAGAGAGAGAGAGAGAGAGAGAGAGAGAGAGAGAGAGAGAGAGAGCCAACCCAGAGGCTATGGCTCATTGGACCAACGTGGGCCCAATGGGCCTAGGCCTCCTCCAGTTTTGGCCCATTACTTTGCCAGAATGCTTCTTGGGTACTTACAAGGAAAAATTTACAAAAAATAAAGTTTTAAAATTATAAAAATACTCAAAAATAATTTAACAAACAACATGAAAATAATCATAAAACAAGAAAAATATAACTACAAAGTAACAAAAAAAATAACAAAATATTGACATAATTACAATAAGTAAAATAATATCAATTTCTTAATATGTTTTTGTATTACGAATTATTTTAGTTAGTATTGATAATATAATTTATCTTTTTGTACTATTACATTAATTTTTCATTGAATTCGTTGTTACAATTTTATTCGTTTATTTTTTTTCTCTTTTTCTTTTTGAATCAATGATAGTTAAACAATTATAAATTGAAAAACAACTAAAAAAATCACAAAATAAATACACATATATACAATAAACATATTGTCTCAAATAAACTGAAAATTTACACGATAAAAAATACACATAAATTAAACAAAAAAAAAATACATAAAAACAATAAAAAAAATAATGATAAAAGTATTGTAGGCGCGACTAAAAATGGGGTAAGTTGAAAAATGTCTCTTTTATTAATCAATTAACCAAATTTACCTTATTTTTTTTAGTTGAAACATACCTCTTTTTATATGTATTGTACCCAAAATGCCCTGACACAAGACAGTCACATAGAGAGTATCTTGAAGTGACAGAGGCAAAATTAGTACAATATTTAAAAAAAGAGGTATGAGTAATAGACTTTAATAAAGAAAGTAAAAATAAAAGAGGATAATATAAAAAGGGTATAGAGTCTAATTTCTTCTGTAAAATATACATAATTTTCATATACAAACTCCATATCATGAAAAAGATATCTAAAATTTTTATATTTTGACTTTCTCCAAAATATAATTAGGACATAGTAAAATTTAAGCTTGAAATTTTAGTTTTATTTTCTTGTAAAATTTTAGGCTAATTAGTAATTTTTCCCCCGAATTTTGACATGTACTAAATCGTGCCCCCTGAACTTTTTTGGCCGTTAGAAATTCCCCTGAACTATTGAGATTGTTAAATTTAAGGACTTTTGTCTAATTTCATTCAATTTTACTGATTCTATGTACTAAGTCATGCTCCCCAGACTTTGATATCTACCAAATCATGCCCTCAAACTTTGATATGTACTAAATCATGCCCCTTGAACTTTCATCCATGTTAGAATTTTTTTACTAAAATTAGACAAAAGTCTTTAAACTTAACAATCTCAATAGTTGGGGGGAATTTTTAACGACCAAAAAAGTTCAGGGGGCACGATTTAGTACATGTCAAAGTTCGGGGGAAAAATTACTAATTACCCAAAATTTTATCTATTTTATAGATAGTTTTTTCAAATTTTACCAATTTATACATTCTAAAGTGTTGAAACTTGAAAAAAAAAAAGAGGATAATTCTATTACACAAACTAACCTAACAAACAGAAAGAAAAAAGCTATACTCAATTATTTTGTTTGGACAAATGCTTTACTCATCTAAATTAATTGTAATAACTTAAGAAACTGAAAGAGCGCTTTAATCAGTTAATACAGTTTGGCGCTTAGTAAGGCTTGGCAGCAAACACCGCAGCAAGCAATGGCTATGGCGTCTTCCCTCAACTTGTCTTCTTCCCCATCACTCTCCCCTCTCTTCTCCTCCAAAGCCCATCTCTTTTTTTGTCACTCTCTCCTCCAAAACAACCCATTTCTTCATAATTACCACCGTTACGCCACTTCTCTTACCGTTGCATCCCGTCTCGGCTTGAGCAGCTCCCGTGGCTCTGGCCCTGATCAGGTCAGAGCCCAAGCCCCTTCCTCAGAAACAGAACCAGCGGTGCCGCCTTACAACGTCCTCATTACTGGCTCAACCAAAGGTACTCTCTCTCTCTCTCTCTCTCTCTCTCTCTCTCTCTCTCTCTCTCTCTCTCATTTCTAATTCATGTTGGGTTTACGTTATTATTTATCATTAATCCATGTTCTAATTCATCACTACTCTTAATGTGTTAGCCCTTTTTCACTTGGCTCACTTTTATGATTTTTGGGCTCTTTTGGAACTGTTCTAACTTTGTTTATGGTTTATTCGTTAAGGTATAGGATATGCTCTTGCGAAAGAGTTTTTAAAAGCAGGTGATAATGTTTTGATTTGCTCAAGATCAGGTATTTACTTACTAAGTACTGGTGATATTGTATCTATAGCTTCAATTCCAGTGTTCAATTCAACTACTTATCATGTGTTTTCATGTGCTGCTGTTGTTGTTTGCGGTGTAAATCTTATTCTCCTTTGTTCTTGTTTTGAAATTCTTTTGTCTATTATACTAATCTCAACAGTAGCTTTTCACTTCTTGCCTTCTCTCCCTAATTTACATTTTTCCTCTGAATAATCTGTTATCTTCTTCAATTTTCCTTATCTCTGGTTATTTTCATGATCAATGGAGTTGCACATTTCTATTATGTATCATCACATATTATAAGTGGTGTAGTTTATGAAGTCACTACAATAAAGAATTTTTAGTATAATTGGTGATATCCATCAAAATTATATATATTTTGAATGTAAATATTCTGTATTGCAGCAGAGAGAGTGGAATCTACTGTACAGAGCTTAAGAGAAGAATTTGGGGAGCAGCATGTGTGGGTACCTCCTTTACAACTTATTTTTTCATTTTAATTATGATATATTTTTTCTCATTTCTTTCCTTTTTTTAAGATAGTCTGTAGTATATTTTCATGCCAATAGTCCAAATTTATCTTTTACAGGGTACTCGATGTGATGTTAAAGAAGGACAGGATGTCAAAGATCTAGTTTCATTTGCCAAAAGAAATTTAGGCTACATTGATATTTGGGTATATTATTGTTAGACAAACTTTAAGATATTCATTTGCTATGCCTAGAGTTTTGCTGCTGTGTTAATATTCTTAATCCATGTTGATGATACGTGCAGATAAATAATGCAGGATCAAATGCATATAGTTATAAACCACTGGCTGAGGCATCAGATGAAGACCTCATGTAAACTTCTCATCTTTCTGTATCTGTAATAATAAATGTCCCGTGTCTGTTTTTCACCATTGTCTGATTGTTTGTGTTCTGGATTCATTACATGCAGTGAAGTTGTCAATACCAACACCCTTGGTTTGATGCTCTGTTGCCGAGAGGTAGAAGAATTTCTTCCTTTGACTTGCTTTTTCTTCCTCAGTTTCTTTATAGGATGATTCTTATGCATGTAAATTTAATAAGTTTAGGCAATAAAGATGATGTTGAACCAGCCTCGAGGCGGGCATATCTTCAACATTGATGGAGCAGGTTCAGATGGAAGACCAACTCCAAGGTACCATTTTAATTTTCCTAAGCTGTATGACCAAAATTGGGTTTCATTTATCTAGTACTATATTGCATTTAAAGTGAACTTCACCTGCCAAGGGATGTGACATACTATCTTGCAACTTGAGGTGGTCACATTCTTTCGTTCTTTTCCTTATAGATTTGCTGCATATGGGGCAACAAAACGCAGTGTGGTACATTTAACGAAATCATTACAGGTGCTTTCTGAACTTCTTTAAAATGTGCCACCTTTGATCAAAAGTTATGTATGTAGAATGTTATAATGTTGCTTTAACTTGATAGCATAGCATTTTCGTTTAAATAACTGTAATTTCCATTTTTTTTACCGTATGAGCTCCGTCTGCTACATAATTTTTCTTGGGATTGAACCTATGATGTGATACAATTCATAGAGATCCACCTAATTTGCCTATGATCTGAAATTTTCTTTCAATTTGCAGTCAGAATTGCAGATGCAAGATGTCAAAAATGTGGTGGTACATAATTTGTCGGTATGTTCTTCCACCATTCCTATATTATTGTTCTCCTTTCATCAGATAAACAAAAGTATTGGATTGGGCATTTTCTAAAGTATAATAAATCTTGATACTATGTTTTATATCGTCGGTCATGGTTAGAAACAAATATAGGAATTAAATAATCATGTCATATTGAGAAGTGGTTAATGCTCATTTATTTAGATGCCTCTTTTAGTGTTTTCTTTAGATAAGGAAAAATAATTGGTAATTGAACACATAAAAGGAGAAGAGGTTATGAAAACCATAAAGTAATTGACAATGTTGACCATGGCCTTCAAGATGGGGACTAATCTTCCTCTGCATTTCTGTAAATTTATCATTGGTGAAATGTATATTTTGATCCTTACGTTTGGTAAAAAAATACCAACCATGAATGCAAAAGGGTTAAAGGCCATCTAGTTGAATTTCACCATTGGATGTACATCATATATTTGTCTATAATTGAATAGCAACTATAGCTTGCCTTTCTATTTCCCCCTTTCACTATGGTATGGGTTCTTGGATACAAGAAAAATGGCAAAATAAGTGAAGACAAAAAAGGGAAAATCCAACTTTGGATTGATCTGGAGTGGAATTAGTACTGATCTGTAAGAGGTCACACTGTTGCAGAAACTTCTGAGGGAATTACAGTATAGGCTCTCATAACAAACATCTGGAAAGGTTATCCAGGAAGTACATCTCCAGAGTAACTGTTGTTGGTGTAACATAATGACACCCTGGCATTTGAGAAGGGAACGCTTGGTGTTTTCTTTCCCAACTCGAAATAACGAATAAATCAAGGCAGTCGTACAGTGTTTAAAACAGAAAACAACCTTTTTTCCTTGTAGACACACACCAAGCTTGGAGGTGTTCTCTCCTAAAGAAAGGAAGTCAGAATATCCAACATAGATATGTTAAGTATTTCCAGTGGTAGAAGAGAGAAAAATCTTGGCCGGGTTTTATGTGAATGTTAGGTGATAAGGCCAAACTATAAACCTTATATCAATGCTAGGGTGATATTATGAATGCATTTGAGGTTCCTTTGTTGATTCATTGTACTTGGGAAAGGTTACAGATTTTTCTTTTCTTTTCTTTTTTCAAAAGAAGACATAAAATGATAAGAATCTAATAAATCAAGCAAAATTCATCTGGATATTCTCGGCCAGTTAGCTCTGGACTCCACATTTTCAGACATGCTGTGAACCAATCTGGTTGAGCAGGACATGGGCCCATGTGGAGGGTTACATGTTTTTGTTTAGCAGTCCTATATGCCATTCTGAACTTTATTTTGTCCCCCTTGTAATTTTTCCATGGGGTTTCCAGCCTATATATGGTTATTTCTTTTGGGAAAATTTATTATCTGCTACAGCAGTTATATCCTGGAATCACTTATTTTGTTGCTGTGTTTTCCAGCCAGGAATGGTGACCACTGATCTTCTCATGTCTGGTGCTACTACAAAACAGGTTAAATAAAAAATAATACTGTTCTTGTTGTCACACATCTCTTTTCCATACCTCGTGGAGGAACAACTGACTATTTTGATTCTTTCAGGCCAAGTTTTTCATCAATGTTTTGGCAGAACCAGCTGAAGTGGTAAGTTTTTTGTTCTTTGATTTGTTCAAAGGTGATATATGATATGATCATTTCATTATGTAGTCATAATCAAAGCCGTAGAATAGTCCATAATTTATCGTTGATTTTCAAAGATTTTCTTCTGGCATTTATAAATTCCATATAACTCTATAACTAATCATTATCACAACTCATGTCTTCTAAGTTTCTTTAAGTACAGACTCCCATGTTGAACTCTCCATCATCTTGCTAAAAGTAATAGTTTTTAGCAGATGAACATTCAGTTATGGAACCTTAGTTTTCGATATTCAAGCTCAACTTTGCACCATTCATGTAGATGTAATGACATTAAGCTGGTAGATGGACTATCAAGATTAGACAGAGTTAGGATATTACAGCTAAATTCTGTTGGTCAGGACATAATAATAATAATAATTAAAATGTATGCAAAGTCAGATCATGCTCTTGGATTCTTGGTTAGTTTGAAATTTACCATGGATGTCCCTCACAAAAGAATTTACAATTCTTGTTGGTGTTTTTCTAAATAGATTTTTAAATTATACTATTTTAAAATGGATAAAAAGGTAATATCATGGGGTGGCATCACCTTAGTAACGCGAGTAACTATGTTGGTTGCCATCCAAATTGGTTAGTTTATGCTATCTAGTGAGTTACCAAAGTTGATCTAGTTGTATCAAAATAATAGCTTTCATTGTTTGTTCAAAATACAGATTCTTAAAGAATTATATTAATGCAAAATCTCAGATGATTTGTTATATAATTCTTTGTTTTGAATTGGAGCTTGGGGTTTGTTCAGGTTGCAGAATACCTTGTTCCAAACATAAGGTCCATCATTGCCAATGGATCTATGAAGCCAACTTATATTCGTTTCCTCACTGGGTTGAAAGCTTACTCTCAGATATTTTCAGTTAAGTTTCTTTTTCTTTCTTCATTGTCTTTTCAAATAATTTTTGTTACTCATAAAATTCTAATATGCCCCCAATTATTCTTTCCTCATAAATGCACAGAGATTTGCTTTTGGTGCTAGAAGAAATAGATATGTGCTTGAAGATTGAATTGCATCAGTCATCAGGATTTAATTTTGTTTTTTTTTTTTTGGGGGGGTAATTGTAAATGTAGACAATTCATCACTCTTTTTTTTTTTGTAAAAAATTATTTTTAATTATGTTATAATATTATTATGTGAAAAACAGAAAGGAAAAAAAGAAGAGACATTTTCTCATTTTACTATGAACTCCTCTAAATATAGATAAAAAATAAACTGACTTATGTTTCACTAATCAGTACAAAATACTCTCTTTTTTTTTTTTCTAGTCAAAGTTGTTTATAAAAAGAAAATAATATATTGTTATTTACATGAAACTTTTTTATAGTTTCAAATATTTTGTACAAATAATAATTTTTTTCATTTTTGAGATAATATTCATATAAACTAATTACGATTTGTTTTTACAAAAATATTAGAAAATTTAAAAATACATTCAAAATAACTAGATTGTGTACTTTATTCTTATTAAAAGCTACTTTTTTAGGATAAAAAATCAATTTGATAGAGTATAAGTCCAAATAAATATTATTAAAGCAATAAAAAATATAAATCGATATTTAAGAAAAGCAATAAAATAATGGTGTAAGGAACCCTGCATGTTTGCAAATATAGAAGGGCTGTAACAATAATTGAACCTTCGTTCTTTTTAGGATTAAATTAATGGTTGCTGGTGACTAGTAGATTGGGGTTAGAGGCTGAAGATGAATGGGAAGATAATAATGTGAGGCTGTAACTTCTTTTGGGAAGTGTTATTCATGTTTCTAGATGAGGAACGTGAATGAAATCTTCCAATTTTGTGACTTGTCCGCCTAATACCAGGCCCAAACCTTCTTGCATAAGAAGGGCCAGTCGGAGTTGGAGATGGGCCCGAGCTCATTTGAATTTGGGCTATTTACAAGAAAATGAAAATATGTTTCGATATTAGAGAGGAAATTACACTCTATACCTTTTTTATATTGTCCTCTTTTATTTTTACCTTCTTTTTTAAAATCTATCATTTTTACCTCTTTTTTTAAACATTGTACCAATTTTACCCCTATCACTTCAAGATACTCTCCATGTGATTATCTTATGTAAGGGTATTTTGGGTACAATACATATAAAAAGAGGTATGTTTCAAATAAACATAAAATTAGAGGTAAATTTGATTAATTGATGAATAAAAGAGGCATTTTTTAACTTACCCCCGATATATATGGCATAAAAATTTAATTGCCCTAAATATGGCATTTTCTTAGAAAAACTTACAAATATGGAAAAAGATCATGAGGAATACCATAAAAAACTTTAAATTTGTGTTTCTTTTTATTTTTTTTCTTTTTTTTTAAATAAAACACTAAAATAAATAAAAAATGACTAGATGTGTTTTTTTTTATAGAAATTAAACTTGTTTTTTTTTTTATTTAAACTACTGTTTGTTTTTTTTCCTTTTTTCTTTGTTAAAAACTAATTATTTCATTAAAAGCATTAGGAAAAAAAAAAACCAGTTTCATCAACATCATCCTGAAAAAAAACACAATATAAAAAAAATAATCTAAAAATAATACAAACTTTAAAAATTAGTTTCATCAACATTAAAAGAAACTAACAATTTAAAAGAATAAAAAAATAGTTTTATTATGTTATTTCAATTTTTTTATTTTAAGTTACTTTTTTTTTTATTATTATTTTGTTTCTAGGTTCAAAACTTACATTTATTTTTTGTTTTTAATATTGGTATGCATGGTGTGTTGTTTTGATTATATTTGAGATTAGGTTTTTTTTTTTTTTGTATTTTTGTGTGGGTGTATTTTTTTTATTTGATTGTTTGATGAAACTGGTTTCAGTTAACTTTGTAATTAACATTTATATTTTGTTATGATTTTTTATAGCGTCAAAACTAGTTTCACAGGTTTTAACTGTTCTGTAATAGGGTTGTTCCATTTTTATGATATTTTGTATTTGTTTTATTTGATTGTTTGATGAAACTGGTTTCAGTTAACTTTATAATTAACATTTATATTTTGTTATGATTTTTTATAGCGTCAAAACTGGTTTCACAGGTTTTAACTGTTCTATAATAGGGTTGCTCCATTTTTATGATATTATTGTATTTTTTTTAGTTTGTATAAAACCAATTTTATTATTGTATGATATTTGAACAACACTTTTTATTTATTTTATTTTAAATAATCAGTTTCTGACACACATATTATTTTATTATTTTCATAACTGGTTTTTTTTAAGTAACTAGTTTTTATAACTGGTTTTTTTATTGTTGTTCATAATTGAGTTTTAAGTTTTAATTTTTTATTTGATTATTTCAAGAAACTGGTTTTTATTTGTTAGTTTTTATTTTGGTTGTTCTACTAACTGGTTTCTCACATTCCACTCTTTTTATTTTTTTGTTATTCTTTTATGGTTTTTATTGTATTTTTGTCTTTTTAATTTTCTTTGTTTCTTTTTTTCTCTTTGATTTTAATTTCTTTTTCTCTTTGTTATATTTGCTACATAATGTATGTTTAAATCAATTCTATTTTTTGAGCAAGCAAATAAAAATTAAATGCCAACATAAAGAATGAAGTTAGAAGTTTTTTTATTAAGTATTGATATAAAATTTATATGTTCAAAACTGGTTTTTAAATTTAGTATCGTTTGTAAAAGTTTAATTATTAGTCATTTTGTAATTTTCATTATGTTATTGATGAAACTATTTTTTTTGCCTCTTTTAATGAAATAATTAGTTTCTTTTAATATTGATGAAACTGGTTTTTAAAGTTAGTATCGTTTTTAGATTGTAATTTTTTTCATTATCTTGTTGATGAAACTATTTTTTTTATTCTTTTAATGAAATTGTTAGTTTCTTTCAATGTTGATGAAACTAGTTTTTAAAGTTTGTATTCTTTTTAGATTATGATTTTTTATATTGTTTTTTTTATGATGATGTTGATGAAACTGGTTTTTTTTCTGTTGTTTTTAATAAAATGATTAGTTTTTAACAAAAAAAAAAAAACAAGTTTAATTTCTGTAAAAAAATGAGATACAAAAATGTACACTTATTATATATATTTATATATATACAAAGAGAAAAAAAAAATAGTTTAAGAAAAAAAATTGAAAAAAAAAAAGAGACTCAAAGAGAAATTAGAAAAAAAAAATAAAAAAGAAAATTAGAGATAGAGAAGAGAAGGAAAGAAAAAAAAAAAGTCAGACTTAAAAAATGAAAGAAAAAAGAGAGCCAAAATTGACTAAAAAAATACATATAAAAAGACAAAAAAAAAGTTTTTTAAAGCTTTAATAAGTAAAAAACAATAAAAAAGAAAAAAAAAATTAACAAAAGTATAAATGTAAAAATTTATTTGTCTAATTATAAATGTAATATTTGAAAAAAAAAAAGTTAGTATTTGGTGTAAATTTTCCAAATAGAAAGAAACCCTAAAATGTAAATGTAAAATAAATTAAAAAAAATAAAACTAATTAAGTTAGAAACAAAAACATGAAATATGGGTTTGGATAATAGGTTTACAAAACTATGGCATATCAAATACCATAGAAAATCTTAAATGTGAAAAAATGCCATAGAAGAGTGGCAAACCTATAAATGCCATATTTTTGTAACTTTTTTACAAAATCCCATATTTCATGTAATTTTCACTTTGAATTTTTGGAGCTACAATTAGGGAGACGAGATCATCCTACTCCCGGAAGCCAGTCTAGCCTTACAAAAGATAGAGCGAACAACATCCTTCGGACAATCAACAAATCATATTTGGACAAGAAGCCCAAGAGGTACATCCAGAAGCCCTTATAGTGTGACGTGAGTCGTGACTACTCTTTGACACTTGGACCTACAAAATCAGATCCTATCTCCTATGTGAGGACATGGTAGTGCACGTATCGCAAGGATAAATATATTTCGTTTGTTCAACGACGTCCTTCTGACATTCTTGTCTACTGTAGTAGCACTCATGCATGACACTTGTCCAGATAGCATGGGTCCTCCTTTGTACGGATACTTTCGCCCCATAATCTAGAATTCTACCGTAGGCCTTAAAGTCATGTATTAAATGTATTTACCCCAATAGTGAGCCTATTTTTGCACAGAAACCCTAGCGGGTCACAGGTATCTCCGAATTCGAATCTAAGCCTATATAAACCCCTTTATCCCTTTATGTAATGGGGAGGGGAGAGAAAACACTCATACTTTCTCTAAGCTTTTTTCTTCACTAAGAGAAACCTAGAAGAAAAACAAGATAGCAAGAACTAAAGGTTCTTCAAGCTGCAAAATCTCATCTGTAATACATTCAAAGTCAGCCTCTTAAGGCCAAGGCCAACACACGTAAAAATTTGAACCACTTAAAAATTTTAAGAATCTTGCACTAGTAATATACTTAAGTATCACATAATGATAAGTTTAATGATTTTTTATATTATTTATTAAATTAAAATATATGAGACTCGATATTAAATTATTCCAATTGATTCTTTGAATATAATTTTTTCCAATTTTTATCTAAAAAATAACAATTACCATAATAACTTCATTTTTTAAATTAAAAACAAAATTATAAATACAAAATATGTTTTTTTAATTTAAAAAATTGAATAAAGCAAAAGAAAGAAGAAGATCGATTGTAATCTTATTGGCTTATATTTTATTTATTGAAGGAAAGAAATAGTTATTGTGCCTAATTATTATTATTATTATTATTATTATTATTATTATTATTATTATTATTTTGTAAGGTATTATTATTATTATTTGATTTGTTAAAAATTATATGTTCGTACTTTTTGTATAGATTGAAAATGGATTTTCCCATATTTTTTTCTTTTTGCGATTAAAAAAATATAAACTTAATTTTTATAAATAGATATTTTTGAAATTTTCTTTTTATATTATTTTACGTTAATTTTAATTAATTTGATTTTTAAATCATGTATAAAATTTCATATTTTTTAAAATTATTTTAATATTTTTTAGTTTTTTCTAATAAATTTCACACTTTTTTAAAAAATTATCATAATACTCAAGATATAATATATTTTTGTTTTATAGTTATATTTTTTTAAAGATATGAATTGGAAGAAAATTTATTTCTTTTTTCAAAAAATAAATACATAATATAAATTAAAGATATAGACTTTATATAAAAAATTATTATAAAACTCAACTTATACTACTATTATCAATCATTATTATTATTATTTTTGAACAATGATCAATCATTATTATTAAGAGAGAGAATTGTACATAATGAAAATAACCGAAATGAAAAAGACAAATTGATTGCATCAAAAACACATGTGAAAAACATACAATGGAAAAGCTAAATTTAGGTTACATTTATAATACATTGTATCCTTGCTAGATAGAAATTAAAATAATAAAAACAAAAGGAAACAAACTAAGACCGACCACTGAGATGTGTCTTATCACTCCCAAATGTCAATGGTCGGTGTAGACTGTACGGACTACATCTCTCACATTGCCATTAGAACCTGCTTCAGAAACAATCACCATATCCTCTAAATTCACAGTAGTTACCATTTTATAATATTATTGCAGAAGGACCTAAAAACATACACAATCAATCCAATACTTCAGGCCTCGGGAGCCCTTTGCTTTATACCATATAATAATTCAATGGGATCCTTCAACACAAAATATTATTGAAAAGAATAAAAGAAACTGTTATGAAAGAACTAACATTGTTTTGAATATCCCTCTTGCATGCGTTTATCTGATGGAAAAAAGAAAAGAGATGGGGAAAATTGCTGGTTTTGCACAATACTGCATTGAAAAAATCTGACCTTGGCTGCAAGATAGTGTCAATGGTACAAATCCAAACTATACATGTACATGATTATGGCATCATGCCATGGTACTGCAAGCTCCAACACTACTGTAAAAACAAGTTAAGCCAGTACCATAAACATGAAGAAACTCAATAAGTTACAGGAAGACAAATCTAGTTGACCTAACTACACTAAATCCTCATTCGTTTTCTTTGACTACCCTCTTCAATAGTTCCCTGCAAAATGAATGGTAATCAGAGTTAAAACCAATGTACATTTGCAGCTAATTTTCAAATAGGTGGGCACATCACTAAAAGATCACAAGAAAACTATAACCACCAAGATGTTGTTTTTCTCACCGGTGTAATATAAATATACACATTGTATAACCAAAAAAAAAATGAGAAAACTGAAAGAATTAATATAAGGGCAGAAGAAATACCCCTTCATCTTGTCCAAAATTTTCAGGGGGAACGGTACTCGACTCTGATCTGCATTTTGCATGCACTATAGGACCTAAGTGAGACGTATCCGTGCCTGTTGTTGACACATCTACTGCATTTAAATAGACAGCGCCCTTGTACATCCATTCCTCAGTTTCGTCACTATAGAACTCTTCAAAAGCTTCTCCACATAGGGCACAAGTATTCTGATCCTCATCAGCAGGAACTGCCATTTCTTCATCACTCTTCTTTTCCACTACAGTCTCAGTGGGCAAAAACCCAGGAACTGCATCCGTGCCCAGTGCCTCTGCACCACTAAGCCACATACTTGCACTTACAAACCACTTACGAGAGGGCTTCTGTTTGCGGTTCTTCGACATTCGATTCTTTGTCACATGCCAATCCATATGACTGCGGTGCTCTTCTTGGCTCTTAAATCGGAGGCCACAAGTTGTGCATTGTCTTTGCAGATCAGTATAGAGAGCATTTATTGCAGATTCATGACGCACCTTAAGAAGGTCTACATTAAACTCGAGTCCCACAGGTTCCTAAAATATTAAACAAAATGGTTAAGAACATAAGCCTAAACTGCAGATTTCAAACTTCAAGTGGTCAAGGGGAAAAAGCTCAGATACCTGTACAGGAGTAGGTTTGGTCAATGAGATTAAACCTTGTGCCATTAGAGAACCAATCAAACCAGAGAATGCACTCCCTGGTGGTTGGCCAGGGACAGGCAGACCAGCATTGTGAGAAGGCAGAACTGCTTGCAATGAAGTAGGAGGAGGTCCTGATGGCAAAGGTGGTACGCCTCCACCCTGTAAGTGCAAGGAGCCATTCATAATATTGTTGGATGGTAAGCTCAATTGTCCAAGAGGGACAGGGTTTGACATATTAGTACTAGTAGGGACACCATATCCTCGTGCACTGTATCCACGATCCAAGTTTGGATTCACCAAATGAGGTGGCAAAGGAGCACCTGTAGAGTTAAGGAAATTATCACGGCCATCCTGTGTTGGAAGAAGTTGTGGTTGTAAGGGATTTTGCATCTGGTTGTGCTGGTTTGCATGAGCTATAGAAACATTCTGATAAGAAAATTGCGGCAGCTTTGTTAAACTTTGCTCCTTGTTGTCAAAACCATATGAAGTCTTATTTGGGCGTTGATTGTTTTGGGTATTGCTTGAATTCGTAAAGTCATAGGGAACCTTCTGGTTTCGCAATGGCAAACCAGGATGCATTGGCACATTCGAATTATGCACGTGTACTGGCCTTGGCCCCAGTGATGATGGAACAACTCCCAGTGATGATGGAACAACTGATCGAGATTCACCATTAAAGGATTCTATCGTGGAAGAACCCATTCTTGAAACTACATTTAAGGACCCATGAAGTTGTTGTGTACTGACATCTGGGAGCTTGTCAATGAAAGGAGACTTGTTATCGCCACCTGGAAGTATGGGCATTTGGAAGTTTCGGCCTCTTCCTCTGGAATGGTGGTGTGAAGTCTGAGAGAGGTGAGCCATATTCCAGTGTTCTTGAGGATAACGAGAAACTAGACTATGATTTGTCTCATCTTGGAATCGAGATATGTTACCCGGCAACCCACGGCCAAACTGCACAACAACAAATAACATTCTAACTTAGCAAAAAGCTCACATTTAGTTTTATGGCCAATTAAACAAGATCTTTCTCCACATAATATAAAAACTAAGAGAACAAAATAAAAATGTACATCGCATCAGTGTAGGGACTTATTATAGCAATTAACTGATGTTTCACAGAGCTAAGTAGCATAAACAAAAACCAATGACTAGGAAGAAAATTGCACTAGGTAAAAAAGGTCAGACAAACGAGGATTTTGTATGGCCTATCAAAACCGTAAAGAAAACAAAACAGAAATTACTTGGCTAGCAGATCAAATTGGGGTTTTAATGTACTATTTGTCCATGTTCTAACAAAAGACAGACCAAGGCCTCAGCACTGCCAAACTTAAAAAATTAACAACTGAGAGCTTCCTTAACAACTTTCATGTATTGTTTTTGTCTTTAAAGTGAAATTGATGACGGAGATTATCTCAAACAATCTTTGAAGACATCTCTAAACAATATATAAAGTGTCTCTCAACAGTAAAGTAAAAAAGAAAAATGGGGAAGGAATCACAGCACAACTACAAAGCAAACAAATTGAATCTGCATAAATACATATACAGAAAATTACGTATGTTAATCAAGATGACCAACAAACGTAAAGAGAGAGAATTAAACATGAATCTACGATGCAATGACATGATATGGTTGGAAACTCGTTAATTTCATTAGATGCGTATAAACAATATTGAGAACATATGAAGGAAGCATACACCAAGGGGAGGGACTGCATCTTCCATAGCAATAGAGGAATCATCCGCTGCAGGTAGCTGCGCCTGACTTGACCAACTATTCCGAGTATCAGACTCCACAAGGGTAGTTCTTGGTGCTAAAAAATTTGGCCTTGCTTTAAAACTTCTCAAAGATGGCAAGAATTCTCCAGCCCTACCACGGTCTGCTGCTAAATTTGGAGTCATATCTTCCCAGTCGAACTCTTCCTCTTCGGTATGCTGCCATGACATTAAAGAAGCCCTATGCTCCAAACCATTTGCGTCAATACGCTCAACCTGCAAAGGCCTATCACTTAAAGTTGATTTTCTGTCATCACTTCCATATGCATCAATTAAGGCCCTTGGTCCTTGATGCTCACGTCCATTACTGACTTTGTATGCTGCAGAAGTTTCAAACTGATTCTGATTATGATACGGTTTTCGTTGCCATTTACCAAGCTCATCATCTCTACCAATTGTTCTGCCAAGTTTTTAAAACATATATATATAGAGATAAATATATCAAAACAATTTAATGATAATTAATTGAAGAAAAAAAAATCCAAACAGATTCAGCCAGAATAAAATTCTACATACCCTATGCCAGGTTTTTGAGCATATATGTTCAGAGCTGAAGCCCTGCCTGCCTGCTGCATGTGCTGCAAAATATTGTAAACAGATTACATATTTAACATTGCAGCTAAGGTAATTTATCAATCAACCGATACACAACTAGTAAGACATAATAATAATAATAATAATAATAATAATAATAATAATAATAATCTCCATCATTCCTAGTTTTCATCCAGAACCCACAACATTCAAGGACGTCACTATAATGAATTCCAAAGTACAAGGCAAAATGACTCCTTTAGCCTGATGTTTGTCCCATTCAAAATTATAAATTGACATGATCACTTGACAAACTAGTTCAGCCATGATTGTTCAGAGTGGATTGCATTTTGGAAGATAAGTTTCAAATTTTTAGAAATGATCGTATGTAAAGATAAAGAAGAAGGGAGCCACGACCCACACACTTTCTGTTAAAGAAGGTGTGAGGACGCTTGATGAGAGTTTTCTCATGATTTTACTACAATTCCTTGTTTCTCATAGTGGAGATTAGAGTTGAGATCTAAAGACAATGCTGCACGTTTGGATATTTGTGATTGTAAATATATAATCCAAATAGATTATCAGCCAAATCCCTAATGTTTTGAGGTGGTGAAAAGAAATAATCCACTGAAAAAACTTACACTTTCTGCAGCTGAATGTTCCACCTGACGCAAATACTTTGGATTTACATGGATTCCATGAGTTGGTCGAGGAGATTCTGAAGCTCTCAGTGGAGGCATTCTCGATGATTGTTGGTTAACAGATGGAGAAAATTGCAGTTGTTCCTCAATCTTGTTTAGGACAGCTGGTGGAAATACTGATGACCAAGTGCCAAAGAGGTGACGCATAGCAGGATGCTGAGAAGGGTGAACTTGTCGGTATGCCTCACAGAAGACCTAAGCAAGAGCTAAAAGCACAAGTTACTAGAGATTCTTGAGATAACTTTTATACATTCATTTATATCATCTGAGAAAACAGTCACAACAGTTTGTTAATCTTGTTAGATTACCTCAGGTAGACGGGCAGAGAAATACTGGACATAACCACCACCTATATTCTTAACTATACTGTCCAAAAGATACAATGAAGGAAGTTTTTGGTCAACGGGAACCTGAAAAGGTACAATAAATATTATAAGAACTATATGTTTTTCTTAACAATAAGATATAAGAGCCTACATGTAAAAAACTAAAATTTCTCTATTGAATGTAGGTCACTAATCACTAGTGTCTTAGAATGTCACCTCAATTTATTATTGTCATTGACTTGAAAAAAATCCTAAAAATAACATGCAAAAATGCAAGCTAAAAGAATCATCTGTAATAATGTAAAGGCTGTCACAGCCAACCAAATTTAGAGCAAGCAAGTATTGAAATCTATAGAGCTTTGTTCATGACAACACACATGATAAAGACTATTTTAGGAGGAAAGAGTAGTATAAACAGAGCCATGACTTTTTATGGCAGTTCAGCTGCAATAACCCTTAATAACACAAAAGGCCATTTGAAAAACTATTACAAGCTTTCCTCCGGACATTCATTCTCAAAATTAGCCACCACAGATCTTTCACCTGGAATACTGATTTCTCTAGCTACACCCATTACTTAGATTCGTGTACAAAATGTAAGTAGAAAGAAGAATCTTCAGTAACACTAACAACTGAAGTTAAAACTTTAGCCAATGCAGGAATTTACACTAATTATTTGAATGATGAAATAAAGGTAGAAGTCTAGTATAACATGAAAACTGGAAATTTACAACATCACTTGAGATATCAATGAATGAGCGGCTTAGTTTTATACTTTAAAATCCCTCAAACAGAATTTTAAGGTTCTCCAATCAGACGGAACAAAAGATAGAATTTTGGAGGACATATCGATTATACGTTCATCACAATTAGGTTTACATGTACAGAAACTCAAAAACAATAAACCCAAAACAAAATACAAACCCAGCCAACTTCCCATAATTACACAAAGCAGAAAAAACGAAACCCGCAGAGACCAAAAACAGACCTCAAGAATGCGAGCACAAATTGCATCAGCGATGCCCTTGCTGTGCTCTTTTTGGTCGCCGGCGACGATAGTAAGATCCGTAATGATGGGCTTGGAATTGAATGATAGTTCCGCTAAGACCAACTCATAAAGCTGAACAATTTCCTCCGTTCGTGGCAACGAAACCTCGTCCTCCGCCGAAACCCTCAAGTCGTCGTCCCGTTGCTTCAACAGCGCTTTAAACTTGTCGACAACGGAAGGCGGAGACTTCTGAGAAAGCTCATTGGGCATTGCCTTGGTACCGGAACAGAAACCGTTGATGTTAATCAACGCCCGCGGCTGCTCGGGCGGGAAAGCAATCAAACTAGGGTTTGCTTCGCTCAGTGCGAGCTTTTCCGCATCCATAAAATAGAGAAAAAAAAATTAAAAAAAAATCAGAATAGAAATCGAGTAGAAACGATTAGGTTTAGGGTTTGAGTTTTTCCCAACAAAAAAAAGGCGAAGATTGAATTATTAAAACATTTTCTCACCATAGAAACAAAATTTGGAGCAAGAGAGTCGTTTATTGATTTTGGAATCGTTGTTCTAGGGATTGAATTCGTGATTGGAGAGATGAACAGAGATGAGAAGCCCTACTCTCTCTTTTTATTAAGTCCCGATGATGATGATCAACAGTCCAGATTCGAAGAGTTTAAAGCTTTGATTTTAATTTTAATTTTTATTTTAGTTTTTTTAGGGCAAATGAGTTCAGTCTTAATCTTTTTAAGTTACTATTTTACAAAACGGTGTTATAAATAGTTTTAAAGCGTAAGTCGGTGGTGGTCGATATACAATACGTGATAATACGGGTAATTTGGATTTTCCTCTATCACGTGTATCAAATGAGGCTTTCAAGTTTTCAAATGATTAAAAATTGTGAAAATTTAAGGCCACAATTTAATAAGTTTAGTAAATATTAAAATTTAAAATGAACGATTTAGGTGGCGTTTGGTAATATTTTTGTAATCAATTTTCTATTTTTAAAAGTGAAAAAATAAAAATATTTTTTAAAAACATGTTATATAAAACTGATTTTACTTTTCAATTTTATAATTAAAAATCAAAATTTTAAAAACAAAAAAAAATCACTTTCTATATTTTTTTAAAGAGTTTTTTTTCTTAATAAATCTTTTGGATTACAACCAGACCCGGACCAAAATTCCCTCCTCACGACCTTGGCACTGAACCCGGCTTCTGACCCGAACCCGAATCTAACCCCGAATCTTGACCCGACTTAAATAAAATCAAAAAATAAAAATGAAAATGAACTTTACAGAACACACTTTTGTTTTCTGTTTTTAAAATTGAAAAACAAAAGTGGTTAGAGAACGCATTTTTGTTTTTTAAAAATAAATTTTTTAAAAACAAACATTTTACTTTCATTTTGTAATTAAAAAATTAAAAAGCAAAAGTATGTAGATAATCACTATAGTAGTCTTTAAATTTAATAATTTCAATAGTTTAGGAGAATTTTTGTCGGGCTAAAAAATTTAAAGTATGACTTAGTATATGTAAAAGTTAAAAGAACAAAAATCACAATTAACTTGCTAATATTAATGCGATTATCACCTTTATCTTTTTCTATTTTTTTATTATAATGTTATTCTTTTCCTTTAATATTTTTTTTTGCAAACAATGACTAATATTACTGGTAATTAAATAATGTCGTACAGGTTAAATGAATATACATTCTAAATAATAAAATAATAGATAGTCTCTAGGCAAACAAATTGTATGCACAACTAATTCATATGTAGCCACATTGACGGTATATGTATATGGATAATCTGGATAACATGCTTGTTATATCCTCTAACAGTAATTTTAGATCACAAAAAAAAAATGTCTTCTAGCAAAAGCCGACACAATTGCTAAGTGTTCATAATCAACAAGTTCAACGAACTTTGAAGGAAATTATCCAACGTCACTAATATTGCCAGATAATATGCTTGAATTAGTGAAAATCTCCATCTTCCACTCTTAATTTTACAATTGCTTGTTGTACTTCCTCAAAAATATTCTAAATGGCATGAAAATAAAGAAAATTAGCAATTAATAAAAATCACTTGGAATTGAAAGTACCATATATATAATATAATAAAAAATAAATAAGAAAACTGCTAAAAATATTGTTCTTTAGCAAAGCAAGCATATCATTTGAAAACGCTAAAACTCAAAATTTTCATTCTAATAACTCTATAACTTCAATAACTCGATAACTAAAAAATCAAGCATATTATTAAATGAACAAAATATAAAATAACTACTGATAATATACATAAATATTTTGAAAATCATGAAATAATACTTTTTCCAACGAATATGAAAATCGAAAAAATAAAGGTGGAACCAATTTTAATTTGTAAAAATAAAAAAAAAATATTATACTTAGTAGAAATATAACTCAAATGATATATTAATTACAATAATTAGCAATTTTGTTCTTTGAACTTTCGATAATATTGATTTTGGCCCTTAAAATATACGACTTGTTAAGAATCTCTCATGAACTTTTACATTTATAAAAATTTAGTCCTTCTGTTAGGTTCCGTCTCATTATTCTGTTTAAATGATGACATGTCTTTATCAATTAGCACATTTGCTCCCTAAATTTTGACAACTATTAAATTATACCCCTCAAAATAAAAATGAGATAGATTCAATATTTTTTTTAGTAAATCTTCAAAAACTAATTTAAATCTTAAGAAAAAAATTATGTTGAATGATTAAGAAAAATAAAAAATAAATTGAAATTTTAAAACTAATTAAATGATATAAAAATTATTTATTTTTATTAAAAAATTAATATAGATATTAAAAATTTATTTTTTGTAAAAACAAAATTTTACGGGAACAAACTTGAGTAGATTTTATTTTTATCAAAAATGTAGATTTATTTAAGTAAACATAGCATTATTTTAATTTAATTTATAACTTTTTTAAGAAATAATTTTATATTTTTATTGAATTTTTAAATATTTTTCTCTATTTGTTAAGATATAAGTTTATAAATATAAATAAGTTTGATTTTTTCTTCAAAAATTTTAGTTTATTTAAATTATTTATTAGATTTTTAATAATTTTAATTTAATTTTTAAGACACGTGTTTATAAATAAAATAAAGTTTGAAAATATTTTTTAGAAATGATTTAAGTTTTATTAAGTAAAATTAATATTTTATCAAATTTTTTAAGAATTTTTATTATTTTCTTCTGAATATTATAATTGCTTTAAAAAAATTAAATATTACAGTAGAACCTCTATTTAAGAATACTCTATTCAAGAATAACCTCTAATTTGTTATAAAAAAAATCAAGTCCCGATTTGGGCCAGTTATAAATAAGAATAACCTCTAAATTGTAATTAGTTATACATTTTCTAAGTCCCGTATCAACAAAGTATACCTCTATATAAGAATAATTACATCTTAATAAAATATATACATGTATTTTGTAAATTTATTTATGTAAAATTAATAATTTTATTTTAAATTATATTACATGTATGAAATTATATTTACTCTAAAATATTTCTATTATGATATAGTATTAATGATTATTTATTGTTATTATTATTACATTGATATTTTTTGGTTTTTTAATTTTTTTTTTCTAGTGTAACTCTATTTAGTTATAATCTCCCAATTAGAATATAATTTACTTGGTCCCAAGTGTATTCTTGGATAGAGGTTCTACTGTATAATTTTTAAGAAGAATTTTAACAAATGGTATATTTTAAATAACAAAATTAAATAGTGCCCCAAGTTCAGAGGGCAAAATTTAATATGGAGGCTCAAAACAATTTTGAAAGAAGCACAACAATATATACAAATATATAAACTCATTTACTTAGAGAATATAATAAATTTCTTGAAAAAAAAAATAAGATATGAAAGATCAGAATAATTGTAAGAGAGGTACAAGATAAATGTACTTTTTAGAAATACTAACAAGAAATTACATAAATAACTTGTGACAAAAGTCTATTAATTTGTGGATAATAATGGATAATTTGTAAGTTTAAATTGTGGAGAATAATCTATTACCATAATAAAAGTGATAATATTTTCGGCCTTGACTAAGTAAATTACTAAAAAGTACTTTATTCTCACATATATACTCACATATTAATATGTAAAGCATTTGGTTGCTTTACAAGTGTAAATCAATTTATTTATTTATATTATTATTATTTATATTGTACAACTTTATTTAATTATTATTGTTATTATGTTATTTTTAAAGTGCACAATGTTATATATACTATAATTTTGAATATTTATATTTAATTATAATAATATAATTTTATTATAAATATTAATAATTATGTGGATGTCTAAATTTTTTATTTATTACCATTAATTGTAATCAACATTTATTTTTTCTTACTTTCCCTTTTTCTTATTAATTCTTGTATTTGTATAAATAGGGGTTCACCCCATTAGAATAAACAACTTAAAAATTCTCATTCACTTTCTCTTTCTCTCTTCATCTTCTTCTTCTTTCTTCTAATCTACTTTATATAATTTTATATTATTTTATAACACGTTATCAACACGAGTCGCTGTCCAAGCTTCAAGCATGAGTCTCTGCCCAAGTCCCAATGTAAGTATCTTGTTAAAGCTCTTGAATTGTTTCAAAGTCAAAATACACTAAATATATATTTATATATATACTCACCTGACTGAAACAATTTTGACAATCCTTTGTTTTCTTTTTTCTTTTTATCTATATATCTATATATTATATATGTATATATTTTTATATGTTTATTATTGATTTCATATATATATTATGTTCTTATTATTTATAATATTTATAATATATGTGTGTCTATGATATAGTAGAGAAAAATCTATATACATATATCCTAAAGATTATGTGTCATCGATAAAATATTGCATATATCTTAAAGATTATGCGTCCTCAATAAACTCTTGCATATATTTTGAAGATTATGCAAACGTAATATTCATTATATAGTTGATAGATATATAATGAAAGAGATGAATACATATCTATATGTATGTTCTTGTATTCTTTGAGGACAATGAAAAGTAATTTAATATCGATATAGATTTTGACAAATATTTCCTGAAGTAAATGTTTTATATTTGTCGAAAAAAAAAATGATTGTATTTATGTGAATACAACTAAAGAATCATTAAAAATGATTATTATTGATGCAATTTTATAGTGGGTTTTGAATACCCAAAAAGAATGTTAAGAAAATTGCATTGAAACAACAAAGTATAAGAATAACAATGAGCATGACTAATGTTATTTTAATACACGAGACATGTATTTATTGTTCATCATTAATTCCCTGCAGAGCATGATACGAACTGAAGTCAATTAATTTTAAAGATTGTTCGTATTAGTCATGTTATTATACATTGTTATTATTTGCAATATTGGAAATTATTGAATCTGACATATATTAAAGATTAAATTTTACATACATCTTGGAGACTATGCGAAAATTGCATTTATATATTCTTTGAAATATCCTAAAAGAAATTGCTGAATAATTTCTTATATTTTTATGGATGAACAAGTAATAAATTTTTAAGAAATTTATAATAATTTTCTACTTGTTCAACGTCATTCCCCGAAGTGAATGTAATGATTTTAAATATCTGATTGCATTCTTTACTACTCAAATATTTCCAGAAGAAAGTGGAAACAACCAAAAGATGAGATGCCACACACAATCAAAGTGCATGAAATCTATATATCATGTGTGTGGAATTGAATAATAGTGGTCGCGTACCTGTAGTATGGACACACTTATAATCAAGATAAAAGTATATTTGATTATTTAATAGAATATGAATTGTACAAATTTATTGTACATTTAGAATATTTAAATATCATTTCCTAAAGAGAATGAATAGACATGAAATTCTATTTCATCAAAGAATATAGATTTCACATATATTGGTAATGCCAGAAGCAAATTAATATATACATATTTTATTATTTTTTGAAATCAATAGTTTCAAACTATTGTTGGTACAAGATATGTATATATGCAGTTACTATTTAATTCAGTTTACATATTCCCAGAAGTGAATATATAACTTACTAATATTTGTTAGTGATCTAATATAATCAAAGTGATAAAGAATCACAAAATGATTATGTGAAAAGCTTCCTGAAGAACTCTTACATACAATTGCTACTTGGAGTAGTAAAATATATTTGTATGTACCTAGATGTATAACTTTTATCTAGTTATGAAAGTAATAAGAAATAACTTATTATATGTACTGGTTGTACATTTAAATATATAATATATCAGGTCATTATAATTAGACTGATGAATAGTCTATTAATAAATTAGACGACTTGTTAAAAAGATACGAGGAAAAATGAATGACATATTATGGTTATATCTATTTGACCATTACAATAACATGATGAAGTTGTCATGTATCTTTTAAATTATACACATCATTGAATTGATGATAGTGATTCCTGAAGAAATATAAAGTTTGATAAACATAATAGTAACTCCTGAAGAGTGTATATATTTTGGAGAATAATATAATTATATTATTCGTGTATATAAAAATGAAACTTGTTATGATTACTTATATGTTGTAGTGATTTTACATTACTTAGTGAAAGTTTCATTGAAATATAAATTATAGTGAACCTAAAGTTCATGAATTGAGTTATTTTGACATGATCAATCATATGCAATAAATTATCAAAGGATTTGACTAAATTTTGTTGAAGAACCAGAAGATTCTTCTCATTTTTAATTTATAAGGCTCAAAAGAAGAATGTGCATATATTTGCACATAGAAAATATTTAAATTATATTTCTTTAACAATCTTGAGTGATTGTTAGATTTTTATTGCATAGTTTCTTATCGATGTGATAAGATTATATGATCATGCATTTACAAAATGTGTAATGTTGTCGATGGAATTTCGCAACACCAAAAATAAATAATAACAATAATAATTATAATAATAATATGATGAACTACTGCGAGTATTCAACCTAGAACGATTGTTGGAATTTATTTTACCAAGATCTTAGATCTACTCACAAGTATGTTGTTTAACACCCTAAATATGAACTTTCTAAAACGATAAATTAAACACGTATAAAGTTAAGAAAACCTTACATTGATGCAGCGAAATTAATGTCTCCTTCCACTCAGATCTCTAACCCTTGTATCCTTTCTATAGCAGAGTATAATCAAGATCTGAGCCCGAATGTCCTTCTCCTTTGAGTTTGATCCTTCACAGTCTTCCAATCTATGATTGAGTTACTGCTTGCTATGTGTGGGCACTTACTCTTAGGGCTGAACATTTAGACCCGCAAACCCGAAAACCCGACAACCCGCCCCGACTCGCTGCCGAAAAAAGCCAAAAAATTAAAAACCCGTGTAGTCGGGTCGGGTCCAACCCGAAAATGCTCCACATGGGTGTCGGGTTCGGGTTTTAATAAAATGCAAATATTAATTCGGGTGTTAATCCGAAACCCGAAAATTAGGCACAATTGCATAGATTTTCGTAATAGGAAAGCTGAAGGTACAATTTTTTCATTTATTATGAAATAAAAATGTGTAAGAGAGGCTATCTATCTTCACGTTTGTAACTGACTCACCTACAAAAGTATGTCATAATCATCATTTTCCTTGGGAAACTAAGGGTTTGATTGGTTTGTGATTCAAAAATTGTGTTTTTTAAAAATGTGTTTTGGAAACAAAAATTTAAATTTTGTAAGTGAAAAATTGTTTTTAAATATGTGATTAGTTGTAATATGATTTAATGTTTTTGAGTTTTAAAAAAGTGAATATGTGATTGGTTGAGAATTTCAAAATAAAAAAGTAAGAGAATAATTGGAGTGTTTTTGGATTCAATGATTTGAAAACACAAAAAACATAAAAATGGTGTTTTCATTTTTTAGCCTAAAACTCAAAATAGTATTCAAATTTTGTTTTTGAAAACACTCAACCAATCAAGAATTCTTAGGTGGACCCCACCATTTTAATTTTCAAAAACATAAAATAGTTTTCAAATCCTAAACCAATCACACACTAAGTTTTTTTTAAAAAAAAAACCAAATGAACATACCTGCGTATTGGAGTATATAAATATATATATATAACATTTTGGGAAATTAAGTTTGTTTTTCTATTTATTTTTTAAATAATATTTTCATTAAAATAAAATAAACACCTTGGGAAACAAAGCATTTAAAGTCTACAGACCAAACAGTGAGATTATTCATCTTCCTCTCGTCTAAGTCCATTGAAAAGCTAAGTTTATTTTACTAATTATTTTTAAAATAATATTTTCATTAAAATAAAAATAAAAATGTTATTATAATATTATTTGTACATTTTTTTTGTTCTTTGACAGTGGTAGTGGTTCATATATGAACTTTTCATTGACAGTGAAATGACACCAAACCATAGAAGTTTTTTATGCAAATATTGATTCGGGTGTTAATCCGAACCCGACCATAGTAAACCTGCCATACCCGACCCGAAATCCGATGGACCCGACCACCCGAAAATCGGGTTCGGTTACACATTTTAAACACCCGAAATCCGAAAGCCCGAACCCGACCATCCGAAAACCCGAATACCCGACCCGTGTGCAGCCCTACTTACTCTTTCACTAGGGTCACGAAATTAATGAAGGGAAAAGAGAAGAGAAGGTTTCGGCCAGGTATAGAAAGTAGGGAAGGCTCAGTTTTTCTGAAGAGATAAATTTCTGTCATATAACTTATGAATTGTGTTGTTTTGACTGAGCCATCACTTTCTATTTATAGGCAACTACTAGGTTTAGGTTAGGAACTATTTGGCATTTAAAATAATGAAAAAATCAATTTGAATTTCCACAAATAGTGGCCGGCCATGGTGTGTTAATGGACCCCACTTGATTTTGCAGTTTTAACAACTTTTATTTCTATTTTCTCAAAAACGCTAATTTTTCAATTCTAACCATTTAAATGCCAAAACTAATTATTTAATAACTAAAATAGATTATTAAATAATATTGTCATTTAATTTAATTATTAACTAGACATCTAAAGTCCATTAATAAATAAATAAACTTAGAATCTCTTTTCTTTACAATTTCACCCCTGCTTAGTGAAAATTCATAAAATTAGACATAGTCTAACTTTAGAATTATAATTGATCAATCACGAATCAATTAATGAGTCTTACAAGCAGAATGTTCTCAACTAGAATGGGGACCATGGATCTATATGCTGAGCTTCCAATAAGTGAACCAAATTTACTAAGTAAATTTCTACTTATTAATTCTTCGTTGAATCCACTCTTAGAACTTAGAATTGCACTCTCAGACTTATATAGAGCATATCATATGTTCCACGATATCAATATGCTATCTCATTTAACCACTGTTATAATCTTATTGTGATTTAAAGCTCCTTTATATAGATGATCTACATCGAGATGGGATTTCTTTACCGTTCTCACCCCTCAATGTATTTTGCCCCTTAAAACACTTAGCTACCTGTAAATGGTGTTCAGTGATCTAATAATTAGTCAGTTAAACAAGAGCTCATCCATTTACTTCTATTTGCTAAGCTCGAAGGGAATCATCACTTGACTTCTATACACCAGTAGAAGTTATAGATTCCATATTTATGTTCAGCACTCCCACTCAATCATACTATCATGTTCCCAAAATATACGTATCACCCTGACCTAAAAGTAGGCTTAACTAATAAATCAAAGAACATGAATAGCACTCCTGAGTTGAGCCTAAGCATATCAGGATTTAGATTCTTTTAATCTTAAGATCAACTACTGATATTGACTTGGAAAGATATATATAACGGTAAGTTTGTAATATCTTAACTTAGTTGCAATATCGGTCCAGTCCAATGTATACTCCATACATTCGAAACTAGTATATATAATAAAGGGCTAGGGTGAGTGAGAGAGAGAATCGTGTAATGATAATAAGGATCAGATTGACACAAATTCACGTTAATTCAAAGTATCACCAATGACTAGAAATTTAACAACTCAAAGAGAAGGTTTGATGATTAACCAAATAATAATTAAAAATGTGCATCTAATATGAATATACACATTGATAGACCAAACACAAAATCAAATTTAAAAACCTCATTACCCCCTTCCCAATGGTAGACATGTTGCATAAGACTTAATTTTAGGCATTGATGACTTCCTAAAAAATGGGGGACGACTTTGTAAAGGCAAATTTCATTATATGTACTTAAAAATATACTCATTATCATTCTTTAGATTTTTAACTATTTTATACTAAATAATATCTATTTTGATTTATTTTTCTTTTTTTACTCCATCATCTTTTAAAAAAAAAACAACTCTCGCTAACTCACTCATCTCTCTGCTCTATCTTTTTATCGTTAAAAAAAATCCATTAACAAGCATGACGGTTGGTGGCGACGAAGATTCCACTAAAGCCACGAATCACGCACAATGATCGTACGAAATCTGTTGCACTCACAATAATGATTAAGTATTTTACATAATAATTTTTTAAACACTTTGAAGAGTGCTGTTTTTTTTGCGAATGGCGAGATCTGGTTTTTCCAGTAAGATCTGGAAATTTTTACGTTATATCGATAGTTTATCGATAATATTGTTAAATTAGACCTCCCCTGTAATACTTATTATTATAGCTTTACAAAGAAGAGAAGAAAATACAAATAAAAGGCTCGTGGCTTTACCCACTCACCAGACACAACAACTTGACAAGTTGTGTAACCGAATTTCTGTTTTGCAACAGAAATTCAGTTACACATCTTTCTAACCTAATCTACGAATATAAAAAGGGAGCCAGGGACTTACCAATCTCTCAGTTGAGAGAGATACCAGAAGCCAGAAGCTAGATCTGAGAGTTTAGCTCTCAAAGTTGTAGATCCAAGTGTTCATGCAAAGAGAAAAGAAAAGAGAGTTAGTGAGATAGTGAGAAATCAAAAGAAAAACACAGAAAAGAAAGATCGAGTGAATATCAAAAATACCAGTCAAGTTTGTGACTTAGATTTCTCACCTGTTTGTAATATTCTTCTCCAATAGTGCAGATCCTAAGAAACGTCTTCAAGGCGAGCTCATAAAGAGGATGTACCCCTGATTTAGGGCGAACCTCTATAAACTCTGTGTTCTATCTCTTTATTTTCTCTCTTTATTGTCTGTGTATGTTGATCTATGTGTTTGTGTGTTTATGGTGTTGTTTGATCATGGATTCTGGGTAAGATCGATCTGTTGATCGAGGAAGATCTCTGGTTCTAGGGTTTGAGAACCAGAGAGAAAGAGAGAGAGTTTGAGAAACTCTCGAATGTTCGAATGAGGGAAATGAGCTAGGGTTAGCTCTGATTTCACTTGGTTCTGTTCAAGGCAGAACGACAAATCGTTTGATTGAAACGATTTGTCGTGCAGGGGAATACGGCAGAGTTTCTTTATCGTTTGGTACACATCTTTAATTGATTTTTCTGGGACAATTTTGTCCCTGTCGTTTTTTATAAAAGCTTGAGTTGGTGTAGGGCATTTGTAACGCCCTAATCTATAGGGACGCCACGTGTGTGATTTTATAAACTAGTTTAATGCTAATAGAATAATTAGTTATTAAAAACTGTGATAATATTAAAAACTTGACTAAAATAAAACACTAAAAACGGACATTATAACGGCATAAAAAGTGTGTTCCAGGAATCCCTGATATAAAAAGTTCTGCTAAAGAAATATATACGACAACCATTTAAACATAAAATCAAAATACACAGCAGATACAGCCAGTCTAACACAACTCCTGGCAACTCGGCACGCAGGCCGGTGAGGTCAATATGTACATTGCTGGAGAAGACTGTCACTTCATGGTTGATCAAGCTTTTCTTTGCCTTAACCTGCACCACATAGCACCTGTGAGTCACAAGGACTCAGCAAGAAAAGTAATAATAACAATCATATAGTTTATTATTTGAATATTGTCATTTATACACAATAAGAATCAAACCATCACACTTTGTTCATAAGATGAAATCCAAATCACTACTGGCATCTGCCACGAATAAACATTAGTATATAGATATTTGGTAATACAAAATAATTATACCAATAATGGAATTCATATTCATTTAATCATATAAATAATATATATGTTACCTCATAAAGCAACCATCTTCATGACATCATGTCTCCTAATCAGGCAAGTCGATGCTTTCATCTAATGATCTTGTATTGTATCGCCTAATCAAGCAAGCCCGTGCCATAGCCTGGCACCCATATGTCGCATAACTGCATCACCTAATCAGGTGAGCCTATGCCAAAAACCTGCACCCATATATCATATAATTGCATCACCTAATCAGGTGAGCCCGTGCCACAATCTGGCACCAATATATCGCATCGTTTAATTAGACGAGCTCGTACCTACGCCCGGTACTTATCATGTCACTGACGCCCGTACTTACGCCCAGTACGTCGCCAGGAAAATTGCATCACCTAATCAGGTGAGCCCGTACCTACACTTTGTACTCATCATATATCACCGGCACCCGTACTTACGCCCAGTACGTTGTCAAGAAAATTGCATCACCTAATCAGGTGAGCCCATATATCACATGCATAATATTATCACATCATCAATACTCAACCAATCAATCTTTTCAATATATAACAATATTAACTATATCTCAATATTAATCAATTCATAACAATACTAATTGTATACCATACAACGTACTATGCAGTACAATATACTTTTCAATATATAACAATATTAACTATATCTCAATATTGATCAATTCATAACAATAATAATTCTATAACATACAACGTACTATGCAGTACAATATACTTTTCAATATATAACAATATTAACTATATCTCAATATTGATCAATTCATAACAATAATAATTCTATAACATACAACGTACTATGCAGTACAATATACTTTTCAATATATAACAATATTAACTATATCTCAATATTGATCAATTCATAACAATACTAATTGTATAACATACAACGTACTATGCAGTACAATATACTTTTCTTACCTTTAATCCAGGTTCATACATTTCAATCAATCCAAGTGGAGAACTATCCTCGATGATCCCGGTCCTATGTCACAACAACGATAAACTAATAAGTGTTTATCCTAAAACACTGCTTATATTTACATAAGACAATCTAGGATTTTCTACCAAACCCCGCGGTATAAATACACTAAAATAAAACTTATATTTCAGCTCTAAAACATACACCATATTGTAGAGCTCGTCTCAAGCTTCGAAACGGTATATAGAATATCCAAAACGGACACCCGAGTCAAAAGTTATGATAAAAATACAATTTCTGATCTCTTAAGAATTTCTAAAAATTATAAAACTCGAAAATCCCAATTTTCGCACTCACCGAAACACTATCAAATCTTGTCCAAATCACTCCAAACTTCACAGGGCGCATATATACCATAAATACTACCATCCTTACATAACAGAAATAAAAATCGATCCCTTAAATGAAAAACGCCATTAACGTTCGGACTAAGCTTTAAAAAGTTCTAAACTTGATTTCTAACTCAAAATCACTTCAAATTCAACAAGTAAATACATAAACTAGTCCCATAGTTACCAAAGAACAGTTCTACGAAGTCAGAATCTCCATACCCTTTTTAAATCATAAAGCCCCTATATAAAACCAATCGTTTTTAAACTTAAAACGAAATTAAACCATACCTTAAGCTTTCCCTTTTCAAGGATTTGCTATCTTGCTACTACCGGAGCTTAGATCGCTAAGTGTTGGATTGAAAATCGAGAAAAATGGATATAGAAGGAGAAAGTTTTATCGAAGGAGAGAGAACGAGAATTTCGTTCGTCGTTCGTCGTTCTGTTCACTGTAACTTAATATATATATATATAATTAAAGTTAACGTTAACTTATATATATAAATAATATTATAATAATATATTAATAAAAATAATATAATATATCAATAATAATAATATAATAATATTAATAAAAACTTTATTATTAATAATTATCTTATTATTTCTTAGCCATTAAGAAATCTCTATTTTTAGGGTATTTGGTTAACTTCGAGTACTCTAAAATACCCCGATATTTCTAAAATCAACTTATCCCAATAATCTCATCAATATTTCTAACTAAAACTGTTGTGACATTTTTGGCCTCCAATCGGGTCTCCAGGGTCGCCAAACTTGAAAATATTTTTATTTCACAAATAACTCATATTATATCCACGTATTTCAAATAAATCCCCGTAATTAACAAATTAGGCTTATATATCCACTTATTGAGTCTCCAGGGTCGCCGAACCTGAAATATTTTTATTCCACATATAGCTCATATTACATTCACACATGCTATATAAATCTCCGTAATTAACAAATTACGATTATTTATTCACTTATAGCAAAATTTAAATTTTATGCTGAAATAAATTAGTAGGATCATAATCCCACTTATTACGTGATTAATTCATAATATCAATATAAACCCTAATTATTTACCATTTAACTTATCGGGATATTACAACCATCCCCTCCTTATAGAAATTTCGTCCTCGAAATTTATTTAAACAATTTGGGATATTACCCCCATATTTATGATTCCAACTCTCAAATTGTTGTTTCTACCTTGCTATATATATATATTTTTACAGCAATTTCTTAACTAGTGGAACTGTCTCATTTTATAGTACCTCCTCTTTCTAGTCCAAAACATGGACAAAATATTTTTCCCATATAATAAATTTTTCTGAACTTAACATCATCACAACTCAGAATATGGGTCCATTCTGATACATATTTTCTCAGCATGGAGACATGAAACACATTATATACTCCGGACAACGCAGGAGTTAAGGCTAGCTGATAGGCTACCTAGCCTAATTACCTCAGTAAACAAGTATCTAATATTTCTCTTGTACCACACTTATTAAGGTACCTAACCCGTGGTACATTTAATTATCACTTTTAAATAAAAACCTCATCAGGGAAGAGATTATTCTAAGATAATCTATCCTTTATTAAATATCCTCACAACATGTTTCTAATATTCTATTGATCTTCTCAGGTTACCCACCTTCAAAGAATAAAACATCATACTATTTTCGCTTTACCTCCATGGTTCTCAATAACCTTATTTAATTCTTAACATCATAGCCAAAGATATCAACCTTGGAATTTCACAAGATTAGATTATTTCTTCGTATGAATTCTGTATTCTCATTTATAGTATAAATTGTCTACACTGATAGACAACATATTAACTCTGTATGTCCAACCGTTACTACTCGGTCAAAATCATAAGATCCCATAGTACATAATTCATAATTATGTCTTTCTATTCCTTCTATGAGATCTCCTAAGCTGATCTACTGACTTAACTTAGTAACAAGTTAAGTATTCATTTCTGATAGATATTCAATTAGAGCACTTCTTATTTCCGCCCACTCACTTGTCTCAATACCTTGTAAATTTCTGCTTATTAACACATCACTTCCTCTTAATAATTTCTGGAACGACTACCGATTTTGCATCCTAATATGAATCTTTCTAGCGTACTTTGTCCTCACTCATACACTTCCCGGGGTGACTCCCCGAAGGATTTCCCATCTTGAGATTACCCCAACTTAAGTATGCTTAACTCCAAAGTAAACTCATGGTGGGTTATCAGAAAGTAGATGCTTCTTTGTCGTTCTTAATTGTATTTCTTGCTTTCATTCTTTCATTAATAAAATTCAATTGCTATCACTCCCTTCATAAACCTCTTGCAATTCCTCATCGGTTTTTGTTCACTTAAACTCGAGGAATTCCCATCTTATTGTCAACTTAAATCTTGTTCATCTCCACTTATTTTAACTTGTATCAATTTCCCTTGAATTGACAGAACTTTTAATTAATTTTTTTTCCAATCATTTACGATTAACCACCATTATAAAGTAATTTGATTAAACCTATACAGTAGAGGCAACAATACTCATACCAGGTACCCACAACTAAACTGGAAATACCCATTTCCTGAATTCTCAACTAATAACAATTAATTAAAGATCATTCCTTGATCTTGAAGTTTCTTTTCTGTGTTTGGTAGAAATATTGATAATATTTTCAAGCACATCCAGAAAAATACATACCTCAAGTATATTCTTTGTTTTATTGATAATCCCTTGGTACAAATTACCATACTAACATATAGTGAGTCTCCCATTGATGATGCTAATTCATCAACATCTGAGATTCTCGTGTTCTTTTTTCTTTTTTTCCATCATCACCACTAAGGTTTCACTCCCTGGTTCATATGATATCATTACTTCCTTGCAATCATCACTATCTTCATACTTGGTTAACCACTTTAAAACTTATTCTACACTCAATTATATAACTCTCGTTGTTTAATAAACAACCTATTTTGTGATCCAATATCCACGGATCACTCAATTACGTGTCTATTAAATTGCATCTCAATTCATAAGCTTTTTTCCCATTCAGGGTGAGAATACCTTTCCATAATTGCATAATAAAGTAATCTTTTCCCAAAATGTCAATGGTCTCCTTATATACCATATTGACTATCCAGTCAATTATAAAGTACTCTCCATCATTACCGTATCACCTTAAGGAATTTAGGTAATCTTCTTTACTTCAGTGATACCACTACTCTTCCTGACGTTCTTTTATACGTTACACACTTTATGCCTCCATTGGGCCCTTACGCCCATAGAATGATGGCTCTTATACATGACTTCATCACTCTAGTTGTTTCTTGGACTAACGACTGGTCCCACGAATTAATCCAAGTGTTTCTAACGTGCTTTGCTCTGACTCGCACGCTTCATGGGAAAGTTTCCTAAATGAAACCACCCCAAGTCAAGGACACTCAACCATGGAGTTCCTTCATGCCGAGCTACCAAAACAAGATGCTTCTTGCTAACATAGGTAGTCCCACGACTACATAATCTCAGAATTACTACACAATCATCACCTTCAATTCATCTAGGATTCCAGACAATACTCATAAATTGTCCCACCTTTGGTAATGCTAGATCACTTCTAAACAAAAGATTTTGTTATTTGAATCAATTAGATCGAGGCCTCCATTAACTACTCATTTTCTATATTCCACCACATCTAGTGGTACAACAGGAAGTCTCGGTAGTATAAGAACAGACACAAGATGAGCCTGCTATCTTTTCAAATCTTAGATTTATTTTTTTCTCCTTGTCGTCTAACCATGTCCTGTATAACAGAATTTACATGTTCCCAGCATTATGGTCATAAATAATTCTCTTCCATATTGTTTGCCCTGAGCCCAAATAGCTCGCTAATCAGACTATTTGATTGCCCTTACTGTATAACTTATCACATATTTAGTCCACATCTTCTAACTATTTAAAACTCAGACGGATATTAATATCAATATGCATATACCATACACATATTCTTATCAAAATTATCAGTATGTTACTTTTCCCAACATACTTTATAATTGCCTAGGCAGGTAATCTAATAGCAAATAATATAAATACTTACTATATACCATGAGTCAACCTGTCCTCGCAGCAAATGTACATATTCGACCAGTCTTCAGGACCTTTAAAACCATGGCTGCTCTGATACCAAGTTGTAACGCCCTAATCTATAGGGACGCCACGTGTGTGATTTTATAAACTAGTTTAATGCTAATAGAATAATTAGTTATTAAAAACTGTGATAATATTAAAAACTTGACTAAAATAAAACACTAAAAACGGACATTATAACGGCATAAAAAGTGTGTTCCGGGAATCCCTGATATAAAAAGTTTTGCTAAAGAAATATATACGACAACCATTTAAACATAAAATCAAAATACACAGCAGATACAGCCAGTCTAACACAACTCCTGGCAACTCGGCACGCAGGCCGGCGAGGTCAATATGTACATTCTTTGGAGAAGGCATCACTTCATGGTTGATCTAGCTTTTCTTTGCCTTTACCTGCATCACATAGCACCCGTGAGTCACAAGGACTCAGCAAGAAAAGTAATAATAACAATCATATAGTTTATTATTCGAATATTGTCATTTATACACAATAAGAATCAAACCATCACACTTTGTTCATAAGATGAAATCCAAATCACTACTGGCATCTGCCACGAATAAACATTAGTATATAGATATTTGGTAATACAAAATAATTATACCAATAATGGAATTCATATTCATTTAATCATATAAATAATATATATGTTACCTCATAAAGCAACCATCTTCATGACATCATGTCTCCTAATCAGGCAAGTCGATGCTTTAATCTAATGATCTTGTATTGTATCGCCTAATCAAGCAAGCCCGTGCCATAGCCTGGCACCCATATGTCGCATAACTGCATCACCTAATCAGGTGAGCCTATGCCAAAAACCTGCACCCATATATCATATAATTGCATCACCTAATCAGGTGAGCCCGTGCCACAATCTGGCACCAATATATCGCATCGTTTAATTAGACGAGCTCGTACCTACGCCCGGTACTTATCATGTCACTGACGCCCGTACTTACGCCCAGTACGTCGCCAGGAAAATTGCATCACCTAATCAGGTGAGCCCGTACCTACACTTTGTACTCATCATATATCACCGGCACCCGTACTTACGCCCAGTACGTTGTCAGGAAAATTGCATCACCTAATCAGGTGAGCCCATATATCACATGCATAATATTATCACATTATCAATACTCAACCAATCAATCTTTTCAATATATAACAATATTAACTATATCTCAATATTAATCAATTCATAACAATACTAATTGTATAACATACAACGTACTATGCAGTACAATATACTTTTCAATATATAACAATATTAACTATATCTCAATATTGATCAATTCATAACAATAATAATTCTATAACATACAACGTACTATGCAGTACAATATACTTTTCAATATATAACAATATTAACTATATCTCAATATTGATCAATTCATAACAATAATAATTCTATAACATACAACGTACTATGCAGTACAATATACTTTTCAATATATAACAATATTAACTATATCTCAATATTGATCAATTCATAACAATACTAATTGTATAACATACAACGTACTATGCAGTACAATATACTTTTCTTACCTTTAATCCAGGTTCATACATTTCAATCAATCCAAGTGGAGAACTATCCTCGATGATCCCGGCCCTATGTCACAACAACGATAAACTAATAAGTGTTTATCCTAAAACACTGCTTATATTCACATAAGACAATCTAGGGTTTTCTACCAAACCCCGCGGTATAAATACACTAAAATAAAACTTATATTTCAGCTCTAAAACATACACCATATTGTAGAGCTCGTCTCAAGCTTCGAAACGGTATATAGAATATCCAAAACGGACACCCGAGTCAAAAGTTATGATAAAAATACAATTTCTGATCTCTTAAGAATTTCTAAAAATTATAAAACTCGAAAATCCCAATTTTCGCACTCACCGAAACACTATCAAAACTTATCCAAATCACTCCAAACTTCACAGGGCGCATATATACCATAAATACTACCATCCTTACATAACAGAAATAAAAATCGATCCCTTAAATGAAAAACGCCATTAACGTTCGGACTAAGCTTTAAAAAGTTCTAAACTTGATTTCTAACTCAAAATCACTTCAAATTCAACAAGTAAATACATAAACTAGTCCCATAGTTACCAAAGAACAGTTCTACGAAGTCAGAATCTCCATACCCTTTTTAAATCATAAAGCCCCTATATAAAACCAATCGTTTTTAAACTTAAAACGAAATTAAACCATACCTTAAGCTTTCCCTTTTCAAGGATTTGCTATCTTGCTACTACCGGAGCTTAGATCGCTAAGTGTTGGATTGAAAATCGAAAAAAAATGGATATAGAGGGAGAAAGTTTTATCGAAGGAGGGAGAACGAGAGTTTCGTTCGTCGTTCGTCGTTCTGTTCACTGTAACTTAATATATATATATAATTAAAGTTAACGTTAACTTATATATATAAATAATATTATAATAATATATTAATAAAAATAATATAATATATCAATAATAATAATATAATAATATTAATAAAAACTTTATTATTAATAATTATCTTATTATTTCTTAGTCACTAAGAAATCTCTATTTTTAGGGTATTTGGTCAACTTCGAGTACCCTAAAATACCCCGATATTTCTAAAATCAACTTATCCCAATAATCTCATCAATATTTCTAACTAAAACTGTTGTGACATTTTTGGCCTCCAATCGGGTCTCCAGGGTCGCCAAACTTGAAAATATTTTTATTTCACAAATAACTCATATTATATCCACGTATTTCAAATAAATCCCCGTAATTAACAAATTACGCTTATATATCCACTTATTGAGTCTCCAGGGTCGCCGAACCTGAAATATTTTTATTCCACATATAGCTCATATTACATTCACACATGCTATATAAATCTCCGTAATTAACAAATTACGATTATTTACTCACTTATAGCAAAATTTAAATTTTATGCTGAAATAAATTAGTAGGATCATAATCCCACTTATTACCTGATTAATTCATAATATCAATATAAACCCTAATTATTTACCATTTAACTTATCGGGATATTACAGCATTCTTGGAATTTCACAACAAGAAATCCTACAAATATGTCGATGTTTTATCTATGGTAAACGTATCAAAGTTGGGGAAGACCCTTAACGACAAATTTTCGCCTCACATCTTACATCTATACCATAGATTGTCGGAATATACTTTGTGAGACATATATTGTACAAACCTTCTCGTCTTTGAATTGTTAATATCTTATAAAAGCTTTTACGAGAGCTTCTCGAGATTGTTATCTTGTGTTCTTGAGGGATTTGCTAATACAATCCCTGCTTTGTTCATTATGGACTCTTGTTATCCTCAAAATGAATATTTGTGTTTGTCTTTTAATTCATTGGTTTTACTAGTTTTAGTCATAACGTTGACTTTCCCTTTTATAACTAAGGATAGACTTCATTAATGACTATATTTAATATTTTTTGAGGTGATGTTAATTGACGTTATTTTTTTTTCATAATTGAGCTGATTTATTATCTAGCTCTTGTACACCTCTCGTGTTCATATTTCTGCTTAAATTTTAGACATTGCGGGCCATGATATAATTTTAAGGTAAACGGGCTAACTAAAATTTATAATGAAATTTTATAATAGTAACTCTTTTTTTTAAAAAATATATATTACATTTTTTAAGTAAATTTCGAATGAAACTATTATATGAATTGGAACAATTTTTATAAATTAAATATAAATTTTTTTCAACAGAAAAAATGTTTCTACTTTTTTTTAGATGGAAAAATTATTTGTACTTTAAATGTTATATATTAATATTTTATAATTTTTTTTTTTAAAATATATATAAGTTCGATTAAAATAGACCTTATACAATATAAGTTTTTTTTACAACTAATCTATATATATAATAGAACATAAAGTTCAAGGGAATTAGATTTAAAACCAGATCTACCAAATAACGAACAAACACTTACACTAATTATACTCTCTAACAATTATGTATTATATATTTTTATTTCTAATTTTATATTATATGTTTTGAAATTTGAAGATGGCTTAAATCTTCCCTACACTCTATGTAGGTCCCCCTATAAACATAATATTAGAGTTACTACCAAATTCTAACACATAACACCATCAAATTCACATATGTATCGAAGACACATTCAATTCCATAATTTTTTATTTTTTTTTTATTTTGGACCCATGCTAGTTATTTTTGAAAATTATTAACAATTTAAATTAAAATAAGTCGCCCCTTTCAAAAAAAAAAAAACCCGCGTAGTCGGTGGGTCTGTATGCGTGTGCGACTTAACGGCGCCGTTTTACTATAATTTACGGGTTTTGCAAGTATTTAAGGCCCTAAATAGGAAGTTTGAAACCCTTGGAGTCTAGATTGTTCATTGATCATCATCACCATCCACCAACAGCGCTGAAAGCTTCTTCCCAATCTCTTCGTCTCCATCTTGCGACTGAAGAATGATTGAGGTAGTGTTGAACGATCGACTGGGAAAGAAGGTAAAGGTTAAATGCAACGAGGATGATACGATCGGAGACCTAAAGAAGCTGGTTGCTGCCCAGACCGGAACCAGAGCCGATAAGATTCGAATTCAGAAGTGGTACAACATCTACAAGGATCATATTACTCTCAAGGACTACGAGATCCATGATGGCATGGGTCTTGAACTTTACTACAACTGATTCATCCTTCTTCTTCCGTAAGTCTTCCTCTTCTTTCTTCCTAAAAGTTTTTCGCTTTTGTTTTCTTAGATATACGACCCTGCTATTAAATTAATTTCAATTCTATATTGGTTGAGAAATTGGTAAAATTCCATGGAAATCATATGGCTACAATAGAGATTTTAGGAACATTTGAGTTTATGATGTTGAGGAAATATATTGATTTATTTTTCTTTTATTTGTTTTTTAATTTAAAAAGAAAAACCTTATTAATTGATTAGGCTAGTCTGCTATGACAACAAGTTTTTAATAATACCTTGTTGGAAGGAATATTAATCCAAACACAATACTATGAGACCAATATGTGTTGTGTAATTATTTTACATGATTAGTAAGATTGGAAGTATTATTAAGAAATTTGGTGGCAATTTGCGTGAAAGTTATATTGTTGAGGGTAAAGATAGGGTCAACACAGTCTTAACATCCTCAGAGCTTTTCTATGTTTTCTCAGGCAAATTGTATATAGTTTGGAAGAATTTTCTACTGTACAGTACATATGACATTTGATTTTTTATATAGATAGCTTATGCTTGGAGGTATTAAATACTTTTCTAGTTAGAGACCAACGATTTGGGGCTCAACATGAGTTCTGGTTTAGGTTAAATATCTCATGCATTCACTCGACAGGTTTGTTATTTTTAGTGGGGGAACTATGCATTTTTGAGATCTAGAATCTTGTGATTTAATTATGTGAAGTTGGAAAGATTAATCCAGAATTTTATCGTATCAGATTTGTTTTCTGCTATTTAATTTTTTGTTGTCAAATAATTTAACTCAATCATTCTTTTACATCTTCTCTTATATTTTTCAATTTCAAGTCTTATCTAATGTTACTTCTTCAACCAAACGTGACTGTATTTTGTAAGAGCTAAACTTGACTATATAAGCCTGTGATGTAGAGATGGTAGACAGTTTGATTGTTGTTTTTTTTTTTGGGTCAATTTTGAGTATTTATTCCTTTCACAGGGTTATACACCAACACCAGTTGAAGGTTATTAAATGGATGAGATTTCTTCATCTCAACTTATGGGAATGAATGTATGGGTATTATTTTGACATGACAATATGTATAAATTGTTGGTTATGTAAGTGTAGTCTGATATGGATAATACTTGTGTCCGTGTGTGAAGATTAACTATTTAGCTTATTTATGTGCTACGTATTTATGGTTAGGGGTAAAGTGAAGTTCTCTTTTGAATTAGTCTTTGCACTCTATTACTAACACAAATCTTCTAAAGAGATCCTCTACAAATTAATCTTCTGAAAAGATTCACTGCAAGGTTAATGAATTTTGTAGTGATTGCACAATGAATGTTTAAAGATTAATGATACATGTACACATAAATCACACCAACACATTTTACTCAATCATTTTTATTTAAGATAGTTCTACTTATTGTAAGTGACCAGATTGTGTTAATTTTGTGGATGATTTATATGTACATATATTATTATTCTTTAAACATTCGATGTGCACTCATAGGTTGGTATTTATACTCATTGCTGCTTTTCAAAATGACGTCTTGATCGCATACCCTCTATATTAGACCATTTTTAGTTATATTTAGTATAAAAATAATTTTGTGATATTTTTACGTATATTTGTAAATTTTAATGTATAATTTAATATGTCATTTAATATTTTTTAATAATTTATTAAAATAAAAAATAATAATAATATTATAAAGATAAATATAAAATTTAAAAATAAAATAGTAATTATGCAAGTCATTTGCAAATTAGCATGCTAACTAAAATTTAATAATAAAAATATTAAAAATGGTATAATAATAAGTATAAAGTATAATATTTATTATAATTTAAATTTAGATTATTTTAATTTAACACATCAATCTTTTACAAAGTGAGCTTAATTTAAAGGAATAATGAGACTTACATATTTAAATATTTGTAGTAAATGATTTAATTTTAATTATAATTAATTATAATGATTTTTTTTACTAGCAACATAATGATTTATAGCAATGTCTTATTTTAATAAAGTTTGTCACATAAGGACATAAGGGCATAGTCATAGTTAGGGTCAAATAGACCGTGAACATTAACCAAAAACTAAGTGATTATAATATTGGTACTGTTATAAATATTAATAATTATGTGGATGTCCAAATCTTTTATTTATTACCATTAATTGTAATTAACATTACTCTTTTCTTAGTTTCCCTTTTTCTTAGTTTCTTAATATCTCACTCTTGTATTTGTATAAATAGGGGTTCACCCCATTGGAATAAACAACTCAGAAATTCTCATTCACTTTCTCTCTCTCTTCTTCTTCTTTCTTCTCATCTACTTTATATTATTTTATATTATTTTATAACACGTTATCAGCACGAATCTCTGCCCAAGCTTCAAGCATGAGTCTCTTCCTAAGACCCAATGTAAGTATTTTGTTAAAACTCTTGAATTGTTTCAAAGTCACGATACACTAAATATATATTTATATATATACTTATCTGACTGAAACAATTTCAAGAATCCTTTGTTTTCTTTTTTCTTTTTATCTATATATATCTATATATTATATATGTATGTATATATTTTTATATATTTATTATTGATTCATATATATATACATATTATGTACTTATCATTCATAATATTTACAATATATGTTTGCCTATGATATGATAGAGAAAATCTATATAAATTATACATATATCCAGAAAGATTATGTATCATCGATAAAATATTGCATATATCTTGAAGATTATGCATCATCGATAAAATATTGCATATATCCTGAAGATTATGCATCATCGATAAAATATTGCATATATCCTGAAGATAATGCATCATCGATAAAATATTGCATATATCCTGAAGATTATGCATCCTCGATAAAATATCGCATATATCCTGATGATTGTGCGTCCTCAATAAAATCTTGCATATATCCTGAAGATTATGCAAATGTAATATTCATTATATAGTTGATGGATATATAATGAAAGAGATGAATACATATTTATATATATGTTCTTGTATTCTTTGAGGACAATGAAAAGTAATCTAATATCGATATAGATTTTGACAAACATTTTCAGAAGTAAATGTTTTATATTTGTCAAAAAAAAAATGATTGTATTTATGTGAATACAACTAAAGAATCATTAAAAATGATTATTATTGATGCAATTTTATAGTGGGTTTTGAATACCTAAAAAGAATATTAAGAAAATTGCATTGAAACATCAAAGTATAAGAATAACAGTGAGCATGACTAATGTTATTTAAATACGTGAGACATGTATTTATTGTTCATCATTCCCTGCAGAGAATGATACGAATTGAAGTCAACTACTTTTAAAGATTGTTTGTATTAGTCATGTTATTATACACTGTTATTGCTTGCAATGTTGAAAATTATTGCATGTGACATATATTAAAGATCAAATTTTGCATACATCTTGGAGATTATGCAAAAATTGTATTCATATATTCTTTGAAATATTGTTAAAGAAATTGCTGAGTAATTTCTTTTTATATATGAACAAGTAATAAATTTTTAAGAAATTTATAATAATGTTCTACTTGTTCAACGTCATTCCCCGAAGTGAATGTAATGATTTTAAATAATCAATGGCATTGTTTGCTACTCAAATATTTCCAGAAGAAATTAGAAATAACCAAAAGATGAGATACCACACACAATCAAAGTGCATGAAATCTATATATCATGTGTGGAATTGAATAATAGTGGTCGCGTACCTGTAGTACGGACACACTCATAGTCAAGATAAAAGTATACTTGATTATTTAATAGAATGTGAATTGTACATTTAGAATATTTAAATATCATTACCTAAAGAGAATGAATAGACATGAAATTCTATTTCAAAGAATATAGATTTCACATATATTGGTAATGCCAGAAGCAAATTAATATATACATATTTTATTATATCTTGAAATCAATAGTTTCAAACTATTGTTGGTACATGATATGTAAATATATAGTTACCATATAATTCAGTTTGCATATTCCCAAAAGTGGATATATAATTTACTAATATTTGTTAGTGATCCAATATAATCAAAGTGATAAAGAATCACAAAATGATTATTTGAAAAGCTTCCTGAAGAAGTCTTACATACAATTGCTACTTGGAGTAGTAAAATATATTTGTATGTACCTAGATGTATAACTTTTATCTAGTTATAAAAGTGATAAGAAATAACTTATTATATGTACTGGTTGTACATTTAAATATATAATATATCAAGTCATGATAATTAGACTGATGAATAGTCTATTAATAAATTAGACGACTTGTTAAAAAGATACCAGGAAAAATGAATGATATATTATGGTTATATCTATTTGACCATTACAATAACATGATGAAGTTGTCATGTATCTTTTAAATTATACACATCATTGAATTGATGATAGTGATTCCTGAAGATATAAAGTTTGATAAACATAATAGTGACTCCTGAAGAGTGTATATGTTTTGGAGAATAATATAATTATATTATTCGTGTATATAAAAATGAAACTTTTTATGATTACTTATATGTTGTAGTGATTTTACATTACCTTGTGAAAGTTTCATTGAAATACAAATTATAGTGAACCTGAAGTTCATGAATTGAATTATTTTGACATGATCAATCATATGCAATAAATTGTCAAAGAATTTGACTAAATTTTGTTGAAGAACCAGAAGATTCTTCTCATTGTTATTTATAAGGCTCAAAAGAAGAATGTGCATATATTTGCACATAGAAAATATTTAAATTATATTTTCTTAACAATCTTGAGCCATTGTTAGATTTTTATTGCATAGTTTCTTATCGATGTGATAAGATTATATAATCATGCATTTACAAAATGTGTAAATTTATGTATTTCTAATTATACACGTATGACTCATTCTTAGAAATGAATTAAGTTCATAAGGATTGAACTTGAAACTGAAGTTTATTGAACCTAAAGTTCAATGTCATATAGTATATATGAGTTTAAACAAATATTGATTCATTGTGATATACTGAAATCCCAACAGGTATATTAATATTATTAAATATCACAATTTTTAAAAATTCTCTCGATCAGGGGGAGAGAAGCAGTTGGGATGATGATAATTTTTGAAAAATGATCCTTGCACAAAGTATATAAGAACAATATAGTTCAAAATGATATATACCAACTGCAAATCAATATTATTCAAAGTTGAGATAGAATGAGTTGAAAACGCCTGAAGCGTAAATGAACAATATAGTTCATTTGATTTGCCCTGAAGTTGTTAAATCTAGAGGTACTCATGGAGATACCTTAATGTTATAAAGTATTAAAATGATAACCGTGATGAAAACGGTACTCGAAAAGACTCCCAAGAGAAGTTAGACATAACACATTTGATCATAATTGAATCCACAGTGATTCTATATAGGTACCTATAAATGATAAACATATTTGAAAATATGTAATTTAAAGAGATCTCTATAAGTTATGTCAATATGGGAGGAAATTATCATATTATGAAATTTTTGTCGACAATAGATGTTGAATGTTTGCATATGCAATAAACTAACATGAGATAGCAAGGATCATGGTATTAGATTTGTCGAGAATTATCGACATACATTTTGATTTTTGGCCAAAATATTATGACGCAGTCCAGGCAAGTTTACTCGCATAAAGTGAAGTAAGACCTGTAGGGTGTGCAAATAAATATTTCTAATGAGAAATTTGCATATATATATTTGTACATAATGAATTGTTGTACAAAGTTTGCATAGACATGAGATTGATTGAAGTAAGTCTTAAATATTGAGAAAATATAATCATGATTTGATTATAGCCTGGAATATATTTTATGAGGATTTATAAGCGTCACATAAATGTTGCAACAAAAGGTTATTTATTTGAAGCTCCTAATATAGTGAGAATTTGAAATAAGCCTTATCTAAAAATTCTAGAAGAATTTAATACATGTCTTAAGTGATATAAATTCAAAGTCGCGCGCACTATATGACAAAGATCTTTGTATGAAATAAAGACATGTAAGTAAATTATTTAAAAAATACCTATGGTTGTCTATGCAATATAAATACGTAAATTATACGTTGTGATAGACTCTTGAAGAGTTTTTGATTAATTGAAGAACAAACTTTTATTTCTTTTGTATTTCGAGAAATATTAATGTATAAAGTTTGTTCATTAGTATTGAAGTCCTGAAGTACTTCATATGTATCAAGAATTATAGATATATGATCTTTTGATATGGAAATTAAGATCATACAACAAGATGGAACAAATATATGGTCTTGGAGTACCATCATTGTCACAAATGAAAATTTATAGTACCATTAATGTGTTATGTTCATATCTACTTGAAATGTTAAATTTTAGTATGAACAAGATTGTATATACACATGAATGATACAATTAGTTAGATAAAGATTAATGTTCCACGAACCCGTCATCTATAATTTAGAAGTCCATACATACTCTGGAAGAGTTATAGAAAATATATGATCAAAGATTGTATATTGTGATATTTTAAAAGTGATAACAATAATCTTATGAGATTTATTATCACCAAAAGAATTATGGATCATATGTGCATGAGGGGGAGACATATTCATGTTGCGCTCTTTTTCCCTTAGCTCAGGTTTTGTCCCACTGGGTTTTCCTGGCAAGGTTTTTAACGAGGCAACTTACAAATAGTTATGAATATGAAATATATATTGTACTCTTTTTCCCTTAGCTCAGATTTTGTCCCACTGGGTTTTTCTGGCAAGGTTTTTAACGAGGCAACTATAAATCATGTTAACATACTTGCATTTTATGAAGCAAGTAGAGAATGTGTGTGAGTGAGATCATTGGCATAGCATATTCGGGAAACATATGGATTGCACTCAATAAAGAAGTATCAACCCAAGCAATTCTCTATGGATAATACTGCTTGCATCGTTCAACTAAAAGGAGGTACATTGAAGGAGATAGAGTTAGAACACATTTCACCAAATTCTTCTTTATACGCTTCAAGAAAATGCATATTGGTGTTCAACATATTCAATCAAGTGTCAATCTTGCAAATTTATTCACAAAGTTATTACCAACATCAACATTTGAGAAGACGGCAAACAAGATCGAAATTTGTCGATTAGAAGATCTCCACAAATGCCCAAATGAGGGGGAGTTAGTTTACACTATACTCTTTTTCTTTTGATCAAGTTTTCAGCAAGATTTTTAATAAGGCAGTTATTATGGACATCCAAGGGGGAGTGTTATAAATATTAATAATTATGTGGATGTCCAAATCTTTTATTTATTACCATTAATTGTAATTAACATTACTCTTTTCTTAGTTTCCCTTTTTCTTAGTTTCTTAATATCTCACTCTTGTATTTGTATAAATAGGGGTTCACCCCATTGGAATAAACAACTCAGAAATTCTCATTCACTTTCTCTCTCTCTCTTCTTCTTCTTTCTTCTCATCTACTTTATATTATTTTATATTATTTTATAACAGGTACTACTTGCTTAATATTTTTGAGCTATGCGGTAACTCAATCTCTAAATTACAACTTGAGGATGGCTCTTGGGTGCATTGGGATTTAGGGTTAGCAGAGGTAGTAGCTAATTATTTTTCGTGACTTATTTGGTGCTTCAAGTGTGAATTGGGATGAGATGGTTGACTGTGTACAACCATGTGTTTATATTGATCAAAATAATGAGCTTTTACATCCAGTCACAACAGTTGAGGTTTAGAAGGCTTTTTTTCAAATGTACCACGATAAGTCTTCAAATCCTGATAGGATGACTCGTGGATGCTACTAGAAGTGTTGGGATGTTGTTGGAGAGGATGTCGTTGGTTAGGTGCAAAGATTTTTTGAGCAAGTAGTCTTTCCTATGGGGCTAAATGATACAAATGTTGTGCTAATGCTGAAGAAAAAACATCCAATAAATATAGGGGATTCGAGGCCTATCTCTTTATGTAATGTTATTTATAAGATAATCTCGAAGATTTTGGCTGATAGGCTGAAAGTAGTTCTTCCTTGGATTATTTTGAATACTCAAAGTGTTTTTTTTCTTGGGTCGTCTGATATCAGATAATATCATGATTTTTTTTTGAAGTTGTGCACTACTTAAAATGAAAAGGAGAGGGAGGAATGGTCACATAACTTTAAAACTTGACATTAGTAAAACGTATGACTGAATAGAATGGGGTTATCTTTGAGCAATCTTGGATAGAATGGGTTTCGATGGACATTGGATTAATTGATCATGCAATGTGTGCCTTCAATGGCACACACTTTTTGTTTATGGTTGTAGAGAGATAAGACATGTTATACCATCACGAGGGATACGACAAGGTGATACTATTTTACCATATTTGTTTATCATTTGTGTCGAGGGGTTTTCAGCTCTTTTGAATAAGTATGAATCACAAGGGGGTCTGCATGGGTGTAGGGTGGCTTGAGTAGCCCCAATCATCTCACATATGATATTCGCGGATGATAGTTATGTTTTTTGTAAGGCTATTGAGAACGAGGTCAATTGTGTTATGGCGATTTTGGGCAAATATGAAAGAGCTTCAAGACAAAGAATTATTTTGACAAATCTTTGGTTTCTTATCGTATTATAGATGAAACAATGAGAGATCTCATATGTGATAATATGGGCATATATGAGGTTGTTCATCCTACTTGGGATTACATAATACTATGGGGAGAAAGAAGACTGATATCTTGGGGTATCTTAAAGAAAGAATGAAGAAACATGTTCTTAGGTGGGAAGGACAGTTTCTGTCACAAGCTGACAAGGAATTTCTCTTGAAAACAGTTGCTCAAGCTCTCCCTAATTATGTTATGAGCATGTTCTTGCTGCCCAAAAAGACTTGTAATGAGTTGGAAAGTCTAAGGGCAAAGTTCTAATGGCAAACAGGGTGAAGTCATAAGAGAAACATCAATTGGTTAAGTTGGTATAGAATGTAATCTTCATGACAAATATTGCAATGTTGGGTAAACAAGGGTGGACATTAGCAAGATTTATAAGGTACGATACTACCCTACTAGTTCAATTCTTACTGTAACTTTGGGTGTTAATTCAAATTTCATTTGACGTTCCATCTTTGAATCTCAATAGCTTCTTTTGGTAGGGGCAAGACGTACAGTGAGTGATGGATCTACTACTGGTATAATTAATGATCCATGGCTATCTTGTGTTATTAACTCCTTTGTCATTTCTTCACATCCAAGACTGTTAGATAAGAATGTAGAGAGTTTTATAAGTACTTAAGGGAGATTTTGGGATGCTGATAAACTTTATGACCTTTTTGAGGTGAGAGATCAGGAGCTTATTATGTCTATTCAACTTACCTCTAGTGTGGATCAAGATTGTTGGTCTTGGAAGTTTAATACACATGGCAGATACTCTATCAAGAGTGCTTATAGGTACTTACAAGTTCTGAAGGGTGGTTGGTGTGAAGATAATGTAACAAGTTTCTGGCATATGTTTTGGAATTTGAAAATTTTGCCAAAAGTGAGCAATATGGTGTGGAGGGTTGTGTTTGATACGCTCACCCCTTGTTATCAGCTGTTTAAGCACCATATACCTATTACTTATGTTTGTCAGTTATGTAACCTGTAAGAGAAAACAATCTTACATTGCCTTGTAATACACAGTTAGCAAAGTTCTTGTATTGTCTCATAATACAAAGATCTTGCATTGCTTTGTAATACATAGTTAGCAATAAATCACCTCATAGTACATACTTAGCGATGCATCTTCTCCTATTACACAATAGTGATGTATCACCTCGTACTACACAACAATGATGAATCGTAATACACATCAGTGATGAGTCACCTCGTAAAACACAATCAGATGAATCACCTCGTAATACATACTCAGTGATGCATCTCCTCGTATTACACAACAGTGATGCATTTCCTCCTATTACACAACAGTGATGAATACCTCATAATACACATCAATATTAAATCACCTTGTAAAACACAGTCAGTGATGAATCACCTTGTAATACACATCAGTGATGAATCACCTCGTAATACACAATCAGTGTTGAATCACCTCGTAAGACACAGTCAGTAATATAAACAGTTATTTATCCTTATCCAAATGTTCAGTTATATGTGAAACGTGGGCATTAACTACCCATCAATTGTAATTTTTCACTAAGACAAGGTTGAGTAACTACCATTATATTCTTATAAATAGGGATTCACTTAAAGGGAAAGGGGAGAGAATTCTGATTTACAAAAACTTTGTCAAATTGTAAACACAACCAAAACTAAAAAATAATGTTGACTCGTGGAGTATGTAGATTTAACTACAAAGCCACGTAAAAATATATGGTATTTATTTATGATTCTTTGTCTATTATTTTCTTAAATTTATTCTTGAACTAATAATTTTCTTAGATTAAGTTGACAAAAAATCGCGTCAACAAAATTGTTTCAAAGTGCTTGCCAAATCGGTTAAGTACTTATTTGGGTTTGGTGATTTTTGATTTCTAAAGTGCTTTCATCAAAGGAAGGTTAATACATGACAATGCGATTGTTGGCTATGAAATGCTCTATTGTATGCGAAAAATCAGTTTAAAATGGGGAGAAGATGGCTCTAAAACTGGACATGGATAAGGCCTATGATATGGTCGAATGAGTTTTCTATGGGCTATGATGCTTAAATTAGGATATCATGTGGATTGGGTTGACAAGGTAATGTGTTGTGTGACCTCTATTCAATTTCCCTTTCTCATTAATGGTGAGATTCAAGGCAATGTTTTCTTGAAGTGGGGGCTACAACAATGCGATCTGCTACCCCCCTTTTTATTTCTCTTTTGTGCTGAGGCATTTTCTAATCTTATTTAACACGAGGAGCTGGCTGGTAATTTAAATGGTCTAAGATTTGGGTGTCAAGGTTTATTAGTGTCACACCTCTTTTTGTGGATGATAGTTTGGGTTTTCTTGATGCTTCAGCTGAGAGTTGTCAATGTTTTAAAGGGGTGCTGGATAAGTATACTAAGGCTTCAGGACAAATGGTCAATTTTAACATATTTGAAGCATGCTTTGGCAGTAGAGTAAAGGTAGGACTTCGTGTACAATTGGCTAAGTTTTGGGAGGTTTAAGTGGTTGAAAATCATGGTAAGTGCTTGGGCTTACCATCATTTGTGGGACGGAACAAGAAAACAGATTTTTGATGTTATCAAAAATAAGGTGTGGAATAAATTGAGGGGAAGGAAGAATTCGATGTTTTCAACGACTGGCAAAGAGGTACCTATTAAAGTAATTGTTCAAGCTATTTCAACGTACATGACGAGTAGTTTTAGGCTGCTAAAGAGCACAATTTCAAGTCTTCATCGCATGGTTGCTAGATTTTGGTGGAGCTCATCAAAAAATTTCAGTAAAACTCATGGTGTAAATGGTCTCATCTTTGCAAACTAAAAGACCAAGGGGGTTGGGGGTTCAGAGACGGAACTGTCCAAATCAAGCTTTACTAGCAAAATAGATTTGGAGATGTATTCGGTTCCCTACAAAACTTTGTAGTCGGGTATTGAAAGCTTCTTACTTTCTGAATAAAGTAGTTTGGGAGGGTAAGTGTGGCTCTCGTGTGTCTTTTTTGTGGAGAAGCTTGGTTTAAGGAAAGTAGATTATTTTAAGAGATTATCGATGGAGGGTAGGCAATGGTAAAAATATTCGTGTTTTGGAGGATCTTTTGCTACCGAGAACAGTGAGTTTCAATATTTATGATGTGCCATTCTTACCGAACAAATTCCGTTGATATCAAAGCAGTCTTTAATAATGAAGATACTGAGCTGATTTTGAAGATTCCTTGTGTAGAGGGGAAATAGAAGATAAAATTTTGAGGCACTATAGTAAGAATGGAGAATATTGTATAAAAAAATAGATATAGAATGGCGTGTGATTAAGGCGGGAAGAGCAGCAATCAGATGGAAGTTCTATAGTAGCATGGTGGAGGAAATTATGGAAGCTAAAAATTCCATTCAAAATTAAGCACTTTGTGTTAATTATATTTTCAGTATCTTTAAATTGACAAAATATTTTATAATTTAATTTTTAATTTTAGCTGAGTTGTATTATTTATTTCTATATAGTTGTATTTAATTGATTAATTTATTTAAGGTATAAAAAGTGTCTAACTTTTATTTATTTAGAAAGTTTGTCATAAACACTAAATTTTGTGAATAAATCAATTCTTATCTCTCTATTAATCTAATCCTATATGACTTTCCTATTTGGATTGATAAGATTTCTTGTGAAGAAACTCGAAGCAAGACTTTCCTTTTCTATAAAAAGAAAGTCGCAATTACTACTCACAATTTTGTAGGGGACAGAAGCAAAAATTTAGGGTTGATTGAAGATCTATTTTAGGAGAGCGTCTAGTGATCTGTGTTCTTGTTCAGATCGTGTATGAGCTGTCAATAAGATGTATATTAATTATAAATATATCTTATAACAGTTAGGTATTGTATTTTTTCCATTCACTTTCAATTGTGTTCATATCTTTGAAAATGAGAGTTTTGTTTTGTAGAGAAGAGTATGTTCGTCTCTTTCTCTGGTTTATGTATTTTATATTGTATTGAGTCTGTAATCAAGTCTTCAACAGAAGAAGAACATGATAATGTTGGTATTTTTTTTTGTCTAACCTGAGGTTAGTAGTAGGGACAGACCTACTTGCATTCATGTGGGGCTATGTCTCCCACTAACAAAAATATTGCTTTTTAAAAAATTAAATGTAATTTTTTTTAATTTGATAATTATAGATTAAAATAGTAGAAAAATCCCCACAAAATTAAATTAATCTAATAAAAGTGATTATAATGCAGGTATAAATATTTTTAATAATAAATAAGGCCCCATAAAATAAAAATTTTTGATCCGTCAAAGGTTACTAGAATTGCCCATGTATTAGCCTATCAAACTTGGATTAACAAAGGTGGCGTTTAGTAACACTTTTTTAATCAGTTTTCTGTTTTTAAAATTAAAAAAGTAAAAATATTTTTCAAAAACATGTTCTATAAAACTGTTTTTACTTTTCAATTTTTTAATTGAGAATCAATTTTTCTTTTTAAAAAATCACTTTCAATATTTTTTTAAATAGTTTTTTTTTGTTAATCAATATTTTGAACTTCGACCAGACCCAGACTCAAATCCTCCCACGGCCCTGGCATTGAACCCGTCCTTTATTCTTAACTCGAATTCGACACCGGATCTAGACCCGAGGTAAATAAAATCAAAAAATGAAAATGAAAATAAATTTTACAGAACACACTTTTGTTTTCTGTTTTTAAAATTGAAAAATAAAAGTGGTTACAAAACGCATTAACGTTTTTCAAAAACAAAATTTTTAAAAACAAAAATTTTACTTTCATTTTGTGATTAAAAAATTAAAAAATACAAGTGTTACCATGCAATACAAAAATTAGTACTAGGTAGATTTGGATAATTTTTCCTTGTGCAGTAAGACTTGTCTAATTCTACGTAATTGTGTTTGCAGAATAAAGGATTTCCATTTGAAAAAAAAAACAATAAAATGTATACTCATAAATAATCAAGGGATTTCATTATAATAATATCGTGTCCAGATCAGAAGTTTGATGTGGATTCTATGTTCAAGAAGAATACATAGTGAGCAAAAAGTTGATATTTTCCATAATAATTGTGCCGACTTATTATGTGAACATTTGTAGATATCAGAAAATATATTAAATACTAAAATATCAGAAAATTTAAAAAATATCAGAAAAATCAAAAATATCAATAAAAATAAATAAATTTCATCAAATCACAACATTTTTATTATAGATGATCTTGAATCAATAAGTACTACTCTTAAACCCTTCATCAAATAATTTCTTCTGTTGTTATCCTCGTACTTAGACAATAAGATCTAGAGATAATGATTATTCAAGTGATTGCATTTATTCAATTATTCTATTGAAATATCTTAATCAAAGAAAGAATAACACCAATTCTTGTAAAATTTTATAAATAATTTTATTTAATTATGAATAGACCCTTCTACAGCATAATTACATTCACCCAAAACAAAAAGTGTACAATCTAATTCTTTTGGAAAAATAATATATATGAAAATGATTTGAGTTGGAAACATAAAGATTCCATGTAAAATGAACCTACTTTTTTTATGAGGTACCCGTGACTTGAAATACCCCAATCAATCTATTTTTATAACTCATATTGGACAATTTGCTTTTCTTTCTCTCTGTCCTCACAAAGGAAAAGTCATTGCTGATTAATTTGGATTTTTCTCTATACAAAATTGACTGCTTTGGATTTATGCTTTCAGAAAATTAATTTAATAGTATATTTATATAATTCTGTAAGAGATCATTTATAAAAAAATTAGCTAATATTTTCATTGGACTTGTGCACTGTTCTTTCCAGACATTCCTTACAACTTTGTTTTTGATAAAATTCGAGCAAGCATCTATTCTATACTATGCTCCAATATTATAATAATTGTAGTTTGTTTCTACTGTGTGTAATGTATATGATTAATTATCTCTATTAAACTTAAATTCTACATCCTCTAATTTATTTGCTAGCTATTTCGATGTTTTTTCGAGCATACAATAAATAAATTACTATTTTTTTTTTCTTTTATTATTAGTATTATTATTTTTTTTAAGAAAAAGTGATAATAACAAAAATTGTTGTCTATTTTGGTAATGACTAATGAATAGAAAGAAATTAGATTGGGAATACCATATTTCTAGAAAAGGAAACTTATTTAGTAGACCCCGTAATAACGATAGACATTGATTCATCACGAGACCAACCAATCTTTTATATTAGTTTACAACTGTGTTACATTTTTCTTTTGTATTGTTTTTTTTTTTATTTTATTTTTTAAAATTGTTAAAAAGTATTGTTGGTAGAATATCACTATTCACAATAGCAATACTGTTTTTTTTTTACCCAAAACATTTACACTTGTAGAAATGAAATGCATTTACTATTATTTATATTATTGAGACCTGAAATGAACCCAAGCAAATATATTCAAGTACGGTTATCATAAATATAGGTCTAATCGCTTTAATAAGAAACTCTTAGTCCTATGTATGTGTACTGACATTGCAGAGCTTATATTTATGAACATTTATTTAATCTTTTCGAATACAAAAGGGAAGTAAGTTTTAGAATAAATAGTAAACTATTCTATAATCTATTACTAACAGATGGTATTTGTTTAAAGAACTTAACAATCTGAGAAATTAACACATAATCACTAGATCGTCCTCTTGAATTTAAATTGTTTTAAATTTCTAAATCAATGCTATTTATTAATTTATAGCATTAATATAGAGGTAACGATTTGAGAGATTCTTTAATAGTATGAACTGAGCTAGTCAGACAGAGAGAAGAGAGCAGAGACACGTGGTGAATTCTGTGTAAGAGGCTTTTCCAACTTTATTTTCATATTATTATTAGGATTAAAAACTTAATACTATTTTTGATCTTATTTATTTTAAAAAAAATACCTTTTATACTTTATAAAATTATAAAGTTATTAATTATTTTTTTTATTTTGTTAAATAATAAAATAAATTATATATTTTTTAAAATAGTATAGATAGAATTTTAAATTTAATTTTAGATAATTTTATTTTAATACAATTAACTTAAAAATAAATTTTAGCACAAATAAATGTAAAAATGTAATCAATTTTATCTTATTATCTCTATATTAGGTTATTATTTAAAATTTTATATTTTAAAAAATTAATTCAGAATACTAATACAATTAACAATATATAAATTGTAACTTTTGCAAAATAGAATTTATAAAATATGGTATTACCTTGAATTATTATTATTATTATTATTATTATTATAATAAGTGTCCTTCCTGATAGACTCTGTTTTCTCATTCTTTTTCTAAGCAAACCCGTGAACTCTTTCTGTGACCACATAATTTAACAATGCCAATGCCAATGCCGTCTCAAGAACCAAAGTCTTTCTCAGAAAAGGGAAGCATGACAGCGGTGATTCTTAAATGAAATACAGCTGAAAGGTTTTTTTTTTTTAACTTGGGTCTTCTCAACTTTCTTCCAATGGTAATGGCAATGGAAAAACCAGTCTTTTTTCCTCTTCTTTTTCTTCTTACTCTGTTAATGGCTTTTCTACTAGTCAAACCTTCAAACCAGCTTGACCTTCCTCAGACTCAATCCCTTCTCAGAATCCAACAGTATCTCAACTTTCCCCCAGCTTTAAACAGCTTGAAAAACGAGGACACAGACTTCTGCAACATTGAACCAACCTCATTTTTCACTGTCGTTTGTTATGAGAACGACATAACTCAGCTCCACATTATCGGCAACAATGAGTTCCCTCCTCTGTCTCAAGACTTCTCCATACATTCTTTCTTTACTGCTCTGGCCAAGCTCAACACTTTGAAGGTTCTCTCTTTGGTTTCTCTCGGGCTTTGGGGACCATTGCCTGGTGCTATAGGCCATTTATCGTCGTTGGAGATTCTCAATATTAGCTCTAACTACATCCATGGCGCTATTCCCACACAGCTTCTCCATTTGAGAGATCTTCAGACTATTGTACTCGACCACAATAACTTTTCTGGGCCAGTTCCATTTTGGCTCAACTCACTCCCAATGTTGACTGTTCTTAGTTTAAAGCACAATTTGCTAAGTGGGTCTCTCCCAAATTCATTGGGGAGCTTGAGGAATCTCCGGGTTCTCACTCTATCAGAGAATAAATTATCTGGGTCAATCCCCAACTTTAGAAAATTAACAAACTTGCAGGTTCTTGATCTTGAAGACAACCAGTTTGGACCAAATTTCCCATCTTTGCCCAGAAAACTAGTCATACTTAAGCTCAGAAAGAACAGGTTTCGCTTAGGCATCTCTGCTAATATAACCTCCTTTTACTTGTTACAGAAGCTGGACATTTCGATGAATGAGTTCGTAGGGCCATTCATGCCATCTTTGCTGTCTATGCCTTCAATTTCTTACCTTGATATTTCAGGGAACAAGTTTACTGGAGTGCTCTCTGAGAATATGACTTGTAGTTCTGGTCTTAATTTTGTGAATATGTCCTCAAATTACTTGGTGGGAAAGTTACCTTCTTGTCTGGTTTTGCCTCCTAAGGACGGTGTCGTTTTGTATTCTGGGAACTGTTTGTTGAGTGATCATGATAAGCAGGAACAACGACAGCAACACCCTGTTGAGTTCTGCCATAAGGAAGCTCTGGCTGTGGAAGTCATACCAAGAAGAGAGAAGCCTAAGATTCCAAATAATAAACCAGTTCTGGCACCCACTTTGGCTGGTGGGATAGTTGGGGCAATAGCGGTTGTTGGTGTGGTTTCAATGCTTGTTAAGAAGAAGTATGGTAAGTACACTCTTAAAAAACCTACAACAACGTTGATTACAGAGAGAGTTTCAACAGTTAACACAGCCAAACTACTTTCAAATGCTAGTAAGTTGTACTTTTCTTTTGGTATTAATTGGAAAAGGCTTTACTTTCAAGTTTCAACTGTTTTTCTTTCTCCTTTTTATGTTGATTCTTCTTTTTATTTTGATTTGTGCAGAACATATATCGGAGACTATGAAGTTAGGAGCTTCGCTTCCTGCTTATAGAACTTTCTCTTTGGAAGAGCTCATGGAAGCTACTAATAACTTCGATGATTCAGCTTTCATGGGGGACAGTCCAAATGGTCAAGTATGACAATTTTCATAGTGAATAGTCTTGTTTTTGTTTTACACTAGATATTCATATATGACAGTAAGTAATTATTAATACATTTCTGCAACATTTAGAACAGTTCATAAACAACTAAGAATAGGCATACAAACATACTTCTTTGTCATTTATTTATATCCTAAAGAGTATCTATTGATTTATAGGCCCAGAATTTGTGAGCTGGCCAGTGTTTTGATACTATTTGGTTATGAATTTGCCATTTTTTGTTGATGAACAAATGTTTTGGTACTCATTTCTTAATCCTAAAGGGAGTAAGAAATTCTCAATAACCCTATTAAGTATCAAAACACCATAAACAGCTCAATTATCTGAGTATTGTGAAAGATTCTACTGCCTTACAAGAAAGTTTTGCTCTAGTTGTACAGGGGCAAGCTCTGTGATGGAACGCTCATAACGATAAGAAGCTTGGAAATGAAAAGAAGGCGAAGTCCACAGGCCTATACTCGTGATCTTGAGATGATTTCGAAACTAAGACATTGCCATTTAATTAGTGCTCTAGGACACTGCTTGGAGTGCCAACTTGATGATTCAGGTGTTAGCAGAATATTTCTCGTCTTCGAGTTCTCTCCCAATGGAACTCTAAGAGACTGCATCTCAGGTAAAGTCATTTCCCATTCCAAATCAACTTCTGAAACTCCTAGTTTTAGAGCGCCACAAAATATACAATACTAATCCTGCTAGAATATTCAATATTTAGCCTTTTGATGAGTGTTACTGTTACCCGAAAGGACTCAGTCTCCTTTGGCAAAGTCTATAAGGGCAGATTTGGATATTGTGAGCTGAAAACTTGGTTAATGATACTTGTTCTTCAGAAATTTTAGTTTGTGCTATAAATCTCAACATATTATGATTGTCTTTCTCAGCATGAAATTTATAATACTAACTCCATAGTTCAGTTGGAGATTTCTATAATATTAAGTAATTAACAGAAAAGCAAAGATTGAGATTGTGCTACATAATTTGCTTGGCAGGTACTCAAGGACTGAAACTCAATTGGACACAGAGAATTGCAGCTGCTATTGGAGTTGCAAAAGGCGTTCAGTTTCTGCACACCGGGATTGTTCCTGGAGTGTACTCAAATAATCTGAAAATAACAAATGTCATGTTAGATCATAATCTTCATGTGAAGATCAGTAGCTATAACCTTCCACTTTTAGCTGAAAACAGAGGAATGGTATGGCAAGAAACTTAAAAGTTTTGATATGAACACATAACTTTGTTTTTCCCAGTGGCAGTTGTTTTCCTAATTGCTTTTATGTGCCTTTCAGGCGAGTAATGTAGTTTCTTCCACAACAAAAGGAAGTGGTCAAGATAGGTAAGAGCATTCAAAGGTCTTGTCTTAGTTTGTTCAGTTAATTATATGTTAATGTTCCATCTTTGTTTAACATCTTTTCTGTCCTTTTGAAGGGTGAAACACGAGGATAAGAATGATGTCTATGACATAGGAATTATCTTACTAGAGATCATTCTAGGAAGGCCTATCATGTTCTACAAGGAAGTTGATTCTCTAAAAGATCTTGTGAGTGTTTTCTTTATATAGCCATAAAATTCATCTGACTAAAACAAACCCCATAAATTTGCACAAGTTTGATAACTATTCTACTCTATTGCAGTTGAGAGTAAGCATAGCAACCGACGATACTGGTAGAAGAAGCATCGTTGATCCAGCAGTGCACAAACAATGCTCCGACGAATCACTGATGACAATGATGGAGATATGTATGAGGTGCCTGTCGAGTGAGCCCGCTGATAGGCCTTCCGTCGAAGATATTCTTTGGACTCTGCAATTCGCAGCTCAGGTTCAGAATTCAGGGAGAGGGGAATCTATGAACAGCCAAGAGTCACATGGCGCATTGTCTTGAGAAATTGGCAACTGCAAACTTTGCAATCTTACCATCAACTAAAGAACAGTAAATTATGTGCCGACTCCAATAGCAGTAGATTATACTGAGTGTATAAGTAAAGCTCTTTAAATGGTGTGATATCTTTTTTTTATTTCCCTCTGTGAATTGATGATCTAGCTCTATATTTATTTATATATACATGGGATAAGTGTAGGGCTTCCATAATATAGAACAGTTTTTTTCCTTTTTTTTGAAAGCTTAGAACAAATTTACTATTGACAACAAATTTCTGACATAATTAATGAACAAAATGTTGTAGACATTGTCATTAGTGTAGATGTAGTCATTCCTTCTTAGAGAAATATGTAAGAGTTAAAATTATGTTTGGAAGTTAGATTTCGGTGAGGAAAGAAAGAGGTAAGAATAATAATGTACAAAAAAGAAAGTGTTGAAAAAAAAAAATCAAGTTCTCAAGGTGAAATAATTGTATGGGAAATAAAGTTATTCAATAAATTTTTTCATAAAAATTTGATATTATTTTTTAATTTTTCATACTTTTTTTGGAACATTTTTACTTAATTTTTCATGTCTGCATAAAAATCTAACTTCCAAACATAAGTCACGCAAAGTTCTAATGGTTTCCTTCATATACCACTCAGATTGAATTCCACCAAAAGAAGCAGAATGCCCTTTCCTCGAGCACATAGTTTAACAATGTAAAATTACTACTAATTCATGCCTGCTGCAACCTGCTAATATTGTTTTAAGACACAGAATTTGAAACCTTCTTCCTTTGCTGGAATTGTGAGAATTAAATGACTACTGAGGTTAACACATAGTACAAAGGAATCCCCTGAAAAAACAGTGCAAAGAACAAAAATGTGGGACCTATTTTCATTCAACCATGTGAAAACGTAAGAAGCAAAAACTATGAAAGTTAACTTGTGGGAAATGGAAAAAGTAATAGGATGAGACAAAAACTGGCCTTATGTTTATCTTTCTTTACTCAGAACTGTCTCACATTTTCAGTAATATAAATATATGTACATAGAACTGTGCTACACTAATCGAGTTCCCTTTATAGTCAGGTCCGCCAAATATGTAAATCTCAAATTTGTGAGAGAAATCAAGCAAAAAGAAAGAAAGAAAAACAGTAAAATACTTGAACACCTGAACTTGAAGTACAGTCTTTGTTGTGCAGCAGTTTTTTAAACAAACTTTCTGCAGCCTATCTTAAAATCTACGTACACCTTCTCATTCTTGCCAAAGGCAAAACTTTTATGTTGTAATAACTAATAGGTACTAATACTACACCATATTCCTTCTTTTATCTCTAAAATCAGTAGTTATCTTTTGCCAGAAACAAATGATGACAATCCAATGAAAATACAACCTTTGGAAAAGCAGCGAGAGGAAGAGAGATACCATGTGAAGAATTAAACATGATTTATAATTTTGGATACAAAAAAGTAAAGAAAAAACTATAACTACTATTTTGATCTAAGCTGATAGAAGTCAGGATGCATAGAGTGGAAAACCCATTCACAAAATATCCTTAGTTTGTTTGGAAGATCTTTTTTTTTTCTTTCTTTTCCCTAAGCTCATGGAGTCAACTTGAAACACAAATTATGTAGTCTCTGAGTTCGTTGACCAAATGAGCTGACTTGCCATTCTTTCTTCCTCCTTCTGTGCTTGATTGGCATTTAGATTTAAGCCATCTTCTTGGTCAAAGGTGAACTGTGATTGTAATGTACTGCATCTTCTGTTTAATCACTAACAGTTTTCTCCGAAGCCATTATTACAGAAGATGTTGATTACAATTTATTTATGAAGATCCAAAAACATCTGATAGTTCTTTTATTTAGCTTCTGTCACATTTGCCTTCAAAACTTGACTGAAGTTGATTGTAGCTGTGACAAAAAGAACAATGTCACTATGTATCCATACAATCAACAAGGCCAGGACAGGTAGCCAAACAACACAGGAATAACTCCCATGTCACAAAGGAGTTTTACGTGCTCTCCTCGAAAGAATGAGAGCGAGAAAGAGCTGCCGGATTTGACTGTAAAACCTGATCAGCATCCAATGAACGTGAATTGGCATCTGATTTGGGTTGAAAGGCTTTAAAGATACCACCTCTTATGATAGGTGTATTCTTATCAGGTTTAATACCCAACGTAGACCATATAGAACTTTTTGCAGCCTCATCTGGGTCGTCAATCCTCAATGTCTTTGGTACCCAAAGGCGCTGCCCTGTTTTTTCTTCTGCCTGCATATTTGTATCTCTTGAATGTTTCCCCAAGATTGCTGAGCTATTACTTGAAGAGTTAGTGTTGATTGTGGAAGATGAAGGTGGCATGTTACCACTGTATCTATTAATTGGCTGAGTCCAGTTTTGGGTGTCCCAGTTTGGCATGTAACCCCAATATGAGGCAGGGAGAAATGGAAATGGGGTATTTGGTGCTGAAAAACCGGGAATCGACACCATGGGCAAGGTACCTACACTAGAAGGATTGGGATTGCTGTCATTTTGTCCGACCATCATAACACTCCAACCAGGGTTCCAAGGATAAGCCCATTGTGGAACAGGATAACACTGCATTGGATGTCTATGGTCAGCACTGTCGTCTTCTCTTCTAAAACAACTGCTATTTTGTGAAGAATGGGCATTCAAGGAATTGCTGGACAAGGATAGGTCCTCCGAACTATCTCCAAATGCAGCAGATTCTATTTCACTTTTCTTATGGTCTTCGATATTAAGCTTGGTTTCCATAGATTCACACAAAGGAGTCTCTGAACTAAATTTTAACCCTTCTGCCATCCCATTGTCAAGTCTGGCTGAGGCAGGAAATCTATTGGATGGTGGAGACTGATCGCTGGTAGCATTATTGATGTCTTCTTGTGTAACTACTGCTGCTGAATCATTTGTTGTTTCTTGATGTAACTGTGAAGATGAATGCTTATTCCTACGGCGTCCAGCACCCACAGGTACATTTCTAATTGTTCCCCCGGCTGTCCAATATCTTTGGCAGTTCTTGCAAAAATGCCTAGGTTGATTAACATTGTAATTATTAAAGTAGCAAAACTTTGTTCCCAAGCTGTTACAGCGAGGACACGGAAGAATCTTGTCTGGCCTTTTCAAAATCTTCTCTTTGCTACTTCGGTCACTTTCACTCCTTTGGTCTTCTACAGGGTTACAGTTTACTTCATTCTCCTGGACATGATTTTGGTAACTATTTCCTTTACCCTCTGAGTCTGAAAAACTATCATGCTCACAACACCTTTCTCCGGTATCCTCTACTTCTGCTTTTGTTGCTTCTTCTCTACATTCGTCCTGAAAATTTAAGAACTCATTGTTTTCTAAATATCATTCTGCCCCAAAAGATTCTGTCTGCTTGATATGTTAGACTAAGCATACTTCGTATTTCAAACTTCAATAACAGCATCAACTACAAATTGGGAATGTCCAAAAATGACAAAATAAAGCATTTACAGCATAGAAGCTACCCATGTCCCTAATTTAACCAGACATTTCTTAACAGAAAAAAGTGGCACTACTTAGTGGAAAAAGGTTCTAATGCTTAAATTGTCCAAGCAAACTTCGACCAAGTTCAGCAAACATCATCACACATTGCCATTGCAGGTCTGAACCAGTGGCTTAGGAATTAATTCCTTGGCTTTTGAGCTGTAAATTTGTTCTCATTCTTGTGCACCTAATCAGCCACTGTTCTACAAGTTTCAGGTGCTAATATAAAAGTACAAACTAAAATCTTAACACCCACTAAGGATAAAATTATAATTAGCAACACTTACAAACCCTATTTAATCTCACTAAAAAAAATGAATCCAGTGTAATGTGAACATGACTTGAACTTGAATGGGCTCTCATCACAAAAAATAGTTACAGCAAATTAATTTGAATTGCTAATAAGCAGAAGCTCTTGAGCAAATAAACACTTTGAAACCCCAGATTCCAAAAAAAAAAAGAACAAAAGTAGTAAAAATAACAGAAAAAAAAATGGTTTTAGGTGTTGAGCAATCAAATAATCAGAACATATAAAATCTTAGATAATAAGTCAAATTGGTATTGAGAAGGAAATGGAAAAAAAATACTGAAGAGGTGATTGGTACCATGAATTGAGATTGAGAAAGCGGAGAGTCGTCGGAGTGGGAGGTCTCAGAAGAAGAGTTGGAAGGCGGTAAGGGAATATTGGTTCCGAAGAGCTTAATGGCGGGATCTGTGAGCTGAGATTGAGAGAGTGACATTGCTTTTGCTTGCTTTCACTTCAGGTTAACACTTTTGCTTTTTCCACAAAAAGGCTCTAATGGAACAGAGAATGAAAAGGCCACTTTTTATTTTTTATTATTATTTCTTTTTTTATTTTTGCCACTTTTTAATACCCCTACCCCACCATACACACAGCCTTACAGAAGCCATTTATTTTCTATTTATGGCTATTGGGTCAAATAATCAAATATGTCTTATTTTGGATAAGAGGGAATTAATTGCTCCCAAATGTCAATGGTAATAATCTTATGAAAAAATTTCTTAGCAAAAAAAAAAAAAAAAAAAAACTATGAAAAAATGTCAATAATATTAGACTATCATATGAATAAAATTATTGTTTTTTCAAATACTGAAAATATATACATGCATCTAGTGCTGAATTCAAAATAGTGATACCTTAATGTTGCTCCCAAATAATAATAATAATAATTTCCAGCAAAATAATAATAATATAATTTTTATATTTTTTTTTATAAAAGCATCTTTAAATTATATTTTTTTAAATGAGAAATGTTAAGTGGTACTAGTAATATTTAACATCTTTTTACGTGTTAAAATTATTATAAGTGCAATTATATTCATACAATTTAATATAATAATTTTTAAAAAATATTATTAATTAATTAAAAGACAACACGTCTCGAAAATACTAGAGACTACTAATGACTAATAGAAATATATATGGTTTTGTTTGTTTTTTTCTTTTACTCGATATTTCGTTTGTATTTCGGGGTCAATATCGTGAGATATTGTTGTCCTTTTCAGTTGATTGGACGAGGCGCATTTGTATTTTTATATTGTATTAAGTTATATGAAACGAGTAAAGGTCGTATCTGTTGATACGTTTTGCTGTCTCTCGGATTTGAGAGTTGTTGTTCTGTTTTTGTAAGTTTATTATAGCTTCGAACAGTAATCTAGAGAGGGATATGGAGGCTACAGCAGGAGTTGTTAGATTGGATGAGGAAGAGGAAGAGGTGTTAAGGCTTCCGGTGAGTAGGACCGAAGAGATTGTGATCGATACTAGGTGGTGCTTGGTGGGTAAACTGTTGACGGGGAGGGTCTCAGATTTTAACGTTTTTCAGAATATGATGGCTTTCCTGTGGCAGCTGGGGATGGGAATGTACGTGAAAGAACTCAACCCGAATCTTTTTCTTTTTCAATTCTACCATGAGATCGACATACAAAGAGTTATAGACGGAAGCCCTTGGACATATGATCGCAAACCTCTCATATTTACAAGATTGAAGGAGGGTGACAACCCACGGCGGGTGGAGATCAATCATATGGATATGTGGGTTCAACTCCACAATCTACAATCGGGTAATATGACCCTTAGCGTTGTTACGACGCTCGGGAACTTTATTGGTACATTTATAGAGTCGGATCCTAATAATTTTGTGGGTGTTTGGAGAGATTTTCTCAGAGTCCGAGTTCGGGTCAATGTCGACAAACCAATAAAGAGAAGAATGAAAGTGAGCAATGATGATTCCTCCTGGTATTGGGTCAATTTTAAATATGAGAAGCTTCCAACTTTTTGTTTCATATGTGGAAAAATAGGCCATGCAGAGAAGTTTTGTCCCAGGCTTTTCTTGAAACCATTGCACTTACAAGAAAAGCCTTATAATTTGGAGCTGCGGGCGTCGACGCAGAGAAGACACTCCACCTTTGGGGCACAATGGCTCCGATCAGGGGCGGCGGTAAGGGGTGAGTCGAGCCATGCTTCTCACGGTGGCAGTGGTGAACGAGGAGTCAACTTGCCTCCTATGATTCAGGAGCAATCAGTGGGATCGGCTGGCAATATTTTGGGATATGGTATTAATAATAACTTGCTGAATGAGAGGCATCAATATGGGGAAAATATCATGGGAGTCAATGAAGAAGATTTGACTTTAAATGTCAATAATAATGGGAATTTTTTTGATTCCACAATTACTACAATCATTGATTCAAAAAGAAGAAGACCTGATTCAAACGTGGGTGTGTCCATGGGCCCACAAGCTAAGGTTACTTCTGGAAGTGTAGATGAAATGGAGCAAGATCGTGTGGGGTTTTCAAAAAATGGGCTATTGGCGGGTTCTGGTTTCCAGGCCCGCCCAGAATTATGAGTTGCTTGAGTTGGAATTGCCGTGGGCTTGGGAACCCGCGGGCCAAACAATTCTTATCGGACCTTGTATTCCAAAAGAAGCCCAACTTGCTTTTTCTTTGTGAAACTTTATGCAATAAGTTAAGGATGGAAAGTATTAGAGCCCATTTGGGTTATGAAGGTTGTTTTGTAGTAGAAGCCCATGGGCATAGTGGGGGTTTGGCCTTGTTGTGGAAAGAAGAAAATGAAGTGACAATCCAGGGCTTCTCTGCTAATCACATTGACGCCATGATTCAGAAGGTGGGGACTCCATCTTGGCGATTCACTGGGATTTATGGAGAGCCGAGAAGAGAGTTGCGATTCCAAACTTGGAACCTTTTTCGATCTTTAAAAGAAGATAATGATCTTCCTTGGTGCCTTATGGGAGACATGAATAACTTGGGTTCTCAATTGGAAAAGAAAGGTGGAAGGAACTATCCAGACCAGTTGATAACCGTTTTCAACAACGCTTTGATGGACTGTAATTTGATCGATATGGCTCTAGAGGGTTACCCGTTCACTTGGGAAAAAGGAAGAAACACCACCGATTGGATTGAAGAACGTTTGGACAAAACATTGGTCACCAACGAATGGCTGTCTTTATTTCCCCAATCTATCCTGTACAACTTGGAGCTCTCTTCTTCTGACCACTGCCCATTACTTTTAATCCTTAAAGGTAATTTTCCAACAACAACTCATCATTCTTTCCGCTTTGAAAACGCATGGATCCGTGAACCTTTATGTAAGCAGATTATAGAAAGCTGCTGGACAGGGTCGGGTTCCACCAATATTCAAGAGAAAATTTTTAAATGTGGGGAGATGCTTGGGAAGTGGGGCAGAGATATCACTGGAAACTTTCGTCAACGAATCAACCATTGTAAAAGCCAAATTCGTAACTCAAAATGGGGCCGTGATCCGGTATCAGTTCAACAACACAAGGAAGGAAAGGAGAAACTAGACGAAGTGCTTGCCCAACGAGAAACTTTTTGGAAGCAAAGATCAAAACAGTTTTGGCTAAACTCGGGCGATAAAAACAGTAAGTATTTCCACTCAGTTGCTAGTTCAAGAAAGAGGAGTAATAGCCTTAGTCAACTAATGGATAATAATGGTGTTTGGGTGAATTGGGAAACGGGCCTTCAACATGTTATCACTGGGTACTTTCAGGATTTGTTTCAGTCTTCTAATATTAACTTGAGTTCGGTCTTGAATGGGGTCCGTCCAACCATTACTTGTGATCAGAATAATGAACTGCTAGAGCCTATTTCGGAGGATGAAGTTAGGAAAGCTCTCTTCCAAATGCATCCGGATAAGTCTCCGGGGCCAGACGGTATGACCCCGGCTTTTTATCAGAAGCATTGGAGCATTGTTGGGGCGGATGTAGTCCAATTTGTTCGTGATTTTTTTGTCACAGGCAAGTTTCCGGACTCTATCAACGATACCCATATCGTTCTTATTCCCAAGAAGAAGAACCCATCACACATGAGTGACATGAGGCCGATTTCACTTTGCAACGTTCTTTACAAAATTGCCTCAAAGGTGGTGGCTAATAGAATGAAAGGTGTGTTGAATCATACTATCTCTGAAACTCAGAGTGCGTTTGTTGCTGGAAGATTAATATCAGATAATGTTACGGTGGCGTTTGAAGCAATGCATTACCTGAAAAGGAAGACTAATGGCAAAAAAGGCTATATGGCACTCAAGCTCGACATGAGTAAAGCTTATGATCGTGTCGAATGGAGGTTTCTTGATTCTATTCTTCGAGTAATGGGGTTCAGCGATCGGTGGATAAACTTGACTCTTAGTTGTGTGAATTCGGTTCGCTACCATGTTATTAATAGTGGTCAAAAGATGGGACCGATTGTTCCTTCTCGAGGTATCCGCCAAGGTTGTCCGCTATCACCTTACCTGTTCATTGTTTGTGCAGAGGGATTCTCATCCTTAGTTAGACACTATGAGGCTACAAGACTTATAACGGGTTTTAAAGTTGCTAGAAGAAGAAGCCAGCCATGTCTTACAACTTCTCCAAACGTTTGAAGGCGCATCTGGTCAAAAAGTAAATCTCCACAAATCATCAGCTTTTTTCAGCTCCAATACTTCGGCCAATACCAGAAATAGCATTTGTAACTTGATGCATATCCAGGAAGCGGGGGAAGACAGTATGTACTTGGGGCTTCCAAGTATAGTGGGCCGAAACAAGAACTCTGTTCTGGGGTTCCTTGAAGAAAGAATGAGGAAGCGGATCAATAGTTGGGAGGGTCGTTTTCTATCTCGGGCTGGGAAAGAGATTCTTATCAAGACCGTGGTCCAATCTCTTCCTTCGTATGCTATGAACGTATTTCTTTTCCCGATTGGCACTTGTAACGAAATAGAGCGGATGATGGCGAGCTTTTGGTGGAAATCAAACAACTCTAATGGTAATGGTAGTGGTATCACTTGGATGAGTTGGGATAGAATGACTAAACATAAACATGATGGTGGAATGGGGTTTCGAAGTTTGAGTGTAATACCCTGGAATTAGGAAATGGATTAGCAAAAACCCTAATTAGATAATTATGAATAATTGAGGAATTATATTATTATATAATTCAGTATATGTGAATTAATATGATTTATTTGATTAATTATATGTTAAGACCCCGTTGGTGAGCCAGGGGTATTTTCGTAATTATGACCCGAGAAGGGTAAAATGATGGAATTAATTTAATTACGTGCTTAATGGAACTATATTATTGTATAGTATGACTGTGTTGTCTTTTCAGGTGTGTTCTGACAGGTCGGTGCGGTATAGTCACAACCGGGTGTTTCGGGTCGAACCGGGTTCGGGCCCGAAATTCATTTGGGATTGAAATAATTGGCATTCTTATTATTGATGAATAATATGAAATTATATTGGATTTATGTGTGAATAAAATGGCTAAATTGCCCATGTGAGTGTATATGCATGTTTTATAGCCCTAGGGGCAAAATGGTCTTTTGACCTTTATTGATTTACTTTAATAAAAGATGAATTTTGAGGAAAAACAAATGAATTTTTTGGCATTTGTTTCCTCCTTGGCCGACCCCTCTTTTTCTCAAACCCTCTTTGATTTTCCAAATTTGACTTGGTGGAAATTGCTTGGAATTTGGTTATTGTTGGGAGCTTTGAAGTTGTGGAATCTTTAAGCTTGGAATTGAGGTAGTATTCCTACTGTTTTATGCTTTGAATTTTTGCTGAAATTGAAATGGAATTGTGAGTTTTTAAGCTTTAGATGTTCTTGGTATGCATGAATTGGATATGGGTGTGATTTTGTTAACTCATGCTTGTTTGAGTAGGAATTAGTGTGGATTGCTCTTGGTATGACTTGGGGGTAATTTTTGAGGTTGGATTTGTGTTGAAATGTGATTTTAAAATCTGTAAAATGTTGTGTTCAAGCATGAGGTATTTGGGGTTTTCATGTTCATGGTTATGGACTTGATTTCTAGGTTGAATGTTGCTCAAGTGTTGAGCTTGACTTGAGTGTTGTTAATCTAATTTTTGGACATATATTCTGTGGTAAATTTAAGCATGAAATTTGTGTTCTTACTCTCTGATTTGGTTGAGGTTCGAATATATGGTAAAGTGAGCCTTTCTAGGCCTTAAAAATGGAGTTTTTGGGTGTTCTAAACCCAGTCGTCGCGACGGGATTTTTGGCCGTCGCGACTAGATTTGGCAGTGAGAAATTCTGTTTTTCTCAATTTTGTTTTGGCCATAACTTTTGACTCGGGACTCCGTTTGGGATGTTCTTTATATCTTTGGAAAGCTCGTTCCGAGCTCTATTTGATTATCTATGTTTTGAATGCCATGTTTATATTTTGTGAAAGTGAAATTGGGGATTAACCCTATTTGTGAAATCCCGGATTGTGTGACTAGGATTACCGGCACCTGATCAGGAGCACCCAGGGGTTTGGAATCTCTGTTATTGCGGGACAACAGGTAAGACAGTAGTTTGCACGTAGAGTATGCGCGGTGGCGCTTATGTTGAATATGATATATGTGAGTAATTGCAACCAGGATTAAGGTTATTACCCTAACATGAGCGGTTTAATAGCCTAGGGTTATTACCCTAGTGATATATGTTGTGTAATAATATGCCATGTCGGATATATCTATATATTGGAATTATGAATTATGCGCTTAAGGCATAATTAAACTAGACTCGGTAAGCTAGTACCTTGAGTTTAATTTTAATGCGGTCTAGGGTTATTACCCTAGAATATTATGAGTCCAGTGAAAGCATGAGTCAGGGTTGATACTCTTAGTAAATGTCATCTAAGTATATAGAAATGTATTATATGCGTGATTACATAGTATGCAAGTTAGGGTTATTACCCTAAGATTATATATGTTGTAGTAAATATTGAATACACGCATGTATGTTAGAAGTTATGTGTTTAAGACATAACTGGGTTAGACCTGGTATATATCACCAGGATAAACAACCGAAAGAATGTAATACATGGATTACGTATATACATGAATAGGGTTATGTGAGCAAGGCATAACCAGGTTAGGCTCGGTAATCAGAACCGAGGTAAACACTACTGAGGCCTTATTGTAATTAGACGTGTGAGAGCAACACGTAGGTCTACGCCACGTAGATATATATAGATGTGTGAGCGCAACACGTAGGTCTACGCCACGTAGACATAAGTAGGCATGTGAGTGTAACATGCAGGTCTATAGCAAATAGACAAATAGTGCAGTGACACTAATAATTATGTGTTACATATTGAGATTAAGGGTTATGTGTCAAGACATAATCAAGTTGGACTCGGTACCTAGAACCGAGATGAACTATTCTAAGGCCTTATTGTAATTAGACGTGTGAGAGCAACACGTAGGTCTACGCCACGTAGATATATATAGATGTGTGAGCGCAACACATAGGCCTACGCCACGTAGACATAAATAGGCATGTGAGTGTGACATGCAGGTCTGTGACACACAGACATATATGAATGGCATTACTGTTTAAATAGCATGATGAGCATATTATATTTGTTATGATTTATACTGTCTTGCTGGGCTTGGCTCACGGGTGCTCTACTGTGCAGGAAAGGGTAAGTCAGCGGTTGATCAACCATGAGTTTGAGGAGCAAAACGAAGAATGTACATGTTCAAGCCATATCAGACCAAGCGGGTTAAGGGTCTATCAGTGTTGAACTTTTGAATTCTGTTTTGCCGCTTAGGTCGGCTAGAAAGAAAAGACTTGTAATAAGTTTGTAATTATTTTTGGGATCCCAACTATTTTGAAAGTTTAAATATATTACAAGTTTATTTTCATTCTGTTTAATATAAAAGTTTAAATTCTGCGCTATTTTGATTAGTAATCCCGATTAGGGGATTAGAGTTTCATAAGTATTTTGGGTAGCGTGCCTGATTATTTAGGGCGTTACATTGAGGGACTTTAATCTAGCCATGCTTGGCAAGCAAGGTTGGCGGCTCTTATTCAACATAGACTCCCTTGCTAGTAAAGTGTTCAAAGCTAGATACTTTCCCCATGGTGACTATCTCTCGGCTGAGTTGGGATCGAATCCGAGCTTTATTTGGAGTAGTATTTTTGCTGCAAAAGATACAGTGAAGCTAGGCCTAAGGAAGAGAATCGGCCCTGGTACTTCAGTTCAAATTACTATCGATCCTTGGCTTCCTAGCTTGGATCACTCTGTCCCTGTTCCTATGGTTCAAGGACTTGAGAATTTTACTGTTAACAGCCTGTTCCAAGTCCACAATCGCTGCTGGGATAGTGATGTTGTGAAGGATTTTTTCTCCCCCACTGATGCGGCTATCATCCTTGGAATACCCATTGACCAATCTGGTGACGTCAACTCCTGGTATTGGGCTGCTGAGAAGAACGGGTTCTACTCCGTTCGTAGTGCATATAATTTATTCCAGGATCAAAAACATCATTCGGCCAACACAGTGAGCAATAAGTTTTGGAAGATCTTGTGGACCCTCAAAGTGCCTCCCAAAGCCAAAGATCTCGTCTGGAGAGCGGCCTCAAACTGCCTTGCAACAAAAAGAAACTTGTGTATCAAGAAGGTATTGGTGGAAAGTAATTGTCCTATGTGCGATGTCTTCGCTGAAACTGAATGGCACTTACTGGTGGCCTGCGATTTCGCTTGGTCTTGCTTCAATGTTGCTGGTTTGGCTGCTGTAGCAAGGGACTCTTTCTCTTCTTTGCTGTCGTGGCTTGAAGCTACTGCTAGTTCTGTCACCAGTGAGATGTTGGGGCGAGTAATAATGTTGTGTTGGGCTTTATGGGCAGCAAGAAACGACCTGGTGTGGAAGCAGCGGGTAAGAAGGGTGAGTGATGTGGTGGCTTTTGCAAATTTGAGTCTTGACCAATGGATAAAAGCTCAAGGAAAGGGTAATCTACCCTTGTTGTCTCCCCTTAAAGAGCGAGATGGTGCGGAGCAGTGGATAAAACCGTCTTCGGGTATCAAGCTCAATGTAGATGCGGCCATTTTTGCCTCCTCCTTCAAGCATGGCTTCGGATGTGTGGTGAGAAACTCAGATGGTGATCTGGTCTCTGTTTTTGCAGGGATCAAGGATGGCTCGGTGGCTCCTGAACTGGCCGAAAGCATAGGTATTAGGGAGGCTTTAAGCTGGCTCAAAGACAATGCTTACACACGGGCTATTATCGAGACGGATAGCCTTGTCTGTGTTGAAGCTATTCGGAGCGAAGAAACTCTAGTCTCTGCGTTTGGATTGGTGGTTGATGATTGCAAAAATATCCTTAAAAATTTGTTCAATGTTTCGATTTCATTTGTTAAGCGTTCTGCGAACTGTGCTGCACACTATGTTGCCCGGCACTCTGTTACTTTAGCTGAACGTATGTTTCCCATTAACAGTGTTCCTTTGAACTTTATGTCTATCCTGGAGAGCGATTGCTCATTTTAATAAAAGAACACTTATTCAAAAAAAAAAAAAAAATAGAAATATATATTTTTTTTTATTTATATTATTGGATTCCATAGCCCCCCACCCACACATACCACAATACCTTTCCCCTGGTGCTAGCTTGGAGTGGTTTATTAAAAAACAATTATTGGTTTATCTTTTTTCAACTACATGTATATTTATCTCTATAAATATATAAATATATAAGGATCGTATATATATATATGTTAATTATAAATATTAATTTTAAAAATATTAAGCCATTAAATTTTAATTCGACGACGAATAATAATAAAAGAGAAATTTGAATTTCTACGCTTAAATTAGCTACTTAATTAAAAAAAAATATCAAAAAATACATCTTAATTTTTAGAAATTTTTACACCAAAAATACAAATTACACATTTTATTACATCTAAACCTACACACGGTTAAAGCAACTTTTTTACATTTTCTCTTTATTTTATTACACATATACCACATACACATCACATCTATGCACCAGACACGTCAACTCTCCTATCAACCATCATGCATCCCTCAATCACTTCCCTCTCTCTTTTTTTTTTTGTTTTCCTTTGATTTTTTTATTTCATTTCAGTTTTTTTTTTTTTTTTAAATAACAAATAACCTCCATTGTTGAACCTTAACTCCCCACGATTCCTCAACCATTTTCCCTCTCATTTTTGTTCTTCAAAATTTTTTCAACTCCCACTAAACCATCCCATAACCTTTTTCTCTCTTTCTTTTTGTTTCCCAATCTTTATATAAAATGGATGTGACCCGTTCTTCTTCATCTCCTTCCCCTGTTCAAAAAAAAAAAAATTCAAAATGGGTTTGAAATCACTAGCTAATAAAGCTAAGGGAAAATGTCCTATTATTGAGGAGGAAGACTCTGATTTTGCTCCTCCATTAACGAAGCGTGGGAGAGCTCCTCCTAAGAAGAAAACAAAGGTCGGTGTGCAAGAAAAAATGGTTGAAGATGTTTATGGGAAAAACAATAATGTTGGTGCTGCTGTTCGAACTGAGGTTTGTTTTCGGTTTCATTTTCGTTTCCCCCCATTTTAAACATTTTCTTGTATTTCCATTTCATCGTTTTGGTTTTTTCTGGTTTGTTTAATCAATTTTATTTTGTTCTTGGGTTTGGCATTTTAGTTTGTTTCTTATTACTTTCGTTTCATTTTTGTTGTGTTTTATGTTCTGTTTGTGTTTCTAGTTTTTTTAGATATTTTGAAACATTTGTTTTTGTTTTAGTGTCTCTAATCAGTGGGTTTTAGTTTTTTTTTTCTAGTTTTTTAATAGTTTAATATGTTTATGTATGATGTGTTTTGGGAATATTATTAGGTATAGTTGTTTGCTGTTCTTTTTTAGGTAACAATTCGATTTAGATGTTTGTAGTTTATATTCGTAGAGTTGTTTCTGCTTGTCAGTTTGTTTTTAGTTTTTTTATAGTTTTATTATAGTTTGTATACTTGTTTATTTACAATTTATATTTATTGTTGCAAAATAGTGTTTTTTTAGTTGCATTCCAGGACCTCTTTCAGTTTCCGTTGTAATTCTTCATAGTTACAATTGACTGAAATGTAATGTCCACTAGCTTCATAATTTTCATAATTCATTCGATCATCAAATTGTCCATTGTAAGACTAGGAATGGAATGTCTTTTTTTCCTGTGATTTTGAAATTGTTATTAGTGCAAGGCAACGATATTGAAACTGGTTTGATTCTGTTATGAAATAGAGTAGAAACTTACTTCTATTTTCTTCCCTTTGTTCAAGTCTTATATTTCCTGTTCTGATTCCTGCTTTTGTCATTTTTATTTATTTTATTGCTGTTAATAAACTATAATAAAACTAAAATGAAACTATTAAGAAACGTTTAAATTTATTTCAGAAACTAACTATTTCTCAAAGTGTTTTCTCCTTTTATTATTTCCAAAATAAATTCTTGCAAACAATTGAATTAAACTAATATAAAATAATGATGCAACTGTAAATCAACTTGAAAAACCATAACACTTAATTCAATTTAATATAGTTGTGGTCATTGTGCTTTTTCATCAGTTTTATTTGAATCAGATCAATTGAATTAATAGTTGTATTTTTATCGTTTTGGTTTCATTTTGGTTGTTTTGCGGTTTTGAAACGATCGCGGTATTTTCACCTTCATGGTTCGCTCTGTACAGCTGAAGGCTTAGTGCATGTGGTATTTTTGTAAATATTTGTATGTGGATTGTATAAATGTTTAATGGGCCGGCCCAAAGTATTTTTGTAATTTTTTTTCCTTTTTTGTATTTTTTTGTTTTTTTCCCTAATTTTTACACTATATTAAGTTTATATGAAAAATATTTAAGTAAAACTTAATATTTTATTATTTTTTTTTTGCTGAATTTTTTTTATTATTATTTTCTTTTCGAAATAACCGAGGTTATATTTTTCTAATTAAATAGTAAAACTAAGCATAATAACTGCTTTTTTTTTTTTTTTTTTTAATATTAAGTATACCCATATATATTTATACAAAACAAATTCTATTGGTTCAATATCTACTATCTAGAACTTAATTGTAACATATTTTGTTTGTTTCTATATATTTCTGTTTCCTTTTTCTTCTTTTGTAATGGCGATCAAGGATGTTTTGCAGGTAGCTAATGAGCTGAAGTTTAGTAATTTCATACTGGAATCCGACTGCAGCAAAGCCGTAGATTTATCAAATGGCCAGCTAAACATGCTCTGATCTTGACAATATTGTGGTAGACATTAAAGAGTTTGCTTTCTAAGCATGATTGTAATTGCACTGGTATTTCCTTTGCGGTTAGAGAGACTAACTTTGTAGCTCATTTGTTGCCCAAAATAGCTTTAGAGTCTAAATTAAGCTTGTGATAATTGGGATAGGGGCGTTCCTCCGCCTGTTGTGAGTTCTGCTATCAATGTAGACGATCCACTCTTCCCTTGTAATTTTCGTTTGGTGAATTGAATCATATTTCAAAAAAAAATCCTTGTAAAAGCACGATTATATGCATACAAACATGATCATCTCATGCGCATGCACGTTTATATGCTCATATTTTATTTTTTCGCAAAGTTATATATATGCTCATATTTATTAATACAAATACGTACGTATATATATGTAGGTCAAGTTTTACTATTTATACTTATTTATAATTAAGTGTAATACATATATGTAAATTTAGTGTCTAGGTTTGAGCTTAAGTTTTTGATGATCAAACATCATGAGCTTGAGCAGCACCTGGCGCAGCCTGTTCCGTCGTCATTGGTCCTACAGCAACCATAGTAGCAACGACGACCGTCAGGGCTGCCACTTCCACCACCACCACCACCGCCACCAGGATACCCACCACCTCCACCACCACCAGGATAGCCACCGCCTCCACCGGGATAGCCACCGCCTCCACCGGGAAAGCCACCGCCACCACCGGGAAAGCCACCGCCACCACCGGGATAGCCACCGCCATGGACACCGCCGCCACCGGGATATCCACGGACACCACCACCGCCACCGCCACCGCCAGGATAGCCGGCACCAGTACCACCAGGAATAAATCCTCCATATTTACCATGCACCACTCCCTTTTCATTAGTACTACCATCTACAACTGCAACAATATAATCATGCATGTTATAATATACAAATCCAATGACCAATATATAGATATATATATATACATATTTGGCTATATATGTTTAATTAAACGATTGATTAATGGATAATTACTAGAAACCAAAAAATACACATGACAAATCGGACCTTTATTATTATTTTTCTGAGTGGAAGTTTCAGCAAGGTCTTTATTAGCTGCAACTACATCTGAAGAGATAGTGAGAAAAACAAGCGCAAGCAAAAGAGTAGCAATCCAAAAGAAATGTTTCGTCGAACCCATTATTTTGTTTCGATAGGCTTCGCCAAAAGAAATATATATGTACGTATATATATATTATATAGTGTGTGTTAATTGGAGTGAATGTGGAGAAAAAAGTGGATACACGCGCACATATATATACCTTATTTTAAAATAATATATAAATATATAGAAAACCTTGTTTCGAATTGCGCGAATTAACCACAATTTCTAGAGTATCCTAATAGCAATGTTCTAATTACATATAATTATTCTAAGCTCTATCCCTAAATCCCAACTACCCTAAAGCTTAATTCCAAACCCTAAACCCTATATATAGCCTGCTGTTATATATATACCTAATTAATTAAACACATCTACTGTATATAATAAAATTTGTAATGACTAAATATATTTTTTGAGATGAAAAATGTTAAAAGGTACCAGATTGAATATTTTGTCTGGATTTTACCCATATCTGACCAATCCGTTCAGACTTGACCTTTTTGTGTGGGAAAATCCGTTGGGTGGGTTATTAGGTCCGACCCGGTCAACTTTTCAGGTGGGTTCGGGTTGAACTCATACCCCGCTCGAGAAGCCGGCCATTTTTTTTTATATAGTTTTAAATTAAATATATAACATAAATTAAACAATTTATTTTTTATATAAGATTTTAATAAAAATTATATGTATGTGTAACAATAAAAATTGAAATATAAATATAATTATTTATATTATTTTTCTATTATATATATATTTTATCTATTAGATTGAAAATGAAAAATTTAAAGTTATGAATGTAATATGTATGTGTATATAATACTAATGTATAATTATTATTTTTTAAAAGGTTATGCTTTATATCATTTGAACATTTAAATTTATATTATATGGTAGACAACATAACTAGTATAGAATGTGTAAAGTTATTTTTTTGGCAAGTTAGATACCAAAATATTTTTTATATATGGTGTGATTTGTTGGCTTTTATAAAAACGATTTTATCACCTTATTATTGTTTTTATTGCTCTTTAATCTTAGGAATGAATTATTTTTCAGCTGACGTTTTATTTGTTTGGAAACTTCTTGTAAGAGAAGAAATTCTCTTATGGAAAGTTTTTTTTTTTTTTTATAGAAATTTTGACTATTATTATTTTCCTTAATGAGTTCGATTGTGTCTTAATAAGATTAGATCAAACACACTGTTTATGGCAGGTATCAAGACCAAATACATGATCGCACACGTTTTTGGCAAGTTTTCTTTTCTGGTCTGATTTGTTGCAACAGAATCTGTCTTTGATGCTACAAATCATTAGGATTTTTTAGGAAAGTTTTGTATAGCTGTAGATTCGACTTTGTGATTTAATTTTCTACAATTATTTTTACAATCTGCTGGTTCTGGTCATGTTTCTGCAAAACTGTTTTCTGCAGTAACAGAATTACATTCTGCTGCTGTGGACGTTTACAATTTTATATTTCTGTAATATTTATTGATATTTGCAAAAACTCAATTTTTCATAATGTATAGATGGATTATGGAGTATAGAGTATGGAATTTGAATTTTTTTAATGACAATTTATTTTGACACTTCTAATTTTTTTATTATCATATTCATGCATTAATGATTTTTATGAACAATAAATATAAGTTTGACAAATGATTTATTTGGTTTTGGATTATATTTCACATATGGTTTTCTTTTTCTATAAAGAATTTGGGTGATAAGAAAAAGTTGACTGGCTCAAACCCACAGACTTGTAAACTCGCAAACCCAAAACCATTTCACACGGGCTGGCTAGTCTGAGTACAATTTTTTGAACTCGAAATCCGCAAACTCAAAACACGATAAATTCGCCTGATGTTCAGCCCTACCAATTTTAGTCCTCCAACGTATGAGTATGAGCGATTGTCAGGAACCATGAGGGCCAAGTAATTGCTACGTATGTCAAAACTTATTGATCAAGGTTGTTTTAGATATGATGAAATAGTAGAAAAAGCTAGCCGTCTTTCATGCCCTTAATTGGATTTTTCAACTTCCATTATAGATCACTCATATTGAAACAGATGTTCTACGTGCATGTCTCAACATTTATAAATAATGCATCTTATTTAGATCCTCTTTTCTTAGAATTGTTATTTCTCATTGTAAAGAGAAACGTTAAGCAAGTTTTTTATAGTTTATATTAATAGAACATACTCTTGAGTTATTAGATGGGAGAAAAGAAATATTTCCTTGTAAAATAATTTTTTTTTATTAATTAAGTAAATTGTAAATGATTGTTGATTATAATATAAAGGAAACTTTAAAAAAAAAACAAGAATTATGCATAATAAGACTTGTATTCTCTAATCAAAATTATACGCAGTAGTGGATTTCAAACAGAAACTGATCAATTATATAGAGTGGCTATTACAAGACCAGTATTTATATCATTATATCATGATGTATGCATGAATAATTAAGAACAAATAATAATATTAATGCATATATATATGACTTAATTTCATTCATCCTTAAATTACAAATACGTAGAAGTTTTAAATATTTATTTATAAATGGATATATATCACCATCTCGAATGATCATCATGACTACAGTACTGGATCTCTGCCTTATTTAGTTGTTGGGTTTGGCTTCAACAGCTTCACCTGCATAAGAGCAGCACCTGGCGCACCCTCTTCCATAGTAATTGCTCCTACAGCAACCGTAGTAGCAACGACCACCGCCACCGCCACGCCCTCTGCGGCCACGCCCTCCGCCATTGCTGTAAGGGCCACCACCGTTATCGTAACTCCCCTGCCCTCCACCGTTATTATAACTGCCTTGGCCAGGATATCCTCCATATTTACCATCCTCCACCCCCTTTACATTTGCATCCACAACTGCATTGCATGGAGTATACATATACTATAAGTAAGACTTAATTTTCATATATAAATCTAGATCACAACTGCTATAAGCACAAGCATAATAATAATATGAGTGGTATGGTACAATTTAATATGAAGGTGAACGAAGTACATTGTTTTATGTATTATTACTTATACAATATTATTAAAGGTAAACAAGATAAAATGCTAGAACGATTTAATATGAAGGTGAACTACATTGTTTTTAAATATATATACGTATCAATATTAATATCATTAGACTCCACGATATAAAAACAGCTAGCTGACTCTTGTATATATATATATAATTCATAATAATTATTATATATAAAAAAAGCAGACCTTTGTTTTGTTGAGTGGAAGTTTGAGCAAGGTCTGTAGCTGCAACATCTGAAGAGATGAGAAGAGCTACAAATGCAAGCAAAAGAGCCAGCAATAAGAAATATCTCGAACTCATTGATTTTTGTTTACTCTTAATTAATGGAGAAGAGTAATGTGAAAAACCAAACTCTTTCTGTATTCCTATTTATATAGCTAGGTTACAAACAAACAAGTGTTAATGGATAAGAGAGCAATTAATTTTCAGGATTTGGCCCTACAATTGTAGTTGGGAGTTGGTGAAATAATTTATGAGAAATGCTAAACCCTAAAATCTGATGTCTCCAAAATGATGTGGTATTCTTGTCTTCACCAATTGTTTCAAGACACATTTTAGATATATTAATTTAGTTTAGAATTTGTTAACGAATTTATTATCTATTCTATATAGAGTGTGCTTATATAACAGAATTCTTAGTTTATAAGAAATTGAATTTTTATTTATATTAAAAATAAAATGGTTTATGAGAAATTCATGGATCACTTTTTATTTATATATAATAAATAATAATAAAATAAATCCCATTAAATCCAAAAAAAAAATAGGGTTCTAGATTTTTTTTAATTACCGTATTTCTAACCTTATGGTTTATTATTAAAAATAAAATGGTTTATGAGAAATTTATGGGTCACTTTTTATTTATATATAATAAATAAAAATAAAATAAATCTCACTAAATCCAAAAAAAAAATAAAAATAGGGGTCCAGATTTTCTTTAATTACCGTATTTCTAACCCTATTTGATTATTTATGCCTCATTTAAATAAACCCTATTTGATATATGAACAATAATTTGAATTAATCTTATAATCTTAACTTTTTAATTCAATTAATAATTATTTGTCACGTAATTATTAAGTCTTTTCCCTTTAATTTTCCTTTTGTTGATGATGCTAATTTATTCATATTTTGAATTCTACAATTAAGGTAGTGTTCTACTAGGGGATCTAACGAGTTTCACCCTTTCGCTAATGGCCTCTAAGAGTTCAAATTCCAGTATTGTATAAATCTTCAATTTGTTCTATTTCTTATATTAACTGAAATTTTGCTACTTTTTTTTTTAATTTACAACTTTATTGTTTATATCTTATTAGGGACATTCATGGAAATTTGGGTTTATTTGAAATATACAATTAATGAGCATTACTTTTTGATCATAGTGTATTTTTCATGGCTGAACCTCAATAATCTCTATCATTTGATATCAAATAAAATAAAATTATCATGATGTATACATTATGGTTATTTAATGAGTAATTAGTGTGTTAAAATTTTCAAGCTGATATTTAGAATTGTTTATAATTGAATTGTTTCTTTGTCAAAATTAATATTAAGTATATTTATATGTTTATAGGTTTACCTATTTTCTCTTAGATCAATCATGCTCATATAGCAAAAAAATCATACTCATATAGACATGTTATTTTCATTTTGTAATTTAGATCTTCTTAGTCATTATTTAGTTCACTTAAACCTTTTTCGATTATCGTAACTGAAGTTTTGTTTCTTTTAGGTACTCTATTACAAAGATCTGTATTACATGTATAATTATTTTTGATTAATGGGATTCATATGTATAACTGTGCATATTGAATTTTTTGTTCAAATAATTATTTTTTATTTTTACGTGATTATTTATTGTTCATATATCTAGAACCTTATTTGATTAAAGTTAAGATTATAAGATTAATTAATTTGTGATTTCTTCCTATACACATAATAATAATCTCACCTAATAACTAATAATATATTTTTTTTTTAAATTTTAATTGTATCACTTTCAAATAACATAGAAAAAAACTAACATAAAATTTAGTATACGTGCCTCGCACGTAGCTTTTTCCTAGTTATATAATAAATTTGTATAAATGATGGAAGATAGAATGTTATAATTGATAAGATAGAATGTTATAATGAAATAATATATTAGGTTATAATTATGATTTTTATAGAATGTTAGTAACTAATCATAAAGCTCTTTAAGTGCGTAACAATGTTTAATTATATTTATTCACAATTACTTTATTAGATATATTATTGAATATTTTTTTTCTCTATAATATATTTAATTAAATAATCTGCCAAAGCCTAGTTTTATATATATAGGAAGCTAGAGAAAGTCGCTTATTACATCAATATATAATTTTGTTATTAACATTGAGTTCAAAATCGGTTAGTGGACCATAGCAAAATAAAAATTATACACCTATTAAAAAATATACATTTTTAGGTTTATTAGAATTTTTATTTCCCGAATTTTGATATGTACTAAATTTTGCTTCTGAACTTTTAAGGTCGTTAAAAATGTCCCTTGAACTATTGAGATTGTTAAATTTAAGGACTTTTGTTTAATTTTAGTAAAAAAAAGTCTAATATGGATGGAAGTTCAGGAGGTATGATTTAATATATGTCACAATTCGAAGGGCATGATTTGGTAGATATCAAAGTTTGGGAACATGATTTAGTACATAAATAATCACTGAAATAGTAAAATTGATTGAAATTAAATAAAAGTCCTTAAATCTAACAATCTCAATAGTTCAGGGAGAATTTTTAATGTTCAGAAAAATTCAAGAGCATATAATTTGGTACATGTTAAGTTTGAGAGGGTAAAAATTCTAGTTAGCCATATTTTTAAAAGAAAAATATATTTTTTTGGCTGGTCCCTGGACTAAGTGGATTCTAAGTATTACCTTAGTTCAAACCCAACCAATTGGAGTTGAAGGTTGTCGGTAAATAAAAATAAAAATAATAAATTTAAATATTGTAAATACAAAGTAAAAAAAATGTGATGAAACGAGGTCGGTGTCTCTGTGATATATATGATCTATAAAAACAATTAAATATTGAAAAAAAAAAAACAAAGATCAATTAAAGAAAATGATATGTGACTTAGCTTGAAGGATATTTCTATTTTCTAGCAAATGACTTATTTCAATGAAGTGCTAAAATAATAATGTAATGTTATATTTTAGCACATTTTAAGAAAAGAGAAATGCTAAAAGTAATTATTAGTGCTTAGTATAGTATGTTCTTACATGTTAATACGCGTGTTATTAGTGTAATTAAGTATATCGAGTCTCATATAATTTAATGTAATAATTTTTAAGGAGTATCGCTGATCAATTGCAAGTTGACATTTCTAAAAGATGCTAGACACTATTAGTACCTAATATATAGCAATGCTCTTAAGAAAAAATTAATTCTCCAACTGTATGCTAAATTTGATTTATGTTAAAAACTGTGTCAAATTTAGTCCAAAATATAGTATTGTGCCAAATTTAACATACAGTAAATACATTTTTTTTAATTACAGTTTTGTCATTTAATAAGTTTTAATATATTTTTTAATTACAATTAATATTGTCATGATTTATAATATTAAATATGAATATTGCTATTGGACACCTGTCTAACACTATTTAGAGATGACATCTTATAATTAGTTAGTAATATTTTATTATTTTAAGATATATGTGACTTAATACTTAATTACACTAATAACGAAATGACAACGAAAAAGATTCTAAGCACCATGCATTAAAGTATCATTACAAATATAACATTTGTTTATATTTTAGTGCTAAATTTAGCAAAATATTTACATTTTATATTAGAAATAGTCTTAGTATAAAAAAATTAATACAAATATATTAGTGGTGTTAGCACTTTTAAGATAATATCTATTCGAGTTTAATATAATAATTTTTTAAAATATTATTAACTAATTATAAAATGTGTAGTATTAGGAACTAGTGGCACTTACAATCAATATTATAGCACAATCTAAGGGATAGTTGTTAGGTTATAATTAACCTATATTTCGGGTCTTTAAAGTTAGCATTATCTCGTCTATTGGTGTCTTTTGGAGCAGTTTTACGCTTGATTTTCATTATTTCAGGTTCCCGGGGTGTTAAAGTTCGAATTCAGTCAAATGGCGAAAAACTGGGACAAACTTGGAAAAATTGGAAAATTTGGTTCCTGAAGCATCAGTAGTCGCGACCTCTGATGAGCCACAGTCGCGACCCTTTTTCCGGTCGCGACCCGTGTCGCGACTTCGTAAGATAGGCGAAACTCGGTTTTCGAGTTTTGCACTGTAGTCGCTTGACTCAGCTTAAATGCTAGTCGCGACTATGTACGGAAATCGCAGATTTGACCTAATTTTGATTTTTCACTCAATTGGAGGCTCACCACTTATCCCTATATAAGGAATACGACATTGAAGGTCAAAGGCAAGCAAAAACAGACCTAATAGTGGAGGCAAAGTGGAGAGGAAGCTATCTTGAAGACCCGGAGCGATACCACCTTCTAGTTTCTTTCTTTTACCCTTTTTATTCTTCGTTATGTTTGTTTTTATTTCTGAATTAATCATGGATGTTTTTAGAGTTATTATGAACTAAATTTCCCAATAAGGGAGGATGATGAATGGTGTTTAAGTTTATGCCTAGTTAATAAATAATTGCCATTCCTTCATCTTATGTGTGAATACTATCTTTGTTTGTGTTTAATTTCATGTGCAAGCTTGATCACCTTTTACATGCTCTAGGATCCTAATTCGAAATCTGAAAAGTGAGAATTAGGAATGCTAAAATTTGGATAGTCTAGGTTTTGATGTAAAACGAAAGTATTTACATAGCCTAGTGACTAATAGATTATTGCTTAATGCTGATTTTGTGTTGATCTAATTAAGAAGTTAATTAGAGAACATATTATTTAGAACCTAAAAGATCTGAAAAGAGTTAGGTTAATTTATAATCTGTCTTTCACATCGAGATAAGGATAGCAATTAGGCATTAACATAGGTAACTTATCAACAGGATTCACCTCCCTAATCTCTCATCTTGATTAATCTTCGTTTATTTTCTCTTTAATTTCTGAGTTATTTACTTTTAAAATTGCAACTTATTATTTTACCAAATAGAATCATAATTATAATTTAGTAGTACTCAATCCAATTCCCTGTGGTTCGACCTCACTTACGTGAGATACTACTTGATACGTACACTTGCGTAATAAACAGAAAAATTCGTAACAAGTTTTTGGCGCCGTTGCCGGGGAATTGTTTAAAGATTGATATTACACAAAATTATACTAACTTCTACTTTGGTATATTTTCTCTTGCTGTTTTTTCTAATTTTTTTTTTCTTGCAATATTTTCTTGATCTATTTCAGGAATTATAAGTGTATGCGCCGTCAAGGACAAGCAGTGATATTGCCAGTTGATCCCGAAATCGAGAAAACTTGTAGGAGAAACCGAAAGAACAAGAGGCAAGAGGGAGTTTCAGCAACTGCTGAAACTTCAGACATCATGGCTGCCAATGCTGCAAACATTGGAGGCAATAACGGTAACAATGGTGGCGCGATGAAGATCAAGCTAATGGCCGCAAATCGTGCTTGAGAGATTACATTCTCCCTACTCGACGGAGTGCGGGGCCATGTATCGGGCCACCGGCAGTGGATGCAAATAACTTTGAGATCAAACCCGCCATCTTGCAGATGGTACGGTCTTCGATTCGGTTTGGTGGCCTCCTTCCGAAGATCCTAATCTCGCATCTCTCTAATTTCATGGAACTTTGTGAAACCTTTAAAGTTAATGGAGTTAGTGATGATGCTATTCGACCGAGATCGTTCCCATTCTCTCTTAGAGAGCGAGCCAAGAGTTGGCTAAACTCCTTGCCACCCAACTCTGTGCCACCTGGAATGATACGCTTGGCAACGAAATTCTTGTCAAAGTTCTTTCCTCCAGCCAAGTCTGCAAAGCTGAGAGGAGAAATTAATAACTTCTGCCAACAAGATAATGAATCTCTCCATGAGGCTTGGGAGAGGTTTAAAGATTTGATCAGAAAGTGCCCTCACCATGGTATAGAGAAGTGGATGCTGGTCCACAACTTCTACAATGGGTTGGTAGGAAATACAAGAACTTTAATAGATGCTGCAGCTGGAGGAGCCTTTATGAGGAAGAGTGCTAATGAGGCTTATGATCTATTAGAGGAGATGGCTCTAAACAATCAACAGTGGCCAACTGAGAGGAGTCAATCAAAGAAAGTAGCTGGTGTGTTAGAGGTCGATGCCATCACCAAGTTGACAGCACAGGTTGAGGCATTGACAAAGATAATTGCAGGGCAAGCTAAACAAGCCCAAGTTGTGTGTGAATTATGTGGGGGAAGCCATCACTTTTCAGAATGCCAAGCTGATGTGGATGATTTGCCAATGGATGAAGCTAAAGCCATTGGAAACTATTCACAGAACAACAACAACAATTATGGGTTCAACCAGGGTAACAACCGAAGAAACAGTGGGTTCTATCAGCAACGAAATCAGAACCAGAATCAGAATCAACAGTTTAATCAGCAACAAACCTCTGGTGGAAATTCTAGTTTGCAGACAGATTCTTGCTTCAATTCATGACCGAAACTAGATCTTCAATCAAAGACACTGCGGACACAGATGGGCCAACTAGCAACTCAAGTAGCAACCCGTCCTCAAGGGAATTTGCCTAGCACAACTGAAGTAAACCCCAAGGAAAACTGCAAGGCAATTACCCTGAGAAGCGGTAAAAATTATGATGGTCCTGAATTGCCACAACTAGTGAATGGAGAAAAGGAGAATAAAGAGCAACCGATGTCGACCCCAACACCCACTCCAACGAAGGCTACTGATAGTCAACCACGGCCACGGCGGTCTCCACCAATTAATATAGATCACCATGTGAAAATACCCTATCCTCAGAGGCTCAGAAAGTCAAGTCTGGACAAGCAGTTCACCAAATTCCTGGAAGTGTTCAAAAGACTTCACATTAACATTCCCTTTGCTGAAGCTTTAGAGCAGATGCCAAGTTATGTGAAGTTTATGAAGGAAATCCTGTCAAAGAAGAGAAAGATGGAGGACTATGAGACAGTGGCTCTAACTGAAGAGTGCAGTGCCATCCTACAGAAGAAACTCCCTCCTAAACTCAGAGATCCAGGGAGTTTCACTATTCCTTGTACTATAGGAAAAATTGAGGGAATAAATGCACTTTGTGACTTGGGAGCTAGCATTAACTTGATGCCTCTATCGGTGTTTAAAAGACTGGGTTGGGTGAAGCAAAGCCAACAACAGTAACTCTCCAATGGGCGGACCGATCACTAGCCCATCCTAGAGGAGTCATTGAGGATGTGTTAGTTAAGGTTGATAAGTTCATCTTTCCAGTTGATTTCATCGTCTTGGATATGGAAGAAGATAGCAATGTCCCAATTATTCTTGGGAGACCATTCTTGGCAACTGGCCAAGCCTTAATCGATGTTCAGAAAGGTGAATTAAAGCTGAGAGTCCAAGGAGAAGAAGTGGTCTTTAATGTGCTAAAGGCTATGACGTACCCAAAGGCAAGTGATAACTGCTTCTTTATTGATTTGATTGATGAAATGGTGAGTGAGAAAAAGCTGCTAGATGATCCTCTTGAACTAAGTCTAACTGAAGATGAATTGACGGAGCAAGAAGGACAAGAGGTCATGGGGTATGTGAAGTGGCTCGACTCCTATGGGCCTTTGAACAGAAGATACTTTGAGGAATTGGGAGCGGTTCCAAAAGAGCTGAAGCCATCTACTGAAAAGCCCCCAGAACTTGAATTGAAGGTGCTTCCTAGTCACTTGAGGTATGAGTTTTTGGGTCAAGATAAAAAGCTGCCAGTTATTGTTTCAGCTTCTCTCTCTGATGTGGAAACTGATAGACTTTTGAGGGTACTTCGGGCTCACAACAAGGCAATCGCTTGGACACTAGGAGATGTTAAAGGAATCAGTCCTTCAACAGTGATGCATCGAATTCTCATGGAAGACAACGCCAAACCAACTATTGATGCTCAAAGAAGACTCAATCCACCCATGAAAGAAGTAGTCAGAAAAGAAGTAGTTAAGTGGTTGGATGCTGGAGTTGCTTATCCTATTTCAGATAGTAAGTGGGTTAGCCCGGTGCAAGTGGTCCCGAAGAAAGGTGGAATGACAGTGATAAAGAATGAAAAGAATGAGTTGATTCCTACAAGAACAGTCACCGGTTGGAGGATCTGCATCGATTACAGGAAACTCAACAAAGCAACAAGAAAAGATCACTTCCCTTTGCCCTTCATCGATCAAATGCTAGACAGATTAGCGGGGCAAGAGTATTACTGTTTTCTTGATGGATATTCTGGGTACCACCAGATAGCTATAGCGCCTGAAGATCAGGAGAAGACTACTTTCACATGTCCTTATGGTACCTTTGCCTTCAGAAGAATGCCCTTCGGCTTGTGCAACGCCCCTGCTACTTTTCAAAGGTGTATGATGGCTATCTTTTCAGATTTGATTGAATCTTGTATTGAAATTTTTATGGATGATTTCTCAGTGTTTGGTTCTTCCTTTGATCATTGTTTGGAAAATCTGGAAAAAGTACTAACAAGGTGCGAGAAGTCTAACTTGGTGTTAAACTGGGAGAAGTGTCACTTTATGGTAACAGAAGGAATTGTTCTTGGGCACAAAATTTCAAAAGCAGGAATTGAGGTGGATAAGGCAAAGGTCTCAACAATAGAAAATTTGCCACCTCCAGTTTCTGTAAAAGGAGTGAGGAGTTTCCTGGGACATGCTGGCTTCTACCGCAGATTTATCAAGGACTTCTCTAAAATCTCAAAACCTTTATCGAGCTTACTTGTAAATGGAGTTCCATTTGAGTTCGGAGAAGATTGTTTAAAAGCTTTCAAGATTTTAAAGGAGAAATTGATTACAGCACCGATAGTAACTTCACCAAATTGGGAACTGCCGTTTGAGTTGATGTGTGATGCTAGTGACTATGCCATTGGAGCGGTTCTGGGTCAAAGAGTTGACAGAGTATTCCACACAATCTACTATGCTAGTAGAACTCTGAATGACGCTCAATTAAACTACGCCACTACAGAGAAAGAAATGCTGGCAATAGTGTTTGCTTGTGACAAATTTCGACCCTACCTAATTGGAAATAAGGTAATTGTTTACACAGATCATTCAGCAATCAAATACCTTATGACCAAGAAGGATGCAAAACCAAGACTGATTCGGTGGGTACTTTTACTTCAAGAGTTCGACTTAGAGATAAAAGATAAAAAGGGCACCGAGAACCTGGTAGCAGACCATTTGTCAAGATTAGAGCTGCAAGAGAGTCAGAATACAAAGGAGGTACAAATAAATGAGCAATTTCCTGATGAACAACTCTTTAGTGTGAGGGAAAACCTGATGGTACCTTGGTACGCTGACTATGTTAATTTCTTGGCTGCAAAAATAACTCCACCCGAGCTTTCGCGTCAACAATTGAAGAAATTCTTTTCTGAGGTGAAACATTACTATTGGGAAGAACCAATCCTCTACAAGCACTGCGCCGATCAGATCATAAGGAGATGTGTTCCTGAAGAGGAGATGTATTATATCCTAAATCACTGTCATGTTTTACCATGTGGGGGACATTTTAGTGGGAATAGAACAGCTGCAAAGGTGTTGCAAAGTGGATTCTTTTGGCCAACGCTATTCAAGGATGCTACTACTTTTGTAAAGGCATGTGATCGTTGTCAACGAACAGGTAATATCTCAAGAAGAAACGAGATGCCTTTAACAGGAATTTTAGAAGTTGAATTGTTTGATGTATGGGGAATAGACTTTATGGGTCCTTTTCCTTCATCCTTTAGCAATCAGTACATTCTTTTGGCTGTTGATTATGTGTCTAAATGGGTCGAAGCTTCAGCTACACCTCAAAATGATGGAAAGACAGTTCTCCGCTTCTTACAAAAGAACATTTTTACTCGGTTTGGTACTCCTCGAGCAATAGTAAGCGATGAAGGGAGCCATTTCTGTAACAAGCAGTTTGAAGCACTCCTCTCAAGATATGGTGTTCGACATCGAACTGCTTTACCATACCATCCCCAAAGTAATGGCCAAGCTGAAATCTCTAACCGAGAGATTAACATGATTCTGGAGAAAACAGTGCAAAGATAAAAAAAAAGATTGGTTAAGGAAGTTGGATGACGCACTGTGGGCGTACAGAACAGCTTTCAAAACACCAATTGGCATGTCCCCATATCGGTTGGTGTTTGGAAAGGCTTGTCATTTACCGGTGGAGTTAGAGCATAGAGCTTTTTGGGCCATGAAGACTCTCAACATGGAACTAAAAGGCTACTTGCGGGGAAGAAAAGACTGTTACAGCTGAATGAGTTAGATGAGTTTCGGAACGAAGCCTATGAAAACGCCAAGATATACAAAGAGAGAACTAAAAAGTGGCACGATAAAGGTCTAATACGGAAAGAGTTTCAACCAGGACAGCAAGTGCTACTCTTCAATTCAAGGCTGAAACTGTTTCCTGGAAAGCTGAAATCAAGATGGTCGGGACCATTTACGGTGGTCAAGGTGTTTCCTTATGGAGCGGTGGAGTTAAAAGGTGAAAGTCCAACAACTTTCAAAGTCAATGGACAAAGGTTAAAGCTCTACTTGGGAGGTCAGTTTGACCAAGCCAAGTCCGCCATGATCCTGGCGCCACTTTGAAGTCCAAGGCTCAGCGTCTAGCTGCATGACGATAAACACAGCGCTTCTGGGAGGCAGCCCAAGTATTATTTTGTTTTGATTGTTTTGTTAGTATTTTCAATTTTTAGTTTAGTACCAGACATTATTTCTTTTTCATTGAATCGTGAAAAGCGTGAAAAAAAAAATTAATTTATTTTTTTTTCGACCTGAAGCCCAGAAGTCGCGACTAGCATTAAGCCTAGTCGCGACCTATTTCTCAAGTCGCGACCTCAGTCGCGACTTGCTGATTTTCCAGAAACACCTAAATTTTCCTCGTTAGCAAGTCGCGACTAGCCTTTGGCCAGGTCGCGACTTGCTGACGAAAAATTCTATAAATTCACACTTTCCCCCTCATTCAACCCTACACAAACCAAATTCAAATTTCAAATCCTCTCAGCCGACCCTACCCTATTTTCCTCTCAAAAATTCAATTTTTCATCTTCAAACTTCAATCTTTTCATCTTTTCTCAAATTTCTTAAACCCAATCCAATCAAAAACCCAATTTTACTCAATAATCTACACATATCATCAAAACCCACACCAAAGAATACCCAAAACCAAAAAAATCACCATTGTTGTCAACCTCAAACTCAAGCTTTCAAGAACATTCAACAATGGAGGTGGAGTAAAGCATTTTCGGGTTGTAAGTATCACTTTCTTCATTCTTTCAAGAATTTGATTCATTATTTTAAATTTTGAGTGATATAATTGTGTGTGGGGTAAAAATTGATAATATTGGATTTATTATTATTGTATTGTGGTATTAAGTGGTTAGGAACATTGATTGAGTGAATTTTGTATTTTTGGGATAGAGGAAATTTAAGGGGAGGTGCTGCCCAATTTTTCTTAAAAAAAAAAAAAAAAAGTAATTTCGAAAGAAAAAAAACAGAAAAAAACGGCACCAAAGAGGACAAGGAATGTTGAAGAAGGTTCGTCTTCGAACCCACCACCAACGGGTTTTGATAGAACCCGCTTTGGTAGTATCGAGGCTCACAATCGCTTCGTAAGGTTGAAGAATAGAGCCTATATTGAAGATAGGGGTATTGAATTCCCTGAAAATCCATTGAGGCGCCAACCTCGGTTTGAGACAATCAGAGCGCAAATTGAAAGAATGAAGTGGGGAAGTTTTGTGGATACTCGGGGTCGGGCTAATGTTACTATGGCCTGTGAATTCCTTGCAAATTGGCCCGACCGTCGAAATGGGGAAGTGAAGGTTCGTGGAAAGAAGGTTCCCGCCACTGCTGACGCATTCAATGTGATGTTCTCTGTCCCAGATTACACTAGGGAGGAACAACGCCTCCGAATTATTGAGGAAGAAGAGCAATTTGATATGGTGGATGTCGCGGAGACAGTGGGATTTCCTGGGTTGAGGTTCCATGACAATGATGGTACCGAGGGGTCGCCCAATATTCTGTACCGGTGTGAGATTAACCCGGTGGCAAAAACATGGCTGTACTTTGTGAGTGCTCGGTTAGTGCCCAACAAGCATTTTTCCGATGTCCAAATGGATCGCCTTAAATATGTGTACGCCATAATGAAAGGGTACAACATTAACATTGGACAAGTCATACGGCAGAGCATTGACCAAATCGTGCAAGGAGCCACGGGAGGTGGTTTCGGTTTGGCAGGGGTTATCACAGAACTCTGCGGGGCATATGAAGTTCCCCAGTTAGAGTTTGACAACACGGTGTTGCCACTTCGTAAGATGGACATCGCCTTTGTCAACAGGCTGAAAGAGCCACACCCCTATGGGCAGCCACCACCTGATGCACCGCAAGGGCGTAGGCGGCAACGTGAGCCTAGTGTTGAAGAAGAAGAAGAGGAGCAAACACTTCAATTGCCTGGGCCCATCGATCCCACAACACAATACACTCATGCACAGCTGAGTTACATAATTCAGCAGAACAACCACATGCAACAATACATGGTGCAAAGGAGTATCTATGATGAGGGACAAGTTCAGCAACTCAACTCTCTCATCAACAGAATGAACATTGGGATTGATGACCCGAATTACTTGGCACAACCTCCTCGGTTCTATCCCTATGACCAGCCGCCACCACCCAACCCTTTCTGAAAGGGTCTCAGGTAAGTTTCTTCTCTCTGCATTTTACTGTATACATTGGGGACAATGTAATGTTTAGTTTGGGGGGAGAGGCTTAAGGAAAAAAAATTTAAAATTTCTGCACTTTAAATTCTGCATTTTAATTTTCTGTTTTAGTTTTTTGTTTTAGTTAAGGAATGGCAATAAGCTTGATGATAGTTGTATACTGCTGATTAGTGTGATGTGATCTGAAACTGCAAAATAACTGTGTGCTTGATTTTGTTAACTCTTTGGATTAGTTTGGATGCTTAGAAACCTGTGTCTTTCTGCGAATACTCAAGTTGTGAAAATTGTATAACTGTTTTACTATGGTTTGTGGTAAGATTGACAGGATAGCTTAGAACTTGCATGTTTATTCTTTTGAGGCGAAATCCTTGATAGTGTTCAATTGGAATATGACTTAGGCATTTGTTGGATAGTTTGAGCCTTTCAAGCCTACCATAATGTGTATCCCTAGTTACCCTTTTGAGCCTTAACCTGTTGAGTTTTCACCCACTGATTTGAAATTTTGCAACCACACTATTACTCTTTGTTTTCACCATGATTATCCATGATATCATAAGCTCTATGATTAGTTTGGGGGAAAAGAAACATTTAGTGTGACGAAATAGTGAGAGGGAGAAAATTTTTTGTAAGATTGAGAAGAAAAAAAATTGTGTAATTCAATGTCACTGAAAAAAAAATATACTTGAAAAAAAAAAAGAGAAAAATAAACAAATAAAGTATATGATTTCAGTGATGTTGGAAAATAGTAAATATATCCTATCTCAATCTTGGTAGATGTGGGAACGCTATGGGGTATTGAAAAAAAATAAGAAGCTTGTGGGTTCTGTTTGTGTGCTTATGATATCTTGAGCCAAAATTATCTTTTGCCTATCCCTGAATATCTGAGCCATATTACCTAAACCTTGAAAAGACCTAATGATTCCAAAAGAATACTGTCAACATTAGTGGAGAAAGGTAAGCATGCAAGCTTATGAGTTATCGGGTTGTGGAACTAATGGAAAGAGTAAAACTTTTATAACAATGTTTCATACTTGAGTAGATTGTTGCAGTTGTACATAGTGTTATTAATTGAGCATCCGAGTTAATTGTTAGAGTTAGTAAGAACAAAATTCTAGTTTATGCAAGGAAGGAAACAGAGCATGAGTCAGCAGTGTAGTGATTATCTGATAGAGTAGTTAGTTTTTTTTATCTTACTCGAGGGCGAGTAAGAGTCTAGTTTGGGGGAATTTGTTAGGTTATAATTAACCTATATTTCGGGTCTTTAAAGTTAGCATTATCTCGTCTATTGGTGTCTTTTGGAGCAGTTTTACGCTTGATTTTCATTATTTCAGGTTCCCGGGGTGTTAAAGTTCGAATTCAGTCAAATGGCGAAAAACTGGGACAAACTTGGAAAAATTGGAAAATTTGGTTCCTGAAGCATCAGTAGTCGCGACCTCTGATGAGCCTGGTCGCGACCCTTTTTCCTGGTCGCGACCCAGGTCGCGACTTCGTAAGATAGGCAGAAACTCGGTTTTTCGAGTTTTGCCTGTAGTCGCGACCAGCTTAAATGCTAGTCGCGGACTATGTACGAAATCGCGAGATTTGACCTAATTTTGATTTTTCACTCAATTGGAGGCTCACCACTTATCCCTATATAAGGAATACGACATTGAAGGTCAAAGGCAAGCAAAAACAGACCTAATAGTGGAGGCAAAGTGGAGAGGAAGCTATCTTGAAGACCCGGAGCGATACCACCTTCTAGTTTCTTTCTTTTACCCTTTTTATTCTTCGTTATGTTTGTTTTTATTTCTGAATTAATCATGGATGTTTTTAGAGTTATTACGAACTAAATTTCCCAATAAGGGAGGATGATGAATGTTGTTTAAGTTTATGCCTAGTTAATAAATAATTGCCATTCCTTCATCTTATGTGTGAATACTATCTTTGTTTGTGTTTAATTTCATGTGCAAGCTTGATCACCTTTTACATGCTCTAGGATCCTAATTCGAAATCTGAAAAGTGAGAATTAGGAATGCTAAAATTTGGATAGTCTAGGTTTTGATGTAAAACGAAAGTATTTACATAGCCTAGTGACTAATAGATTATTGCTTAATGCTGATTTTGTGTTGATCTAATTAAGAAGTTAATTAGAGTACATATTATTTAGAACCTAAAAGATCTGAAAAGAGTTAGGTTAATTTATAATCTGTCTTTCACATCGAGATAAGGATAGCAATTAGGCATTAACATAGGTAACTTATCAACAGGATTCACCTCCCTAATCTCTCATCTTGATTAATCTTCGTTTATTTTCTCTTTAATTTATGAGTTATTTACTTTTAAAATTGCAACTTATTATTTTACCAAATAGAATCATAATTATAATTTAGTAGTACTCAATCCAATTCCCTGTGGTTCGACCTCACTTGCGTGAGATACTACTTGATACGTACACTTGCGTAATAAACAGAAAAATTCGTAACAATAGTGAACTATAGCTAATTAGCTACGTACTTTAGAGTAGGTGTTGGCCATAAATAATGTAAATCTAATGTTGGCCATATTTGTGTGGATGGAAATTCATAACGTATGATATGCTGCTGATCAAAGGGTTGAAGGTCAACAATATTAGATGCATACCAATCAAGTTGGCTTACAGGTCAACTTTCAGTCATTAATTTCCAACCATATCAGTGATCACATTTAAAACCAATATATATATATATATACATATATATATAAAAAAAAATTATACAGAAAAATTTATTTATTAAAAATTAAATAAGATCCTGTTATTATGGATAATATTAATTACCTTAAAGTACCAAATAAGAATTCTCATTTCAAAATTAAACAAAAAAAAAATATAGCACATTAATTAGTTATACTTTTTAAGAAAACCAAAATTATGTTCTTGAGCGCCTTCAATATATATTAGGAGTTTTTTTATTTTTATCCTTCAAAATAGTTTTTTTTTACATATTTACGAAATTCTACGTAAAACTCATATTGCAACTAGTGTTGCAACTTAAATTGCAACAAAAAATCGTATAAAAACTCTTATTACTACAACTAGCGCTGCAACCATTTTAAAAACCCAAACCGTAAATTTTAAAAAAATAATATAGAAAATAATTCCCCTATATATTATATATAATCGACCATAATATAAATACTTTTTTTAATATTATTATTGAACAATGAACAAAACACTTCAACAGTACATTGATCTAAATATAGTATAATAAGCAATTAAGCTAGCTTTCATATAAATCACATTGTGATGGTATTCTCATATAGCTAGGCTTATTGGTTAATTATTGAAACATATATATGTATATGATGATGATTTTGATATGTTGATTTCTGGGTGATCAGTTGTTGTTAGCATGAATGGCTTCAGCATAGGAACCGCAACACCTTTCACAGCCTAACCCATCGTAGCTAACCCTGCAGCACCCATAGTAACAATTATTAAACCCAAATATGCCCCCGGGATAATATCCTCCCCCTGGATAAACTCCTGCACCCGGAATAACTCCACCTGGATAAGGATAACCCCCAGGACCTGGAATCATACCACCTGGATAATAAGGATACCCCGGGCCCGGAATCACTCCACCTGGATAACTTCCTGGGCCCGGAATCACTCCACCTGGATAACTTCCTGGGCCCGGAATCACTCCACCTGGATGACCCCCTGGGCCAGGAGGCACTCCACCTGGATAACCTCCCGGGCCTGGAATCACTCCACCTGGATAACCTCCTGGGCCTGGAATCACTCCACCTGGGCCCGGAATCACTCCACCTGGATATCCCCCCTCATGAGGTAGAATTTCAGAGGCACCACCATGAATAATGATAGATTTTTGGTCCTCCACATTTCTGTTCTCATTTTTTTCTGTAATTAATTAATAGTCATAAAAAATTTAGTATAAATGGTAATATAACAAATTTATAAATGTCTAATATTGCCTTGAAATAAATGTATATATACTAGTAAAAGAATTAATTCACCCAAAATTTACTACTAGTATACCACCTAGCTATATATATAGTACTACATTTTACTAATTAAACTAATTGATCATGCAAGTTTCCAATTATTTTATAAAAAGACTACAAATTTACTATATATAACTTGCAGAGTTATATATAAATTATTTGTGTATAACATGCTGACCAGCTTTTTGATTTATAGGGGAAGTCTCAACAAGGTCTCTGGCTGCTGCATCTGAAAAGATGGGAACAAGAGCAACCGTGAGTAATAAGAGAAGAATGAAAACCTTACAAACCATTTTTTTGTAAACCTTAATTAAGAAATTAAGATCAATGTAGTGTGAGTACATTATTGTTTAAGGTTTGATCCCTATATATATAGGTTGAGTATGAAATTTCCCCAATATATTTTATTTATTTATTTATTTATTTACTTTTTGTCCAATAAATTTATAGCCTAGTAAATCTTTGTTAAATTTTTACTTTTACTTACAACAAGAAATATAAGGTAATAAGTATAATTTTTTTTTTAATTCTCAAAAAAAAAAAGTATAATTTTTAGTTTATTTTTAGTGTATGGATAACTAATACATGTAGATTTTTTTTTTAATAAAAAGTATTTTTCAAAATATTTTCAGTAAAAAAAATATATATATATTTCGATATCATTTAAAAGAAAATTTTTTGTAAGTAAAATAGGAATTATATAAATTACTTTAATTTTAATTTATTGAGTAAATTATTTGGGAGAATTAGTTATGATATTTATAATTTCTCCCAAAAGTACTTTTAAATTAAAAAAATAATTATTTTTTATTCAAACAATTTTAGAATATTATTTTTAATTCTAAAAGTAAAAAAAAAAAAAAAAGCTTACGGAAACAAAGTCAAACGGACTTGTATATAGTAAATTTACAAACAAATTAACCAACTGATAAAGATGGCCAAAATTAATATTATTGATTTTTACAAACATATATAACACAATTCAAGCCAAAATTATATGGCAATGTTTCTTGCGTACATTTTTTAAAATCATAAATAGTTATGATCAGGATATATATGCAATTAAGGGTAAGGATTTTACTAAGTGTAAATAATATAAATGAGTACATTGTTTTATTAGGTAAGGTGCATATATTATACAGTAACTATTATGGTATATAGTGATTATTTGCCTTGTATTAAATTGTAACAATTAATTAATCAGTTGTCAAAAAATGTATATATATATATTATTCAGCATTTTCAGGAGTATTGTTAGAACGACCAAGTCATGTAATCAACATGACTATTGTTAGTACTACGTACTTACTCAACTTCCAACTTCAAATTTATTGTATGACATTTTTACAAGAAACGTAAGTAATATTAATCTCATTCTCATCTATATATTATATTTATTAAGATTATATATATGAAAATTAATTTCAATTAATTAATACTAAATACTACTAGATACTAAATAGGTTGTTCTTGGACATGTATTTAATTAGCTATAATGCATTGTTGTAATATTGTACGAAAGAAAAATGTGTACGAATCGTTTTCATTTATTTATTTTCTTAATTAATAAAATTTGCTATCATTCAATCAAGAAGTGACCATTGTTAGAAGGCACGCGCACTCGTGTCTTTTTTTTTTTTTTTATCATACTACTATTGGTATAATTAAGTAGTAAGTCCCATAGCTAAAAAGATAAATTTTAAAAAATAATATTGCTAACCAATCATAAAGTACTACCTATAAAAATATTGGACATTATTAGTGTCAATACAGTAAATACGGCCAATTGGAAGTAAGTATGTCTAAGTAAATTTGAAGATATATAATGAACCACATGAAATTCTATTTGTACAACTTTTACAATTTTTGGAATCATTCTCTATCTTCTTGACCAATCTTTTTTGGCCAAACTAATTCTACTCTATTTTAGTTTGGCCAAAAAAGATTGGTCAAGAAGATAGAGAATGGTTCCAAAAATTGTAAAAGGTGTACAAATAGTTTTGTTGAGATCTTTCTAAGCAAAGATGCTCTTTCTTTGTAATATAAATGTAAAAGTTTGTGGATCAATAATAAACTTGTTGATTTATCTAAAAAAAAAAAAAATTGAAAACATTGAACATATTACACTCATGGCGGACCTTTTTTTTTTTTTTTTACGTTATATTACATTTAATACTAAAATATAAATTTGTATCAATTTTTAACATATTATACAATATTTAAAAAAAAAAAAAAAAAAAAAAAAAAACCCATCACTTACAAAAAAAAAAAAAAAAATAGCCCCCCTCAACTTATATTCTGAATCCACCATTGATTACACTACCATACACTCAACATCTTTATGGAGCTTCGTATTCACAAAGTACTCAAGTGACACAAACAAACTTTATTCAAGTATTCTTACACTTTCAACCCAAAAAACAATAAATAATTACATGAAACACTAATATTTATGAAAAAAATTATATTTTTACCTTTAAAGTTCTTTTTAATATATTGTTAAAGTATTCTATAAAAAAACAACAAGATTGTAAAATATTGAAAAACTCTTTTTTGTAATTTTTTATTATTTTTGTATGTTTTTAGAATTATCTCAAAAAAAAAAAAAAAATCTAACACAAGTTACAGGCAGCCCAAATAAGGGCTAGTTGGGCCTGTCCAGGGCCTCAATTGTTTTATCCTTTCTTATATATATATATATATTGGTGGGTTTTTTGTTTGGAAAATTTATATGGTATACTAACTTTTTCTATTTTTTTACAAAAATACTGCCAAACAGTATTTTTTACTTTTTTACTGTGTTTTTTTATAAGTTTCATAGTGCAGTATACTGTGTCAAGTTTTTACTGGTGTTCTACTGGTGTTTTACTAGTGTTCTACTGTTGTTTTGAGTTGTTCTGCTTTGTGTTTTACTGGTGTTTTATAAAAACACAGTATTTTTGAAAAAAAATTCGTGTGACAGTATTTTTGTAAAAATTAACCCAAATTCTAGTATTTTTGTAAATTTCCTTTTTTTTTTTCTAAAAATGTAGTAGGATTTAATTTTATAAGACATAAATAAAGAATCCAAACAAAATATAGGATTAAAAAATAATTAAAGTTTAAAATATGGAAAAAAAAAAAAGAAACAATAAATAAATTTAATAAAATTTGTAATAATAAGTTTCGCTAGAAAAATCGCCAGTACCAGAAAAATTACTGGAAAAGTTATTATCACCGAAAAAGTCATTGTCGCTAGAAAAGTCACCAAAAAAGTAATTGAAAAAGTCACCAGAATTAGATGTCTCATATATAAATAAAAATAAAACCAATTTTATAACCTAATGAATAAAAACAAATAACACAAAATAACTTAAACCAAATATAATTGAAATATAACATTTTCTATAAGATAATGAATAAAAACAAATAACACAAAATAACTCAAACCAGTTAATTAAAATAGAACCGGTTTTTATAACAGTGTTATAATGAATAAAAACAAATAACACGAAATGACTCAAACTAGTCATAACTAAAATAAAATTGGTTATAACATAATGAATATAAACAATTAATACACAATAACTCAAATCAATTACAATTAAAAACAATCAGTTCTTATATTACTGAAACATAAATTAAAAACAAAACTAGTTCCACAACAAAATACCTCATAAAATGGTTATAATTTTTTTTATTAACAAAAATCAAATAAGATCAATTCAAATAAATATTGAAGCATAAATATGAGACGAACTAATTGCATAACAAAATAAATAAATAAAAATAATAACACACAATAACTCAAATATAATATAAAGAAACTAGTTATATTTATCAACTAATTAACAATTTAACACAAAAAAACCAATTTTATGAAACAACTAAGATAAAAACTCACACATGAAAACCAGTTAAATAAAATAACTCAAACAAAAACACTCATTCAACATGATCCAACCCACAAAAATAATTACACTTATACGATATCTACCCAAAAATACCATACTATTACAGATGCTTAACTCAAAGATTCTTTTCTCATATAATTCACATGTAAGTATTAAGGGTGATTTATGATAATATTATCATTTACTAATAAATCATACAAGAACTCTAATATACGGTAATTAATACTATATTACAACCTAAAAAATAAAACAATAGTCAAGATATATATCTAAGCACGATCTTTTAACTATGATATTGAAATGATAATAATATTATTTTATTGCTTCAAGAAAAAATGATTGTTTAAAAGATTTTGATGTTATTTTGTTTTAAATTCAATTGAACTCATATTTGAAAAGATAAAGATTTTTTCCCTTTTCCTACTGATACGGGAACAAATTTTAATTAAGATCTTGTTGAGAAAAGATAATAATAATAATAATAATAATAATAATAATAATAATAATAATAATAATAATTAAGATCGAAAATTTGAAAAAAAAAAATATATATTAAGATTATTTTGGCAACGATTTTTGAATAATACATATAATATAAATAAATGTGGAAGTGTCAGTTAAATGTTTTTTTTTTAGGAAAAATGTTTTATAATTAATAAATTATTATTTCTCACAAATATTAAATTTAAAATCACGTGTAACTAAAAATTAAAAATGGTGCAAAGTTATTTTTGTTGGAAAATCATACCCCATTCAAAAACATTATTTTCTTAACCGATTAGGATTAGATTTTTTTTTTCCGTCCATTTAAAACCATATCATTTTCTTATAATACATTAATATTTTCTTAACGGATTAGGATTAGGTTTTCTTTTCATCTATATAAATAATAAGCTTTGTTAATCAAAGTACAAAAACTAGTTAATAATACCTAAGACTTTAGATTGCTCAAATAATTTTTCTAATCATATACAACTTTATAATCATATATAATAGATATGGCGAATACTATTTACGATATGAGTATATATTTAGATTGGTCAAATACTATTTCTAATAATTTTGCACATAACTACCCAACTGAAGAAAATAAGTACGTAATTTTTATAGTAAATTTTTGTCATGGAATATTTCCTGCTGAACGCATTATTCAAAATGTGTGGGATGTGAGCATATTTACTCAAGGATTTTACAATCTTGATCGTGTCAACTTCAACAGAAGTATTCTATTGAGAATAGGTGTGACAGACTCAACTGTACTCTCTACTTTTACAGCTGAATTAGAAACTTGTCTCGACGCTAATCTTAACAATCTTCCGGATTGTAAGTATCTTATTATTACTGTTTATATTGCTGCTGTCAGTACTCAAGAATAAGAGGAAGAAGAAGAATTGATAATATATAATACAATTAGGGAGGCACAAGATGCCAACTGGCACTTCAACTGCTGTTGCTGCTAAAGATATTGTTGCCAACCCTAACACTGCTACTTAATTTGTCTTGATTTTATTATTTAATTATTATTTTTTTGAAATATTGTTATTAGTTTTATTAGTTTAGATGATTTAGATCACATTCAAGTACAATTATTTCAGTTTAGATGATTTAGATCACATTCAAGTACAATTATTTCTTAGCTATGCTTTGATATAATTTTATTATTGAACTATTTAAATATTAGAAAAAAATAATAAAGTATTTATAAAGGTTAAAAGAGATGTTTGTGTAGGTAGCTATTTATTTATTGCTATGGTATTCCACATATCAGCACAAAAGAAATCTTTATTAAAAGCACTCCCAGTCCACTCCACTCAATACTTCAAAATAAGTCATTATATCGTGCATACTGCATAAGCTTCTATTATTTATTTATGGAAGATTGAAATAACTTGATCGAAGTTCAATTTTGTTACTTTTTTTTTTTCTTATAATTTTAAAATTGAGCTAGTTTTATCATCAATATCTATTGCAGCGCACTAAAATAAATAAGGAAAAATTTCATTGGGACCTTATTTTGGTAATTATTTTCAAAAATAACATTGTTTTTGTTATGTTAAGTTTCTGTATATATAGTTGCCGTTTTTTGGTAATTTTCTATTTTTAACGCTTTCTATAATTGGCTTTGTAATCCCGTTTTAGGCTGTATAACAAAAACGAAAACAACAACACAACATAAAAAACACTTTCAAAAATGCAACATAAAGAAAAAAAAATGAATGAAAAATAACATACTAAAAAAGAAAATAAAATGTGAAAACTAAATCAAAAAAAAAAATATAACGAATCAGTATAAAAAAAAATCAACAACATATCAAACCAAAAAAAAAAACAAAACAAAAATATATATAAAAAAACTCACAATAAAACTACTTAGAAAAAAAAAAAAAGCTAAATCAACCAACGAACATCACGAAACAAAAATGAAAATAAAAAAAAAGCAACAAAAAAGAAAAAAAAAACAGCATAAAAAACAACTTCAAAATCATACAACATAATATATATAAAAAAAAACTAAAAAATGAAAATAAAAAAGCTAAGATTAAAGAAAAATAACCTTTGCTCCATTGAAGGTTACCGTGGGGAAGACAATGACGTATCACGTCGTAAAAAGTTACCTAATTTAGTATATTCCTAAAAAAAAAACCCAATAAATAAAGACCATATATCACACAAATGATCTCATTGCAAAGACTACAAGCCCATAGGCAACTCCAATTGAAAAATTTAAATTTAGAGTTAAATTAACATTAAAAAGATACTATTTTAACACTAAATTTTTTTCCAATTCTAACCACAACACTAAAAATTACACTAAAAATATATTCTTTATTATTATATTATTTTATTGAAATATCTCATACTATAATATGTATATAAATATAAAAATTTAATTACAAACATATTATTTTAATGTTAAAAAATGAAAAAAAAAAAAATTAGGGTTTATTGTTCTGTTGAAGCAATTTTGTGTTCAAACTTCACTATTTTAAAAAATTTAATATCCCATTGGAAAAACTCAGTCCACAAAAAGCTTTGACTACCTCTGTAGCATAGTTTTGAGATATAACTATGGTGTCAGCATAATTTGTCCTACGTATAATTGACAGCCATCATTTACAAGGACAATCATTTTTTAAATTTATATCTCTTTTCTTTTTCTACCACTTCTTAACAAACAAAAGAAGAAAACAAGAACAGCTTGACCAGACCTCTGCCCACTAAAAGCTTTGACTACCTACTCTAGCACGACAGGGCTAGCATGAAGACAAACGATCATGGCTATTATGACATTTCTGGGAAATCAATCACTTACAATTTTAACTAACATAGCACCAAAAACCATAACATAGATAGTTGTCGTTTATAACAAATTGAGTAATCATCAAAAGCTTAGGACAATAATCAACTTAGCCACTTCATGAATTGACAACTAATGTCTACCACTAAAAATATTGCTTGCTACATCATCATTTCTATATTAAATAAATAAAGATATGTAAATAGAACAAGAGCAGCATTACAAATCACCAAGCCTAAAATAATACAGTTTTGTTTTTATTTCTCATTTTGATTAAAGAACATAATATGGGAACTGCCAAACAGCAGAATGCACGTTACTTACTAATAACTAGAAAAGATGTGAGTTTTGACCGAATACCAGCTTCAACTTACATTTACAAAATCACTGGCAATGATGTATAGTGCTTTTATAGCAACACTGAAGCATAATCTGAATCATCTGAGTGCTTTCATTTTCATATAACAATAGTAAAATCATTCCCTTCTCTATTCTTTTTTCTTTCTTTCTTTCTTTCTTTCTTAAACTAATTTACATTAATTATGAGAATTACAACAAAGTTAAATACAAGCCTAGTATTGGGAACTCTATCCTTCGGATAGCAATATAATGAAATTTTGGCAACCAGGAGGAGAACTCAAGAGCAGCCCAAAGAATAAAGCGCTATAGGAAAGAGAAGAAAAAGGAAAACAAGGATTTGATTAAAGGAAAAAAAAATCGTAAAATCACCTTGTCATCTCTGTTGATGATCCAATATTGGATCCAATTCTTTTTGTACACCTCCTAAATCTCTTGGACCGCCAAACTTCTCAGCTTCCCTGGCAATCTGAACGTCACAAGGACAGTAGTACTGGTAAAGAAATTTTACGACAAACCGAGGAAGAAGAGCGACTACAACAATCGCAAGCAAACACAACCAAAACAATCCGGTCCTTGCAACGTGAAAGATCGCCCTGCCAAATAAAATTGGAGTTGCACCATTAATTTATAGAAACAAGAATTATACATGCTCCTTTTAAGTATCATTATAAGAAGAACTAATATTACTGATAATAAGCACAATTTAAAAACATATGTGCATATAGCATTAACTGCCAATATGAAATGAGAACGACTTGTCAGATTGAGTCACAGAAATCTATTAGCAAACCAGATAAACAGCACTCACTTATTTGATTAATAACATAGAAGGAAGAAAAAGTAAGAAAAACTTTTAACAACTTGCGGTGATTAATATTAAAATGCTGGAATTCTTGACAATTTTGAGACGCTTGAATCACTATTCTTTGCTGACACTACAATTCAGCTTGAACTTGCACAATTATCAAGATATAGCATACTCTCTCACGCGCATATGATTAACATGAAGTTTACCATTTGATTAGCCAAAAAATTGAGGGGGAGCAATATGCTACACTATGAGACAATTCTTTGATCAAAAAGAAAGAATGAAGGAGAAAATACAAAGGCTTGAACAATTGTTTTCATTTTTCAATAAAAAAAAATGGTCCTTCTGAGTAAACCAACTCTTTGCTAAGACCAACAATTTAGCACAAACTGTATTAATAACAATTTATCATCTGACTGAGGTAAGATATTGAATTTGATTGAGGTAAGATATTGCAGAGGAGAAGAAATGAAATGGTATAATTTCATTGTTCCTCAGGTTAACTACAACAAGTTCAGATAAGAGACATGGATTATATCATGCAGAAAGAAAAATGTGATATTTTATACTATTAGATGAAGGACATACCAGTAACCAACTAATGAAGGAAAAGCATCGATGACAGTAACACATATCCAGGAGGCAACAATAGATCCCCAAATGGCTGCATGAGTAATCCAAGTCCACCGAATAACATCCATGGCCAAGTGTAAATTAACCAAAATTACCACAGCAATTGTCCAGAGATCTCCTATACTGGATGCATCTAGGGTGCTTTCCCAGTATGCAAGAAGAGGTATAAAGAAGGCTACTAAACTTTGCCACAATGTGTCCATCATTGTTAACCAAAACAATTTTGAATTGTAGCATTCTTTTCTGTGACCAGCTCCATAGAGCTGAGGATACTTTAGAAGTGTTTTTCTGCTTAGGTCCTTGTCAAGAATTCCAACAACAATAGTTGGTAGTGAAGTATAGAGTACAGAATACAATACGCTGCTCCACTCAGTAATTGCAGTCGTCAAAGTGAAAGATGTAAAAAGTACATACCTACATCAAATTCATCATGCATACAATAATAAGAACACTCTTCTAATTACTAGAATGCAACTCATGTAAAACAATACCAGGCGAGTTAATTAAAATGAGCTCATCCACAAAAGGAATTATACCAACCAATTTATATTATTAAATACAGTGCTACGTTATTTTATAACATAAACAATAAGGCAGTACTCACCAAAATAAAACAAAAACAAACACCGCATTCCTGTAAAAATTGTATAAAATTGCGTATCCCATTCTTTGGTAATTCCAATGTCCATGAACCAATAAAAGGGGAACCAAGAACCTGAATTGCCCCATTGCAAAATCTGATGCCATCACAGCTTGCCGACCCTCTTGGCCACTGATGCCAACTCCAACATCAGCCATTTGGATCATTGACACATCATTAGCACCTGTTAATAAATCAGAAATTTCCAAAAATTTTAAATTTCAATAAGAGAATAGGCCAATACATGCTTCTAATATTTTGGAAGCATAACATATTCATTCATTACATTACAGTACAGATATTACCATCTCCAATTGCCAGTGTCATGTCCGCAGTCCTACTCTTTACAAGATCAACAATTCCAGCTTTTTGCAGTGGAGCTACTCGGCAACATAGCACCACTGAACATTTACTCGCCAACCAAAAGAGCTGAAATTATCAAATAAAAAAAAATGTAAGATTGGAGTTTAAGGCGGAATCCAAAACTTACTAAAAACCTAGGCCTATAAGAAATTACCTGTTCTTCAAGATCACTGTCAAGAATATAACAAAGGCTGGTTCCATCAACAATCAAGGCCGCTGAAGTTAAAGCATTTCCCGAAATTCCTTCTGTTGCTTCTTGTAAACGCGTTCTACAAGATTCCCAGGAGTTACAATTAATAACATGTTGGGTCATCATGGGAGTCAGGAGCTTTGAAGAGTATCCAATCGATATGGCAGTTTCTTGCTTGTCACCTGTCAAAACCCACACTTTAATCCCAGCTGTTCTCAGAGACTCTATAGCTTCAGGCACCCCGCTTTGCAGTTTATCTTCAATTCCAGAGGCACCCAATATGCAGAGATTGGTTTCTATGTTGCCAGCAACCTTGCGTAGCGCAGCAGCCCGACCGCTCAAAGCTGTGCTTGCTGCCTCAAATGAAGAGTGCCACTCCTCAAATTCTAAAGGAGACAGTTCACGCATTCCAACAACAAGTGTTCTTAAACCCACTGAAGAGTAAGCAAGGAGATGAGCTTCTGTAATATGCATTAAGTTTGTGTTGACCGATTCATCAATTACACTTAGCATTGTTGTATCAGCACCTTTTACAAAAACTTTTACAGTTTTATCTGGGCACCCGAGTATTACTGACATTCTCTTACGATCACTATCAAACTCATGTAAACCCAAAACATTGAACCTGCACTGCCCATGATCAAGAAGATCATTAAAAAGAAGTAACAACATCTGTATATTTGGAAATAAAGGTTCAAAATTCTCATAAGTAACAGTAGAAGAAAAAATAAAAAGAATCATCACAAGAATCCCTTAGTGTAAATTTTTGTCAGGAATTATGCAAAACAACTGAGATAGGATAGGAAAAATGTGACAAGATCACTCACGTTCATTACAATTGAATTCTGACTCCTATCTCCAAAAATAATTCTTAGAATATTGCTTCATAATAAGACCAAGAACTTATTCCTAAAATATTATTTCTTATAAAAGCAAGATTGTATTATATGATATCATTGTATTCTTACAATCTCAATGCCATGCAGATACCACTTAGTGCTTGAATAAGTTACCTTATCTTACAAAAAATAGACAAGCCAAATTTTATAGTGGTGACATAAGAAAGATTAGTACAGTACAAAGTAAAATGACCAGGTACAATTTTGATAAAAATTTATAAGCATCTAGAATTGAGAATAACCACAATAAACAGCATTTTGGATTACCTTTGCCTTTGTCCTTGGATGTCAATAACTATATGGCCTGAAGTTCTTTCAACAAGCATAAAACCATAGGTTGCAGCAGCATAAACCAACGCTTGTTCATCAGGAGACTCTCCTTGGTAATCTATCAACTTAACTCTAGGATCAGGTGTATCTGTAACAAGAGGAACAATTGCGTTGCAAGCTGCCAATGCAAGAAAAAAATCGTGGACTTGTTTTCCATTGTTTGTATTCCTTCCGCTCTTTAGTAGTTGAAGAAGCTCTGGGTCAACATTCACCTTCATCTTTGGCCTCAAAATACTCCCATCAACTGATACAAGACATTAAGGAGGAAAAAAAATGACAACAAGTAAAGATGATTACAAATAGTTTAATAAAATAGATGAGTGACAATGATAAATTAATGACAACATGAAAAACATTATCATCACTATAAGCTTTAACGGAAAGAATTTTCAAAAGCACAAAATGTTTTACCTTGCACTGAGTAACCCTGCTCCCTTTCTGAAACAACTTTTCCACCACTGTAATCTACCCCCCCAATGCTAGCACATTTAAACTCCATTTTGTTCTCTGTAAGGGTACCCGTTTTATCTGAAAACACATACTTAATTTGCCCTAAATCTTCATTTATGTTCAAAGCTCTACACTGAAATCTTGAATTTGAGGCCTCATCATACAGCTGTGTATCCCCAATCATAAAATAAGCCTGTCCAACCCGAACAAGTTCCATGGAAATGTACAGAGAAATGGGGATCATAATCTGGAAGACAATAACAGACATGAGGAAAGTGAAAATTATCTCCAAACCCCATCCATAGTAGTTATAGTCTCTCACTTTCCCCATCACTTTTCCCAATGAAAAATCTTTTTTTCTGTAAAACGGTAAGTAGTTCAATACATCCTTCTCACGCTTCAACCAAACAGCAGCACAAACAGAGACAACTGTACACAAAGCAATAAGAACTAAAGAAAGAATGATGATCTCAAAGTTCATACGGCTCTCAAGCCTGCTCCTCTTGCATGAAGCTCCAGAGCTATTAAGCATAGCTTTTGTCTCTCGACCAGCATACACTGCAACCCCAATGGCCCAGCCAGTGTTCTTGAGCTCACAACCTCGAAGAAGAACATTGGAGGGTCCTAAAGAAAGTTTTCTCCCATCAATTTCCAAATTTGCCTGGAACCCATATATATTCCTATTCGGTATCTCACATCTAATCACCCCTTCAACCTTCTCCTCCTCTGGATACTTCGAGAGTGTTTCTTGTTTTGCATACCGAGTCTTCAAATTCGACTCCCCATCCAAATTGATTGTCTGCACATATGCGACCCCACTTGGATCACTAGTTGAAAGCAGAACCATATCACAAGGGATAGTTTCATTGGCCAGAACTTTGATGATTTCTCCAACTTGAATATCCTTCCATTTCTTTGGTTGGAAATGATTATTAATTAAAACTAAAGCTAACCGATTGTTCTCAATTCGATCAGACCGATGTCGCCTATAATCTTCATATGCATCCTTAACTGTAGTAACTAGCAAAACAAATGCTAAAGGCATTATAGAAGCTCCCCGGCCAAAAACGGCCAATTGGGGTAGCTGATTGAGCACAGCTATCACAAGAAAGTATATGTATGCGACTCTATGAAACTGTTCAAACAAATTTCTGGGTAGAAATGTGAGGATTGAATACTTTCCTGTCCTAATCGAATTCGTACAAAACTCAAACCTTTCATTGGTCTTCCCAGGATCATTTAAATAGATCAACCTCGAATCTTCATCAATGATCTCTCTTTGTGAAATACTGAACATTTCCGAATCAGCGGCTCTCGACCCATACCTGACATGCTTCGTGCCCCGATCAGCAAGACTCACTTCTTGAATAGAATTTGCTGCATTCCCCGTTCGCGACGCAGGTGAGCTAAACGCAGATTCAATGTGTAAAGAAGAATGAACAGCTGATCTTTGAGCGGCCATCTCCGGAAACAACGATCCGGATCGACTCGAATTAGGTTTTTTTCTTTCTTCTTTGTACTGCTTAGAAGAAACAACGAATGTGGAGGATAGCTTTCAGGGTATGAAAGATCCACAAAGAATCGATCCAAAGACACCGCTTTAAGGCCATGATCTGACGATCAGAGGCCTCAAAACCAAATGCGTTTCATCCCCATACCGACAATTGAATCAGAATGGCATAAAATTCCCTTCACCCCCAAAACCACTCAAAATCACTGTTGGAGCAACAAATGTCGAAACCTCACCCCAAAAATAAAAACCAAATCTTTGGCACAGCAACCAATCGGATAAATCCTCTTTCTTTTTCCCTCCCACCTTTGTTGTGTTTAAGCTTAATTTTCTAGAACTTTCTCGCTTTCCAAACGCGGCATGAGAGAGAGAGAGAGAGAGAGAGAGAGAGAGAGAGAGAGAGAGAGAGAAGTCTTTGTTGTGAAAATGGGTATGGTGTGGTGTCGATGGCAAAAGAAAGCTTTGGTTGGGTTGATGGGTTAACGGAACGACGAAGCGTGTAATGGATGGCGAATTCGACGGTGAAATTTTTAGACGGCAAAACAAGCTTTAACCATTTCAATAATATGTTACCAAAACCTCTCCAAAATTTAATTTACAAAAAGTAAAATAAATAAATAAAATCTAAATCTAATCCACATTTATGTCTATCTACATTATACACAGAAGCCATGAGTAATTTTTTTACTTTTACATGCAAAGTATTATAATAATCACTAATATAGGGATTAAACTGCAAAATAAAAGTAAAGGTAATTAAGTGGTGATGTTTTCAGTTTTCCACCTAGTTCAGGTTTTTTTTTACATGTCTAGGAGTTTGTAGTTTGTACAATAATTTGACTATATGGGCCAAAAAAGACAATGACACGTGAGTATGAACTGAGTTATATTGAAATTATTATTATGTAAATTTTGATGATATATTAATATTACTCGTATTTTATGCGACATGCTCTGATTTTTGGGGAAAAGTGTAATTTTCATTTCATTTTTTCATAATGGGCACCGAATACATAATTGGTACATTTGTCTAATGTGACAAATCAATAGTTGAGTTGGATCTGACTCTAATGGCTTTTGATTCACATTTTGTGCTGCATTGAAGAACCCCATGTCTTTAATTGGTGGTCCCAAAATTAAATAAATGAAAATTACAAATTATTCACATTTGAAACAATAATTGTAATACCTTTAAGCTTTTCCTTTTTTATCTATTTACAAAATCTGTCCACAAAATGGATAGACTTATCAAAAAAATTATTTGATAATTTATTGCTTTTGATATTGTGTAGTCATTAAGTTTCCATATTAATTAGTTAACAAAAAATTCAAAGAAGTGCTTAAATTTTTGTGCTTTGACAATTAGCACCCTGAAATAAAAACAATTTTGCAATTGCACCCGTCAACTGAGACAAATGGTTATGTCCAAATTAAAAAGCAACTCAACTCAAACCTGTTTTTCTTCAAAGGAAAAACAAAATTGGTGAACAAAAGAACAAAACAGTAGAAGAAAAACAAAAGAAAACAAAGCAACAAACAAAATGATATCAAATAGACAAAAGGACAAGCATAGTGGAGAGAGGACGCTGACCCTCAGCCCAGAAAAAAGGCAGTGTTTTACTTTACATCATCTAAAGATATGAGAAAAGTCACTGACAATAGGCTATACCTATCTATGCTGATATTTTTTTACATCAGTTTTCGTGTTCTGTTAGTATTGCATGTGAGTGAAACTGCATCCATAGTTATATTTATAGTATCTACTATCATTGGTATAAGACAAACAAAACAGCCATTTTGGTATTAGTCAGGACAGAACAACCACCCTTGTGTTTAGCCCTTTGAGATAGCTTTGTTTTTCTTGTCTCTTAAGAAACTAATGGGGTTAACATGAGATTGTTGTGTTGTGTTGTGTTGTGTGTGCAATGAGAAAATGATTGAGTTAGAGTAGAGTTTCCACTCAGCTAGTCAACTTATGTACTACAACACAGAGAAACACATCACTTCACTCTACAAGAAAGGTGAATTAGAATGGTACGAGGGAAAGACAAAATACCAAGGCAGAAAAAAAGTTGGGTGGAAAATCTTGTTTTAACTCTTTCAATAATGTGAATTTCATTTTACAATTGACTAATTGGAACTCATTTACATTGTACACACCGCTGATTTACATTAACTTATGTATGCAAACTACAAGAGAAGTGGAATATAAATCTACTGCTATCGGAAACTCTATCCTTCGGATAGCACCAAATGAAAATCGGGCAACCAAGAGAAAGAAAAAGAGACTCTAGAGCAGCCTAAAGAATAAGTAAAACTATATATGAATGAAATAGAACGGTATACAAGAAAGGAACAAAATCACCTTGTCATCTCTGTGGATGGTCCAAGATTGGATTCATTTCTATTTGTGCAGCACCTAACTCTCTTGGATTCCCAAACTTCTCAGCTTCACTGGCAATTTGAACATCACAAGGGCTATAATACTGATGAAGACACTTCACAACAAATCGAGGTAGAAGTGCCGCAACAATGATTCCAAGTAAACAGGACCAAAACAACCTGGTCTTTCCGATCTCAAAGATTGCCCTGTCAGCAAAAAATGTTATAATTGCAAACATCAGTCTCCACACACAATTGAACAAATGTTATGAATTAAATCGAAGACATGAAAAATGGTTGTCTGAAGAAATAAAGATGTAAGACTTGATATTATTAGATAAGAGAATGTACCAATAACCAACTAAGGATGGTACAGCATCAATGATCATGACACAAATCCAGGTTGCAATGATTGATCCCCAAATAGCAGCATGAGTAACCCAAGTCCAACGAATAACATCCATAGCCAAGTGCAAATTAACCAAAATAACCACGGCAACAGTCCAAAGATCCCCCAAGCTGGATCCATCAACGTTGCTTTCCCAGTATGCAAAAAGAGGGACAAAAAAGATGACTAGACTTTGCCACAATGTATCAATTACTGTTAGCCAAAACAGTTTTGAGTTGTAGCTTTCTTGTCTGTGACCAGCACCATAAAGTTGAGGATACTGTAAAAGAGTTCTTCTACTTAAATCTTTGTCAAGAATTCCAACAATTATAGTAGGCACCGAAGTATAGATCACAGAATACAACACGCTGCTCCATTCGTTAATTGCAGTTGTCAAAGTGAAACTTGTGAAGAGGACATACCTACAAGAAATTGTGAGACGTATAAGATAGATAATAAGCAAGAGAAAGCTCTCTAGACATATTAAACTCTCAATCTTTCTCTAGCACAGTAAAACTTTAGTGAGCAGAGAGAGAGAGAATGATTACTCACCAAAATAAAACAAGAACAAATACTGCATTCCTATAAAAATTGTACAAAATCATGTAACCCATTCGCTGGTAATTCCAATGTCCATGGACCAACAAAAGGGGAACCAAGAATCTGAATTGGCCCATTGCAAAATCTGATGCCATTACAGCTTGTCGACCCTCTTGGCCACTGATACCAACTCCAACATCAGCCATTTGAATCATTGAAACGTCATTAGCACCTAGAGACAATCCCACAGAAATTTCTAACATCAGCTATGAGTGCAAATAATTATTTTTGGGAGCATAAGATAAAATAAATAGTTTGAAATTTACCATCTCCAATGGCCAGTGTCATGTCAGAAGTTCTCTTCTTTACAAGGGCAACAATTCCAGCTTTTTGCAATGGAGCCACACGGCAACATAGCACTACAGAACATTTACTTGCCAACTCAAAGAGCTGAAATTTTGAAATGCATAAGTTAGCTATAATTTAAAATATCATTCAAGGCTTGCTTAAGAAAACTTGATCAAGAATCAGTTACCTCTTCCTCAAGTTCACTGTCAAGAATATAAACAAGGCTAGTACCATCAATGATCAAGGCAACTGGAGTTGGACCATCTCGAGAGGTTCCTTCATTATTGTATGTGACCCCAGACACTGTCACAAGCTTTTTAGCCATGAGTATTGCATCTTGTAAACTTCTTCTACAAGAATCTTTAGAGTTGCTGTTAATAATAATTTGGGTCATCCTAGACGTTAGGAGCCTCGAAGAGTAGCCAATTGATATGGCCGTTTCTTGCTTGTCCCCTGTCAAAACCCAAACCTTAATTCCAGCTGCTCTTAGACATTCTATGGCTTCAGGCACCCCTAGTTGCAGCTTATCTTCAATTCCTGAGGCGCCAAGTATTCTAAGATTTTTCTCTATGTTGCTAGCAACCTTGCGAAGCTGAGCAGCCCGACCCAGCAAAGCAGTGCTTGCTGCCTCAAACGAAGAGTGCCACTGCTCGAATTCTGAAGAACTTAGATCCCGCATCCCAACAACAAGTGTTCTTAAACCAATTGAGGAGTAAGCATGAAGATGGCCTTCTGTTGCACGTACTATGCTTAAGTTTACAGATTTATCAATCACATTAAACATCGTCGTATCAGCACCTTTTACAAAAACTTTCACAGAATTGTCAGGGCACCCTAGTATGACCGACATTCTCTTACGATCACTATCAAACTCATGCAAACCCAAAACATTGAACCTGCATGGTTCAAGATTAATAAGCATTGCAATATCAGTAAGGCTTCAACAGTATTAAGACAAAAAGCAACCAGGTAAGTATGGAAGGATGACACCAGTTAAAATTACCTTTGCCTTTGTCCATGAATATCGATAATTATATGCCCTGAGGTTCTTTCAATAAGCATAAATCCATAGGCTGCAGCAGCATAAACCAATGCCTGTTCATCTGGTGACTCCCCTTGGTAATCCATCAACTTCACACTAGGATCTGATGTATCTGTCACAAGAGGAACAATTGTATTGCAAGCTGCCAAGGAAAGTAAGAAATCATGCACTTGTGCGCCTCTACTAGTATCCCGTCCACTCTTTGCAAGTTGTAGGAGCTCTGGATCAACATTCACCTTCATCTTCGGCCTCAAAGTATTTCCATCAACTGAATACAGATAAGGTATACAGAATTCAAATTTCAAACCTTCAATAAGTAAATTTAGTAGTAAAAAAACAGCATATACCAAAACAAAGGTTGAAATGACAATGATGATGCTGATAATGCAATGAGACCAAACAATGATAATAAGCTCTAATCAAAGAAAATAATCTCAAAAACATAAATTGTTCACCTTGAACTGAGTAACCTGGGAGCTCAGTTTCTGAACTCTCTTTGCTGCCATTGTAATCCACCCCCCAAATGCTAGCACACTTAAACTCCATCTTGTTCTCGGTAAGAGTACCGGTTTTATCTGAAAATACATACTTTATCTGTCCTAAATCTTCATTTATATTTAGAGCCCTGCACTGAAATCTTGAATTTGAGGCTTCATCATACATTTGTGCATCTCGGATCATAAAATAAGCCTGTCCAACTCGAACAAGCTCCATTGAAATGTACAGAGAAATAGGGATCATAATCTGGAAGACAATGACAGACATGAGGAAAGTGAAAAATATCTCCATTCCCCACCCATAGTACTCATAATTCTCCTCATCCCCCTTAGAAAAGTCCTTTCTCCGATAAAATGGGAGGTAATCCAATTCATCCCTGTGGCGCCTCAACCAAACACCAGCACATACAGACACAACACTACACAAAAGAATAAGAAACACAGAAAGAATGATGATCTCTAAGTTCATACGGGTCTCAAGCCGGCTCCTCTTAGAAGGGGCACCAGAATTGTTGAGCATAGCTTTTGTCTCCCTCCCAGCATACACTGCAACCCCAATAGCCCATCCAGTATTCTTGAGCTCACAACCTCGAATAATAATGTTAGAGGGTCCCAAAGACAGTTTCTTCCCATCAATATCAAGATTTGCCTGGAATCCATAAATATTCCTATTGGGTTTCTCACACTTAATAATCCCACTAATCTTTTCTTTCTCAGGCAACTTTGACAGAGTTTCTTGCTTAGCATACCGAGTCTTCAAATTAGACTCTCCATCTAAATTGATAGTCTGAACATAAGCAACCCCAGTTGGATCACTGGTCGAGAGCAACACCATATCACAAGGAATAGTTTCATTTGCATGAATTTTGATGATTTCACCAACTTGAATATCCTTCCATCTTTTTGGCTGGAACTCATTGTTGACCAGAATTGAAGCCAATCTGTTGTTTTCAATTCGGTCAGACCGATGGCGCCTGTAATCTTCATAAGCATCTTTAACAGCAGTAACTAAGAGAACAAAAGCCAAAGGTAAAATGGAAGCTGTTCTACCAAAAACAGCCAGTTGAGGAAGCTGATTGAGCACAGCTATAACAAGAAAATATATGTATGCGACTCTGTGAAATTGCTCAAATAAATTTCTTGGCAAGAATGTAAATATTGAATACTTTGCTGTCTTAATTGTGTTCGAAGCGAATTCGAATCTCTCATTGGTTTTCCCTGGATCATCAATGTATACCAACCTCGCGTCCTCGTCGTTAATCTCCTTTAATGACATGCTGAACGCCTCGGAATCTGCAGCTCTGGACCCATACCTCACGGGCTTCGGACCCAGATCACCAAAATTCACTTCTCTAATGGAATTTGCAGCTGAGGTCCTGGACTGATATGAAGAAATGCTTCTTCTGGATGATGAAGTATTGAAAGTTGACTCTATATGAATAGAGTTTTCAGCTGGTGATTTGGAGTCCATCCCAACTTGAGTTGGGTTTTCTTGAAAGTTTAGAAACTACAGTTATGGCGGGGAGATTTGAATCTAAAGGCTTGATCTGAGGAAACTGAGTCAATAATCGTCAAATTCATGAAATACCATGATGAAGAAATCAATCATAGCGAATGAAATTTACCACAACTGTTCTAAAGAAAAGAAACCCAGTTCGCTACTTAATTAATTATACACGAATAAGCTGTACAAGAAAAGAAAAATCAAATCTTTGAGAAGTAAAACAAAGAACTCTGTTTCGTTTTATTCAAAGCTTGGTTTTTTTTTCCTTTTTGTCTCTGGCTTTGAACTTACTCGCTTGCTGACCAAGGCAACATTTTAGAGAGTTAAGAACTATGAACACGAAGAAGAAGAAGAAGAAGAAGAAGAAGAAGAAGAAGAAGAGGAAATGAATTGTGGTGTGGTGACTATTAAGCTTGGTTCTCTTCGGCTACAAATGAGCTGGTCATCAAAGAAACGTGTTGTTAACAAGGGATAAACGCTAAAGGTCAAAGCCATTGTTAGAAGCTACAGAGAGAGAGAGAGAGAGAGAGAATCTAGAGAGAGAAAAGTACAAAGGAACAGGAGAGAGAGGGCGGCTACTACAAGAAAACTAAGAAAAAGGAGAAGAAGAAGTCATAATGGGTGGCGACAATAATAAAAACCCATTCGAGATCGAAACTTAAAATCAAAATTATCAATAAATAATCCAATAAAAAAGTCTACTTTCCTCTCCCCCACGTAGAAGGTAGAAAATCAAATTATTGATTGATTGTATGTAATGAGAATGAGATCGTCCTTCTTCTTCTTCTTCTTATTATTCAAATTTCTTCTAGAAGGAAGGACTGATATAACTAAAATAACTATTATTTTTATTCAGATTTTTCTTTTTATTTTATTTTCTGTCAAAAAAAAAAAGCTATCTTTTAAATTAAATAGACAGAGAGAGAAGGGTGGTTTGGGTGGTCCGACTGTCTGAATTTGACCCATGTAAATGTAATGAGTTGTTTTTGTTTATATATATTCTCGGAAGCTCAGAAAGATGTAGACAGCTTCCTCTCTTGTCTCATTTTTATTTCTTGTTCGATTCAGTTCTCATGTGTTTCTTATGTCCAAATACATATTACTTTCCTAAATTTGATTCCGATATTTATGGAAGAACCTACCAATTATATGAGAATTTATAAGTTTAAAAATTGTATTTGGGAGACATTACTGCTTTTTTAAGTTAATGTCCTGAATTTGTTCAGTAGCATTAAAATACATTCAACAATTTCATACCATAAAATTATAAATTATGGGTTCCTTTGGAATGCCGTATTAGGTCGTATTGTATTGTATTGTATTATATTGAATTGTATTTTATATAATATTTTTATGTAAAACTATATGTGGCATTAACTTTTATTGATACTTAAATATATAATATTTTAGTATAAATTAAAATTTAATATAGTATTATATAAAAATATGATATATAATCCAATTCAATATAATACAATACAATACGACCTAATACGGCATTCAAAACGAGCCCTATAAATAATGTTAGATACATACTTAAATTATATACACTTATTATATATAATCATTTTTAGTTGTGTGGTTAAAATTTATTAGAGTAATATATGTAAAAAAAATGCGTATGTTGAGTGTGTTTGAATCATTATTCTAATTTTTTCAATGAGATTAAGTAATTTGAGTTATCTCTATGAATAGTATTATATAAGTTGATTGATTTTTCAACATCCTCACTAATTTTATAATAAAATTTAGATTTTTGACCCTGAACTTTAACATGTACCAAATCATGCCTTCTGAACTATAGGGATTGTTGGATTTAAGGACTTTTTTCTAATTTTAGTAAAAAAGTCTAACATGAATGAAAATTAAGCGGTCATAATTTAATACATGTCAAAGTTCAATAGGCATGATTTGGTAAATATCAAAATCTGGGGAGTATGATCTAGTACATAAACAATCACTAAAATAGTATAATTGAATGAAATTAGACAAAAGTCCTTAAATCCAACAATCTCAATAGTTCATGGGGCATTTTTAACGACCTTAAAAGTTCAAGGGGCAATATTTGGTACATGTCAAAGTTCAGGAGGCAAAAATCCTAATTAGCCTAAAATTTATGGTAAATTGCAGTGTAAATACCTAATGTTTTAGATTTTATACACTTATATAGTTAATGTTTATTTTTGGAGGTAAAAATACCTAATGTTGCAATTCTCTTACAACTTTACTACCACTTCCGTAAATATAGACACGTAGAGGGCACAAATGCATTATATTTATTTATTTTATTTAAAATTTAATATTCTTAATATCAAAAAAATAAATACTACTTGTTTAAAAAAAATAAGAGAGATGCAATACTAAATTATCATAGCGGAGTGAATCAGTGCAATATATGGAACATGATTATTGAATTGAAGTGTCAATATCATGTGAAAATTAGTATGAGAACTGGTTTTTTTTTTTTTTGAAACAAGTAGCATTTAGTTTCTGATATTAAAAATATTAAGTTTTAAAATAAAATTAAAATAAATGTAATGCATCTGAACCCTTCACGTGTTCATATTTATGAGTTAACGGAAGTGGTAATAACAGTATAAGAGAAAGAATTATAACATTAGGTATTTTTGCCTTCAAAAATAAACATTAGGTATTTAAGTGTATAAAATCTAAAATATTAAGTATTTATGCCTCAATTTACTCTAAAATTTATGTAATTTAATTATGCTTTCGAAACACATAATTATACATGAGTACATATTTAAAAGTAGTGTGATTATTTTAAAGTATCACTATTATTTTTTGCTCATTTTTAGCTATTTGAGGTATGTGTTGAATGTTGATGAACGTTTTGATAAACAAATATTGATCAAGCTTTTGTTTAGGAGAACAAAGTGATCAAAGTTGGATTAACTTAATTAAAATAAAATGTGGACAGTGAACATATTATTTTTAAGAGAATTATCAAAAAATATTATTGGTGTTTAGTATTTTTTTTTTAGTATTATACTCTTAGTGTAATTAAATATAGGATTAATTAATTAAGTTAATCCAACTTTGATTAACTCTTAGTATTATACTCTTAGATTTTCGCGGCCTATGGTTGGCAAAGCATGCTCTGCGGTTAGACGATGAGCTATCCTGGTTCGAGGAGGTTCCAGTGCCGGTGGCGGACGTGGGCGTCGTAAATTCATGAGTGATTTTAATCACTTTGTCAAAAAAAAAAAAAAAAAAAATATAGGATTTTATATAATTTAACAAAATAACTTTTAAAAAATATCAATAACTAATAATAAAACGTCACTTATAAAAAGTTCTGAGCACTATTGGTATACTCTATTTTTAATGTGGAAATTCTGTCAAAAAAAATTAGAAAAAAATTAGTAAAAACTCGGCTCCATAAATGTGAGTTAGGCAACTTTTTTAGTTAAACTACACTTGTCACAAAAGTACTTATGAATTATTATTTGATTGACATTAAAAGCATAAAAACAAGTCAATTTTACAATTACACGTTTTGATCACAAAATCTTGTATAGTGATGCTATATGAGTATTTGAGCATTTAATAAAAGTGATTATAGTTGAGGTGATTTTATGGTTGCTTTTCATCTTTATCCATTGTTGTCATAGCATTGTTTTTTTTTTTTCCTATATTTTCAGTCGAAGCCTTGTCCCTATTCGATAGACATTAAAATAAAATGATATGAATATTAAAAAAGTTATTACTTTTATCTATTATAACTTAACATAACATTATTAGTAGAATTCATTGTTTTAAGTGATAAAACATAAACATACCAGAGTAAGATTTTTACTAATAACTAACTTTCTCAACCAAAATTCAAGTGTAACAATAAATAAAAATATGCTATTAAGAATTTTTTTTAACTCTTATAACTATTGAATCGTATTTTTGAATTTTTTTACCGGTTAATAATTCTCTGACTTATTCAAATTCACAATGTTAAAATATAGAATATTTGTTATGTTATTATTTTATTTAGCTAAAAAAAATACTTGTTTTATTGTTAAGAAAATGCTACAATTATACATGTATATATAATTATAGAAAAAAAAAAAGTGAACAAATAAAGTTCATGAAAAATTTTGTAATCTCAATTTACTAATTAATTTGCAAAAATCCTACGAAAATAAAATGAATGGTGTATACCAAAACTTTGTTAGAGATTTTATAACAATGGAAGAAAATCAAGATTTATTACAACTCTATTGTAAAATAATACAAGGACTAAAATAAGAGATTGATTAAATATATGTTACAATACATATATATACACTATATATATCACATATATATATATATATGAAAGGTAGAAGAGAAGATTACAACACATGTAATATAATATATATATATATAACAAGAGAATAAGATCTGTATATATATATAAATACTCACTCACAACCTTGAGTGTAGATTAGTGGGGATCACCATGACTTGAACAAGGTATTACACCTTTGTCCAAAAGCTTATTTCCCCTATCTCTAAGCACTAAGGGAACTCTCTAGGAAATAGCTTTGGGAATTATCAAGCCTTAGGGTTTTCTAGCAAAGTGCTTTCTTGATAGAAAACTTGACATCTCTCAATGAGCACATTAGACTCCTTTATATAGTGTTTAGGTGATCACTCTTAGGATTCAAACACACCATCTCATTTCTCTCATAAAATGAGCATTAATATAGTTTGTAACAACTATATTTCAAACCATTTGAATCCTATCATCAAATTGTGTAACATCTCTTTTATTACACAATATTATGATCAACCAAAAGAAGTTACAAAAGCAATTAACTTTGTAACTCTTCTCCATGTTATAAAGTGTAGGTTACAATTTTAGGTTAAATAAATTATATGTTACACAATTTATTTACTAAACACCTAATACATATTATTCACATAATAATATATATTACTACATTTTAATCTACACTTATTATATTATAAAATAATATAACAATCCCCCACTAGATTAAAATGTGTAACACACTTGTAACACACTTGTAACATTTATTTAATCAATCAAAATATTATATCAAAATATAACATTCCCCCACTTTGATTGAATAAATACACACTTTCAAAGAAGTCTTGCTTAGGTGCATTAGGTAAAATGTCTTTCGACTTGAATTTTACCTTAGTGTAGTTACCACAAAGTTTGATGAAATTTTGGTTGCCGTAGCATTGAACCACTATTTCTTTAGTACAAACCGGTGATAACACACACCCTCGCTAATGCTCACTTGAGACCGCGTGTCTCGCTCTTGCAGATTAATGGCCATGTGCAAAATTCCAATTCATAGACTCTCTAGAGAATACTCCCAATTCTCATAAGAGGCGGCACCACCTCTAGCCCATATAGGTGGAGTTTTAGTGTCTCACCACTCTTTAGACACTTCTTAAGCTTAAGTGAGTTTTCTTAAGCTTAAGCTCCATTAAAAAACCTTTCGGTTTTAACCCTCAATTTTCACCACATGTACTCATTCATAAATGAGACAATTGAGTACCATATTCACTCTATTGACTTGTTATTACCTATTGAACTTAAGACTAGATGTTTACTAGTATTAAGATAGGTTACCATCAATGAGCAAAACACTAAGGGAGTTTAGGTCCCATCCCTCGAAAATTCATGCTTTAATCTTGTACGGAGATTAAGCGATTTGTTATAACCTCTCACTATTGATTCCATGTGAATCATGCATGCCAAAAATATAGTGTTCACTTTGTGACCACTTTTCTCCTTAAGCACTTAAGCTTTGAAAATTCAATCATAAAAGATTAATTTTCACACAACTCAAATTCTCAATATTTTTGATACCAAGCATATCAAATTAAACACTAATTTAGACACCAAACATGTCTAAATTGCACTTTATTTTAAGACATCAAGTATGTCTCAAATTCTCATATTGGAGTGTGCACCCCCACACTTTCACATTTGACTTATCAAGATAATATCTTGATTTTAAAATATAGAAGACAACTTTGTCTCTATAACTCTTTTAATTAATTTCCTTCTTGAAATTATTTTCACTAAATTTTGACACCAAAATATGTCAAAATTTTACATATGCACATAGCCAAATTTAATTTAGAATTTGAATTCAAAATCAAATAAATTAATCAACAATGTCTCAACACATTTTGATTAAATTTGTGGCTCACCCCCACATTTCTATCATAAAGTGTATATAAAATATCACTTTTGTGTATTTCCTCTTGAAATGACTTTTTAAGGTCACCTTAAAAAATATCATTTGACATTTTTAGTTTTCTCAACAAAACTAAAATGTCAAACTCACATTACTACTCATAAAATAATGTGATTATTTTTACCATAATTTTAAAGTTATCTCCTCATTGAGATTGGCCCAAAATTATACCAAAGTTAACAAAATTCTCATCAATTTTGTTTACAACTTTGATTATTTAAGAATAAAAATTGCTTCACTATTTTTTGAATCTACATTGATTCATTTACTTTTGAGTCCAAAATTGCTCTTCCAATTTATGGCTCATTTCACAAGTTTGGATCCACTTTTAATCCATTTGTTCTTGCTATGACAAGACAATTCTCATAAGTGTAACTCTCATATAGTTCACTTTTCTTATCTCATAGTATGAGATGATTATCTCTTATAATTCAATAAAAGATATAACTTCTCAAAAGCCATCTTTTATTATCTCATAAAGTGAGATGTTCACCACCAAATTGAAAAAGAATTTAAAATATTCTTTATTCACAAAATAGATGATTATAATTCTCACAATAATAATAAACACTATTTTATTACTATCAACATTATTATCATGCTATGTAACTCATATATTAAAATAATATGTATGTTACTAATCAACATCTCATATGTAACATACACATAATATCAATATTAAATTAATAAATACACATGTTACATATCTCATATATATAACATATATACTATAATATACATGTATATCATATGCACATAATATATACATTAATTACACAACTATATATGTTACATACCTCACACATATATAACATATATATACACTTTAATATGCATGATATATATTATATACACATATATATTATATATGCATGTCTCATAATACATAGAAATAATTATTTCTACATATTTAATCTCACTAATATATATTATATCACATGCTCTACATATATATAATATATATTACTCATACATACATATTATATATTATATATCTCACATATATACATATAATAACATGATATAAAATTTAAATATCATATTATATACTACTATATATTATTAATATGATACAAACACATAATCACATATATATAACTCATATATATATATTATATTACTATCATATAAAATAGTAAATCACATAATATTCACCATCATGCTCACCCATGAATGGCTTTCACATAAAATCTCTTATCCTTGTATTCTCACAATCTTGATTTATCTCCTCTTCCATTGAAAAGGAATAAGCTTTTGATTGTTAGAGATTTTATAACAATGGAAGAAAATCAAGATTTATTACAACTCTATTGTAAAATAATACAAGGACTAAAATAAGAGATTGATTAAATATATGTTACAATACATATATATACACTATATATATCACATATATATATATGAAATGTAGAAGAGAAGATTACAACACATGTAATATAATATATATATATATAACAAGAGAATAATATATGTATATCTATATATATATAAATACTCACTCACAACCTTGAGTGTAGATATGTGGGGATCACCATGACTTGAACAAGGTATTACACCTTTGTCCAAAAGCTTATTTCCCCCTATCTCTAAGCACTAAGGGAACTCTCTAGGAAATAGCTTTGGGAATTATCAAGCCTTAGGGTTTTCTAGCAAAGTGCTTTCTTGATAGAAAACTTGACATCTCTCAATGAGCACATTAGACTCCTTTATATAGTGTTTAGGTGATCACTCTTAGGATTCAAACACACCATCTCATTTCTCTCATAAAATGAGCATTAATATAGTTTGTAACAACTATATTTCAAACCATTTGAATCCTATCATCAAATTGTGTAACATCTCTTTTATTACACAATATTATGATCAACCAAAAGAAGTTACAAAAGCAATTAACTTTGTAACTCTTCTCCATGTTATAAAGTGTAGGTTACAATTTTAGGTTAAATAAATTATATGTTACACAATTTATTTACTAAACACCTAATACATATTATTCACATAATAATATATATTACTACATTTTAATCTACACTTATTATATTATAAAATAATATAACAAACTTAATAAAATATAATTTTTTTTTACGTAAAATTTTACAATACAATTTTTTGAAACCCTTTAAAATAAATGCATTGATGTACTCTTTTATTTTGGTATTTAATAAAAATATTTAGTCTAAATTTTGTTATGATTGTATAAGTTTTAGTTATTTAATACATTTGTCTAAATTTTGAGGAATTCAAAAAAAAAATTAGCATGTTAAAAATAAAATTTATTACACGTGTGATTTTTTTTATTTTATATGTGTATGAAATAAATTGTTTGAACATTGATTTTTACATTATAAATTATTCTAAATTTTTAAATAATTATAACATATATAATTATAAAAAAAATTAATCTAATTTTTTTTTATAAATGCGAAAGTAATTAAAAATTAATTAGAATATAACCATTTAAGTGGGGTGCATAGATATTGAAAAACCAACCAAAACCATATGAGTCCTTTAATTGGAAAATAAATCTAAATCATGATGGGAATCCGGTTATTAAATTATTTTTTTTTCTTTTCTTTTCTTTTTTGAAATGGGGTATTAAACTATTCTTCAAACATATTTTAATATTAAATAACTCTTATACGTACAATAATAATGTTAAATATTATATTATTGTAGCTGTGTGGATCTCTAATAATGTTACACACAAGCGTGTAAAATTCGAATCATTATTCCTTATTCAATTTTTGTTTATTTGATTATTAATTTTCTAAAAAAAAAAAAAAAGTAGGTAGCTTACCTATATTAACTTCAAATCAATAAATGAATAATAAAAGAAGTAATTAATGTATTTTACTTTACGGTTCAGTAATAGTATTCTATCAATTTTATACGCAATTCATCATTTTTTTTAAAAAAACAACTCATCACTTCTATTCACTCAAATCAAAATAAATGAATAATTTATAATTCTAATAACTTAAAAAAATGACAAAATAAAAAAATAAAAAAATGTATTTATATATCAATGAAGATTGTAAATATTGATACCAGGCCAGTGGTTTGAATTTCATTATCTTTCCTTACTAATATATCATATATATGGCACTTTTTTTTCTTCGAATCTCAAATAAAAAATACAAAAATGTTTTGATCACTTATAATTACACCAAACAGAATTGTACGCAATATTTAATCCAATAAAAAAATTAGACCAAACAGATATATATATATTATGTGAATTAGTCTATCACTAGAAGCATTAGTACGTACACTAGGTTAGGTGGTTACACAAATATTTACGATCATTTATATCATTATTCATTATTGGCTACATATTTTCTTATTTATTTGTGTAGGGGAGTAGGGGTGTTACTTCATTTTAAAGTCTTTTCACGATGAAAACAATTACACATAATTAATGAACCAAAACTTCATAATGTGAACAATGTCATTGAATAATAATAAGTGTAAATACTATTTTAGACATTGTATTTTGTAAAAATTATTAATTGGACTTTCTAATTTTATTAAATGATAAAGAGTAATTTGCGGCATAACCTCTTTAAGTGGTCAAGTTTTTGCAACTAACTCCCAATTTTAAAATTTTGGTGGTAAAACCTCCTAAACTCAAGTTCTGTTAGCAGTTAGCCTTAAATCTAATAATCTCAATAGTTCATGGAACATTTTCAATGACCTTAAAAGTTTAGGGAGTATGATTTAGTACATACCAAGATTCAGGGGCAAAAATCTTAATTAGCCATAAAAATACATTTGTAATTTTAAAAGGTAATTTTTCTCCTAAGCACAAACATATCCTCCTTATGACCATGGCTAAGCTTGTGTACACCCTTATTAATTTACTTCGTGCATAAATTAAGAAAAAAATTGGATATCAAACTTGCCATAATTATGTATTATTAATGTTGCTATTTAATTAGCTTCCTTCAAAAAGTAAAAAGTTACTATTTTCTCAAAATTTAATATTCAAAATTACAATTTCAACTCCAATTATATTGCATAACATCCAAATTTAAAAAAAAAAAAAAAAAAAGAAGTAGTTATCTTAATTCCAAATGACCTCTTAAATCTTATAACTAATAATATACTTTATTTTATAATAAAAGTTACAACTTTCCCCAATTGAATGGGTGAGTAGGTTGGTACCATCAAATCTAAAGTTGAATATATTTATTTATATCCAATTATTTTATTTTGCTCAATTTTGATCATATTACAATACCATCTAATACTATAGTTATTTATCTTATTTTATACAACATTATGTATCACCAAATTGGCATTTTCCAACTCTGACGAGTCATCCACGATGATACAAAAGAGGTAACATATCTTAATGATATTTCTTCTTTTCATGATCTAAATATGTAGTGGTGCATTATTGGTGTTCATTGATTCATATGTATATATGACTATGAAGTTATTTTCTCCCATTTAATGGGTTCTTGTTTCTAATAACATGGGAAGTTGAATCTAGCTGTTTGTCAGTGAGTAAAACAGTACCAATTCAATTGACACATCATCATTATTATTATTATTATTATTTTAAATGAATAAATCAATTTGGTACACTAGACTAGTATAGTAACGTAAGAAAGAAAGAGTAATCAATTTTGAAGATAAAAGTGTCAAATGTGTATAAATTAATAATTGTCATAATTTTGTGGTAAGTGTACTATTCTCATATATCTCTATCTTCTTAAATGTCATGTTATTTGAAATCATTCAATATTTATAAATTATATGTGTGTGAGTAGATAGATATAATTAGATATTGTGTTGTCATAACTTTATTTTTCTTTTTGTATTTTATTATGGAATATTCAATGCATATATAAAATAAAGATATATTAATCATATCATTACGTACGTACTCTAATTCTAAAATGTTACAGAACTAATCCACTTATGTCATATAAATCCATTTTGTATATATGTATGCTATCATCATTCATTGGATCACAGTAGAATACAGAAAAGTCTTTACATTTTTAGTCCATTCAAAACTGGTTTTAGTCTTCTAGAGATGAAGGAGGAAATTTAAACTATTTTATTTATTTAATTATTTTGAAAGGGGAGGAATTTTCTTCAAGGTTGAGGCAAACGAAAATTTGTATTGTAATTATTAATATAATTTCATTCTTCTAATTAGATATTATGTTATATATATTAATTAATTATTTGAAGTAGCATGAGGTATTAGGTATGAGGTAATGTTTTAATAAGAATAGTAAAATCTTTTACGACTATGTTTGGTATGAGATTTTTCTATTGTTATGGAAATACGATTAATCTCTTGTGAGGTTAATCTTAAATACTTTCAAAAATGTGGGTTTTAAATTTCACCTTCAATCTTAATACAATGAATTAAATATATTAATATTTCAAATTGTAGATTCTTGTGTTCAACCAAAACAATGCAATTTAATTAATAGTTATTTAACTATTGCATAACTAAATACCATTATAAGTTTCTAGACAATTATATTTTTTGTTTTATTATTTTAATTAATCAAATTATTTTGAACACCCCTCATACTCATACTTATGTAATGTAATGCTGGAAGGTGGACTATCTTGAATCACTGTTTTAATTTGTATGAAAACATCATATAAATATTGATTTAGAAACTAGAAATTGAAAGAATGATTATACATGATCGATAAGAATGTAGTAGTCCTTGTCGTCGGTTGCATTATAAATGCTAGGTTTTAAATTAAAACCATATAGGTGAACAATAATTACATAAGACTTTTGTGGATGAATTTGAAGAATTAGTAACACAACATAATATATCTAACCTATGTGAGGAAATTGTGACAACCAATAATGACCCATTAATGATTCGTTTATAGAAGATTAAAATCAAATAATAGATAGGAAGAGAAGAAAAAAAAGTCAAGAATTTAAAATTTATACAAAAACTTATAAATCTCTACATGAGAATCTATCTTTCCCAATAAAAAATAAAATAAAATTCTTATTCAGAATATGCTTTGAAGTTAAGCAAAAAAAAATTGACAAGCTTAAATCAAAATTAAAATAGAAATGAATATTAGCGTGTAAATCTGATTATATTTTTATTTAACAAAATTAAATATGTTTTCTTTATAACCTATTATTTGAATCCTAAAAATTTTAATTTAATTTTATTTATTTAAGTAGATTTTGATGGTGGTCCTTTGTATTTTTTTTTATTTTATATATATATATATATATACTAGAAGAGAGTTACGTGGCGAGCCACGTAAATATTAGTTTTATATAAGTTCTAGTGGTTTTTGTTTAAGAATTCAGTAATTAAGCAGATAGATTTATTTAATTTTTTCATATTTGTAAAGATTATAAATCTAAACTTTTAATTTTCTTGATTTGAGATTTTGAATTGTTTTGATTTATTTGTTTATGAATTTATTGAAATGCTTGAATATTTATTTGTTCTGATTTTGAATTGTTCTGATTTATTCATACTTAAATATTTATATTGATGATTATTAATGAAATTAGTATGTAGCTTTATGTTTCTAAAAAAAAAAAGGTATTTTTTAATATAGAGTTTAAATTTTATATTGATGATTGTTAATGAAATTAGTCTCTAACTTTATGTTTCTAGAAAAAAAAAAGTATTATTTTATATAGAGTTTAAATTTAAATGTATATAAACATATTTATTTTTAAAAAGAGTCATTCATAAAAAAAAAAAAATCGCATAAATACACAAATAAACTAAAAAAATTATCAAGTCTATGTGGCTCAAATTTTCGCAGAAACTATATATTTGTCGACCTAATTCATCATATATGCTAATGTGGAACTCCATAGGATCGTTACAAAGCCACTTGAAAACCCAAACTACAAAATCGAAATTAATCAAATCCACCCAACAATAAGAAGAAAATAGATTTACAAACACGTGGGCTTCAATAATTTAACAACATACAAAGCTAAATTTGTAATTAAGAATAATAACAAGAAAATTAAAAGAGTACCCGAAGATCTCCGAGCAAGTCCGATAATTTATGGGGAAGAAATTAGCAAGATCGAAAGATAGGTCTTTTTGAATAGGGAAGCAAGTGTGGAATATGATATGAAATTAATAATGATAGTATGCTGAGATATTTAACAATATTTTTTTTTTTGAAGGGGTTACAATTTTCTGTTCTCGAAAAAAATACACACTTCCAAAGAATATAGTATTATTTATTTATTTAGGCTTTTTATTTTTTTTATAATTTTTCATTTTGCCAATGTGGAAATAAAATTTGGAAAAAACTAAAAAAAAATAATTATAAGTACATCGTGAAAGTTTAGATCTAAAGATCTAAATTTATAGCCTGCCTATAATTTAATTTCTAAAAAAAATATCTGTAATGATGCAACAAAAAAAAAGAATAATAAAGAATAAATAATAATTATTGAATCTTTTTAATAACAAAGTGAGAGAGAGAAGGGTGGAAAGATTGATTCCATCAAAGCGGGTGAATCGGATGATATTTGGGTTGATCGAAAACTAATTATGGGTTTAATTAAAAAAAGATTTTTTAATTTTTTGGGTTTAATTATTGGGTTTATTTGTTAACGGGAGATCAAACTATTAACATCGTTAAACCAAGAAATGTCGTTAGATAGGCACTTTTAATATATAAAGATATATAGTATTAATAATATCGACTGTGGCCTAAATACTTTGTAATATTTTCTTTCAAAAATTATATATTTCTCATTATTTCATATATAAGACTCTTAAGTAGAATAGTTAAATGGAAATTTACATTTGATTGTAAAATAAAATACAGGTGAAACTATTTCCAGTTGGGGTCAGACCAAACTTGCAGGTTAAGTCTACATTACATTCTATTCTATGTACTTCAAAATTTCTATGGAGATGATTATATCCAACATGCTTCGTAATGTGCTTTTGGTATATTTGGTATATGGCTTTTTTCTCAACAAACCAATTCTTCCACAAATGAACAAAATCTTACGAAGCTAATCACAAAAAACAAAAGCATATATTATAATACAACACAATTCAGAATTTAGGTGATGATCTCACCCTCTTCTTCCTCCTTGTCATCTTCATCATCATCACTATTATCATTCGGAAACTTCTCTTCAACAATGCCGCCGTCCTCGCTGGACTTTTCCTTGAATATTACAGAAGGAAATGTCAAAGGTTTATCAGCTCCATCTTTGAAGAAAGAATTAGCTACCATGAACCTGAAAGCCTGCAGCAAGTAGCTCTTATCTCTAGTTATGTCAGCACTGAGAAGTTTCTCCAATAATGTCGGTTTCCTAATACTTAATGAAGGAACATTCGACGAAGCATTATTGTTGTTATTATCATTCATCCTTCGCTTCTTAGGATACCGTTCTCTTTTATCGGATCTCCTCCTTTTATCAAATTTGTTGGGAAATCTTCCCCTCTCATTCAATGGTCTCCCATTCTCTTCTTTGAGAGAACACCCCGGTATTTCTGCAACTTCAATTCCCAATTCAGCTTGCTTAGCTAGAATCTCCTTAAGTTGCTGCAAAAAGCAATTCTATGTATTAGAACTTAGAAGTTATATAAAGTATTTACATGAAGGCAAATGAAATCAAGAAAATTATGAAGCAGATACTATCCAACAGGTATCCCAGTAACTTGACCAACTACATCAATCTGTGGACACAAAGATGATAAAATATAGTCCAGTCTTGAAGATTCTTATACCATTCCACATCTAAACACAGCAGAACTATAGTCCTGTAATATGGTCATCAGTAGTTGAGAACATTCCAAGGGGGCTCCTAATGCAGTACGCCGGTACCCCTAATCCTCTCTCTTTTCTTTTTTTCTTTTTCAAGTAATGATAGATGTATTGTAATCTCTAATGTACTGGCCTTTTAAGTGTGAAGTTGGAAATTTAATAATTAAGATAGACGAGATGACTGGAGTTTGATGACACGATTGGCAACAGAAGGGGACGTGTTTCTTCCTAGCTTTCTAGAGAATTATGAGCAGCTCTGTATCTTGATTGCAAACGTGGCCATGCTGACTAAATAGACTTTTCTGTTTCCAGTGAAAACAGCCTCGGCAAAAAATGAATAAAGAAAATGCAGAGATGGGGAGAAGCAGACAATGTACCTCTCGGCGTAGCTCAGCCTCTTTCTCAAAACTCTCTTTGTCTTGCTGCTTTTTCATTAGCTTCTGCAATTGTGGAAAGAATTATTAAAGTCCCCATAAAAGAGGCAACTTTGGGCAATAAATACAGATTAAAAATCAGACCTTCTCTATGTTTCTCTGGGATGGATAGTTCTTTCTCCGTTCTTCACACCACTTTCGAATTTCTTCTTCCGAATACGTCAAAGCAAGAGATCTTCACATTTGTGATATAAAGAACAAAATTGAAAAGAAAAGTTAATTCCAACGTTACAATTACAGGAATCCAGAAATAAGAATGAACAATGAATACAAGAATGTTCAAATACAGAAATTGATGAAGCAAGAGGAAAGCAGTTACTTCAGTGTTCAGAATTTAGTTTGGGAGCATATTTCCTTCTTATGGAAAGATTACAAACTTTGGTGAACAAACAGCTCAGTGATTTTGATTTTGATTTATTTAATCATTTTCTAGATCTTTTGCCTATCATGGTTGCAGTGAACAAACAGTACAATCAATCTTTATAAATAATAGTGTTGGCAAGGAAAAAAGATAAGAAGGGATTTATAATCAATCATATAACAATGACCAAGGCTTTTCAAAATCACTATCACATTCCATGCCAACTAATTAGTTCAAGAACACACACATCAACAATTTAAGTTCAGCAAGTAATAAAGTTCAAATAAAGTGTCATATACTGATGAGCATGGTTTTCTGAAATTGTTCCTGAAGAGAAGTTCACACTTCACAATTCATACCACCAAAAAGCTCAGCATCATAAAGCATGAAAACATTAACTTCAGATTGTAAAGTTGCCTACAATCATGTGTTTTTTCTCTTAAAAGCACTGAAAAATTACCTTTTTTCTTCCCTCCCTTGGTTCAAAAAGTTGTCAGTTCCAAACCTTCCAGCCTTCTCATTATTTGACCCTGCATGTATGTGATATGTCTATGTTAGAATATATTGTCCACATTGAAGCAGTTAGGTTTAGTAATCGAAACTGAGTTCAGTTATAGAAAATAGGCGTAGGCTTCTAAAAAATCCCCCAAACCACATCATCGAATAATTGTATTCATAGTAGCATTAGCAGCAATCTTTTTGGCATTTTTCTTGTCTCTTTAACCCAAATGAAGGGTACTTTGCAATAAACAACACTCATGGTATTTATACTTATGTTACAGAGTAAATCAAAAGAGCTCAAGTGAAGGAATCTAATCACATTAGTACTTTCTGTTGCTTCCCATTATTCTGCCTAGTTGGACTAAGGAAGAAAATAAAACTTGGGAGAAAAGTAATATCTACAAACCTCTTCCTCTGTGAGCATTAGGAGTTCCAAACTTTTTGTTTCCATGTTTCATACCATGAAATTGAGAATTCTGAGATCTACACAAAATTTAACTCCATTGTAAATCGCAAGCCACTCATATAAATGAGAAAGCAAACAAATAGAAATCATTACAAATTATCTTACCTGCCTTGAGACATCCCTCCTTTTGTATTCCTGTTGAAGTTTCTATTCGATGGATTTTTCCCATTGGAAGGATTAAGCCCACCGCCACTTTGTAAATGGTTTCTCTGCAAACATAGTAAACACAGTTTTTGCTATTCAGTGGCAAATAAATCATTGATAACAACTAATTTGAAAACAAAAATACATTGACGAAAACAAAAGAAAGAAATGTAATAATAAAAGATGTAGAAACACATTTAAAGGTAGTAATCTAATAACAGCAAGGGAGACTTTAGGACCACTTCAAAGGATGAAAGAATAAAGTAAAAGAAAGGCTTAAGAAAACAGCCTCAACGATCAATGGATCAAAATAATATCATTTATGATAGCTCATACAAGAGCAAAGTCACCCACTCAATCTTAACTAAAACAAACTGACTTCTTTTTAATAAGCCATACCTGTGTTCCCATGAATCCTGAAGATTGCATGTTATTAGTTTGCTCCATAGGCAAGTTCCCTTGCAATTGTTGATTTGCTACAGGTGATGGTTTCAGTGTATTTACATCCATCACAGGCAGAGACAAGTTATGCTGATTCTGGTTAACTTGCGGTACAATCTGATTATAGTGCATATTACCAAATTGCGGACTAGCCAAAAAGGCAGGATTTTGAGGAATTGTGGGCTGTAGTGCTTGGTTCATAACCCCGTATGTATTCTGAGGAACAAACTGAGAAAGATTTTGCATTTGCATTTGCATAGGCAAAAATTGATTCATATTCTGCAAATGATTTGGCATACAGAATTGTCCAAAGGGCAAACCCATATTCTGATTGAAATGCGGTAAATTCGACATGTTACCGGGTTGAAATCCTTGCCCGCGAATGGGAAATGTGGCAATGGAGTTCATATGGTTTACACCAATCTGTGGACCAAATCCAACCTGGGGATTACCTTGTTGAGGCAAAGGGCCATTCGGGTTACCTAAATGGGGCGCTCCCATAAGATTATTTTGAGAAGGGAAACGATTGTTAGGTGCGTTCATGAAGCCGGGTTGAGTTGCCATGGAAGTAGGCGCATTGGGCATACAAGGACTACCAAAAGGGTTAGGAATTTGAGAATTGTTTAAACCAAATTGGGATTGAGGCCCCATAACCTGCTGTTTCATAAAAGCAAGAAACAAAAAATTGAGCCTTGAGAATAAATTGTCTGAATCATGCACTTACTTATTCATATAAAGAAATTGGAGAGAGAGAGAGGTACCTGTTGAGAAGGTTGAGCGGGGTTTTGCATGTTGGTGGAATGATTAGGAAAGGAATTGTAGAGAGGACGCATTTGAGAACATGAGAGAGCAGTGAGAGCAGTAGGGTTTTTGAAGCGAAGCTAGGGTTTAAGCTCTGTAAGTTATAACTGTAACCAAATGGAGTTTAATTTCAAGTACGAGTCTCTTTTTTAACACATCACATTAAAATAGAGAATTTTCATAAAAACAAAAACATTCAAATAGAGAAAATATATATTTTCTTTTTACAAAAATTATATTAATAAGGAAAAGAAAAACATATTATTTAAATAAAAATAAAAATATTTTACAATGAGCACATGCCACTTCAATAATAATAATAAATTATTAAAAAATATATTTGAGGTTTAATTATATGCTTATGCATGAGTAAAACTATCAAGCTATTCGTCTATATTTTTATACTCATAGCTAAGTGCATGAGTTGTAAATTTGTAATCTCCGGAACCAATTGCTCCATCATCGAAGATCTATTCTTTTCATTGTTTAATGTGTTCGTGATCATATAAATTAATCAAATTTATATAATTATTTTTGAAATAAAATTTGTGTTGCGAAAAATTATTAAATACTACGCAAGTGCATGCAATTAAGTAGTATACTTACGCAAGTGAGGTCGAACCACAGAGAATTGGATTAATTACTACTAAATTATACTTATAATTCTATTTGGCAAATCAATAGTTTTATGATTAAAAAGAATGAAAGTAATTCAGAAAACTTAAATAACACAATTGAAAGTTGAGCAAGATGAGATGATAGGGAGGTGAATCCTGTTGTTGTTTACCCAAATCGTTAATGCCTAATTGCTATCTTATTCTTGTAGTGAATGACAGATTATAAAGTAACCTAGCTCTTTTCAAATCTTCTAGGTCCTAAATCACATATTATCTAATTAATTCCTTAGTTAAACTAACATGAAATCAGCATTAGGTAATAATCTACTTGTCACATAAGTCATGTGAATACTCTCGTTTCACATAGAACTTCGATTATCTAAATTTTAGCATTCTCAATTCTCACTTTTCAGATTTTGAATTGAGATCATAGAACATACACAAGGTGATCAAGCTTATACATGGAATTAAACACAAATAAAGATAATTTCACAATCAAGAATGGAGGAATGGCAATTAAACATTAACTAAGCAAAAACATTAAACAACATTCATCATCCTCCCTAAATGAAAAATTTAGTTCAGAAATAAATCCATAACCATTCCTATGACAATATTCAACATAGAGGAATTAAAGAGGAATAGAGAAAGAAACTGTTGGTGGAATGACTCTAGATCTTCACTTTGATTTCCCCTCCTCTTCCTACCGCTTTCTGCTGTGTTTTAGGGTTCCAAATCGCTTTTTCAAAATGGTATTTTTCTTGGCTCAGCTCATCTTTTACTGGATTTTTGCATCCCGAGACCTCTATTATTCCAAAGAATCTGAAAACATAGAAAACAAACGTAATTCCGTCCCAACACAGTGAAAAACGCACATAAAATAGATCCAAAATATAGGCTAAAAATAGCCTAACAAACTCCCCCAAACTGAATCTTTACTCGCCCCTGAGTAAAACTAAGACTCAAACTAAAAACACACGATGCAATAGATAACTAAACTTTCCAACGATTGAACTGCTACCACCACCTGCACAACATCAAGCCATCAATAACCAGAATTTCAACTCGCTAACAAATTTACCACAACAAATTTGCCACCTTTAGACACGGTTACCAATGTTAATGTCACTATAGCACCTGTTCCTACTGATATTGCTACTGCAGGTACACCTAATCCTACACAACCAGCAACTGCTGCATCAACACATCCTATGGTCACAAGACTCAAGGCAGGGATTCGAAAGCCTAAGGCTCTTTTAGCTCACTGTGAACCAAGATCAGTCAAGGCTGCTCTTCAAATGCCACAATGGAATGGAGCCATGACCCATGAGTTCAAAGCCCTCATCAGAAACAACACATGGATCATGGTCAGATTACCTCCTAACAGAAAACCGATCGGATGCAAGTGGATTCTAAGAATCAAGCACAATGCTGATGGTTCACTTGATAAATTTAAAGTGAGACTAGTGGCCAAAGGTTTTCATCAACAAGCTGGATTTGATTTTGAGGAGACTTTCAACCCTGTTGTCAAGCCAATCACCATAAGAGTTGTCCTTACAATTACTATAACAAAGGGCTGGTCAATTAGACAACTCGATGTAAACAATGCCTTCTTGAATGGAGACCTTCAAGAAGAAATCTACATGCAACAACCACCGTGGTTTGTAAGCCAAGAGCATCCTGACTATGTTTACAAACTTAACAAAGCAATCTATGGTCTCAAACAAGCTCCTAGAGCTTGGTTTGAGAAATTATCTACAGCTCTTATCTCCATGGGGTTTCATTCTTCTCAAGCTGACAACTCTCTATTCATCCAAGCCAACAACATGACATGCATCTACATCTTGATTTATGTAGATGACATTCTCATAATGGGGAACAATGATGAAGCTGTCAATAAAGTCATTACTGGTTTGAGCACCAAATTTGCACTCAAAGACTTGGTCCTCAACTATTTCTTAGGAATTCAAGTCACCAAAATTGATCACGGACTGCTTCTCGCTCAAACAAAATACCTACAAGATCTCCTCTCCAAGGCTGATATGCAAAATGTTAATACTCAAAATACCCCGATGAACAGTGGCTTGAAATTATCTAACTACGGCAGTGAACCTATGGAAGATGTCACCCTCTGTCGCTCCATTGTTGGCGCTTTACAATACGCAACAATCACCAGACCTGAGTTAACCTTCTCAGTCAACAAAGTTTGCCAGTTTATGCATGCTCCACTTCAACAACATTGGATGGCCGTGAAACGCATCCTTAGATACATAGCTGGAACTCTTGATTATGGGTTGCATTTAAACGCTGCAACTGACTTCTCCATTGAAGCATTCTGTGATGCGGATTGGGCAGCCGATCTTGATGATCGAAGGTCTACAACTGGCTATTGCATATTCTTGGGAGGCAACCTGGTTGCTTGGAAATCACAAAAACAAGCAACCATATCAAGATCATCCACCGAAGCTGAGTTTAGGAGTCTAGCCAGTACTGTCTGTGAGATCTCTTGGATTCAATCTCTTCTCACAGACCTCAGAATTCAGCAAACATCTATTCCATCTGTGTGGTGTGACAATCAGAGTACAGTTCTTCTTGCTGCCAACCCGGTTCTACACGCACGAACCAAACACATTGAAATCGATCTCTACTTTGTTCGAGACAAAGTTCTGCAGCACCAACTTCAAGTTAAACATGTTCCTGTAGTGGCTCAACTTGCAGACTGTCTAACTAAGCCTGTTTCAAGCTCCAAATTTTCAAATTTTCGAACCAAACTCCATGTTGTTTCTCAACACACATTGAGTTTGAGGGGAGCTGTTAAAGGTGATAAAGTTAGTTAAGGTGGTTAATACAGTTAGTTACAACTGTCAGTGTTTAATTAGACTAATTACCCTTATTTCTCAATTGTATATAAATAGCTTGTATCTCTGTACTTTGTCATTAATCAATACAATACACAATTTTGTTTCAACTTTTCTCCCTCGTTCTCTCTCTGTCTTTGTTTAATCTTGACAATAGTTAATAGTATAGTTATCGTAATTTTAATATATAAATATCATAAAAATAATTTTTAATTTGAAGAAAAGTTAAATTAGAAATAATTAATAGATATTACTTATATATTTATATGGTATTTTTTCAAATCCTATCATAAGGTTCCCAAGAAAGATTGTATTGCAAATTTGGAAAATTATAACCATTCTAAAATTGATTTTATGGACTCGGATCTTTAACTATTAATTGTTTTCAGATTACAATATTCTAATACTTTGTTATAATCTGTTAGTTGCTAGGTGTTTATTGTAACTAACTTTTCTATTATGTGTAACCAACTATTTCTTAATTCTGTATATAAAGTTAAGTTATCAATATTCAAGAAATCAAATAATACAAACATTGGTTACCAATATGATAACCTAGTATGATATACAATAGTGATTTGCTTAAGACGTATAATTAATGAACTCCAAAATGACTCAGTAGAACTAGAAGCAAACAAAATAAAAACCTGCTTTGAAATAATGTCAAAAGAAAAATCAAATTAAGAGCGAGAAAGTTTAAGCAATCACTATAAGATTGGAGATTGAGGTACAAAATTTGATACAAATCATCACTTGACACCTTAATTATGCTTCTTTATTTGGTGCATTAATCATACACCAAGTACCAATGAAGTCAATCAATGTAAAAATTGGTATTATTTCTTTTCTATTATGTTACAACTTACTAAAAAAACAAAATAAAATAGAATTACATAATAATTCGGCCTGTGAGTTCTCCCATCAACAAAACTACAAAAATCCAAGTTTATTGAACCGCATATAGACATGTACTAGCCCCAGGCAAAGAGGACCAAAATGAAGCTGTGTTGTGGTGTAATCCTATACCATTGGAGTTCATGATGTATAAAATGGGATTAATCCCTCTCAGGTACAAAAACTCCCCAAGTAAGAATTTTGGAAAATTTTAAGGTGGAATAGAAGGATAAATGAGGCCAAACTGGCTGGGTTTGAGTTCAAGGTCTTCAAAAAATGGATTTTTCAGCTATTCAAGGGGGTCAAGGATTGAACAACTCACATCAAGAAGCAGAGACGGCTTTTATCCAGGTAGCATAGACCCCGTAATCCTTCACTCTGTCAAAACACAAAGATACATAATCAGTGTCTAAAACATTACTTAGCATAGACCCCGTAATCCTTCACTCTGTCAAAACACAAAGATACATAATCAGTGTCTAAAACATTACTTAGCATAGACCCCGTAATCCTTCACGCTGTCAAATCTCCAAGTAGGAATTATATCACTAGCCTAATCAACCTAAAATGTATAGATACAATAGTAACAATGGAATACCAAAAACAACACTTATGTGCATGCTTTAAATTACAAATAATAAAATGCTTTGTACTGAAAATTCCTTGACACAATTTCTGTATTACTAGTTTTACGTAAAGCTTTGTCTATCGGATCCAGTGCATCAAAAAGTGTTACATTCTAATTTATGTATTCGTCGTGCAAAGCATCAAAAAGTTAATGATTAAAACAAAAATTTGTTGCATTAGTTTTTCTTTTCTTTTTTCTTTTGCTGGGGCATTTGTTGCATTAATTGATGATAGTTAAGAGTTGACAACATAGTGAAGTAATAAGGGAAGACTTGGAGCAGATTATCAATTTAATGAAAGCACAAGCCTGCCCAATCAACAATAGATTTTACTCACAAGTAGACGTCATTTGGATCAAATTCGTAGAAGAGGTTTATATAAAATCGGAAGCCATCAGGGCTCACATCTCTGCACAGGATACCTGAAAATGAATCCAATATTAACTCATTTTCCCATCACAACTACGTAGAATGACAAATCGAACAGCACAAAAGCATACCTCTACTTTCAGCAGTAAGAAGATGCTCCTTAGCCATGGCTGGTGCAATACCTAAGGTCATTGCAGCATCACTGGCACTTATCCCAATTCGTAGAGCATCAGGTTTTGTCACAAGGGTCTTGATTCTAGCAAAAACCTACATGTGACAAACAAGCTAGCTATAACGATGCTACTGTAAATGATTATTTCAGACAAGAGAATTATATAGTTTACATTGCAAAAGTACAAAATGAAAACATATAAGATGTCAAAGATGTATGTCTTGCGCAGATTATGTTTGCTTGACCACCTCATATTTCTTTCAATGATGAAAATATCAAAACAACTGAATTCATAAAAAGAATGAATTCAATTTAAGGCCCACTGACTTCAATTTAAAACATAGCAACTAGTTGTTAATTATAAAGCCAAAGGAGAAGAAATACTTAATGAAACCCAAAAAAAAAAAAAGAGAGAGAGAACACAGGATAGAACTTTCTTGAAAATAATTGGAGTCTTTAGAAATTAAAAATAAGAGCAATCACCTCCTCATCACTATGGGACTTATTCTGGATGACCCTGACTCCACTATCAAACTTGCGAAGCATTACTGGTCTACAATAGGAAACAAGATGATATCAGGATTAAACTATATTGTCTTGATACATATGGCCGTGATTTTACATAAATACATTCAATATTCCACTTACACGTCAAACTTCTCCCATAGAGAGCATGCTTGCAGCAAATCCTCTGGTGAGATCAGTTCTGTTTTAAATGGGAAAAAAAGAAGAGAAAAACAGTTTCACCTTTGAACATATGCTTATGAGCCATCAATATTCTTAAAGTAAATATCAAGACTCCTAACTTTTACAAAGAAGTAAGAAGATATATAGATAGGTACAAAACCTGTTCCTCTGGCACGATTGAAAAGACAGTAGATATCGATAAGATTAATCATTCCTCCACTTTTCTCAAGAGGAATTTTGACAAAATCTGCCAACTGAATGACACAAAGAAAAAGAAAAAAATCCTTTCTAAGAGATATGTGAATGAATAATCAGTAGAAATTAACATCAGACTTTCCAAGATCACAACATTACAACAACATGAAGTGTTTACCTAATATTTTTCTATTTACCAATAGTACCATATTAGAAACTATTTATATCACAGGTATGTGTAAATTTTTCAGTGACACCTGTCAGTAGGAGAGATTGAAAGCTCTAAAAACCATTAAAGCTAATGTTGAATTGTTTTCACATTGAACTATCTATATGTACAACAAATTATGAATTTAGATAATTTTGAGATATGCATCTTATATTGGCTTGCTTATCTTTAGGGCTATTTGGTAAAAGAAACATTCCCAAAAATGATGATTTATAAGCTCAATAATTCATATATAATGAGATATAAAAATACAAGTAACCAAAATCTGTTATGTGGTAAGTCATCAATATACAAATCTGTAGGACATTATAATTAAAAAAAAATACATATCAGTATGAGCAATATAAACATAAACATATCACAGTTTTCATTCTTCTAAATAAAGAGAAGGTGCTATGAACTTCTTAGTTCCATAAATATTACATTATGGTTTTTCCTTGGGGATGCAGTTCTACTTGCTTAGAAAGTATGAGTTTTCGAACAAGGACAAAAGCACAGTATGGTATGATGATTGTTACTTGTATAAGTTATGGAGCTGTGTTATGATGATTGTTTTGTTTTGGGATGAATGTATGATATTAATGGGAAATTTATACAAATAGAAGGAACTTAGTTTCGGGAATACGTTAAATTTCACTTGAAATTTGGCTTTCTCCTGAAGAATTCAAGGATGCTCCAGTTTTCTTTGTAGATTTGTCTAGGAACAAAATTCAGGGATCCCTTATGTAATTTTTATCACCTAGACATCCTAGTCATACTCTACTCTTAAATAATATTTTCTGTTTCTATTAACAATGAGGATAAACAAAAGCTACCACCATAAATTGTGAAAAAATTCAGGAAAGAAGAACAAAAGAAGAGTAAGAGCAACCTGACGAGCTAATTGTTGGTGGTACAAAGCACCGGCAGACTCTTTAGTAACAGGAGAAATAATACCAATACTCAACATCCAATCTTGCATCTCTTGTTTGGAGCCCATTTCCTCATCATTTGATGCACCAGTTTGAGAGTTTGAGCCAGATAAGAGTTTCTGTCTCATCTTCTCTGCTAGCATCACCATCTCTTTGGCCTTACTCTGTTATAGAACATGATCATAAAATATTAGCTACTGATTAACTTAAGAAACTTTCACATTGAACAATTATCTTATACATGGTGCCATTGCAATATATGAAACAGGGTAATTGCAACCCAGTCTCCTCCCAATATAACACAAAAGTGTACATTATAACCTAATTTATCCAGACGTTTGCTTTTTCTCTCTTCCAAGTTTTGGGACAAAAACCTATGAATACAATCAATTGTCATTTTCCACCATTCTCAACAAGTCATATCAAACTTCTCTATCAGTCTATGAAGATTCAATACCATGTAAACGAAACAGACCTCAGGAACTGTCAAATTATGGTTATTTTGGCAAGTTTTCACAAAATCAAATCAAAAGAGAACAATAATAATTACCATAAGGGCATTCAAATCCTGAAAAGCATCCTGCAAGCTCTTATCAGTACTCTCCCACATCTCCTGCTCTTTCCTCAGTATTCCCGACACACCCACCATTCTCACCGTCCCTTCACTAGAATACAACCCGCTAGAACTCGGACCAGGCTGAGAATTGGAGACTGGACCAGAACCAGAGCTCGAAACGGCACTCTGACTCTCCCACGCCCTACCTCTCCAGCTCTCCCAGAACTTAGCCAGAAACGCGTCGATATCTCCCTTCCCACGCACTACTAAGGTAACCACCACCGATCTCGAACCCGCACCAGAACTTGAACCCAAACCGATGACCCGGCCATCGGATGAGACCGAGACCTGGAAGCGGACTCTCGGTGAGGACCACATGGCGCGGAGTGATTTCTTGGGAGAGAATATGTGCGTGATGGCGGCAAGAGGGATGGCTGAGGGCGAAGCGGCAGCGGCAATGGATTCCGGGAGCCATAGAAGACGGTGAGTTGTGAGAGAGAGGAGACCTGACTTGAGGATTGGGAAATTGGGGAGTTCTTCGCATTCAAGGTCGACTGAGGAGAGAAGGTAGGACTCGATTTCGTCCGGAAGGAGAACAGGTCGACCGCTTTCCGTTACCTGGGCCGGCGGGAGGCAGTTGGCGGCCATTGAATCAATGTTAGGTAAATCAAAATGAAAAAATGTGGGTGAATTAATTCAGGTACGTGATCGTCTTGGTGTTCATATTGTGGTTAGGCAAATTTTACTGAGCCCAGACCAGACCAGCTTCAGCCTTGAAGTGAAACATCATTGTTTTTCACAGACATATTAAGGTGTAATTGACTCTATTGTCACCGGAAAATAACAGATGTTTTTCTTTTTTTTTCAATAGTGATGGAAATATTATTATGATATGAGTAGTATATTGATAAAAGTAAAAGTATCTTTGTATTTATTTTGTATTTGGCAAAGTGGTAAACCTCCTCCAATCAAGATAATTGATTGTCTAATCATACATCATATTTTACTATTGGCTGCAAAATTCTTATTGCAAGTAAGATTAAATAAAAATGAATTTGAAAATTTAGACAATAAAATTATAACGTCTTCAAAAAATATATGACATTAAAAAAGTTTTCAAGGTCACTTTTGGAATTACATGAGATAAGTTTTTTTTTATTTTTCTTTGCTTACTCCAATAGTTAGTTTATGTAATAACTTATTTTTTATTTTATTATTAATATAGGGAAATTTTTAGTTATTTCGATGGAATTATTAGATTGGTCTCTCTTGTTTGTTGGAGCTTTTTTATTCATTTTTAGAGTCTAATTGTTTAGTTTTGATATAAGTATATTCTAAGCGCTTCGCTTGATGTAATGATTTGGACGCTTTCTTATCTGATTTGACTAGTTTATTTTCTAATTTTCATGAGGTATCTCTAGTTTATATATGCGTTTATGAATTAATTCTGCATGCACTTAAGATGGATTGTGAATTAGTTGTTAGTTTTCTATCATTTTCTAGTGATGTAAGACCAATTTTTAACAATTCAAAATTTACACCTATTGATTGTTAATTTTTGTTTTTAACCTATTGGATGTATGCTCTTCTTATTTTGCTATAGAAAAAGGTTTAATAAACTATTGGCTCTATAAATTCTAATATATATTTGTTATTGAAAATAAAGTTTACTTATTACAATATTTCCCCTTTAATTAACCTAAAAAATACGTTTTTCAGAATCTTGACAAGCATAAAAGTTCAAATCAGCGAAAGAAAAAAAAAATAAAGAGGCTGAGCAGAGTAAGACATGGAAGATTTTGAGAAAAAATTATCAATAGACGAATCAATGGAAGAAGATGGTACCCATGGCCATGCCACCTCCGCCTCTCATTCCTCAACAACCATCGTCCATTTGCTTCGTAAATTCCTCGCCCTTCAGCAGCGTCGGGCCGAAGCCTATTCCAATCTCAAAAGGTTTCTCTTATTATTCCCTTCTCATTTTTGTTTTTGTTGTTCTCTTTCTGAAGAATCGAACTCTTTTTGATACAGGGGATTTTCAGAGTATATGATTTCGGGAAATGAATTGGTTTATCAACAGCTTTGCAGTGACATTACAGTGGAGTTCAATAACTGCTCTAAACAAGTTGGTATCCATATTCAAATCCCATGTTTTCAAAATTACTTATGTAAATATAAATTCATATTCTGCATTTATTTTTGTTGAGAGGGTTTCTGTGTTTTTTTCTGAGTTCAGGTTATTGAAATTGAGTCCCTATTTAAGAATTCTGAGTACGATCGAGTTGATTTAGCTAAACTTTTGAGAGCTGTTCAAGAACAGGAAAAGCAGAAACTGAATTTGGTAACCATTGTCCCTTTTGCTTTTTTTTTTTTTTTCCACTGTTATTGTTATAATACATTCTTATAAGTTTCAGGGCTATTTTCTTTGTGGGTATAAATTTAGAACTCTGATACAAGCCACCCCTTTTCTGATTCTGTTATTTTGAGTGTAGTGAAATTTCGTTCAGAGAGGCATATCTTTTTTGCATCAGCATCACATTTTTGGTTTTGCTTTTGTATAGGTCCCTTTTCCTTATTGTTCATTCCCAGTGTATGCTGTGACCGAAAGGATTCTCTACAAAGAATTTATACTAAAAGATGAAAGCTTGTTTTTTTCTTTTTTTTGGTTACTATAGAGAGATTGCAAGCTGCTCATCATTCTATGTGCTTGAGAAGCGGATTATGGAGAAACTCTAGCATTTCAGAAAACTTGTTTTTGATGTTATTGTTAAAATTAAACCAACCTAGTCCTTCATTGGTGAAGAAAACTTCTGCGTTGAATAGTTTATTGAGGAACAATGAAAGTATCAAAAGACCAATATCGTTAAGCATGAAGGTCTTTTCTTATTTGCACCAGTGGTACCTTTGATTTGGGTTGTTCGATTCGAGCCAATCTCTGGTATTTCAAGTCAGTAAAAGGATTCTTTACTTTTTCTTGATATTATATGGAGTCAAACTCAAAAGTCAAGTCTTGAGTTATTTTAATGACTATTCTTCCTTTTCTGCTAGGATTGTTACTATTATTTCATGAATTCAAAGAAAAACTTTTGTTTGTATTTAAAAAAATATCATGGTGACAGATGATAATTGTTCATCTTATAGCTGTAGCAGTGTGATTTCTTTCTTTCAATTCTCTAAGATGATTCTGTACTCATCAACCAGACTTCTAGAATAGTAACTCGAATTTTCCAAGTTACTCTGTTGCTTGCTAACATTAAGTTCTTTTACTTTTAAAGACAGTCACATTACAGGTGCTTAAGAAGGCAGGTAGGCCGTCAGAACGTTTGGTGAGCCATGCAGATTGCAAATTTGAGAAACCAATGGAGCATGAGTGTGTGCATGTGCGTGAGATTACAGAAGCTGCTGGGACTGAAGAGGCAGAAGCAGATGCTAAGTATGATAAGGAACTAAAGGAAGCCATTAGAGGAGTACAGGATGCTGTGACTGCTATAAACGAGCATTTGGAAGAGGTCAGATATGAAATTGTGGCCCTTGAAACTGAGTGAAATCATTTCATTTTAACTCTCAATGAATAGGCATGATCATAGATGCCATACAAGCCTTGCAAAGATGTTAACAGCTTTAAAAAAAACCGTACAGTTAGCAAATTACTATAAAGATGGTATTTTTTTTGTGATTGTTGTGCCGTTCCATAGCCCATATTTGCTTGTTAAGATTTCACATGGTTTCTTTGTTAGCTCCCACATTAAACAGCCAATGATGGTTCATTGATCTCAGAAATGTATAAATAATTTTGAATAGTCAGATGAGCAATGAGCATCGGTTTCGATCCAATGTTTATTGGCAAAAATGATAAATATTAATATTATTTCAAATCACAATTAAACAAGCAGTTTGTGTACTTTTTATATCTCCATATATTATACTAATTGATGATACATCTACATTCTATACATACTAATTAAATATGAAATTTTTATGATGATAATATTCAATTTCAGGCAACATAAACCTTTGTTTTTCCTGCTGTTTTTCCTTAGCTCCTTGTTGTTTAAGGATTGTTTTTGCAAATAATTTGCAAATAATTTGCAATAGTACAAATTTAAATAAGTCATCATCGACAAACACTCTAGATATAAAGATATTTTGTATAACATAAAGGATACTTTAGTGAAAAGAACAACATAGCATTACAAAGGATAAAGTACAATAAATTGAAGGATCCAACTGTTAGAGGTGAAGGTGAAAAAGATACAACACGCAAGGAAAAGTTGATTTTCCTGTCCTAGAACAAATAATGATCTCTAAACTCCAAAAAAAATCACCTGTACATCTTTGCCTACTATGATACTATCAATATCATCGGTGCTACTTTCCACATAAATCGACTATTTTGTATTCAGCGTTCACCTCCTCCACGACCATTTACATAAATATTATCTAGTGGGGAACAACAGTGCCCGAAGGCCAGGAGGTTTAGGATAACTTCTTCTGCACAACAAGAAAACAAAATTGCTTGGCACGGACCTAGGCAGAAATAGCTGCGACTTCTTCCTCAACCTCGGATTCTGTTGCTGAGATCAAGGAGGCCGACTGAATCTTCCCAGCATGGTCCAACCGCATCAGAATAACCCCCCTTGAAGAGAAAATGCCAGTTACAAAAATAGTCAACATAACAAGAACACATAACAACTTCACAAGTTGGCACATTAATTATGGATTCACAGTTTACATGTGTCAATATTGATACATACAATTTTCTAACAATAATAATACAGATGGGCTGCTATGTTGATGAACAACGGTATCAAAGGAGAAAATAATGAGGGCAGTTCTTTAAGCCAATATTTAAGGATTCACAGTTTACAATAATTATGGATTCACAATAATTATGGATTCACAGTTTACATGTGTCAATATTTAAGGATCCACATTGCATAGTGTCTTTTCTAATGTCTTGGGAAAATAATGAGGGCAGTTCTTGAAGCCAAATATCACAAACATAGGTAAAGAAAAAGAAAAGCTTATTTGCATTTACCTTGCGTAGCGAGATTGTATAGAGACATCCCGCACCTTAATTCTGTTGACCGTACCGCTTTGACTTACTAAGACCACTTGTTCATCACTTTCACCATCCTCTGTTATTTGTTTTTTATAAAATACAAAATAAACTTACAGACTAGACCTTCCTTGACATCAATCAAATATCAACTGAAGAGATTACTCTTACCTGCCAATGAAAATCCAACCACAAAAACTGCTGCCAAGCGATCCTCTGCAGCAAACTGAAACAATGTGGTACACCCGTTAGAATAGAAGAAGAAATTTGGTCAGTCTTAAATAATAGATCCAAATCCTGTTGAAAGTACCTTGTATCCTATCAAACCCACTCTATTCAAAGGTGATGAACGAAATCTGCTCAATGGAACCCGCTTTCCATATCCACTCTCAGATATGAACAACAACCACGGACCCTTGAGGCCTTTAGGACTGTCGAATTAATAACAAATACAATTAAGATAATAAATCATAGTATCATAATATCATGGAAACTGGCATACTGAGATAAACTTTATTAGGATGAACCAAAAATTAACTAATTTTAGCTCGGCTAAATGGGTAACCATTCTATAGCATTAAATTTTTCATAAACATAACAGCAACATTAACTTTACATCTTCTATTCCTAACAGTCATACCCTCCCCTTCCCTCGGAACTCAAATACCCAAGTTACTTTTAGCTTCCCAAGTAATTTTAGCTCATCAAAAAAAATATTTTCAATAAGTCAGCAGGGCATGTCTAGGCATTATACATTGAAATTAAAGGCAACAAAATCATCTCAATCAATCAGGCCCCATTTATTATCCCCAACTATTTCCATCCTGCCTTGAAACATTCACCACATAGCCACAGGCTTGTGAAGGGAATGCATGTTTTACGCAACATTTTTTTGTAATGACATTGACATCCTACACGAAATAGTTATACCATAAACAAAATAGGTAATGACAGAAAAATGTATCCTCGAGCAAAGCAAAGACAGCCATCAACACAGGACTTTCTTTTCTCTCCAGAGTAATCTAGGTGAATGTATGGACCAAAAATGATAGCTCCAATTAAACCCATATAATTTAGTTAGATCCAATAAGGCAAGTTCTGGTATGTAGCGGCAAGGGTCCCTAAGTAGGTCTGACTTAGGCAGAGCTCTCAGGTTCAAATTCCAGCCACCATATTAAGACCCTGTTGTCTCCTGGGAACTGGCAGTGGGGCCCGCAGGGTATTTCCCTGTGGGATCAGTTGGGGTACTCCACGTGCCCATGGGTTTCAAAAAAAAAGAGGCAAATTCTAGTATTGCTCAAGCTGGTATGCTGCTAAGTGCTAACCAGTCGATAAACTTATCCAACACCATATTATCATTTAGAAAATTACTTGCTCTGAAGAGACACACTTTCCAAGTCTTTGCGCATCGCAGCAGGTATAATGTCCACACATGCCATCTTATCCCCTTTTTTAAGTCTCATGGCCACTGCACCCCTTGTATTTCTGCCTTGTGTTCGAATCTATTAAGACAAAATAGTAAAGGAATACAAACTTGTAACCATTAACACGGGTCATCAATGAGTTAAAAAAAATCAACAACAAAAATCATCTACCATTATTGTACTTTTGCAAACTTCCATAATAGAATAAGCAGAGAAAAACAATCAAGGTTAGAAAATGGCCGCATGGTTCTAGTTCTCAGTAACAACAGGGAATCAACTAAGTGAAATCTTAACATCATCTACTTTATCTGTCTTTTCTATAAGAGATGAATAAAAAACCAGAGGGAAGAATAATTATGATAATCCGAACTTTAGAGATAAAAAAAATGGCAATGTTTAAGACACTAATTGCATCCCATCTACTAATTGCATACTGCACACAGTAATATGAACATGAAATGACTTACGTTATCACATGCACTTAGAATGACCAATCCATTCATTGAAGCCATTGCAACGAGGTCATCGTTTGAGCAACAGCGAACCCATTTTAGCTCATCTCCAGGAACCTGTCCAGTTAATAGATCTGGATAAGCCAAAGAACAATCATGGAGAATTGAAAAAAAACAACCATGACTAGAACAGGAAGCAGGACAAACCAACTGAATTGCTATGATTCCTGTCGACCTGATAGTTGAGAAACTGCTCAAAGAAACTTTCTTGATATATCCATTTGCTGAAAGCATCAGTAAGAACTGATCTTCAGAAAACTCACTGACAGGAATAACCGATGTAATTCTTTCACCATCAGACAAAGATAGGATCTGCATCCAGCCAAAGTGACAAGTTAATTTAATAATATCAGGAAAGCAACACATACAAAAAGTTATAAGGTGAATACCTGAACCAATGGAGTTCCAGCAGCTGTCCTAGTGCATTCTGGAATTTTATATGCACGAGCTGAGTATACTGTTCCCTTATCACTACAAAAATTATTTGATGTAAAACATCTAGGTTACCAAGATATTATGATATAGAAAGATTACAAAATTTAAAAAGGGAATCAATATAGGCCAAATTGACATAAATAAATAAATAGCCAAGAAGTAACTCAAAATACCTGAAGTACAGGACATGGTCATGTGCACGACAAACAATAAAATCTGACATGGTATCATTTACCCTCAATTTTCCAACAGATTTACCAATTGTTCCTCGATTTTGGAGATTAAAAGTGTTAGGCTTCATTCGCTTGACATAACCTTTCTCACTGAAGCCCTAAACACATACAGACAAAAAAAAAAGGAAAAGAAAAATCCCATAAATTTTATATAAATAATAAGGCATAATATTTTAAAAGGAACAAAAAATGGGGAGATAGGGTCGTCAAATTTTGATTTTCTTATTTATACCAGTAACATTTCTTCATTGGGAATGACATCTATGTCATCAAGTTGACCACCATCTGAGTCTTCTATCATTGATCGCCTTGGATTGGAAAACTTGTTCTTCAACTCAATTGCTTCTTTTTCAATTATCTAAAACAACAACAGCAAGAAATTTTAGTAGTGCCTCTGTTTATCACACAGAAGTTGATGGAAACATAAGACCAGTTTCTCAATACAAGGTATAATCTTGCTTGAACATACTCAAATATGGAAGGAAGATTATAAAAAAGAGATTTTGAAACCACGCTTCAAACAACAATCGCACAACAGTTCTACCAAATGATCGACAATAAAATGATAAGGTTACACATGAAAAGAAGGGTGAAAACAAGTCCATGAGAGAATTGTTTGTCAAAATGTTCCATTAATATTCCATCAAAAAAATCTGATTCTTTATATGTAACAAGTGCGGCAAAATTTATTTGTGGCTTGAATAGTAAATATATACCTCTAACATATTCTTCTTGCTTGACAAAAGTTCCTCTAATTTTGAAATTTGCTCCCTTAAGGATTCACTTTCATTGATAAACTTTTTCCTCTGCAAAGAATTACATTTATTAGTATAAAGTCCTTGCAAAGGATGACTAAGAGACTTAAGAATCCGAACAGAGAACAGATCCACTCTGTCACAACTAATTTGTACCTCAAGAAGTGTAAGTCTTCTTAGATTTATGTCTAATATAGCTTCAGCTTGTTTATCAGAAAGATTATACTCTGCAGTAAAAATTAATATATAAGATTAATTCAACAGCATAAAGTTCCAAAATAAACAGTAATAACAACTGAAGAAAGAATAGACACAGGAGGCTGAAGCATATTTAAAGATTTGCACATTACTTGGTAATGCTTTAATTCAGATGGTCAACTTGATGGACGTTGGCATGGTAACAGATATTACTCTTACAATTTTGTAAGTTGCTATAAATTTTCTTTGACGTTAATCATAGAATGAAGTACTGAATATGGTATTAGTTTCAGTATGAGTACAATATACTTGGTTTTTATTTCAAAAAACTTGCACTAGGCAAGGTAAGCTGATATTTTAATATATCTGATCATAGATTCTGCACAATAGGTTCAACAGTATTGAAACCAGTATGTAATTGAATTATATCGTTCCTTATAATTTTATTTATGCTTCACCAAGTCCTATAAAAATATAACTCCAGGCAAAACTTTCTGTACCTCAAATTCAATCTATTGATTCTACAAACAGCCTAAATAAGTTCATGGAAATTAAGGGAAAGCCATCAATAATTATCTCTTAAAATTAATTTACCCAATTTATACATATGAAATGTAAGAGCATGGAAAGCTTACCATTTTTTAGACCAGCTGTTGCAACTGCATTGCTTGAAGATTCTCTTATTATACGAATTACACCATCCAAATTATCAAGCCCCACAACAATACCCTATGAGCATATTCATCAAAACAGTGAGAATAACTCATTTTCTCATAACTTTGTATGCAATCCAAGACAAAATTACAACTCCTATTTCAAAAATAATTCAACACTGAACAATTGAACATTTTGCAGCAAATAAATAGGAAAAAGAAAATGTATATAACCGGAACGAAAATATAGATGAACAGTACTCGTAGAAAGAAGATTGAGTCAAAATTAAGCTTCTAACTCTTATGAAGATAGACATGAGTGCAAACACATTGATTCGAAAATATTCCATAAAAATATTTCAGTAAGATATTTAACCAAAAGCATCACTTATTATAGCAAAATAATGGCAACTATTCACTAAAAACTGAGCTAATGTTATCATACCGCAACAATGTGTCTTCTCTCCTGTGCTTGGTTAAGCTTGAACCTAGCACGCCTCTCAACAATAGAGCATCTGAAGTCTAAGAATGTCTGTAGATAATATAAAAAAAAAAATCTTAACCAGACCAAAGACATAACATACACTTGTGTAAAGATAAACAAAAGCACAGCTACTAAGCTAGATATCTGCAAGGCAATATGGCTGGGAGCTCATGATTGGAGAAAAAGCTTTTAAGTATCATTATCAGTATGGTTTTGAGCATCTTTCAATACTCAAATATGCATTCCAGCACAATATTTTGATATATACTATTTATAGAGAAAAAAAGCACGCAAGCACAATACAAGCAGTTTTCGAGCAATTGCAATATAGGCTTTCTGCCTGTACAGAACAATGCTAAAAAAACTATGACTCAGCACACACACTACAAGCAATTCTCAACAAATTTTTTTCCCTAATGATTAGCAACAGCAATATAGGGCTTTACAGGATCCATCCATCAATAGACAATTTATTTCTCCACAGACCAATGCAAGTATATCACCTTTCAATAAACTCAACAGGATCCAACAATAAAGGGTAAACACATCAAAGGCCTTTTATTTTGCACCAAATCAATATATAAGAAATAGCACATTTTTTTTCATTATTAATATGTTTTATTTCCTAGAAAAAGAGTAATGAAAAAAGTGAGACAAGGTCCAAGAACCTATTATGCAAACAAATTTTGAACTAGTTGTTACATAGAATATTACAACTTTTATGGCCGTAACAAACAAATTCTACGAAAATATAGTTTAAATCCAGAAGGTCAAACTTGTCATACAGAAATAAATAAATTTCAAACAGGGCATATATGATCTAACAAGGTCTTTAATGATAATTCACAAATTATTTTTCAATACCAGCAGCAAAACATAACAACATTAAGAATAAGATGGAAAACTAGGTGAGGAACCACAAACTTTATATTAAGAACCCATGACACAATCTTGGATACCATAACTGACAGACTGAATGTCACTTTGAAGATGTTGCTCCTTTAAAGCATTTCATATCAACTGCATCCACTTGCCTTTTACTATCTCTCTCAGACTCAGTTACTTTCTCAGGAACATTTGACGGATGTTAAAGTCTAAAATATGTAAAGTTGATGGACTAAATGATACAAATATAATTATTAGGTAAGTAGTCACCTCCAGCAATTCCTTTAGACCCATTCGTCTAGGTTGTCCATTGAGAATACTGCAGAAATATAAACAGTGAAAAAAAACTGAGTAAATGAATTCAACGAGCCATTCATGCAGAGAAATGGAGAAATGGGTAGGCTTTTTTATTATAAAAAGAAAAGATGTAAAAGTAGCTGTATTAGAAAGGATGTGAAAATACATCCTTTTGAAAAAGTCACAAGCACAACAAGATTCCTCAGGTTACGTCAGGCAAAAAATTTAACTGAACTATTATATGCCACAACAATTATTCTCACTACAGGCTAAAACAGTTACGCAAACACCTAATAAAAAGCTCAATTCCCATCATTACTGTTGTGTCCCATTTCAATTTATTTCAATCCTTCATCTTAAATTAAATAAAATGAAACAACATAACTCCAAAATCAAGTATTATACAGGAATCCAATACCATTGAAGTATCTGAGGTGACTTACAGCCGATATTCTAATTTAACAAGAGGACAAAAACCTAAATTCTTAGTCATATTTCAATAGTCACAAAGAAAGAACTCACCCCACCATGTTACAGCTAAAACCTGATTGAAGAGATGTAAGCCGGAAGAGATTGTTTAGAACAATTGAAGGGTCTGATCCCCGTTTGAGCTGATACAAACGAATTTCGAAACTTTCAACAATAGAATCTTTCTTAAATATAGCTTTTATGTTGTTGAAAAGGAAAACAATACAGCACCAACAGCTCTTCTCACCTCAATAACAATGCGCATTCCAGTTCGATCACTTTCATCCCTGATATCACTTATGCCATCTATATTCTGTTATGGAAAGAGATCAAAAGATATATTAACTAGCTAAAAAAAGTAATTATGTCAAAAATGACTATTTACACTATAAAACTGTAAGCCATGAGTAATGTCAAAGGAGCACTGTTTCTTAAAAATTCGATATCCATTTTATCTACTTGCCATAAATCTCTAGCTTAAGAAATATATTTATTTATTTATTTATTTTGAAATATATGTATATATTGGCTGATTTATTTGACCAGGAGACCTCCCAGTGGATTGTAGGGATTGTAGGGATTCTAACCTTCAAACAAATGCCTAGAACCACTTTCTGACATTCCTTACCACTAGACCACCCGTTGGGGTTTCTAGCTTAAGAAATATATAGTGAATGGAGATAGGCAAGGGAATCATACCCATCACTCCATGAGAGATAGATTACCACCAAAACAAAATAACATTAACAATAAATTTTGTTTCTTTTCAAAAAACATTAGCAATGAAAAAAGATAACAGAGTAAAAGCAGCTAAAGATTCAATGAATAGCAAACAAAAGATTAATCACTGAACTTTAGAAAGCAAACAATCAATTATTTACAGCAAGAAGCTTGAATGGTGGTAGGAATTTCATGCACTTCACACAGAGATATGGAAGGAAGAACTCAGTGGAAACTGTACATCAAACCAGGAATTCGAGAGTCTAGTGTCTCCCAAAGGATTACAATAACCTGACAAATTACTGAATAAAATGCATGTACCCTCCTCAACCCCACCCTGGGTGTCTTGTTCCCACTAACCAAAACAGTAAAGAGATTTTGTCCTCAAGCTAACAGTCAATCACAGGTTCCTCACCAATACAAAATCCTAGCCAATTCTCTGCTGAAATGGCGTCAATAGTGGTTGACTTGGATTTGTGTCCAACTACGTGCGTATGTGTAAGCAATTGGAGGCCATTCAAATTGCTACCAAACCTCCAACAAAAAATATATATGTGTCAACATCTAAAATTTCACACAAATAAGATTACCTTATTTTCCACAAGTTCAGCTATCTTTTCCACAAGAGCAGATTTGTTGGTTTGGTAAGGTATCTGCATCATTCACATCAACGAAATGGCCATTTATTTTTTTATAAGAATCAAAAACTTAACTAAAATTTAAGAAACGAAAAAATATACTCAAGGACTAAAAATTCACAGGAATAAAAACAATAAATGTTAATATCCATGGCCAAACCAGACAAATCACAAAAAGCAGTTACCTCTTTTATGATAATTGCAGTTCTCTTTGTCCTAGAATCAAGCAATTCAACATCAGTTTTTCCTCTGACCACAACCCGGCCTCGCCCAGTTCGGTATGCCTCTAAGATGCTTAACAGAGTAAACATACATTAAAACATAAAAAAGAATGCAACTCGTAAGAAAATAATAACTAAATTGCTATGGTCAGAATATTTTTATGTAAAATTAATATAAGCACAAATATTACATATCTAACTTACCCAATATTGCCCATGATCAGCCCTCCAGTTGGAAAGTCAGGTCCAGGCATGTATTCTAACAATTCTTGCAGCTATCAAAAAGTGAAACCAAATGCTAAAGGTCAAATTTTGTGCTTCTAAATGCTTTGATGTATGCTTTGAGATGAGACAATTATTTCCTTAGTACAAGGTAACATCTCTAAAATATTGTTAGATGGCCTTCAAAGTCTTAATCTAACTATTTTTATATTAAGAAAATGTATTTAATATTTTATGATAAGCCACCATCTTAAGCTACAGCCACTGGTGCCAATTGGTATTTGGTGCTGAAAAGTAGTGCTTTAAACACAGTTTTAAAGATCCCAATAGCGACCAATATTTCACTACACCCCACAAGGAGGAGTATAGTGAAATATTGTATCTATAAATGGTTGTTGCTCACATGCAGTCTATTTTAATATTGCAACATACCTATTAAGAAAATGCTGCTACGTAATACCATCAAATTGAATGCATCCATTACTACTAACAAAAGAAAATTACATTTCTCAGTTTTGGTATATTTGAAAAAGACTACCCTTATCAAGCTATTTAATAAAGGTGTTTCTGTGAGAATAGCTTGTTGCAACTATTTTGTGAGCCACATCCACTGAAAACATTTGCATGAAAATTAGTTTAACAGCTAGTGAATTATGTAAGCAGAACTCAAATATACTGTTACTTACTGTAGCTTCTGGATTTTGAATCAACACACATAGAACGTCAACCAACTCCCCAAGATTGTGAGGAGGAATATTGGTCGCCATGCCAACCTGAAATTAATTTGACCTAAGAATGAATTAAAAATAGACAATGCAAAGGAAAACTAAAATTGACAGCACTTTTTAGTTAGTATATAAGATAGATATGATTAGTACAACTGGAACATGACTACGGTAAAGGATGACAATGGATCATCTTAAAAACCATTCTGTAAACTATATAAGATTATTGAATAAGAGAAAATTACCGCAATCCCAGAAGATCCATTTAACAATAAAGTTGGAAGTCGGGCAGGAAGAAGTGAAGGTTCTTTTTGTGAATTATCAAAATTTGGAACAAAATCAACCTGTAAAAAATAAACATTCATGATTGAATATGACAGAAAATAGATTGATATGCTTACGTGAAAGTAATTAAAGAGTGAAACTCACTGTATCAAGTTCTAAATCCACCAGTAACATTGCTTCCGTGAGTGGCTGCAAAACAAGTAAAAGCCTACCGCTTATAATCATAGATGTCAACAGTAATCTCAAAAACCAAATTATAAGTGTATTCTATCAGATATAGTACCACATCAAGATAATGTACCACAAGAAAAGAAAGAAAAGCTGCTGACAACAGCAACAAGAATAATGATTTTTACTTGAAATTCAAACAACAGTGAGAAAGCAGAGTGGAGGACAGAGTTCCAAATTCATAGATTTCTTTTTCTTCATATTGAGCACTTATTACACATAACGCGTCAAGACAAACTAATATAACAAACATACATCTAATCTGCACTCTGTGTAACGCATTGCAGCAGCTGGATCAGCATCGATTGAACCAAAATTGCCATGCCCTTGAATAAGTGGGGACCGTAAGGAAAAATCCTGGAGAAGTAACAATTCAAGTACTTATAATGAATTAATCAATTCTATAAAAGAGCAATATAAAGAATGAGAAGAAGTGAACTGGAGCACCCTATACACACTTTAAATAAATCAAGGAAAATTATCAAAGGAAAAGAAAAAAAGTGAACTGAAGCATTGTCACAAGGGCTATATAATAACCTGAATGGACTGAATCAAATGCATATGGCTCTTCTAGTCTAACACCTACATTTCACATAAATAAACAAATAAATAATTGAACAATTACCTGAGCCATTCGCACTAAAGAATCATACACAGCAGTATCTCCATGCGGGTGAAATTTACCTAAAACCTGCAAAGAGATACATGTTAGCTGCATCTAATGCAGAGAAAAGGTAGATAAAACACTACACTATTCTAATGGGAAACAGTAAGAGTCCGTGTTGAGGTTTTCAGATAGAATATCATAGATTGTGAACCTCTCCAACAACTCTAGCACATTTCTTGAATGGTTTCTTTGATGCAAGTCCCAATTCATGCATTGCATACCTGTAGTTTAACATATTAGAATACAGCTGAGAACAGTAAGTACAACAAACACACACAACTATTTACAGACCAACACACAGAAATAACTCACAGTATCCGGCGGTGAACAGGCTTCAAACCGTCACGAATATCCGGCAAAGCCCGGCCGAGCAAAACCGACATAGCGTAAGCCATATATGCCTCAGTAGCCTCCTTGTGGAGCTCAGTGGGCACAATCCTGCCATCATTTCCAGTTCCCTCCTTCACCAGAACGCTGCCGTTACCATTGGAGCCCTCGGACCCGGAAGAATCTGTGGCGGGCTCGTCCCTCTGACGGGACTTGATGGAGCGGACTTTCCGTGAGGGAGGAACGGTGGAGAGGAATCGGAAGTCCGGGAGGGTGCGGCGGAGCCTTAAAAAGTGAGTAGAAGAGGATAAGGCGGGAGAAGCAAGACGGCAGCGGAGGAGGGAAGAGAAGCGGAGGCCGGAGGTGAAAGCCATTGTTGGGGAAAGCGGTGAGGGCGGTAGTGGTAGTGGGGTTTTGGCGGAGAACGGTATCATAGGAGGGTGAGAGAGAGGAATCCCATTCGGGTCTCTCTTTTATTTTTTCTTTTTTAATAATAGTTGTTGTTAATATCCATGTCTGAAACTGAAACGGCTAAAACCCTTTTGTGAAAATTAAAAATAAAAAAGTATAACCCTAGGAAGGACAGTAAAAAAAAACAATGAGAGAGACGGGGAAATTGGATAGGCTTCACTTTGTTTAGTTTGGGCGCCAAAACTTAGTTGCATTATTATTTTATTAAGTTATTTTCAATGTATGTTTAATTCTTATTTAGTTTAGTTTTTTTTTTATAGTAATAATATTTAATTAATATTTATAGTAATTTTATTTTGTAAGTACTTATTAAGTTATTATTTATGTTTTTTTATTGGCATATTTAAATTAATTTTTAACTAAAAAATTAAAATTTAATTACCTGAACATTATCACGTATAATGGTCAGGTACGTACAAAAATTACAAAATTATAACTTAAGTACTATTACCATTAAAAATTAGAACTAAGTATTAATTTACAATCAAAAATTAAATTTAAAAATTTATATCGCAAATTACTCTATTTTATTTTTAATTTTTTTTGCTACATTTATTTCTAAAATATGAGGATAATTTTTTTAATCAAATAGCAAGGGGTTCGTTTGGGTATATTGTATAAGGGTCGTATTGTATTAAATAATAAACAACACTATATTTTGATAAAATAATGTATTGTATCAATTATTATGACCAAAATTTTTAATACTATGAAAATATATTATTTAATACATAACAAATTATTTGTATTGACTTGCATTATAATATTTACAAAAGATTCGAGGTCAATCCCAATCTCTGACCTAGATTTGGGCTCGAGACCCGGATCCAGACCCAGACTCCAAACTTGGAACCCAGCCCGACCTATAATCGATGTTGGGATCTAGTTTATTGAAAATATAAATTTTGCACAATCTATTAATACAAATCAATACTAGACATAGTATTGTATTAAATAATACTAATGCAATACAATCTATCAAACAAGCTTTTACTGAATAAAAGTTCAGCAAGAGTATCATTCTTACTGAAAGTATAATTTTTTTTAAATAATAATCTTAATATGAACAAGAATCACGAATAACACAATATACAATCTTATTCGTAAAACATTTAGCAAAACAAATTTTGACATAATTTAAAGAAGCTAATATAAACTTACAATTACTCACAAAAAATCAAATGAAGATGCCATATTTAGCACATTTTGAATTGTTTGTACAGTAACTAAACAATCATTTCAACAATAAAATTTTGCAAGTGCTTAATTAATTTAAGGCCTCTTTAATTAGGACTGTGCATATAATTTACAATTTGTAGTTTCAAACTCTAACCAATATGAACCAAATGAATTTAGTGTCTGTTGACTGGATTTTTAGCCAACCGACGCGGAGTTGAATAAATGAGATTTAAACCAAAATCACAATAATAAATGCAATTAATAATGCCGAAATTCGTAATAAATGTAAATAAAAGACACCAGAATTTAAAGAAGTTCGGCCCCGGAAGTCGGTAATAGCCTACTCCCCTTGAGTTTTATTGATCTGAGTTGCAATAGTCAAGAACAGGCTCTTGATTGCAAAGAATGAGAAATCTTTTCTTTTCTAAGTGTTTCAGATTGTGGATCCCCTTCCCATGTCATGGGTGACCCCTTATATAGGGGAGGGGGTCGGTGCTTCTCGCTTCAGGAGACGCGACCAACGCGGAGTTATCTCAACCGTCTCCTTGATTTTCGGAGGCGGTTGGAGTCTGATATTTAGGATAATATCCCGCTATTTTCGTGGGTTGACAACTGTCTTTGAGCCTTTCGCGGGATTTGAACATTTGAAGGAGTCACTGATGACAAGGGTCCCTTATGGGTGTGACATGGTCTCAACCACCTTTGAGGATTAAGCCCATACTTGGGAACACCCTCGAGACTCTCGCTGAGGGGGGGGTGACCACCATCATAGTTAGATGACTCCCCCATGATCCAACTTGAGAGAGGGGGGGGGGTTGCCCCTTAAACCCAGATTGGACCCCCCCCCAAAACCCAAGTTTTCTTTTGGGGGGAGAAGAACAACCACCCAAGTTAAGGGGGCATCTCAACGGTCATGACTTTACACCTTCTTTATTAATTTAGTCCCGGTATTTTTGTGCCACGCGGTGCTATTCTTGACACGTCATCGTCGTCAAAATTTGGGTAAACATTTACCCCCCAAGTTTCTAGCGGTATGACCATACGGTAGGAACTTTCTTGTGTTGTTCGGGTCTTACTTCTGTTGTTGACGGCTTGGCACAGCGGCACCAAAAATACTACGCCTATACTAAAATTACATTCCAAAAACCCAAAAATATTTTACCCAACCGTTACTTTTTTCACATTTAACAACATATCCCAATGATAATTTTTCCCTTTACAAGCAAAATTAAATTACAAAAAAAAATATTTTCAAAAGAAATAATCTAAATATTTACAAAGAAAAAATTATAATAATCCTTGGAAGCTTTAAGGTTTCCATCTTCATAGTGGGTAGGCTATCCACACTTCCTCTTGCAAACTTCTTACTTGAAATTTAAAATTTGATGAAATTTTTAGCACTTTTTTTTGGTAGTTTTCTCCATGGCCGGAAATGGCATTGAATCCTTGGGATTTTTGAGTTTTTTATAAAGTGTGAGTGTTTGACGATTGGATTTTGTAGCATAGGCTATGGTAATGTGTTTTTGGCTCTGGTCTAATGTAATTGGGTGAGAAAATGAATAACTTTGAAACTTTTGGGTGATTGTGTTCTTGAATATTGAAGAACATTATGAACATGCAAAATTTCAAATTCCCTCCATTTTCCCAACTTTATTTTCATGAAATTGGTAAAAAGGTACTTGTGGAGGTGTGATAAACTTGGATGATTTGTAGGCTTGAACACACTTTGTTGACCATCAACCGCCACACCCTATGAAGGGTCGGGGGTGTACCCCGAGCTTGGACCCTTGGGGGTCGAGGTGGTACCCCTAGCTTGGACCCTTGAGGGTCGAGGGGGTACCCCTAGCTTGGACCCTTAGGGGTCGGGGTGGTACCCCTAGCTTGGACCCTTGAGGATCGGGGTGGTACCCCTAGCTTGGACCCTTGAGGGTCGGGGGGTACCCCTAGCTTGGACCCTTGAGGGTCAGGGGTGGTGCCCTTAGCTTGGACCCTAAGGGTCGGGGGGTACCCCAAGCTTGGACCCTTGGGGGTCGGGGGGGTACCCCTAGCTTGGACCCTTGAGGGTCGGGGGTTACCCGTAGCTTGGACCCTTGAGGGTCGGGGGGTACCCCTAACTTCCTGAGGGTCGGGGGGTACCCCTAGCTTGGACCCTTGGGGGGTCGGGGGGTACCCCTAGCTTGGACCCTTGAGGTTCGGGGGTACCCCTTGTTGGGTTTTATGCCCTAAATAAAACTCATTACAATCTGATTAGTTATCAATTTAGAAGTGAAGCATGTTTACATGTATGTTACATGTTTATGGTTTAATACATATATTTGATATATGCACAAAATTAGTTAAATCCAAAACATATAGTTATTCACAATTACAGTATCGTCAATACAGTGGAATGTGATTGTGATTATATGATTCAAAAGTTTTGGTCCCTGTTCATCAGTGTTTTGGATTTACACTGATGTGATAATCAGCGATGAAGTATACTTACACTTGGAGTAAGTGTTATGTTCTTTCCAGAACATTGGTAAAGTATACTGGTTTCGAATGCATGGAGTATGCATTGGACTGGACCGATATTGAACTTGGTTAAAGATATTGTAAACTTACCGTTGTATCTTTCCAAGTCAATGTCAGAAGTTGATCTTAGATTAAGAGAATCTAAATCCTGATATGCTTAGGCTCAATTTCAGGAGTGCTATTCTTGTTCTTTGATTTATTAGTTAAAGCCTGTTTTGAGTCAGGATAATACATATATTTTGGGAACATGATAGCATAACTGAATAGGGAGTGCTAAACATAAATATGGAAATCTATAGCTTCTACTGGTGTATAGAAGTAAAGTGATGATTCCTTTTGAGCTTAGTTGAATAGAAGTAAATGGATGAGCTCTTGTTTCAGTGACTATTTATTAGATCACTAAAACATCATTTACAGGTAACTAAGTGTTCAAATGGGCAAAATACATTGAGGGGTGTAAACGGTAAATTAGTCCCGTCTCGATGTAAATCATCTATATAGAGGATCTCTAAATCACATTAAGATTATAACAATGGTTAAATGAGATAGCATATTGATATCGTGAAACATATGATATGCTCTATATAAGTCCGAGGTGCAATTCCAAGTTCTAAGAGTGGATTCAACGAGGAATTAATAAGTTAGGGATTTACTTGGTAAATCGGTTCAACTTATTGGAAGCTCGAATATAGATCCATGGTCCCCATTCTAGTTGAGACTATCTGTTTGTAAGACTCTATAATTGATTTATGATTAATCAATTATAATTCTAAAAGTTAGACTATGTCTAATTTGTGAATTCTCACAGTTTAGGGATGAAATCGTAAATAAGAGGGTTTCTAGGTTTAATTATTAATTATGAGACTTTGCATGTCTGAATTAATAATTAATTTTAAATGGAAATATTATTTAATAATCTATTTTAGTTATTAAATAATTGGTTTTGGCATTTAAATGATTAGAATTGGAAAAATGACATTTTTGGAGAAATAGAAATAAAATTGAGGAAACTGCAAAATCAATGTGAGGCCCTTTTCACACCATGGCCGGCCACATGATTACCTTTTCCCAATTATTATTTTTCAATTTAATTTGTCATTTAATTGCTAATCAAAGCCTAGCCTAAATAGGAAAGTGGTGAATCACACTAAATAAAGCAGTTATTCTATTACACAGTAAAAGAGGAAACTGTTTATTTGGAAAGTTGTGGTCTTCTCTTTTCCTATATATAGCAGCCCCTCTCTTCTCTTTGCATGCATATGTGTTGCTTGAGAAACTTTGCTCTGCAAAGTGTATCACACGAAAATAAGAGAGAAAAATAAAGAGAGATTTCGAAATTCCCTAGTGAGAGAGAAGTGCCCACTCACATCATTCAGTATCTCATCATAGTTTGGAAGACTGTGAAGGATCACATCCAGGCGAAGAGAACTTTCGGGCTCGGATCTTGATTATACTCGCTACGGACGGGGAATCAAGGGTTAGAGATCTGAGTGGAAGGAGACATAAATTTCGCTGCAATCACTGTAAGTTATTCTTAACTTTTATGTGTTTAATTCATCGTTTTAGAAGTTCAATATTAGGTTGTTAAATCAACATACTTGCAATAGATCTAAGATCCTGGATAAATATAATACCAACACCCCTATCTTGGACCCTTGGGGGGTCGGGGGGTACCCCTAACTTGGACCCTTGAGGGTCGGGGTGGTACCCCTAGCTTGGACCCTTGAGGGTCGGGGTGGTACCCCTAGCTTGGACCCTTAAGGATCGGGGTGGTACCCCTAGCTTGGACCCTTAAGGGTCTATGAATGTCATAGATGTATGCTTTCTTTTTTACTTTGAAGCTATGTGACTCTATTACTATGTGCTACTATGTGTTAACTTGTCTGGCATGTACCACACTATGCGTAAGCATTTTTTTTATAGTTAACCATGTACAACATGTAAGTTGCTCAAGACATTGAGCAATGCACAAACACTTTAGAATTTGAAGAGAAAGTTTCAAAATTGTAAAATCTATTTAAGTTAGTGTGTTTTATGCTTACTAGTCCATGTATGAGTGTGGTTGCCCCCCAAGTGACTAGGTAGGTTCACCTCTTGATCACTTGTTAAGTAATCAGGGCTTTCACATAAGAACCGTTATTCTCACGGGTTTGCCACTATAATTTCATACACTCTTGACCTTAGTTAGGCTTGTAATTTGATTCAATAACAATCATACAAGCTGCGTCGTTATATGAAAAATAACTTGCAATTTTTCTTGATGAATAAAATTGGCAAATATGCCTTATTACATCAAAAGTGGGCAATTTGTGCCTTTACATTATCAAACTTTGTTGGTAGGTATGACGACCAGCTATGAAAATACACTTTGCGGGTACACCAACCAGCCTAAGTCATTGTTGAAAAGCAACTTATATTGGTAGTACTTTTGTAGGTGCTCTGCATTTTAATGGCAAGACACTAGTACTAGCTTTGTGTTGGCACCATAACATGCTAACTTGTATATTCCAGGTGGGATGATCCCAACTACTCCATACTCGATGGTAATTCACCCTTTGGCAAGATGATGGGTTATCATACCCATAGGTAAGGACAAGGGGAATGTCGCACGTGGCTGAAGATTGAATCAATTAGAAGGACATAGTCATTCATGATGATGCTTTGTTTGGCTTTTTGTTGTTAAAGTTGTTTCCACCATTATCGTTGTTGGTCCTCTTTCCATTGTTAAAGCCATTTTTATTATTACTCTCCTGACTATGGGAGCCTTGGCCACTAGTGCTTGCCCCGTTCTTGTTTTCCTTAGCCTGGTTGAGGCCTTTGGCGTTCCACTCAGCCTCTTCTAGTTTAATGAACTCATCAGCTCTATCAAGGAAGTCTCTCATAGTATGGGTTGGTTTCCGCCTTGTATCCTTCCACAACCGACTTCCCACCAGAATGCCCCCCATGATGGCGGCCCGCTTGCCATCATCGCTCAGATTTTTTACTTTGGTTGACTCCTGCATAAAGCGTTGAATGTAGTCTTTTAGTGGCTGATCGGACTTCTCGGTGGCGACCAAGTCACCCAACTCCGCGTATCCGTTCTGCCGAAGAGAATTGGGTGTAGAATAACCCTTCAAACTCATCCCAATAAGTGATTCTTCCTGGGGGTAGTTTAGTAAACCATTGTTGCGCCGTGTCAGTGAGGGTAGCAGGGAAAATTTGACACCTAAGGTCATCCATGATTCCTTGAAGGTCCATTTGGATTTTGAAGTTCTCCACATGAGTTAGTGGGTCTTCACTACCTGTGTACTTGCAAGTGGGCATCTTGAACTTTGCTGGAATGGGGAGGTCATTAATCATTTGGGAGAAGGCAGACCCTCTCCTCCTTTCCAGATCCAAGTCAGTGGGTTTTGGTGCGGTAAGGTCCTTGACCAATTGGGTTAACTCGTCCAACCGAGCCTGGATCACCGGATCTGTGGCTGTTTGAGCAATATTGGCACCAACATTCGCTTGGTCCCTTTGGTCTGGCTCAGGTGGGTTCACTATGTTGGAACCACGATTGTCTCTATTTCTGTTTAGGGCGTCCCGCAGGTCTCTACCCCCTCGGGGGCCTACCCGTTCAAAATCGACCTCGTTTCGGGCCTTCCTCCAGCGTTCTGACTATCAGCCCTTCCATCAGCTGGGGGTGGTACTTGGTCATTCCTACCCTTTTGGGGTGGATCTTCAGGTTGATGTTGCCTATTAGGGGCAGACGACCCTCTGGCTTGATAACCCCTCATCATCACCATAACCGTCAGGGTAGTTTGGATGGTAGTCACTGTTGAGCTCAGGGTCTTCTCTTCTCCCTCTGGACCTACTATTTCTTGGGCGATCATTGCCATCTCGTGGTTGGCCACGTTGATCGCGGGGTTGCCACTCCCTACGTTGGGGTGTCTTCCCACTATTTCTGCGACGATCACTATTATTGTTTCTAGATCCACCACTCCGCCTTAGACGGACATTGTGGGAGTCATCGCGTCCCATATGATGATCGGGTAGGACTTGCTCATTAGCCGGGGGTGGTCGATTATTATTGCGGGGAACCCTGTTGGAGGGGTGACTCCTAGTCTTTTCTTGGTTCCTTGGGCGCTCTTCAGGTCCATAGACCACCCTCTCCCTCTGGTTCCTTGGGGTAGGGACCTTCCGAGGGTAGGTTTGAGGTATCTGTTGATTGTTGGCATCAGTACCTATCCCTTGAGTGTTTTGGTTGAAGTAGCTTCGTATTAAGTCGGCAACCTCTTGGGTGCGACGATCTTGGTCGTCTTGGCGCCTCCTCATCTCACGAGCATGATCTTCCAGCCAAGATTGGAATTCTCTCCTTTGATTAGCAAGACTTTCAGTCAGGGCCTCTCGAGCTTGATTTTGCTCTTGGTGCACAGTTTGAAACTGGCCTTGCATCTGGCCTATCGCGTCTCGCAGTTGATCCATCTCGGGGTCAATTCCCTCGATGTCAACATGGGGTTCATTCTGGGGCGTAAAGATGCCTGGGCCGCGACCAATCTGAGCTTGGTCCGCACCGTCAGTAGGTGGGACAAAATTTCTAGTATTACCTCTTCCGGTGGCGCCATCAGTAGCGCCGCCTCCTGCGGCAGTGGCATTGGTGGTACGCCCTGTAGTTGTCTGTCCAGTGACTGTAGTTTGACCAGTTGCTCCATGGCCTGAGGTTTGAGCGGTGGTGGTAGTGTCGCCGTTCCCCGAACGTGGGGGTCGTTCTCCATTGTTTTCGGCAAGGTTGCTCGCTGATGGAACTTGGTGGGCACTTTCCATCTCTTCGTCAGGTCGCTCTTGAGATCTTCGGGTTAACACCATTTTTTCCGGGGAAAAACTTGAAGATTTTGGCTAAAGCTCTCAATGAAAGCACCAAAATGTTGACTGGATTTTTAGCCAACTGACGCGGAGTCGTAATAAATGAGATTTAAACCAAAATCACAATAATAAATGCAATTAATAACGCCAAAATTCGTAATAAATATAAATAAAAGACACCAGAATTTAAAGAGGTTCGGCCCCGGAAGTCGGTAATAGCCTACTCCCCTTGAGTTTTATTGATCTGAGTTGCAATAGTCAAGAACAGACTCTTGATTGCAAAGAATGAGAAATCTTTTCTTTTCTAAGTGTTTCAGAATGTGGATCCCCTTCCCATGTCATGGGTAACCCCTTATATAGGGGAGGGGGTTGGTGCTTCTCGCTTCAGGAGACGCGACCAACGGGGAGTTATCTCAACCGTCTCCTTGATTTTCGGAGGCGGTTGGAGTCTGATATTTAGGATAATATCCTGCTATTTTCGTGGGTTGACAACTGTCTTTAAGCCTTTCGCGGGATTTGAACATTTGAAGGAGTCACTGATGACAAGGGTCCCTTATGGGTGTGACATGGTCTCAACCACCTTTGAGGATTAAGCCCATACTTGGGGGTAACACCCTCGAGACTCTCGCTGAGGGGGGGTGACCACCATCACAGTTAGGTGACTCCCCCATGATCCAACTTGAGAGAGGGGGGGGGGGGGGGTCCTCCCCAAACCCAAGTTGGGGGGTCCCCCCCCCAAACCTGAGTTGGGGGTCCCTCCCCCTTAAATCCAAGTTTGGGGGGGGGGGGGGGGGGTCCCCCATAAACCCAAGTTGGGGGGGGGGAGGAGGTCCCCCCCAAAACCCAAGTTTTCTTTTGGGGGTGAAGAACAACCACCCAAGTTAAGGGGCATCTCAACAGTCATGAATTTACACCTTCTTCATTAATTTAGTCTCGGTATTTTTGTGCCACGCGATGCTATTCTTGACACGTCATCGTCGTCAAAATTTGGGTAAACAGCGTCAATGGTTTGATTAATTCAAACCGTTTTCAATTTTCTAATCGGATCACGATTTTAAAATTCTTGTCTGTAATTCAAACTAAACCAAACTATCTATTTTTTATATATATTCAATATATATGATTTTTTACTGAATATTTATATTTTGAAACAATCTTAAACATAATATTGATAATAATTTAATATATATAATTTTGAGAATATCTATTTTCATTGTCATTTACCTAGTTTAAGCTGTAAAAAGTAAAAGAATTTAGTAAAAAAATAGAATATTTATGAAATACAAATTATAGTTTCCAACTAAATGAATTTCTTAAGTAGATTTATTTGATTTGTTTTGAATATTTAATTTGTCTAAATTAGTTTTGAATTTTCAAAAACCACTATCATTAGTTTAATTAAAAAAAAAAGATCCAAAACAAACCAATCCATCAACACTTAATCTTGAAAACCCGACTTAAGAAAAAACTCCTTAATTATAAACGATAAATTGAAATGCTATTAATACGTTTATCTTTTCTTGATTTTGTATAGATATAAAATTGATTGTTTTAAACTGTTAAAAAAAATTGATTGTTTTAACTAATTAATATTATTACCTTTATTATGTATTCTAAAATTAGAAAGGTGATTGAATTTCAAGGAAGAAAATTAATGGATATTTTTATTTTATTATTAAAAATAAAATAATTAATTTGGAATATTGGTTCATTAATTCAAATATGCATGTGTAAGTATTACTATAAAGTTAGTTTAATTAGGGATAATAAGAAAAAGACTACGGACTACGGAGGTTTGTTTAATTAGGGTTTTTTTTGGTTAATAAACGTTTAATTAGGGTTTAGTTTGAGATATTAATATACATATCTTTTTAAATAATAGACTATTAATTAATTCAAGAGAGATTTATTAAAATAAAAAATGAGGAAAATAATCTTTTCCCTAGGAAAAGAAAAAGATAGGATATCAACAACTATATAAATCATTAAAAACTATATAAATAAATCATTAAAAAAAAAGATAATGAAAGTTGATATTTCCATAAAAAAAAACTATATATATTACGCGAATGTAATACAGTCAGTAAATATGATCTAACAAACAAAAAAAACCAACAGTCATCATTCAAATTTTCTCGCCTATTTTCTTTCCAAAATCGAAATTCAGATCACAATGGACATGGCTGGAGTAAAGCGGGGTTTGAGATCGATGTCGAAATCAATGTTGATGATGATATTTAATCTCGTATTAGCTTTCGTGTTAGTTTCGGCAGAAAGAGGCACGACAATGGAGGTTATTTCAAGGTCTAATAATAACAATAATAACATTGGAACTGAAAACTCTGAATCCAACTTTTTATTTAGAACAGTGAATTTATTATGGCAGTCAAACAAATCATCATCATCTGGATATCACCATGCGTGGCCCGACATGGAATTTGGGTGGCGAATTGTTATGGGCTCTGTAATTGGATTTTGCGGTGCAGCTTTCGGAAGCGTAGGCGGAGTTGGCGGTGGTGGGATTTTCGTTCCTATGCTTAGCCTTATAATTGGCTTTGATGCAAAATCTGCAACAGCTATATCAAAATGCATGATCATGGGTTCATCTGTCTCAACAGTTTACTATAACCTTAAGTTAAGGCATCCAACACTTGATATGCCTATTATTGATTATGATTTGGCATTGCTCATACAACCCATGCTCATGTTAGGAATTAGTATTGGTGTTGCTTTCAATGTGATCTTTGCTGATTGGATGGTCACTGTTTTGCTTATCATTCTCTTCACAGGAACATCTACAAAGGCATTTTTCAAGGGTGTTGAAACATGGAAAAAGGAAACCATAAAGAAGAGAGAAGCTGCTAATTATAACAATGGTGGTGATGATGCAGAGTACACAGCTCTGGCTATTGGACCAAATAATGATGATAAAGTAGAAGAGGTCAGAGTTGTTGAGAATGTGTATTGGAAGGAATTTGGACTTTTAGTTTTTGTTTGGGTATCATTCCTTGGATTACAAATTGGCAAGAAATATACATCTACTTGTTCGATGGGATATTGGGTCATCAACTTAATGCAGATCCCAATTTCTGTTGGGGTATCAATGTATGAGGCAGTTGGTTTATACAAAGGACGTAGAATTATTGCATCAAAGGGTGATGAGGGAACAAATTGGCGTGTTCATCAACTTGTTCTCTATTGTGCTTGTGGAGTACTTGCAGGAGTAGTTGGTGGTTTGCTTGGGCTTGGTGGAGGGTTCATTATGGGTCCTATGTTTTTGGAGATGGGAATTCCCCCTCAGGTGAGTGTTTACTTAATTATTATATAATGATAATTATGCTATTATAAATAGGGTGCAAAAATCGGTGCACCGAGTCACACCCTATCGATTTACAAGAAAACAATGTTCAAACAATTTATAATATACATGACCATAAATAAATTTTGAACCTTATTTTCAGAGTGTAAATTTATTTTCTTCGAATTTCTTAAAATTTGGCAGAATGTTTTAAATAATTATAATATACATGAACATGAAAAATAGACTAAAATGTTTTTTAGATGCTTCGGTGCACCAGTTTTAAAAGAGTGTATAATAAAATTTTCCACTATATAAATCAGTTACAAACTAATTGGTTACTTGTGTGTAGGTGTCGAGTGCGACAGCCACATTTGCAATGACGTTCTCATCATCTATGTCTGTTGTGGAGTATTACCTTCTAAAACGGTTCCCAATACCTTATGCTTCGTATTTTGTTGGTGTGGCTACTGTTGCGGCCCTCATAGGACAACATGTTTTAAGAAAGTTAATTATTTTGTCTGGAAGGACATCTTTGATCATCTTCATTTTAGCCTTTACAATTTTTGTCAGTGCAATCACATTGGGTGGGGTTGGAATTTCAAACATTATTCGAAATATTGCAAGACACGAATACATGGGCTTCGAAAACCTCTGCAAGTATGAAGTTTAGCATTCTCAAATTCTCATTACCATTTCACAAGGCTGCAACTGCACTTAAAACTCTATTAATTCCTCAGCTTGATTCGCATTGCGCAAGATAACATGCACAAATAATCAAGAAATGGTCTAAATTTTTTTTTACCAAATTAAAAAATCCTCAGCTTGATGAATCAATGTTTCCTCTTATTCTTTAGTTACCCGTGTAATTTTTTCATTTGAAATTTCGGCTACTTAGATTACAAATGAGAAGATACAAAACATTATATTATGTATAGAAAAAGTTAAAGAGTATATTTAGCTAAAATACCTGAACGATTACATTTATAGTGTTTTAAGTACTTAAATTATAATTTTACCAACTAAAGTATCTAAAATATTTGCGCCAAAAAGTTATATTATAAAATTGTAAATTGTTGCTGTTTTCCCTAGGAGCGTAGTTGCTGTGTTGGACTGTAAAAAATATGGGTTGTGTCGTGTTATGTTATAAAAAAAATATGGGTTGTGTCGTGCTTTCGGGCTTGTCGTGCCTAAGCTCATATTTTTTTGTGTCCTGTCGTGCTTAAACTCATATTTGTTCGTGTCATATCGTGCTTAAGCTCATATTTTTTCGTGTCGTGTGTCGTGTTTAAATTTATATTTTTTCGTGTCATGTCGTGCTTCAGTCCATATTTTTTAATGTCGTGCCTAAGCACATACTTTTTCGTGTTGAGTCGTGTTCCTGCCTCTCAGGCTCGTTCGTGCCGTGTCAAAAAGTCTGGTCCATATTTACATCACTATGTGGGAGGATGTGGTATAGGAGAAAAAGCCTTATGCATAAGAGATAATGACTAACTGAGTGGTTGATTACTAGGCTAAGTTAAGTATTTGGTGAATCATTGTGCTGATAGTTTCATGGTACAAACTAGTTCTTACACAGTCCAAAGATGACAGTCTTGGCAATGGCATCATCAGCTTGTTCTATGAAAGCATTTCATTGATCATTCTCCGTTACTGGTTGAGTTGAAGGCGATATCTATGGTGTTGCGGTTTAGTTATCATACTATTGTGTTGAAGTCAGATTGTCTAAATGCAATCACCTACCTTAAGAACAGAGTTTATGGACACTTCATGGTTGTTAATGATATTCTTGTTCTGATTAAAATTGTTAATTATGATATTCTTAAGAGTAGCCCATGTTGTTTTATAATAGTTCTCTTATGGGTAACTATCACTTTTATAGTAGAGAGGCTGATGCTTTACTCATTCTTTAGTCACATTAGCTAATTGTCAATGCATTTAACTATGTGCTCTAGTGAGACCTCTCTCACTCTTTTTTTCCCCTTCTAAAAAACTAATAAAAATCCATATTTTTAATTTTTTAAAAGTTCTTTTTTCAGAAAAGTTGAAGATTATTCTTATTATGTTTGATAGAGGAGAAATGTGGGAGGAAATAAATGAAATGAGAGAAAAATAGATAGAACTAAAATTTGAGATTGTTTAGTAAGGGGAAAAGAGGAGAGAAAGAAAAAATGGAGAGAATTATTAGTTTGTCATGACAACAAATTTTCTCTACTAAATGGAAATATATATTTTTTTAAAGTATGATTATAGAAATGTATTAAAATATATTTTATTAAATATTAAACAACATAAATTAGGGCTAATTATATAAATTGAAAAATCGCAGTTTAAATCCAGACCACAATAATCCAAACTACTGTAGATCGTAGGGAAAACCGTTTTTGGTAGTTTGGTCAATCTAGACCGTTTACGGCGTAATGGTTCGACTGCAGTTCATAATTAATAGTTAACGGTTAAACCGAACCGAACCATTTATAATAAATAATTAATTTAGATATATTTTTTATATGTGACTATATGTATAATTTTGAACTTTTTTGTGTGTCAAGTTTTTTATTGTATGAATTTTGAATTTTTATGTTATGTTTGATTTTTGAGAATGTTTTTATATTGTTATTTATATGTTATAGATCTATTACTTATCATGTTAAATATATATTTTAAAAAATAAAATTAAAAACTTAGTAAAAATAGAACAATTACTTCAAAAATATGAATAATTATAAATTTCACTTAAACCGTGGTTTCGAACCAAACCAAACTGTTCTTAATGGTTTGGTTTGGTTTGAAAAATGGGGCTTATTCATTTTTACATATAAAAACAGTTTCTTTTTTACATTTTTACGGAATTCTACATAGAAATCCCTATTGCAAGTAGTGCTGCAACCTAAATTGCAACAAAAAATCGTATAGAAATTCTTATTGCAACTAGTGCTGCAACCACTTTAGAAACCTAAACCGTAAATTTGAAAAGAAAAAAAAAGTTAAAAAAATAGTATATGGAATAATTCCCCTTGAATAATTTATTGGTCTGGTTTGATTTCTAATATTCAAAAAACCGTTATACTGGTTTGGTTCATTATGGAAATTCGAACCAATGAACACTTAGAGCGTATTTAGAAAGTCACGTTGTAATTAAATTTGTATGCAATTAGAATTAATTACACAATTTAATATATTTGTCTGACCATGTTACATGTAATTACTATATAAATGTGTAATTAGGGGTTCTAATTACACTCTCAAATTCTTATGACCTTGTGAAAATTATGTGTAATTAGTAATTACTAAAAACTTTATATTTTAACCATTAACTACTAAATAATATTATTTAGTGAATAATTACATACTACAGTAGAACATCTATTTAAGAATACTCTATTCAAGAATAACCTCTAATTTATTATAAAAAAATCAAGTCCCAATTTGGGCTAGTTATAAATAAGAATAATCTTTAAATTGTAATTAGTTATATATTTTTTAAGTCCCGTATTACCAAAGTATACCTCTATATAAGAATAATTACATCTTAATAAAATATATATATGTATTTTGTAAATTTATTTATGTAAAATTAATAATTTTATTTTAAATTATAATACATGTATGAATATTATATTTACTCTAAAATATTTCTATTATGGTATAATATTAATGATTATTTATTGTTATTATTGTTACGTTGATATTTTTTGGTTTTTTAATTTTTTTTTCTAGTATAACTCTATTTAGTTATAACCTCTCAATTAGAATATTGTATTCTTGGATAGGGGTTTATTGTATTTTGTTCAACAAAATATTAAAAATTTATAATTATTATTCTTTTTCATTTTAAAATATAATATAATTAATAGACTGTACCATCCTAAATTCTAATAATTATACTACTTACTAATTACAGTTCCTAAACTCTCGACATCGTAAGAAAAAAAAATATTACATAAAATATTAAATAATAAAAAATATAACAAATAATATTTATTTTAAGATCCTAAAATTACAGGGTTAAACTCCATTAGGGGGTTAATCTACTCAGTCATAAACATGTAATTTTTATTTTTTTTCTTCTTTCTTTTAGATTTTATTTCCCTCCAATATTTTCTATATCTCCTTTTTTATTTCCTCTCTACCAAAACATAGGGTTAAACTTAATCTACTCAGTCGTAAAAATAAAAATAAAATACAAAACAAGTGTGACTGACAACAAATGCCGAGCTCAATGAAAACGATTACAGAGAATCAAAACCCTAAAGAAGACTGCCATTGCTGCTGTCAGTGTGACCTTCAATTCAAATCTGAAATCGTTGAGCTCAGATTCATAATTCCCAATGTTGAGCTATGTTCACAAACCCCAGTTCCGCCTCCAACGTATATTCCTCGCCTTCCTCAATACAAACTCCGACTGTACCGGCGGAGCCAATGTCGGAGGCCAACGAAGCCCAGTAGTACCCATTCTCAAATCCTTCTCCACTCTATCACCTCCAACCTCTTCCTCTCCAACCGCCGATTATCTCATAACTTCTCTTGGCATCTCCCATGAGTTAGCTTTTGCGGCGGCGCAGACAATTGGTTCACACCGGGAACCTAAATCCAAGTCCGATGATGTCATCGCCCTTTTCAGACGATACGGTTTCTCTTCCGATCAAATCGCTGAAATATTCTCCAAGTGCTCCCAGCTTTTCTGGTCCAACGCAGTGAAAACTCTCGAACCGAAACTTCAATTCCTCTCCGAAAGCGGAATGTCTCGCGAAAATCTTGTTCTGATCGTCTGCACCGATCCTTTCCTTCTTAAACGAAGCTTGGAGAAGCACATATCGCCTTGTATACAGTTTTTGAAGAGCTTCTACGGCGGCATCGATGACGTCATTTCGCTTTTCTTGGCCAGGCGCGGCACTTGGGTACTCCGTCAGTTCTCGGGGGCAATGGCGTCTAATATCGACACTCTGCGGAGTCACGGTGTGCCAGATGATAACATCGTGAAAATGTTGGAAATTCGACCGAGAACTCTGGCTCAGAACGTGGACGATTTCGATGAGCTTGCGAGGGAAGCTAAGAGACTTGGTTTCGACATATCGAGCTCGATGTTTATCCATGGAATGGCCATTCTTTCGGGGATGAAAAAGGACAAATGGGTGTCGAAAATGGACGTTTTCAAGAGCTTTGGGTGGTCTGAAGACCAATTTCGGTGTTTGTTCGTTAGACAACCCCAAGTAATGGGTGCCTCAAAGGAGAGACTGAAGATGGCATTGGAGTTCTTTATGACCAAGTTTCAATGGGGTCCTAGTGAATTTTGTAAATATCCTAATGTTCTCTTGTTTAGCTTTGAGAAAAGGATATTGCCAAGGACCTCAGTGCTTCAGATTTTGCTCTCAAAACGTCTTGTAGATAAGAAGAGTATCGGTAGAGCTTTCTTCTATTCGAACGATGTGTTCTTGAAAAAATTTGTGGAGCATCATCAACCAGCCCTTCCGCAGCTCTTAGAGTTGTTTTCCATAACAAAGGTTGAAGAAGATGTTGTATTATGCAGTGGAAACTAAGGTGGCATCTCTAACTTGTTCTCTATTAATAATTTTTTTCTTTCCATTCTTCAATGATTGATGGAAAATTGTTATATCTATAGAAAAAAGTTAGTTCTTTCATATAAATTTGATTTGTGTAGTTCATTCATTTTAATGATGAAAATTGTACTCGAGGTCAAATTCATCTTGTACTATTGAATTGGACTATGATAGCAAAACCAAGATATGATTTTGGAAATTAAGTTTAGATAATTGAATAAAAAATGAGTTAGAACCATCTTGACCGAGAAACCATGCACTTATTCATTGTTTTATTGATCCCACACAGACAGTGAAATATTTATTGATTTCATTCTTAGAAGGTGGAATGTTTTGGCATTAGAAGTTAGATGTAATGAAAATTGGGCATTGGCCAGATTATGATCCTGTGTTCTCTAAGATGATAAACTATTTGATAATCTTTGGTTGGAGATATTGCAATACAATTTTTCTTACAATTAATTTCATTTAGGTTTATTCAAAAAAAAAAAAAATTCATTTAGGTTAGCAGATATAAAAATCTATAGTTGCATAAATTGCTGATCTATATTTCCACAGTGATCCGCTGGTGCTGGATTATATTGATCTTCATTTTATTATTTTTGAGAGCAGGTGTGTCTGGTTTTTAAGGAAATATGGATTAGGCTAAAGAACAATTATGAATATACAAAAAAAGCAATATGACTGAGAATGAAACAGGACAAAGCTTGTGAATTTATATCAACGGGTTAGACTGTTAGCTGAGTATGTTCTTCCTTAATCCCTACAAAAGCAATGGTATAGGAACGGAAGCATTATAATTTGAAATCTAAATAAAGAATCAAAACATATAAATTAGGCCAAGTAGACAAACATTAGACTGGAAGTGATGTCATTTTATGTAACAACCTTTTTCTCCGAAGCCCTGAGAATATACAGACGAGAAAATTTTAAAGAAGTGTTAAAATCTTAAACCATGCAAAAGAAAAATCTTGAGCATTTCATAGAAAATAAAATTAAAGTAGTATGCTTGTTTTCAGTGATAGAAAATGTGCAATAAGCTGAGAGACACAAAGTCATGAAAGTTTGGTCTGCTTTATATTTGTGTACCAGAACAGAACCAGTAGCATTTCTTTACCTTGGATGAGAAAACTTGTTCAACTTAATTATGTCAGCATTGCAAGGAATCGTAATGTCCAACATCATCTTAAATTCTTAATATTGATTTGTGCAATTAATTATTGGATTCCACATATTATATCACCATAGAGCTAAAAGGGATGATTACATGAGGCATCATTTTTTATAAAAAAAAATATATTTTTTACGTTTAAAGAATTTTTTTTATATTTTTACGATTTTCCATAAAAACAACAAGAAAATTATATAAAAGTAACATGAAAATAATATTTAAATAACATTAAAACAACAACAAAAAATCAACAATAAATTAACAAGAGTACAATAAAAAAAGACCGTATTTTCTGTAAATAAAATAAAAAAAATTGTAAAAATAATTAAAATTCCGTGAAACCTTATTTTTGTAATTTTTTTGTTGTTTTTTTGTGTATTTGTAAAATAATCCCTTAATGGAATGCCAAAATATTAGTATGCATTACTATATTTTAGCACACTTAAAAAAAATATTGTTATTGGACACCAGTAGTGCTAGCGGTATGACACTAAAGAGGGTGTTAAGCACTACTACCAATAGTGCATTTTAGCAATTCTCTAAGAAAAGCTACTATTCTAATGATGTTCGAAAAAGTGTACTAAATTTGACACATGTTAAGAGCACTCCCATTTTCTACTCTACCTCTATCAATGAAAATATATTACTAAAATTCTACTTTATCTATTTTACTTCACACTTTTACATAACACCAAACATCAGTTACTCTATTTTCTCTTTATATAATTTAAATATTATATTGTTTGATATATTTTATTCATTTAATTTATTTTATGTATTTATAGATATAAATAAAGGTAAATATTATTTTGGACCCTGCGTTTTGTAAAAATTATTAATTGGACCCTATGTTTAGTTAAATGAAAAAATAGACCCTGTATTTTCTAAAATTGTACAAATCGAACCTTGCACTGATTTTTTGTCAAAATAAAACTTAATAATAATCTGATTTAAAGATGTTATGACAAAACTAGTTACATTTTCTATATTTGTTCGTGTTAGAAATTGAATTAAAGTTAGTTATATTAAAAAATAAAATTGTTGAAAATTGAGCTCATGATCTTATTTTTACCATTTTGAAAAATATAGATATTATGTCATTTAACAAATTAGATGGTTCAATTAATAACTTTTGCAAAACACAGAGTCCAAAATAATATTTACCCTATAAATAATGTGAAAGAAAAAGAAGAAAACAACAAAAAATAATAATAAAATATGTTTAGCTAAGAGGTAAACCTCCCAACAGCTTATTTACTCTATTCTTTAAAATGCATCACCAAAACTCTACTTTATCTATTTTACCTCAAACTTTTACATTATATCATATATAAGCTTCTCTATTTTTTCTCTAATATCATTTAAATATTATATTTTTAATATATTTTATTCATTTTATATTAATAGTTCATATAATATTACACACATACATAAAAAAGTTAAAGAAAAATAATATGAAAATATGTTTATTATCTCTACATTTAGCTAAGCACTATTCATTGAGCTAAAAAATATGTAAAATAGCTAAGGTCACTTGTTGGAAGCTCAATTTTGTAATTTTTTTTTCTATAATTTAAAGATTGAGCTATTTTAGCTCATCTATTGGGAGTGCTCTAATAAGATGTTTGGTAGGAGGGAGAAGTGGAGAAATGGAGGGGAGAGGAGGGAGAGAGGTGGGAGGAGATAACAAATCCCTTTGTTTGGCAAGAGGGATTGAATGAGAGAAAGGAGAGATGAGAGGATAGCAAATTCACTCAAATCTCTAATTTGTAATCCCTCTAATAAGGGAAGGATTAGGAGTCTCCTCCTTTAATTATTGTAAATTACATAAATACCCTTAATAAATATTATTAAAAAATAATTATAAGGACAAAATAGTAATTTTATATTTTAATAATTAATTATCCTTCAATCACTCCATCCTTCCTACCAAACAATATAATAAGATTATTACTCTTCTCTTCCTCCTTTATATTCTCCATCCTTTTTCAAGTATCCATCCATCCAACTCTCTCTCTTTCCTACCAAAAATAGCCTAAATGTGAAGATATAGTATTTATGAGTTCAAATTTTTAGGTATTATAACTCATTTATTGGATGGGTTTTTAAGAGTTTTGAGGTATAATTTAGCTTTGTAACTATTGTACCTCATCTATTAGAAGTGTTTTAAAAATTGCGTTAAATTTGATACAAGATATAACATTGTGCTAAATTTACAATGCTATTTTTTTATTTACTATAATGCCACTAATTATTATGATTTATTGTACTGTTTTCTTTTTTTTTTTTTAAATGGTTTTTTTCAGTTTTAACCAAAAATTGTAATAATAGTACAAAAATACTTTTAGTTTGCCAAATAAACAAATATACAACTCAAATAAAAAAAATTACACAAATACCTCTTACACATACCTTCAACTCAGGATTCATGCTTCTTGGGCAACCTTCGGGCAACCACGCAACAACCCAACACAACCGAAACAAAAATCCAACGAGAAAAAAACCACCATTAATTTCAACGACTTCACATGAGAAGACGACTAGAATAAATTAAAACATGGGCTATTTCGAATTCATAAAAAAAAGTGTAGAAAAACTATTATGAAACTAAAATTCAACCAGAAATCCAGTTTAATTCGCATAAAACTAATGTCCTGACTTCAATTTTCAGATTCATGAAATCAAGATCTCAAAAAGTTGAACTGAAGTTCCCAAACAATCAAACTCAAGTATAATCCAAAAAAATTACATCAATACTATGTTTAAATATTTATCCTGGTGTATTTTTGTTGTTCTCTAACTTTCTAATGGTGAATTTGTTCATATTAAATCACGATGAGACATGTAGATAGAGCTACGTACGTGAAAACACTTTTCTAATTTGTAATGTTTCATAACAGTTGCATAAATATTTTGCCAACAGTTATTTCTCCACATATTACTACAGTAGAACCTCTATTTAAGAATACTCTATTCAAGAATAACCTCTAATTTGTTATAAAAAAATCAAGTCCCGATTTGGGCCAATTATAAATAAGAATAACTAGGGTTGTTCATCCGATCCAATCCGCACTTTTTTGATCAAACAACATCCAATCCGCACTAAGTGCGAATTTCATTTTATGGATCCAATCCAATCCGCACAATAGCTCAAATCTAATCCAATCCAATCCGCAAAAGTACGGATTGGATCGGTTACTTTGGATTGGTTACTTTTTAATATTGAATTATTTAATATTTATGAAAAAAAATATTTTTAGCAACAAAATAAAATAAACTATAGTTATTTTATGTCTCCAACAACACATTAAATAAATAAAATAACAAATTCAAGGAAGAAAAAAAATTGTATATATAAAAAAAAAAATATATTTAATTTTATTTTAAATTGTATGTAGAAAAAAAATATATAAGAATAGAATATACATTTTATCTATTAAGTTTTGCAATATAATTGTATTATATGTATTAGATTTTTAAATTACTATTTTCTTTACATTAAAATGTTATTTGTATATATAATTTTTTAATTTTGTTATAAATATGTGTGGATTGGATTGGATCGGTTACTTTTATATGTCAATCAACATCCAATCCGCACAAGTGCGGATTTTGAATTTTCCAATCCACACAAGTGCGGATATCCGCACTATGCGGATTTGATTGGATTGGATCGTGCAGATTAGATTGGATAGGCTATTTTATGAACACCCCTAAGAATAACCTCTAAATTGTAATTAGTTATACATTTTAAGTCCCGTATTAACAAAGTATACCTCTATATAAGAATAATTACATCTTAATAAAATATATACATGTATTTTGTAAATTTATTTATGTAAAATTAATAATTTTATTTTAAATTATAATACATGTATGAAATTATATTTAATCTAAAATATTTTTATTATGATATAGTATTAATGATTATTTATTGTTATTATTGTTACATTGATATTTTTTGGTTTTTTAATTTTTTTTCTTCTAGTGTAACTCTATTTAGTTATAACCTCCCAATTAGAATATAATTTACTTGGTCTCAAGTGTATTCTTGCATAGAGGTTCTAATGTATTAAGGTACAAGTAATATTTTCCATTAATAGTTTCTTACATATACACATTCACATTTTACATATTTAGTTGCAATTAAGTTGCACATTAGTTGGTGTTGCTATATTTTTAAACACTACGCAAGTATACGCAATCAAGTAGTAAATCTCACACAGGTGAGGTCGATCCCACAGGGAATTGGATTAAGTACCACTAAATTATACTTATGATTCTATTCGGTAAATCAAAAGCAATTACAGTTTAAAAACAGTAAAATTTGAAAGAAATTCAGAAAACTTAATAACACAGTTTAAAGTTGAGCAAGATGAGACAATAGGGAGGAGAATCCTGTTGTTGTTTACCCAAATTGTTAATGATTAATTACTATCCTATTCTTGGGGTGAATGACAGATTATAAAATAACCTAGCTCCTTTCAGATCTTCTAGATTCTAAATCACATGTTATCTAATTAATTCCTTAATTAAACTAACATGAAATCAGCATTAAGTAATAATCTACTCGTCACATAAGTCATGTAAATACTTTCGTTTCACATAGAACATCGATTATCTTAATTTTAGCATTCTCAATTCTCACTTTTCAGATTTTGAATTGAGATCATAGAGCATGCACAAGGTGATCAATCTTAAACATGAAATTAAACACAAATTAAGATAATTTCACACACACAAGAATTGAGGAATGGTAATTAAACATTAACTAGGAAAACATTAAACAACAATCATCATCCTCCCTAAATGGGAAATTTAGTTCAGAAACAAATCCATAACCATTCCTATAGCAATATTCAACATAAATAAATTAAAGAGGAATAAAGAAAAGAACTGTTTAAGGGTGAATTCTGGATCTTCACTTGAATCTCTACGCTCTTCCTGCCGCTCTCAGCTGTGTTTTAGGGTTCCAAATCGCTCTCCCTGACTTCCAATCGCAGTTTTCTATTTATACTTGAAATTTAGGGTTCGATGGACGAAAATACCCCCGGTCCGTACGGGATCTCGCCGCGGCCATGCTTCCTCTCGCCGCGGCGAGATTATGCCAAATTCAGCCTCTCTCTGTTTCTCGTATCTCGCCGCGGCGAGACTCTTCATCGCCGCGGCCAGATATGCAAAAACTCAAAAATGAAGTTTTTCTTCGGCTCAGCACGTCTTTCAGTGAATTTCTGCACCCGAGACCTCTTTTACTCCAAAGAACCTGAAAACATAGAAAACAAGCGTAATTCCGTCCCAACACAGCTAAGAATGCACATAAATCGGATCCATAACATAGGCTAAAAATAGCCTAACAAACTCCCCCAAACTGACTCTTTACTCGTCCCCGAGTAAACTAAGACTAAACTAAAAAAAACTGACAATGATAGCTGAACTTTCCAACAATTAAATTGTTACCACCACCTGCACAACTTCAATCCATCAATAACCAGAATTTCAACTTGCCAACTCTAAGAACTAAGTTGAATGTGCAGTTTATAAGTAAGTAATTCATACAAACATAAAGCATCGCAATTCCCATCAATATCACAACTGTTCTATCTTTCCAACATCCCACTAACACATGATCAATAAGTTTGAATGACATACCTCTCTCCACTAATGTTGACAAATTTCTATCTGGAATCAATAGGTCTTTTTCGGTTAAAATCACATGGCTTAGGTACATGGGTAGATGAGAAGTCATTTAGGCTATACTATACCATAAGCACTATTAACCAAGCAAGCCTAGACATTTATTTTGCTTTCTTTCCATATATCCCAAAAACAGAAATAAGAGATTGCAATTTTTTTCTTGTGTGTGCACCTCATAATTTTCTTAACTTTTTTTTTTCAAGAAGACACATTTTTTTCTTTTTTTTTTCATAGGCACAACACACAATATTCTTATTATTTTTTTTTCAATCTCTCATTCCTACACTTTATATTTTTTTTTTTTCACTTACAGCACTTATTCTCCCCCCCAAACTTGCTTCAAGGCTCATGGCATAACAAAATATGTTCAGGGTGAAAAGAGTTTAGAATAACGAATTCAGCTCCGTGAAGTGGTGAAAAATTTTAAAACAGGCTAAGGCTCAACTTTGGGTATACTAAGGAAAAAATTTTTTTCAGGTAGGCTTGAAAGGCTCAATCGATCCAAAGAAGATTTGCCTAAATCATTTTCCAAACAAAAATCATCAAGGATTTCGCTTCAAGAGAGTATGTCAAACAAATTCTATTCCATGTTCAATCAATCATTCCACAATCCAAATAGAACACAAGTGATATGTGAGAATAGCAAATGTTTTAAACCTACATGAATCACTTCCTAGCACACATCCAATTTAATTCAAACAGTTGCAAGTCAAGCACACAGTTATGTTTCAATCCATTGCACAAGTGAATAACAACAATTCAATCCATTTTTCAATTTAGCTATCACGCAAGACTAAAAAAACTAAACTAAAACAAATAAGCGCGAAAAAATAAATTAAGTTTCCCCCCCCCAAACTAAAATACACATTGTCCCCAATGTGTGACAATAAACCAGGGTGAGAGAAACTTACCTGAGCCCCTTAAAAGGGGTTTGGCGGCGGTGGCTGGTCATACGGGTTGAAACGGGGTGGCATGGGAAAATAGTTTGGATCATCCACACCGATGTTCATCCTCGTGACAAGGGTGTTCAATTGAGCCACCTGCTGCTCATCGAAGATACTCCTCTGGGCCATGTAATTCTGCATATGAATGTTCTGCTGAATCAGATAATTCAGCTGATTGTGAGTGTACTGCATGGCAGGGTCAAGAGGCCCGACAAGACGTGGTGGTTCGATGTCCTCACGTTCCTCTTCTTCTCTTGCCGGAGGACCTCCTTGAACTGGCGGTTGACCATGAGGATGAGGAGGTTTGAATCGCAGAACAGTCGCCAAAGTAATAGGGCGCTGGGGCGGTACCTTTGTATCATATGAGTACTGTGGTACTCCATGTTTCTCACAGAGGTCAGTGATTATTCCAGCCAACCCCAGTCCTCCACCGGAAGATCCCTCAACCATAATATCAAAGGTTGTTCGAACAATATCCCCCACATTCAAATTATACCCTTTCATAATACCGTAAACCCATTTAAGTCTGTCCATTTGAGCATCAGAAAAATGCTTGTTGGGGAGCATCCTTGCACTAACAAAGTAAAGCCAAGCCTTGGCCACTGGGTTGAGTTCACATCGGTACAATTGGTATGGTACTCCACTAAGCTCATGGAACCTAAGGCCAGGATACCCTAGAGTCTCAGCCATATCCACATAATTCGTACTTCTCTCATAGAATTGTTGTTTCAATTGTTGTTCTTCATAAGTGAAAGTTTGGAGATCATAAAGGGCATGAATAGCGTCTACGGTAGCAGGCACTCTAACCCCCCTAACTCTAACTTTGCCCTCTTCTCTTTCAGGCCAGTTGGCTAAAAATTCCAAAGCTAGAGTTTGATTACCACGCTCAGTGACATCGACGAACTTAGTCCACTGCCTCTGTAGGATTTGATCCCTAATAGATGCAAAAGCAGGGGGAATATTGGCAGTTTGGCTTAGGTTGACTATGTCTATCCCTCTATCTTCAATGAACGCCCTATCTTTCAATTTTAAAAACCTCTCTTGAGCCTCCACGTTGGCAAACCTAACTCTATCAAGGTTAGGGCGTCCCCTAGATGGGTTGGATGATGAAGCTCCCTCTTCATTAACCCTTGACCTCTTTGGACCCATAACTCCCAAATTTTTTTCTAACTTTCAAGATTTTTCAAAATTTTGACAGCACTTCCCCTTAAAAATTGACTTCCCGGGATTAAAATCCCTTTCAATTTAACCCAATTCTATTCACACAATCAATTTCAACAATGTATATAGCAAAAATCCCAAATATCCACCAAATAATTCAAAACTATCCAACAAATTCAGAAATTTTTCAATAAAAATTGGAATGGAAGTCTTAGAATCAATACCTCAATGAAAATCACTCTTTAGTCAACCTCCATTGATGAGAACCTTGAAGCTTTAGGGAAGAAGAAGATGAATAGTGATTTTTCTGAAATTTGGGTGAGGTTTAGGGATTTTGGAATGGATTTTTAGAGGAAAAGAGTGTTAGATGAGAGAAATAAGGGATTATGATGATTTGGGATGAAAGTTTATGGGTAATTTTGAGGAAAATTGGTTTGAATGGGATTAGATGAAGAAATTAGGGTGAAAAGGGGTGGTTTTCGGCTGGGAGAAGAAAGTGTTTGAATGAGGTGTGATTTTGAAATGTTAGGGTTTTTGGAATTTAAAAAGGGAAACTGACCATCTCGCCGCGGCGACCATGTGGCCTCGCCGCGGCGAGAATCCGTGAAAATACAGAGGATTCTGTAAGTCTTATCTCGCCGCGGCGACCTGTAGCCTCGCCGCGGCGAGAATCCTCCAAAATAAGCTTCTTTCTGTAAAACAATTCTGGCCGCGGCCAGACATTTCATGGCCGCGGCCACTGACCAAAAACCAAAATTTTTTTTTTTTTTTTTTTTTTTTCAGTAACGAAACAAAATGAACATCAAGAAAAATAACAGTAAACTTAAAAAGAGTTCAACTAAATCAAAAGAACACTTGGGTTGCCTCCCAATTAGCGCTAACTTTATCGTCGCTCAGCTAGACGTTGATCGAGATCTTCAAAGTGGCGCCAGAATCATGGCGGACTTGGTTTGATCAAATTGACCTCCCAAGTAGAGCTTTAATCGCTGTCCATTCACTTTGAAAGTATTAGGACTTTCACCTTTTAGTTCCACTGCTCCGTAGGGAAACACTTTGATCACCGTAAATGGCCCTGACCACCTTGATTTTAATTTACCAGGAAACAACTTTAGTCTTGAGTTAAAGAGTAGAACTTGTTGACCAGGTTGAAACTCTTTTCTGACTAGATTTCTGTCATGCCATCTCTTAGTTCTTTCCTTGTAAATCTTGGCGTTTTCATAAGCTTCATTTCGAAATTCTTCCAACTCATCCAACTGTAGTAGTCTTTTCTGCCCAGCAGCTTTTAAATCCATGTTCAAAGTTTTCATTGCCCAATACGCCTTGTGTTCTAGTTCCACCGGTAGATGACAAGCCTTTCCAAACACCAACCGATATGGTGACATCCCGATTGGCGTCTTGAACGCTGTTCTATAAGCCCATAATGCGTCATCCAACTTTCTTGACCAATCTTTCCTTGATCTCTGCACCGTTTTCTCCAGAATCATCTTTATTTCCCGGTTAGAAATCTCAGCTTGGCCATTACTTTGCGGATGATAAGGTAGAGCTGTTCTATGACGAACACCATATCTCGAAAGGAGTGCTTCGAATTGTTTGTTGCAAAAGTGACTCCCTTCATCGCTTATGATTGCTCGGGGAGTTCCAAACCGAGTGAATATGTTCTTTTGAAGGAACCGAAGGACTGTTTTACCATCATTAGCTGGTGTGGCTGCAGCTTCCACCCATTTTGACACATAATCCACAGCTAATAGGATGTATAGATTGCTAAACGATGAAGGAAAAGGACCCATAAAATCTATCCCCCATACATCAAACAATTCAACTTCCAAGATTCCTGTCAAAGGCATTTCGTTTCTCCTTGAGATGTTTCCTGTACGCTGACAACGATCACATGCCTTCACAAAAGTACTAGCGTCCTTGAAAAGTGTTGGCCAAAAGAATCCACTTTGCAACACCTTGGCAGCTGTTCTAGTTCCACTGAAGTGTCCCCCACATGGTAAAGCATGACAGTGATTAAGAATAGAATACATCTCCTCTTCAGGCACACACCTTCTTATTATCTGATCTGCACAGTGCTTGTAGAGGATTGGCTCTTCCCAATAATAATGTTTCACCTCAGAAAAGAACTTCTTCAGTTGTTGTCGAGATAGCTCAGGAGGAGTGATATTGGCAGCCAAGAAGTTAACATAATCAGCATACCATGGTACCATCAGACTTTCCCTCACACTAAAGAGTTGTTCATCGGGAAATTGTTCATTTATTTGTACCTCTTTTGCATTCTGACTTTCTTCCAGCTCTAGTCTTGACAAGTGATCTGCTACCAAGTTCTCAGTACCCTTCTTGTCTTTTATGTCTAGATCAAATTCTTGCAAAAGAAGAACCCATCGAATCAGTCGTGGTTTGGCATCCTTCTTAGTCATCAAGTATTTGATTGCTGAATGGTCTGTATACACTATCACTTTATTACCAATTAAGTAGGGTCGAAATTTGTCACATGCAAATACTATGGCCAGCATCTCTTTTTCTGTAGTAGCGTAGTTTAGTTGGGCATCATTCAAGGTTTTGCTTGCATAATAAATGGTTCTGAATACCTTGTCAACCCGTTGTCCCAAGACTGCTCCAATAGCATAATCACTGGCATCGCACATGATTTCAAAAGGTAATTCCCAGTTTGGTGTAGTCACAATCGGTGCTGAGATTAACTTCTCCTTGAGAATTTGGAATGCTTCAAGACAATCTCTCCCAAATTCAAAAGGAACTCCACTAGCAAGAAGATTGGATAGCGGTTTGGCCACTTTGGAGAAATCTTTGATAAATCTTCTATAAAACCCGGCATGACCCAAAAAGCTTCGAACTCCCTTCACTGAAATTGGAGGAGGCAAGTTCTCAATTGTAGATACTTTGGCTCTGTCAACCTCAATACCTTCTTTTGAGATTTTATGTCCCAGCACTATTCCTTCTGTAACCATGAAATGGCACTTTTCCCAGTTCAGCACCAAATTAGAGTCTTCACATCTTGCTAAAACCAACTCCAAGTTACTCAGACATTGGTCAAACGATGAGCCAAACACTGAAAAATCATCCATGAACACCTCGATGCACTTTTCTATTAAATCAGAAAATATAGCCATCATACACCTCTGAAATGTTGCTGGAGCATTACATAGCCCAAATGGCATTCGTCGAAAAGCAAAAGTACCATATGGACATGTGAATGTTGTTTTCTCTTGATCCTCCGGTGCTATAGCTATTTGGTGATACCCTGAGTATCCATCAAGGAAACAATAGTACTCTTGTCCTGCCAGCTTGTCTAACATCTGATCAATGAATGGGAGTGGAAAGTGATCTTTTCTTGTGGCCTTGTTGAGTTTTCGGTAGTCAATGCAAATTCTCCATCCCGTGACAGTTCTAGTTGGGATGAGTTCATTCTTCTCATTCTTCACCACCGTCATCCCTCCTTTCTTTGGAACAACTTGGACTGGGCTCACCCATTTACTGTCTGAAATAGGATACGCTACCCCTGCATCTAACCACTTCAAGACTTCTTTTCTGACAACCTCCTTCATTGGTGGATTCAATCTACGTTGTGCATCAATGGTTGGTTTCACTCCTTCCTCCATTAAGATTCTATGCATTACAGTTGAAGGGCTGATCCCTTTAATATCTGCTAAAGTCCATCCAATGGCTTTTGAATGCTTCCTTAAAACCCGTAATAGCTTATCTGTCTCTACAGAAGATAGGGAAGAAGCCACAATAACAGGAAGTGTCTTATTTTCACCCAAATATTCATACCTGAGATGCTCTGGTAGGACTTTTAACTCTAGTTGAGGAGGCTTTTCAGTAGATGGGGTAGGCTTTGTTGGTATGACTCCTAACTCTTCATAATATTTTCTATTCAGCGGTCCATAAGAATCGAGCCACATAGCATATTCAAAAGCTTCCTTACCATCTTGTTCTACCACCTCTTCTTGTACCAAAGTCAGATTAAGAGGATCTTCAGCATGTGTCTTTGTCTCCACCAACTGGTCCACCACATCAATTGCAAAACAGTTGTCACTAGCTGTAGGATAGGTCATTGCTTTGAGTACATTAAATACAACTTCATCTCCTTGTACCCTTAGCTTTAACTCTCCTTTCTGAACATCAATTAGTGCTTTCCCTGTTGCCAAGAAAGGTCTCCCCAGGATGATAGGAACATTACTGTCTTCTTCCATATCCAGAACAATGAAATCAGCTGGGAAGATGAACTTGTCCACCTTTACTAACACATCCTCAATGACTCCTCTAGGGTGAGCTAGCGATCGATCGGCCAATTGAAGAGTTACAGTAGTTGGCTTTGCTTCACCTAGCTGCAATCTTTTGAACACTGACAAGGGCATTAAGTTAATACTGGCTCCCAAATCACATAGTGCATTTATCCCTTCAATTTTACCAATAGTACAAGGAATAGTGAAACTCCCTGGATCTCTGAGTTTTGGAGGGAGTTTCTTCTGTAGAATAGCGCTACACTCTTGATTAGAGCCACTGTCTCATAGTCTTCCATCTTCCTCTTCTTTGACAAAATTTCCTTCATAAACTTCACATAACTTGGCATCTGCTCTAGAGCTTCAGCAAAAGGAATGTTAATGTGAAGTCTTTTGAAGACTTCTAGAAACTTGGTGAACTGCTTGTCTAAGCTTGACTTTCTCAGCCTCTGAGGATAGGGTATCTTTACATGATGATCAATACTAATCGGTGGAGACTGTTGTGGTGGTGCTGGGCTATCAGTAGCCTTCTCTGCTGTCGGTGTTGGTGTCGGCACTGGTTGAGCATTTATTTCTACATCTACCTCAACTGGTTGTGGTAACTCAGGCCCATTATACTTCTTACCGCTCCTCAGGGTAATTGCCTTGCAGTTTTCTTTAGGATTAACTTCAGTGGTGCTAGGCAAATTTCCTTGAGGGCGGGTTGCTACCTGAGTTGCTAGCTGGCCCATCTGAGTCTGCAGGTCTTTAATTGAAGATCTAGTTTCAGTCATGAATTGGAGCGAAGAATCTGTACGCAAACTAGGACTTCCACCGCAGGATTATTCTTGATTAAACCGTTGGTTCGATTTCTTTGTTGATAGAACCCACTATTTCTTCGGTTGTTATTCTGGTTGAACCCATAATTGTTGTTGTTGTTGTTCTGTGAAAAATTCCCAATGGCCTTAGCTTCATCCATTGGCAAATCATCCACATCTGCTTGGCACTCCGAAAAGTGATGACTTCCTCCACATAACTCACAAACAATTTGGGCTTGCTTAGCTTGCCCTGCAATGATTTTAGTCAATGCCTCAACCTGAGCTGTTAACTTTGTGATGGCATCGACTTCTAACACACCAGCTACTTTCTTGGATTGACTCCTTTCAGTTGGCCACTGCTGGTTGTTTAGAGCCATCTCCTCCAATAGATCATATGCCTCATTAGCACTCTTTCTCATAAAAGCTCCGCCAGCTGCTGCATCTATTAGAGTTCTAGTATTACCAACCAACCCGTTGTAGAAGTTGTGAACCAGCATCCACTTCTCTATACCATGATGGGGACACCTCCTGATCAGATCTTTAAACCTCTCCCAAGCCTCATGGAGAGATTCATTATCTTGTTGGCAGAAATTATTAATTTCTCCTCTTAGCTTTGCAGACTTAGCTGGAGGAAAGAACTTTGACAAGAATTTTGTTGCCAGATCATTCCATGTAGCAATAGAATTCGGTGGCAAAGAATTCAACCAACTCTTGGCTCGTTCTCTGAGAGAGAATGGAAACAACCTCAATCTAATGGCATCGTCGCTAACTCCATTAACTTTAAAAGTTTCACAAAGTTCCATGAAGTTAGAGAGATGCAAATTAGGATCTTCAGAAGGGAGACCACCAAACTGAACTGAAGACTGCACCATTTGAAGGATGGCGGGTTTGATCTCGAAGTTGTTTGCATCCACTGCCGGTGGCCTAATACATGACTGCACTCCCGTCAGAGTAGGGAGAATGTAATCTCTCAAGCTTCGGCCATTAGCTTGATCTTCCACAGCGCCTCCATTATTACCATTATTACGCCCATTGTTCCCAACATTATTGTTCACATTGGCAGCCATGATTTCTGATGTTTCAGCAGTTGCTGAAACTCTTTCTTGCCTCTTGTTCTTTCGATTCTTCCTGCAAGTTTTCTCAATTTCAGGATCAACTGGTAATATGACTGATTGTCCTTGACGGCGCATGCACTTAGGATTCCTGAGATAAATAAAGAAAATATTGCAAGAAAAAGGTTAGAAAAATCAGCAAGAGAAAATATACCAAAGTAGAAGTTAGTATAATTTTATGTAATATTAATCTTTAAACAATTCCCCGGCAACGGCGCCAAAAACTTGTTGCTATATTTTTAAACACTACGCAAGTATACGCAATCAAGTAGTAAATCTCACACAGGTGAGGTCGATCCCACAGGGAATTGGATTAAGTACCACTAAATTATACTTATGATTCTATTCGGTAAATCAAAAGCAATTACGGTTTAAAAACAGTAAAATTTGAAAGAAATTCAGAAAACTTAATAACACAGTTTAAAGTTGAGCAAGATGAGACAATAGGGAGGAGAATCCTGTTGTTGTTTACCCAAATTGTTAATGATTAATTACTATCCTATTCTTGGGGTGAATGACAGATTATAAAATAACCTAGCTCCTTTCAGATCTTCTAGATTCTAAATCACATGTTATCTAATTAATTCCTTAATTAAACTAACATGAAATCAGCATTAAGCAATAATCTACTCGTCACATAAGTCATGTAAATACTTTCGTTTCACATAGAACATCGATTATCTTAATTTTAGCATTCTCAATTCTCACTTTTCAGATTTTGAATTGAGATCATAGAGCATGCACAAGGTGATCAATCTTAAACATGAAATTAAACACAAATTAAGATAATTTCACACACACAAGAATTGAGGAATGGTAATTAAACATTAACTAGGAAAACATTAAACAACAATCATCATCCTCCCTAAATGGGAAATTTAGTTCAGAAACAAATCCATAACCATTCCTATAGCAATATTCAACATAAATAAATTAAAGAGGAATAAAGAAAAGAACTGTTTAAGGGTGAATTCTGGATCTTCACTTGAATCTCTACGCTCTTCCTGCCGCTCTCAGCTGTGTTTTAGGGTTCCAAATCGCTCTCCCTGACTTCCAATCGCAGTTTTCTATTTATACTTGAAATTTAGGGTTCGATGGACGAAAATACCCCCGGTCCGTACGGGATCTCGCCGCGGCCATGCTTCCTCTCGCCGCGGCGAGATTATGCCAAATTCAGCCTCTCTCTGTTTCTCGTATCTCGCCGCGGCGAGACTCTTCATCGCCGCGGCCAGATATGCAAAAACTCAAAAATGAAGTTTTTCTTCGGCTCAGCACGTCTTTCAGTGAATTTCTGCACCCGAGACCTCTTTTACTCCAAAGAACCTGAAAACATAGAAAACAAGCGTAATTCCGTCCCAACACAGCTAAGAATGCACATAAATCGGATCCATAACATAGGCTAAAAATAGCCTAACAGTTGGCTCGCAACAGATTTAACTATTACAGTACAATTTCAACAACAACCCACGATCCATACTTCTAAGATTGAAACCTTCGTCTGATGTAACTTTTGGTCAAACCCAGCAACATTCGTCTAATGCAACCTTCGGTCAACCACCTAACAACCTTCATCTGATGCAACCTTCGTCTGATTGTGTAAGTAATAGTATAAGAAGTATTTTAGCAATTAAAAACACATAAAATATATAAATATTATTACTATTTTATAAAACTATTTTTATAAATAAAGTATCAATTTATATTTTTTATGTAATAATTTATTTTACAATACCATTTTTTATATTTTTTTTGTTAAATACTCAATTGTAAATATAATTTAATCGAAAAAAACGTATTTGGTTAAAATAGTATTGGGTGATTCTACAATGCACCCCTTTAAAAAGTATGTACCGATACACTCTTTACTTGTTTCGGCATCTCGAATAATTTTTTAATCTAATTATTTTACATATTCATGTACGTTATTGTTAGAAATATTTTACCAGGATCTAGATTTGCTAACAAGTATGTTTGATTAACATCCTAATATGAATTCTAAAACAATAAAAATAAACACATAAGAGTTTAAGAAAACCTTACAGTGGGTGCAGCGGAATATTATGACTCCTTCCGTTCAGATCTCTAGCCCTTGATTCCTTTCTGTAGCAGAGCATCACCAAGATCTGAACCTGGATCTCTTTCTCTCCTTCTTTGATGCTAATTTTCCATAGTCTTACATACTATGATTGAGGTACCACTTGATGTGTGTGGGCACTACTCATTCACTCAAGGGTTTCGAAATAGAATAGAAGAAAAGAGAGAGAAAGCGGCGTGTGGCTTTTCTCTGAAGGAAACAATGTGTGAAGTTGTGAGTTTCCTGAAGCCAACACTTTCTATTTATAGAATTTCCTCTAGGTTTAGGTTAGAATTGTATGGCATTAAAATAATGAAAACTATAAATGGCAATTTCTTGCAATGTGGCCGGCCATACAAAAGGAATTAGGCCTCACTTTGCAATTTTTCCATTTTGTTATTTTTCATTCCTATTTTCTCAAAAATGCCAATTTTCCAATTTAACCTTTTCAAATGCCAATTCTAATTATTTAATAAGTTGAAAATAATTATTAAATAATATTGCCATTTAATATATTTATTAATTTAGACATATAAAGTCTCTTAATCAATAAATAAACCTAGAATCTCTTTTCTTTACAATTTCGTCTTTGCTTAGTGAAAATTCATAAAGTAGACATAGTCTAACTTTTAGAATTATAATTGATTAATTAAAATCAATTAACTGAGTCTTACAAGCAGTATGATCTCAACTAGTATGGAGACCATGGGTCTATATAACCGAGCTTCCAATAAGTTGAACCGAATTTACCAAGTAAATTCCCTAACTTATTAATTCCTTATTGAATCCACACTTAGAACTTGGAATTGCACTCTCAGTCATATAGAACACTCTATATGTTCCATGATATAGACACGTCATTAGTTATCCATTGTTATAACCCTAATGTGATCAATGATCCTCTATATAGATGATTTACACTGTAAAGGGATTAAATTACCGTAATACCCTACAATGTATTTTATCCTTAAAACATTTAACCATGTATAAATGATATTTCAGCTAAGTGAAATGAGATCTCCACCATTTATTTTCGTTTGGTTAAGCTCGAAGGAAATCATCTTTTACTTTCTATTCACCAGATAGAAGCTATAGATTCCATATTTATGTTAGCGTTCCCACTCAATTGCACTACCGTGTTCCAAAAATTTACGTATCACCCTGACCCAAAAGTAGGCTTAACTAACAAATCAAAGAACACGAGTAACACTCTTGAGATTGAACCTAACCATATCAGGATTAAGATCATTTGATCTAGGATCAAGAGGTGATATTGAATTGAATAGATATTACGGTAAATTTTAATATATATATAAGCAAAGTTCAATATCGGTCCCTTCCGATGTATACTCCATACATCCGATACTGGTAAACTTTGCCAATGTCTTGGAAAGGACATAACACTTTTCCAAGGTGTTAGAATACCTATCGCTGATTATACCATGTCAGTCTAAATCCAGTGTTCTGACAAATCAGGGAATAAACTTTTGAACATATACTTAAGATTATATTCCATTGTGCTGACAATACTATAATCTTTAACAAATTCATATGTTCTGGACTTAAAAAGAATTCATACATTATATACATATAATCATGAAATAAATCATGTGAACCATGCTACATAAAATGTTATTTATGATCTTTATTAATAAGTAAATCTGATTATATTGAAATGAGTTTTATTTAGGGCATAAAACCCAACAGTTATAACTATTTAAGATAACCTACAAAATTTTGAAGAATAATTTACAATATAGAAAACAATGTTTAAAACAGTGTATTTTACACGACTATAAAATAAAATAGTCACGTGTGCAACACACTGTTTGAACGTAATTTTCGGCGTGTTAAACTATTCTAAATTTCTTAAAATTTTGCAGGATGTCTTAAATAAGTATAACGTACATGACCATGAGAAAAAATTTAACTAAAAAATTATTTCGGGTGCTAAAAGAGACAAGAGTGCATCAATGTATCTATTTTAAAAGGGTCTATTGTAGAATTTTCCAATAGTATTTTGCCAATAAAAAATTTATGGGGTCAAATCGGTAAAATTTCAAAATTGGGAAGACAGGAATAGGATAGAAGTGACCATAAAACAAATCCTAAAAGTTGCAGAGAGAACCAAATCCGGAAATCCCTACAAAGAGGGCCGCCATTGTTGTTGTGAGCTTCAAATTCCAATTTGTTGCTTAGATTGAAAATTCTCAATGTTGAGTTTCCTTCCCAAACCTCAGTCCCGCCTCCAACGTATCATCCTCTCCTTTCTCAATACCAACTCCAACTGTACTGCTACTAATGGCACTGGCAGAGCTAACGTCGGCGGCCATGGAAGTCCAGTTACCCTCAAATCCTTCTCCACCCTCTCTCTTTCAACCTCTTCCTCTTTGACAGCCGAAGGTCTTAGAGAGGAGCTTTTAAGCGTACCAAGGCCAGTAAAATCTCTCGGCCTCTCAACTGAGGCTTCCGCGGCGGTGGCGCAGAACATCGGCCGTGAAACTAGAAACAACACCGACGATGACGTTGCCCTTTTCAGTCGATACGGTTTCTCTTCCGATCAAATCGATAAAATCTTCACAAGAAGCTTCCAGATCCTCTCAGTGAAAACACTCGAACCCAAGCTCAAATTCCTCTCCGATAGCGGAATGTCCCGCGAAAATCTGGTTCGAGTCATCTCCGCCGACCCTCTAATCCTCAACCGAAGCTTGGAGAAGCAAATATCCCCTTGTATTCGGTTTTTGAAGAGCTTCTACGGCAGCATCGACCACGTGGTTTCCCTCTTTTTGGTCAAGCGCGGCACTTGGGTTCTCCACCAGTTCTCGGAAACAACAGCGTCCAATGTCGAAACCCTGCGGAATCACGGCGTCTCAGATTACAACATAGCGAAAATGTTCGTAATTCGACCAAAAGCTCTAGCCTGGAGCGTGGACGCATTCACTGAGCTCGTGAAGGAAGCTAAGAGTCTTGGTTTCAACCCATCGAGCTTGATGTTCATCCATGGAATGGCCAGTCTGTCGGGGATGAGAAAGGACAAATGGGTGTCCAAAATCGACGTTTTCAAGAGCTTTGGTTGGTCTGAAGAGCAGATTCGGGGTCTGATCGTTAGACAACCACAAGTAATGGATGCCTCGGAGGAGAGACTGAAGAGGGCATTGGAGTTCTTTACCACCCAGTTGAAATGGGGTCTTAGTGATTTTTGTAAGTACCCTAATGTTCTGTTGTTTAGCTTTGAGAAAAGGATATTGCCAAGGACTTCAGTGCTTCAGATTTTGCTTTCGAAACATCTTATGGATAAGAAGAGTATAGGCACGGCATTGTTGCTTCCGAATGACAAGTTCTTGAAAAGATTTGTTGAGCGTTATCAATCGGACATACCGGAGCTCTTAGACTTGTTTACCATTACAAATGTTGAAGAAGATGTTGTATGCAGTGGAAACTAAGGTGGCATCTCTAACTTGTTATCTCTATTAATGGATATTTATTTTTGTTGTAGTTAGTCCCATTTTTGGACCATTGGTTTGGGAATGATAGAAATACAGGATTATCAATAAAAATTTAAAAAAATAGTAGTTTTTTCTTTTATCAATATTTTGTTGGGTTTATACATTTCATTGGTGTAAATTTTCACTCAAATGGAAGAATTTATCTGGTACCGTTAAGATTGATCGAATTTTTAATTAGTGGAAGTGAAAAAAGTTCGAAAAGAAAGAAGAATGAACCACTTGAAACTCTTACAAGACTTGCTAATAGTTTAAGACAAGGTTAGATAGTTGAAGTCAATATGGGATGGGACAGAATCATTTTGGCCAGGAATCGGTTTTAGATGAGCTGGGCATTCTTACATACTTACATAGACAGTGTAAATGGAGTTTTCTTTCCTCAAAGGTGGAAACAAATGCCCCCATTCCTATAAAGGCATTATATTTCATAAAAATTATTATAAATGATGTAAAAATACAAGGTACATACTACATATGTTAGAATCCATAAATAGTCAACTTATAATCCCTCAATGTACTTAAATATACATAGAAAAAGTCAACATATAATCTGGACTACATATCAGTCAAGAGAATTAAAGAAGCTACAAGGGAACACCCTCCCTCCTGGCCAATGTTTTGCAGCTCAAAAACATATTCTTCAACTTCAAGACACCTACATACATTGGCCTCTAAGACATCTAACTCACTGTCAACAATTAGACCAGGATTTAAGCATTTTCATAGCCACCAGGAAATTTGAATTTTGAAATGATGTATAATTAAAAATACGTCTCAAGCCTCAAACTAACTTTATTTCATCGTATGTTGTACATAACTCAGCCACTGGAGGAGTTAGGGCTGAGACGGACCTAGGTACTAACCCCTATGGGGCTGTAGCCATAGCCACCAGTGAAAAAAAATTACACTTCAAAATGCTGAATATTTTATGTTTAATTTGATAATTACACTGAAATAGCCGTAAATATTTTGTTATAGCAATTAAGTTCCCCATGAAGTAAAATTCTTGAGTTCACTGGTTACTGGTTAGAGCTGTTGAACATACCAGAATTGATAAGCTATAACAACACTTCTTCCATATCCGTTAACGAATATGTTACTCAAGGTTGTGCGGGAGAAAATGGTGGTCTAAGGCAAGGTAAAATTATGGGGCCTTATTTATATAATTTTTTTTAGATATTTCATTGCAATAGAAAATTTTAGTTTAGTAAAAAATGTCTACACAGTTGCCACTATACACTAAGTTAAATATTTTGTTTTATATTATAGTAATTTACGGCATAGATACTTAAGTTTAATTTTCGGTTTTATGTAGGTACTTGACAGTTAAATGTTAAGTCATTATCAATGTTTTATTTTCTTATTAGTATATTTAAATTTAAACTATTTTTTTAAAAAAATAAAAATGTAATGATTTACTTAACACTTAACATCCAGTTACTTACAAAAATTTCAGAATTATAAAGTTAAATATTTATTTGTAACTGAAAATTAAACTTAAATATTTATGCCATAAATTATTCTTATATTATTATTTATTAAGTTTTATTATGTAAAAATAAATTGAATTATTTTTTGGGGGTCGGTAAGCGGGCCCTAGCCACGCGACTATTTCTAAAATCGTTCTTGATGCTACTACTCTCCTTGCTCACTCCCACTCCTACTAACACTAGATACACAATACATTTAGGATTGAGCATCAGTCGGTTTAGTCGATTTTTTTTCTATATTAAAATCCAGAATTTGGTTTTTGGTCTGGATTGGTGCAATTTGAAAACCGACCGACCAATTTAGAACCTATCTTAAAACCGACCGTTTTGAACATCGGTTTGGTCAGTTTAAACTGCCCAAACCGATCCTCTTCTTTTTTTCTTTAAAATATGATCCAATTTATTCTATAAACACATTATTCTACATTTTACAACTACAAACATACAAATTAATTATTCAAAAACTAATTATCTTATTCTTTTAATTTTAATATTAATAAAATAATAATATATTATTATATATTATTAGTAACTACAATAGATAAAGCCAAAAAAAAAAAAATAATAAATTAATGTATATGTATAACGGTTGGTTCGATTTTTTCGATTAGTCTATTAATTTAAAAAAACCAACTAATTAATGGTGGTTTTAACAGTTAATGGTTTTTTCGGTTTTTAGTTCCGTCAGTTTTGATTCTAACAGTATTAGATAAGTCGGTTTGAACAATTTTTTCAATTTTCTAAATTTTATGCTAAGCCCTAAACACATCCTTCTTTCTTAGAGAAAAAAACATCCACGTTAATATACAGCTGACCTTGAGGAGGGAAGGGATTTTACTTTTCTTATTACCATGAGTACCACTGAAGTCATTCAAATACTTTGCACTCCACCAAATTCTTTACAGTCGGGTCATGAATAAAATTAGTCTGCTATTCCAACTTGACAAGCTCATTATAAAAAGATTGAAATCAGCATAAGACAAAGGTTTAGCAATATTAGACAGAAAACTAGTTATAGCATTATCATATTTATTATATTCTTGAGACCAAGTGTTAAGAAACACTCCAATAGTAAAAGGGTAAGGTAGATAAGAAGAATAAAATTAATACTATAATGAAATAAATTTAATGAATTGTATTAAAATTGAATTACTTTTATTTATTCCATTCCAACTAAACAAAAACACATAATGTGAAACAAGACAAAAAGAAAGAAAAAAGTAGTGAGGTGTGAGTGATGTGTGATTTAAATATATAAATTAAAATTTGAAAGTGTTACTCAATTTCTGTAACACGTGTAAGCCTCATACAGTAGAGTAGGAAATCCGAGCGCGGATTATGATTGGAGTGAGTGAAGAAACACCCAAAAACCACACTCCTCACTAGTCACTCTCTTTCTCCTTCTTTCCTTATCTTCCTTTCCATTTTCTTCTCCTTCCTAACAAATTAATGGAAGAGCGGAAAATGGCGGAATGGGAAGAAAAGTCGCCGCTTTATGAGGCCTACAATGAGCTTCATGGCCTCGCTCAGGAGTTCCACACCCCCTTCGATGCCCCCGCCATTCTCATCGTTGGTCACCAGACTGACGGCAAGAGTGCTCTCCTCGAAGCCCTGATGGGTTTCCAGTTCAACCACGTCGGCGGTGGCACCAAGACTAGGCGCCCTATCACTCTCCATATGAAGTACGATCCTCACCGCGAGACTCCCGTTTGTCGTCTCGTCTCCGACGCCGACCCAACTCTCGCCGATGACAAGTCTCTCCGGGAAATTCAGGTGCTTTCGGATAATTGATGTATATGTAATTTTATTAGTTGAATGTGGCATCATATTATACCAATTGTTGGATCTAACTTGCCTGCCATTTCTATAATTTTGGAGGGTTTATTTTAAATCGTTTGAGCCAGTGATTTTGTTGTGGACAATCTGACTGTTATTATTTTTTATTTTTTTAAAAAAATTGAAACTTTTTGCATGTTATTTAAAAGGGAAGAAAAACAGTTTGCTTTACTTGGTTGCTGTTTGTAGAAGATTAAAATAGAAAGTTAGAAACATATTACTCTGTCCTGAAAAATACAAATATTTATTTTTCTTTTGACTAAAATGAAGTAAAAAACTTTACGAATTGAGGATTGTATTCTATGTTATGTGACACTGATAACTATTTATTTTCTTTATTTTTTTTTTCTAAAATGAGAAAAGAAAAAAAACACTACAACAAGACATGAAGACTAGTAATGGACTACTTGCATTCATGCTTGTTGGATTTACATGGATGAAATCTGCATTCTATACCAATTTTTTAGTATTCATGCAGATTGTTTCTCTAACTTATGACTGTTTTCACGTCACTTTTTGTGGCTTATACTGTAAAATAGTAGGCTTTCAAATATTTCAATGTATGCCTAATATGGTGAAACACTCTAGATTCTATCTTATGCTTTTAATTTTAAAGGTCAATTAATTCAGTAATAATATATTATCCCATGAGTCCCTTTCCATAATTTTTAGTGTCCTGCAGGCTTATATTGAAGCTGAAAACAAGAGATTGGAAAGCGAGCCTTGTCAATTCTCTGCAAAGGAAATAATTATTAATATTGAGTACAAGTATTGCCCAAATCTTACCATTATAGACACCCCTGGACTCATTGCTCCTGCTCCAGGACGAAAGAATCGTGAATTACAGGTCAAATATCCAATTGGTGAACCCCTTATAACATAGATTTCATTATTCCTCACCATTGTTGTGATGGTGGTCACAATTGTTTTCTATTAAATTCATGTCAGGCTCAAGCTCGTGCAGTGGAGTCGCTTGTACGAACTAAAATGCAGCATAAAGAATTTATTATATTATGTCTTGAAGATTGCAGTGACTGGAGTAATGCAACTACTCGAAGAGTGGTTATGCAAGTAAGTCATTTTGTTTAGTGCCAATAGTTCTGCTTTTTGTGACTCAAGCAACAATGTTATATGCTGTTATTACTATCATTTCCTGCTTTTTTGTGGACAACTTCTACTTTTCTGCATGGAAAATAATTGGCGCTTTGAGTTTTAGCCAAGCGCTGTAGGCTGTAGCTGCATTGAAGCTCTATGTGCTATAGTCCTGAGCCAAGGACATTCCGTAAAAATATTATCTTTAAAGTGAAATATGATAGTTGTATCTTATTTAATAATTGTTTTTACTTTTATTCATTGATGATGTGCAGATTGATCCTGAGCTTTCAAGGACTGTTATTGTCTCAACCAAGCTTGATACCAAAATACCCCAGTTTGCTCGCTCATCAGATGTTGAAGTTTTTCTTTCACCTCCTGCTTGCGCATTAGACGGCTTCATATTGGGTGACTCTCCTTTTTTTACATCTGTTCCTTCTGGAAGAGTTGGTTCTGGACCTGATACAGTTTATAGATCAAATGACGAGTTTAAGCAGGTTGATTCCTATAATTAATTTGTTCATATATTTATGTAGCGATGATAGGCTTTTAGGAATTTTATGTACTTTTCATGACTACTTCAAATCCTCCTATTTGAAGTTATGGGTAGTGTGACCTCAAATATACATATTCTATTTCTATGGTGAATTAAGGGAGAAAACTTGTTGTAAATGGCTATGTGCATCATAGAGATATTGGTTTTCAAGTATCAGAAAGCATTTTAAACAACTGAACTTGATGAAAGTCATGCATTGAGCACTTGGTCCCTTTGGAAACTTCTTGAAATACTTGGCTTGTCTTGTCTCTGTTGCAAAATGGTAACTCTAACCAGATCTGGTTTCAACTCCTTGATGGAGTAAAAGAGCTGACAGGATGACCCTAATCTGTAGGCTTGTCATTTACTGTAGATAAATGTTAAAATTATGATCTTAAAGTGAAACTAGAAAAGAGAAAAAATGAGTGTGATTGAAGAGGAAGCATGTATCAGCAATGTACAGTTTTCTCTTTGTTTTCCAGTTGAGGGTCGAAGAAGTGATCCCTTCCATTAGAACTCCAATGGAACTCCTTTCAGTTCTCTACTTCTTTTTCTTCTTTGTATTTTTTTTATAAAGTAATTAGATTAGGACTTAAATAACTGTTTGTTGATTTAGCTTCCTGTCTGATAAGCTATTCCTGAAACCTGTAGATTATATCTCTATTTTCTTAAATGTAGGCGATTTCCTTGAGGGAGATGGAAGATGTTGCTTCTTTGGAAAACAAATTGGGCAGATCACTTTCTGAGAAAGAAAGAAGTAGAATAGGGGTTAGCAAACTCAGGGCATTTCTGGAAGAATTGCTGCAGAAAAGGTATGAAATTTCCATACTTTATATTTGCCTCCCTATTCATGTGATGTTATGCTTTAATTTTAACCTACCATATTTTATATTACAATTTTGAAAGGTTATCTTTGCAGGTACATGGATAGTGTTCCACTGATCATTCCTCTGCTTGAAAAGGAATACAGGAGCACAACAAGGAGGATGAATGAAATAAATCAAGAGCTTAGGTTTGATTCTTCATTTTCATTTTTTTTAAAAAGGTTTCTATCTAGGCAGTTTTGTCGGGTTGAAGTATGTAAACATTGTTGAACTAGACAGCTGTGGCCCATGGGGTAGGTCGGACAGTAAGTATTATGTCTATGTTGGCTTTTTTCCCCAACATTGTTATCATAGTTAGATGTTATTCTCTTCTTTACTGTATCTGATTGTATTCCTATATTTTTGTACTTGCAGTTCAGTGGATGAAGTAAAACTCAAGGAAAAAGGAAGAGCCTTTCATGATCTATTCTTGACAAAGGTTTTTATAAACTAAGGCGATCAATATATTTTTTAACTATTTCATTTATAATTATATCTTTTTCTCTTTTTTGGGAGACAAATCTTGTTTATATTTTATTTATAGATTACTGCTAATTTCACCTTTACATGAGCTGAACAAAAGTTATTTGCTACTCAGCTGTCATTGCTATTGAAAGGGACAGTTGTTGCGCCTCCAGATAAGTTTGGTAAATTATCTTGAATTAACTCTCACCATTTGCCATTCTGTTTTTGGGTGTTTGTCACTATTGGAAGCGTGTTATTATTTTTGTTCTAGCCTTGCTGTATTGGTAAAGATATTTATAACACATTTTTACTTTTTGAAGGTGAAACACTGCAAGATGAGAGAAGTAATGGGGGAGCATTCATTGGTATTGATGGTCTTCAGATTCCTCACAAGCTTATACCTGTAAGTTATTATGTTATTAGTATATTTAGGGATTTTTCTTTTTCTCTTCATCTAAAAAGGTGGATATGCCTATGCCTGAATGCTGTTCTTTTACTTATTTATTTATAAATATATATATATTTATATTTTCAAGTGTTTGTGTTTTCATTTCTGTTAATAACTTGTCATTGTTTATCTTGCTGTAGTTATAAATGTAGGCAATATTTATTTAGTTACATTACATCTAACACTAGACTTCACAAGTAAAACTGAGTGATCTAGCTCTCTCAGACTTTTGATGAATAATAAGAGACATTTTGTTTTGCTCCCCAATAATATAGAATGCTGGAATGCGTTTATATGGAGGAGCACAGTATCATCGTGCCATGGCTGAGTTCCGTTTTGTTGTTGGGGGAACGAAATGCCCTCCAATTACACGAGAAGAAATTGTAAATGCTTGTGGAGTTGAAGATATACACGATGGGACAAATTACTCGAGGTACTTGTCATTTTCACGTAATAACACTTAGTTTCTTGAATTTCGGTTGACACTTATTTTTTGATTTCTTGGGAATCAGAACAGCCTGTGTTATAGCTGTTGCGAAAGCTCGTGATACATTTGAACCTTTTCTTTGTCAGGTAATTTGGAATGATGATTATCACATCATGCTTACCTTTTTACAATTTTTTTTTTGGATTGGATTCTCTTTATTTTTTGTAAAGGATTGTACTATTTACCTCCTTTTTTACAAATTACAAAGTTTGTAGGGGAATATTGAAAAACTGATATTCATTAATTCCTTGCTGCAGTTAGGTTCTAGACTCTTGCACATTCTAAAGAGATTACTTCCCATATCGGTCTATCTTTTAAAGGTTTGGCCTGTATCTTGGGGCTGTTTGATGTCATTTATTACTAGTCTTTATAAGGCCTTCTGAATGTCTTTTAGTTACAATTTTGATTATATTACTTTATGTGAAATTCTACAGAAAGAGGGTGAATATCTAAGTGGCCATGAATTGTTTATCAGACGCGTTGCTTCTGCCTACAACAACTTTGCTGAAGCTACTGAAAAGGCTTGTCTTGAAAAGTAAACACATTACCTCAGCTACATTTTTTGAATTTTATGTCCAGGTTAATAATATTACTTTTAAACACATGACTCTCATTGTTTTACATGAGATTTTAAAAAATTTGTAGACAACTGTAAATACACAATGATCTTTTCTCAAGGCACCACTTTTATGCTTTGGGTTTTTAGTATCAAATAAACAATATTTCATGGATTTGAAAAGCTTAATAATTGCTACAATCTTCTCAGGCATTCATGATTAAGATAAAAAGTAAATAGTTAAACTTCCTTGATCAATCATAATTTTTTTCTCCCAAAAGGAGTCAGTAACGCGTGTGCTTTAGAAAAAAAATACTTTTGCATTAAGCCATCTTTAGAAAGGGATGATTCAACACCTATACAGTTTTCCTTTGCAGTTCTGCATGCTGGATTAGAATGTCAAAACTGATAAATAGAAGTGATGAATTGAAAGGGCTTAATGAGCTGATTTTGGTTTGTTAAATTTGAAAGACGCTCCTAGATTGTTTGTTTTCTTCAATTGTCTATGGAAAAAGAGTGTCTAAACTAAAACTATAATTGATCCCTGTCCCAAGATATTTTGTGGAAGTTTGGAGCCTATATATATGTATGGTCGTAAGGTTGTGGAATGGTCATATCTTGCATTCGTACTCATTGGTTTGTTTTGTTTTGTTTTCTTATCATTATTGATACTGCTATTTGCATATTTTATTTTGTTGTATTAATGTGTATCTTAAGGAAAGTGCTAAGGTCTTTCTTTTTCTTTGGCTGTAGATGCATGGAAGATTTAGTAAGCACCACCCGTTATGTAACCTGGTCTCTTCACAACAAGGTTAGCATGGCTGTTCTGTGGTTTTTCTAACTTAGAAATGATGAATTTTTAATTTCCACATTCAAAATTTCTTTGTTATGTTATCTTATTTGACTTTTGGTTTAAAATTGTAGAATCGAGCAGGACTTCGTCAGTTTTTGGACTCATTTGCTGGAACAGAACAGTCCACTGCAGGTGCTACTGTTCCTGTTGGTCTTTCTCCTGATTCATCAAATGGGTTGGGAAATGAGAAGCAGGAGTCAAAGCCTAGGGCAGATGTGAAGCTTAGTCATTTGGCTTCTGGAATGGACTCAACATCTTCAATGCAAGCAACAGACACAAGGCTTGCCGATCTTCTAGATAGCACACTTTGGAATAGGAAACTTGCTCCTTCATCTGAGCGGATAGTTTATGCTTTAGTGCAACAGATATTTCATGGAATAAGAGAATATTTTTTAGCCTCTGCTGAATTGAAGGTTTGCTTCATAAATAATTTTTTTTTATATAGATTTCAATCACACACATAACATTTATTCAATTATCAAAACCAAATCATTGGGGTGCTTCATAAATAATTATTGTTTGTTATATTATCCCTGCCTACAGTCTTTTAAACTTTTTGTATTCATATATTTTGGTCTTTTGTACTTCCATGTTTTCCAATTTGCTTTTTTGTTTTCTGAAAACAGTTTATCGTATTATCAAATCGGTAACAGCTGAATCCATCTGAGATAAAAATGTTTATTGTCACTTGGGGCTAGCTTAAGTGGTGTGAGAAGGAGAGGGGTTCAAATCCACATTATATATAAAAATTGGTGATAAAAATATTTATTGAATTATGATCCGTTAATAATTGCTTCCTTTCCATCTGTTGTTATCATCTTTCTTTTTTTCTTCTTTCATCAATTGATCTTTTTCCTTTTTATTTTTGCAGTTCAACTGCTTTCTTCTAATGCCAGTTGTAGATAAGTTGCCTGCTTTACTTCGGGAGGACTTAGAATCTGCCTTTGAAGATGATTTAGATACTGTTTTTGATATCAGCAATCTAAGACATGCATTAGGCCAGAAGAAGAGAGATACAGAGATTGAGCTGAAAAGGGTATATGTTTTCTTCCCCTTGGACTTGTGAATTGTGGCCCCAACCTTTGTTTCTCCATGTTTGCTTCAATATATATTGGTGGTTTTGCAGATAAAGAGGCTCAAAGAGAAGTTTCGATCTGTACACAAACAGCTCTATATGAATCAAGCTGATGTAACACCTGGTAGCAACTCCCAACAATGATTCTACATCCGGACACCCCAAAAGAAGTTCGAATACACATCTTCAATCCTCGAGATAATATTTATATGTAGTTATTTAATTTCAGCTTTTCTCATTATATTGGCAACTATTATATTATGTTAATTGTAGGACACAGTAAGAGTGACCTTAAATTTATGGATTCCCAGCTGCTAATTTTGTTATTAATATATCTCCTTTCCCATTATAAATGTAGAGTTGCTTTAGCTTTGTGTGAAGCATCCACTTTCTAACAAGAGTTCCAAATGGTTGCTTTTATGAATGTTGCAACTGTTAACCCTCTTTTTAATACCATCTAATGTGACAGGGTGAATGGTCCAGCATTTAATTGGTGATGTCATAAAATCTGTTTGGGTTTAACATTAAATTGACAAATTAAAACATAAAATCAATTGCTACGTGGGATGGTATTAAAAGGGTGGGACAAGAGGTGAGATCTCTAGCATAAATTATAGCAAAATGTACATTTTTCTTTAATAATTAGTGATACTATGGATATTTTCTCGTTGATAGTGCTGTGTATTAAAAGATTTTTGTAGCGGCCCTTTATTTATTCCTTTTTTCTTCATTTGAATAATTAGAACATTGTTTCTGTTTTGGTCGTCACTAATGTTATGAGCTCCGGAAGGGTGGATTAGACGTCATCAGTACGTCGTGTTGCCATGGGAGGAGAAGGGCATGAACAATGGATCAGATATTATCAATGTGATCAAATAATCCAGTTACAGCAGCTTAGATGAATTTATGTTTTATTTTTTATATAAACATTTATTTTTTCACAGTTTTAATCTCCACTTTCAAGTACAATGTCTACAATTTTACAGATACAAATAGTAGTTTAATACTTATTTTTTATGTACATGACATGAGTGAAATCTATATAGTAATGCTTGTGCTCTTATCCACAGAAACCCTTCTATCAAAGCTTTTGAAGCTATTATTCTTAGACGAAGTCAAGTCATCCTACTACAGGACTGATGAGAATCATCTGAGCTACTATCTGAGTGTTCTATCATGACTCTAGGATGATCGATGTGAATGTCAGTTGCTAGTGCTGGAAGATTGGCATGTCGCAATAGATACTGAACAATCCTTCTCATACTTGGCCTGCAGGCAGGATGGGGATGAGAGCAGAGTAGGCCAAGATTGAGCACAAGGCTAACTTCTTCCGAGTTGTAGTTATCCAATGTCTGATCAACAGCTCTGGTAATGTCTCCTCCACAATGTTGTTCCCTTACCCAATCCACCAATACTATCTCTCCTGCATTCTTATAAGGCTCGATTGGCCTCCTTCCGCAAGCTACTTCCAGCAGCAATGTACCGTAACTGTACACATCTGTACTTGGGGTGGCTCTCCCAGTTCTTGTTAGTTCAGGAGCCATGTACCCTAGTGTGCCCACAATGTTGGTTGTATCTGGATTGTGTCCATGCTCATATGTTCTTGCCAAACCAAAATCTCCTAGCTTTGCATTGAGGCCTTCATCGATCAGAATGTTGCTGGGTTTCAGATCTCTGTGAACCACCATCTCTTGGCACTCTTCATGCAGATATAACAATGCTTGAGCTACATCATTGAGGATTTTGTATCTTTCCTCCCAGGATAGCTTTTTCTTCTGGTTTTCATTGTCGAACAGAAGCTTGTCAAGGCTTCCATTTGGTACATAGTCATATACAAGGAGGAGATCATCTTGTCTTCGACACCACCCATGTAACTGCACAAGATTTCGATGTCTCAGCTTTCCCATGCTTGTTATTTCTGCTACAAATTCTCTAATTCCTTGACGGGAATTGTTAGAAATTCGCTTTACAGCTACTTCTCTTCCTGTACTGGGAACCACCCCCTTATAGACACTCCCAAATCCTCCAGATCCTATAAAGTTCTTCTCTCTAAAACCCCTAGTAGCAAAGTGAAGCTCAGAGTACTTAAATCTCTGAGCTCCATATTCAATTTCCCAATCTTCTAGAATCTCATCTTTGCTTTTTATTCTGCGTATAATATAGGCACCAGCAAAGATGACCAAAATAAAAATTGTAATGCTAGCAAAAGTTATGCCTACTTTAAATCCTTTCTGTTGGACTACCTCGTTAGAACTTGATGACAAAGTTGGCAGCTCTGTCGGGTCCAAATCCTGTGCTCTTTCGCCGATCTTAAAGCTCCAGCCATGGACATTGTGAGCAGCAGAGAGTAAACCAGTCGAAGCAGAGAAGCCAATGTACATGTATTCCTCCAACACCTGTGAAAGATCAATGGGAAATGATATAAGAGGCCGTGGTGGCCTCCCCATACCAAGAGGAGATATTGAAACATTTAGCAACTCCTGCAGGCTGTCATAGTCAATCCAGGCCTGAAGAGAGTCACCACTCTTGAGAATTATTGTGGTATATTTGCTGTCATTACCATCATTTGTATTGTAGTATGCTGCAGGCACAGATATGTTGGACACCAAGCTGGATATGTCTATCCCCACATGATTATCGTTGATGTCCTGTAAATCTTGATTCTGAATGGCATCAAATTCTATGGCGATCATACGAGTGGAAGATTGAGAATTGCTAGTGACGTTAGGGAGGCCAAGATACTGGTTTGCAAGGCAACCTTCCATGGGGTATTTAGATGAGAGAACAAAAGTGAGACCGTGGCCTCCGAAACCAGGATACTTGGGAACAATTGAAAAGACAAAATTGGTGCTGAAGCTTAAAGCAGCAGATTTGTTGCTGCTGCCTGGTGTAAACTTAGTGAGTTGTAAAGGAGTTGGGTAGAATGCATGGCCGAGGAGCTTTGACGTGTCATTTGTTATGGCCAGTAACCCGTTAGATCTCACAACAGAAGCTCCATCCAACTTCAGTTTTGCTTGAAGGAAGCCATTGTACACGAAATTTGTCTCATTTTCAAGTGATGCTACAAGTAGGAGACATGAAAAGAAGCTTAATATTTCTAATGCTATAGCAGGATTTGTGAAGCTGGCCATGGTTTCTATTGGTGATGACCATAACCATCAAATGGAAAGTTGGGATATATATAGTATTATTGGATTTGGAAGCAACTCTCGTTTGCCTCAAAGTACGTAATAAATAAATGAAAAGAAGCAAAAAGGGGAATACCGATTTACTTGAAGTATCCAGAAGCAAATTATAGCTGCATTGTGCTTACAATTAATGCAAGAAGCACACATTACAAAGGTGATTGAAATCATTGACAATTGGGGTATATTATACTAGCACTAAGGGATCTATGCAACAAACCAATGCTTTGAATTTAGCAATGAAGAGTTTTGCTTAGTAAAATAATGCCAATTTTGTTAATGTAATGGATTTGGAAGAAGAGTATTGGAGCATGGCATCAATATCATTTTCATCTTGGAGAAGATTAATGCTGAAACAGATTATCCAAGACAATTTAAAGTTATAACTTTTAATAAACAGAGCAAGTTGCCAAGTGTACCTAAAGATGAGATGTAATGAATTTGATAATATTTGTTTGTAATTATATTACAACTATCCAAGCTCAACGCTTGGTTCGACAAATAACAATGGAGTAGAAGTAGCTTCCATTCCAATCCCTATAAAACAATTAACACTGTATGTCTATGTTTTTGGCTACAGCTTGGCTCTTCCATCCAAAATGGTATAAGGCTATAAGCCAACTTGTGTGTGTGATGTAAGGTTTGAAAAGGGTGCATTCACTGTCACTGCCTCGTTTATACTACTTTGAGATTTTAACCATTTGCTATAATTGGAAAAATGTGGTGGGACACTTGTGCTGCCTCACAAGGTATCACACAATCAAATTTACTTTTAATTAGCAGTGATAAAATGTATCATCATGTCGTGTTCGAGTTATATTTTACGTGACTTGTTTTTATATTTTGTATAAGGCGTGTTGATCCGTTTTTAATTAGTGTCTAATTTTCTCAACCCTAATTCGACCCGTAAAAAATTGTGTCGTGTGCATGTTGATCTACTTTGACTTGTTTTGCTATTACTGAAGTTGAAGTTGTAGAAGAAATGATAAATTTATGTTCTATTAAAAAATTCATATATATTTATGTATATATAATTTTTAATATATATAAATAAAATATTTAAAATATTTTCAATTTTTTTAAAAAATTAAATTTAAAATTTTTTAACTTAAAGATTAAATCACTAAATATATATTTTTATATAAATATATTATTAATAATAGCTTTTTTATTTTATTTTATTTAAAAAATTATGTCAAATTCGTTAAGCTGATTGTGTCGTGTTTCATATGTTTTTATTTTGTGTCAAGTCATGTTGACCTATTTTTTACATGCATCTAATTTTTCTGACCTTAACACGTACTACCCCTACCTCTAATAAGGGGATGAAAGTCAAAAAGTAAAATGCAAAAGATCTCTTTTCAAAAAAATAATAATAATAAGGAATTACTTTACAAATACACAAAAATAACAAAAAAAATTTACAAAAATATAGTTGTACAGAATTTTAAATATTTTTATGATTTTATTTACAGAAATTACAGTCTTTTGATGTATTTTTATGTTAGAATCTAGATGATTTGTTGTTAATTTTTCGTTATATATATTTTATTTTTTGTTATTGATTGGATATTATTTTCCTGTTATTTTAAATATTTCTAGTTATTTTCATGTTATTTTTATAGAATACCGTAAAAATATATATACAAAAGTAAATCTTTAAACATAAAAATTTTTAAATGTAAAGTTTTCACAAAACCAAATAGCAAAAATAATAATAGTAATGACAAAATTCCAAAACTCATTTGCAGGGCCGACTCTATAGGTAATAGGTGTGCAAATTGAGCTAGTGCATATGATTCAATATATTTTTTATTTAATGCCTTTTAATTTTTTCAACTTTTTAAGGGCCTAACAACTTATTGTTAGTCACTTCTATCCTAATTCTCAAAGCTCATTTTTAAATTCTATTACTGCTTTTAAGCAAAAAAAAAAAAAAACTATTACTATTATTTATTATTTTTTTTATTAGAATCAATAAAAATTTTAATAAAATAGTTTGAATTTTTTAGTATTTTGTAAAATATATAACCGTATAATAATATTTAAAAATATCATTTATAAATTGTATATTTTTTTTAGGGGCTCAATTAAGAATTTTTTAGTTTTTTTTGTTTCTTTTTTTTGTAATTGTTTATGTTATAATTATTTAAGACAGAAAATTTAAAACAAATTTAAAAAAATTAACACGCTAAAAATAAGCGTCAACATTATATTAAACGTGACTGTTTTATTTTAGATGTGTCCATCATAATCATAAAGAGTAAATGCCAGCTGGGCTGTAGTATAAGTTAGGGAAATTATAGTAAATGACCCCAAATCATAGGAGTATGTTAGTTTATGTCATCTTTTCAAAAAAATATAGCAAATGGCCCTAAATCATAAGACTATGTTAGTAAATGTCCTTATTTCAATTTTTTTTTTTTTTTATTTTTTTAGAATTAGAAGCAAATTATTCAAACATTATGGTATATCTACATTAGTTTTGTTAAAATCTTTTTTTTATTTTAAAGTTATGTCAATTTTTTTAATTTTTTATGAGTTGTTTTGGGTTGTTGGTATATAGATTTTGTTGTACGGTATATTTCTATTTTGTTGTATGGTATATTATTATTCTTAGATGATATTTATTTTTTATTATGATATGTATAATAGTGGTATATAATTTTATTAGCATAATAAAAATATTTTAATGTATGTATATAATTTTATTGCCATGCTACATATATTTAATTATTATTTTTATATTTTTTGATTGTGTGATTATTTATTTTAAATAATATTTAATTAGTTTTTATTTTATTATATACAATGGTCATGGTATATATATTTTAATTGTGGTATATAATTTGGTTAGTATAGTATACATACATATATATTATATATGTATTAGTAATCTATATTTTTATTATTATTATTTTTTGTATATATGTTTTGGTATATGGTATATGTATTTTTTGTTATGCGGTATATAATTTTTTAAATAATATTTAAGTTTTATTTTCTATTGTACTTTTGTTGACATGATATATAATTTTATTAGCATCCTATATATTTTTATTTTTATTTGTTGTTATTATTATATATATTTTCATTGCAAGGTATATATTTTATGTTATAGTATATCATTTTATTTTAGATAATGCATGTTTAGTTTTTATTTTAGTATACATAAAGGTGATATATAATTTTGTTAATATGATATATATAATTTTTTTTTAATAATATTATAGTATTTTGTTTTATTTTTTATTGTAGGTATATACGTTTTATTGTATGGTATATGATATTTGTTGTCTATAATATATTATTTATATTTAATATCATATTTAGTTTCTATTTTATTGTATGTAAATTTTTTGGTATGTATTCATATTTTCCAGGTGATTTATAAAATTTCTTTAGCATTCTCCATATATTTTTTGAGTATTAATTTAGTATTGTTATAATTTTTTTGTGGTATATAATTTTATTACTACGGTATATTAATTTTCTGTACTACGATATATCTAATACTGCTGTATATATATTTAAATGATCTAATATATTTATTTATTTTTGTTACAATATAATAATATGCAATACTAAAAAAATTATGTAACTTAATTTTGTTATTATATATATTTTTTTTAAAAAAAAATATGTGATAAATCTATTTTTATAATTTTCATTAGCTAATTTATTAGATTTGGCCATTTTCTTAATTTTTTTAAAAAGTGGACATTTACTAACTTAGTTACCAAATTTAGGGCCATTTTGCATCTCAACCCTATAAGTTATGGGAAATTTACATATATACTGTTTTTGGACCAAAACTTTACAAAAATACTGGGACACGGCAAAAACAACTTTTTTACTGACCCACCCCATTTTCTTTACTTTTGTACTGCCCAAGCCCAACAACTTAACATTTATACTGTGAACAGTAAAAAATACGGGAAAACGACATGCTTCGTGTGTGGGGAGTCGTCGGAGTCGGAGATCACCAAGAAAAAACCATTAAATCTGGCGAAGAGTTTTTGGTAAATGGAAGCATAATCGAAGAACAAGAACTGCAGAACATTGTCCCCCCAAAAAACAGAGGTAAACACAACAAAACACAAAAATAATCTAATTCTTAAGAAACTAAAAAAAAAAAAAAACAACCCCAGATTTAGATCTGAAGTTTAATAAAAAAAAACGAAAACACAAATGTGATATTCTTTAATTTATGATGCAAAAAGATAAATGAGGGTTGTTCTATTGTTAATTTGACGTTTGTAACACAAAATGATTCGAAAAAAATAGTTGATAAATTACTACAATTATTCATACAACAAATTAGGGTTGTTCTAATGTTGTTTTGCGGTTAGTAATACAAAAACATTCCTACATATATGTATCAGACAAATAGAATAATAAAAACTAATAAAAAATATAATGGGTAGTTTTATTTGGTTGTTTTTGTGTTGTTTTATTGTTGTTGTAGTATTTTTTTGTTGATTTTTTTTTTGTTGTTTTGCTATTGTTTTACTGTTGTTGTACTATTGTTTTAACATGAAATAAGACACTGGAATGACAGGTAATGGAACGTCTACTCGCACTATCGAAGAGCAATGGACAATGGAATGAAGATCACAATTATGTGAACTATGTGGCTAGTGGAGAATTCATACCAACAAAATGCAACTACGAGGAGCTACTGCAAATACTGCTTACTTCATTGGGGTGCGAAAACACCAGCACAACACTACAAATACAGTACCAAGCTAAAGAAGGAATACCACCGATCAAAATATGCAACGATCGAAGCCTCTACTTTTACTTGGAATTGAAAATCAAGGAAACAGATTTCACCACATATCCACTATGCGTCAACCAGCAAAACAACAACACAACACCTGCTGCAACACCAAATTTGATATCGACAACAACATCGTATGAATATAATGTGGCAATGATCGAAAACAACACAACAACTGCTGCAACACCAAATTTGATATCGACAACAACACCGTATGAATATAATGTGGCAATGATCGAAAACAACACAACAACGCTTGAAAACAACATAACAACAACAGAATCATACACAACGGGACAACAAACAGAAGAAGGGGAACAGTCAGAAACAATAGAAGATGAGAACGACAAATTCGACATAATTGACTGTGCAAATCTGGTTGCTGAAGAAATGGTAGAAAAACTTGAAAACACCAGTAGAAAACTGGATCCAGAAATCGACATCAACAATGCAAAGTTAATAACAGCCAAGCATCACCCCGAAGTGGAAAAAGGACAGGCATAAAAAGACAAAGAAACTCTAAAGAATGTCCTCAGCTACTACGCAATCAAAAACAACTTTCAGTACAAAGTGTGGAAGTCCTGCTCTCAAGAGTACAGTCTGAAATGTGTTTACGAAAGCTGCAATTGGTCACTACGAGCATCGAGAAATGGCCCAACAAACACATTCATAATCAGGAGGTTTGTTTTTAATAGTCTTTTAATGTTGTTTTTGTTGTCAGCCTGAACAAATGCCCTTTTTCCACACTTTGTACTGAAATACACATGTTTGATCTCTGCAACAGGTTTGTTTTAATAGTTTTTTAATGTTGTTTTTGTTGTTTTTGTTTTAAAAGTTTTTTAATGTTGTTTTTTGTTTTAATAGGTTCTCAAATATCCACACATGCCCCATAAATATTAGGCATGAAGACCAAAGGCAAGCAACATCGAAACTGATAGGGGAATGCATAAAACCGAAGTTCTTGAACATAAAGACAAAGGCAACACTGATGGACATAAAAGGGGAGTTGAAATACAGATATGGCATCAAAATGAACTATATGAAAGCTTGGAGAAGTCAGGAACATGCAGTAAACGACTTGAGAGGTAATGCTAGTGACTCGTACAGCCTAATACCGAGTTTCTTACACATGGTGGAAAAAACAAACCCGGGATCATTTGTCGATCTGAAAACAACAGAAGACAACAGCTTGCTCTTTGTTTTCATGGCGTTGGATGCATCCATAAAAGGGTGGGGAGCATGCGTGCACCGATAGTTGTTGTGGACTCGAACGTTCCTCAGCAAACCTTATGGGGGAACTTTGTTGTGCGCATGCACACAAGATGCAGCAGGTCATATTTTTCCACTAGCGTTTTGTGTTGCAGATTCTGAGAATGACCAATCTTGGAAATGGTTCTTCAAAAAATTTAAAGAAGCGTATGGGGTCCAGGAACACCAATGCCTAATTTCAGACAGGAATGAAAGCCTCATCAAAGCCGCAAGAGAAATCTATCCAGAAATTACACACAGTTACTGCGGTTATCACATTTTGAGCAACCTTAAAACAAGCTTCAAACAACATGTTGCCAAATACAATCTGCCATTCTTTGGAGCCGTCAAAGCCTACACAGAAAAGCAATTCGAGTTCCACATGGCTGAATTGGATGGATTGGACAAACGCATAAGACCTTACCTAAAAAAAGTCGGTTATGAAAAGTGGTCAAGAATTCATAGCCAAAACAAGAGGTATTCTACAATGACCTCAAATATATCGGGAGAATCAACCGAACGTCGCAAATTTGGCAGCAAGGGAGCTACCAATTACAACGCTGCTAGAATGCTTGAGAGCATTGGTGCAACAATGGACGCATACTAATAGGACAAAAGCACACAACACCTTCACTAAGCTATCACCAACTGGAGAAGACATACTATTGAAAAATTACACATACTCATTGAATCTGGAGGTAACATATTAATTATGCTTCTTTCTTTTTTTTGTAAAAAAAAAAAAAAGTAAGTAAAATGTGTTGTTGTAGTGTTGTTTTAATAGTTTTGTATTGTTGTTGTAAGAATATCAGCTATGTTTGTTTTTTTTGTAATAAAATTTAAAACAGGTTAAAGCAACAACAGATTACTTGTTTGAGGTAACAAGAATGAAAGAATCGTGGGAAGTAGACCTAGAAAAAAGAACATGCACGTGCAACAGGTTCCAAATAGATGAAATGCCATGCGGGCACGCTGTGGCCGTGATGAGGGAGATGAACATGGACCCGTACACCTACTGTTCAGATTACTACACAAAAAATTGGTCCGGCAACTTATTCGTGGGACGCTTACTCCAATAGGACACCAAAGTGAGTGGGAGGTACCTGGAAGAAGTGAAGAATATTATAGTCTTGCCTCCACATGAAAGAGTAAAATCAAAGAAGACCAAAACATTAAGAAGGAAGGCTAGATGGGAAAAGGATCAACACAACAAGTGCAGCAAATGTGGTGAACTGGGGCATAACAAAAGAACATGCAGCAGAAGACGTAGAAGGGAATAAAAACAACAACAGAACAACAGTGGAAAAACAAAAGAAAACTACACATACGTTTAGAGAATGAGATATTGAGGAATTTAAATTTCTGAAATACAAAGGGAATACAGTTTTTATTTGAAAATATTGATTACATTGAGATTTGATGATACTTTAGATTGGATATTAAAAGATGTTGGATACTAAATTGAATATATATATGAAGTTTATTATTGAAACAGTTTGTGTTTTTAATACTGAAATGAATATTTGTATTCAAAAAAACAGAGAAACTATAAGAAAAAAAAACATAAAAAGAAGGGATGTGAAATGAAAATACTAACAAATTTAACATACCAACTTGTTTGTACATAAGAAGAAGAAAAAAAAAACATACAAAAATAAAGATTACATATTGTCCACACAAAACGTAAGAAAACATAACAGAACACCAATATTTGTTTACGAAAACAACATAAAAACAACATAAAAACAACATTAAAAAACCATAAGAACAATGACAGTCTGATTGAAAAAACAAATCACTTCTTGGGAAGGTTGGGAGGGGCCTCGGATTCACTTTCAATGTTCTCAAGTTGCTTCTTCATGCCATATTGATAAAATAACACAACCAAACGATCGCGGTGAATTTCCACATCAAAACTAGAGGATGGGATGGGTTTGCTATCAATGAAATACTCAGCAAATGATGCTACAAAAACACCACAACCACTGGAAAAAAAACAATAAGAAAACACAAAAACAGACACTATGAGAACACTAATAAAAATCAAAGTCACATAACAAAAACATAACAATAGAAACAAGCAGTGAAAAATATTGAACACTATACATAAAACTTACGTGACTCCGTTTCGGTAAACCATCAACAACAACAATAGGGAACGGTTCCATCGTGCTAAACTTAGCTTCGTTGCGAAGGCCTTTGAAGTCTAACATAGAGAAGTAATATGGTAAAATAACAGAAAAAGGCTTGCAAGCCTCTTTTGCAGCTGTCATATACCTTCCAGAACGCAATGAATTGTACAGATATATCCGCTTGTCAACTATGTTTAGACGACCACAAATCCAATGATCCTGTAATTTTACATTGATAGGCATAACAACATGATCAACCAAATGCCAAGGAGTGGCACATAATATCTTACCACCTTGGATGTATCACACATTGTAAGAAAGAGACAACACCGATAGATCGTTGTTTTTCTCAACACACTTCTCATACAAACTTGTTATGCTAGAAAAAAAAAGGCAATCAGTTGTGGTGACTTTGATTTTCATTATTTGAGTACATTATTTTCTTACGAAGATAATAGAAAATAATGTCAATGTGCTGTACAAGAAAAAAAATTTAGTAAAAAATCATTCAAACTTATAAAAAAACTAACAGAACAACACTTAAAAACATAAAAAAAATTAAAAAAAAAAACAACAAAAATATATAAATAATAATAATAATAAAAAAAAAACTTACAGAATTGGTAAGGAAACAATTAGGGTAGGCAAGGTTGTGAAACCACATCTTGTTGCTAATGTCCTTAACACCAAAACGAAAAGGCGGAAATATTGTGTCCTTACCCTTACAATACACATTAGTTGTTGTGCTAAAAAAAACAAATAAAAAAATATCAAAACACAAATAAAAAATTAAAAACTAAATGGAAAACGATAAGAGATATATAACTGAAAACACCTACAAAAATACTTACTTAGATTTATGCTTTCTAAGACCTGTATCAACCCACGTGACAAACTCAGCTTTCAATTGCGGATCGACAGGTTCACCAATCTTGTTGTCCAACGGGCACAAACCACGCACATATTTAACGACTTTATAAACCGAATCATCAGAGAAACCGAGGATGAACCTCGATTTAGATGCACCGAAGCAAGCTCAATGAATGGAGATTTCAAAACAAAGCCTCCTTTCTTCCGATCCCTCTTTTGAGGACGTAAAATGAGGTCTCTTGAAAAACAACCATTTCAAGATCGGCCTTCTCGAAGTCTCAACGTGCTGTGGACATGAGTTGAGGAACCAATCTAAAAAAGAAAAAGGAAAAAAAGAAGACTTATTTTTTATTTCAAAAAGTACAATCAAAACAATATTAAAACAACAATAGAATACCATATAAACACAAATTACAAAGAAAAAAAAAAGAGAAATACAAACCAAATTCTCCACAGCTTTAACAGCAGATGCAATTGTTGCATCAACATCAATGTTCTCCTCCCCACCTTGAGACTGTTCAGGCTGACAACAAAAACAACATTAAAAAACTATTAAAACAAACACAAAACACAAAATCCACACAAAGGGCACAAAAAAAATGATGGCCAAACAAGAAATACACCTGTTTGATCTCTGCAACAGGTTCCACAGGGTCAGAATTCTTGGCATCATCCACCTTGCCGGTATCATCATCCCTCGAAACAACCTCGGGGACAACAACACCATCATCATTACGAACATCCCCCGTGTGAGCCTCATCCGACCAAACACCAATACCAGCTCCACCAAGATCATCATCATCATCATCAGTTTCATCGTCATGATGTTCATCTCCTTTGTCATCGTCAATTTTATCATCCTCATCTTCCTCTGAAGTGGAATCTTCATCATCCTCATTTTCTGAAGAACGAAGAGCATCTTCAGACTGAGATCCATTGTGAGTAAGACCACCTTGGGATGACTGAGAACAAAAAAAACTTAAAAAATTAATTTACTGTATAAAACAACATAAAAACACTACTAAAAAAATAATAGAAAAAAGTAAAGACAATTAAAAAAACACCTCAATAAGAATGTCCAACTTCTTGTTCATCTCAGCAACAGATTTCATAAGTATCCCTTGCTGGCTGATAACAACAGATAGACTCTTTCTAAATTCCTCAAACTCAACTCGGGAGACATTCTCATGAGCAGATGATGAAGAAGCACCCATCAAGCCAGGTTGACCAACAGACTTGGAACCACCTTTAATTTTGAATTTGACAGCATCGGGAGTAGTCTCACCAGAGAAAAAATCAGTAAGGCTCAAACTCAATCTCTCAACAGAAGTTGGAGTGATGTTTCTTAATTTTAACTAAAACAACCAAAACCAAAAAAAAAATATGCACATGAAACTGAAATTATAAAATAACAACAACAATCAAAACATAAAGTATAACTAATGTACACAAAAACAACATTAAAACAACAGTGGAAATAGTGTAAAAAAACAACAGAATTACCTCTTTCAAAGACCGATCGAAAATGAGAGTGTTCATGACATCCATTTTCACCTGACCCTCCTTGTCCTTGGGTAGTTTAGGCCAATTCAAAATCCTTGGAATGCCAACATTTGAGTACAACGACAGTTTCCCAATAACGTACGGGCAACACTCGAAAAACCAGAATTGAATAGCCAAAGGAAAACCCAATAACCTGTAATACCCACCATCCTCGTCACTACGAACTACCCTCTTATAACCAGAATCTATCTTACCCTTCAAAGAATGCATAGTGATATCAAAACAATGCTTGCCCCAACCAAATTCATTATACCGACCACTATCAACAACATTTATTTCCTCAGACGAAACAACTTTACCCGGGGGACCACCCAACAAATAACACTGCACAAAATACAAGACAGCCAACTTGACTGCAAGATCGTCGTTATCCTTAAGATTGTCAGCAATAAAAGCAGTCTGAATAGCACCCTTGGTAATTTTTTTGTACCCCTTAAAACAATGTTTGACCAATTCATTATCATCTTGCTTAAACTAATAAAAATCAGAATCAACATGACAATCTAACCCAGTGACCAACGCAAACTCTTCGATACTAAACCTAAGATATTTCCCTTGGACACAAACCCAAAACTCCAACCCATTAGGCTGCTGAACCTCCCTCAACAGCAAACAATGAAGCAATTGGTAATGAATTATGTACTCCGGAATCCAAAGAAAATAACCAAACACAGATTTTGAAAAAATTTCCAATTGACTTTCAGTTAGAATTCTCTTAATGTCTCCAATTACAGAGTAATACCCAGATGTTACTACTCTAGAATGATAGAATTGAGATCGGGTGTACTTACATTCCCAATCCTAAAAAACATAACAATAAAAAACACTGATAAAACACCATAAAACACTACGAAATAACAATAAAAAAAAACAATAAAAAAAACATAGAACAGAATGCATAACATGACAAACCTCAACAATCCTATTAACAGGAATTTCCTCAGACACACCTGATGATGGCAACACCTTTACAGGGGATTTACCCTTGCCCTACAATAAAACGAAACAACACCAACAAAACAACAAATAAAAATTAAAAAAAAACACATAAATAAATCAAACAAGATATATAAAACAATTACAAATACAGAGACAAAAATAAACATATACCCAGTTATATGAACTTCAAAAATCGAATTTAACAAAAAAAAAAAAAAACTCAAAAACAACAAAAGATAAATAGTAAAATACCTTCACAGAGACAGGCGACTTAAGAAATTCAGATTCCAACTCAAAATCTGAGTCTGAGTTTTCAACCACAGTTCGAGGTCTTTTTCCTCGAGTGTTCTTCGAAGGTCCAACATGAGTTTTTCTTTTAGCAGAAGGGGAAGTGGGGCTAGGAGGGTTGTCTTTAATATTTTTTTACCCATTTTTAATTTGGGTCTGGTTTTTTGGGATTGTTTTGTGGGTTTTGTAGCTTTAGCCGGAGATGGAGATGAACGAGTAACGGCCATTATGAGGAATTATGAAGGTATTTATAGACAAAAATAATAAAAATGGGGGGGAAAATGAGAGGGAAGTTTAAGAAAGTGGGATGAGATTTGAAATTTTTTCAAATGCAAAAACCACCCACTACTCGAAACTGTAAAAGAAAACTGAAAATGGGGGAAGAAGATGAACAATTGAGGGGAGAGAGAGTTATAAGTAAAAAATTTATATTCGAAAAAAATAAAAAAAAAATAAAAGAAAAATGAAAAAGTACATAACCTTTTGATAAGAATAGAAAACCGTCAAATCAAAAAATTAAAAATGAATTCTTTAAAAAAAACGTAGCAAAACCCTATCGTGACAAGTGTAAAGCAAAAAAACTATTGTATATTAAACTTTCCAAAACTGCCAAAAAAAATTAAAATTCAAAGTATAAAAGTAAACTTGAGCGTGTAACAGTATAAACTTAAAAAAAAAAAAGGAAAAAACAGTAATAGGTGTAAATTTATTGGCCATTTGGGCCAAATACACCAATTGGGCCGTAGTACCCAACCCAACCCAGAGGTCGATGGTTTGTCTTCTTTTTTATTCATCTTCTTCGTCTTCGAATCTTGCTATTGTTGTTGTTCTTTCTCATTAACAAGTCTGAGCAACAATGGCTGACGAATCTAACAGAACCGTATGTACTCTTTCTCTTTTCCTCTGCTTGTTTAATTTTCGATCTCTGAGGTTTTTCAAGTGTTAGTATGAATATGACAGGCATTTTTGGAGCTTCAAGGTCGGATGATAGATATCTCCGCAAAACTGAAGCAGGTTTCTTTCTCGATGGACTTGTTTCACAATTACAGTGACATATATTTACATATTGTATTGGCATAAATATAAATATATATATGTACGATGAGCAGGTGCAGAACCAGTTGCGCGGCAAAGAAGGTGAAAAGAAGAGAGCTTTCTTGACCTTAGAGGAGCTTCGTCAAGTGTCCGATGACACAAATACCTATAAATCAATTGGTAACTTAACTTAGAAACATTTCCCTATTCTTTCTCTCTTTTTCAATTTTGCACAAATTTATGTATTAACCTAACTTTGTTTTTCGTTTTTCAGGGAGAACGTAAGTGAGTTTCTTCTTAATCAAATCCACCGCTTATATTCAAGATTCGAAATTGAAAAACTTTTCTTCATTTTGATTTGATGGGCAGGTTTGTCTTAGAGCCTAAGTCGTTCTTAATGAATGAACTACAAGGGAAGCTTCAGGATAGTGAGACTGCTATTGCCTCACTCACGGTATGAATTATGTAACCTTACATTTTTTGGTATTTGATCTCCAATGCACTAGCAAACATTTTAAGCTTACATTTTTTTTTTGTTCTTCTTCTTAATTTCGACAATAGACCTCTAGGGATTATTTGGAGAAACAAAGGGCCGAAGTGGAGACCAACTTGAGGGAGTTGTTAAGCCAAGATCCTGGCCTTGCTCTTCAGATTATGTCCATGACTGTTATGTGATAATGCTCATGTACCTTTTATTTCATTTGTGAAACTATTAGTGTTTGAGCAACCAATTTCTTATCATTTTATGCTCTTTAATAATAGTGTTTAATTTTAATGTAGTCGTATCTAATGCTCTTCATTTTCAATTGGCTGTCATGTCAGCTTCTGAATTGCATTTGTTGGAAAGATATTTCATTATGATGGCTAGTTTGTTGTGCCTCTGTTTTTTATAAGCTCAAGTATCAAATAGTTAACCATTGAAATTACTGTATAGTTTATTTATTTTATCTCGAACAGGTTATACTTTTTGCAGTATCTATTTATTGGTTTTTGACAGTTTGACACATTTCCTAGCAATAAGGCCTGGAATTCTAGCAGTAAGAGTAAGAGAGAGTAAAGTTGATGAAATGGTTGAAATTGAAAGGAAAGAGTAAGCATCTTTATATATACATGTATAAAAAGGGTGTTTGTCTCAATAGGAATTTTCTTTATTTTTTTTTCTTCTATTTGTGGGATCATCTTTTATTGTATAGAAAATTGTATTTAATGTTTAAGCACATTGGTTATGTGTGTTTTCTCCAAAAGGAGAGGAAGGCACTGGAATTGATGGTGATCATTCAATATTAACATCACTATATAGTGATAATACTAATAATGATAAAAAATCACTAGTTTTCATACATTTATATGTGGTTATTAGCTTAGCCTTGCCCATGTTGAGTACATCAGGAGGAACATTTCATCTTTGCATATATATTCAGGAGATGTCTATTCTCTTGCCTTTTGAGAATCATTAATTCTGGTGGAACTGTCTCTGCATTAGGTAGTATACACTCAATTGATTGTAATGTTTCATTTCAAGAAATATACCCCTTATTCTTTGCCTGGGGAATTTAACATACTATAGCAGCTCGGATATGATACTGCTGTGAAGATGGACACAGGATATTGGGTATTTTTATATCTGAATACACAGCAAGTGCGAAGTGGCAGCCTAGGATAACGATATTTCCTGCAGTAGACGTGTGCTGCAGTTTTCAACTTTCTGCTAGAAGAAATACATTTTCATTTGGTGCAGAAATTTTAAGCAGCAAATTTATTGTTCTGGTGTAAGAGCATTGGTAAGAAGGAGATGCGTTGATATATATGTTTTTTTTTCTTTTATGACAATTCAAAAAATAATACACTCCAATCTTGCTGTAAAAAAATGTGCCAAACGTGGCTAGAATGCATGGCGAAGTAACCTTTGATGTATCATTTGTTTATGCCAGTGCCATTGGATCTCACAGCAGAAGGTCCATTGAACACAAAGAAATTCTTATTTATATTAAGAAGAAAGCTAAATATTCTTATTGCTATATAGCAATTTAAGGGTTGCTAGTCATGTACGTGGTTGAAGCTCAGTATTACTTTATTTGAAAGCACTTTCACATATTCAAGAATGAAGAGTAATGCTGAAATTCATGCTCCAGATATCTAACATTATACTTTTTTCTTTTTTGAATAGATATCTCACATTATACTAAACCACCCAATCATGTTCAACATTATTTTTCATATTACTCTTACCTAAACTCAGTTAAACAGAATAAGTTGACAAGGAGAGAAGAGAGAAGGCAAAATTGTGTATTCTAGAATTTTATGTTGCTTTTCTGTGTGCCCAAGAAAAATGCAAAACGAAGACTTACTATATGAGATGAGTCGGTTTCTTTCAATGAAATAAGACTACACGATCATAATAAAGCATATTAAGGATGGTGCTTCTGCTAGAAACCTATACATTGACAAAAGTTCTCTCTACACTCAAGCTCATATAGCAGATATAGAATTTGCCCCACTGGCTTATTAGAAGGGTGAAAAAATAACATGAAGGGTTTGCAGAAGTTACAACAAATAACTACGATTACAGTCTTAATAATAATGAGAAGCTCAACTTGCAATACAGTCGACCAAAATCAAACACATGATAATTGAAAAGGATTGCCTGCCTCCCAACTGCTTTAGTTGTAATGACAGTAGCCGATGCTATTGTTCTCTATCCAGTTAATAAATACTCATTCAGTGCTTTGTAAATCTCTCAAGGACTTCAAAGTAATCTGGGAAAGTTTTTCGGGTGCAACCAGGATCCTTAATGGTAACTGGCACATCTGAACAAGCTGCAAGAGAGAACGCCATAGCCATCCTGTGGTCGTCGTATGTGTCTATTGCTGTGATATTTAGTTTCTCTGGTGGAGTGATCACGCAGTAATCGGGTCCTTCCTCAACTGTTGCTCCAAGCTGAAATGTTTGTTCCCATAAGAACAGATAGCCATCAACAATTACATTCCAAGGCACATAAAACGGTATAACAACTTAACAAGCACATAAAACGGTATAAAACTAACCTTTCTGAGTTCAGTGCAGATGGCAATCATTCTCTCTGTCTCCTTGACTCTCCAACTTGCCACTGGGAATTAGGAAAGGCAAGAAATGAGTATTTAATCCTCTAAACAAAATAATATTTTATTGGTTTTCATTTTTGTCTCTGTGAAATTCATTGCAAATGAGCAGATTATTTTTTGTTATGGCAGACGAGAACCTACAATCTACACCAACCCAAACACCTGTCCCATTTTACCATCTTGCAAATATAAGGAAAACATACCATCTCTTATAGCAGTGGGGCCATCAGCAAAAAGAGCAACTACAGCAAGAGTCATGGCAACATCAGGCATTTTGTTCATGTTGACATCAATGGCTTTCAAGTGTTTACTTTTTACAGAATCTCGTGGTGGTCCAGTGACAGTGACACTGTTCTCTGTCCAGCTAACTTTAGCACCCATTTTCTCAAGAACTTCAGCAAATTTAACGTCTCCCTTTATGAAACACCAGTTAATGTATGTAAATACACTTAATCTTAGATTCTATGTAAACACAAGTACAAGAATAAGAGATTTCAAGGTCTAAGCAAAATACCTGTAAACTACTAGTCCCACAACCTTCTACGGTGACAGTACCACCAGTGACTGCAGCACCAGCTAGGAAGTAACTAGCACTTGAAGCATCACCTTCAACATAAGCGTTTCCAGGAGATCTGACAGATTTTTATTTTGCAATTCATTACTCTTTGACATAACCAGATGTAATGTAAATACTATCAACTATATTCAGAAGAAACCTACTTGTACTTTTGACCTCCTTTAACTAAAAATCGATCCCAGCTATCACTGTGTTCAACAGTAACCCCAAAACGTGCCATCAACTTCAAAGTCATATCAACATAGGGAACCGAGATCAATTTATCAATTATCTCAATTTCAACATCTCCAAGAGCCAAGGGAGCTGCCATAAGCAAGGCTGTCAAATATTGACTGCTAATTGATCCAGAAAGTTTCACCTGCAAAGGGTAATATTACATAATTCTGAGTCAAAATGATGAAGTTTGTCATCATTTAAGATAATAAATTAAATGCTGTAGATGTAATCACTACTTATGCATCATTTGACAATATTGTTTTTATTTAAAAGCAAAACAACAACCTAAAAATAAACCAGTCAATGATGTTTTATGGCCAAAAAGAATAAGAAGAAGCAATGCAAGCCTCACCTTGCCCCCAGGAAGGCCTCCTTTTCCAAGCACACGAACAGGGGGACAATCCGTACCATGAAAACAATCAACATCTGCACCAAGCTGCTTAAGACCAGTCACCAAATCTCCAATAGGTCTTTCTCTCATTCGAGGAACACCATCAAGTACGTAGCTGAGATATAGAAGTTAAGAGATTACTGAGAAAATGTGATAACAGCATACGAAATAATTTATGATATGTGCTAATTCATTTCCAACATGTAATTTCTAGCATAACCACATCTATGAAACACAATCCTAAAGCATTACCTACATCAAAGTAAAGAGGGAAGTATAAATGGTGGTTATTGTTAGCAAAAGTGACTTTCTTTACTCAAAATGTAAGAGTTACTCGGCGAGTAAAGAAAAACAAGAGCATAAATTCACTGCATTAGAGGTACTTTATTTTCAAAAGCAATTGCAATGAAGACAAACCTAGCATTTCCACCAGCAACAGTCACCGCAGCTGTGAGTGGACGCATTGCTGTTCCAGCATTTCCAAGGAAAAGTTGAACTTCGTCAACAGATTCTTTACCTGCAGGAAACTGACCCCCACAACCTTCCACAATTGCTCGCTTGCTTTCCTTGTCCGCTTCAACACGAAGACCAAGGGTTTCCAAGGCACCAAGCATGTAGTGAATGTCATCACTATCTAACAAGTTGTCCACAACAGTTGTCCCCTGAATAATCATAACAAAAAAAACAGTTACTTCCCACCGCTCAAAATATTTTATAGGGCAAAAAACTCAAGTACATGAAAATAACATGAACTGTAACGATAAGTAGTAGCGCCAAAATATGGGGAGGAAATAGAGAAAGAGTATATGGAGAATGAACAGCTACAAATTCTAGATGACTCATACACTAATAGTACAACTTTATTCTAAATCCCACATTCTAAAATTTAGGGAGTTCAGGTGAGACAATGCATCAACGGAACACCTCATATATAATGTAACAGAAGCGTAGAGTTATGAAATTCTCATAAATAATTAACAAAATAAACTGTAAGGACTCCGAATCTCTCCGCAGAGTGGAGCTCTAGACTAAAGTTGTAAAAGCACAAATGAGACCAGAAATATAACTTCAGTAATCCAGTTGAGTTGCATTTTTTATTTCCATCGTATTCTTACGAATTTAACCAAAATATCATATTACTTTACTCCATTTCTCTCAATTTTCCTCCCAATTAAGGGCATGAGTTCAGCTTAAATGAACACTACTCATTTACACCAATAAAGTAAAAATGCTAAGCATTACTCTCCATTTTCTTGAAAAAAAAAAACATTCCATCGCTACAAACTCTTAACATAAAACTAAAAGAAAATTGCTCATAAAAAGCACAATCTTTGTATACCTCAAAAATACTTTTCAAATTTGTGGATAACAAAGGAAGAATTCCATGCAATTACATGGTTTACCAGTTGGGCAGTCGATGCTGATCATGGTTCAGATCTTGCTAATGTAACTAACTACAGTTTCCAGCCACACAATCCATTGGAACTAATTTTAGTGGGAATGAGGGAAATTACAAGGAATATGAAAGCAGTTGACAAAATAATTACGATATAGTATTTTATAGCTGTGGAGCTTGAGATAGGAAAGTAGAGTATGGCATAGCATGACATGATTTGAGAGCTTAGCCTAGTTTTGGTTCATTTTCGTATTGATGTTCCATATTTTTACTCTCTTATCTTTGTATATACAGAAAACTTCCTCGACAAAAATAAATGTTTGAAGTTTTAAAAAATTGAAATATACCTCAGAAAGAGCAGCCAGGAGCAGAATCCGATTGGATAGTGACTTGGAACCCGGCAACTTGACAGTGCCAGAGATATCTTTAATGGGCTGCAACACAATCTCCGGTACCTTTGAAGGCTTCTCCGCTGTGACAGCTGAAGCCATGACTGGACCAGCCATAGCTTTACCAACCGTAGAACAACCCCCAAATTCAGTTCCAATCTTCAAACTCAAAGAGTTAGATGAACCCAAAAACGGTGATCTCAACGAAACTGAATTTAGGGATCTTGGTGTATGAGACTTAGAAATATTTGGGAGAGTAAGGATAGTTTGAGCTCCATTGCTACAGATTTTGCTCACTTGGGCCATTTTTTTTTCTTCTCTCTCTCTCTGAAACCCAAAGCTTCTCTGATTCTCTCTATACAAATAAAGGTTGGATTTTTGGTGGCAATGGTAACGTTAATGGATGCTGTTGTAGGTCGACATTGACTCTCTTTCAATTTTCAAAGAGGGTAGGAGGGCTTACCAACCATCCAAGCCCAAAATCGTCTCTTTCACCAAGAAATTTGGGCCAAAATGTTGAATTTCCAAAACTTAGTCACCTTAATTTAATATCCAAAAAGTTGAGGGACCCATTTGACCGGTAGTAGTTGGTGGTCTTTGATGCAAGTCTGTGCTTGTACGTTGTGCTAACAATGTAGTACTCTACAGTAGTTTGGGGGTATAAAAGTAAAGAAAAGTTGTTCTTGGGGTTTTTTGGAAAAAAGTGGTGAGTCCAATTCTCTCACCAACCCATTACAATTTAGTTTAGTGGGGTCGAAGCCACCAAAGGGGGTAGGTAGGTCTAATACACTTGCACTGCATTTGCAATTTTAATAGGCATTCTTATTTCTTAAAGTGTGTTATTATTAAATAAAATAAATTATTTCACAATTAATAATGGTCTGCAATTACATTGTACAATCTATTCAAGTTTATTATTATCTACATAATTTAGTGGTGGCTTTTAAGTGTGTGCCGGGGTGTAACACAATCAAGACCACTTGTGTTATTCATGTTCACCTAATCATTTATCATCTAATATATATATTTTTTGGAACTTTATAATATTAGTATACTTAAATTTAGTATCTGCACATTTCTATTAAGCAAAACCATTAAGTGGATGGTACATGTTTAGCAATATTATATTGATATGTTAAATTAAATTATATAAAACTCAGTATCACACTTCACATTTAAATAATTAAACTACTTTTTAGCATTTCTCATCTTAGATTAGAAAATAAAAAATAGGTAGTAATTAGGACAAAGTATTACTTAAATATAACCAATCACTCTGGGAACCTGCATTGGTCCTAGGGGCTGGCGGCTTTTCTCAATTATTTTTTATAATTAATTCTTTTTTTTTCATTCAAAAAAAAAATAAAAAAACTCTCTTCTATTTATATATATAATATATTTAAATATATCTACCTAACACAAACCCACAATATTCTTTTATCACATTTATATTAGTTATAATTTCTAATATTTCCCATTTATATATTTCTAACATTACATCTAAATCGAAAAAAAAAAAAAACTTTTTAACTTACTCAACTCGTTCTGTACATGTGCTTAATTGCTTTTTTTTTTTCTTTTCCTGAAAACGTGTGCTTGCTTGTTTTGTTATAAACTATTTATTTTGGCTTTTATTTTATCTCAAATTTTGCTCAATATATTATACTGAAACTAACCCATGAAACTAAATATGTAACCAATAGAAAATGTATACAAATTTTGAAAGTGCTAATTGTATGAGTTATAATGATGGTATGCCTATTAATAAAACAAAGAAAAGTAATCAGAAACTTGAAAGTTAATTATTTCTCAAAGAATAAAAAAGAAATATGATAAATAGAAAAGCATCGATTCTAATTGACTCAATATGTGGCAGGCTTTTCTGAAGGCTTTAGAAGTGGCCCATTTAAACATTGTCACTCACTCACTCACCATCTCAAACTCAAATTCTCCAATAATAAAGAGGATTTTTGACTTATTTATATATATGTATACAATTTTATTTTTTTAAACTTTTAGAACACACTATTTTCATAAAAGATTTAATATCTGCTATTTGTGCTATTTTTGGGATTTTTTACCCTCTTATTCATTTTCACTAATATAAACAAAATGTTTAACTTATAAATGATTAAATGGAGATTAGATTTTGTATGATTTGTTTATGTTCAACTTAAGTTAAGTGGAGATTAGACTTTTTCCCTCTTATTCCTTTTCATTAATAGAAAGAGAATGTTCAACTTTACATAAGTCGAGATTAGCTTTTGTATGATTTAATAAATTTTACTAGTTACTTACAAAAAATCTAATAATACTAAATATACAAAAAGATTTTTAGTTATAGGAGATATTAGGTAAGTATCATGTTAGTTTAATATTTACCATAAATTCAACAACCTAATTATTGCCAGTAAACATGGTATTGTTTTATTTCACCTAATCCACATCTTCATCATCCATACCATACTGTTAGTAAGATAAAACCTTTAATATTTAAAATATCTTATTCAATCCATAAAGTATCTAACTATAATATGAGGGTATTTTTCAAAAGGGTGGGATGAATGAGGTATAAGAGAGAATATGCCTAAAAAAAGTGAGCTGAATATGCTAAAATTCCTAACAACTGTCATGGTATTATAAAATTGGGTGTCATCATCAAAATCCCTTTGATTTTGAAGCAAGTAATGGTTGTAGGAGATAGATAATATGGATAGGTAAGGTGAGGACAGGAGTTACAACAACCACACAAACTTATCTGCTTCATTGTTTGGTCAATAATATCTTCCACATATACAAACCTATGTAGGGACAAAAAAATCAACACAAGGTCCAATCATCTCATGCGTGAGTACATGGATTATGTAGTCTCATTTGGATGGCTTGAAACCATTATCCAATCCAATCTATTTCAATTACATACAAAACCACTTTTTGATTTTGGGAAAAGCAAAGAAAGAACTACCACACTTGTATTAATAATAAGAATAATTCATTCTTTACCCAACTAGATTATACTTCAAGAAAAGGCATATCAAGATTTGAAAAAGACAAAATCAGTTGCAGTACAGTAGTTACTACAACTACAATCAAAAGAGAAAGTAACAGGTGTTGTTGTGCTTTAAATATATAAACCGTGATGATAAGAAAGTGAAAGTGAACCTCATTAATCAACCATAGAACATTACAAAACTCAACAAAGGTCCAAGAGTTGTTTACAAAATACATGAACATTCTTCATTCTACTTTCTCTCTTTTTGATCCATGTTGCTGTGTTTATGAATTAAAAGCAACATAAGGAAATTAATTTATCTTTTATTAAAAAAAAAGTAAAAAAGAGACCTCTCATCAAACAAATCAATTGGGATATGGTCTCTTCATCTTGGCCCCCAACCCGAATATTGTTTGAATTGCTAATAACAATTAACAAAGCATCAAAGATGGCTAATTGGACTCTAACCAAGCTTACAGCAGTGATTTAGCTGCGGCAACAACAGCCTCGGCGGTGATACCAAATTCCTGGTATATTTTTGGAGCGGGTGCACTAGCTCCAAAATGGTCGATTCCAATAGCCTTCCCTCCGCTTCCAACAATTTTATGCCACCCGAATGTTGATCCAGCCTCAATGCTGACCCTAGCTGTTACGGAAGCTGGCAAAACACTTTCCTTGTAGGAATCTGATTGCTCCTCAAAGAGTTCCCATGAAACAAAGGAGACAACTCTAACGGCCTTTCCTTCCTTTCTAAGTTCCTCAGCAGCTTTAGCAGCAATTTCCAATTCAGACCCAGTTCCAATCAAAATGACATCTGGCTTGTTACCTGAAGAGTTGTCTGATATTGTGTAGCCACCTTTCTCAACTCCCTCAATGGAAGTTCCGGGAAGCTGGGGCAACTTTTGACGAGAGAGTGCAAGGATAGATGGTCTCTTCCTGTTAAGGACTGCAACCTTGTATGCCCCAGCAGTTTCATTCCCATCAGCTGGGCGGAGCATCAATGTGTTAGGCATGGCCCGGAAACTAGCCAAATGCTCTATCGGTTGATGGGTTGGACCATCTTCTCCGAGACCAATTGAATCATGAGTCATGACATAGATCACTCCAGCTTCACACAAGGCAGAAATCCTCATTGCACCTCTCATGTAGTCAGTGAAAACAAAGAAAGTGGCACAGTAGGGAATTAGGCCAGGGCTGTGAAGGGCAATCCCATTGCAGATGGCTCCCATACCGTGCTCCCTAACACCAAACCTCACATTGCGTTCCTCAGGGGTATCCTTTTGGAAGTCTCCAAACATTTTGAGCAGGGTCATGTTTGAAGAAGCCAAATCTGCACTACCACCAAGAAGACCGGGAAGAACTTTCGCAAGGGCATTAAGGTTTTGCTGAGATAAATTTCTGGTGGCATCAGCTGGACTCTCAGGAGTATATGTCTGAAAATTTGCAATTACAATATCTCATTAGATGATACATACCCCAAATAAATGATAATTAATTAGTCGATAAGATTCAGCTCAGAAATAGCAGAGGCCCAATAGAGAAACTGGTAGTGTGAAATGCAAAGCCATTGAATTCTTTTAAAATGTATACATTTGCTGTTAGTCAATCCGAAGAAAGTAAGCAAGTAGTATCATAAGAAGAAAAATATTAAAGGAATTTGTTACTCACTGGAAGTGCCTTTTCCCAACCAGCAGGTAGCTCACCGCTGATGATGGACTTCAACTCTGCAGCTTCCTCACTGTACTTCTTCTCATATTCAGCAAACTTGGCACTCCATTCTGCTTCTAGAGCAGCACCCTCAGGGGTATGGCGACTCCAATGCCTAAGAGAAAAACATATTTAATGTTATATTTAGCATAAAGGTGTGATTCACTTCCACGAAATGGAAAATTTATGTCAGGCTTCTTACTGTTTAACATCCTCAGGCACGTGGAATGGCTCAAATGGCCATCCCAGGTTCTTCCTTGTAGCATCTACCTCCTTGGCACCCAATGCACTACCATGCACACTGTATGAGTTAGACTTGTTTGGAGATCCATAACCAATTGTTGTGGTGACCTATGGTGGAAATAACAAAAGATTGAAAACAAATAAGCATTCATGATCGTGTCAACTTTTATTCATACACAGAGAAGCTCACTAAACTCTCTCTTCAATAATTTTTTCTCCAATCAATTCCACATTCATGTTATTAATAAGTACAGCTAATTTCAAACCTTGATCAAAGTGGGTTTGTCTGTGACAGCCTTTGCTTCCTTAATAGCAGCCCGAATTTCATCATAGCCAGTGTTTCCATTCTTCACCCAGATAATGTGCCACCCAAGACCCTCAAAACGCTTGTCAACGCTTTCTGTGAATGCAATATCGGTGTCACCATCAATAGAAATGTGGTTGTCATCGTAAAAAGCTATCAGCTTTCCTAGTCCCCAATGCCCAGCAAGGGAACAGGCCTCATTGGCAATCCCCTCCATTTGACAACCATCACCCAAAATACAATATCTGGCAAAACAAAAAAAAAATAAAAAAAAATGTTAAACCCGAATCATATTTGGTTGAACTTTAATGTGGATAATTAACAACAAAATCTATAAAGAGGTAGTAATTACGTGTAGTGGTCCACAATCTCACTGTCTGGTTTGTTGTAACGAGCAGCCAAGTGCTTCTCAGCAAGGGCCAAACCAACAGCATTTGCAATACCTTGACCAAGTGGACCTAAACAACAACGTATCCATAAGATAAACTCAACAAGTTAGCAAATTTAGCATGTAAGGAAATGAAAAGTAAACCTCAAGACTAGGAGATCTCCACAGAGTAAGATTGATAACAAGAATCTAACCTGTTGTCACTTCAATACCGGGTGTCTCAAAGTTCTCAGGGTGTCCAGGTGTCCTGCTTCCCCACTGACGGAAACTTTTCAAGTCTTCTTCCTATTAATTGAACCCAATACTAAGTTACAACCTTATACGATCTCCAAGGTTATGTGTAACACTAATCACGGAAGTTAAGAAGAAAAAACACACGAGTGGGTGTGCTTGAATAAAGTATAAGAGTAAAAAAAATCAATGCTTTGGGATAGCTGTCTCGTTGACTAAATTAAAATTGACACATTTTTTATGGCTATATGAGCGAAATCCACATGCGAATATTATCACCAACAGATCTAAACCAAAACCCAAAAAACATAAAAGGAAGAAGAAGTACCAGGACGCTATCGTAGCCAGCGAGGTGAAGGAGAGCATACTGGAGCATACATCCGTGACCGGCGGACAAGACAAAGCGGTCACGGTTGAACCAGTAAGGGTTCTTAGGGTTGTACCTCATAACCTCGTCGTAGAGAATATGACCCATCGGAGCACATCCCATAGGCAAACCCGGGTGACCTGAATTAGCCTTTTCGACCGCATCAATGGCAAGGAATCGGATCGTGTTGACCGACTTCTCCACCAAAGAGGTCTCGGTAGTCTTATCCAAAGTCTCCACGGCAGAAGCTCTGACGGGTCGGGTAGAGTGAACCCTGCGGCGTGGCTTAGCGGAGGAAGAAGAAGAAGAAGAAGCCAAGGAAGAGGATTTGAGGCCAGAGAAGGTGGGGATGGTGAGAGTGGAAAGAGAAACTCGATCAGATGATGAGTTTGAGCCATGGTGAGATATGGCTCGGGCCAAGATAGCTTGGGATAGGGTCAAGGAAGAAGAAGAAGCCATGGCTGTGGTGGTGAGTTTGGTGAGGTTTGGGTGAGTGAGTGAGAGAAAGAGAAAGAGAGAGAGAATTGAAAGGAGTGCTTTCAGAGGCCGTTTTATAAGCTTACTTTTAGTTTAGTTTTTATGAGCGATAAAGGAGTTTTTTTTTTTTTTTTTTGAGCTTTTCGTCTACACTAGAGGACAGGTGGAAACCAACGCTGACCGTTGGATCATATCAAGAGTCAATCTTTATCGTTCGCTGAGGCTAGAATTTGATTAATGCTCTGCCTTTCATTTCCTTTTATTTATTGTTATTCCTTTTTTAAGTAAAACATTTTCTGTTCCTTTTTATTATTATTATTATTATTATTATTATTAAAAACAAACATTATAATTTTGTGTTAAAACCAAACAATTTAACTTCGGTTTCTCCGTGGGCCGTCGATGTGAGATCAAGGGTAAAAGGAAGGTTTTTGTTTGCTGTACTTTGGTCCATGCAGCAAATTCATGAGCCTCACTACATCTGATTTTTTTTTTAGTTTATATGTAGTGAGCACTCAATAATAAGTCCAGTATCATCCTATCAAATTTAATTGAACTGAAATAATTTTTTTTTATTTTTTAAAAGAAAATGTTGATTGAAAATTATAAAATTAGACCTCACAGTTATTACACAGGATAGTGTTAGGTATAGCAGAGGGTTCTACAATATCCAAGATATTCTGAGCATAAGCCCATCTAGCGACATTATGAGCCGCAAAGTTACAACTTCTAGGAATAAAAGAAAAATTACAAGATAAAAATTTCTTAGAGAGTTGATTACAAACAGACAAATAGTTAACAATCTTCCAATTGGAATGGACACCTTTAATAGCATTTATAACTACTTCTGAATCACTCTCAATAAGGATAAAATCATACTTCCTAACAGTAGCAGTTTCCAAAGCAAGCTGACACACCGCCACCTCGCCGATCAAAGGATCTGTGAAGTTGAGGAAGTTGGTCGCACCCCACAAAACCATCCCCACATGATCTCTAGCCAAAGCAACTATGCACATGGACTCACCACCAACCTTCACATCACAGTTAATTTTGATCCAGTCTTCAGGAGGGGTCGACCAGCCATGAGGAAGCACCTCTACTGTCGGGGGAAGCAAGCATGTAGCATAATCTGTAAAACAATTAGAGATAGAGTCAATATTAAAAATTAGATTATAATTATAAATTAAATATTGGATTTAATATTAAAAATTAGATTATAATTAAATTAAATTTGATGAGTTATATATCAATCTCAAAATTTAAATAAAAACTAATCAAATATAATTACATTAATATATATTTAAAAAAATATTTATATTTATTTATACATAATAAAAATTTAAAAAATAAAAAATATATATAGTGGCAATTTGTTTTTTCGTGTTGAGTTTGTAACACTTAGTTGTTTTGTGTATTTATTTTCAAGTTGTCTTGCTCTATATTATTACTTCGCAGTGATATCTTCATGAATTATTAAACTTATAAGAATGATATATCTATAGAGTATTAAACTTAAATAAACAATGATATTTAGTTTTTATATTAGGCTAATTAGGATTTTTATCCTCCGAACTTTAGCATGTACCAAATTATATTTCCTGAACTTTTAAGGTCATTAAAAATACCTCATGAATTATTGAGATTGTTGGATTTAAGGACTTTTGTCCAATTTTAGTAAAAAAAATCTAACATGGATGAAAGTTCAAGGGGTGTGATTTAATACATGTAAAAATTCGAGGGGCGTGATTTGGTAGATATCAAATTCTGGGGAGCATAGTTTAGTACATAAACAATCACTAAAATAGTAAAATTGAATGAAATCAGATAAAAATCCTTAAACATAACAATCTTAATAGTTCATGGAGAATTTTTAACTGCCAAAAAAGTTCAGGGGCATGATTTGGTACATGTTAAAGTTTAGGGGGTAAAAATCCTACTTAGCTTATTTTTTTTTATATATTTTTAAGTGAATATTAAAAATTAGGTGTGTAATTAGATATTTAATTAAAAAATCGATTAATTGAATTTTGAAGTCTAATTAGATTTCATCGGATTAGAAGAAAAATATTAAATTAGATCATATGCTCAACTCTACTCACAAATGTTCTAAAATATAAATATATATATATATTTTAAAATATTTAAAAAACTAAATTAAAAATGTACTCTAAACTCTTATTCCCATTCCCATTTTAAGAGAAATTACATAAAATATGGCTTTTTTTTTTTTAACTCTATGCATTTTTATGGGGTTTAACTTTTTATCTTTATTTATGGCTTTTTATTCTTAAAAGTTAATGATATGGGATTATTATTCTATAATTTTTTGTTAAAAAATATATAATTATGTGACATTTTTAGTAATAGTTATAAAAGAAAAATCCATAAAAATTATCTTTCAAATAAAAAACCAATAGAAAAAAGAGAAAAGTTAAATTCTTATATTTTTGTAAATTATTAATTTCAAAATTATATTTTTATAAAATTTCCTTTTAAATTTAACTATTTGTATATTTATGGAATACTATTCATTACTTTAAAATTTTAGTTTTTGTTTTAATATTTTTTTATGTGATGAAATATTTATATACTAAAAAAGTTATATATTGAAGTTTTAGTATGTATTTTGAAAAAACTAATTTATAGTGTAATATATAAGTATGAGGTAAAATAAATAAAAAAAAAATGATATTTATAATTATGTATTTTAAAGGTAGAGTTAGAAATTGATGGAAGCTTGATACAATTTAGTACATACATTGGTTGTGGACGACACTGATTATTATGATATTTTAAGCATATACATATACTCTTACACTTGACTCAACTTTTTATGACAATTGCATCTCAAAGAAGAATACAATATGTACACTAAAACAATTAACAATATTATAAATAAGATTCCCGGCTGCAGGAACAACTCCAGTTTGTTTAGCAGACCTAAATAAGAATTAAAATAAAGATTAGGCCTTAATATTAGTTTTAGTGGGTAGTTGAAAAGTACGGAACTTGGAAAAAGGTTTGGTGGTAGAGCTAGAGATAGAGAGTGGTCAATCAATAATAACATAACAAATAATTTGCTTTACTTTCATTTGAAGATTTGTTTAGAAGTTGGTGGTAAAGCATAGGACAGCCTTTTTGACGTTCAAACTTAAAATAAAGAAATAAACTAGCTGAGCTCACCACTTAACCAGTTCAGTTTTCAAACTTATGACGAATGAACCATTATTCAAAATATAACAGCATCCTGTTTTTGTATATACACACCACACAATTGAATACATCATACTGATTTTTAACTGTTTTAACAAAATATACAAATGTATCCTATAATTTGTGACGAAGCTTGAGATACAAACATTTTATCCCAAATCTTTTTTTGATAACAATATTTTGTACTAAATCAACTTAAAAGGTTATGATAAATATCAAGAGCAAAAAAGTAAAGGTAAAGGTAAATATAATTTTGGTTATTGTATTATTCTAAAATTATTGATTGGAGAATTTATTTTTCTGAATGACAATTCAAACTCGTATTTTTTTAAAATTGTACAAAAAAATATATATTTATATAACTAACCTTGTCATAATACTTCAAGTTAAATTATTATAAAATTTTAATTTGACAAAAACTAAACTTAAACTCTAATTTGTATAGAGTCTGAATTATCATTTAACAAAACAGAAAGTTTATTCAATAGCTTTTGCAAAACAAAAGATTTAAAATGATATTACCCCCAAAAAAAAAAAGTATGATATTAAAAATAATATTTTCTAAAGAAATATATATTTGTACTCCTGAAAAAGCAAGCAACTTCTTCAGCCATCACAAAAAGGAATGTCTCTGGAGTGTATTACATCCAATTTAAATCTCACATCAATTTGGCTCTCTTACTGGTGGTAGCAGTGTTCCGGATCCCTTTGCCTGTGACCGAAAATGGAGCTGAGGCTGATCGGAGAGAGGGTGACTTGTCTATGTATGCATTTCGCTCATCCTCGTTCCAGTACAAGATGATCCGATTTGTGCAGGAATGTGACCAGCTATCACCTGCAGCAAGATCAAACCACAAATATGATCAACTAAATGGTAACTATTTAACATGAAAGATCATTTGAGAGTAAGGTGCAGTAAAAGCATGACTTGCCAAGTGCCAGAGCTAACTGAAATGATCCTTCTGTGAGCTTTGTGGTGACTTGATTAAATATCACAACCTATCAAAATAACGGAAAGCTCAAGGAAAGAAGAGATGCAAAGAAATTAGAATACAAGTCAGATGCAATGATCACTTCAATTAATAATGCTAGGCCTATGCAAACCATGATAAACAAAAACCATTTAGCTAAATGCTTAAAGATATAGGAAGCTGTATTAAGTCAGGAATGAAGTGTTTCACATCACAAAGTGTGACATTAAACTATTCAGAAATAATAATGATTTCATTGCATTACCGCTACATTGAAGGTTTTTGCAAGGTTCATCAACTTTAGGGCCATTCCATTAAGTAATCGAGTCCTGAGAGCTAAGTCCTCAAAATCTTGGCGGAAATGGAAAGTAACACTGTCAACAATGACTATCTTAACCTGGAAAGTTTGTCAAGATAGAATTAGTATCAATATACCATTACTAGTATAATAGCACAGCAGTAAAATAGATCCCAAGTAAGAAAATGACAGCAAACCAAAGTGTTATAACAAGATATTAATTTCAATCTTTCCAACAGAAAGAACAAACAAAAACAAAAACCTGTGAATATTGTAAAGAGTAAGAATATGCCTAAAACACCTACATCTTTATGGTCTGAGATGAACTTTTCCAAGTGATTTATCAGAGCCATTTGCTCAGTGTAACTGCAGACTCGAAAATAAAAAATGTTTTCCAAGATATCAGCAGGCTTAAATTTGACTTGGCACACACGATTTTGTTTAGCTAAATGATTGTTGTATTCCAACATGTCAGAAATTGAAGCTTCAGCAATTTGTGTAGCCCTCTCTACCATGAAGCTGCCTTCCGTATCTAAAAGAATCATGCAAGCATAATACTCAAAATATGAAGTGGAACTCAAAATCATAGCAAAAAAAAAGAACAGATCAATGACACTTGACCTATATATACTGCCTTTCCACCAAGGCCACCTAAACCCATTGGAATTTGAACGTTAACTGCAAGCTGAATCCTGTAAATCAAAGCATGCGTTCAACTCCCTATAGCAAACATTAAAAACTAACAAACAAATAAACAAAAAAAATTCATACCCCAACTGTGTTTTACCAATGCCCGGTACTCCACCTATAAGTATTTACGACAAACATATCTAATAAAGATTCTTCATTCATGAAAACAAATTGTGGAACATTTATAATTGTAAAAGAAGCAGACAACAGTAACTAACCAATTTCAGTTACTTCTTTGCAGTTTATTCCTCCACCAAGGATGTTATCAAAATCTGCACAAGAAGTAATAATGCGCAGAGAAGACTGTTCCTCCCGAAACATGTCCCATGCAGTCTGTGCACCTGCAACCCAAAAGCCAGAACATAAATCTTTTTAGCATACCTCATATGTCCCAAACTTTACACCAAAGTCCATTTAGTTTCAATGAGATAATGGAGCAAACCTAGTAGCATAAAACAGTGACAGAAATTTATACCCCAGTTTTTGTGAATGCTTGTAGTTGACGGTAAAGGATCTAGTGTCTATTAAGAGAGAATGAAAAAAGAAGGCGTCACACCATTTAAGCATCATCTTAAGAGTAATACTAAACCCCAAAACACTTTTACACTAAAATTGTACACTATTTGAAGCAACACAATGAGGAGATATAAGAATTCAAATCATGCCGAGCCATTTGTCACATCAATTTTCATAGCACGAAATATGCATGTAGGAATAACTACTACCTATAAGTAGGGTCGGAGGACGAATAAGGCAAGTTGGGGCTAAAACTATGGGGAAAAAATTATCAAAGTCCTATAAATAGGATAGGCTTAATTAATAGCCTTATAACCTTTCTAGCAAATAATTGATCCAAAAAAAAGAAGCTTACTAGCAAATATATTAGCCCATAATGCAAAGCATAAATATACATGGAAGACTATTATTGCAATTCATATAAACAAAAAACCAAAATACAGTTTTTGCCCGGATCAAAATTTCTGGCTCTGCCCTGCCTATAGAACTTGACAATAGTCAATACTAAACTCTAAATGGAGACTACTTGTTCAAATGCTATTGCTATAAAAACTAAACTAAGATAAATCCATCTTCTAAACATTACATAAGTTTTCCAACCAATAATACTCGTGATAGAACTAAATGAGGTCCAAAGAAAGTAACTACCATTAACTATAGAGTGGCCTCCATCACTAGTGTCTAATCTACTATTATGTGATGCTGCTGCCCCCAGAATTTGAACAGCTTCTTCCTCAGGAATATTAAGGTCTGCTAAAAAAAAGTATGTATCATTAAAACGGTAAATTAAAAAGCCGGGACCAGAAAGGCTAAAGCTCATGTAATGAAGAAAAAATACATAAATTATGGGCCATTATTGACTAGGGATAGGGTGGACCGTGGATCAATGGATAGGATTAGGCGGGGCTATGGCATTCGACATTTTCAATAGTAGCTTGTTTAGTTTAAAAATTAGGACTAGCAGTAACAGACCCAGGTGTGGAATTGTTGGCATATCGAAGAAAACTATTAAAGTTGAGATCTCACATAGTAAATTCATCGAACACTTGGTGCGTCCATGGTATGAAAGGGGGGAGGAGGTTACCTCGAGCAAGGTGATGGGGAGAGAGGGAAGTAAGGGAAGATATAGTAGTATAGCCAGCTGATATGAGTTTGCCTCGCTGCGACGGTGAGATGGGTAACCCTGCAACTTCCATGGATGCCGTGCCTTGGGAGGTTTCGATTTTAATTTTCGATTTGTTTATAAACTATTGGGATGGTAAATTGGAGGGAATTCTTGCTCTTTAATTTTAGTATATAGAAATTGGCGGGAATTTATTGAAGGAGAAATGGAATTCGGTAGATATAGATGGTCAATTTCTTGTATATTACAGTAAATTTTGAAAAATTGATTTTCAAAGTAATTTATCATATTTTTTTTATATTTTTATAAAAATTCACATAGCAACTAACATATTAACTTAAATCTAAATTGTAATCAAAATTTAAATTGTAGCTAAAACTTATATAACAATCTACATAAAAAACACGATAAATTAAAAAATAATATATAAAATAATTATAAAAATATATATAGTTTCATACACACAAAATAAAATAGCTAACGTATGTAATTTTATTTAAATTATACTCAAAATTAAATGTTGGAAACACAAAAGAAGTGCACAGGTGTAACGAGATTGGGGCACGTAGGATTATTTGTCTCATTCAAATAGCGGTATAAGTATCTAAAATTTTATATTTGTAAGCGGCATAAACGTTTATTTTTAGCTGCATAAGTACCCAATATTTGTAAAACTGTAAATTTTCTCTAATTTTGTCAATACATACTCTGTTATTATCTTAAACAGGGCACATATAAGGCCTAAATTCTTGTTCATTGAGTCCAAATAAAAATATGTAGTATCAGTATGAATGTCAATCTGGGCTATTTTCGCGGGCCGGGCCGGGCCCCCGGCCCGACGGGCCGACCGTGGCCCGAATTATTCGGGCTCTTATCGGGCTTCTGGCCCGGCCCGGCCCGGCCCGGTATATATTATTTCGGGTCGGGCCCGGCCCGGCCCGGTTTTAAATATTAAAAAAAAAAAGTTAAATCCCTAAAAAAAAATCCCGGCCCGGCCCGTTCCATATCTGTTTACTCATCATCATCTTCTATTTCCATATCTGTTTTTATTGCACATTTTACAGATTTAGACATGATGGTATTAATGAATATGGAGCTAAAAGCTACTCTTAATTATCACAACCTTAGTGACATGGGTAATAGCTAGTGTTAATTATTTTGACGGATCTTTGTTGGAATATATATATATATATATATATATATATATAAGTGTTCTGCATTTGATGGTATTAATGAATATGGAGCTTCACTCGTTTCTTAATTAAATGTGGTTTGAGCTAATCATGGCGTTTTTTTTTTTGAAGGAAAATGGTAAACTTTATTAGAATGAACTTTCAACCATTACAATAGATAAAAGATCAAGCGGGAGCTTGATCTCTCTCCGAAAATACGATCTGAATACAAACAAGAGCTACGAGCAAGACAATGTGCAGCTTTGTTTACAGAACGTTTAACAAAATTAATAGTGACTAAGGGTAAGGAAGCCAACAATGTACGACAAGCAGAGACATGTTGACCAAAAGGAGATGGAATGAATACCGAACCTCGAACTGCTTGAACAACAACCAAAGAATCTGTCTCAACATCAACCCGACCCCATTGGTGTCTCTTTATCCAACTCAACGCCTCCTTAACCCCCACAACTTCAGCTATGACCGGGTCCACGCACCCCTCCAAGAGGACCGTGAAGGCTTCAATGAACCGCCCATCATGATCTCGAGCCACTCCAGCCGCTCCAAATTTTCTGTCATTTGCAAAGATTGCGCCATCAACATTTACCTTAATCTTTCCCATAATCGGTTTCACCCAATGCTCCAAGTCTATGTTCGAACCCGAAGGAACAAATAAAGACCCCATTCTCCTTTGTTGAGCATTTCTCCATTGATTAAGGACTACTCTTGCCAATAGATTAACCTCTGCCGCTGACAATGATTTCTCCCGCCAAACTAGCTCATTTCGGGCATGCCAAATTGCCCAAATCACCATCAATAATTCCTCTTGTGCCATAGTAGAATGCTGAAGTATCATCTGACTAAACCAATCCCAAAATGACGTCCAAGACACTGAGACCATATTTAAACTCGACCTCTGCCAACATGATCTTGCAAAGGGACACAAAACCAATAAATGGATGATCGTCTCAGACGCTTGGTGACACATGGGACATAGTTGATCCAGAGGAATGTGCTTGGTATTAAGTTGAACTTTAGTAGCCAAACAGCCTGTCAAAGCACGCCACATAAGTTGGTGAACTTTCGGGGGGACTTGAAGCTTCCAAGCGATCTTCCAGATTTTTATCTCAAAGTCACTAATGTTAGTGACATCAGCCTGATGTAGCAAGCGATAGGCCTCCCTTACAGTGTAAACACCATGCAGATCCAGAGACCAATACCACGTATCAATTGTAGACTCCTGAACAATGTTGGTCTTCAAAATTAACTCCTTATCCCGATCATTGAAAATATCGGAGATCACTTCCAAATCCCAACATCTTTCTCCTGGCACCATGAGATTGTTAACCTTCCACTGCTCCATACCATTAGCGATAGTAGTGACCCACGGATGAGAAGTGTCTTCTAACCACGGATCAAACTGAACACTAATACTTGTACCAGGACCAACAACCCGTCGAGCGCCCTTCTTAATCAGCTCTTGTGTTTCGAAGATGCTTTTCCAAATAAAACTAGGATTCGGACCAAGAGAAGCAGTCAAAAACGACCCATGAGAGTAATATCGAGCCTTATAGACCCGACTAACCAAAGAATGCTCATTCGAGACTAATCTCCAAGCTTGTTTTCCGAGCATAGCTAAGTTGAAATCCCGCAAGTGACGAAAACCAAGCCCACCATGATGTTTATGCCGACACATATGCTTCCAACTAGACCAACTGACCCCACGTTTTTGATTGGAGCCCGAACTCCACCAATATTTACTCATCATTCCTTCGAGCTTATTACAAGTTTCCACGGGCAACAAGAAAACAGACATAGCATAAGTAGGGAGAGCTTGGGCAACAGTTTTGATCAGCACCTCTTTACCTGCTTTAGAAAGCAACCGACCTTCCCAACTCAAAATTCTTTTCTGCATCTTATCCTTCAAAAAACCAAGTATGGCATTCTTATTACGGCCCATAACACAGGGGAGGCCGAGATACATACTATTGTCAGGAGCTTCATGCATGCGGAGTAGATTACACATATCTTGTCGAGCAGTGGAGGTAGTGTTTAAACTAAAGAATATATTTGATTTTGAATAGTTAACACACTGACCTGAAGCTTGTTCGAAAAGTTGAAGTAAAAGAAGAACGCTATGAGCCTCCCTAGCAATGGCTTTGCAATAGATGTAGCAATCATCAGCAAACAACATATGAGAAACAACAGGAGCACCATTACACACCCGACACCCATGAAGAACACCCCTGGCTTCAAATCTCTTTATAAGAGCAGAAAGACCCTCAGCACACAACAGAAACAAATAAGGAGAGAGGGGATCACCTTGACGAAGACCCCTCCCCGGTGTAATCGGCCCCATCTCACGACCCCCATGAGTAATTGTGTATGAAACCGAAGAAACACAGTGCATAATAAGATCCACCACTCGGTCTTGAAAGCCCATTTTAAGCATCATGTGACGAAGAAAAATCCACTCAACCCGGTCATAAGCTTTGCTCATATCAAGCTTCAGAGCCATATAACCTTCCTTTCCGACCCTCTTCCGCTTAAGATAATGCATTACCTCAAACGAAACCATAATATTATCAGTGATAAGACGCCCCGGGATAAAAGCACTTTGGTTTTCAGAAATCACAGAAGGAAGAACACTCTTCAGCCGATTAGCAAGCACTTTAGAACACACCTTGTAAAGAACATTGCAGAGAGCAATAGGGCGCAGGTCTCCCATGGTAGTGGCATTTTTCTTCTTAGGGATCAACACCAGATTAGTATGATTAAGACCAATTGGCAAATGACCAACTAAGAAAAAAGAACGAACCTGTTTAATTACATCAGCGCCCACAACAGCCCAAAACTTCTGATAGAACCCTGGTGTCATACCGTCAGGACCCGGAGACTTATCAGGGTGCATCTGAAAAAGAGCTGCTTTCACTTCTTCATCAGTCAAAGGTTGCATTAAAAAATCATTCTGAGCCGAAGAAATAGAGGGTGAAATACCATCAAGAACATCATCCATATGACAAGTAGAGCTAGTAAATAGGTTTCGAAAATAAGAGCACATAACCTCAGATAAACCCGAATCCCAGTCGACCCAATTGCCATCGTCGTTTTGAAGCTTCTCAATAGCATTCGACCGCCGCCGAGAGGAGGCCGTAGCATGAAAGAATTTGCTATTTTTATCGCCCTCTTGCAACCACAATTGCTTCGAGCGTTGGCGCCAAAATACCTCTTTTTGAGTAAGAACTTCGAAAAGCTCAGTCTCGGCCTCTTTGTACTTAATAATGGCATCAGGGTCACGGCCAGCTAATCATGGCGTTGATTGAACTGAAGTAAACATATTTATAATTCTCTTGCACACCACCTGTTTGATGAAAGTCATTGTGATATTCTATAGTTTCCCTTTGAGTATGTTTAATAGGAAGTGTGGACATCATTTTCTGACATCGAACCACTTAAATCTCTTTTTGGTAACAGATTAAACTAACAGTATTAAAAATTATTTATAGAGAATTTTTGTTTTTAAGGTGCCAAATAGAATTCACTTATTAGAGCATTAAAAAACGTTTCCTGTAATTTGTTTCCAACCTTATCTATTATTAAAGTAAAATTGAAGAAAAAATATTACCATCACACCCTTATAATTCTCTTCATTAAAAATAAATTGACTTACATAATTATTACATATTGATTTTAAAACATAATCAAACAACATAATAGTTCTCCCATTACCCATGACTCAAAACAAGACAAAACCAAAGAAAAAAGAAATCCCTTTTAATAAGGCATGTCATATTGTAATAGTATAATAGTTATAACTAACCACTTCCTAATAATAATAATAATTTTTAGAAAGAAAATAAAAAAAAAAAAAGAGGACAAATAATAATAATAATCAATGGTGGGTTTTGATGCATTATCTATTTTCTCATCAAATTTTCTCTTTCTAAAAATAACATAATATATAAAAAAATGTGTCTATAATGAATTGTCTCAACCACCACCAAAATTAAATACTCAAATGAAACAAAACAAAATAATAAGTATTCTATAAAAAA